>NW_027362771.1:10305000-11551267 GCF_046119375.1 Phyllobates terribilis | reverse complement strand
TGAAAAAAAATTTGGGCTTCTAGCAGTGTGTGCGACTTGGTCTATTAGTCCATCTATACTCACCTCCATCAGGTTGCAAATTGAATATAATTTTTTTCTGCATCTAACCCAGCCAATAGTTTTGGCCTAATATCACAGTTTGGCCACTCAGCTCTGCTCGGTTCCCATCCATTGTTTTTTTGTGCAAACAACTCCAGAGTTGTGAATTAGTTAACCACCAAAATGAGTGGAAAAAGGCCTGCTGCTGGTGGAAAGGGGAATAGGAGTGTTGGGAAGGGGAAAAAAGGTTGTGTCCGTGGGGTAGGTGTTAATGCAACAGTAACATCTGCAGAAGAAAGACCATCTTCCAGCCAAACTAAAATGTCTACTTCTTTTAGCGGACAATGTGATAAGATCCCTTTCTTACGGCCACGCCAAGCGCTACAAATTCCAGATGAGGCACAAAAACAGCAGGTGCTTCAACGGATATCAAGTGCTCCTTTAAGTGGGCTCCCCTCCACATCAACTTCAACATCACAAATACTCCAGTCCTCAGAGGTGTCACCCCAATCGCACTTGCTTCCTCACAGCTCCCAAATCTCCAGCTGCCCGTCTGAGTATGAGATAGAACAGATGGTTGAGTCTGCAGAGCTGTTTACTCATACTATAGCCTGGGAATCAGAGGTCGGCTCCAGCGCTTCTGTGAATCCAGACGAGGAAATGATCTGCACTGATGCCCAGAATCTTTATGAGTCGGATCCAGGACCAGACGCAGAAGGTTCTGACCAAAATGTAAACCCTCATTTCCAAACTGTAACTCCTGTTGGTGGAGACAATGAGGAAGACGATGATGAGACTGAAATACCTGATTGGAGCGACAACTTTAGTTTTTTGTCAGGGCAGGAACAGGTTGGCTCTGAGGATGACGGGTGTGATAACACACAGGGTGATGATGATGAGGTTGGAGATCCCACTTACTGTCAACCCACAGTCAGCCAAGAGATGAGGTCAGCAGAGGAGGTGGAGGAGAATGCTAGTGATGACGAGGTCAGGTTGCGCCTTCCTGGACAGAGACGTAGTACTGGAAGCACGTCAACAACTGCATCCTCAAACACAACTCTGCCTCTCACCACAAGTCGAGGTGTCTCTTCAGGTCGCATGGGTGCTAAGCCTTGCATTGCCTGGGCATTTTTTCAGATTGATAAAGATGACCCAACTCGTGTTATCTGTAACATTTGTCAGCAAAAGCTAAGTAGAGGCCAAAAAATACATAGTTTGAGTGCTTCATGCATGAACCGGCACATGGACATGAAGCATAAGTTGCAGTGGGAAGCTCACTGTGCTACAATGCGGCCTAACCGGACGGGCCAACCACCGTCTGCCACATCTTGTGCATCCGCGGCCTCTTCATCCTCTGTGACTGGGGGGACAGCAGTCACACCTGTTTTGGGACGCAGACCTGCCACCTCTTTACCCACAACAGCCAGCGTGATTGGCAGGTCATCAATTTCTTTGGAGGTGGTAACACCAGCTGGTGTTGAGCGCTGTCCGACATCGATAGCACCACCTTTGGATCAAGGCAACCTAACATGTCCGCCTGCATCTTGCTCACAGACCGGCAGTTTGCCGGGGACACCCTTATCAACACGTCTAAGTACAACAGCCAGCCCTCGGTCCCTCAGATGTGGACAAATAAAAGACCATTTCCTCCTAGCCATGAGAAAGCTAAGAGGTTGAATTTCACCATCTGCAAGCTCTTGGCTACAGAAATGCTGCCTTTCCGCCTGGTGGACACAGTGGATTTTCGAGACCTTATGTCCGTCGCAGTGCCCCCGTACCAGATGCCCAGTCGGCACTACTTCTCAAAGAAAGGTGTGCCTGCGCTCCACCAGCATGTCGCACACAACATCACCGCTTCTTTGAGAAACTCTGTGTGTGACAGGGTGCATTTCACCACAGACACTTGGACGAGTAGGCATGGACAGGGGCGTTACGTGTTGCTGACTGGGCACTGGGTAACTATGGTGACAGCAGGACAAGGGGCTGCTGTCCAAGTCTTGCCGTCCCCATGAGTTGTGCGTCAATCCTCTTTATCTCAAAGTTCCTCCACTGCTTCTGCCTCCTCAACCTCCTCTCGGTCCTCCACCTGCACCCAAAGCCTGTCTGGTCATGCCACAAGCTTCTTAACTGCGCAGAAGGGATCCTGCACACCTCCTTACTATGCTGGCAGCAGGGCTCAACGTCATCAGGCGGTTTTTACTTTGAAATGTCTGGGAAATGTGAGTCACACAGCTGACGAGTTGTGGTTAGCTCTGGAGAACCAATTTCATGAATCGTTGTCTCCACTGGACCTGAAACCAGGGAAGGCCGTGTGCGACAATGCTGCAAACCTGGGTGCGGCCCTTCGCCGGCGCAATGCCACACAGGTGCCTTGTATGGCTCACGTGTTGAACCTGGTTGTCCAGCAATTTTTAGCCCAATATCCCGGACTAGATGGCCTTCTGCAGAGGGCACGGTCGCTGTGTGCTCACTTCCGCCATTCGCATCCCACAGCTCAGCGACTTACATCTCTACAGAAGTCGTTGGGCCTGCCACTTCACCGGCTAAAATGCGATGTGCCTACTCGGTGGAATTCAACTCTACACATGTTGCAGCGACTGTGGCAGCACTGACATGCCCTGGTGCAATACGTTCTGACGTATAGCCTGGGCCAACGAGATCCAGAGGTGGGGCAAATCACGCTTAAGGAGTGGTCTCAGATCAGGGACCTATGCACCCTTCTGCACAGTTTTGAAATGGCGACGAAGATGTTTAGTGCTGACGATGCCATTATCAGCATGACTATTCCGGTGATTTACATGCTGGTGCACATGTTAAACAGAATTCGGAGTCAGGTGGTGGCACAAGAGGAGGTGGAGGAAGTAGAGGAGGAGGAGTTGTATACGGAAGGGCTAACATCTGCAAGGTCCAGACGGTCGGCAGAACCAAGGTGGCAGGCATGTGACGGTGGGGGAAATGGTTTTACCAGGGCGCAGGGTAGCATCCAAACTAGTGAGGAATGTGCAGGAGCCCAGGAAGAAGTGGAGGACGTACTGATGGAAGACTCATCAGATGAGTGAGACCTTGATCACATTTCTGTTGTGCGAGGTTGGGGGGAGAGGGCAGAGGAAGGAAGCATGATTGTTACCTCGCCACCAACACAACAGATAAGCGCACGCGGCTCTCCACTGATAATGTAGACAGACTCACGTTCATAAAGATGAACAAATCATGGATCCGAAATGACTTTTCTACCCCTGTGTCATCCTGGGGAGAGTAAAAGCTTGATGATTGGTTAAAATCACCTCACCAACCGTTCTAAGCTTTCAAATTACTAATCCTGTTTATCTGTATCTTGGCTGGAAAATAATTTGGGCTTTGTAGCAGTGTGCAGTACTGATTCTATTAGGCCATCTATACTAAGCTCCACCAGATTTAAAATTACTAATCATGTTTATCAGTATCTTGGCTGGAAAATAATTTGGGCTTTGTAGCAGTGTGCAGAACTGATTCTATTAGGCCATCTATACTAAGCTCCACCAGATTTAAAATTACTAATCATGTTTATCTGTATGTATCTTGGCTGGAAAATAATTTGGGCTTTGTAGCAGTGTGCAGTACTGATTCTATTAGGCCATCTATACTAAGCTCCACCAGATTTAAAATTACTAATCATGTTTATCAGTATCTTGGCTGGAAAATAATTTGGGCTTTGTAGCAGTGTGCAGTACTGATTCTATTAGGCCATCTATACTAAGCTCCACCAGATTTAAAATTACTAATCATGTTTATCTGTATCTTGGCTGGAAAATAATTTGGGCTTTGTAGCAGTGTGCAGCACTGATTCTATTAGGACATCTATACTAAGCTCCACCAGAGTTAAAATTACTAATCATGTTTATCTGTATCTTGGCTGGAAAATAATTTGGGCTTTGTAGCAGTGTGCAGTACTGATTCTGTTAGGCCATCTATATTAAGCTCCACAAGATTTAAAATTAATAATAATTTTTAGCTGCATCTAGCCCGGAAAATATTTTTGGGGCTCCGAGATGCGCATGACACATAAGTGCCTTCTTGCTGAACTACCTGCAATATGACCCTCAGATTGTAATAATTCGAAGTAATCCTGACTACTGGTTTGCCACACTCTTCGATCCCCCACACTCTTCGATCAACCTTTTCATTTTAATAAAGACCAAACAAATGGTCATTTTTGAAATTATAAGCATTAGCAGGTTATTAGAAACTGAAATCAAACAGTTTTCAACTCAAAACTTTATTCTAGGTGATGTTACATTTGCACACAGGACCCCTTGTTCGAAAGGAGCTTCTGAACTCTCTCGTCCATTGAATTTGTCAGGTTTTGGATGGTTTCTGCTTCAATTGTTTTGCATGAGGACAGAATACCCTCCCAGAGCTGTTGCTTAGATGTGAGCTGCCTCCCGACATCATAGACACTCCTTTTGATGATGCTCTGGAGGTTCTGAATGGGGTAGAGGTCAGGGGAGCATGGGGGTCACACCATAAGTTTGTCCCCTTTTATGCCCATATCAGCCAGAGATGCAGATGTGTTATGTGCAGCATGAGATGGTGCATTATCATGCATGAAAATGATCTTGCTGTGGAATACACGGTTCTTCTTCTTGAACCATGGCAGGAAGTGCTGTGTGAGAAACTCCACATACATTATGGAGTTCATCTTTACCCCTTCAGGGATCCTAAAGGGGCCGATAATATCTCTCCCCATGATTCCAGCCCAAAACATTACTCCACCTCCTCCTTGTTGGCGCTGTAGCCGTGTTTGAGTGGGGTGTCCATCAACCAGCCATCCTCCACTCCATCCATCTGGACCATTGAGCGTTGCATGGCACTCATCCGTGAACAAAACAGTTTTGAAATCAGTCTTCATGTAATGTTTGACCCACTGGAGCCGTTTCTGCTTGTGAGCAGTGGATAGAGGAGGTCGACAGGATGGCGTACGCACAGCTGCAAACCTCTGAAGGACCCTGCATCTTGTTGTTCGGGGGACGTTGGAGGCACCAGCAGCTTCAAAAACTTGTCTGCTGCTATGACAAGGCTTTTTTGCCACTGCTCTTTTAACCTGACGTAATTGCCTGTAGGAAAGAGTCCTCAATTTGCCCTTATCAGCACGCACACGTGTGTACTGTGAATCAGCTACATACTTCTTGATTGCCAAGACACTTCATCCTGATCATCGCACAATGTTGATTGTTGTCGTGCCTTGACCTAAACACTCCACAATTTGTTGCTTCTCAGCAGCCAACACATCCTTTTTCTTTCCCATTTTGGCAGAAAATGTAGGCTGCTTAATAATGTGGGACAGCCTTCTTAAGTAGTCTTGCCTTTCATTGGACACACCTGCCTAACTAATTAGCACAGGTGTCTGCAATTGCTTACAGTGATATAAAGAGCCCTGACACACATCACCATCAATGAGTTTAACTGACAAACAAAAAAATTCTTACCTTATCACTCCTAAACACTTTTTGCATAATAATTGGGAGCACAGGGTACATGTGCTTTTCCACAAAACACCAGTGGTTCACGTAGTGAATCTTACAGTTCTAACTTGCCAACCGTGGTCTGTATGGAGTTGTTCAATAAAGGGCCCAAAATTAAGATAACATAGACGGGAGAGGTCTCTATGAATAGGAATTCCTAAGTATTTGATACCCTGTGAGGGCCAGGCAAAAGGGAAAGTTGGACTGGATGGAATCCTGTATGGATTTGGGGAGGGAGACATCGAGGGCCTCAGACTTCGCTGCATTGATTTTAAAATTTGACCATGTAACAAAGTGATCTATTTCAGCCATAACAGCAGGGATGGATATATGTGATTGAGTGATATATACTAGGACATCATCAGCAAATAGAGAGCACTTGTACTCGGTGCCTCCCACCTCAATCCACCTAATATTGGGGTTATGGCGAATTGATGAGAGCAGGTGCTCCGTCACTAGGATGTATAAGAGAGGGGACAGAGGACATCCCTGCCTTGTCCCATTGGTGATTATGAAAGGTGATGAAAATGTTCTGACGCGCCCCCTGGGCCTTGGGACACCCGGAGCCGGACGCTTTTTGGTGGATGCTGGTGGTTGTAGTCTCCGTGGCGGCGACCCGGTTCTGTGGCTCAGGGCGGTCAAACCAGTGGCGGAACTATTTATGTGGTTTTGTTGTTTAAATGTCCGACTACGCTACCCGTGGATTGCGGTCAGAATGAACCGCCGCTGCAGGGCAGACCACTGAGGCTGGTGTTGTGGGTGCAGCAGAGGGTAGCATAACTCCTCACGGGAGGAGTATAGCCTCAGGGCAGTGTATGCGGAGGATGGGGGTGATGGTGCAGGGCAGCAGCTGTAACGACATGGAGTCAGTGATGCAGTCCAGGGCCTTTACTCACAGTTCTTATTATCCAGACCACTTCTGCAGGTAACGGCTGCCCACGTCGCACTGTGCTCACCAGGTGAGGGGCTCAGACAACTCCCAGATAACTTTGGAGCACTTCACAGGACCCCCTTTGTGTGTCCTTTGTCTGTCCTTTCTTACCAACCCTTCTGTCCGGCTGCCTCGGGCCTCCTCTTGGTAAACTTGGCACCAGTTTCACTGACCCTAGGTGGTGCCTTCCTAGCGGGTGTAGCGAGGGGCTGCGCCACATAAAATGTCACAGCCTCCGGTTTCTAGCTGAGGGTCGTTTCCCGCCTCCACTAGTTTCGGGGACCGGTCTCCCCCTTTGGCCTGACCCCTCCACGCAGGTGGATTCGGGCGTGCGGTGGTGACTCGCCTGTACGCACCCCTGGGATCCCTTCGTTCCTCATTCCTGGAGCCTTCTCTGCTCCTCTTCCTTCCTTCTCCCTCTTCCAGGCCTGGGCCTCTGTTACTAGGCCCGCCTCCGGAGCAGAGCTCATGCAGAGCCCCTGCTCCCTGTCACTTCTGCTCAGACTTCTCAGCACTGACCTAAGATGGTGCCCACCTTTTATACTCCCTTCTCAATGCAGCCTGGAACTGCTTCCTCCCTGCTCCTGCACTACAGGGTTCCCCTTCCTCAGTGTTCCCTCCCCCCACTCCAGCCAGGGACAGGGACTGTTGTGTCCATCTCAGGGGCATATTGGTCGCCCTGCCCCACGGCAATGTGGTGTAATACATGCAGGTGTCGGGTCCTGATTCACACTCCATCCTTACCTGAGAGTGAGAATACCTCTGTAGCAACCGAGCCCTCAGGGTGCTACAGTTCAATTTATCTTCTGCCTAGGTGACGTATTACGATACAGGGCCGTGATTTTGGCTATAAAAGGGTCCCCTAGACCCCTGCCCCAAGCTTTTTAAGAGAATAATATATGGCGTGCCAGGAGACTCTATGGAATGCTTTCTTAGCATCCAACAAGAGTATCTAATTACAAATTTTTAACTACATCTAGCCCAGGAAATACTTTGTGCCTAGTAGCGGTGTCTGCTAGTCAGCGGATTATCCCGGCTGTTAAGCAAGCTACACCACCTGTAGTTTGGACACTTAATTTTTTCAATGGAAATGCTTCGGGACCACAGGATACTCAGTGAAGAGCATCAGGAGGCACCCCAAGGCATAGGGGCTGGGACTGGCGGTAGGATGCCTTGCGGTGGACAGCCGAGCTCGATCCTTATAAAAGCTTTTTAACTGCAGCAGCTTTAGTGGACGCTACTGGAGCTGGAATTACGCGGCTGCTGGCATGAGACTTGCGCTCCAATAGATCCTTGTGAAAGGATTTAAAGTGTATTCATTCAAATTAGAGAGACAATTTAAATTAAAAAGCTTAGAGCTGCCTCCACCACAGGGGGGCTCGCTCGACCCACCCGCGGACAGGCACCAGTATTGGGAGAGGGGGGCTGGCCGTCAGGGTCCACCGTGGCTCGGGCACAAACCCGGCGACACGGAGGTGGCACGGGCAAGAACGGACTGGCCGTGTCGGCTTCTCACTTTTGGATTTTAGTAGGGCATGACATGCCTATATCTGTGTCTCCCCCTCCTTTTACTCCTCCACCTCTTTTCTTTTCGCATGACTATATGTACTTGTCACTTTTCCATGTGTTAGTTATGTCTTCTGAGCAGTTTGTCAGCTTTTGGACACCTTTGAAGGTGTTTTCTATGTGTTTCTATGTGTTTTTGTTTGCCTGCCATTGGTTTTAACGGTGTTCGAAGGTGTTCGACGAACGGTTCGACGAACAGTTCGGCGAACACACGGGTGTTCGACGAACCGAACCGAACTCGAACACTATGGGGGTGGCTCAACAATATTTCCAATCCACTTTCTTACAAGCATGATAATACCTCACATGTAGTCAAAAAGTTCTGTTTGGAACAGAAGGAGCAATATTTGAATTTTGGAACACAAATTTGCCTGAAAGAGATTGCGGGCACCCTGTTGCATTTGCAAGGCCCCTGAGGTGCCTAAACAGCATAAACCCCCAACAAATGACCCCATTTTGGAAACTACACCCCTCAAGGATCTTGTCCAAGGGTATAAGTGAGCATAGTGAGCATTTTGAACCCACAGGAACGGCACAGAATTTGATAACATTAGGTCTTTATATTGAATATATCGTCATATCGTCATCATTTTGTTTTGTAACTTTTGTAAAAACCCTAACCCTAAGCCTTACCCTAATGACAAGCAATGAAAGAAAGAAATAATCTGATTAGGGGGATGACATGGGGGGAGTGTACAACATGGCACATCCCAAATGCTGTCCTATTTACTAATTATTTGGCTTTCGATCACTGTGATCAAAACTAAAGTAAGGCACCAATAGGAAAAATCCCTGTGGGTTACAGGCAAATATTGGCAGGCGCACAGTGCAATCGCCCACTTTCTGCTTCAGAAGTAGGTGGGGGGCTGGGGGATTTGCAGAGCATGTACTAAGGTACCATGGGGAGCTTGGGGACATCATTTCTCTCTCCTCTGACATGTTATATCTTGTCAGAGGAGAGAGGAATGATTTTTACATTGGATCTCATTATTTTTTTTGGGGATTGCCGTTATTCAATGACATCGGGGAAAGGAAAAACTGGCCATGCTCATGTTCTCCAGGGATAGCTGAGACAATGGAGATTTTCAAACTCTGGGGGGCGCTATTAGATTATTCCTGATTGACATTTTAAAATGGAGGTGAGGGAATAAGGCCCCTTAGCGGCCGTCGTTTTTATGCGTATCGTAAAAATGCATTGTCTATTTATATAAAGCCAACCTGAGTGAAACCACCCTTAGCGGAGAAGCTTCTGAAAACAATTGTCTGTCTTTTTCCTGCAAAAAGCAAATTTGCCTGCAGTTTTGCCATTGCTATCTTGCAGCAGCTCCACCACCAGCATCTTTTCCCTATACTTTCAACTGTAATGAGTGGACAGCTTTTGACCAAAGCCCACGGAAGATTCAAAATGTTACGTCTTTTAGCAGCTTCACAATTTCCATATCCTAAAGCAGATAAAAGAAGCAATAAATGACTGAACAAGTGCACAGCAATATTGTTTTTACATTGCTGTGCATTAAGTTTTGTGTCACTTTTTCAGGTGGATTCCGCTTAAAAAATTACCAAAAGAAGTCATGTGCACATACCTTATAATTATTGACAATGCTAACAGCAATTCAATTGAGGGCCCACAGCCATAATCTGAATTCACAAAACATTCTAAAATATTTGAGTCTTATATTTATAGACGATAACATTTTTTTTCTGTGAGTTTGCTGAGAATAGAACCAAAAAAAGGAAACCAATTTAAAATGCTGACACTGTCTTCAATTCCATTGTGATTGGTGAAGAGTTAATACATTATAGTAAGATTGAATAAATTAACTCATAAACATGTCCCTTGATTATTATTTGCATTGATATCAGAGGCATCAGTCACGTTACTCTGTCCATATCCTTCCAAAATAATGTGAAGCGAGTAAGTGCTGCATGCTTACGTTCTCTCCTGCATCATTGATCTTGTGTCACCAGTCTTTGTAGCACGCACACACAGTTGAATTGCTTTTCCTCAGGGGAACCAGTGTCTCCAGGTGTGCTAATAATAAAATTAATAGCTTAGAGAAACTGCAAGCTGCAGCAATAATACGTGAAGATGAATTCCAGTGTTTAACTGTCCTAATTCCACAGTGTACATTCTACTCAGCCTCCAATGAGCAATGTTCAGGCAGTTCCACATCTGATCAATATTATGGATTACCTATTAGAATCAGCTGTAGGTATCAGAAAGACTTTTAGATGGAAATGTATAGTCTAAAACGTGATAAACAAAAAGGATCCGAACAACACCTGCAATTATACAGTCAATACCCTTGAAAAAATACTCAGAATAATATTGTTAAAAGGAGTAATTAACGCCACTATTCTACAGCTAATGAGTCTTAAATAAGCCCTCCCATGCTCTGAAATTGGTACATTAAGTCATGCCACAGAAACCTTTACATTGTCAAAAGTTACAATCATTTTGACTAAAATAAAAGGAAGCTAATAAATTAAAAACCTATAATCACTGCAAAGTAAATCAGAGTGCTATTAATATAAAGTGTTTAAGTGTTTACTAGTGTTGAGCGAGCACTAAAATGCTCGGGTGCTCGAAGATCGGGCCGAGCTCACAGTGATACTCTGGTGCTCGACCCGAGCAATGAGCCCAATGTTAGTCTATGGGAGACCCGAGCATTATTGCGGGGGCACCCCCAGCAGTCATTTAAAAGCCTAACAAGTAGTGTTGAGCATTCCGATACTGAAATATCGGGTATCGGCCGATATTCGCGGTATCGGAATTCCGATACTTAATTCCGATACTTTTACAATATCAAATACCGGAATCGGAAGTTCCCATAATGCCTGCGCTCTGAAGGATGACAAGCTGGGTGGCAGCGCTCAGGTGCGATCCAGCCTGTCATCAGAATGCCATCCTAGCGTGAGAGAATTCTCCTGATTGTTTAAAAGCCGGCGGGCGGTAAAAAGCCGCCGGCTTTTAAACAATCACACAGCCCCATACTGCTTCCCCGCAGCCTCCCACCTCGATCCTCCGCTCCTCTCGCCACCTCCCATCCCGATCGTAAGTTAGGACCGGGCGGGGAGCGCAGCACCAAGGAGCGGGGAGCGAAGGACCCGGGCGGGGAAGCCGGCAGTTAAAAGACTTCACCGCCGGCTTTCCCGTTCTGTGCTGCGCTTTCCCGCCGGTTATTTCAAATGAACAGCTGAGGTATCAGGTGATGCCGATCAGCTGTTCATTTGAAGTCGCCACGGTGCCCTCAGAGGGTTCATGTGAGTTCATGCTTGACTGCATGAACTCACATGAACTTTCCCACGGCCGCACAGGTCAGCCTCACCTCCCAGACCATCAGCCCATCATGAGTGGTGTGTGTGGGTGTCTGTGCGATGTCTGCGGGGTGTCTGTGCGATGTCTGCGGGGGTGTGCGCGGTGTCTGCGAGTGTGTGCGGGTGTGCGCGGTGTCTGTGCGATGTGTGCGGGTGTGTGCGGTGTCTGTGTGATGTGTGCGGGTGTGTGCGTGCAGGCAGACATAGGCCGATGTGACACTACTACTCCCATCGGCCTATGTCTGTCCCCCGTTCACTCGTGCCAGCAGGATCAGCTCGATGGGAGCAGTAGTTCCCATCAGCCTGATCCTGCTATTTAAATTGCCCTACTGTGTCCCCAATAAATGTTAAATACATGTCATTGGTGGCCAGTGGTTACCTACAATAAATTAGTTCATACATTACCTGTCCCCGCCGATCGCCACCTAAAATAAAGTAAAAAATAAAAAACTACACCTATACTCACCTAGACACCTAATTCCCCGAAGCCATCGATCTCCTGTAATAAAATATAAAATAATAAACCACAACCTTATCCTTACCCCTCCGTAGTAGTCCACGAGTGTCCCACGATGATCTCCAGTTTAGAGCAGCCACATAGAATGTGACCGCTCTGAACCGCCGCCGCCGCTAGAATGACGGGGCCGCAAAGCAGCCACGTGATTGCATAAGCGGGTTCACCGGAGTTTAGCTCCTTTACGGCCCTGCTGTATCGTGAGAAATTCCCACTGTACAGCAGGGCCGTAAAGGAGGTCTCCGGAGCAGCGCTGACTGAATGCACTCCGGTGACCTCAGCCAGTGGCTCCCGCTGCCGGGAGTGGACGTGTTCCCGGCAGCGTGAGCTTACAGCAGCCATGCACAGCTGTCACCATCTCCAGATGTGACAGCTGTGCATGGGAGATCAGCGCAGGAACGTGGACAGGTAACTATTTTTTTTTTTTAGTAAACTAAGAATTAAATAAAATGGTGTGTTTTATTTCAAATAAATTATTTTTTTCTGGGTGTAGTGTGTTTTTTCTTTTTAACACTTTGTAGGTTAGTAATGGGGGTGTCTTATAGACGCCCATCATTACTAACCTGGGCTTCATGTCAGCTGGCGCTGACATGAACCCCAGCCCTATTACCCCCTGCCACCGCACCAGGGCAGCGTGGAAGAGCGAGGCTAAGTGCCAGAGTTGGCGCATCCTATGGATGCACCATTTCTGGGGCGGCTGACGGCTGGTGTTTCTAGCCTGGGAGGGGGCCAATATTCATGGCACCCTTCCTGGGCTATTAATATCAGCCCCCAGCTGTCTGCCTAGCCTTTGCTAGCTATTAAAATAGGGGGGACCCCACGTCATTTTTTTGGGGGGATCCCCCATTTTAATAGCTAGTAAAGGCTAGGTATTCAGCTGGTGGCTGATATTAGTAGTCTGGGAAGCTCCGTGGGTATTACCCCCTTCCCAGGCTTCAAACATCTGCCCCAGCCGTCTGCTTAACCTCCGCTAGAGACTAAAATTATGGGGGATCCCACGCCAATTTTTTTTTTAAATAAATCCTTTATTTTAACACTAAATGACATTTGAGGAGTTAATAAAGATGCAGTCCCTAAATTATTATTTATTTTATAATTAATTTTTCCAAAAAATTTTGACGTGGGCTTTGCTAGATTTTTGTATGCCAGCCAGGTACAGCATCCAGCTTCCATGAACGCGCCATTTTCCGGGGTGGCTGTGGACTGCAACCCCTTTATTACCCAGTGAGCCACCGCACCAGGGCCCTGGATGAGTTGGGTACAGCGCCAGAAGATGGCGCTTCTATGAACGCGCCATTTTCCGGGGTGGCTGCGGACTGCAATTTGCAGCGGGTGGGGCCCAGAAAGCTTGGGCCTCCCTGCGCAGCAGATTCCAGCCCCCAGCTGCCTAGTTATACCTGGCTGGACACAAAAATAGGGCGAAGCTCCACATATTTTTTTTTTTAATTATTTCATGAAATTCATGAAATAATTAAGAAAAAAAGGGCTTCCCTATATTGTTGTGTCCGGCCAGGTACAAATAGGCAGCTGGTGGATGGGGGCAGCCCGTTCCTGCCTGCTGTACCTGGCTGGACCCAAATATAGTGCGAAGCTCCACGTCAATTTTTTTTTAATTATTTCATGAAATAATTTTTTAAAAAAAGGGCTTCCCTATATTGTTGTGTCCGGCCAGGTACAAATAGGCAGCTGGTGGTTGGGGGCAGCCCGTTCCTGCCTGCTGTACCTGGCTGGACACAAATATAGGGCGAAGCCCCACATCAATTTTTTTTAAATTATTTGATGAATTTCCTGAAATAATTAAAAAAAAATTGACGTGGGGCTTCGCACTATATTTGTGTCCAGCCAGGTACAGCAGGCAGGAACGGGCTGCCCCCAACCACCAGCTGCCTATTTGTACCTTGCCGGACACAACAATATAGGGAAGCCCTTTTTTTCTTTATTATTTCATGAATTTCATGAAATAATTTAAAAAAAAAATACGTGGAGCTTCGCCCTATTTTTGTGTCCAGCCAGGTACAACTAGGCAGCTGGGGGCTGGAATCTGCAGCGCAGGGAGCCCCAAGCTTTCTGGGCCCCACCCGCTGCAAATTGCAGTCCGCAGCCGCCCCGGAAAATGGCGCGTTCATAGAAGCGCCATCTTCTGGCGCTGTACCCAACTCATCCAGGGCCCTGGTGCGGTGGCTCACTGGGTAATAAAGGGGTTAAGGCCAGCTTGGCATTATCAGCTGGCCCTAAGCCCGAAATTCATGGGGTCACGCCAATATTAGACATGACCACCATGAATTTCTAGTAAAGTATTTAAAAAAAACACAACACCCAGAATAAAGTCCTTTAATTGAAATAAAGACACAATTCTTTATTGTTCTAAATTAAACTATACTTACCATCACGCCCATTCCAGCTGAAGCCAACGATCTCCTGCAATAAAAGAAAAATAATAAAGCAACCTCATCCTTACCTTTCCATGGTTCCCACGACAGCTTCAGCTCTGCTACATCGAGATGACAGGCTGGACCGCAGCAGAACGCTGCCATCCAGCCTGTCATCCCGCGGACACTGAGCAGTGCAGGCATGCTTGCGCTCCTCAGTGTCTCTCTGTGACGGCATCCAGATGAGCCGAGGTCATGTCCAATGAACTCGGCTCACCTCATGCACGTCACTGACAGCGTGGGAGAATTCTTACGCTGAAGCGCTGAGTGCAGGAGAATTTTCCCACGCTGTCAGTGACGTGCATGAGGTGAGGTCATGTCCAATGAACTCGGCTCACCTCATGCACGTCACTGACAGCGTGGGAAAATTCTCCTGCACTCAGCGCTTCAGCGTAAGAATTCTCCCACGCTGTCAGTGACGTGCATGAGGTGATCTGAGTTCATTGGACATGACCTCACCTCATGCACGTCACTGACAGCGTGGGAAAATTCTCACGCTGAAGCGCTGAGTGCAGGAGAATTCTCCCACGCTGTCAGTGACGTGCATGAGGTGAGCCGAGTTCATTGTGGGCTCATCTGGATGCCGTCACAGAGAGACACTGAGGAGCGCAAACATGCCTGCGCTTCTCAGTGTCCGCGGGATGACAGGCTGGATGGCAGCGTTCTGCTGCGGTCCAGCCTGTCATCTCGATGTAGCAGAGCTGGAGCCATCGTGGGAACCATGGAAAGGTAAGGATGAGGTTGCTTTATTATTTTTCTTTTATTGCAGGAGATCGTTGGCTTCAGCTGGAATGGGCGTGATGGTAAGTATGGTTTAATTTAGAACAATAAAGAATTGTGTGTTTATTTCAATTAAAGGACTTTATTCTGGGTGTTTGTGTTTTTTTTTTAACTTTGACTATGGGGTTAGTAATGGGGGTGTCTTATAGACGCCTCTCCATTACTAACCTGGGCTTGATGTCAGCTGGCATTATAAGCTGACATCAACCCCAGCCCTATTACCCCACTGCCACCGCTACAGGGCAGTGGGAAGAGCGGAGGCTAAGTGCCAGAATTGGCGCATCCTATGGATGCGCCATTTCTGGGGCGGCTGACGGCTGTTGTTTCTAGCCTGGGAGGGGGCCAATATTCATGGCTCCCTTCCTGGGCTATTAATATCAGCCCCCAGCTGTCTGCCTAGCCTTTGCTAGCTAATAAATTAGGGGGGACCCCACGACATTTTTTTATGGGGGTCCCCCATTTTAATAGCTAGTAAAGGCTATGCATTCAGCTGGGGGCTGATATTAGTAGTCTGGGAAGCTCCGTGGGTATTACCCCCTTCCCAGGCTTCAAACATCTGCCCCAGCTGTCTGCTTAACCTCTGCTAGAGACTAAAATTAAGGGGAACCCCACGCCAATTTTTTTTTAAATAAATCCTTTATTTTAACATTAAATGACAAGTACAGTAATCAACACTGTCACTGTACTTCATATATATGTGACTGACATGTTTCTATCTATCTAATCTATGTATGATTCTCTATTCCCTCTATTCTAAATTGTCGGGTACAGATGCTGAATTGCCGGCCGGCTTTCTTAAAGAGACGGTGCACGAAAACACTATTATTTTTTTAAATAAATCCTTTACACTAAATGACAAGTAAAGTAACCAACACTGTCACTGTACTTCATATATATGTGACTGACATGTTTCTATCTATCTATTCTATGTGTGAAGCTCTATTCTGTCTGTTATAAATTGTCGGGTCCGCTGCTGAATCGCCGGCCGCCTTTTTTAAAGAGACGGTGCACGAAAACACTATTATATTTTTTAATAAATCCTTTACACTAAATGACAAGTACAGTAAGCAACACTGTCACTGTACTTCATATATATGTGACTGACATGTTTCTATCTATCTAATCTATGTGTGATGCTCTATTCTTTCTGTTGTAAATTGTCGGGTACCGGTGTATGCCGCTGATGAATTGCCGGCTTTTCGCATAATACATTCTACATTATTCTTAGTTGTTTTACTTCATGTAGAATTAACCTACAAGGAAAGAAAGGGTTTATTTTCATTCCGATATTTCTGTCCCATTGACTTGCATTGGTTTCCGGTATCGGAATCGGCGATATCCAATACTTTTTGAGTATCGGTCCGATCCAATCCGATACGATATTTCCTGATATCGGAAGGTATCGCTCAACACTACTAACAAGTGCCCAAAACGATAGTGACAGTGCTCAAATGACATTGGGACAGCATGGGGTTGGCCCCAGGAAGCATTTCTGACCCCCAGGTCACTGCTGTCAACAACGTGGTCAGAGGTATTAAGTCACTTTTAAGGGCACACAGTAAAACGTTCAAAAACTAAACTGAAACTGCTTTCCTGTGAAATATGTTAAGAAAGTTCCTTTCCAGGGTAAAGACTTGTGTATAAGGTAAAATAAATAACCCAAAAAAACATACTCCCCCACACCTTGGGCTATGTTCACAAGTAGCATTTTTTATGCGTTTTTGCACTTTTGTATTGCTTTCAACCGTGACAAATGCATTCACCGGGAAATGTCATTTTAATATTTTACAATCTTATCTGGCCATGTGCTGTGTGACACATGCATACAGTGCTGAAAAGACATGGGAACAGCATGGGGAAGACCCCTGGAAGCATCTCTGACACCCAGGTCACTGCCTAAAAGTGTGCCCATCAGAAGTGATCCTTGCCGCATCAGTAGATGCAGACTTGCAACTATCCCCGTGCAAGTAATTGTCCCAAGGCAGTGTTCAATTGTACCTCCCCCATTCCTTGCAATGCAAGCGCAAATATGCAGCCAACCACCCACCCACCCGCAGGCTGCAATACTATACTGCTACCTTGCACTTGAAATGGGGCCTTTTAGTTTGGAGGAGGCCGAAGCTGGCCACTACCTCATGGCTGCTTCGGCAGCGAGGTATCCATACTCAGTCCCCAGCCGCCCGGCGGCCGGGTGTCCACGCTCGGCCCCCAGCCGCCAGGGAGCAGCCGGTGTCCATACTCAGTCCCCAGCTGCCCAGCGGCCAGGTGTCCACACACGGTCCCCAGCCGCCTGGGGGCGGCTGCGTGTCCATAAACGGTCCCCAGCCGCCCCTATTTCTCCTGTCACCTTCCCACACACTTTTCTTAGCCTGGCTTGCTTTCGGGCAGCATTGGATGAGCCCACCAGAGAACCAGACTCCTCCGGTGGGCCCTGGCTTCTCAATCAGGGGAGTTGAGAGTGCCAAGGTGAGGAGCATGATGATGATGATAGAAGTTAGCATCTGCTTTGTTTTCTTGGAATGCAAGCGAATGTATGTAGTAGCGGCTAGGCCTGAGGTGCTCAGCGTTTTGGCGCATATCCTGCCTCCTCTGAGAATTGCTGGATGTTTTCCTGCTACTATCCCGATTCTATGACTCCCGTTAAAACAAAGCTTCAGGTGATAAATGATGGATGAGGTGGTGGCAAAGGAGAAAGAGCAGGAGGAACAGGGACCATTCACATCAATATCAGGCCAGTCAATCACATATGTCTTGTAGGATATGTTTCTGTAACAAAAGGAGCGGTTCGGCTACACAGTTATAGGGCAAACAGTGAGTGCAATGCCTACCAAAAATTTCGAGGCACTCCAATGCCCCTTGGAAATGACATGGAGGTCAGAGGGCCTTATCTAAACCGTTTTTTCCATTTATAGCAACTGGGTCTCCTGTACACTGTTGGCCTAAGCAGTGAATGGAAGGCTTTCCAAAATCTATGAGGAACTGCAATGCCCCTTGAAACAGACGTGGATTACAGCGTACTAAAAATCTTCTACCCATTATTGGGGAGTGGGTCTCCCTTAGTTTTTGCCTTTGCATTGAAAAGCAAAAGCTGACTAAAATTAGGAGGAAATGCAATGCCCGTTGGAAGAGTCGTGGAGGTTAGAGGTAATTAATAACAACATTTCAATGCCCCTTGGCAGAACTGTGACGTTCAGAGTGGATTAAGAAGACGCTTTTAATGCCCCTTTGAAGAGACGTGGAGGTCACAGTAGCTTAACAAGACGGTCTTAATGCCCCTCGGAAGAGACGTGGAGGTCACAGTAGCTTAACAAGATAGTTTTATTGCCCCTCGGAAGAGACGTGGAGGTCACTGTAGCTTAACAAGACGGTTTTAATGCCCCTCGGAAGAGACATTGAGGTCACAGTAGCTTAACAAGATGGTTTTAATGCTCCTCAAAAGAGACGTGGAGGTCACAGTAGCTTAACAAGACGGTTTTAATGCCCCTCGGAAGAGACGTGGAGGTCCCAGTAGCTTAACAAGAGGGTTTGAATGCCCCTTGGAAGAGACATGGAGGTCTCAGGAGCTTAACAACACGGTTTTAATGCCCCTTACAAGAGCCATACAGTACAGCATCTTAAAAACATTATTCCCATTATTGGGGAGTGGGTCTCCCATAGTCTTTGCTTATGCCTTCCAAGCAAAAGCTGCCAAAAATTAGGACGGAGGAACTTGCAATGCACCTTACAAGAGCCATGCAGTACAGCATATTACAAACATTATTCCCATTATTGGGGAGTGGGTCTCCCATAGTCTTTGCTTATGCCTTCCAAGCAAAAGCTGACAAAAATTAGGATGGAGGAACTTGCAATGGCCCTTACAAGAGCCATGCAGTACAGCATATTACAAACATTATTCCCATTATTTTGGAGTGGGTCTCCCATAGTTTTTGCTTATGCATTCCAAGCAAAAGCTGACACAAATTAGGACGGAGGAACTTGCAATGCCCCTTACAAGAGCCATGCAGTACAGCACATTACAAACATTATTCACATTATTGGGGAGTGGGTCTCCCATAGTCTTGGCTTATGCCTTCCAAGCAAAAGCTGACAAAAATTAGGATGGAGGAACTTGCAATGGCCCTTACAAGAGCCATGCAGTACAGCATATTACAAACATTATTCCCATTATGGGGGAGTGGGTCTCCCATAGTCTTTGCTTATGCCTTCCAAGCAAAAGCTGACAAAAATTAGGAGGAAATGCAATACCCGCTCGAAGAGTCGTGGAGGTTAGAGTAAATGAAAAACAACATTTCAATGCCCATTGGAAGAGCAGTAAAGTTCAGAGTGGTTTAACAAGACACTTTTAATGCCCCTCGGAAGAGACGTGGAGGTCCCAGGAGCTTAACATGACAGTTTTAATGCCCCTTGGAAAAGTGGTGGAGGTCACAGTAGCTTAACAAGACGGTTTTAATGCCCCTTGTAAAAGTGGTGGAGGTCACAGTATCTTAACAAGACGGTTTTAATGCCCCACGGAAGAGACGTGGAGGTCACAGTAGCTTAACAAGATGGTTTTAATGCCCCTCGGAAGAGACGTGGAGGTCCCAGTAGCTTAACAAGACAGTTTTAATGCCCCTTGGAAAAGTGGTGGAGGTCACAGTAGCTCAACAAGACGGTTTTAATGCCCCTCGGAAGAGACGTGGAGGTCACAGTAGCTTAGCAAAATGGTTTTAATGCCCCTCGGAAGAGACGTGGAGGTCCCAGTAGCTTAACAAGATGGCTTTAATGCCCCTTGGAAAAGTGGTGGAGGTCGCAGTAGCTTTACAAGATTTTTTAATGCCCCTTGGAAAAGTGGTGGAGGTCACAGTATCTTAACAAGACGGTTTTAATGCCCCACGGAAGAGACGTGGAGGTCCCAGTATATTAACAAGACGGTTTTAAAGCCCCTCAGAAGAGACGTGGAGGTTCCAGAAGCTTAGCAAGACGGTTTTAATGCCCTTTGGAAAAGTGGTGGAGGTCGCAGTAGCTTAACAAGACAGTTTTAATGCCCCTTGGAAAAGTGGTGGAGGTCACAGTATCTTAACAAGATGGTTTTAATGCCCCTCGGAAGAGACGTGGAGGTCCCAGTAACTTAACAAGACGGTTTTAATGCCCCTTGGAAAAGTGGTGGAGGTTGCAGTAGCTTAACAAGACAGTTTTAATGCCCCTTGGAAAACTGGAGGAGGTCACAGTATCTTAACAAGACAGTTTTAATGCCCCTCGGAAGAGATGTGGAGATCCCAGTAGCATAACAAGACGGTTTTAAAGCCCCTTGGAAAAGTGGTGGAGGTTGCAGTAGCTTAACAAGACAGTTTTAATGCCCCTTGGAAAAGTGGTGGAGGTCACAGTATCTTAACAAGACGGTTTTAATGCCCCTCGGAAGAGACGTGGAGGTCCCAGTAGCGTAACAAGACAGTTTTAATGCCCCTTGGAAAAGTGGTGGAGGTCACAGTAGCTTAACAAGAAGGTTGTAATGCCCCTCGGAAGAGACGTGGAGGTCACAGTAGCTTAACAAAATGGTTTTAATGCCCCTCGGAAGAGACGTGGAGGTCCCAGTAGCTTAACAAGATGGTTATAATGCCACTTGGAAAAGTGGTGGAGGTCACAGTAGCTTAACAAGACGGTTTTAATGCCCCTTGGAAAAGTGGTGGAGGTCACAGTAGCTTAAAAAAACGGTTTTAATGCCCCTTGGAAAAGTGGTGGAAGTCACAGTAGCTTAACAAGACGGTTTTAATGCCCCTCGGAAGAGACGTGGAGGTCACAGTAGCTTGACAAGATTGTTTTAATGCCCCTCGGAAGAAACGTGGAGGTCCCAGTAGCTTAACAAGACGGTTTTAATGACCCTCGGAAGAGACGTTGAGGTCACAGTAGCTTAAAAAGATGGTTTAAATGCCCCTCGGAAGACACGTGGAGGTTCCAGTAGCTTAACAACACGGTTTTAATGCCCCTTGGCAAAGTAGTGGAGGTCACAGAAGCTTAACATGATGGTTTTAATGCCCCTCGCAAGAGACTTTGGAGGTCACAGTAGCTTAACAAGACGGTTTTAATGCCCCTCGGAAGAGACTTGGAGCTCCCAGTAACTTAACAAGATGGTTTTAATGCCCCATGGAAAAGTGGTGGAGGTCGCAGTAGCTTAACAATACAGTTTTAGTGCCCCTTACAAGAGCCATACAGTACAGCATCTTAAAAATATTATTCCCATTATTGGGGAGTGGTTCTCCCGCAGTCTTTTCTTATGCCTTCCAAGCAAAAGCTGACAAAAATAAGGACGGAGGAACTCTCAATAATGGCAACACGGACCACGGTCACCCTGGTGGTATAGTGGTGGTGGAGGCTGAGGATAAGGAGAAGAACATAAAACAGATGAAATGAGGAAGCATATACCCATGTGTGGGTGAGAAGCGGTGCATGTGAATACACCTCCGAAATAACACAGTGGATTTGACTTTATGTTACTCTGCTGTCATTTCGTGGTGATGAGAAGTCTGGCCCAATCCAGCCCTTGTTCATTTTCATAAGGGTCAGCTTGTCAGCATTGTCAGTTGACAGGCGAGAGCGCTTATCAGTTATAATTCCTCCAGCGGCACTAAAAACACTCTCCGATAACACGCTAGCGGCAGGGCAGGCCAGGACCTCCAAGGCGTACAGAGCGAGTTCATTCCAAGTGTCCTTCTTGGATACCCAATAATTAAAAGGCACAGAGGAATCACGGAGGACGCTGGTATGGTCGGCAAGGTACTCCCTCACCATCTTTCGAAACTTTCCACTCCTTGTGAAAGTACCCCGCGCCTCAGGGTCTGTCCGAAGGGAGAGTCTGAGAAAACTGACCCAAAACGTTGACAGTGTTCCCCTGCCTCTGCTGGATTGGAGTTGCGTCTCTCTTTCATGTACGCCTTGGTTGGGCAATGAACTGTGACCTCTGCTGCCAGTGTGTTCAGATGGGAATTTTTTTAACAGTTCTGCATCAAGGGCCTTCTGGTACTGCCCCATTTTTGAAGACCTCTCCACCTCAGGAATAAGAGAGTGAAAGTTCTCCTTGTAGCGGGGGTCTAAAAGTGTCACCAACCAGTAATGACTGTCACCCAACATTTTGACAACGTGAGGGTCACGGTTAAGGCAGTGTAACATAAAGTCAGCCATGCATGCCAGACTGGTAACGGGCAAGACTTCCGTGTCCTCACCAAGATGACGACTGACCATGCTCTCCTCCTCCTCCCCCCTGTCCTCAGGCCACCCACACTGAACCGACAGTATGACAGTTGTACAGGTACTACCATCTACAGCGCATGATACATGCTCCTGTTCTTCCTCCTCCTCCTCCTCTCCCTCATTGTCCCCCAATGCACGTTGGGATGAGATGAGGCTGGGCTGTGTGTAATCGACCGCTACGGCTTCTTGATCCATCTCATCATACTTTGGCTGCAATGCCTCCTCTTTAATTCTCTGCAGAGAGCATTGCAAAAGACAGACAAGTGGAATGCTGACGCTAATGATGGCGTCATCGCCACTCACCATCTTGGTGGAATCCTCAAAGTTTGTCAACATGGTGCTTATGTCAGACATCCAGGTCCACTCCTGAGGTCTTATGTGTGGAGTCTGACCTGAATATCGACGGCCTTGTTGCAGCTGGTACTCCACAACTGCTCTCTTCTGCTCACAAATCCTTTGAAACATGTGGAGGGTAGAGTTCCAACGTGTGGGGACATCACACACCAGTCGGTGTGACGGAAACTGCAAAGGCTCCTGCAACACAGCAAGGGTGGCGGAAGCTGTAGCCGACTTGCGAAAATGAGTTGACAGGCAGCGTACTTTGACGAGCAGATCTGGTAACTCGGGGTACGATTTAAGAAACCGCTGAACCACGAGGTTAAGCACATGAGCCAGGCATGGTACGTGTGTGTTCTTGCCTCGCCTCAGAGCCTCCACCAGGTTATGGCCATTGTCACACACGACCATGCCTGGATGTAGGTTCAGCGTTGTCAACCACAGATCTGCCTGCTCTTTCACAGCTGTCCACAACTCACAAGCAGTGTAAGGTTTCTCACCTAGGCTTATGAGTTTAAGCACAGCCTGTGCCACTTGGCGGAGGCAGTACTGCAGTGCTTTCAGCTTGTAACTGATGTGGTGATATCTGAGATGGAGGCTGAACATGAGGAGGAGGAGGAGGATGATGCACAGGAGCTGTACACTGTGGGGGCAACTCTGACTGACATAGGGCCCGCAATCCTCGGTGTGGGGAGGATGTGTTCCGTCCCAAGGTCCGACTGGGCCCCGGCTTCAACTATATGTTTACCCAGTGTGCCGTCAGGGAGATGTACCGTCCCTTGCCACAAGCACTTGTCCACGTGTCCGTTGTCAGGTGGACTCTCCCAGTTACTGCGTTGTTGAGGGCATGGCAGATGTTTTGGGACACGTGCTTGTGTAGTGTGGGGATAGCACACCGGGCAAAATAGTGTCGGCTGGGGACCAAGTACTGAGGGACGGCCACCGCCATAAGGTTGCCGAAGGATTCCGTCTCCACCAGCCTAAAAGGCAGCATTTCCAGCGCAAGCAGTTGTGAAATGTGCGAATTTAGGACTGTGGCCTGTGGGGCGTTAGCTGTGAATTTCCGCTTTCATTCAAAGGTCTGGGATATGGACATTTGAATGCTGCGGTGGGACGTGGACGTGGACGTTGATGCTGTTTCTTGAGAAACTGCCATATCAAGTGAAGACTGAGAGGAGGGGGAATCTTTGCATGCAGTATTGACAGGGGATTGCCTTGCACACACAAAAGGGGGTTCTATTGCATGCACAACAGCGGAAGAAGCAGTGGTGACACCCGCTGACACTGGTCGTGGACCCTGGGGTTCGCCCCACAAAGTCGGGTGCTTTGCTGCCATGTGCCTGATCATGCTTGTGGTGGTCAGGCTGGTAGTTTTGTCACCTCTGCTGATGCTGGCATGGCAGGTGGTACAAATGGCCTTTTTGGGGTTATCAGCAGAGTATTTAAAAAAATTCCAGACTCTGGAGGACCTACAGGTTGTACTGGCAACATCCCTCGTGTTGGTGTTATGGGGAACTGTTGCCTGCCTTCTGTGTGCGGACACCACACTGCTTCTTCCTGCCTATTGGGGTACTCTGCCTCCCTCAACCTGTGTGCTGCTGGCCTCGCTCTGCATGTCCTCCTGCCACATTGGGTCAGTTACTAGATCAACCACCACCTCCTCCTCTTCCACTTGCGCACCACGATCCTCCTCCTCACTTCCTGGCAATTGTGACTCGTCATCGTCCACCTCTTGTGACAAATTGCCAGCGTCGACTTCCTATGGCTGTGGCTGTTCAAATATTTAGGCATCGCTGCATGGGATCTCCTCTTCCACCACTTCAAGCGGAGCAGGCGAGGGGCGCAAATCTGGAAATGGACCAGTGAACAGCTCTTCAGAGTGTCCAAGTGTGGGATCAGTTGCTGTCTGACGACACTCAGCATGGTGAGAGGAAGGAGCATCAGGGTGAGGAGGAGTATGCGGTCGAGACTCACGGCTACTAAGATTTGACCGTGTGGATGACAGTCCGGAGGTGGTGGTGCCCAGGTAACTGGAAGTATTATCTGCTATCCAATTAATAACCTGTTCACACTGATCAGTTCGCAATACTGGTGTTGTTGTGTGCTTCCCTAGTAATTCGGTCAAGAAGTGGGAGTGAGAAGATGTGGCTGTTGGTTGTGGCACACTTTCACCTTGGCCACTGCCCCATCCTCTGCACGCACCATCACCAGAACGTCCAGTTCCACGTCCCTTGCCATGCGCCTTGCCCATTGTAAAGGAAGTAAAATAGCTTACACTCGCACTATCAATGGAAAAAGGGTAATAAAAAGTAGATTAGAACCGTGGAAGAGGAAAACCACAGTTCTATTTCTCGGGCCTACACCCGACTCTTTTAAACAATCTGAACAATCAGAGAGAAACTATTACTGTTTTTCTTTACGGAAAAAATAACAAAAGCTGGATAATAGAGATTTTTTACCTTGGAACAACAAAACCACAGTTATAATTTACTGGTGTATACCAGCCTTTTCTAAATATATATATTTGCGGCTGAACAGTGAGCGACACACTCAAACAGTTTTTTTTTTTAAGATACAAATGGCCCAAAAGTGGATAATACAGAGGTTTGAACCGTGGAACTGCAAAACCACACTTCTATTTCTCTGGCCTACACCAGACTATTTTCAACAGATATATTTGTGTCTGAAAAATCAGGGAGACACTATTATTTTTTTTTTTACGGCAAAAAATGCCAAAAGCAGAATAATAGAGATTTTTTACTGTGGAACAGCAAAACCACAGTTATAATTTACTGGTGTATACCAGACTTTTTTAAATATATATATTTGCGGCTGAACAGTGAGCGACACACTCAAACTGTTTTTTTTTTTAAGATACAAATAGCCCAAAAGTGGATAATACAGAGGTTTGAACCGTGGAACTGCAAAACCACACTTCTATTTCTATGGCCTACACCATACTATTTTCAACAGATATATTTGTGTCTGAAAAATCAGGGAGACACTATTATTTTTTTTTTTTGCGGCAAAAAATGCCAAAATCAGAATAATAGAGATTTTTTACTGTGGAACAGCAAAACCACAGTTATAATTTACTGGTGTATACCAGACTTTTTAAATATATATATTTGCGGCTGAACAGTGAGCGACACACTCAAACTGTTTTTTTTTAGATACAAATGGCCCAAAAGTGGATAATACAGAGGTTTGAACCGTGGAACTGCAAAACTACACTTCTGTTGCTCTGGCCTACACCAGACTATTTTCAACAGATATATTTGTGTCTGAAAAATCAGGGAGACACTATTAGTTTTTCTTTTATGCAAAAAAATGCCAAAAGCAGGATAATAGAGATTTTTTACCGTGGAACAGCAAAACCACAGTTAAAATTTACTGGTGTATACCAGACCGGCTGAACAGTGAGAGACACACTCAAACTGATTTTTTTTAGATACAAATGGCCCAAAAGTGAATAATACAGAGGTTTGAACCGTGGAACTTCAAAACCGCACTTCTGTTTCTCTGGCCAACACCAGACTATTTTCAACAGATATATTTGTGTCTGAACTGTCACAGACAGATACACTTTTTTTTTTGGGGGGTGGGACACCAAAAGGTTAATAAGACAGGTATTTGTACAGTGTGAAGGAGGAAAAAAAAAAGAGAATATAGTTGAAAAAAAAAGGATTTTTCCTGGCCCCCGCGACCTGGAGCCAAGTCCAGCAATTTCAGCAACAGGAGCACACAGGACTTTAATGCAGCGTTTACTGGTATAACCACTGCGTCTCCTATACAGCCTGCCTGCCTGATATCTGGGATGGATATTAGTCCTGAGAAGGACTGTTTGTTTGATCTGGCAGCCTTTACAGACTCTACACTAACTATTTCGCAGTATATATCTCTCCCTAAATCAGCAGCGCTGTCCCTACACTGTCTGATCCCAGCCGTCTGTGTCCAAGATGGCGGCGCACAGTTTTAAATACTCAAGGTGACGCTGTGCGGCCAGCCAATCAATGTAATGCCCACAACCAACATGGCTGCGGCATTACAGTGACTGGCTGGCAATCCCTGCATGTTCATTGGCTCTGTAAAGAGCCAAACATGCAGGGCGGAGACCCGAGCTCTCGCCTGAGTAACCCGGAAATGCTCGGTGCTCGCTGAACATCCCGAGTAGCGTGATGCTCGGGCAAGTACCGAGCAGTGTCGAGCATGTTCACTCAACACTAGTGTTTACAGAAGAAAGTAGCCATCATTTTTTAGAAAAAACAAGTTCTCCCTTTTGTTTTCTTAAAATATAAGCAGCAGAAACATATGACTTATGAGTAGAGATGAGCGTTGTTCTACTCGAACTGTTCGCCAATCTCAAATTCGAGCTGTTTTGGGCGGTGTTCGAGCCGTTCGGCGAACACGAACAATTTGAGAAAAATTCGGCTGTTCGAGGTTATGTTCGATAACTGTTCGTGCACCAAAATCATAACTGGATTTTTTCTCAGTAATGATGAAAATTAATGTTAATACGCAGTTTGAGTGTACAGCGGGGTGGGGGGAGGGGCAGGGGATGGATCTCTGCAGGAACAATGAAGATCTCCATTTTTTTTTCTCTTTCCCGCATTTGCAGTGGGGAGGTGCAATCTGTCAGCCTATCAGCAGCGCACACACGGAGCGAAGTGCTTTTTTTCACACAAGCAAGGGCATGTGTCATTGGCAGTGTATGTCACATGTCCTTGCCCTATAAGACCAAGCCATTTTCCCCGTCGCCACCATTTTCTCACTGCTGCAGCTGCGTGTTAGACGGCACCGCTGTTGCTGTGTGCGCTATACCTTGTTAATTTCAAGCCAATTTTCGCACAAATATACAGATAGCTTGGGAGTAGGGAATAGTTGTGATTGCAGTCCTTTTAAGGACTAGGTTACAGCATTTCCTACGACTTTTATCAGGGAGGTCTGTGCTCTTAAATAGATAGGTTGTGGGAGTAAAGACTAATTGTAATTGGAGTCCTTTTCAGGACTAGGTTACATGAGTTCCTATCAGTTTTTGCCAGGCAGGTCTGTGCCAGTGCTGTGCAAGTTTTTTTCACAGCATTTGGCTGAATCTAGCAAAGCTAATCCTTTTTGGCCTATTGCAGAGTGTGTTAGTCAGTGGAGTAGCCTATCTGTGTTGCAAGATATAACACCTGTGTATAGAATACCAATTTTTTTACTGCACCTAGTGAAGTAAAATCTTTTGGGCATAGCATCATTCTATTAGTCCATCTATACTGACCTCCATCAGGTTGCAAACTGAATATAATTTTTTTCTGCATCTAGCTCTGAAAAAATATTTGGGCTTCTAGCAGTGTGTGGGACTTGGTCTATTAGTCCATCTATACTGACCTCCATCAGGTTGCAAATTAAAAATATTTTTTTTCTTCTTTTAGCTCTGAAAAAATATTTGGGCTTCTAGCAGTGTGTGGGACTTGTTCTATTAGTCCTTCTATACTGACCTCCAGCAGGTTGCAAATTGAATATAATTTTTTTCTGCATCTAGCTCTGAAAAAATAGTTGGGCTTCTAGCGGTGTGTGGGACTTGGTCTATTAGTCCATCTATACTGACCTCCATCAGGTTGCAAATTAAAAATAATTTTTTTCTGCATCTAGCTCTGAAAAAATATTTGGGCTTCTAGCAGTGTGTGGGACTTGGTCTATTAGTCCATCTATACTGACCTCCATCAGGTTGCAAATTAAAAATAATTTTTTTCTTCATTTAGCTCTGAAAAAATATTTGGGCTTCTAGCAGTGTGTGGGACTTGTTCTATTAGTCCTTCTATACTGACCTCCAGCAGGTTGCAAATTGAATATAATTTTTTTCTGCATCTAGCTCTGAAAAAATATTTGGGCTTCTAGCGGTGTGTGGGACTTGGTCTATTAGTCCATCTATACTGACCTCCATCAGGTTGCAAATTAAAAATAATTTTTTTCTGCATCTAGCTCTGAAAAAATATTTGGGCTTCTAGCAGTGTGTGGGACTTGGTCTATTAGTCCTTCTATACTGACCTCCAGCAGGTTGCAAATTGAATATAATTTTTTTCTGCATCTAGCTCTGAAAAAATAGTTGGGCTTCTAGCGGTGTGTGGGACTTGGTCTATTAGTCCATCTATACTGACCTCCATCAGGTTGCAAATTAAAAATAATTTTTTTCTGCATCTAGCTCTGAAAAAATATTTGGGCTTCTAGCAGTGTGTGGGACTTGGTCTATTAGTCCATCTATACTGACCTCCATCAGGTTGCAAATTAAAAATAATTTTTTTCTTCATTTAGCTCTGAAAAAATATTTGGGCTTCTAGCAGTGTGTGGGACTTGTTCTATTAGTCCTTCTATACTGACCTCCAGCAGGTTGCAAATTGAATATAATTTTTTTCTGCATCTAGCTCTGAAAAAATAGTTGGGCTTCTAGCGGTGTGTGGGACTTGGTCTATTAGTCCATCTATACTGACCTCCATCAGGTTGCAAATTAAAAATAATTTTTTTCTGCATCTAGCTCTGAAAAAATATTTGGGCTTCTAGCAGTGTGTGGGACTTGGTCTATTAGTCCTTCTATACTGACCTCCAGCAGGTTGCAAATTGAATATAATTTTTTTCTGCATCTAGCTCTGAAAAAATAGTTGGGCTTCTAGCGGTGTGTGGGACTTGGTCTATTAGTCCATCTATACTGACCTCCATCAGGTTGCAAATTAAAAATTATTTTTTTCTGCATCTAGCTCTGAAAAAATATTTGGGCTTCTAGCAGTGTGTGGGACTTGGTCTATTAGTCCATCTATACTGACCTCCATCAGGTTGCAAATTAAAAATAATTTTTTTCTGCATCTAGCTCTGAAAAAATATTTGGGCTTCTAGCAGTGTGTGGGACTTGGCCTATTTGTCCATCTATACTGACCTCCATCAGGTTGCAAATTAAAAATAATTTTTTTCTGCATCTAGCTCTGAAAAAATATTTGGGCTTCTAGCAGTGTGTGGGACTTGGTCTATTAGTCCATCTATACTGACCTCCATCAGGTTGCAAATTAAAAATAATTTTTTTCTGCATCTAGCTCTGAAAAAATATTTGGGCTTCTAGCGGTGTGTGGGACTTGGTCTATTAGTCCATCTATACTGACCTCCATCAGGTTGCAAATTAAAAACAATTTTTTTCTGCATCTAGCTCTGAAAAAATATTTGGGCTTCTAGCAGTGTGTGGGACTTGGTCTATTAGTCCATCTATACTGACCTCCATCAGGTTGCAAATTAAAAATAATTTTTTTCTTCATTTAGCTCTGAAAAAATATTTGGGCTTCTAGCAGTGTGTGGGACTTGTTCTATTAGTCCTTCTATACTGACCTCCAGCAGGTTGCAAATTGAATATAATTTTTTTCTGCATCTAGCTCTGAAAAAATAGTTGGGCTTCTAGCGGTGTGTGGGACTTGGTCTATTAGTCCATCTATACTGACCTCCATCAGGTTGCAAATTAAAAATAATTTTTTTCTGCATCTAGCTCTGAAAAAATATTTGGGCTTCTAGCAGTGTGTGGGACTTGGTCTATTAGTCCTTCTATACTGACCTCCAGCAGGTTGCAAATTGAATATAATTTTTTTCTGCATCTAGCTCTGAAAAAATAGTTGGGCTTCTAGCGGTGTGTGGGACTTGGTCTATTAGTCCATCTATACTGACCTCCATCAGGTTGCAAATTAAAAATAATTTTTTTCTGCATCTAGCTCTGAAAAAATATTTGGGCTTCTAGCAGTGTGTGGGACTTGGTCTATTAGTCCATCTATACTGACCTCCATCAGGTTGCAAATTAAAAATAATTTTTTTCTGCATCTAGCTCTGAAAAAATATTTGGGCTTCTAGCAGTGTGTGGGACTTGGTCTATTAGTCCATCTATACTGACCTCCATCAGGTTGCAAATTAAAAATAATTTTTTTCTGCATCTAGCTCTGAAAAAATATTTGGGCTTCTAGCAGTGTGTGGGACTTGGTCTATTAGTCCATCTATACTGACCTCCATCAGGTTGCAAATTAAAAATATTTTTTTTCTGCATCTAGCTCTGAAAAAATATTTGGGCTTCTAGCAGTGTGTGGGACTTGGTCTATTAGTCCATCTATACTGACCTCCATCAGGTTGCAAATTAAAAATAATTTTTTTCTTCATTTAGCTCTGAAAAAATATTTGGGCTTCTAGCAGTGTGTGGGACTTGTTCTATTAGTCCTTCTATACTGACCTCCAGCAGGTTGCAAATTGAATATAATTTTTTTCTGCATCTAGCTCTGAAAAAATAGTTGGACTTCTAGCGGTGTGTGGGACTTGGTCTATTAGTCCATCTATACTGACCTCCATCAGGTTGCAAATTAAAAATAATTTTTTTCTGCATCTAGCTCTGAAAAAATATTTGGGCTTCTAGCAGTGTGTGGGACTTGGTCTATTAGTCCATCTATACTGACCTCCATCAGGTTGCAAATTAAAAATAATTTTTTTCTTCATTTAGCTCTGAAAAAATATTTGGGCTTCTAGCAGTGTGTGGGACTTGTTCTATTAGTCCTTCTATACTGACCTCCAGCAGGTTGCAAATTGAATATAATTTTTTTCTGCATCTAGCTCTGAAAAAATATTTGGGCTTCTAGCGGTGTGTGGGACTTGGTCTATTAGTCCATCTATACTGACCTCCATCAGGTTGCAAATTAAAAATAATTTTTTTCTGCATCTAGCTCTGAAAAAATATTTGGGCTTCTAGCAGTGTGTGGGACTTGGTCTATTAGTCCTTCTATACTGACCTCCAGCAGGTTGCAAATTGAATATAATTTTTTTCTGCATCTAGCTCTGAAAAAATAGTTGGGCTTCTAGCGGTGTGTGGGACTTGGTCTATTAGTCCATCTATACTGACCTCCATCAGGTTGCAAATTAAAAATAATTTTTTTCTGCATCTAGCTCTGAAAAAATATTTGGGCTTCTAGCAGTGTGTGGGACTTGGTCTATTAGTCCATCTATACTGACCTCCATCAGGTTGCAAATTAAAAATAATTTTTTTCTTCATTTAGCTCTGAAAAAATATTTGGGCTTCTAGCAGTGTGTGGGACTTGTTCTATTAGTCCTTCTATACTGACCTCCAGCAGGTTGCAAATTGAATATAATTTTTTTCTGCATCTAGCTCTGAAAAAATAGTTGGGCTTCTAGCGGTGTGTGGGACTTGGTCTATTAGTCCATCTATACTGACCTCCATCAGGTTGCAAATTAAAAATAATTTTTTTCTGCATCTAGCTCTGAAAAAATATTTGGGCTTCTAGCAGTGTGTGGGACTTGTTCTATTAGTCCTTCTATACTGACCTCCAGCAGGTTGCAAATTGAATATAATTTTTTTCTGCATCTAGCTCTGAAAAAATATTTGGGCTTCTAGCGGTGTGTGGGACTTGGTCTATTAGTCCATCTATACTGACCTCCATCAGGTTGCAAATTAAAAATAATTTTTTTCTGCATCTAGCTCTGAAAAAATATTTGGGCTTCTAGCAGTGTGTGGGACTTGGTCTATTAGTCCTTCTATACTGACCTCCAGCAGGTTGCAAATTGAATATAATTTTTTTCTGCATCTAGCTCTGAAAAAATAGTTGGGCTTCTAGCGGTGTTTGGGACTTGGTCTATTAGTCCATCTATACTGACCTCCATCAGGTTGCAAATTAAAAATAATTTTTTTCTGCATCTAGCTCTGAAAAAATATTTGGGCTTCTAGCAGTGTGTGGGACTTGGTCTATTAGTCCATCTATAATGACCTCCATCAGGTTGCAAATTAAAAATAATTTTTTTCTTCATTTAGCTCTGAAAAAATATTTGGGCTTCTAGCAGTGTGTGGGACTTGTTCTATTAGTCCTTCTATACTGACCTCCAGCAGGTTGCAAATTGAATATAATTTTTTTCTGCATCTAGCTCTGAAAAAATAGTTGGGCTTCTGGCGGTGTGTGGGACTTGGTCTATTAGTCCATCTATACTGACCTCCATCAGGTTGCAAATTAAAAATAATTTTTTTCTACATCTAGCTCTGAAAAAATATTTGGGCTTCTAGCAGTGTGTGGGACTTGGTCTATTAGTCCTTCTATACTGACCTCCAGCAGGTTGCAAATTGAATATAATTTTTTTCTGCATCTAGCTCTGAAAAAATAGTTGGGCTTCTAGCGGTGTGTGGGACTTGGTCTATTAGTCCATCTATACTGACCTCCATCAGGTTGCAAATTAAAAATAATTTTTTTCTGCATCTAGCTCTGAAAAAATATTTGGGCTTCTAGCAGTGTGTGGGACTTGGTCTATTTGTCCATCTATACTGACCTCCATCAGGTTGCAAATTAAAAATAATTTTTTTCTGCATCTAGCTCTGAAAAAATATTTGGGCTTCTAGCAGTGTGTGGGACTTGGTCTATTAGTCCATCTATACTGACCTCCATCAGGTTGCAAATTAAAAATAATTTTTTTCCGCATCTAGCTCTGAAAAAATATTTGGGCTTCTAGCGGTGTGTGGGACTTGGTCTATTAGTCCATCTATACTGACCTCCATCAGGTTGCAAATTAAAAACAATTTTTTTCTGCATCTAGCTCTGAAAAAATATTTGGGCTTCTAGCAGTGTGTGGGACTTGGTCTATTAGTCCTTCTATACTGACCTCCAGCAAGTTGCAAATTGAATATAATTTTTTTCTGCATCTAGCTCTGAAAAAATAGTTGGGCTTCTAGCGGTGTGTGGGACTTGGTCTATTAGTCCATCTATACTGACCTCCATCAGGTTGCAAATTAAAAATAATTTTTTTCTGCATCTAGCTCTGAAAAAATATTTGGGCTTCTAGCAGTGTGTGGGACTTGGTCTATTAGTCCATCTATACTGACCTCCATCAGGTTGCAAATTAAAAATAATTTTTTTCTGCATCTAGCTCTGAAAAAATATTTGGGCTTCTAGCGGTGTGTGGGACTTGGTCTATTAGTCCATCTATACTGACCTCCATCAGGTTGCAAATTAAAAACAATTTTTTTCTGCATCTAGCTCTGAAAAAATATTTGGGCTTCTAGCAGTGTGTGGGACTTGTTCTATTAGTCCTTCTATACTGACCTCCAGCAGGTTGCAAATTGAATATAATTTTTTTCTGCATCTAGCTCTCAAAAAATAGTTGGGCTTCTAGCGGTGTGTGGGACTTGGTCTATTAGTCCATCTATACTGACCTCCATCAGGTTGCAAATTAAAAATAATTTTTTTCTGCATCTAGCTCTGAAAAAATATTTGGGCTTCTAGCAGTGTGTGGGACTTGGTCTATTAGTCCATCTATACTGACCTCCATCAGGTTGCAAATTAAAAATAATTTTTTTCTGCATCTAGCTCTGAAAAAATATTTGGGCTTCTAGCAGTGTGTGGGACTTGGTCTATTAGTCCATCTATACTGACCTCCATCAGGTTGCAAATTAAAAATAATTTTTTTCTGCATCTAGCTCTGAAAAAATATTTGGGCTTCTAGCAGTGTGTGGGACTTGGTCTATTAGTCCATCTATACTGACCTCCATCAGGTTGCAAATTAAAAATATTTTTTTTCTGCATCTAGCTCTGAAAAAATATTTGGGCTTCTAGCAGTGTGTGGGACTTGGTCTATTAGTCCATCTATACTGACCTCCATCAGGTTGCAAATTTAAAATAATTTTTTTCTTCATTTAGCTCTGAAAAAATATTTGGGCTTCTAGCAGTGTGTGGGACTTGTTCTATTAGTCCTTCTATACTGACCTCCAGCAGGTTGCAAATTGAATATAATTTTTTTCTGCATCTAGCTCTGAAAAAATAGTTGGGCTTCTAGCGGTGTGTGGGACTTGGTCTATTAGTCCATCTATACTGACCTCCATCAGGTTGCAAATTAAAAATAATTTTTTTCTGCATCTAGCTCTGAAAAAATATTTGGGCTTCTAGCAGTGTGTGGGACTTGGTCTATTAGTCCATCTATTCTGACCTCCATCAGGTTGCAAATTAAAAATAATTTTTTTCTGCATCTAGCTCTGAAAAAATATTTGGGCTTCTAGCGGTGTGTGGGACTTGGTCTATTAGTCCATCTATACTGACCTCCATCAGGTTGCAAATTAAAAATATTTTTTTTCTGCATCTAGCTCTGAAAAAATATTTGGGCTTCTAGCAGTGTGTGGGACTTGGTCTATTAGTCCATCTATACTGACCTTCATCAGGTTGCAAATTAAAAATAATTTTTATCTGCATCTACAGTACCTCTGAAAAAATATTTGGGCTTCTAGCAGTGTGTGGGACTATTTGTATTAGTCCATCTATACTGACCTCCATCAGGTTGCAAATTCAAAATAATTTTTTTCTGCATCTAACCCAGCCAATAGTTTTGGCCTAATACCACAGTTTGGCCACTCAGCTCTGCTCGGTTACCATCCATTGTTTTTTTGTGCAAACAACTCCAGAGTTGTGAATTAGTTAACCACCAAAATGAGTGGAAAAAGGCCTGCTGCTGGTGGAAAGGGGAATAGGCGTGTTGGGAAGGGGAAAAAAGGTTGTGTCCGTGGGGTAGGTGTTAAAGCAACAGTAACATCTGCAGAAGAAAGACCATCTTCCAGCCAAACTAAAATGTCTACTTCTTTTAGCGGACAATGTGATAAGATCCCTTTCTTACGGCCACGCCAATCGCTACAAATTCCAGATGAGGCACAAAAACAGCAGGTGCTTCAACGGATATCAAGTGCTCCTTTAAGTGGGCTCTCCTCCACATCAACTTCAACATCACAAATACTCCAGTCCTCAAAGGTGTCACCCAAATCGCACTTGCTTCCTCACATCCTCACAGCTCCCAAATCTCCAGCTGCCCGTCTGAGTATGAGGTAGAACAGATGGTTGAGTCTGCAGAGCTGTTTACTCATACTATAGCCTGGGAATCAGAGGTCGACTCCAGCGCTTCTGTGAATCCAGACGAGGAAATGATCTGCACTGATGCCCAGAATCTTTATGAGTCGGATCCAGGACCAGACGCAGAAGGTTCTGACCATAATGTAGACCCTCATTCCCAAATTGTAACTCCTGTTGGTGGAGACAATGAGGAAGACGATGATAAGACTCAAATACCTGATTGGAGCGACAACTTTAGTTTTTTGTCAGGGCAGGAACAGGTTGGCTCTGAGGACGACGGGTGTGATAACGCACAGGGTGATGATGATGAGGTCGGAGATCCCACTTACTGTCAACCCACAGTCAGCCAAGAGATGAGGTCAGCAGAGGAGGTGGAGGAAGATGCTAGTGACGACGAGGTCAGGTTGCGCCTTCCTGGACAGAGACGTAGTACTGGAAGCACGTCAACAACTGCATCCTCAAACACAACTCTGCCTCTCACCACAAGTCGTGGTGGCTCTTCAGGTCGCATGGGTGCTAAGCCTTGCATAGCCTGGGCATTTTTTCAGATTGATAAAGATGACCCAACTCGTGTTATCTGTAACATTTGTCAGCAAAAGCTAAGTAGAGGCCAAAAAATACATAGTTTGAGTACTTCATGCATGAACCGGCACATGGACATGAAGCATAAGTTGCAGTGGGAAGCTCAGTGTGCTACAATGCGGCCTAGCCGGCCGGGCCAATCACCGTCTGCCATATCTTGTGCATCCGCGGCCTCTTCATCCTCTGTGACTGGGGGGACAGCAGTCACACCTGTTTTGGGGCGCAGACCTGCCACCTCTTTACCCGCAACAGCCAGCGTGATTGGCAGGTCATCATTTTCTTTGGAGGTGGTAACACCTGCTGGTGTTGAGCGCTGTCCGACATCGATAGCACCACCTTTGGATCAAGGCAACCTAACATGTCCGCCTGCATCTTCCTCACAGACCGGCAGTTTGCCGGGGACACCCTTATCAACCCCGTCTAAGCACAATAGCCAGCCCTCGGTCCCTCAGATGTGGACAAGTAAAAGACCATTTCCTCCTAGCCATGAGAAAGCTAAGAGGTTGAATTTCACCATCTGCAAGCTCTTGGCTACAGAAATGCTGCCTTTCCGCCTGGTGGACACAGAGGATTTTCGAGACCTTATGTCCGTCGCAGTGCCCCAGTACCAGATGCCCAGTCGGCACTACTTCTCAAAGAAAGGTGTGCCTGTGCTCCACCAGCATGTCGCACACAACATCACCGCTTCTTTGAGAAACTCTGTGTGTGACAGGGTGCATTTCACCACAGACACTTGGACGAGTAGGCATGGACAGGGGCGTTACATGTCGCTGACTGGGCACTGGGTAACTATGGTGACAGCAGGACAAGGGGCTGCTGTCCAAGTCTTGCCGTCCCCACGAGTTGTGCGTCAATCCTCTTTATGTCAAAGTTCCTCCACTGCTTCTGCCTCCTCAACCTCCTCTCGGTCTTCCACCTGCACCCAAAGCCTGTCTGGTCATGCCACAAGCTTTCTAACTGCGCAGAAGGGATCCTGCACACCTCCTTACTATGCTGGCAGTAGGGCTCAACGTCATCAGGCGGTTTTTACATTGAAATGTCTGGGAAATGTGAGTCACACAGCTGAGGAGTTGTGGTCAGCTCTGGAGAACCAATTTCATGAATGGTTGTCTCCGCTGGACCTGAAACCAGGGAAGGCCGTGTGCGACAATGCTGCAAACCTGGGTGCGGCCCTTCGCCGGGGCAATGTCACACACGTGCCTTGTATGGCTCACGTGTTGAACCTGGTTGTCCAGCAATTTTTAGCCCACTATCCCAGACTAGATGGCCTTCTGCAGAGGGCACGGTCGCTGTGTGCTCACTTCCGCCGTTCACATCCCGCAGCTCAGCGACTTACATCTCTACAGAAGTCGTTGGGCCTGCCACTTCACCGGCTAAAATGCGATGTGCCTACCCGGTGGAATTCAACTCTGCACATGTTGCAGCGACTGTGGCAGCACCGACAAGCCCTGGTGCAATACGTTCTGACGTATAGCCTGGGCCAACGAGATTCAGAGGTGGGGCAAATCACGCTGGAGGAGTGGTCTCAGATCAGGGACCTATGCACCCTTCTGCACAGTCTTGAAATGGCGACGAAGATGTTTAGTGCTGACGATGCCATTATCAGCATGACTATTCCGGTGATTTACATGCTGGAGCACATGTTAAACAGAATTCGGAGTCAGGTGGTGGCACAAGAGGAGGTGGAGGAAGTAGAGGAGGAGGAGTTGTATGCGGAAGGGCTAACATCTGCAAGGTCCAGACGGTCGGCAGCACCAAGGCGGCAGGCATGTGAGGGTGGGGGAGATGGTTTTACCAGGGCGCATGGTAGCAGCCAAACTAGTGAGTAAGGTGCAGGAGCCCAGGAAGAAGTGGAGGACGAACTGATGGAAGACTCATCAGATGAGGGAGACCTTGATCACATTTCTGTTGTGCGAGGTTGGGGGGAGAGGACAGAGGAAGGAAGCATGATTGTTACCTCGCCACCAACACAACAGGGACTTGGTGCTCCTGGATGCGCAACACACATGAGTGCCTTCTTGCTGCACTACCTGCAACATGACCCTCGAATTGTGAGAATTAGAAATAATCCTGACTACTGGGTTGCCACACTGTTAGATCCCCGGTACAAAAGTAAATTTGCCGAAATTATTCCTGCCATAGAAAGGGATGCACGCATGCAGGAGTATCAGCAGAGACTGTTGCAGAATCTTACATGTGCTTTTCCACAAAATACCAGTGGTGCACGTAGTGAATCTCACAGTTCCAACTTGCCAACCGTGGGACCGTCAAGTGTTCAGCACTCAAACCGTAACAGAACCACAGTATCTGCTGGTAACATCAATTTTGCGGAATCATTTCACCACTTTTTTAGCCCATCCTTTGCAAGGCCACAGGAGACAAGAAGTCTGACACATAGTCAACGCCTAGAGACGATGGTACAGGAGTATCTCCAAGTAAACATTGAAGCCACGACTGTGTCACTGGACCCTTGCTCTTTTTGGGCTTCCAATCTGGATAAATGGCCGGAGCTAGCCACTTACGCCTTGGAGATCTTGTCATGCCCCGCAGCCAGCGTTCTGTCTGAACGTGTGTTCAGCGCTGCTGGTGGTGTGCTGACAGATAAGCGCACGCGGCTCTCCACTGATAATGTAGACAGACTCACGTTCATAAAGATGAACAAATCATGGATCCGAAACGACTTTTCTACCCCTGTGTCATCCTGGGGAGAGTAAAAGCTTGATGATTGGTTAAAATCACCCTACCAACCGTTTTAAGCTTTCAAATTACTAATCATGTTTATCTGTATCTTGACTGGAAAATAATTTGGGCTTTGTAGCAGTGTGCAGCACTGATCCTATTAGGCCATCTATACTAAAGCTTCACCAGATTTAAAATTAAAAATAATTTTTAGCTGCATCTAGCCCGGAAAATAATTTTGGGGCTCCGAGATGCGCAAGGCACATAAGTGCCTTCTTGCTGCACTACCTGCAGCATGACCCTCATATTGTCAGAATTCGAAGTAATCATGACTACTGGGTTGACACACTCTTAGATCCCCCAAACTTTTCGATCAACCTTTTCATTTTAATAAAGACCAAAAAAATGGTCATTTTTGAAATTATAAGCATTAGCAGGTTGTTAGAAACTGAAATCAAACAGTTTTCAACTCAAAACTTTATTCTAGGTGATGTTACATTTTCACATAGGACCCCTTGTTCGAAAGGAGCTTCTGAACTCTCTCGTCCATTGAATTTGTCAGGTTTTGGATGGTTTCTGCTTCAATTGTTTTGCATGAGGACAGAATACCCTCCCAGAGCTGTTGCTTAGATGTGAACTGCCTCCCGCCATCATAGACACTCCTTTTAATGATGCTCCAAAGGTTCGGAATGGGGTAGAGGTCAGGGGAGCATGGGGGTCACAGCATAAGTTTGTCCCCTTTTATGCCCATATCAGCCAGAGATGCAGATGTTTTATGTGCAGCATGAGATGGTGCATTATCATGCAGAAAAATGATCTTGCTGTGAAATACACGGTTCTTCTTCTTGAACCATGGCAGGAAGTGCTGTTTGAGAAAATCCACATACATTATGGAGTTCATCTTTAGCGCCTTCAGGGATCCTAAAGGGGCCGACAATCTCTCTCCCCATGATTCCAGCCCAAAACATTACTCCACCTCCTCCTTGTTGGCGCTGTAGCCGTGTTTGCGTGGGGTGTCCATCAACCAGCCATCCTCCACTCCGTCCATCTGGACCATCGAGCGCTGCACGGCACTCATCCGTGAACAAAACAGTTTTGAAATCAGTCTTCATGTAATGTTTGGCCCACTGGAGCCGTTTCTGCTTGTGTGAAGTGGATAGAGGAGGTCGACAGGATGGCGCATGCACAGCTGCAAACCTCTGAAGGAACCTGCATCTTGTTGTTCGGGGGACGTTGGAGGCACAAGCAGCTTCAAAAACTTGTCTGCTGCTATGACAAGGCTTTTTTGCCGCTGCTCTTTCAACCTGACGTAATTGCCTGTAGGAAAGAGTCCTCAATTTGCCCTTATCAGCACGCACACGTGTGTACTGTGAATCAGCTACATACTTCTTGATTGCCAAGACACTTCATCCTGATCATCGCACAATGTTGATTGTAGTCATGCCTTGACCTAAACACTCCACAATTTGTTGCTTCTCAGCAGCCGACACATCCTTTTTCTTTCCCATTTTGGCAGAAAATGTAGGCTGCTTAATAATGTGAGAGAGCCTTCTTAAGTAGTCTTGCCTTTCATTGGACACACCTGCCAAACTAATTAGCACAGGTGTCTGCAATTGCTTACAGTGATATAAAGAGCCCTGACACACATCACCATCAATGAGTTTAACTGACAAACAAACAAATTCTTCCCTTATCACTCCTAAACACTTTTTGTATAATAATTTGGAACGCAGTGTACATGTGCTTTTCCACAAAACACCAGTGGTTCACGTAGTGAATCTTACAGTTCTAACTTGCCAACCGTGGTCTGTATGGAGTTGTTCAATAAAGGGCCCAAAATTAAGATAACATAAATGGGAGAGGTCTCTATGAATAGGAATTCCTAAGTATTTGATACCCTGTGAGGGCCAGGCAAAGGGAAAGTTGGACTGGATGGAATCCTATATGGATTTGGGGAGGGAGACATCGAGGGCCTCAGACTACGCTGCATTGATTTTAAAATTTTACCATGTAACAAAGTGATCTATTTCAGCCATAACAGCATGGATGGATATATGTGATTGAGTGATATATACTAGGACATCATCAGCAAATAGAGAGCAATTGTACTCGGTGCCTCCCACCTCAATCCACCTAATATTGGGGTTATGGCGAATTAATGAGAGCAGGTGCTCCGTCACTAGGATGTATAAGAGAGGGGACAGAGGACATCACTGCCTTGTCCCATTGGTGATTGTGAAAGGTGATGAAAATGTTCTGACGCACCCCCTGGGCCTTGGGACACCCGGAGCCGGACCCTTTTTGGTGGATGCTGGTGGTTGTAGTCTTCGTGGCGGCGACCCAGTTCCGTGGCTCAGGGCGGTCAAACCAGTGGCGGAACTATTTATGTGGTTTTCATGTTTAAATGTCCGACTACGCCACCCGTGGATTGCGGTCAGAGTGAACCGCCGCTACAGGGCAGACCACTGAGGCTGGTGTTGTGGGTGCAGCAGAGCGTAGAATAACTCCCCACGGGAGGAGTATAGCCTCAGGGCAGTGTATGCGGAGGATGGGGGTGATGGTGCAGGGCAGCAGCAGTAACGACATGGAGTCAGTAATGCAGTTCAGGGCCTTTATTCACAGTTCTTATTATCCAGACCACGTCTGCAGGTAACGGCTGCCCACGTCGTACTGTGCTCACCAGGTGAGGGGCTCAGACAACTCCCAGATAACTTTGGAGCACTTCACAGGACCCCCTTTGTGTGTCCTTTGTCTGGCCTTTCTTACAAACACTTCTGTCCGGCTGCCTCGGGCCTCCTCTTGGTAAACTTGGCGCCAGTTTCCCTGACCCTATGTGGTGCCTTCCTAGCGGGTGTAGCGAGGGGCTGCGCCACATAAAATGTCAGAGCCTCCGGTTTCTAGCTGAGGGTCGTTTCCTGCCTCCACTAGTTCGGGGACCGGTCTCCCCCTTTGGCCTGACCCCTCCACGCAGGTGGATTCGGGCGTGCGGTGGCGACTCGCCCGTCCGCACCCCTGGGATCCCTTCATTCCTCGTTCCTGGAGCCTTCTCCGCTCCTCTTCCTTCCTTCTCCCTCTTCCAGGCCTGGGCCTCTGTTACTAGGCCCGCCTCCGGAGCAGAGCTCATGCAGAGCCCCTGCTCCCTGCCACTTCTGCTCAGACTTCTCTGCACTGAACTAAGATGGTGCCCACCTTTTATACTCCCTTCTCAATGCACCCAGGAACTGCTTCCTCCCTGCTCCTGCACTACAGGGTTCCCATTCCTCAGTGTTCCCTCCCCCCACTCCAGCCAGGGACAGGGACTGTCGTGCCCATCTCAGGGGCATATTGGTCGCCCTGCCCCACGGCAATGTGGTGTAATGCATGCAGGTGTCGGGTCCTGATCCACACTCCATCCTTACCTGAGAGTGAGATATCACACCTCTGGGTGAGGTGCAATACGTCTGTAGCAACCGAGCCCTCAGGGTGCTACAGTTCCATTTATCTTCAGCCTAGGTGACGTATTGCGATACAGGGCCGTGATTTTGGCTATAAAAGGGTCCCCTAGACCCCTACCCCAAGCTTTTTAAGAGAATCATATATGGCGTGCCAGGAGACTCTATGGAATGCTTTCTCAGCATCCAACGAGAGTATCTAATTACAAATTTTTAACTGCATCTAGCCCAGGAAATACTTTGTGCCTAGTAGCAGTGTCTGCTAGTGAGCGGATTATCCCGGCTGTTAAGCAAGCTGCACCACCTGTAGTTTAGACACTTAATTTTTTCAAAGGAAATGCTTCGGGACCATGGGATACTTAGTGAAGAGCATCAGGAGGCACCCCAAGGTATAGGGGCTGGGACTGGCAGTAGGATGCCTTGCGGTGGACAGCCGAGCTCGATCCTTATAAAAGCTTTTTAACTGCAGCAGCTTTAGTGGACGCTACTGGAGCTGGAATTACCGCGGCTGCTGGCATGAGACTTGCCCTCCAATAGATCCTTGTAAATGGATTTAAAGTGTATTCATTCAAATTAGAGAGACAATTTAAATTAAAAAGCTTAGAGCTGCCTCCACCACAGGGGGGCTCGCTCGACCCACCAGCGGACAGGCACCAGTATTGGGAGAGGGGGGCTGGCCGTCAGGGTTCACCGCGGCTCTGGCACAAACCCGGCGACACGGAGGTGGCATGGGCAGGAGCGGACTGGCCGTGTCGGCTTCTCACTTTTTGGATTTTAGAAGGGCATGACATGCCTATATCTGTGTGTCCCCCTCCTTTTACTCCTCCACCTCTTTTATTTTCGCATGACTATATGTACTTGTCACTTTTCCATGTGTTAGTTATGTCTTCTGAGCAGTTTGTCAGCTTTTGGACACCTTTGAAGGTGTTTTCTATGTGTTTCTATGTGTTTTTGTTTGCCTGCCATTGGTTTTAACGGTGTTCGAAGGTGTTCGACGAACAGTTCGACGAACAGTTCGGCGAACACACGGGTGTTCGACGAACCGAACAGAACTCGAACACTACGGGGGTGGCTCAACACTACTTATGAGTAGTGTTGAGCGAGCACTAAAATACTCGAGTGCTCGAAGCTCGGGCCGAGCTCGCCGTGATACTCGGGTGCTCGACCCGAGCAACGAGCCCAATGTTAGTCTATGGGAGACCCGAGCATTTTTGCGGTGGCACCCCCAGCAGTCTTTTAAAAGCCTAACATGTGCCCAAAACGATAGTGACAGTGCTCAAATGACATGGGGACAGCATGGGGATCGCCCCAGGATGCATTTCTGACCCCCAGGTCACTGCTGTCAACAACGTGGTCAGAGGTATTAAGCCAATTTTAAGGGCTCACAATAAAACGTTCAAAAACGAAACTGAAACTGCTTTCCTGTGAAATATGTTAAGGAAGTTCCTTTCCAGGGTAAAGGCTTGTGTCTAAGGTAAAATAGATAGCCAAAAAAAAATACTCCTCCACACCTTGGGCTATGTTCACAATTAGCATTTTTTAAGCATTTTTGCACTTTTGTATTGCTTTCAACCGTGACAAATGTATTCACCGGGAAATGTCATTTTAACATTTTACAACCTTATCTGGCCATGTGCTGTGTGACACATGCATACAGTGCTGAAAAGACATGGGAACAGCATGGGGAAGACCCCTGGAACCATCTCTGACACCCAGATCACTGCCTAAAAGTGTGCCCATCAGAAGTCATCCTTGCCGCATCAGAAGATGCAGACTTGCAACTATCCCCGTGCAAGTCCTTGTCCCAGGGCAGTGTTCAATTGTATCTCCCCCATTCCTTGCAATTCAAGCGCAAGTATGCAACCTGCCACGCCTCACCCCCAGGCTGCAATACAATACTGCTAGCTTGCACTTGAAATTGTGCCTTTTAGGCATGTGGAGGCGGAATCTGGTAACCACGTTGGTAGCCTGGTATCCGTACTCAGTCCCCAGACGCCCGGCGGCCAGGTGTCCACACTCGGTCTCCAGCCGCCAGGGGGCGGCCGGGTGTCCATACTCGGTCCCCAGCCGCCCCGTGGCCGGGTGTCCACACACGGTCTCCAGCCGCCTGGGGGCAGCTGGGTGTCCATAAACGGTGCCCAGCCACCCCTATTTCTCCTGTCAACTTCCCCCCACACACATTTCTTAGGCCGACCTGCTTTAGGGCAGCATTGGACGAGCCGACCAGAGAACCAGACTCCTACGGTGGGCCCTGGCTTCTCCATCAGGGGAGTTGAGAGTGCCAAGGTGAGGAGCATGATGATGATGATAGAAGTTAGCATCTGCTTTGTTTTCTTGGAATGCAAGCGTAAGTGTGCAGCCTGCCACCCACCCACCCCCTGGCTGCAATACCATACTGCTAGCTTGCACTTGAAATGGGGCCTTTTAGTTTGCAGGAGACCGAAGCTGGCCACTACCTCATGGCTACTTCGACAGCGAGGTATCCATACTCAGTCCCCAGCCACCCCTATTTGTCCCGGTGTGCCTTATACATAAGATTAAGCGCGCATACCAAAACATTACTTGTGCCCTCCCCAGTGCATTTAGTGGGAAGAAGAGCCTATTCCGCTGTAGTGTGTGCATGCCAAACCCCTGTTCATTGTACATACGAAGATGCCTCCCACCCTGCACCTGTCGTTGCAGACTTGCTACTATCCCCGTTCAAGTCCTTGTCCAAGGGCAGTGTTCAATTGTACCTCTCCCATTCCTTGCAATGCAAGCGCAAGTATGCAGCCTGCTACCCACCCACCCCCAGGCTGCAATACCATACTGCTAGCTTGCATTTGAAATTGGGCCTTTTAGGCATGTGGAGGTGAAATCTGGCCACAACGTCATGGCTGCGTTGGCGGACTGGTATCCCTACTCAGTCCCCAGCCGCCCCGCGGCCGGGTGTCCACACTTGGTCTCCAGCCGCCAGGGGGCGGCCGGGTGTCCATACGCGGTTCCCAGCCGCCCCACGGCCGGGTATCCACACACGGTCCCCAGCCGCCTGGGTCCAGCCGGGTGTCCATAAACGGTCCCCAGCCACCCCTATTTCTCCTGTCAACTTCCCCCACACACTTTTCTTAGCCCGGCCTGCTTTAGGGCAGCTTTGGACGAGCCCACCAGAGAACCAGACTCTTCCAGTGGGCCCTGGTTTCTCCATCAGGGGAGTTGAGAGTGCCAAGGTGAGGAGCATGATGATGATGATAGTTAGCATCTGCTTTGTTTTCTTGGAATGCAAGAGCATGTATGTAGTAGCGGCTTGGCCTGAGGTGGTCAGCATTTTGGCTCATATCCTACCTCCTCCGAGGATTGCTGGATGTTTTCCTGCTACTATCCCAGTTCTATGACTCCCGTTAAAACAAAGCTTCAGGTGATAAATAATGGATGAGGTGGTGGCAAAGGAGAAAGAGCAGAAGGAACAGGGACCATTCACATCAATATCAGGCCAGTCAACCACATATGTCTTGTAGGATATGTTTCTGTAACAAAAGGAGCGGTTCGGCTACACAGTTATAGGGCATACAGTGAGTGCAATGCCTACCAAAAATTTTGAGGCACTCCAATGCCCCTTGGAAATGACATGGAGGTCAGAGGGCCTTAACTAAACCGTTTTTTCCATTTATAGCAACTGGGTCTCCTGTACACTGTTTGCCTAAGCAGTGAATGGAAGGCTTTCCAAAAATTATGAGGAACTGCAATGCCCCTTGAAACAGACGTGGATTACAGCATACTAAAAACCTTCTACCCATTATTGGGGAGTGGGTCTCCCTTAGTTTTTGCCTTTGCATTGAAAAGTAAAAGCTGACTTAAATGAGGAGGAAATGCAATGCCCGTTGGAAGAGTCGTGGAGGTTAGAGGTAATTAAAAACAACATTTCAATGCCCCTTGAAACAGCTGTGGAGTTCAGAGTGGCTTAAGAAGACGCTTTTAATGCCCCTTTGAAGAGACGTGGAGGTCACAGTAGCTTAACAAGACGGTTTTAATGCACCTCGGAAGAGACGTAGAGGTCCCAGCAGCTTAAGATGTCGGCTTGAATGCCCCTTGGAAAAGTGGTGGTGGTCGCAGTAGCTTAACAAGACTGTTTGTATAACCCTTGGAAGAGACGTGGAGGTCCCAGCAGCTTAACAACACGGTTTTAATGCCCCTAGGAAAAGTGGTGGAGGTCCCAGTAACTTAACAAGACGCTTTTAATGCCCCTCAGAAGAGACGTGGAGGTCCCGGTAGCTTAACAAGACGGTTTTAATGCCACTTGGAAAAGTGGTGGAGGTCCCAGTAGCTTAACAGGATGGTTTTAATGCCCCTTGGAAGAGTAGTGGAGGTCACAGTAGCTTAACAAGACGGTTTTAATGCCCCTTGGAAATGAGGTGCAGGTCACAGTAGCTTAACAAGACAGTTTTAATGCCCCTCAGAAGAGACGTGGAGGTCCCAGTAGCTTAACAAGACGGTCTAAATACCCCTTGGAAAAGTGGTGTGGGTCGCAGTAGCTTAACAAGACGGTTTTAATGCCCCTTACAAGAGCCATACAGTACAGCATCTTAAAAATATTATTCCCATTATAGGGGAGTGGATCTCCCACAGTCTTTGCTTATGCCTTCCAAGCAAATGCTGACAAAAATTAGGACGGAGGAACTTTCAATAATGGCAACACGGACCGCGGTCACCCTGGTGGTATAGTGGTGGTGGAGGCTGAGTATAAGGAGAAGAACATAAAACAGCTGAAATGAGGAAGCATGTACCCATGTGTGGGTGTGAAGTGGTGCATGTGAATACACCTTCCGAAATAACACAGTGGATTTGACTTTATGTTACTCTGCTGTCATTTGGTGGTGATGAGAAGTCCGGCCCAATCCAGCCCTTGTTAATTTTGATAAGGGTCAGATTGTCAGCATTGTCGGTTGACAGGCGAGTGCGCTTATCAGTTATAATTCCCCCAGCAGTACTAAAAACACACTCCGATAACACGCTAGCAGCAGGGCAGGCCAGGACCTCCAAGGTGTACAGAGCGAGTTAATTCCAAGTGTCCAGCTTGGATACCCAATAATTAAAAGGCACAGAGGAATCACGGAGGATGCTGGTACGGTCGGCAAGGTAATCCCTCACCATCTTTTGAAACTTTCCACTCCTTGTGAGAGTACCCCGTGCCTCAGGGTCTGTCTGAAGGGAGGGTGTGAGAAAACTGTCCCAGAACGTTGACAGTGTTCCTCTGCCTCTGCTGGATTGGAGTTGCGTCTCTCTCGCATGTACACCTTGGTTGGGCAACGAACTGTGACCTCTGCCACTAGCGTGTTCAGATGGGAATTTTTTTAACAGTTCTGCAGCAAGGGCCTTCTTATACTGCCCCATTTTTGTAGACCTCTCCACCTCAGGAATAAGAGACTGAAAGTTCTCCTTGTAGCTGGGGTCTAAAAGTGTCACCAACCAGTAATGACTGTCACCCAACATTTTGACAACGCAAGGGTCACGGTTAAGGCAGCGCAACATAAAGTCAGCCATGCGTGCCAGACTGGTTACAGGCAAGACTTCTGTGTCCTCATCAAGATGACGACTGACCATGCTCTCCTCCTACTCCTCTTCCCCCCTGTCCTCAGGCCACCCACGCTAAACTGACGGTATGACAGTTGTACAGGTACTACCATCTACAGCGCATGATACAAGCTCCTGTTCTTCCTTCTCCTCCTCCTCCCCCCTGTCCTCAGGCCACCCCCGCTGAACCGACAGTATGACAGTTGAACAGGTACTACATTCTACAGCACATGATACAAGCTCCTGTTCTTCCTCCTCCTCCTAGTCCTCCTCCTCTCCCTCATTGTCCCCCAATACACGTTGGGGTGAGATGAGGCTGGGCTGTGTGTAATCGACTGCTATGGCTTCTTGATCCATCTAATCATACTCTGGCTGCAATGCCTCCTGTTTAATAGTCTGCAGAGAGAATTGCAAAAGACAGACAAGTGGAATGCTGATGCTAATGATGGCGTCATCGCCACTCACCATCTTGGTGGACTCCACACAGTTTGTCAAGATGGTACATATGTCAGACATCCAGGTCCTCTCCTGAGGTCTTAAGTGTGGAGTCTGACCTGAATATTGATGGCCTTGTTGCAGCTGGTACTCCACAACTGCTCTCCTCTGCTCACAAATCCTTTGCAACATGTGGAGGGTAGAGTTCCAACGTGTGGGGACATCACACACCAGTTGGTGTGACGGAAACTGCAAATGCTGCTGCAACACAGCAAGGGTGATGGAGCTGTAGCCGACTTGCGAAAATGAGCTGACAGGCGGCTTACTTTGACGAGCAGATCTGGCAACGCAGGGTATGATTTAAGAAACCGCTGAAGCACGAGGTTAAGCACATGAGCCAGGCATGGTGCGTGTGTGATCTCGCCTCACCTCAGAGCCGCCACCAGGTTACGGCCATTGTCACACACGACCATGCCTGGATGTAGATTCAGCGGTGTCAGTCACAGATCTGCCTGCTCTTTCACAGCTTTCTACAACTCAAAAGCAGTGTAAGGTTTCTCACCTAGGCTTATGAGTTTAAGCACAGCCTGTTGCCACTTGGCGGAGGCAGTAATGCAGTGCTTCCAGCTTGTAACTGATGTGGTGATATCTGAGATGGAGGCTGAACATGAGGAGGAGGATGATGCGCTGGAGCTGTACACTGTGGGGGCAACTCTGACTGACATAGGGCCCGCAATCCGCGGTGTGGGGAGGATGTGCTCCGTCCCAACGTCCGACTGGGTCCCGGCTTCCACTATGTTTACCCAGTGTGCCGTCAGGGAGATGTACCGTCCCAGGCCACAAGCACTTGTCCATGTGTCCGTTGTCAGGTGGACTCTCCCAGTAACTGTGTTGTTGAGGGCACGGCAGATGTTTTGGGACACGTGCTTGTGTTGTGCGGGGATGGCACACTAGGTAAAATAGTGTCGGCTGGGGACCGAGTACCGAGGTACGGTCACCGCCATAGGGTTGCGGAATGATTCCGTCTCCACCAGCCTAAAAGGCACCATTTCCAGCGCAAGCAGTTGTGAAATGTGCGAATTTAGGACTGTGGCCTGTGGGGCGTTGGCTGCAAATTTCCGCTTTCGTTCAAAGGTCTGGGATATGGACAATTGAACGCTGCGGTGGGACGTGGACGTGGACGTTGATGCTGTTTCTTGAGAAACTGCCATAACAACTGAAGGCTGAGAGGAGTGGGCATCTTTGCATGCAGTTTGGACAGGGGATTGCCTTGCACACACAACAGGGGGTTCTATTGCATGCACAACAGCCGAAGAAGCAGTGGTGACACCCGCTGACACTGGTCGTGGACCCTGGGGTTCACCCCACAAAGTCGGGTGCTTTGCTGCAATGTGCCTGATCATGCTTGTGGTGGTCAGGCTGGTAGTTTTGTCACCCCTGCTGAATCTGGCATGGCAGGTGGTACAAATTGACTTTTTGGGGTTATTAGCAGAGTCTTTAAAACAATTCCAGACTCTGGAAGACCTACAGGTTGTACTGGCAACGTCCCTCGTGTTGGTGTTATGGGGAACTGTTGCCTGCCTTCTGTGTGCGGCCACCACACTGCTTCTTCCTGCCTGTTGGGGTACTCTGCCTCCCTCACCCTGTGTGCTGCTGGCCTCGCTCTTCATATCCTCCAGCCAGGTTGGGTCAGTTACTAGATCATCCACCACCTACTTCTCTTCCACTTGCGCACGACGATCCTCCTCCTCACTTCCTGGCAATTGTGTCTCGTCATCGTCCACCTCTTGTGTCAAATTGCCAGCGTCGACTTCCTGTGGCCGTGGCTGTTCAAATATTTGGGCATCGGTACATGGGATCTCCTCTTCCACCACTTCAAGCGGAGCAGGCGAGGGGCACAAATCTGGAAATGGACCAGTGAACAGCTCTTCAGAGTGTCCAAATGAGGGATCAGTTGCTGTCTGACGACACTCGGCACTGTGGGAGGAAGGAGCATCAGGGTGAGGAGGAGTATGCAGTCGAGACTCACGGCTACTAAGAGTTGACCGTGTGGAAGACAGACCGGAGTTTGTTGTGCCCAGGTAGCTGGAAGTATTATCTGCTATCCAATTAATAACCTGTTCACACTGATCAGTTCGCAATACTGGTGATGTTTTGTGCTTCCCTAGTAATTCGCTCAAGAAGTGGGAGCGAGAAGATGTGGCTGTTGGTTGTGGCACATTTTCTTCTTGGCCACGGCCCCGTCCTCTGCATGCACCATCACCAGAACATCCAGTTCCACGTCCCTTGCCACGTGCCTTGCCCATTGTAAAGGAAATAAAATAGCTTACACTCGCACTATCAATGGAAAAAGGGTAATAAAAAGTAGATTAGAACCGTGGAAGAGGAAAACCACAGTTCTATTTCTCTGGCCTACACCCGACTCTATTAAACAATCTGAACAATCAAGGAGAAACTATTACTGTTTTTCTTTATGGAAAAAATACCAAAAGCTGAATAATATTGATCTTTTACCGTGGAATGGCAAAACCACAGTTATTGTTTACTGGGGTATACCAGACAATTTTAAATAGATATATTTGTGGCTGAACAGTGAGCGACACACTCAAACTGTTTTTTTTTAGATACAAATGGCCCAAAAGTGGATAATACAGAAGTGTGAACCGTGGCACTGCAAAACCACACTTCTGTTTCTCTGGCCTACACCAGACTATTTTCAACAGATATATTTGTGTCTGAAAAATAAGAGACACACTTTTTTTTTGAGGGGGGGGGGGGGCACCAAAAAGATAATAAGACGGGTATTTGTACAGTGTGAAGGAAGAAAAAAAAAGAGGATTTAGATGAAAAAAAAGGATTTTTCCTGGCCCCCGAGACCTGGAGCTAAGTCCAGCAATTTCAGCAACAGGAGCACACAGGACTGTAATGCAGCGTCTCCTATACTGCCTGCCTGCCTGATATCTGGGATGGATATTAGTCCTGAGATGGACTGCTTGTTTGATCTGGCAGCCTTTACAGACCCTACACTAACTATTTCACAGTATATATCTCTCCCTAAATCAGCAGCGCTATCCCTACACTGTCTGATCCCAGCCATCTGTGTCCAAGATGGCGGCGCCCAGTTTTAAATACTCGAGGTGACGCTGTGCGGCCTGCCAATCAATGTAATGCCCACAACCAACATGGCTGCGGCATTACAGTGACTGGCTGGCAATCCCAGCATGTTCATTGGCTCTGTAAAGAGCCAAACATGCAGGGCGGAGACCCGTGCTCCCGCCCGAGTAACCCGGAAATGCTCGGTGAACGCTGAACATCCCGAGTAGCGTGATGCTCAGGCGAGTACCGAGCAGTGTCGATCATGCTTGCTCAACACTACTTATGAATCAGTAATGAAATAAATTCATGACCGCATGTAAAAAAGATCTGAATTAAAAACGGGATCCTTACTCTTAGTTCTTGAATTATTGTGTAGTTAATTATTTCTTAATGTCTGATTCTGTTTGCACATCTACAGCCTGAGATGTACAATTTTTTTCCTTTTTGCATAGTGGAAACAAGCTCAAGGAAATCTCACTGGAAAAAAAATATCTTCATAAACAGCACAATTACTCAGGGCAATTTGGAGTTGCTCAAAATTTTTGATTATTTTGTCATTCTTACACCAGTTCCACCGCTGGGACATAAAGAGGGCATGTCAGGGGTTTAACCCCACAACTTATCCAATTCATGACAAGCTGTGGCATTCTTTATGCCAGAAATCTTACTCCAGTCACTGACGCAACTTTTTAGACACTCTTAATGAATCAGGAGTGTCTGACTTCACCTCACCCTGACAACTGATTTATCAAGAGTGGCTATTTTCATGCCAATCTTCATGAATAGCTGGCAAAGTTTTAAAAAGACTAATTTCTTCGGGTTAAAGGCTGGGCTTTAGGAAAGTGCTTGGGGGCAGCGACTGTCAAATAGATAATGATAAATGAAATTGCTTGTAAGGAATCATATACAGAAGTATGTGATAGAAAATAATATTATAACTGAAATACAACACAGTTTTACTAAGGACAGAAGTTGTCAAACTAGCCAGATAAGCTTTTATGAAGAAGTGAGTAAAAATCCAAACAGAAGGGTAGCTCTGGGTATAGTTTTTTAGACATTGCAACAGTGTTTGATACTAACAGCAAAAAAAAAATCAGAAAAAGATCAATCTTTATTATTCCATCAGAGGATGATAAAAAACATGCATAAAGCGGGCGTAATAGGGTGCACCAAAATATCCACTATGGTATCATATATACATAGATTAAAATGTGGATGCTATATTCTGCATTGAAAACGAGACAGTATTGTAAGGGAGAGAGGAGAGAAACAATGCAAAAAGGGATATGCACACCAAATAGACAAAAGTATACAAATTTATGGTTTGCACGCTGTGCCATCAGATCCTGAAGCGAGACATAAATATTCTTTACCTGAGCACCACCTCCACGATGAGGCATCTGAATGTAAAGGACTAACTACAGTAGAGTACACACCCTAAAAACCAGGAAAGATCTAAGGTTCATGCTGATCCCTCTTCTGATTCTGTCTCAGCCTCTTCCTCTCGCTCCAGAGCAACATGGCCACCTGGCACCCCACAAATAGAGGATGTGAAAGCACCACCACCAGCAGTGTCTCTGAGCATCTCCACACTGTTTCATGGAATCATTCAACGGTGCATCCTCCAAACACTGGAGAAAAAGTCGAAGTACCCCTCTATCCATCCACAAGCTCGGGTCCTGAATGCCAGTATTTCAAAATTCCTGGCCTTTGAAATGCTGTCATTCTCGCTGGTGGAGGTGGACACTTTAAAAAAAAAAAAATCTTATGCTGGTGGCTGTCCCACAGTACGTAGTACCCAGCTGCCACTACTTTTCCAGGCTAGCCATCCCTGCACTGCAAGAACATATATAAACACAGAACAAAGCGAGTATAGCAGCATATAAAGGCTTTATTAATAAAAATTATTAGTATACAATATCACAAAAGTCATTGTAAATTGTGTCATTGCAGAAATATGCAAATATGCAGAGCAAGAGACCCCACCGTATGTCAAAGCCCAAGAAGGAAAGAAAAAGCTATAGAGAGACTAATGTGAAAAAACATGAAAGTTTGCATTTCTGCAATGACACTTTTTACAATGACTTTTGTGATATTGTATACTAATAATTTTTATTAATAAAGTAGCTGTACTGGAAGACAAGCCTCGACGCGCTTGTGATGCTTTCTCAAGGAATGCCTCTTGAGAAAGCATCACACACCCGCGAAACGCGCGTCGAGGCTTGTCTTCCAGTACAGCTACTTGTCCCTTGCTGTCCCTCCACATCTTGCGACATCCTGACACTTTTGGTTGAGTCATCTTTTGTCACACCTTTGAAATGTACGATAGGGATCTACCAGTGGATTAGTGACTTTGATTGATTCTATCCCATGTCCACCTGTTGTCTCATTGTGATGTTCGCTTTTGCCACCTTTTCTTGCCCCTACCTTGTTTGTCTTTCCCTCTCCTTTCTTGCTCCTTTCTTTACATTGTGAGCATTATACTCTGTCACCTCTAGGCTGAGTCGCCCATCTCTCTCTATATTAAGGACCATGTTTGTCCAGCTACATATGTGAGACACACATTGACTCGAGCTCTCATGTTTACCATATTGTGCTTCTAGAGATTATTGGGGCAGTTCTTTGCCCAAACTTTCATGTTTTTTTGCATTAGTCTCTCTATAGCTTTTTCTTTCCTTCTTGGGCTTTGACATACGGTGAGGTCTCTTGCTCTACACATTTGCACATTTCTGCAATGACACTTTTTACAATGACTTTTGTGATATTGTATACTAATAATTTTTATTAATAAAGCCTTTATATGCTGCTATACTCGATTTGTTCTGTGTTTATATATATCTCTTCGAGTAGGCATTAATACATGGCTATGGGGTGTGAATTGTATTGTCTCCACACTTCCTATCCGTGACTTTTATTATGATGGCCGAAGTGTTTTCTATACTGCAAGAACATGTTGTGTGGAAAATCAGGTGTATACTGCACAATGCCATCAGTTGCAAGGTCTACATAACCATCGATAAGTGGACCAGTAAGCACAGCCAGCCATGCTATATCTCCCTGTATGCCCACTTGGTAAAAGTAGTAGCGACTGGGCCTGAGGCAGAAAGCATTTTGGCATATGTCTTGCGACCAGCAAGGATTGCAGGAAGTTTTTCTGTCCATGTTGCCTCCTCCTCCTACTCTGGTTCATCCACTGACCCTCCATCTGGTCAGTGCAACACCTGCATGACCATCTTTAGCATATCCAGGGGAAAAAGACCGCAGGCTGTTCTGAAATTCATCTGTTTGGGATAAAAATCCCACATCGCGCAGGAGCTGTGGACGGGGATAAAACAACAGAACGATGAGTGGTTGGTGCTGCTGACCCTCAAGCCCGTGCTGATGGTGTGTGATATCAGGCAAAATCTCAGAGCAGCTCTGGGCCTAGCCGATTTGACACATATCCTTAGCCTGTCGCATGTGCTGAATATGGTGATGCAGATATTCCTGAAAAATTACCCCGATATGTCAGAGTAGCTGCAATGTTCTAACATTGCTGTTGCTCGCCTGTCTGTGCTTCAGTGTCACTTCTGCCTTTCCGCCCACTGACTCATATGTAATGTACCCACAAGGTGGAACTCCATATTGCATATGCTGGAGAGATTGTGCAAGCAGCAACAGGCGATAGTGGAGTTTCAGCTGCAGAATGCATGGGTGAGTTGCTCTGTGGAACAACACCACTTCCCCACCAATGAGTGGGCCTCCATGCGGGACGTGTGTACCGTGATGCGCTGCTTTGAGTACTTCACAAACATGGCCAGCGCTGATGACACAGTAATAAGCATTACTATCCCACTTCTATGCCTTGCTGTAAAATGCTTCAGGAAATGAAGGATGAGGTGGTGGCACAGGAGGAAGAAGAGGAGGAACAGGGTCCATTCACACCATTTTAAGGCCAGTCATCCTCACATGGCTCAGAGGGTGGGATCCCGTACCAACAGCGGCCAAGTACACAATTGTCCAGTCAGGGGACAGTTTTGGAGGAGGAGGAACCGTCTTCACAGCAGGGTGGCACTCAACAGCTCACGGGCATCATTGGAGCGTGGCTGGGGGATACAAAGGACGATGATGCAGGACAGTTTGTTGTTTCTGGGCAGCCTGGCACACATGAGCCAATGCATGCTGCTGTGCCTGCTTTATGAACAACAAATTGCCCGTATTGTTACCAGTGCTGGTTATTGGGTGGCCTCTTCTGGGTCCCCACTACAAGGACACTGTGCCATCCTTACTTCCGTCACTAGAGCGTGATCGGAAAATGAGTGAATACAAGCGCACGCTGGTAGAGAAACTACGGACGCCTTTCTCACCTGACAGCAGGGTATCAGTGGAAGAAAAAGGCAGAGGCGGAAGAGGAAGTCACCAAAGCAGCAGGGCACCACCACCACCTCAGAAGGCAGGATTAGCATGGCCGAAATGTGGCAAAACTTTCTTAACACCCCACAACATTACATACACAACACACCACAACCCACATTGCCTTTCTTTATTAGCAGGAGACAGTGTTACAGCAACATGGCAGCCAAGCTGTGTTTAGTCTCCACACGTAGCAGGGGCCTGGCTGGATCCGATGAAGCAAGAACTTCCACCGTAGGACCTTCCAGAAAGGAGTAATGATCTTTCATAGGTTTTGGGAGATTTAGCTACAAACCTCTAGGGGAGGGGACTTAGGTCCAGCCCAGAGGACAGGAGGGGATTGACACCAAATAGGTTAAATTTTCATGTAAAACAGGGCCTATTGCTTTTTTCTGGGGAGATCACAGAAACATATTGGGAGGGGAGAAGTCCAGGACAGAGGGGTCTGCAAGCCTACCATGTGGCAGCCCCTCCCCCACAAGCAGGCCTTCCATCTGACTGGTAACTGTTTTATATTCAGCTTATATCTTTCGTACCATCACTATTTTCATTTGAATATCTGACCATTATATATGTATAACTATTGTGTATATAGTGTATTGTCTAGTGTGCCCCTAAGGCGATTAAATATATAATTTAACCTTGGGATGCTCTTTTATCTTGATTCACGAATCCACATGTCTGTTTCTTGGTTTAAGTTTCTATGCTACCGGAGCTGGTTCCTGGCTCGCTATAATACCGCTAACAGACCGGGCTTGAATTGAATAGGAACTGGTGGTAGCTTTACCAGGCTGATAAGGTTCTGTTTCACTGGGGCTAGTGAAACAGGCCACTCAGGGGTGTGAGAGCGAGTGTGGTGACACGACAGTGTCTGAGTGGGCCACCTCTTCTCACTCCATGTGCCTCCCTGTGCCTTACTGGGCCCATGTGGACAGGGGGTGTCTGTGTAAAACTGTTTTTTCTTCAACATTAATATAAAAGGTGATTTTATGTTTGGAATACTCTAGAATGGTAAATCCCTCAGCCACACTGCCATTATTATACTGCTGGCTGTTGCCGCAGATTACTTTCCGTGTGTGTCCTTAGGTAGTGGCCTCAAAATTTAGGGTTACATTTTTTTGTCAAGGGTGGGAGAATTTCCAAACAAAAATGGGTAAAGTTTGTAAGCAAAGTTTAGAAACATATCAAATGTATACTTTTGTACAAAATGTATGCTAAATGCTAAAATGACAAGGGCAATGGACGTGGCAGGGCGATAGAAAAAAAATTAAAAATCTCATATGTCAGATGAGAATGTGATTGCTGCTAGCAGTAACTCTAACTCCACCAGTAGTGCTTTCAGCAAACTGCCCAGGCACTAGTAGTTTCAAACTCAATTCAAATTTGACCTCCTTTGCAAACTCGGGCAAGAATATTAGTGGGGATGAAGCAAAGGGCGTAATGGTGTAATAACAGGTAATGTTGTGCAAAGAGAAATTTCCAATCCATCAATGACACCAATTCTGCGTTAAAGATAAACATCTAACCCAGAGCATGCTTGGCGCTAATGAACATGCTTCAAAGTAGAAAATTGTTCTGCAATCAAGTAAAGGGTAGATGCTGAAGGAGTGGGTTGTGATCCCAATTCGTATATGAAGGAATATCCACCGCACTCTCAAAATCGATATTTTCAAAATACTTTTACAGGTAAAGAACATTCAAATAAGACATTAAACAGGTGAAGGAGTAGCAGGTGGAAGTATAGACTTATCACAGGCAGGGGACAAGGCAGCCAGTCAAAATGAAAATGACCATGTCTACATTGCTGGTCATGACAACCAACTGTTACAGTTCAGTTGCGATAATGAAACAATGAGGCGTACTGGCGGACATGGCAAGCTGCATGCTTTAAAGCCTGTGGGAGGACAGGCTTAATGTTAACATTAAGCAAAGTTATGATTATTGGACAGTCTCGCTTTCAAACTTTTGTTATAAAAGCAAAATAAGGGAATTTTTCTATCTTCCGAAAGGGAGTCCATATTGGCTCCCTACCAATTAAGCTTTGTTTTATGCTCAGCTTTTGCCGAGCAAATGACTGCCACCCACAAACCAATAGACCCCATTTTGATCCACACAGACACAAAATTCACCCACCTATGCCAGCATTAGTGTTATAACAAGTAGCCAAGGAACCAGTAGTAACAAATATGGTATATTAGACATGATGGAACAAATGTTTTTTCTGCCATGTTGACAACCTGCCGCATTTCAGCAAACACCGACGCATTGTCTGATCAGCCTGGTTGAGTCATACCTAGACTGAGTCCTTTATGAGGCAGATGCCCTAAGCCCTGAGCCCTGATCCCGTGGATTTCTAGCTCAACAAACTGGACCAGTGGCAAGAACTGGTCAAGGTTGCTATAGGAGTACTCTCATGTCTAGCCTCCAGTGTCATGTTAGAGAGGGTATTAAGTGCAGATGGTGGATTTGTCACACTAAAGTAGTCCAGGTTATCTGCCACTAGCATTGTAAATCTAACATTTGTCAAAATGAATCAGGAATGGATTAGTGCAGACTTTCATGCACCTATAGCTAATGTCAATAATTAACTTGGCCAAAGTGTTTGACTGCCTATTTGTTCATTGTTGGTTCACTGTCATTTGCACCTTTGTGCTGAGCCATTGCTGATGGATCACACACTGCTGGGCATCTACCCATTGTCCATCATGCTATTTCTACTGTAGTACTGCTGCTGTCGGGGATGCCATTGCTGACCCTATACTGGCAAACTTCTCAGAGCCTTCCCTGTCTTAACTCCCCACTGTGCTACTTCTGCTGCAGCCAGTCAGTTTTTCACACATTTTTTACCAGTTTATTTTGACAACCATAATCGCAACACCTATCTGTGGCCTGCTGCCATATTTTGCTTTCTTTACATGTACATACCTGCTTAGGATTTATTTTTGACAAAGGCTGAATAACTGGGGATTAAAAAAATTGTGAAAATGTTATATAGTGTTGCACAAAATGCGTAGTAAAAGAAAAACTGGCAATGCCAATGGAGCGAAAAAGAAATAAAAACATACCTTTACCAAGAATGTGGAATCAGCTAGCATCAGCAGAAGCACCATTACCACCTCTGGCACAAGACATCCAGGAAATAGAGCTACCTAATGTAGGCCAAAATTGGTTCTCTTCCTCTGTAAGGTAAACCTGCGAGTAAGTTGTGGGCAAGCTGTTGGCCATTCTTGCTCTGGCACCCTAAAGACAAAGTGTGTCCTCCCTCTGATGTGCTTTTGTGTATGCAGAGTTTTCCACTTACTTCTGAACAGCTGGTCTCGTGAGTCTCCAGGAATTTCTCTTCTGGAGCCAGAGCAGTGATGAATTCAGAGGACACAAAATTCATAACAATAACTGGGACTTTACTGGGTAACTGGGAGTATGTACAATATTTACAGGCAGATATAATGAATAAGGCCAACAGGTTGTCATCAGCTAACTCCTTAACTGGGCCTAACTTCAGCCCAGAGAGATCTAACTTTTGGGAACATACTCTTTAACCCTTTTAGTGCCAGAGGGAAGCTACTTCCTTCACCACTACTACATCTCTCCAGCAAGCATATTAGTCAGGAGGAAGGAGGGGGCATAAAGAAATCTATTGCATACCACTTGTTTCAGTGACACCATTCTGATGTTGCCTCTGAAGTCAATACCGTCAGCTGAGTCAAAGTTCTGCACAGAATGGTTTGCCTGTTTACAATAAAATAAGAGTAATCATTTTTGGAACTTTTTTTTATTTTAAAAAGGCACAAAAAGTCTCTCAGTGCACTATGTTGTTAAATGGATTGTTGGTTACCACTGGTTATCATCTATTGGTGAAGTTACTTTGACTTTACTAAGGTAGTGTATTTATTAAAGAGATTAAAATGGATAGTATATAGTTTTATGAGACTTTACAGTTTTACTCACATATTTTCAAAGTAATTTAAGTCTTTACAGTAATGCAAATCACAGGAAATGATTTAGCTGTGAATTCATTTTTTTTTAAAGAAACTGTGGAACCCGGTGATTTAAAATTTGAAAAGATTTAATGATCTCTATATGACAGTATTATAACAGCATATTCTGAAAAGTTACCTTAAATCACAGGCACGCTTTAACTCATCATATTGCTTATTTTTTCTGTTCACTCAACACATTATAAATGGCAAGGCAAGAAAACCATATAAACAATTTATTAGCTCCTTAGAGCTAAGTTTGAACATGTACAAACTAAACATTTCAGAAACACTAACTATGCAGACACCATGTAATCTGGGGTACTGTAGAAGTCATCCTATCCCCTTTGCAGAAAATCACCCCCAAAGTATCATGTTTCCCCCGCCATGCTTCACAGTTGGGACAATGTTATTGGCATTGTTCTCATCCTTCTTCTTCCTCCAAACACAGTGAGTGTAGTTGATGCCAAAAAAGTTCTATTTTGGTCTCTCACAGTTGAAGTGTACCTACAATAAAAATTACAGACCTCTCCATTCTTTGTAGGTGAGAAAACTTGCAAAATCAGCAGTGTATCAAACACTTAATTTCCATAGATCAGCCACTTGATATTCTTTTCCCACAATAGTTTTGCTTATATTTTTCTATAGAACCCATTTAGAAGGTAAAAAAGCATTAAAATCCATGGACCAACTATAGCACCCTAAGGTGCTCTGTTGTTTACATGAATAGGTTTTAATCTACTTGCCTGAGTATTGTGAGTGGTCTGAATTAAGCACATCTTAGCAAGCAGTTAATGTGAAGCAAATTTCATACAGAATGTTTCTTAATTACTTAAAGCATGTAAATTAAAGCCTAATACTCTTAAACGTTAAAAGCTTTTTTTTGCGTTGTTTTGAATATTTTGCAAAAGGGGCTATAATAAAACATCATTGTCCAAGCACAAGTTTTATATGATATTTATCTTTTCATTGCAGTAAAAGTAGAATTCATTATAAATGCTCAGGAAAAAAAACATATTTTAATTGTGTTCTCACAGTCACGAAAAGACAGAGAGCAGAAAAAATCCAAAATGAAGTTTTACCTGAAGCAATCTGCCTGGTCATGTAAAGTGTGACAATACATCACACTTTTTTCCTCATTTATCTAAAGTTGAATTTTACAATAATGTTAGGAAAATAATACAAAAGCTGAAAAAGTGTATTAAAACTTTGCGTTTTCAAATCCATAATTTTATTTATGTTTCCATTGATAAGGTAGTTATAGGGTATAAATAACAGAAATACTAAAACTTTAAGAGTATGGGGAATTAGAAACTATAATGTATAATATAAATACATAAAAATGGTTAATTGAATGTTTCCACATATTTTTTATTTTCTTTGAAATTATTATTGTGATAACTAGACTATAGAGGAGATGTAGTACCCATCGTTGCATCATCACTACACTAATATCTGTCCTTGGTACACTTCCAGATTGACCAAACAAGGTCAACAGTCAGGGATGAATCTTCTATTAAAAAATGTCACAGACGAGGCCAGACATGGAATTGTTTTTGACCACCTTATTTTAAGTAGAAAAGTAGTGTGGATATTAATAAATAAGTTGTGCTCTTACATAAAGTCAAACACAATATATTTATGTCAGGAATCTAAAGTAAAAACATTGAAAATTATGCACCATTGGGTAACGACCAGGTTGATTTGAAAACTGTATGAAAGTGATCATAGACATAACAATACATCTTAACACTCAAACTGTAAGGCAATTTATCATAGAAACACATTTTAGCTTTCTTTGTATGGAAGCTAAAATGCAGTACTTTCCCGTCTCTAGAAGTCCAATACGGGGCAATAAGTTTGTACAGTAGAGGACAAGGTGATGAAGCTATAAGCAAAAGTTTAAAGAGGTTGTCCACTACTTTAACATTTAGGATAGGTCATCAAGTGTCTGATTGATGGGGTGCGACACCCGGAACCCCCACCAATCAGCTGGTTTTGGTGCCAGTGGGGACCGGAAGTGCTCAGTTACCATCTGTTGATGGTTGTTGAGCCCAGGTACTGCACATCTGACCCCTATTGATTTGAATAGGGGCACTGATGTGCAGTACCCAGTCACAACCACTATCACTAGATGGAGCAGTTCCAAGACTGAGCACTTCTGGCCTCGACCATCACTGAGAACAGCTGATTGGCTTTGGTGCCTGGTGTCGCACCACCACTGACCAGACATTGATAACCTATCCTAACAATGTTATTCATCAATATGAAAGTACTGGACAACCTCTTTAACCCCTTCACGACCGTCAACGGTAAATTAACGTTGGTGCTTGCTGTGCTTTGTGCAGTTCCGATGTTTCTCTATGGTCGGTGGTCTTGCAGCACTTGGGACACCCAGAATCCTGCAAGTGCTGGAATTCAGGTGCAGAGCCTGATTGGTTCAGATCCTGATAATGTTAATCCAGTGTTATCATCTAAATTAATAGTGATTGCGGCATTTGGAGGTTTGTGGGCTCCTTCTCTCACCCCTACAGCACCCCCGCATTGTGAACATGGGGGAGCAAAGGGTTGTCATAACAGCTGGAGGTCAAATGATGACCACCAGGTCTGCTAGCTACTGTGGTCTGTTAGATTCAGCCAGAAGTAGGGTCTAATATTTGTTCTAACAGTGTAAAACTGACAGTTCTCATGAATCATGTATTGCAATGCATGAAACCAGCGATCAGAGAATTAAAAGTTGAAGTCCCACACAGGGACTAAGTAAAAAAAATTTAAAAATTTTTTAGAACTATTTAAAAAAAATCAGAACATGTCATCACCATGTCGGGACTGACCCTATCTATAAAACTGTCACACTACTTAACCCCTTCAGTGAACACTGTAAAAAAAACTATGCTTTTTCATTATACTGCCAAACAAAAAGTGGAAAATGCGACCAAAAAGACAAATGTAAATAAGAATGATATGGCTGAAAACGTCACTTTATCCAGCAAAAAACAAGCCATCATACAGCTTAGTCAGCAGAAAAATTAAAAAGTTATAGCTCTCAGAATATAGTGATGCAAAAACAATTATTTTATCTAGATAATAATTTTTAAATGTGTAAAAGCGGCAAAACATAAAAAAAATTATATAAATGTGATGTCGTTGTAATTGTACTGACCCAAAGAATAAAACTGTGTTTTAACTTTTACCACAGAGTGAATGGCATTAAAAGAAAAAAACTCAAAAAACAAATCCTGAAATGCTGGCTTTTGTTCATTCTGCCTCTCAAAAATCTGAACGGATAGCGATCAAAAATTATTATGTGCCTGAAAACAGAACCAATGAAAATGTCAACTCGTTCTTCAAAAAACAAGTCTTCACATGACTCTATCAGCAAATATATAGAAATATTATAGCTATTTAAAATATGGTGATGCAAATACTTTTATTTGTATAAAAAATGTTTTTTAATGTTTTATAGTAACCAAACATAAAAAAACAGATATAAATCTGGTATCGATATAATCGCAATGACCCAAAGAATACAGTTGTCTTTTCACTGATACTTACTGCACGGTGAATGGCATAAAAAATAAATAAAACCAATTCTTGACCTGCTGTTGATTTGTTATTTTTGCCTCCCAAAGATCGCAGTCAGGCTCGACTCACATCTATTCTGCGCTTTTTGCTGAGCGCTTCTCCGGGGTTTCTATGTAAATCTCTGAAATCTCTATAAAGAGACAGATGGAGACACTGTGGACATAGTCTGGCCTATAATCCATTTGTGTCCATCTGTGACTGCAAACTATTCTATGAAAATTTGTTCTCCATGAGTCTCGCCGTGAGGCTAAGCAGTACTGTACAGCCATATATGGGGTATTGCCACTTTCAGCTGGAATTGTATGACAAATTTTGGTGCCATTTTTCCCCATTTCTCCTTGTGAAAATGTAAAATCCTGGGGCTAAAACAATTTTTATGCTGTAAAAATGTAATTATTTTTTCTTCATCGCCCAATGGTATAAAATTCGAAGACACACCTAAGGTGTCAATATGATCACTGCACCCCTAGATTAATTAATTGAGAGGTTTAGTTTGTAAAATGGGTGCACGTGTGGGGTGTGGTTCTGCTGTTTTGGGACTTCAGGGGCTCTGGCAATGTGATATGGCACCGCAAACCATAACAGCAAAATCGGTACTCCAATATGTCGCTCTTTTTCTTCTGAGCTTTGCACTGTGCATTTAAAGTAGTTTTTGACCACATATGGGGGATTAGTGTACTCAGGAGAAATTGCTTAATAAATTGCACAAATTTGGGTTCAAAGCAACATTTTAGTGGAAAAAATGGTAAAATTTAATTTACTCCGCAATTCTAAGAATCGCTTGAGGGTTAAAATTACTCACTACTACCCTATCAGAATTTCTCCAGAGGTGTATTGTGTAGTATTCAAAATGGGATCACTTTTGGGGGTTTCTGCTGTTTTGGCATGTCAGGTGCTCTTCAAATGTGACATGGCATCCACAATCTATTCCAGCCAATATGGCGTCCCTTCCCACCACCACATATGGGCTATCAACATACTTAGGAGATATTGCACAACAAATATTATAGTCCATTTTCTCTTTCTACCCTTCTGAAAATAAAATATTTGGGGCTAAATCATCCATTTTGTAGCAAAAAAGTGATTTTTTTTATTTTCATTGCTCAATGTTACAAAATTCTGTGAAGTACCTTGGGGGTTCAAGGTGCTCACCACACATCTGCATGAATTCCTTTAAGGATGTCATTTCCGAAATGAGGTCACCAGCAGAGGGTTCCACTGTTTAGGCCCATCAGAGGCTCTGCAAACGTGACTTGGTATCCGCTATCTATTACAGCAAATTTTCTGCTTAAAAAGTCAAATGGTGCTACTCCCCTTCCAAGACCTGGCATGCGCCCAAAAAGTAGTTTTCCAACACATATAGGGTATAGTCATACTCAGGAAAAATTTCACAAAAAATTGTATGGTCCATTGTTTCCTGTTACCTTTGTGAAAATGCGAAATCTGGGGTAAAAGGAACATTTTAGTGAGAAATAATAAAATTTTAATTTTTTCCTTTCATATTGTTATAATTCCTTTGAAGCACCTGAAAGGTTAATAAACTTCTCTAATGTGGTTTTGAGCACTTTGAGGGAAGCCATTTTTAAAATTGTAAAAATTTTGGGTATTTTCTGTGACATAGGCCCCTCAAAGTCACTTCAAATATGATGTGGTCACTAAAAAAATTGGTTTTGTCAATTTTGTTGGAAAAATTAGAAATCGCTAATTAATTTTTAACCCTTCTAACTTCCTAACAAAATAATATTTTCAAACATAATGCTGATGTAAAGTAGACATGTGAGAAATGTTATTTATTAACTATTATGTGTGATATACAGTTGTTTGAAAAAGTGTTTGCCCCTTCCTGATTTCTTATTCTTATTCTTTAACACAAGTAAACACAAAATGGGCCCTTTGTGAAAAAGTGATTGCCCCCTTAAAACTAATTAAATGTGGCTTATCACATCTTTGAGAAGATTAGTTCAATTTCCCTAGCCACAGACAGGCCTGATTACTGCCACATCTGTTCTCAATCAAGAAATCACTTAATTAGGACCTGCCTGAGAAAGTGAAGTAGACAAAAAGATCCTCAAAAGCTAGACATCATGCTGTGATCCAAAGAAATTCAGGAACAAATGAGAAACAAAGTAATTAAGATCTATCAGTCTGGAAAATATTATAAAGCTATTTCTAAAGCGTTGGGACTCCAGAGAACCACAGTGAAAGCCATTATCCTCAAATGGCAAAAACATGGAACAGTGGTGAACCTTCCCAGGAGTAGCCAGCCGACTAAACTTACCCCAAGAACACAGTGATGACTCATCCAAGAAGTCACAAAAGACCCCACAACAACATCCAAAGAACTGCAGGCCTTACGTGCCTCAGTTATGGTCAGTATTCATGACTCCACCATAAGAAACAGACTGGGCAAAAATGGCATGCACGGCAGAGTTCCGAGACAAAAACTACTGCTGAGCAAAAAGAGCATAAAGGTGCATCTCAGTTTTGCCAGAAAACATCTTGATGATCGCCAAGACTTTTGGGAGAATACTCTGTGGACTGACAAGACAAAAGTTGAACTTTTTGGAAGGTGTATGTCCCATGTCCTATTGCATCTGGTGTAGAAGTGACGCGCCCCCTGGGCCTGTGCGGTGCAGGGGGATACCCGAAGCCGGATCGCTGGGGGTTGTAGTCCTCCGTGGCGGTGACCCGGTCCGTGCCCAGGGCGGTCAAACCAGTGGCAGTCTATAGGTAAGAACAATGTCCGACTACGCCACCCGTGGATTGCGGTCAGTGGGGACAGCCGCTGCGCTGCCGACCGCTGAGGCTGATGTTGTTTGCGCAGCCGAGTATGGAATAACTCCCCACGGGAGAAGTATTGCCTCAGGGCAGCTAAGGTGGATGATGGGAGTGATGGTGTGAGCATCCCAGTACTAATGGTGCTGGTGCGGCGATGAAACACAGAGACGTGTGGTTGCAGTTTCCAATGCTTTACTCACAGTTCTTTACTGGTCCTAGTCACCTCGGTACCGGCGGTGACTGCCCAAGCCGTGCTGCGTCCACCAGGCAAGGGGCTCGACCAACTCCCAGGCAATTCCAGAGCGTGGCACAGGACTCCCTTCCTTTCCTTTCTCTGGCCGTCCCCACCAGTGACCCACCTTTGTCCAGCTTCCTCGGGCCTTCTGTTGGCGAAACCTCTCTCCGGTTTCCCTGACGCTATGTGGTATGCTTTCCTGGTGGATGTAGTGAGGGGTCGCACCAAGATGTGGTCACAACCTCCGGTTTTGGCTGAGGATTAGTCGCCTCCACCAATTTGGGTTCCGGTACCCTGCTCTGCCAACCCTTCACCCGTTATCTCGTGGGTTCTTAGGGTTCCTTCTTCACTCGTGTCTCTGGGCCTTTCTCTGTGTTCCTGTTCCTTGCTTCCTTTCTTACTGTCCTTTCTGTTCCTTCTCCTTTCTCTCTGTCTCAGGCTCCAGCCTCCTGACAAGGCCTGCCTGCGGAGCAGAGCCCATGCAGGGGCTCTGCTTCCTGTCTTCTCCTCTCACTCTTGACTTCTTCTCTGCACTGCACTGACTCTGTCCTAAGATGGTGCCCACCTTATATACCTCCTTCTAACACCCGAGCCCAGGTGACTAGCAACCAATGGGCTCCTACCTATGCCCAGAGACCCACCCCTATCTGCTCCTACACCACTGGGTTTTCCTCCCCCTCCCCACTCCAGCCAGGAACAGATGCTGTCGTGCCTGCACTTCTGTCTAGTGGGAGCACCGTTGAGCTGTCCCTCGGAAATGAGGTGTGTGTGGTGCATGCAGCTTACTGAGTCCTGGTCCACACTCCATCCTTACCCGGGAGTGGAATACCACACCTCTGGTTCGAGGTGCAATACCCCTGTAGCAGCCGAGCCCTCGGGGTGCTACAGAAGTAACATAGCATTTCAGAAAAGGAGCATCAAATCAACAGTACAATATGGTGGTGTTAGTGTGATGGTCTGGGGCTGTTTTGCTGCTTCATGACCTGGAAGACTTGCTGTGGAAAATGGAATCATGAATTCTGCTGACTACCAAAAAATCCTGAAGGAGAAAGTCTGGCCATCTGTTAGTGATCTCAAGCTGAAGCGCACTTGTGTTATGAAGCAGGACAATGATCCAAAACACACCAGCAAGTCCACCTCTGAATAGTGTAAAAAATTAAATTAAGACTTCTCAGTGGCCTAGTCAAAGTCCTGACCTTAATCCGATTGAAATGCTGTGGCATTACCTTAAAAAGGTGGTTCGTGCTTGGAAACCCTCCAATGTGGCTGAATTACATTGGAGCCTAATGATGAATGGGCCAAATTTCCTCGAGAGCATTGAAAAAGACTCATCGCCAGTTATCACAAATGCTTGATTGCAGTTGTTGCTGCTAAGGGTGGCTCAACCACTTATTGGGTTTAGGGGGCAATCACTTTTTCACAGAGGGCTCTGTAGATTTGGATTTATTTTTCCTTTTAATAATAAAGACCTTCATTTAAAAACTGCATTTTGTGTTTACTTGTGTTATCTTTGTTTAATATCTAAATTTATTTTGTGATCTGAAACATTTAAGTGTGACAAACACTACCATGAAGTACAAAATGTCAGGGCAATACAGTCTCTGAATCACTGGGATCCATTGAAGAGTTCCAGAATTATTACCACATAAATTGATAGTGGTCAGAATTGAAAAAATTTGCCTGGTCATGAAGTTGAAAACATATTATGGCGTGAAAAAGTTAATAGTGGACAACCTCTTTAAACCTCTTTAAATTAAGTCACATTACGAATGAGTGAAGCTTAAAGTGGGTTTCTCAGGAATAAGATATTGATGGCCTAGTATAGATTATTAATATCAGATTGGTGGCAGCCAGCAACTCTGCACATAATGTGATATAACTATCTCACTGTGGATGAAAATACAAAGTGTACAAAACAGGAACATCACAGCTCTGTTATATTGTGTAGTGGCCATTCACGGTTACTCTAGGTCAGCCCCAATTGAAGTGAAAAGGAGATGTAGTGCTGTACCAGAGAATGACCACTAAATGATGTATGGAGCTATGGTGGTCCTGCTCTGTGCGCTATTTACTTTCAGCCACCATGGGAAATTCTCAAAGGATACCCACTGATCTGGTATATACTAGATAACCCAAGGGAAAATTATTAATAACAAAATCCAGGACAACCCCTTCAAGGATGCATATTTTGGTAGATATTTAAAATGTACTATCTAGTTTACGTTTAAAAAAAATGCTTTAAAAGTATATTCACACGTGCCAAAAAAGAAACTATTACGGATTCTGTCGTACATTTTGTTGCTGATTTGCTGTGGCTTTCGTACTACTCATTGCAAAGAGTGAAAAATGCCAGTGTAAATGGAGCAGTGCAGGTCCGTTTCCATATAGAAATCATTCACATCCCATTGATTGAAATCTGATTTACGTTGGTGTTTCTAATAACCGTTGTGGATTTTCTTTGCAGACTTGTAAGAAACAAAGTCATTAGGCTTTTTCCATGTACAGTATTTTTGCAGCATTTCTGCTCATTAGAAGCAACAGAATATTAACAGTTATTTTATGTCTTTTTTTGTTCATTCTTGATAGTGATAGACAGGGAATGAAAATCATTGCTGACAATTGAGAGTGGACAGGTCCATTTATTGTGTGGTAAATGTGAAATATATCTTGCATTTATGGGTTACAGCTGATCAGGATGTACAGTTAGGTCCATATATATTTGGACAGAGACAACATTTTTCTAATTTTGGTTCTAGACATTACCACAATGAATTTTAAATAAAACAATTCAGATGCAGTTGAAGTTCAGACTTTCAGCTTTCATTTGAGGGTATCCACATTAAAATTGGATGAAGGGTTTAGGAGTTTCAGCTCCTTAACATGTGCCACCCTGTTTTTAAAGGGACCAAAAGTAATTAAACAATTGACTCCAATGCTATTTCATGGACAGGTGTGGGCAATCCCTTCGTTATGTCTTTCTCAATTAAGTAGATAAAAGGCCTGGAGTTGATTTGAGGTGTGGTGCTTGCATTTGGAAGGTTTTGCTGTGAAGTAAGCATGCGGTCAAAGGAGCTCTCCATGCAGGTGAAACAAGCCATCCTTAAGCTGCAAAAGCAGAAAAAACCCATAGGAGAAATTGCTACAATATTAGGAGTGGCAAAATCTACAGTTTGGTACATCCTGAGAAAGAAAGAAAGCACTGGTGAACTCAACAATGCAAAAAGACCTGGGCGCCCACGGAAGACAACAGTGGTGGATGATCGCAGAATAATCTCCATGGTGAAAAGAAACCCCTTCACAACAGCCAACCAAGTGAACAACACTTTCCAGGAGGTAGGCGTATCAATATCCAAATCTACCATAAAGAGAAGACTGCATGAAAGTAAATACAGAGGGTTCACTGCATGGTGCAAGCCACTCATAAGCATCAAGAATAAAAAGGCTAGACTGGACTTTGCTAAAAAACATCTAAAAAAGCCAGAACAGTTCTGGAAGAACATTCTTTGGACAGATGAAACCAAGATCAACCTCTACCAGAATGATGGAATGTGAAAAGAATGGCGAGGCGTGGTACAGCTCATGATCCAAAGCATACCACATCATCTGTAAAACAAAGCGGAGGCAGTGTGATGGCTTGGGCATGCATGGCTGCCAGTGTCACTGGGTCACTAGTGTTTATTGATGATGTGACACAGGACAGAAGCAGCCAAATGAATTATGATGTATTCAGAGCCATACTGTGTGCTCAGATCCAGCCAAATGCAGCCAAACTGATTGGTCGTCGTTTCATACTACAGATGGACAATGACCCAAAACATAAAGCCAAAACAACCCAGGAGTTTATTAAAGCAAAGAAGTGGAATATTCTTGAATGGCCAAGTCAGTCACCTGATCTCAACCCAATTGAGCATGCATTTCACTTGTTAAAGACTAAACTTCAGACAGAAAGGCCCACAAACAAACAGCAACTGAAAACCACCGCAGCGAAGGCCTGGCAGAGCATCAAAAAGGAGGAAACACAGCGTTCGGTGATGTCCATGAGTTCAAGACTTCAGGCAGTCATTGCCAACAAAAGGTTTTCAACCAAGTACTAGAAATGAACATTTTATTTACAATTATTTAATCTGTCCAATTACTTTTGGTCCCTTTAAAAACAGGGTGGCACATGTTAAGGAGCTGAAACTCCTAAACCCTTTATCCAATTTTAATGTGGATACCCTCAAATGAAAGCTGAAAGTCAGAACTTCAACTCCATCTGAATTGTTTTGTTTAAAATTCATTGTGGTAATGTCTAGAACCAAAATTAGAAAAATGTTGTCTCTGTCCAAATATATATGGACCTAACTGTATATCACCTTTCACATAAGGTCCCAGCAGTCTGTATAAGTGGAGCGGCAACACAGCTCAGTTTAACTGTGTCACATTACAAACCCTTTTATCAATTTCTTTCTTTCCTTCTTTCATTGCACCGCCAGCTCTGCTGTTCAGCACATCTAGATATGCAAGAAAAATCCAAATGCTGTCATATTTTTTCATCGAATTAACCCCTTCACGCCGTGGCCCTTTTTCATTTTTGTGCTTTCGTTTTTTTCTCCCCTTCTTCCCAGAGCCACAACTTTTTTATTTTTCAGTCAATATGGCTATGTGAGGGCTTATTTTTGTGGGACAAGTTGCATTTTTGAATGAGTGCGGTGAAATAGCAAAAAAAAGTGTATTTACACAGTTGTTTTTTTTTTTTTACCATGTTAATTAAAAGCTAAAACTGACCTGCCATTATGATTTTCCAGGTCATTACGATTACGTAGATACCAAACATGCAAACATATATAGGTTCTTTTTTATTTAAGTGGTGGAAAAAAAAATCCAAAGTTTGTCTAAAAAAAAAAAAGTCACCATTTTCCAAGACCCATAGCGTCTCCATTTTTTGGGAACTGGGCTGGGTGAGGGCTTATTTTTTGCACTCCGAGCTGACTTTTTTATTGATACTATTTTGTGGTAGATACAATGTTTTGATCGCCCGTTATTGCAGTTTATCTCGTTGCATCATTTATGATTGGACTAATTATTTTTATATATTGAGAGATCAAGTAATTCTGAATGCAGCGATACCAAATATGTGTATATTTGATTTTTTTTTACTGTTTTATTTTGAATGGTGTGAAAGGGGGGTGATTTAAACTTTTATATTTCTAAATTTTTTTAAATATTTTTAAAAACATTTTTTTAACTTACATGCTTCAATAGTCTCCATGGGAGACTAAAAGCTGCGATCATCAGATCACCTGTGCTACACAGAGGTGATCATCAGCTCACCTGTTTGTAGCAGAAATGCTCATTTGGTATGAGCGCCGATCGCTGGGCGCGATTCCACCGGCGGCTGTTAGGGGAACATGATAGCTGATCAGAGCCTGCGCCAAAGGGAGAGTCATGCCATATGGTGAAAGGGTTAAGGACTTACATTGCTGATTTTAATCTGACATTGGGATCAATATCGGACATGCCTCCATGATTTTGCATGGATCACTCGGTCCGATGGAAAAGAAATTGGCATCTGAGCAGCCATGTAGACTGTGAAAGGTACGAGTGATATCCATGAAAAAAAGTATAGCACTCATATGTGAAAAACTGATGTGTGAATGAGCTCTTGGATAGACTAAAGGAGCGCTATGTAGAATTACATTTCATGCATTAAAGCTTTGTGCAATACTCAGACAACCCCTTCTCACTTATATTATTCTGCATAGAATAAAAACACTGTATACTCACCTCCGATTCTGGCATCACTTCAGACTACACAACACTCCTGCCCACAAAATGTCTGCTGATGGATAAGCATGTGACCAGACCTGTCCATCAACCTATTACAATGGAATAGCAATTTTTCCATGTGAGGTGTTTTACAATTAGAGGAGACTGATAAACTGGTCTGGTCACATATTTCTCCACCAGCAGCCATAGTATGAACTGCAGAGTTGAGTAGTTGGTAACGAAGTGCAGGAGGGAAACCTGTTATTCCCATATAATCCACGAATGCTACATTGCACTTTATGCTTGCATATATTGCTTCAGTGTGTCTGTATGTATACCGTGGGTATTGAAAGTATTCAGACCCCTTTACATTTTTCACTCTTTGTTTCATTGCAGCCATATGGTAAATTCTAAAAAGTTCATTTTTTTCTCATTAAAGTACACTCTGCACCCCATCTTGACTGAAAAAATACAGAAATGTAGACATTTTTGCAAATTTATTAAAAAAGAAAAACTGAAATATCACATGGCCAGAAGTATTCAGACCCTTTGCTCAGACACTCATATTTAAGTCACATGCTGTCCATTTCCTTGTGATTCTCTCTGAGATGGTTTTACTCCTTCATTGGAGTCCAGCTGTGTTTAATTAAACTGATAGGACTTGATTTGGAAATGCACACACCTGTCTCTATAAGACCTCACAGCTCACAGTGCATGTCAGACCAAATGAGAATCATGAGCTCAAAGGAACTGCCCAAGGAGCTCAGAGATAGAATTGTGGCAAGGTACAGATCTGGCGAAGGTTACAAAAGAATTTCTGCATTACTCAAGGTTCCTAAGAGCACAGTGGCCTCCATAATCCTTAAATAGAAGAAGTTCGGTACCACCAGAAGTCTTCCTAGACCTGACCGTCCAGCCAAACTGAGCAATCGTGGGAGAAGAGCCTTGGAGAGAGAGGTAAAGAAGAACCCCAAGATTGCTGTGGCTGATCTCCAGAGATGCAATAGGGATATGGGAGAAAGTTCCACAAAGTCAACTATCACTGCAGCCCTCCACCAGACGGGCCTTTATGGCAGAGTGACCCGATGGAAGCCTCTCCTCAGTGCAAGACATATGAAAGCCCACATAGAGATTGCTCAAAAACACATGAAGGACTCCCAGACTATGAGAAATAAGATTCTCTGGTCTGATGAGACGAAGATAGAACTTTTTGGTGATAATTCTAAGTGGTATGAGTGGAGAAAACCAGGCACTGCTCATCACCTTCCCAATACAATCCCAACAGTGAAACATGGTGGTGGCAGCATCATGCTATGGGGGTGTTTTTCAGATGCACGGACAGGACAACTGGTTGCAATTGAAGGAAACATGAATGTGGCCAAGAACAGTGATATCTTGGATGAAATCCTCTTCCAGAGTGCTCTGGACCTCAGACTTGGCCGAAGGTTCACCCTCCAACAATACAATGACCCTAAGCACACAGCTAAAATAAAAAAGGAGTGGCTTCAGAACCACTCTGTGACCATTCTTGACTGGCCCAGCCACAGCCCTGACTTAAACCCAATTGAGCATCTCTGGAGAGACCTGAAAATGGCTGTCCACTAACGTTCACCATCCAAAGTGATGGAACTGGAGAGGATCTGCAAGGAAGAATGGCAGAGGATCCCCAAATTCAGGTGTGAAAAACTTGTTGCATCATTCCCAAGAAGACTCATGGCTGTACTAGCTCAAAAGGGTGATTCTACTCAATACTGAGCAAAGGGTCTGAATACTCATGACCATGTGATATTTCAGTTTTTCCTTTTTAATAAATTTGCAAAAATTTCTACATTTCTGTTTTTTCAGTCAAGATGGGGTGCAGAGTGTACTTTAATGAGAAAAAAAAATGAACTTTTTAGAATTTTCCAAATGGCTACAATGAAACAAAGATTGAAAAATGTAAAGGGGTCTGAATACTTTCCGTACCCACTATATGTTTGTATATATGTGCATGTACACTTATATGTATGTGCATGTATGAATTTGCACACGTCTATGGATTATATGCAGGTGTGTATTCATGTGGATATGCACTTTTATTCACTCTACTTTTATATATATGTGTACGCGACTGTATCCATAAGGGAGTAGACATTTCTATTTAGTTCACTTTTCTATATAGTTTTTGTTTTATTTACTAATCTATGTGGTTCTAACTATGTTTTAAAGCCTTTTTAATACACTTGCTAATTTTATTAGCGTGGTGATCTATTCTCACTGTGGATTGTGATATTTTCACTTTACCTCTAATAAACTTTTTATCTTCTCTTATGGTTCTGATTGATTATCTCTCATCTGTAACCTCAACATTTAGAAGGCAGACAGAGGGAGGAAGCTCCCTCTGCCTTCAGACCGGCGCCCCCTCAATGTTTTCATTGGTTGTCATGTCAACCAATCGTTGACATGACAACCTCCATGTCACCATATGTAAAGTAGTAAATTGGGAGTTTGCAGTCAGTTCTTGAGTAGATGGAAAGAAAAATTTACAATAAAGAAATGTTATCACTAGACCCCTTTAAAAAATTATGCAAATGTACAGTCACTTGGAAATAGATATATACTAAATTAGTGCCTCCTAATTTACTTTGGCTATGTAATTTACCATGCAAATAGACAGTGTGTCTGAAACACTTTCTTAACACGTCAAAATGACAATCAGAATGTCAGATATTAAAAGTAAAACATCCCTGTAGTTTGTGTACTAAATAGGCATAATTAAAAAAAAAACTTTTCTTCTGCTCCTGGGATTTGAACCAAAAAAACTGCAGTTTCAGAGACAGATGTTTTACCATTTAGCCATCAGGTCAAGTGATAATGAATAGAAGTTTTTCTTGGCTTATGGGATCAATCAAGAAAATAGTCAGTGTATCTACAAGTAGAGATGAGCGGTGTTCGACTCGAACTGTTCGCCAATCTCAAATTCGAGCTGTTTTGGGCGGTGTTCGAGCCGTTCGGCGAACACGAACAATTTGAAAAAAATTCGGCTTTTCGAGGTTATGTTCGATAACTGTTCGTGCACCAAAATCATAGCTGGATTTTTTCTCAGTAATGCTGAAAATTAATGTTAATACACAGTTTGAGTGTACAGCGGGGCGGGGGGAGGGGCAGGGGATGGATCTCTGCAGGAACAATGAAGATCTCCATTTTTTTTTTCTCTTTCCCGCATTTACAGTGGGGAGGTGCAATCTGTCAGCCTATCAGCAGAGCACACACGGAGCAAACTGCTTTTATTCACACAAGCAAGGGCATGTGTCATTGGCAGTGTATGTCACATGTCCTTGCCCTATAAGACCCAGCCATTTTCCCCGTCGCCACCATTTTCTCACTGCTGCAGCTGCGTGTTAGACGGCACTGCTGTTGGTTTGTGCGCTATACCTTGTTAATTTCAAGCCAATTTTCGCACAAATCTACAGATAGCTTGGGAGTAGGGAATAGTTGTGATTGCAGTCCTTTTAAGGACTAGGTTACAGCATTTCCTGCAACTTTTATCAGGCAGGTCTGTGCTCTTAAATAGATAGGTTGGGAGTAAAGACTAATAGTAATTGCAGTCCTTTTCAGGGCTAGGTTACATCAGTTCCTATCACTTTTTGCCAGGCAGGTCTGTGCCAGTGCTGTGCAAGTTTTTTTCACAACATTTGGCTGAATCTAGCAAAGCTAATCCTTTTTGGCCTTTTGCAGAGTGTGTTAGTCAGTGGAGTAGCCTATCTGTGTTGCAAGATACACCACCTGTGTATAGAATACCAATTTTTTTACTGCACCTAGTGAAGTAAAACCTTTTGGGCATAGCATCATTCTATTAGTCCATCTATACTGACCTCCATCAGGTTGCAAATTGAATATAATTTTTTTCTACACCTAGCTCTGAAAAAATATTTGGGCTTCTAGCAGTGTGTGGGACTTGGTCTATAAATCCATCTATACTGACCTCCATCAGGTTGCAAATTGAATATATTTTTTTCTGCATCTAGCTCTGAAAAAATATTTGGCCTTCTTGCAGTGTGTGGGACTTGTTCTATTAGTCCATCTATACTGACCTCCATCAGGTTGCAAATTAAAAATAATTTTTATCTGCATCTTGCTCTGGAAAAATATTTGGCCTTCTTGCAGTGTGTGGGACTTGTTCTATTAGTCCATCTATACTGACCTCCATCAGGTTGCAAATTAAAAATAATTTTTATCTGCATCTAGCTCTGAAAAAATATTTGGCCTTCTAGCGGTGTGTGGGACTTGTTCTATTAGTCCATCTATACTGACCTCCATCAGGTTGCAAATTCAAAAGAATTTTTTGTCTGCATCTAGCTCTGAAAAAATATTTGGCCTTCTAGCAGTGTGTGGGACTTGTTCTATTAGTCCATCTATACTGACCTCCATCAGGTTGCAAATTAAAACTAATTTTTATCTGCATCTAGCTCTGAAAAAATATTTGGCCTTCTAGCGGTGTGTGGGACTTGTTCTATTAGTCCATCTATACTGACCTCCATCAGGTTGCAAATTCAAAATATTTTTTTGTCTGCATCTAGCTCTGAAAAAATATTTGGCCTTCTAGCAGTGTGTGGGACTTGTTCTATTAGTCCATCTATACTGACCTCCATCAGGTTGCAAATTTAAAATAATTTTTATCTGCATCTAGCTCTGAAAAAATATTTGGCCTTCTAGCAGTGTGTGGGACTTCTTCTATTAGTCCATCTATACTGACCTCCATCAGGTTGCAAATTAAAAATATTTTTATCTGCATCTAGCTCTGAAAAAATATTTGCCCTTCTAGCAGTGTGTGGGACTTGGTCTATTAGTCCATCCAGGGGTGGATTAAGAGTAGCAAGGGCCCCGGGCAGTTTAGAAGGCGCGGCCCCCCCCCCCACCTGATTTATCACGTGACATGTCACATGATCCCCTGTGATAGATCATGTGATAGTTCACGGGAAATTAATTTGCCACAATATTAATTGTGCTGCCTCATCTGAGAGCAGCACAATATTGGGGCAGATACCCTGATTCCAGCGATGTGTCACTTTTTCTGCTGCTTGTTGTCATTTTGAGAAAATCACCATTTTATCTGCTGCAGATCTAGCAGCTCTCTGAATGCTGCGCTCTGTATAGCCCCACCCACACCACTGATTGGCAGCTTTTTGCCCATGCTCAGTGTACACAGAAATCTACTGATCAGTGATGGGGGTGGGGTCCTACAGAACTTACTAGTCATCTAGTGATAATTACCTTCTGACAAATCAATGATTTTATCAAAAGAACACTAAGCAGCCCAGTAAGTGACACATTACTGGAATCAGTGCCTCTAACCCTACATTATGCTGCTCTCAGATTAGGTGGCAAAAACCTGATGACAGATTCCCTTTAAAGGAGCTGTAAACACAAAAAGGTTTGTATTAAAAAAAATACAAGCCATTTGTGAAATTAACTTTTTTTCATTGTTAATTCACATTAGACTGTATCTTCAACACTTTTGTCAGCAGGTCTTATTACAGACTCTGAATAGGGCAGGTCTCTCCCTCTCCCTCAGCAGAAAGTCACAGCATGGTGAAAAAATGGGATCTTTTATGATTTTCTCATAATAAATAAAAAAGGACATGCAAGTCCTCCAAACAATTTTCCATTTCTCTATAGGGGAGGTCCTAAATCTTTCTTGTTCTTTAGTTGATCACATGTCAAAAAGGCAAAGCATTTACTATGAACTCGCCTAAAAAAATATACACTGGGAGAGTAATATTATCATCTGCATGTAAATATTCCTTGACTCTAAGGGCTCGCTCACACTGTCGTATAACACGGCCGAATGCTATGTGATGTTTTATCGGATAGGACTCGGCCCTATGTTATACTATGGGACAGTGCGATTATTGTCATGAGAAAATAATCTCATTCGATATTCGGACCATGTGCACCCATACAAGTCTATGGGTGCACGTAAAACATTAGACTGCACTCGGATGTCATCCAAGTGCAGTCCGATGAACACTCACAGAGACTATGGAGAAGATGGAGAAAGTAAGTTCTCCATCTTCTCCATATCTGTGCTGCGAGAGAATCGGATCACACTCAGTTGAAGCTCTGAGTTTGAGCCGAGTGTCATTAGCATAATTGGCCCTATTCTCTTGCATGAGAGAATATATGGCTTAGTGAGTGGACCCTAAAACTGAATAGTAGTGACGGACAGGCACCTCACAAGCGGGATCCAAGTATCTCTCAGATGTCGTGTAGGTAGGGCTTCATTCCATGGGGTAGGGCTTAATTTCAAGGTATATAAAAAAATGGACTTCAAATAAAAATTAAATGAACACAAAAAGCACTAATTGAATTATTTTTTTCTTATTTATGTTTGCAGCCCCTTTAAAAACCCTTTGAGGACCAAGGCACATATATGTCCCATAGTTTTAAACTGGAAAAAAATTTGGTTGAATAAAATTTAAGGTCCTCGAAGGTTTAAGTAGGTCATAAATTCATATGAATACGTGCTCATACAATTTCACATGCCATAAGATGAAGAAGAACAGAATCAAAAATATGACATTAAGTGGAGCACTTACAGGTATTCAAGGTGAAAGAGACCAGCAAAGGCATCGTCTCGAATGACAGTAAATGAGTTAGAATTCAGCAAGCTGAAAATGAAGACAGCAGGTTAGAAGCGAACCAGACTTTATGGTGCTCAGAATTAGTCAAGCAGAATTTATTGACTGCTCTTGCAAAGCACTGAGACTCCCGCTGTGTATAGATGGCGCCATGCGGCCTCCCGCTGTGTATAGATGGGGCCATTCGGCCTCCCGCTGTGTATAGATGGCGCCGTGCGGCCTCCCGCTGTGTATAGATGGCGCCGTGCGGCCTCCCGCTGTGTATAGATGGCGCCGTGCGGCCTCCCGCTGTGTATAGATGGCACAGTGCGGCCTCCCGCTGTGAATAGATGGCGCAGTGCGGCCTCCTGCTGCGGAACAGTAACATCTGCAGAAGAAAGACCATCTTCCAGCCAAACTAAAATGTCTACTTCTTTTAGCGGACAATGTGCCTTACTGTGGTCCCGGTGTTTTGCCGTTTTTGAATCCACATGATTGTGGGCTTTCTATCAATTAGGACCTTAATGTTGGCAGTATATTTACAAAGAGGGTGGACTATACCAATAGGTAGTTCTATTCATATTCACTGGTCAGCAGGCATATGTGGTAACTTTATGTGCAATACTGTAAGTTTTGATGAATAATACTGAGCACTAGCACTTTATGTATACTGGTCCATTATTTTGGGCTGTAGAATAATATCTTACAATATCTCTAAATATATATTTTTAGTCTGCCTGTCTTATATAACTAGCCTTTGACTTGAGACCCACATATATACTGAGTACTAGCACTTTATACATACTGGTCCATCATTTGGGCTGTAGAATAATATCTTACAATATCTTTGAATATATGTCTCTAGTCTGCCTAGCTTATATAGTTAGCCTTTGGTTTGAGACCCACATATTTGTCCCTGCTTTGCTGATAATAATATTTTCCTGCTTAATTTTTAATATATATGTGTGTGAGTACAAAAATAATTTTAATGAATTTAATAATAAAATATGCTTTTTTACTTTTCAATTGTGTCGTGTCTCCAGTTAATCCCTGTTTTTGGCCTTAAGGGATTATGTGTGTTATTATATGAAGCATAAGTTGCAGTGGAAAGCTCACTGTGCTACAATGCGGCCTAGCCGGCCGGGCCAACCACCATCTGCCCCATCTTGTGCATCTGCGGCCTCTTCATCCTCTGTGACTGGGGGGACAGCAGTCACACCTGTTTTGGGACGCAGACCTGCCACCTCTTTACCCGCAACAGCCAGCATGATTGGCAGGTCATCATTTTCTTTGGAGGTGGTAACACCAGATGGTGTTGAGCGCTGTCCGACATCAATAGCACCACCTTTTGATCAAGGCAACCTAACATGTCCGCCTGCATCTTCCTCACAGACCAGCAGTTTGCCGGGGACACCCTTATCAACCCCGTCTAAGCACAACAGCCAGCCCTCGGTCCCTCAGATGTGGACAAGTAAAAGACCATTTCCTCCTAGCCATGAGAAAGCTAAGAGGTTTAATTTCACCATCTGCAAGCTCTTGGCTACAGAAATGCTGCCTTTCCGCCTGGTGGACACAGAGGATTTTCGAGACCTTATGTCCGTCACAGTGCCCCAGTACCAGATGCCCAGTCGGCACTACTTCTCAAAGAAAGGTGTGCCTGCACTCCACCAGCATGTCGCACACAACATCACCGCTTCTTTGAGAAACTCTGTGTGTGACAGGGTGCATTTCACCACAGACACTTGGACGAGTAGGCATGGACAGGGGCATAACATGTCGCTGACTGGGCACTGGGTAACTATGGTGACAGCAGGACAAGGGGCTGCTGTCCAAGTCTTGCCGTCCCCACGAGTTGTGCGTCAATCCTCTTTATCTCAAAGTTCCTCCACTGCTTCTGCCTCCTCAACCTCCTCTCGGTCCTCCACCTGCACCCAAAGCCTGTCTGGTCATGCCACAAGCTTTCTAACTGCGCAGAAGGGAGCCTGCACACCTCCTTACTATGCTGGCAGTAGGGTTCAACGTCATCAGGCGGTTTTTACTTTGTAATGTCTGGGAAATGTGAGTCACACAGCTGAGGAGTTGTGGTCAGCTCTGGAGAACCAATTTCATGAATGGTTGTCTCCACTGGACCTGAAACCAGGGAAGGCCGTGTGCGACAATGCTGCAAACCTGGGTGCGGCCCTTCGCAGGGGCAATGTCACACACGTGCCTTGTATGGCTCACGTGTTGAACCTGGTTGTCCAGTAATTTTTAGCCCACTGTCCCAGACTAGATGGCCTTCTGCAGAGGGCACGGTCGCTGTGTGCTCACTTCCGTCATTCGTATCCCGCAGCTCAGCGACTTACATCTCTACAGAAGTCGTTGGGCCTGCCACTTCACCGGCTAAAATGCGATGTGCCTACCCGGTGGAATTCAACTCTGCACATGTTGCAGCGACTGTGGCAGCACCGACAAGCCCTGGTGCAATACGTTCTGACGTATAGCCTGGGCCAACGAGATCCAGAGGTGGGGCAAATCATGCTGGAGGAGTGGTCTCAGATAAGGGACCTATGCACCCTTCTGCACAGTTTTGAAATGGCGACGAAGATGTTTAGTGCTGACGATGCCATTATCAGCATGACTATTCCGGTGATTTACATGCTGGAGCACATGTTAAACAGAATTCGGAGTCAGGTGGTGGCACAAGAGGAGGTGGAGGAAGTACAGGAGGAGGAGTTGTATGCGGAAGGCTAACATCTGCAAGGTCCAGACGGTCGGCAGCACCAAGGCGGCAGGCATGTGAGGGTGGGGGAGATGGTTTTATCAGGGCGCATGGTAGCAGCCAAACTAGTGAGGAATGTGCAGCAGCCCAGGAAGAAGTGGAGGACGAACTGATGGAAGACTCATCAGATGAGGGAGACCTTGATCACATTTCTGTTGTGCGAGGTTGGGGGGAGAGGACAGAGGAAGGAAGCATGATTGTTACCTCGCCACCAACACAACAGGGACTTGGTGCTCCTGGATGCGCAAGACACATGAGTGCCTTCTTGCTGCACTACCTGCAACATGACCCTCGAATTGTGAGAATTAGAAATAATCCTGACTACTGGGTTGCCACACTGTTAGATCCCCGGTACAAAAGTAAATTTGCAGAAATTATTCCTGCCATAGAAAGGGATGCACGCATGCTGGAGTATCAGCAGAGACTGTTGCAGAATCTTACATGTGCTTTTCCACAAAACACCAGTGGTGCACGTAGTGAATCTCACAGTTCCAACTTGCCAACCGTGGGACCGTTGAGTGTTCAGCACTCAAACCGTAACAGAAACACAGTATCTTCTGGTAACATCAATTTTGCGGAATCATTTCACCACTTTTTTAGCCCATCCTTTGCAAGGCCACAGGAGACAAGAAGTCTGACACATAGTCAACGCCTAGAGACGATGGAACAGGAGTATCTCCAAGTAAACATTGAAGCCATGACTGTGTCACTGGACCCTTGCTCTTTTTGGGCTTCCAATCTGGATAAATGGCCGGAGCTCGCCACTTACGCCTTGGAGATCTTGTCATGCCCCGCAGCCAGCGTTCTGTCTGAACGTGTGTTCAGCGCTGCCCGTGGTGTGCTGACAGATAAGCGCACGCGGCTCTCCACTGATAATGTAGACAGACTCACGATCATAAGGATGAACAAATCATGTATCCGAAACGACTTTTCAACCCCTGTGTCTTCCTGGGGAGAGTAAAAGCTTGATGATTGGTTAAAATCACCTCACCAACCGTTTTAAGCTTTCAAATTACTAATCATGTTTATCTGTATCTTGGCTGGAAAATAATTTGGGCTTTGTAGCAGTGTGCAGTACTGATTCTATTATGCCATCTATACTAAGCTCCAACAAATTTAAAATTAATAATAATTTTTAGCTGCATCTAGCCTGGAAAATAATTTTGGGGCTCCGAGATGCACAAGACACATAAGTGCCTTCTTGCTGCACTACCTGCAACATGACCCTCAGATTGGCAGAATTCGAAGTAATCCTGACTACTGGGTTGCCACACTCTTAGATCCCCCACACTCTTCGAACAACCTTTTCATTTTAATAAAGACCAAAAAAATGGTCATTTTTGAAATTATAAGCATTAGCAGGTTATTAGCAACTGAAATCAAACAGTTTTCAACTCAAAACTTTATTCTAGGTTATGTTACATTTGCACATAGGACCCCTTGTTCGAAAGGAGCTTCTGAACGCTCTCATCCATTGAATTTGTCAGGTTTTGGATGGTTTCTGCTTCAATTGTTTTGCATGAGGACAGAATACCCTCCCAGAGCTGTTGCTTAGATGTGAACTGCCTCCTGCCATCATAGACACTCCTTTTGATGATGCTCCAGAGGTTCTGAATGGGGTAGAGGTCAGGGGAGCATGGGGGTCGCACCATAAGTTTGTCCCCTTTTATGCCCATATCAGCCAGAGATGCAGATGTGTTATGTGCAGCATGAGACGGTGCATTATCATGCATGAAAATGATGTTGCTGTGGAATACACGGTTCTTCTTCTTGAACCATTGCAGGAAGTGCTGCTTGAGAAACTCCACATACATTATGGAGTTCATCTTTACCCCTTCAGGGATCCTAAAGGGGCCGACAATCTCTCTCCCCATGATTCCAGCCCAAAACATTACTCCACCTACTCCTTGTTGGCGCTGTAGCCGTGTTTGCGTGGGGTGTCTATCAATCAGCCATCCTCCACTCCATCCATCTGGAGTATCGAGCGTTGCACGGCACTCATCCGTGAACAAAACAGTTTTGAAGTCAGTCTTCATGTATTGTTTGGCCCACTGGAGCCGTTTCTGCTTGTGTGCAGTGGATAGAGGAGGTCGACAGGATGGCATACGCACAGCTGCAAACCTCTGAAGGACCCTGCATCTTGTTGTTCGGGGGACGCTGGAGGCACCAGCAGCTTCAAAAACTTGTCTGCTGCTATGACAAGGCTTTTTTGCCGCTGCTCTTTTAACCTGACGTAATTGCCTGTAGGAAAGAGTCCTCAATTTGCCCTTATCAGCACGCACACGTGTGTACTGTGAATCTGCTACATACTTCTTGATTGCCAAGACACTTCATCCTGATCATCGCACAATGTTGATTGTAGTCATGCCTTGACCTAAACACTCCACAATTTGTTGCTTCTCAGCAGCCGACACATCCTTTTTCTTTCCCATTTTGGCAGAAAATGTAGGCAGCTTAATAATGTGGGACAGCCATCTTAAGTAGTCTTGCCGTTCATTGGACACACCTGCCAAACTAATTAGCACAGGTGTCTGCAATTGCTTACAGTGATATAAAGAGCCCTGACACACATCACCATCAATGAGTTTAACTGACAAACAAACAAATTCTTCCCTTATCACTCCTAAACACTTTTTGCATAATAATTTGGAACACAGTGTACATGTGCTTTTCCACAAATCACCAGTGGTTCACGTAGTGAATCTTACAGTTCTAACTTGCCAACCGTGGTCTGTATGGAGTTGTTCAATAAAGGGCCCAAAATTAAGATAACATAGACGGGAGAGGTCTCTATGAATAGGAATTCCTAAGAATTTGATACCCTGTGAGGGCCAGGCAAAGGAAAAGTTGGACTGGATGGTGTCCTGTATGGATTTGGGGTGGGAGACATCGAGGGCCTCAGACTTCGCTGTATTGATTTTAAAATTTGACCATGTAACAAAGTGATCTATTTCCGCCATAACAGCAGGGATGGATATATGTGATTGAGTGATATATACTAGGACATCATCAGCAAATAGAGAGCACTTGTACTCGGTGCCTCCCACCTCAATCCACCTAATATTGGGGTTATGGCGAATTGATGAGAGCAGGTGCTCCGTCACTAGGATGTATAAGAGAGGGGACAGAAGAAATCCCTGCCTTGTCCCATTGGTGATTATGAAAGGTGATGAAAATGTTCTGACGCGCCCCCTGGGCCTTGGGACATCCGGAGCCGGACCCTTTTTGGTGGATGCTGGTGGTTGTAGTCTCCGTGGCGGCGACCCGGTTCCGTGGCTCAGGGCGGTCAAACCAGTGGCGGAACTATTTATGTGGTTTTGATGTTTAAATGTCCGACTACGCCACCCGTGGATTGCGGTCAGAGTGAACCGCCGCTGCAGGGCAGACCGCTGAGGCTGGTGTTGTGGGTGCAGCAGAGCGCAGCATAACTCCCAACGGGAGGAGTATAGCCTCAGGGCAGTGTATGCGGAGGATGGGGGTGATGGTGCAGGGCAGCAGCAGTAACGACACAGAGTCAGTGATGCAGTCCAGGGCCTTTACTCACAGTTCTTATTATCCAGACCACTTCTGCAGGTAACGGCTGCCCACGTTGTACTGTGGTCACCAGGTAAGGGGCTCAGACAACTCCCAGATAACTTTGGAGCGCTTCACAGGACCCCCTTTGTGTGTCCTTTGTCTGGCCTTTCTTACCAACCCTTCTGTCCGGCTGCCTCGGGCCTCCTCTTGGTAAACTTGGCGCCAGTTTCCCTGACCCTATGTGCTGCCCTCCTAGCGGGTGTAGCAAGGGGCTGCGCCACATAAAATGTCACAGCCTCCGGTTTCTAGCTGAGGGTCGTTTCCCGCCTCCACTAGTTTCGGGGACCGGTCTCCCCCTTTGGCCTGACCCCTCCACGCAGGTGGATTCGGGCGTGCGGTGGCGACTCGCCCGTTCATACCCCTGGGATCCCTTCGTTCCTCGTTCCTGGAGCCTTCTCCGCTCCTCTTCCTTCCTTCTCCCTCTTCCAGGCCTGGGCCTCAGTTACTAGGCTCGCCTCCGGAGCAGAGCTCATGCAGAGCCCCTGCTCCCTGTCACTTCTGCTCAGACTTCTCTGCACTGAACTAAGATGGTGCCCACCTTTTATACTCCCTTCTCAATGCACCCAGGAACAGCTTCCTCCCTGCTCCTGCACTACAGGGTTCCCCTTCCTCAGTGTTCCCTCCCCCCACTCCAGCCAGGGAAAAGGACTGTCGTGCCCATCTCAGGGGCACATTGGTCGCCCTGCCCCATGGCAATGTGGTGTAATGCATGCAGGTGTCGGGTCCTGATCCACACTCCATCCTTACCTGAGAGTGAGATATCACACCTCTGGGTGAGGTGGAATACCTCTGTAGCAACTGAGCCCTCGGGGTGCTACAGTTCCATTTATCTTCAGCCTAGGTGACGTATTTCGATACAGGGCCGTGATTTTGGCTATAAAAGGGTCCCCTAGACCCCTACCCCAAGCTTTTTAAGAGAATAATATATGGCGTGCCAGGAGACTCTATGGAATGCTTTCTCAGCATCCAACAAGAGTATCTAATTACAAATTTTTAACTGCATTTAGCCCAGGAAATACTTTGTGCCTAGTAGCAGTGTCTGCTAGTCAGCAGATTATCCCGGCTGTTAAGCAAGCTACACCACCTGTAGTTTGGACACTTAATTTTTTCAAAGGAAATGCTTCGGGACCACGGGATACTCAGTGAAGAGCATCAGGAGGCATCCCAAGGCATAGGGGCTGGGACTGGCGGTAGGACGCCTTGCGGTGGACAGCCGAGCTCGATCCTTATAAAAGCTTTTCAACTGCAGCAGCTTTAGTGGACACTACTGGAGCTGGAATTACGCGGCTGCTGGCATGAGACTTGCCCTTCAATAGATCCTTGTAAAAGGAATTAAAGTGTATTCATTCAAATTAGAGAGACAATTTAAATTAAAAAGCTTAAAGCTGCCTCCACCACAGGGGGGCTCGCTCGACCCACCAGCGGACAGGCACCAGTATTGGGAGAGGGGGGCTGGCCGTCAGGGTCCACCGCGGCTCTGGCACAAACCCGGCGACTCGGAGGTGGCACGAGCAGGAACGGACTGGCCGTGTTGGCTTCTCACTTTTTGGATTTTAGAAGGGCATGACATGCCTATATCTGTGTCTCCCCCTCCTTTTATTCCTCCACCTCTTTTCTTTTCGCATGACTATATGTACTTGTCACTTTTCCATCTGTTAGTTATGTCTTCTGAGCAGTTTGTCAGTTTTGGACACCTTTGAAGGTGTTTTCTATGTGTTTCTATGTGTTTTTGTTTGCCTGCCATTGGTTTTAACGGTGTACGAAGGTGTTCGACGAACAGTTCGACGAACAGTTTGGCGAACACAAGGGTGTTCGATGAACCGAACTCGAACACTGCGGGGGTGGCTCAACACTATCTACAAGTCATTGTGATTTTGATTCTGATATGTAAAGAAAGTCAGATATCAAACTCATTCATCAAACTCATACATCAGTTGAATTTGTCTTGGAGAATGTCTGTGTGAAAGTCCTGTTTGCACTGGAAGCAACATAACCAAGTAGAATGCCCACTTTTCCTTAACTAGTGTTGTTAAATGTCCACCGAACATATCCTTGAGGGGAGATATGTATCGCTGAGGTTGTAAATCCAGAAAAACATGATCCAGGACAAGTAGTTCTGACAGGGTTAATTAGGTGTATCAGTGATGGTTTTTTTGAGCAGTCATAAGAGATGGTGGGGGATTTGCTGCTCACATATCCCCACCCCCAGGGCGTGTGTATAAAATGGAGACCAAGTGTCTCATACAGTGTCTGTGGCTGGAGGTGTGGAGACCTCCTGAGTGTTTGTGCCAAAAAGACACTGACCGTGACCGTGACCGGGTGAACCCGTCATATTGGATGAACTGTTTATTTTCTGTTTTTGTTACACTCTGCCAGACAAGGCTTTCTTTTGTTTACTTCTGAAAGTGCGGTTTATGCAGCACAATATACCTGCCTTGGACATTTTAAAGAGACAGTGTCCTGTGCCTACCGCTAACACGGCAAAGTGAGTACTGAACTCCACAATTGGTGCTACAAGCACGGGCTCGAATCCCAAGGGGCAGTGTGATTGCTACAAGAAACCGTTTATGTCCTGGGTAAAGGCCGCCAGCCAGCCAGGGACGTCCGGCAGCATGGAGGAGCTGATCAAGCAACTGCTGCAGGCTAACCTCCAGCAGCACCAACAGCAGCAGCAGCAGTGGCAACAGCAGCAGCAGATGCAACAACTACAGCACAAGCAGCAGATGGAGCTCCTGGCCAAGGTGATCCATGGCAGGGCAACCGCCCCACCTCCTACTCCAGGTGATGACTCTCACGTGAGGAAGACGGTAAGGAGAGCATTGCAAAAGATGACAACCGGTGATGAAGTCGAGGTGTTCCTGACTGTATTTGAGAGTGTGGCGGAATGGGAGAAATTGCCTCCGGAGCAGTGAGCGGAGGTGCTGGTGCCATATTTAACAAGGGAGCCGCAGAAGGCCTATTATGAGCTGGCCTTGCAGGACACAAAGGAGTACGCCAAGGTGAAAAATGAGATTTTGGCATCGTTGGGAGTGACTCTGACTGTCAAGGTGCAATGAGTGTACCACTGGGCCTATTGCAATGACAAACCTCCCCGGTCCCAGATGTTCGACCTCCTACACCTGGTCCAAAAGTGGTTGCAACCTGAATCTTCCTCCCCAGCACAAATGGTTGAGAAAGTTGTCATGGACAGGTTCATACACTCCCTTCCGAGATCGGTGCAAACATGGGTTGCCCAGGGAGATCCCCGCAATGCCAATGATTTGGTGGGGTTGGTGGAAAGGTACCAGGCGGTTGAGAGTTCCTTGGGGAAATAAGGGGTTGTAGCGTTTCCATACTGGGGTTCCAAAAAAGGGGCGGACACCCAAAAGAGGGGAGCTAGAGCCACACCTTGGGGCCATCCTAGAGCTCCGGAGGGGTCTGAGTTGCTGCCTAAGGTCCTACCCCATAAAGTAGTTTGTTGGAGATGTCATACCCCAGGTCACATAGCCGCCCGTTGCCCCATGACCAACGAGCCAATGGACTGCAGCGCAGTGTAGCGCTGCTCGTACTTTGCATATCCTGCCTGCAGTGCTGTCCCTCAACCAGGCGAGGGACCGCAGGCATGCCTTGTGTCAGTGAATGGAGTGAAAGTGACTGCTCTGCCAGACTCGGGGAGTCTGGTAACCCTAGTGCAGTCCATAGTTCCCCATCATCTGGTTCTGGAGAAAAAGGTCGGCGTCCGTTGTATCCATGGGGATGCTAATGACTACCCTGTGGCCCGAGTGGTCATAGACACAAACTGTGGCGCTGAGTTCCATGAGGTGGGCGTAGCCAAGGACCTGTTGCACTCTGTTATAATAGAGTGGGACTTTGCCTTGTTTTGGGACTTATGGGAGAAAGGGAAGAAGCCAGGTTGTCTGGACAACAACCAGGTCACTCCTGAAGAAACCTCATCACAGCCCGCTGCCAACGGGTTTCCTTTCTGTGTTCTCGTTGGGGATGAGCATGAGGCAGCATCCCCGGAGGTCAACCTCCCTGAACTGGAGGTGTCCAAAGGAAACTTGGAACCGCCCAGCTCCGGGACTTAACCCTAAAAGGGGCATTTGATAATGTGTCTGTTCTTAATGGTGTTGCTCAAGAGCCAGGGACTGGCACCCCATATCCGCATTTTTCTGTAAATGGGGAGTTTTTATATCGGGTCACCAAGCTCAGAGGGGAGGTTCTCGAGCAGTTATTAGTGCCAGGGCCATACAGACGCAGGGTGTTAGATATGGCCCATGCACAGGTCTTGGGTGGACATCTGGGAGTAGAAAAATCTCAGGACAGGATCCTCCAGAGGTTCTACTGGCCTGGATGTCACTGAGAGATAGTGAATTATTGCAGGTTGTGTCCCACCTGTCAGCTCATCTCCCCGGTGGCTCACTTCCGTAGCCCTTTAGTGCCTCTACCTGTCATTGAGATCCCGTTTGAATGCATCGCAATAGATCTAGTGGGACCCCTGGTCAAGTCCGCCAGAGGTCATCAGTACATCCTGGTGGTACTGGACTATGCTACGCAGTATCCGGAGGCCGTGCCGCTATGAAACTCCTCCTCCAAGTGTATAGCCTGGGAGTTGGTACATATCTTTTCCAGGCCAGGGTTATCTAAAGAGTTTCTAATGGACCAAGGAACTCCGTTTATGTCAAAGGTGATGAGGGAGTTGTGCAAGATCCTGCAAATAACTCAAGTAAGGACCTCAGTTTACCACCCGCAGACAGATGGCTTGGTGGAGCGATTCAATAAAACCTTGAAGGCCATGTTGAAGAAGGACGTAGAGAAAGAGGGACGGGACTGGGACTGCCTACTGCCGTACCTTCTGTTCTCCATCAGAGAAGTCCCACAGGCCTCTACTGGATTCTCCTCTTTTGAGCTGTTGTATGGCCGACATCCCCGTGGACTCCTGGATGTAGCAAAGGACACCAGGGAGGCTGAGTCTACACCCTACAGGAGTGTAACTGAACATGTGGCACAGATGCAAGAGAGGATTACAGAAGTAATGCCCATTGTGAAAGAACACCTTCTCAAAGCGCAAGAGGCACAGTCGAGGGTGTACAATAGGTGGGCGATGGTGAGACACTTCAACCCTGGAGATCGGGTACTTGTGCTGGTGCCTACAGTGGAGAGCAAATTCCTGGCCAAGTGGCAGGGTCCCTATCAAGTAGTTGAAAAGCTTGGTGATGTCAATTATAAAATTTATCAACCAGGGAGGAGAAAGCCCTACCAGCTGTACCACATCAACTTAATCAAGCCATGGTGAGATAGGGAGCCTGTGCAAGCTCTGTGTTTGGTGGTGAATTCTGAAGCTGATGTGGAAGAGGTCTAGGTGGCTGAGTTGCTCTCACATGCCCAAAAGCAACAGTGCCGAGAGTTGCTGCCGCGGAACAGGAACCTGTTCTCCGAACTACCAGGTTGTACTCAGATCATAGAGCATGAAGTCCTTACAGAACCTCATGTCCTGGTAAACCAGAGAGCCATGGACCGGATCCTAGCTCCCCACAAGAAGTATGCAGCGGCCTACGTGGATGATATCATGATCTACAGCCAGAATTGGGGAAGCAATCTGAGTAAAGTCCAGACAATATTCGATGTTCTGCAGAAAGCGGGGTTTTCAATCAACCCAAAGAAATGTGTCATAGGTATGGAAGAAGCCAGATATTTGGGCTATGTCAAAGGCAGAGTCGTGATAAAGCCCCAAATAAATAAAATTGAAGAGATCCAGTGATGGCCACAACCTCTCTCAAAAAAAAGGTCAGAGCCTTCCTGGGCATCATGGGCTACTACCGCCGGTTTATCCCTAACTTTGCCATGATAGCTGCCCCTTTGACAGACCTCCTTAAAAGGGACAAAACGCTAGCAGCAGGGCAGGCCAGGCCCTCCAAGGCATAGAGAGCCAGTTCATGCCACTTGTCCAGCTTGGATACCCAATAATTATAAGGCACAGAGGAATCACGGAGGACGTTGGTACCATCGGCAAGGTACTCAATCACCATCTTTTAAAACGTTTCCCTCCTTGAGAGAGTACCCCGCGCCTCAGGGCCTGTGCGATGGAAGGGTCTGAGAAAACTGTCCCAGAACTTTGACAGTGTTCCCCTGCCTCTGCTGGATTGCATTTGTGTTTCTCTCGCCTGTACTCCTTGGTTGTCCAACGAACTGTGACCTCTGCCATCAGCGTTTTCAGATGGGAAATTTTTCAATAATTCCGCAACAAGGGCCTTCTTGTACTGCCCCATTTTATTGGGCCTGTCCTGCGTAAGAATAAGAGACAGAAAGATCTCTCTGTAGAGTGGGTCTAGAAGTGTCACCAACCAGTAATGACTGTCACCCAAAATTTGGACAACGCGAGGGTCACAGGAAAGGCAGCGTAACATAAACTCAGCCATGTGTGCCAGACAGCAAAGAGGCAAGACTTCAGTGTCTTCACCAAGAGGATGACTGACCATGCTCTTCTCCTCATCCTCATCCTCCTCCTCTTCCTCCTCCTCCCTGTCCTCAGGCAATTCACGCTGAACAGACTGTATAACAGTTGTAAAGTAGTACCGTCTATAGCGCAGGAAACTAGCTTCTGTTCTTCCTCCTCTTCCTCATTGTCACCCAATCCACGTTGGGATGAGATGAGGCTGGGCTGTGTGGAATCACACTGTATGGTTCCTTGCTCAATCTCATCGTGCTCCACCTGCAATACATCCTCTTTAATTGTGAGCAGAGAGCATTTCAGAAGACAGAGAAGCGGGATGGTGATGCTAATTATGGCATTATTGCCGCTCACCATCTTGGTGCAGTCCTCAAAGTTTTGAAGGAATGTTACATATGTCTGACATCCATGTCCACTCCTGAGGTCTTATGTGTGGAGTCTGAACTGAACACCGACAGCCTTGTTGATGCTGGTAGTCAACAACTGCCCTCTTCTGCTCACAAATCCTTTACAACATCTGCAATATAGAGTTCCAATGCTTGGGGTTATCGCAGATCAGTCGGTGAGCTGAAAGCTGCAAATGATGCTGAAGCATGGCAAGGGCAGCGGAAGCTGTAGCTGGCTTTCTAAAATGGGCACACACGCGGCGTATTTTGACAAGCAGATGCGTCAGATCTGGGGAAGGTTCTGAGAAACCACTGAACCACGAGGTTAAGCACATGTGCAAGGCGTGGTACATGTGAGAGTTTGTCACAGAGCCGCCACCAGGTTCCTGCCATTGTCACACACGACCATGCCTGGCTGTAGGTTCAGTGGTGTCAGCCACAGATCTGCATTCTCTTTCAGAGCTGCCAACAACTCTTCAGCGTTGTTTGGTTTGTCACCTAAGCATATTAGCTTCAGCACAGCCTGTTGCCGCTTGGCTGAGGTAGTGCTGCAGAGCTTCCAGCTTGCGACTGATGTAATTATTTCGGAGATGGAGACTGAAGAGGAGGATGTGCAGGAGCTGTAGAATGTGGGGGCAACCCTGATTGACTGAGGGCCCGCAATCCTCGGCGCTGAGAGGATGTGTTCTGTCCCAAAGTCCGACTGGTTCCCGGCTTCCACTATATTAACCCTGTTTATCATCAGCAAGATGTACTGTCCCTGCCCACAAGCACTTGTCCACGTGTCCGGTTAGGTGGAATTTTCCAGTAACTGCGTTGTTGAGGGCACGGGTAATGTTATGGAACTAGTGCTCTTCTAAGGCGGGGACAGCACACCGGGAGAAATAGTTGCGCTGGTGACCGAGTACCAAGGGATGGCCGCCACCATCAGGTTGCCGAAAACTTCCATCTCCTTGAGCCTAAAAGGCAACATTTCGAGCACAAGCAGTCGGCAAATGTGTGAATTTAGTAGTGTGGCCTGTGAGGCATTGGCTGCGTGTTTGTGCTTGCGTTTCAAGGACTGGGGTAGGGACACCTGAACACTGGGCTGGGACAAGCACGTGGACTTGCTTGCTGATGGTACTAGTTGAGAGTGTGCAATGACAGGTGCTGGGCGGGAGGCATCTTTGCATGCGCCATGGACAGGGGATTGGCGTGCACGCACAACAGCGGAAGACGCAGTGGTGTCACCTGCAGAAATTGTTTCTGGACCCTGGGGATTGGCCCACTTAGTCTGGTGGCTTTGCTGCCATGTGCCTCCTCATGGTGGTGGTGGTCAAGCTCCTAGTTTTGCTACCCTGCTGATGCTGGCCTGGCAGGTGGTGCAAATGTCCTTTTTGGGGTTATCTGCAGAGTCTTTAAAAAACAACCAGACTCAGGAAGACCTAACAGTTGTACTGGCAACTTCCTTCGTGTTGGCGTTACGAGGAACGCTTTCACGCCTTGTGTCTGCGGCCACCACACTGCTTCTTCCTGCCTGTTGGGGTGCTCTGCCTCCCTCCGCCTGTGTGCTGCTGTCCTCGCTCTACATGTCCCCCTGCCAGGTTGGGCCAGTTACTATATCATCCATCACCTCATCTTCCACTTGCGCACCCTGGTCCTCCTCCTGACTTTCTGGCAATTGTCTCATCATCATCTTTGTCCACCTCTTGCGACAGTAATTGCACTTTCCCACCATTGCCTTCGTGTGACCATGTCTGCTCAAATATTTGGGCATCGCTACACGCTTTCTCCTCTTGACTCGCTTGAAGCTGGCTTGGCAAGAGGCCTGAATTTACTAATGGAAACGTGAACAGCTCTTCGGAGTGCCCCAGTATGTGATCAGTTGTCTCCAGGCACTCGGCATGGTGAGAGGAAGAAGGATCAGGGTGCGGAATATGCGGTCCAGACTGACGGCTACTGAGACTGGACCGTGTGGAAGACAGGGTGGTGGTGGTGGCAAAATGACTGGAAGCATTATCTGCTATCCAACCAACAAACCTTTTGACACTGCTCAAGGGTTCAATAGTGGTGTTCTGTGGTCCCCTAGTAATTGGGACAGGTAGGTTGAGCGACAAGATGTGGGTGTTTGTTGTGGCACAATTTCAGCTTGCCCACGGCCACGGCCTCGGCCTCTGCAAGCAACATTACCATCACGTCCACTTCCCCGTTCCTTGCCACGCACCTTGCCCATTTTAAATGGAGGACAATATTTTCCACGTTCACTAAAAATGGCTTATTTTGGATCGCAGTTATATGTGATACGTATGACAGAGAACCACAGTTTTAAAAAGCAGGCCTGTAATTTATTAATATTATTATTCACAGTGACCTCGTGTGAATAGTTTGACCAACACACTGCAACAAAATGGAAATGGAGGTCAATATTTTCCACGTTCAGTTTAAATTTCTGGATTTTTATCGCTGTAATATGGAAAAGATCTGGCTGTATTCTGCAGTGCTTACAAGCATATGGAGCACTAAAATGGTGTACTCTGTATGGCTTTTTAAGCAAATAATCAGGATTAAGATAAAAAAAATTAGCCCTGGCTCGTAATATCTGGGGCTATATCTACAAATATCTGTAAGAACAGCAGCAGCAGGAACGTGCTATGGACCCTCTTGCACTATATGCACTGCAGTCTGTCACATACCCTGCCTGCCTAATTCCTGCTATCACCTTCACCACTGAAAATATGCACCTGGATTAGTCCTCAGAAGGACTGTTAGTTCAGATGGATATACATATATGTGTGTATATATACAGTACAGACCAAAAGTTTGGACACACCTTCTCATTTAAAGATTTTTCTGTATTTTCAGGACTTTGAAAATTGTACATTCACACTGAAGGCATCAAAACTATGAATTAACACATGTGGAATTATATACTTAACAAAAAAATGTGAAACAACTGAAAATATGTCTTATATTCTAGGTTCTTCAAAGTAGCCACCTTTTGCTTTGATGACTGCTTTGCACACTCTTGGTATTCTCTTGATGAGCTTCAAGAGGTAGTCAACGGAAATGGTTTTCACTTCACAGGTGTGCCCTGTCAGGTTTAATAAGTGGGATTTCTTGCCTTATAAATGGGGTTGGGACCATCAGTTGTGTTGTGCAGAAGTCAGGTGGATACCCAGCTGATAGTCCTACTGAATAGACTGTTATGATTTGTATTATGGCAAGAAAAAAGCAGCTAAGTAAAGAAAAACGAGTGGCCATCATTACTTTAAGAAATGAAGGTCAGTCAGTCCGAAAAATTGGGCAAACTTTGAAAATGTCCCCAAGTGCAGTTGCAAAAACCATCAAGCGCTACAAAGAAACTGGCTCACATGAGGACCGCCCCAGGAAAGGAAGACCAAGAGTCACCTCTGCTTCTCAGGATAAGTTTATCCGAGTCACCAGCCTCAGAAATCACAGGTTAACAGCAGCTCAGATTAGAGACCAGGTCAATGCCACACAGAGTTCTAGCAGCAGACACATCTCTACAACAACTGTTAAGAGGAGACTTTGCGCAGCAGGCCTTCACGGTAAAATAGCTGGTAGTTAGTGTTGAGCCACCCCCGTAGTGTTCGAGTTCGGTTCGGTTCGTCGAACACCCGTGTGTTCGCCGAACTGTTCGTCGAACTGTTCGTCGAACACCTTCGAACACCGTTTAAACCAATGGCAGGCAAACAAAAACACATAGAAACACATAGAAAACACCTTCAAAGGTGTCCAAAAGCTGACAAACTGCTCAGAAGACACAACTAACACATGGAAAAGTGACAAGTACATATAGTCATGCGAAAAGAAAAGAGGTGGAGGAGTAAAAGGAGGGGGAGACACAAATATAGGCATGTCATGCCCTTCTAAAATCCAAAAAGTGAGAAGCCGACACGTTCAGTCCGCTCCTGCCCGTGCCACCTCCGTGTCGCCGGGTTTGTGCCAGAGCCGCGGTGAACCCTGACGGCCAGCCCCCCTCTCCCAATTCTGGTGCCTGTCCGCTGGTGGGCCGAGCGAGCCCCCCTGTGGTGGAGGCAGCTCTAAGCTTTTTAATTTAAATTGTCTCTAATTTGAATGAATACACTTTAACCCCTTAATAACATCTGACATACTAATACGCGTCTGTTCCCTGGGACTTAAGAGCCAGACCCGTATTAGTACGTCATCGCGATCGCAAGCGCACACAGGCTGTGCGGGCGCGATCGCCGCCGGGTGTCAGCTGATTGTCACAGCTGACACCCGGTACTATGTGCAGGGAGCGGTCCTGCACCGCTCCCAGCACATTAAACCCCGCGATGCTGCAATCGAAGTCGATCGCGGCATTGCGGGGGCAAGGGGAGGTGATCGGCGATACTCACCTCCTCTTCCGGCTTCCAGCGCAGTCTGCAAAGGCTTCCCGGGTGTTGCCATCACGACCCGATGTCGTCATGACAACATCCGGGTCACCAGAGAGCAGGAAGATTGCTTGGACATGCGCAGTGCATCTCCAAGCAATCTTCACACTGTGCACTTCTGACAGCCTTCATGGCATAGCGATGGTGCTCCGTCCCTATGCCATGCAGGCGATCAGAAAAAAAAAAGTGAAAGTCCCAGAGTGGGACAAAGTAATAAAGTGTATAAACTGTGTGAAAGTGGGAAAAAAAAAAAAAATGTGCAAAAATTTTATAAAAATATAAAAAAAATAATACACCAAAAATAAAAATATAATGTACCCATCAATAAATATTATTATAAAAAAAATAAAAAAAATAAAATAAAAGTACACATATTTCATATCACCGCGTCCGGAAAAACCTGACCTATAAAACTGTCCCACTAGTTAACCCCTTCAGTGAACACGGTAAAAAAAAAAAAAAAAAAACTAAGCAAAAAACAATGCTTTATCACCATACCGCCAAATAAAAAGTGGAATAACACGCGAACAAAAAGACGCATATAAATAAAAATGATACCGCTGAAAACCTCATCTCGTCCCGCAAAAAACAAGCTGCCATACAGCTCCATCAGCCGAAAAATAAAAAAGTTATAGCTCTCAGAATAAAGCGATACTAAAAAATATTTTTTTCTATAAAATAGCTTTTATTGTGTATAAGCGCCAAAACATAGAAAAATGATACAAATGTGGTACCGCTGTAAACATACTGACCCGAAGAATAAAGCTACCTCATCAATTTTACCACACGCGGAACAGAATAGAAAAAATAAAAAAAAACAATTCCTGAATTGTTGGTTTTTGTTTATTCTGCCTCCCAAAAATCGGAATAGAAAGCGATCAAAAAAGTCACGTGCCTGAAAATGGCACCAATAACAACGTCAAGTCATCCCGCAAAAAACGAGCCGTCACATGACTGTCTGCCAAAATCTGGAAAAATTATAGCTCTCAAAATATGGCGATGCAAAAACTAGATTTTACAAAAAATGCGTCTTTTAGTGTGTGACAGCTGTCAGTCATAAAAACCCCATATGATTCTGGCATTGCTGTAATCACACCGACCTGAAGAATAAAGTCGTCTAATCACTTATACCGCACAAGGAACGGCATCAAAAATAAACTCTTGGGTTAGGATTGGGCTAGGGTTAGGGCTGGGTTTGGGGCTAGGGTTGTGCTGAGGCTAGGGTTGTGCTGGGGCTAGGGTTGTGCTTGGGCTAGGGTTGTGCTAGGGTTAGGGCTGGGGTTGGGATTTTTTTCAAAAGTAAGAAAAAAAGATGACGATATGGCGACTAGTGTTGAGAGCAAGTGCTCGCTACTTGAGTTTGCATCGGGTGTTCTGGTATGCATTGAGTATCGTGGGTATTTGAGTGACATGCTCGAGTCTCTGCCCCATATGCTTCGCGGCCATAAAACTTTACGGGGATTGCCTGCCATGCACGAGTGATCCCCGCATGTTTTTTTTGGGTGTCTAATAACCGAGAAACATGCAGAGCAGGGACACGAGCATGTCACTCGAGCACACGCTGTACATGGTGCATACCTGAGTACCCGATGCAAACTCAAGTAGCGAGCACTTGCGCTCAAGAATAATGACAACTTATTCAATATGATGACCTAATGTAAACAAATTCTGTGCCGTACCTCTGGGTTCAAAATGTTCACTATACACCTTAATAAAATCCTTGAGGGGTATAGTTTCCAAAATGGGGACACTTGTGGGGGAGCTCCACTGTTTAGGCACATCACGGGCTCTCCAAACGCGACATGGTGTCCGCTAACAAATTGAATGGAAAATCGGCTCAAATTGTTAGCGGACGCCATGTTGCGTTTGGAGAGCCCCTGTGTGCCCAAACATTGGAGCTCCCCCACAAGTGACCCCATTTTGGAAACTAGACCCCCCAAGGCACCTATCTAGATGCATAGTGAGCACTTGGAATCCCCAGGTGCTTCACAAATTGATTCGTAAAAATGAAAAAGTGAAAAAAAAAACACTTTTTCATTTTTATGAATCAATTTGTGAAGCACCTGGGGTTCCAAGTGCTCACTATGAATCTAGATAGGTGCCTTGGGGGGTCTAGTTTCCAAAATGGGGTCACTTGTGGGGGAGCTCCAATGTTTGGGCACGCAGGGACTCTCTAAATGCAACATGATATCCGCTAACAAATTGAATGGAGAATTGGCTCAAATTGTTAGCGGACACCACATTGCGTTTGGAGAGCCCCTCTGTGCCCAAACTTTGGAGCTCCCCCACAAGTGACCCCATTTTGGAAACTAGACCCCCCAAGGCACCTTTCTAGATGCATAGTGAGCACTTGGAACCCCCAGGTGCTTCACAAATTGATTCGTAATAATGAAAAAGTGAAAAAAAAAACACTTTTTCATTTTTATGAATCAATTTGTGAAGCACCTGGGGTTACGAGTGCTCACTATGAATCTAGATAGGTGCCTTGGGGGGTCTAGTTTCCAAAATGGGGTCACTTGTGGGGGAGCTCCAATGTTTGGGCACACAGGGACTCTCCAAATGCAACATGATATCCGCTAACAAATTGTCGGCTCAAATTGTTAGCGGATATCATGTTGCATTTGGAGAGTCCCTGTGTGCCCAAACATTGGAGCTCCCCCACAAGTGACCCCATTTTGGAAACTAGACCCCCCAAGGCACCTATCTAGATGCATAGTGAGCACTTGGAACCCCAGGTGCTTCACAAATTGATTCATAAAAATGAAAAAGTGTTTTTTTTTTCACTTTTTCATTATTACGAATCAATTTGTGAAGCACCTGGGGGTTCCAAGTGCTCACTATGCATCTAGAAAGGTGCCTTGGGGGGTCTAGTTTCCAAAATGGGGTCACTTGTGGGGGAGCTCCAAAGTTTGGGCACAGAGGGGCTCTCCAAACGCAATGTGGTGTCCGCTAACAATTTGAGCCGATTTTCCATTCAATTTGTTAGCGGATACCATGTTGCATTTAGAGAGTCCCTGTGTGCCCAAACATTGGAGCTCCCCCACAAGTGACCCCATTTTGGAAACTAGACCCCCCAAGGCACCTATCTAGATGCATAGTGAGCACTTGTAACCCCTAGGTGCTTCACAAATTGATTCGTAAAAATGAAAAAGTGTTTTTTTTTTCACTTTTTCATTATTACGAATGAATTTGTGAAGCACCTGGGGGTTCCAAGTGCTCACTATGCATCTAGAAAGGTGCCTTGGGGGGTCTAGTTTCCAAAATGGGGTCACTTGTGTGGAGCTCCAAAGTTTGGGCATAGAGGGGCTCTCCAAACGCAATGTGGTGTCCGCTAACAATTTGAGCCGATTTTCCATTCAATTTGTTAGTGGATACCATGTTGCATTTAGAGAGTCCCTGTGTGCCCAAACATTGGAGCTCCCCCACAAGTGACCCCATTTTGGAAACTAGACGCCCCAAGGCACCTATCTACATGCATAGTGAGTACTTGGAACCCCTAGGTGCTTCACAAATTGATTCGTAAAAATGAAAAAGTGTTTTTTTTTCACTTTTTCATTATTACGAATCAATTTGTGAAGCACCTGGGGGTTCCAAGTGCTCACTATGCATCTAAAAAGGTGCCTTGGGGGGTCTAGTTTCCAAAATGGGGTCACTTGTGGGGGAGCTCCAAAGTTTGGGCACAGAGGGGCTCTCCAAACGCAATGTGGTGTCCGCTAACAATTTGAGCCGATTTTCCATTCAATTTGTTACCGGATACCATGTTGCATTTAGAGAGTCCCTGTGTGCCCAAACATTGGAGCTCCCCCACAAGTGACCCCATTTTGGAAACTAGACCCCCCAAGGCACCTATCTAGATGCATAGTGAGCAGTTGGAACCCCCAGGTGCTTCACAAATTGATTCGTAAAAATGAAAAAGTGTTTTTTTTTTCAATTTTTCATTTTTACGAATCAATTTGTGAAGCACCTGGGGGTTGCACACAGGGGCTCTCTAAACACAACATGGTGTCCGCTAATTATTCAAGCAAATTTTACAATCAAAAAGTCAAATGGCGCTCCTTCCCTTCCGAGCCCTACAGTGTGCCCAAACAGTGTTTTTTCCCCAAATATTGGTTATCTGCGTGCCCAGGGGAAATTGCACAACAAATTTTGTGGTCCATTTTTTCTTGTTACCCCTGTGAAAATAAAAAAAATTGGGTCTAAAGTAACATTTTTATGAAAAAAGTTAAATGTTCATTTTTTTCTTCCACATTCAAAAAATTCCTATGAAGCAGCTGAAGGGTTAATAAAGTTCTTGAATGTGGTTTTGAGCACCTTAAGGGGTGCAGTTTTTAGAATGGTGTCACTTTTGGGTATTTTCTTTCATAAAGACCTCTCAAAGTGACTTCAAATGTGATGTGGTCCCTAAAAAAATGGTTTTGTAAATTTTGTTGGAAAAATGAGAAATCGCTGGTCAACTTTTAACCCTTATAGCTCCCTAACAAAAAAAAATTTTGGTTCCAAAATTGTGCTGATGTAAAGTAAACATGTGGGAAATGTTATTTATTAACTCTTTTGTGTGACATATCGCTCTGATTTCAGGGCTTAAAAATTCAAATTTTGAAAATTGCAAAATTTTCAAAATTTTGGCCAAATTTCCATTTTTTTCACAAATAAACGCAAGTGATATCGAAGAAATTTTTCCACAATCATGAAGTACAATATGTCACGAAAAAACAATCTCAGAATCAGGGGGATCCGTTGAAGCGTTCCAGAGTAATTACCTCATAAAGTGACAGTGGTCAGAATTGTAAAAATTGGCCCGGTCATTAACGTGCAAACCACCCGCGGGGCTTAAGGGGTTAAATCCATTTACAAGGATCTATTGGAGGGCAAGTCTCATTCCAGCAGCCACGTAATTCCAGCTCCAGTAGCGTCCACTAAAGCTGCTGCAGTTAAAAAGCTTTTATAAGGATCGAGCTCGGCTGTCCACCGCAAGGCATCCTACTGCCAGTCCCAGTCCCTATGCCTTGGGGTGCCTCCTGATGCTCTTCACTGAGTATCCCGTGGTACCGAAGCATTTCCTTTGAAAAAATTAAGTGTCCAAACTACAGGTGGTGTAGCTTGCTTAACAGCCGGGATAATCCGCTGACTAGCAGACACTTCTACTAGGCACAAAGTATTTCCTGGGCTAGATGTAGTTAAAAATTTGTAATTAGATACTCTCGTTGGATGCTGAGAAATGATTCTCTTAAAAAGCTTGGGGTAGGGGTCTAGGGGATCCTTTTATAGCCAAAATCACGGCAATGTATCACAATACGTCACCTAGGCTGAAGATAAATGGAACTGTAGCACCCTGAGGGCTCGGTTGCTACAGAGGTATTGCACCTCACCCAGAGGTGTGATATCTCACTCTCAGGTAAGGATGGAGTGTGGATCAGGACCCGACACCTGCATGCATTACACCACATTGCTGTGGGGCAGGGCGACCAATATGCCTCTGAGATGGGCACGACAGTCCCTGTCCCTGGCTGGAGTGGGGGGAGGGAACACTGAGGAAGGGGAACCCTGTAGTGCAGGAGCAGGGAGGAAGCAGTTCCTGGGTGCATTGAGAAGGGAGTATAAAAGGTGGGCACCATCTTAGTTCAGTGCAGAGAAGTCTGAGCAGAAGTGGCAGGGAGCAGGGGCTCTGCATGAGCTCTGCTCCGGAGGCGGGCCTAGTAACAGAGGCCCAGGCCTGGAAGAGGGAGAAGGAAGGAAGAGGAGCGGAGAAGGCTCCAGGAACGAGGAATGAAGGGATCCCAGGGGTGCGGACGGGTGAGTCGCCACCGCACGCCCGAATCCACCTGCGTGGAGGGGTCAGGCCAAAGGGGGAGACCGGTCCCCTAAACTAGTGGGGGCAGGAAACGACCCTCAGCTAGAAACCGGAGGCTCTGACATTTTATGTGGTGCAGCCCCTCGCTACACCCGCTAGGAAGGCACCACATAGGGTCAGGGAAACTGGCGCCAAGTTTACCAAGAGGAGGCCCGAGGCAGCCGGACAGAAGGGTTGGTAAGAAAGGCCAGACAAAGGACACACAAAGGGGGTCCTGTGAAGCGCTCCAAAGTTATCTGGGAGTTGTCTGAGCCCCTCACCTGGTGAGCACAGTACGACGTGGGCAGCCGTTACCTGCAGACGTGGTCTGGATAATAAGAACTGTGAGTAAAGGCCCTGGACTGCATCACTGACTCCGTGTCGTTACTGCTGCTGCCCTGCACCATCACCCCCATCCTCCGCATACACCGCCCTGAGGCTATACTCCTCCCGTGGGGAGTTATGCTACGCTCTACTGCACCCACAACACCAGCCTCAGCAGTCTGCCCTGCAGCGGCGGTTCACTCTGACCGCAATCCACGGGTGGCGTAGTCGGACATTTAAACATCAAAACCACATAAATAGTTCCGCCACTGGTTTGACCACCCTGAGCCACGGAACCGGGTCGCCGCCACGAAGACTACAACCACCAGCATCCACCAAAAAGGGTCCGGCTCCGGGTGTCCCAAGGCCCAGGGGGTGCATCAGAACATTTTCATCACCTTTCACAATCACCAATGGGACAAGGCAGGGATGTCCTCTGTCCCCTCTCTTATACATCCTAGTGACGGAGCACCTGCTCTCATCAATTCGCCATAACCCCAATATTAGGTGGATTGAGGTGGGAGACACCGAGTACAAGTGCTCTCTATTTGCTGATGATGTCCTAGTATATATCACTCAATCACATATATCCATCCATGCTGTTATGGCTGAAATAGATCACTTTGTTACATGGTCAAATTTTAAAATCAATGCAGCGAAGTCTGAGGCCCTCGATGTCTCCCTCCCCAAATCCATATAGGATTCCATCCAGTCCAACTTTCCCTTTGCCTGGCCCTCACAGGGTATCAAATACTTAGGAATTCCTATTCATAGAGACTTCTCCCATCTATGTTATCTTAATTTTGGGCCCTTTATTGAACAACTCCATACAGACCACGGTTGGCAAGTTAGAACTGTAAGATTCACTACGTGAACCACTGGTGTTTTATGGAAAAGCACATGTACACTGTGTTCCAAATTATTATGCAAAAAGTGTTTAGGCGTGATAAGGGAAGAATTTGTTTGTTTGTCAGTTAAACTCATTGATGGTGATGTGTGTCATGGCTCTTTATATCACTGTAAGCAATTGCAGACACCTGTGCTAATTAGTTTGGCAGGTGTGGCCAATGAAAGGCAAGACTACTTAAGAAGGCTGTCTACATTTTCTGCCAAAATGGGAAAGAAAAAGGATGTGTCGGCTGCTGAGAAGCAACAAATTGTGGAGTGTTTAGGTCAAGGCATGACTACAATCAACATTGTGCGATGATCAGGATGAAGTGTCTTGGCAATCAAGAAGTATGTAGCTGATTCACAGTACACACGTGTGCGTGCTGATAAGGGCAAATTGAGGACTCTTTCCTACAGTCAATTACGTCAGGTTAAAAGAGCAGCGGCAAAAAAGCCTTGTCATAGCAGCAGACAAGTTTTTGAAGATGCTGGTGCCTCCAACGTCCCCCGAACAACAAGATGCAGGGTCCTTCAGAGGTTTGCAGCTGTGCATACGCCGTCCTGTCGACCTCCTCTATCCACTTCACACAAGCAGAAACAGCTCCAGTGGGCTAAACATTACATGAAGACTGATTTCAAAACTGTTTTGTTCACGGATGAGTGCCGTGCAGCGCTCGATGGTCCAGATGGATGGAGTGGAGGATGGCTGGTTGATGGACACCCCACGCAAACACGGCTACAGCGCCAACAAGGAGGAGGTGGAGTAATGTTTTGGGCTGGAATCATGGGGAGAGAGATTGTCGGCCCCTTTAGGATCCCTGAAGGCGCTAAAGATGAACTCCATAATGTATGTGGATTTTCTCAAACAGCACTTCCTGCCATGGTTCAAGAAGAAGAACCGTGTATTTCACAGAAAGATCATTTTTTTGCATGATAATGCACCATCTCATGCTGCACATAAAACATCTGCATCTCTGGCTGATATGGGCATAAAAGGGGACAAACTTATGGTGTGACCCCCATGCTACCCTGACCTCTACCCCATTCAGAACCTCTGGAGCATCATCAAAAGGAGTGTCTATGATGGCGGGAGGCAGTTCACATCTAAGCAACACCTCTGGGAGGGTATTCTGTCCTCATGCAAAACAATTGAAGCAGAAACCATCCAAAACCTGACAAATTCAATGGACGAGAGAGTTCAGAAGCTCCTTTCGAACAAGGGGTCCTATGTGAAAATGTAACATCACCTAGAATAAAGTTTTGAGTTGAAAACTGTTTGATTTCAGTTTCTAATAACCTGCTAATGCTTATAATTTCAAAAATGACCATTTTTTTGGTCTTTATTAAAATGAAAAGGTTGATCGAAAAGTTTGGGGGATCTAAGAGTGTGGCAACCCAGTAGTCATGATTACTTCGAATTCTGACAATATGAGGGTCATGTTGCAGGTAGTGCAGCAAGAAGGCACTTATGTGTCTTGCGCATCTCGGAGCCCCAAATTTATTTTCCGGGCTAGATGCAGCTAAAAATTATTATTAATTTTAAATCTGGTGGAGCTTAGTATAGATGGCCTAATAGGATCAGTGCTGCACACTGCTACAAAGCCCAAATTATTTTCCAGCCAAGATACAGATAAACATGATTAGTAGAGATGAGCGTTGTTCTACTCGAACTGTTCGCCAATCTCAAATTCGAGCTGTTTTGGGCGGTGTTCGAGCCGCTCGGCGAACACGAACAATTTGATAAAAATTCGGCTGTTCGAGGTTATGTTCGATAACTGTTCGTGCACCAAAATCATAACTGGATTTTTTCTCAGTAATGATGAAAATTAATGTTAATACGCAGTTTGAGTGTACAGCGGGGTGGGGGGAGGGGCAGGGGATGGATCTCTGCAGGAACAATGAAGATCTCCATTTTTTTTTCTCTTTCCCGCATTTGCAGTGGGGAGGTGCAATCTGTCAGCCTATCAGCAGCGCACACACGGAGCGAAGTGCTTTTTTTCACACAAGCAAGGGCATGTGTCATTGGCAGTGTATGTCACATGTCCTTGCCCTATAAGACCAAGCCATTTTCCCCGTCGCCACCATTTTCTCACTGCTGCAGCTGCGTGTTAGACGGCACCGCTGTTGCTGTGTGCGCTATACCTTGTTAATTTCAAGCCAATTTTCGCACAAATATACAGATAGCTTGGGAGTAGGGAATAGTTGTGATTGCAGTCCTTTTAAGGACTAGGTTACAGCATTTCCTACGACTTTTATCAGGGAGGTCTGTGCTCTTAAATAGATAGGTTGTGGGAGTAAAGACTAATTGTAATTGGAGTCCTTTTCAGGACTAGGTTACATCAGTTCCTATCAGTTTTTGCCAGGCAGGTCTGTGCCAGTGCTGTGCAAGTTTTTTTCACAGCATTTGGCTGAATCTAGCAAAGCTAATCCTTTTTGGCCTATTGCAGAGTGTGTTAGTCAGTGGAGTAGCCTATCTGTGTTGCAAGATATACCACCTGTGTATAGAATACCAATTTTTTTACTGCACCTAGTGAAGTAAAATCTTTTGGGCATAGCATCATTCTATTAGTCCATCTATACTGACCTCCATCAGGTTGCAAATTAAAACTAATTTTTATCTGCATCTACAGTACCTCTGAAAAAAAATTTGGGCTTCTAGCTGTGTGTGGGACTTGTTGTATTAGTCCATCTATACTGACCTCCATCAGGTTGCAAACTGAATATATTTTTTTCTGCATCTACCTCTGAAAAAATATTGGGCTTCTAGCTGTGTGTGGGTCTTGTACTATTAATCCATCTATACTGACCTCCATCAGGTTGCAAACTGAATATAATTTTTTTCTGCATCTAGCTCTGAAAAAATATTTGGCCTTCTAGCAGTGTGTCGGACTTTCTCTATTAGTCCATCTATACTGACCTCCATCAGGTTGCAAATTAAAAATAATTTTTATCTGCATCTACATTACCTCTGAAAAAATATTTGGGCTTCTAGCTGTGTGTGGGACTTGTTGTATTAGTCCATCTATACTGACCTCCATCAGGTTGCAAATTAAAACTAATTTTTATCTGCATCTACAGTACCTCTGAAAAAATATTTGGGCTTCTAGCTGTGTGTGGGACTTGTTGTATTAGTCCATCTATACTGACCTCCATCAGGTTGCAAACTGAATATATTTTTTTCTGCATCTACCTCTGAAAAAATATTTGGGCTTCTAGCTGTGTGTGGGACTTGTTGTATTAGTCCATCTATACTGACCTCCATCAGGTTGCAAACTGAATATATTTTTTTCTGCATCTACCTCTGAAAAAATATTGGGCTTCTAGCTGTGTGTGGGACTTGTTGTATTAGTCCATCTATACTGACCTCCATCAGGTTGCAAACTGAATATATTTTTTTCTGCATCTACCTCTGAAAAAATATTGGGCTTCTAGCTGTGTGTGGGTCTTGTTCTATTAATCCATCTATACTGACCTCCATCAGGTTGCAAACTGAATATAATTTTTTTCTGCATCTAGCTCTGAAAAAATATTTGGCCTTCTAGCAGTGTGTCGGACTTTCTCTATTAGTCCATCTATACTGACCTCCATCAGGTTGCAAATTAAAAATAATTTTTATCTGCATCTACAGTACCTCTGAAAAAATATTTGGGCTTCTAGCTGTGTGTGGGACTTGTTGTATTAGTCCATCTATACTGACCTCCATCAGGTTGCAAATTAAAACTAATTTTTATCTGCATCTACAGTACCTCTGAAAAAATATTTGGGCTTCTAGCTGTGTGTGGGACTTGTTGTATTAGTCCATCTATACTGACCTCCATCAGGTTGCAAACTGAATATATTTTTTTCTGCATCTACCTCTGAAAAAATATTTGGGCTTCTAGCTGTGTGTGGGACTTGTTGTATTAGTCCATCTATACTGACCTCCATCAGGTTGCAAACTGAATATATTTTTTTCTGCATCTACCTCTGAAAAATATTGGGCTTCTAGCTGTGTGTGGGACTTGTTGTATTAGTCCATCTATACTGACCTCCATCAGGTTGCAAACTGAATATATTTTTTTCTGCATCTACCTCTGAAAAAATATTGGGCTTCTAGCTGTGTGTGGGTCTTGTTCTATTAATCCATCTATACTGACCTCCATCAGGTTGCAAACTGAATATAATTTTTTTCTGCATCTAGCTCTGAAAAAATATTTGGCCTTCTAGCAATGTGTCGGACTTTCTCTATTAGTCCATCTATACTGACCTCCATCAGGTTGCAAATTAAAAATAATTTTTATCTGCATCTACAGTACCTCTGAAAAAATATTTGGGCTTCTAGCTGTGTGTGGGACTTGTTGTATTAGTCCATCTATACTGACCTCCATCAGGTTGCAAATTAAAACTAATTTTTATCTGCATCTACAGTACCTCTGAAAAATATTTGGGCTTCTAGCTGTGTGTGGGACTTGTTGTATTAGTCCATCTATACTGACCTCCATCAGGTTGCAAACTGAATATATTTTTTTCTGCATCTACCTCTGAAAAAATATTTGGGCTTCTAGCTGTGTGTGGGACTTGTTGTATTAGTCCATCTATACTGACCTCCATCACGTTGCAAACTGAATATATTTTTTTCTGCATCTACTTCTGAAAAAATATTGGGCTTCTAGCTGTGTGTGGGACTTGTTGTATTAGTCCATCTATACTGACCTCCATCAGGTTGCAAACTGAATATATTTTTTTCTGCATCTACCTCTGAAAAAATATTGGGCTTCTAGCTGTGTGTGGATCTTGTTCTATTAATCCATCTATACTGACCTCCATCAGGTTGCAAACTGAATATAATTTTTATCTGCATCTAGCTCTGAAAAAATATTTGGCCTTCTAGCAGTGTGTCGGACTTTCTCTATTAGTCCATCTATACTGACCTCCATCAGGTTGCAAATTAAAAATAATTTTTATCTGCATCTACAGTACCTCTGAAAAAATATTTGGGCTTCTAGCTGTGTGTGGGACTTGTTGTATTAGTCCATCTATACTGACCTCCATCAGGTTGCAAACTGAATATATTTTTTTCTGCATCTAACCCAGCCAATAGTTTTGGCCTAATACCACAGTTTGGCCACTCAGCTCTGCTCGGTTACCATCCATTGTTTTTTTGTGCAAACAACTCCAGAGTTGTGAATTAGTTAACCACCAAAATGAGTGGAAAAAGGCCTGCTGCTGGTGGAAAGGGGAATAGGCGTGTTGGGAAGGGGAAAAAAGGTTGTGTCCGTGGGGTAGGTGTTAAAGCAACAGTAACATCTGCAGAAGAAAGACCATCTTCCAGCCAAACTAAAATGTCTACTTCTTTTAGCGGATAATGTGATAAGATCCCTTTCTTACGGCCACGCCAATCGCTACAAATTCCAGATGAGGCACAAAAACAGCAGGTGCTTCAACGGATATCAAGTGCTCCTTTAAGTGGGCTCTCCTCCACATCAACTTCAACATCACAAATACTCCAGTCCTCAAAGGTGTCACCCAAATCGCACTTGCTTCCTCACAGCTCCCAAATCTCCAGCTGCCCGTCTGAGTATGAGGTAGAACAGATGGTTGAGTCTGCAGAGCTGTTTACTCATACTATAGCCTGGGAATCAGAGGTCGACTCCAGCGCTTCTGTGAATCCAGACGAGGAAATGATCTGCACTGATGCCCAGAATCTTTATGAGTCGGATCCAGGACCAGACGCAGAAGGTTCTGACCACAATGTAGACCCTCATTCCCAAACTGTAACTCCTGTTGGTGGAGACAATGAGGAAGACGATGATAAGACTCAAATACCTGATTGGAGCGACAACTTTAGTTTTTTGTCAGGGCAGGAACAGGTTGGCTCTGAGGACGACGGGTGTGATAACACACAGGGTGATGAGGATGAGGTTGGAGATCCCACTTACTGTCAACCCACAGTCAACCAAGAGATGAGGTCAGCAGAGGAGGTGGAGGAAGATGCTAGTGACGACGAGGTCAGGTTGCGCCTTCCTGGACAGAGACGTAGTACTGGAAGCACGTCAACAACTGCATCCTCAAACACAACTCTGCCTCTCACCACAAGTCGTGGTGGCTCTTCAGGTCGCATGGGTGCTAAGCCTTGCATAGCCTGGGCATTTTTTCAGATCGATAAAGATGACCCAACTCGTGTTATCTGTAACATTTGTCAGCAAAAGCTAAGTAGAGGCCAAAAAATACATAGTTTGAGTACTTCATGCATGAACCGGCACATGGACATGAAGCATAAGTTGCAGTGGGAAGCTCAGTGTGCTACAATGCGGCCTAGCCGGCCGGGCCAACCACCGTCTGCCATATCTTGTGCATCCGCGGCCTCTTCATCCTCTGTGACTGGGGGGACAGCAGTCACACCTGTTTGGGGGCGCAGACCTGCCACCTCTTTACCAGCAACAGCCAGCGTGATTGGCAGGTCATCATTTTCTTTGGAGGTGGTAACAGCAGCTGGTGTTGAACGCTGTCCGACATCGATAGCACCACCTTTGGATCAAGGCAACCTAACATGTCCGCCTGCATCTTCCTCACAGACCGGCAGTTTGCCGGGGACACCCTTATCAACCCCGTCTAAGCACAATAGCCAGCCCTCGGTCCCTCAGATGTGGACAAGTAAAAGACCATTTCCTCCTAGCCATGAGAAAGCTAAGAGGTTGAATTTCACCATCTGCAAGCTCTTGGCTACAGAAATGCTGCCTTTCCGCCTGGTGGACACAGAGGATTTTCGAGACCTTATGTCCGTCGCAGTGCCCCAGTACCAGATGCCCAGTCGGCACTACTTCTCAAAGAAAGGTGTGCCTGCGCTCCACCAGCATGTCGCACACAACATCACAGCTTCTTTGAGAAACTCTGTGTGTGACAGGGTGCATTTCACCACAGACACTTGGACGAGTAGGCATGGACAGGGGCTTACATGTCGCTGACTGGGCACTGGGTAACTATGGTGACAGCAGGACAAGGGGCTGCTGTCCAAGTCTTGCCGTCCCCACGAGTTGTGCGTCAATCCTCTTTATGTCAAAGTTCCTCCACTGCTTCTGCCTCCTCAACCTCCTCTCGGTCTTCCACCTGCACCCAAAGCCTGTCTGGTCATGCCACAAGCTTTCTAACTGCGCAGAAGGGATCCTGCACACCTCCTTACTATGCTGGCAGTAGGGCTCAACGTCATCAGGCGGTTTTTACATTGAAATGTCTGGGAAATGTGAGTCACACAGCTGAGGAGTTGTGGTCAGCTCTGGAGAACCAATTTCATGAATGGTTGTCTCCACTGGACCTGAAACCAGGGAAGGCCGTGTGCGACAATGCTGCAAACCTGGGTGCGGCCCTTCGCCGGGGCAATGTCACACACGTGCCTTGTATGGCTCACGTGTTGAACCTGGTTGTCCAGCAATTTTTAGCCCACTATCCCAGACTAGATGGCCTTCTGCAGAGGGCACGGTTGCTGTGTGCTCACTTCCGCCGTTCGCATCCCGCAGCTCAGCGACTTACATCTCTACAGAAGTCGTTGGGCCTGCCACTTCACCGGCTAAAATGCGATGTGCCTACCTGGTGGAATTCAACTCTGCACATGTTGCAGCGACTGTGGCAGCACCGACAAGCCCTGGTGCAATACGTTCTGACGTATAGCCTGGGCCAACGAGATTCAGAGGTGGGGCAAATCACGCTGGAGGAGTGGTCTCAGATCAGGGACCTATGCACCCTTCTGGACAGTTTTGAAATGGCGACGAAGATGTTTAGTGCTGACGATGCCATTATCAGCATGACTATTCCGGTGATTTACATGCTGGAGCACATGTTAAACAGAATTCGGAGTCAGGTGGTGGCACAAGAGGAGGTGGAGGAAGTAGAGGAGGAGGAGTTGTATGCGAAGGGGCTAACATCTACAAGGTCCAGACGGTCGGCAGCACCAAGGCGGCAGGCATGTGAGGGTGGGGGAGATGGTTTTACCAGGGCGCATGGTAGCAGCCAAACTAGTGAGGAAGGTGCAGGAGCCCAGGAAGAAGTGGAGGACGAACTGATGGAAGACTCATCAGATGAGGGAGACCTTGATCACATTTCTGTTGTGCGAGGTTGGGGGGAGAGGACAGAGGAAGGAAGCATGATTGTTACCTCGCCACCAACACAACAGGGACTTGGTGCTCCTGGATGCGCAACACACATGAGTGCCTTCTTGCTGCACTACCTGCAACATGACCCTCGAATTGTGAGAATTAGAAATAATCCTGACTACTGGGTTGCCACACTGTTAGATCCCCGGTACAAAAGTAAATTTGCAGAAATTATTCCTGCCATAGAAAGGGATGCACGCATGCAGGAGTATCAGCAGAGACTGTTGCAGAATCTTACATGTGCTTTTCCACAAAATACCAGTGGTGCACGTAGTGAATCTCACAGTTCCAACTTGCCAACCGTGGGACCGTCAAGTGTTCAGCACTCAAACCGTAACAGAACCACAGTATCTGGTGGTAACATCAATTTTGCGGAATCATTTCACCACTTTTTTAGCCCATCCTTTGCAAGGCCACAGGAGACAAGATGTCTGACACATAGTCAACGCCTAGAGACGATGGTACAGGAGTATCTCCAAGTAAACATTGAAGCCACGACTGTGTCACTGGACCCTTGCTCTTTTTGGGCTTCCAATCTGGATAAATGGCCGGAGCTAGCCACTTACGCCTTGGAGATCTTGTCATGCCCCGCAGCCAGCGTTCTGTCTGAACGTGTGTTCAGCGCTGCTGGTGGTGTGCTGACAGATAAGCGCACGCGGCTCTCCACTGATAATGTAGACAGACTCACGGGTTGCCACACTCTTAGATCCCCCAAACTTTTCGATCAACCTTTTCATTTTAATAAAGACCAAAAAAATGGTCATTTTTGAAATTATAAGCATTAGCAGGTTGTTAGAAACTGAAATCAAACAGTTTTCAACTCAAAACTTTATTCTAGGTGATGTTACATTTTCACATAGGACCCCTTGTTCGAAAGGAGCTTCTGAACTCTCTCGTCCATTGAATTTGTCAGGTTTTGGATGGTTTCTGCTTCAATTGTTTTGCATGAGGACAGAATACCCTCCCAGAGCTGTTGCTTAGATGTGAACTGCCTCCCGCCATCATAGACACTCCTTTTAATGATGCTCCAAAGGTTCTGAATGGGGTAGAGGTCAGGGGAGCATGGGGGTCACACTATAAGTTTGTCCCCTTTTATGCCCATATCAGCCAGAGATGCAGATGTTTTATGTGCAGCATGAGATGGTGCATTATCATGCAGAAAATGATCTTGCTGTGAAATACACGGTTCTTCTTCTTGAACCATGGCAAGAAGTGCTGTTTGAGAAAATCCACATACATTATGGAGTTCATCTTTAGCGCCTTCAGGGATCCTAAAGGGGCCGACAATCTCTCTCCCCATGATTCCAGCCCAAAACATTACTCCACCTCCTCCTTGTTGGCGCTGTAGCTGTGTTTGCGTGGGGTGTCCATCAAGCAGCCATCCTCCACTCCATCCATCTGGACCATCGAGCGCTGCACGGCACTCATTCGTGAACAAAACAGTTTTGAAATCAGTCTTCATGTAATGTTTGGCCCACTGGAGCCGTTTCTGCTTGTGTGAAGTGGATAGAGGAGGTCGACAGGATGGCGTATGCACAGCTGCAAACCTCTGAAGGACCCTGCATCTTGTTGTTCGGGGGACGATGGAGGCACAAGCAGCTTCAAAAACTTGTCTGCTGCTATGACAAGGCTTTTTTGCCGCTGCTCTTTCAACCTGACGTAATTGCCTGTAGGAAATAGTCCTCAATTTGTCCTTATCAGCACGCACACGTGTGTACTGTGAATCAGCTACATACTTCTTGATTGCCAAGACACTTCATCCTGATCATCGCACAATGTTGATTGTAGTCATGCCTTGACCTAAACACTCCACAATTTGTTGCTTCTCAGCAGCCGACACATCCTTTTTCTTTCACATTTTGGCAGAAAATTTAGGCTGCTGAATAATGTGAGAGAGCCTTCTTAAGTAGTCTTGCCTTTCATTGGACACACCTGACAAACTAATTAGCACTGGTGTCTGCAATTGCTTACAGTGATATAAAGAGCCCTGACACACATCACCATCAATGAGTTTAACTGACAAACAAACAAATTCTTCCCTTATCACTCCTAAACACTTTTTGCATAATAATTTGGAACACAGTGTACATGTGCTTTTCCACAAAACACCAGTGGTTCACGTAGTGAATCTTACAGTTCTAACTTGCCAACCGTGGTCTGTATGGAGTTGTTCAATAAAGGGCCCAAAATTAAGATAACATAGATGGGAGAGGTCTCTATGAATAGGAATTCCTAAGTATTTGATACCCTGTGAGGGCCAGGCAAAGGGAAAGTTGGACTGGATGGAATCCTATATGGATTTGGGGAGGGAGACATCTAGGGTAGTGTTGAGCCACCCCCGTAGTGTTCGAGTTCGGTTCGGTTCGTCGAACACCCGTGTGTTCGCCGAACTGTTCGTCGAACTGTTCGTCGAACACCTTCGAACACCGTTAAAACCAATGTCAGGCAAACAAAAACACATAGAAACACATAGAAAACACCTTCAAAGGTGTCCAAAAGCTGACAAACTGCTCAGAAGACACAACTAACACATGGAAAAGTGACAAGTACATATAGTCATGCGAAAAGAAAAGAGGTGGAGGAGTAAAAGGAGGGGGAGACACAGATATAGGCATGTCATGCCCTTCTAAAATCCAAAAAGCGAGAAGCCGACACGGCCAGTCCGCTCCTGCCCGTGCCACCTCCGTGTCGCCGGGTTTGTGCCAGAGCCGCGGTGAACCCTGATGGCCAGCCCCCCTCTCCCAATACTGGTGCCTGTCCGCTGGTGGGTCGAGCGAGCCCCCCTGTGGTGGAGGCAGCTCTAAGCTTTTTAATTTAAATTGTCTCTCTAATTTGAATGAATACACTTTAAATCCATTTACAAGGATCTATTGGAGGGCAAGTCTCATGCCAGCAGCCGCGTAATTCCAGCTCCAGTAGCGTCCACTAAAGCTGCTGCAGTTAAAAAGCTTTTATAAGGATCGAGCTCGGCTGTCCACCGCAAGGCATCCTACTGCCAGTCCCAGCCCCTATGCCTTGGGGTGCCTCCTGATGCTCTTCACTGAGTATCCCATGGTCCCGAAGCATTTCCTTTGAAAAAATTAAGTGTCTAAACTACAGGTGGCGTAGCTTTCTTAACAGCCGGGATAATCCGCTGACTAGCAGACACTGCTACTAGGCACAAAGTATTTCCTGGGCTAGATGCAGTTAAAAATTTGTAATTAGATACTCTCGTTGGATGCTGAGAAAGCATTCCATAGAGTCTCCTGGCACGCCATATATGATTCTCTTAAAAAGCTTGGGGTAGGGGTCTAGGGGACCCTTTTATAGCCAAAATCATGGCCCTGTATCGCAATATGTCGCCTAGGCTGAAGATAAATGGAACTGTAGCACCCTGAGGGCTCGGTTGCTACAGACGTATTGCACCTCACCCAGAGGTGTGATATCTCACTCTCAGGTAAGGATGGAGTGTGGATCAGGACCCGACACCTGCATGCATTACACCACATTGCCGTGGGGCAGGGCGACCAATATGCCCCTGAGATGGGCACGACAGTCCCTATCCCTGGCTGGAGTGGGGGGAGGGAACACTGAGGAAGGGGAACCCTGTAGTGCAGGAGCAGGGAAGAAGCAGTTCCTGGGTGCATTGAGAAGGGAGTATAAAAGGTGGGCACCATCTTAGTTCAGTGCAGAGAAGTCTGAGCAGAAGTGGCAGGGAGCAGGGGCTCTGCATGAGCTCTGCTCCGGAGGCGGGCCTAGTAACAGAGGCTCAGGCCTGCAAGAGGGAGAAGGAAGGAAGAGGAGCAGAGAAGGCTCCAGGAACGAGGAATGAAGGGATCCCAGGGGTGCGGACAGGCGAGTCGCCACCGCACGCCCGAATCCACCTGCGTGGATGGGTCAGGCCAAAGGAGGAGACCGGTCCCCGAACTAGTGGAGGCAGGAAACGACCCTCAGCTAGAAACCGGAGGCTCTGACATTTTATGTGGCGCAGCCCCTTGCTACACCCGCTAGGAAGGCACAACATAGGGTCAGGGAAACTGGCGCCAAGTTTACCAAGAGGAGGCCCGAGGCAGCCGGACAGAAGTGTTGGTAAGAAAGGCCAGACAAAGGACACACAAAGGGGGTCCTGTGAAGTGCTCCAAAGTTATCTGGGAGTTGTCTGAGCCCCTCACCTGGTGAGCACAGTACGACGGGGGCAGCCGTTACCTGCAGACGTGGTCTGGATAATAAGAACTGTGAGTAAAGGCCCTGGACTGCATCACTGACTCCGTGTCGTTACTGCTGCTGCCCTGCACCATCACCCCCATCCTCCGCATACACTGCCCTGAGGCTATACTCCTCCTGTGGGGAGTTATGCTACGCTCTGCTGCACCCACAACACCAGCCTCAGCGGTCTGCCCTGTAGCGGCGGTTCACTCTGACCGCAATCCACGGGTGGCGTAGTCGGACATTTAAACATCAAAATCACATAAATAGTTCCGCCACTGGTTTGACCGCCCTGAGCCACGGAACTGGGTCGCCGCCACGAAGACTACGACCACCAGCATCCACCAAAAAGGGTCCGGCTCCGGGTGTCCCAAGGCCCAGGGGGTGCGTCAGAACATTTTCATCACCTTTCACAATCACCAATGGGACAAGACAGGGATGTCCTCTGTCCCCTCTCTTATACATCCTAGTGACGGAGCACCTGCTCTCATCAATTCGCCATAACCCCAATATTAGGTGGATTGAGGTGGGAGGCACCGAGTACAAGTGCTCTCTATTTGCTGATGATGTCCTAGTATATATCACTCAATCACATATATCCATCCATGCTGTTATGGCTGAAATAGATCACTTTGTTACATGGTCAAATTTTAAAATCAATGCAGCGAAGTCTGAGGCCCTCGATGTCTCCCTACCCAAATCCATATAGGATTCCATCCAGTCCAACTTTCCCTTTGCCTGGCCCTCACAGGGTATCAAATACTTAGGAATTCCTATTCATAGAGACCTCTCCCATCTATGTTATCTTAATTTTGGGCCCTTTATTGAACAACTCCATACAGACCACGGTTGGCAAGTTAGAACTGTAAGATTCACTACGTGAACCACTGGTGTTTTGTGGAAAAGCACATGTACACTGTGTTCCAAATTATTATGCAAAAAGTGTTTAGGAGTGATAAGGGAAGAATTTGTTTGTTTGTCAGTTAAACTCATTGATGGTGATGTGTGTCAGGGCTCTTTATATCACTGTAAGCAATTGCAGACACCAGTGCTAATTAGTTTGTCAGGTGTGTCCAATGAAAGGCAAGACTACTTAAGAAGGCTCTCTCACATTATTCAGCAGCCTACATTTTCTGCCAAAATGGGAAAGAAAAAGGATGTGTCGGCTGCTGAGAAGCAACAAATTGTGGAGTGTTTAGGTCAAGGCATGACTACAATCAACATTGTGCGATGATCAGGATGAAGTGTCTTGGCAATCAAGAAGTATGTAGCTGATTCACAGTACACACGTGTGCGTGCTGATAAGGGCAAATTGAGGACTCTTTCCTAGAGGCAATTACGTCAGGTTGAAAGAGCAGCGGCAAAAAAGCCTTGTCATAGCAGCAGACAAGTTTTTGAAGCTGCTTGTGCCTCCAACGTCCCCCGAACAACAAGATGCAGGGTCCTTCAGAGGTTTGCAGCTGTGCATACGCCATCCTGTCGACCTCCTCTATCCACTTCACACAAGCAGAAACGGCTCCAGTGGGCCAAACATTACATGAAGACTGATTTCAAAACTGTTTTGTTCACGGATGAGTGCCGTGCAGCGCTCGATGGTCCAGATGGATGGAGTGGAGGATGGCTGGTTGATGGACACCCCACGCAAACACGGCTACAGCGCCAACAACCAGGAGGTGGAGTAATGTTTTGGGCTGGAATCATGGGGAGAGAGATTGTCGGCCCCTTTACGATCCCTGAAGGCGCTAAAGATGAACTCCATAATGTATGTGGATTTTCTCAAACAGCACTTCCTGCCATGGTTCAAGAAGAAGAACCGTGTATTTCACAGCAAGATCATTTTTCTGCATGATAATGCACCATCTCATGCTGCACATAAAACATCTGCATCTCTGGCTGATATGGGCATAAAAGGGGACAAACTTATGGTGTGACCCCCATGCTCCCCTGACCTCTACCCCATTCCAAACCTTTGGAGCATCATTAAAAGGAGTGTCTATGATGGCGGGAGGCAGTTCACATCTAAGCAACAGCTCTGGGAGGGTATTCTGTCCTCATGCAAAACAATTGAAGCAGAAACCATCCAAAACCTGACAAATTCAATGGACGAGAGAGTTCAGAAGCTCCTTTCGAACAAGGGGTCCTATGTGAAAATGTAACATCACCTAGAATAAAGTTTTGAGTTGAAAACTGTTTGATTTCAGTTTCTAACAACCTGCTAATGCTTATAATTTCAAAAATGACCATTTTTTTGGTCTTTATTAAAATGAAAAGGTTGATCGAAAAGTTTGGGGGATCTAAGAGTGTGGCAACCCAGTAGTCATGATTACTTCGAATTCTGACAATATGAGGGTCATGCTGCAGGTAGTGCAGCAAGAAGGCACTTATGTGTCTTGCGCATCTCGGAGCCCCAAAATTATTTTCCGGGCTAGATGCAGCTAAAAATTATTTTTAATTTTAAATCTGGTGGAGCTTATTATAGATGGCCTAATAGGATCAGTGCTGCACACTGCTACAAAGCCCAAATTATTTTCCAGTCAAGATACAGATAAACATGATTAGTAATTTGAAAGCTTAAAACGTTTGGTAGGGTGATTTTAACCAATCATCAAGCTTTTACTCTCCCCAGGATGACACAGGGGTAGAAAAGTCGTTTTGGATCCATGATTTGTTCATCTTTATTTACGTGAGTCTGTCTACATTATCAGTGGAGAGCCGCGTGCGCTTATCTGTCAGCACACCACCAGCAGTGCTGAACACACGTTCAGACAGAACGCTGGCTGCGGGGCATGACAAGATCTCCAAGGCGTAAGTGGCTAGCTCCGGCCATTTATCCAGATTGGAAGCCCAAAAAGAGCAAGGGTCCAGTGACACAGTCGTGGCTTCAATGTTTACTTGGAGATACTCCTGTTCCATCGTCTCTAGGCGTTGACTATGTGTCAGACTTCTTGTCTCCTGTGGCCTTGCAAAGGATGGGCTAAAAAAGTGGTGAAATGATTCCGCAAAATTGATGTTACCAGCAGATACTGTGGTTCTGTTACGGTTTGAGTGCTGAACACTTGACGGTCCCACGGTTGGCAAGTTGGAACTGTGAGATTCACTACGTGCACCACTGGTATTTTGTGGAAAAGCACATGTAACATTCTGCAACAGTCTCTGCTGATACTCCTGCATGCGTGCATCCCTTTCTATGGCAGGAATAATTTCTGCAAATTTACTTTTGTACCGGGGATCTAACAGTGTGGCAACCCAGTAGTCAGGATTATTTCTAATTCTCACAATTCGAGGGTCATGTTGCAGGTAGTGCAGCAAGAAGGCACTCATGTGTGTTGCGCATCCAGGAGCACCAAGTCCCTGTTGTGTTGGTGGCGAGGTAACAATCATGCTTCCTTCCTCTGTCCTCTCCCCCCAACCTCGCACAACAGAAATGTGATCAAGGTCTCCCTCATCTGATGAGTCTTCCATCAGTTCGTCCTCCACTTCTTCCTGGGCTCCTGCACCTTCCTCACTAGTTTGGCTGCTACCATGCGCCCTGGTAAAACCATCTCCCCCACCCTCACATGCCTGCCGCCTTGGTGCTGCCGACCGTCTGGACCTTGTAGATGTTAGCCCCTTCGCATACAACTCCTCCTCCTCTACTTCCTCCACCTCCTCTTGTGCCACCACCTGACTCCGAATTCTGTTTAACATGTGCTCCAGCATGTAAATCACCGGAATAGTCATGCTGATAATGGCATCGTCAGCACTAAACATCTTCGTCGCCATTTCAAAACTGTGCAGAAGGGTGCATAGGTCCCTGATCTGAGACCACTCCTCCAGCGTGATTTGCCCCACCTCTGAATCTCGTTGGCCCAGGCTATACGTCAGAACGTATTGCACCAGGGCTTGTCGGTGCTGCCACAGTCGCTGCAACATGTGCAGAGTTGAATTCCACCGGGTAGGCACATCGCATTTTAGCCGGTGAAGTGGCAGGCCCAACGACTTCTGTAGAGATGTAAGTCGCTGAGCTGCGGGATGCGAACGGCGGAAGTGAGCACACAGCGACCGTGCCCTCTGCAGAAGGCCATCTAGTCTGGGATAGTGGGCTAAAAATTGCTGGACAACCAGGTTCAACACGTGAGCCATACAAGGCACGTGTGTGACATTGCCCCGGCGAAGGGCCGCACCCAGGTTTGCAGCATTGTCGCACACGGCCTTCCCTGGTTTCAGGTCCAGTGGAGACAACCATTCATGAAATTGGTTCTCCAGAGCTGACCACAACTCCTCAGCTGTGTGACTCACATTTCCCAGACATTTCAATGTAAAAACCGCCTGATGACGTTGAGCCCTACTGCCAGCATAGTAAGGAGGTGTGCAGGATCCCTTCTGCGCAGTTAGAAAGCTTGTGGCATGACCAGACAGGCTTTGGGTGCAGGTGGAAGACCGAGAGGAGGTTGAGGAGGCAGAAGCAGTGGAGGAACTTTGACATAAAGAGGATTGACGCACAACTCGTGGGGACGGCAAGACTTGGACAGCAGCCCCTTGTCCTGCTGTCACCATAGTTACCCAGTGCCCAGTCAGCGACATGTAACGCCCCTGTCTATGCCTACTCGTCCAAGTGTCTGTGGTGAAATGCACCCTGTCACACACAGAGTTTCTCAAAGAAGCGGTGATGTTGTGTGCGACATGCTGGTGGAGCGCAGGCACACCTTTCTTTGAGAAGTAGTGCCGACTGGGCATCTGGTACTGGGGCACTGCGACGGACATAAGGTCTCGAAAATCCTCTGTGTCCACCAGGCGGAAAGGCAGCATTTCTGTAGCAAAGAGCTTGCAGATGGTGAAATTCAACCTCTTAACTTTCTCATGGCTAGGAGGAAATGGTCTTTTACTTGTCCACATCTGAGGGACCGAGGGCTGGCTATTGTGCTTAGACGGGGTTGATAAGGGTGTCCCCGGCAAACTGCCGGTCTGTGAGGAAGATGCAGGCGGACATGTTAGGTTGCCTTGATCCAAAGGTGGTGCTATCGATGTCGGACAGCGCTCAGCTGGTGTTACCACCTCCAAAGAAAATGATGACCTGCCAATCACGCTGGCTGTTGCGGGTAAAGAGGTGACAGGTCTGCGCCTCAAAACAGGTGTGACTGCTGTCCCCCCAGTCACAGAGGATGAAGAGGCCGCGGATGCACAAGATATGGCAGACGGCGGTTGGCCCGGACGGCTAGGCCGCATTGTAGCACACTGAGCTTCCCACTGCAACTTATGCTTCATGTCCATGTGCCGGTTCATGCATGAAGTACTCAAACTATGTATTTTTTGGCCTCTACTTAGCTTTTGCTGACAAATGTTACAGATAACACGAGTTGGGTCATCTTTATCGATCTGAAAAAATGCCCAGGCTATGCAAGGCTTAGCACCCATGCGACCTGAAGAGCCACCACGACTTGTGGTGAGAGGCAGAGTTGTGTTTGAGGATGCAGTTGTTGACGTGCTTCCAGTACTACGTCTCTGTCCAGGAAGGCGCAACCTGACCTCGTCGTCACTAGCATCTTCCTCCACCTCCTCTGCTGACCTCATCTCTTGGCTGACTGTGGGTTGACAGTAAGTGGGATCTCCGACCTCATCATCATCACCCTGTGCGTTATCACACCCGTCGTCCTCAGAGCCAACCTGTTCCTGCCCTGACAAAAAACTAAAGTTGTCGCTCCAATCAGGTATTTGAGTCTTATCATCGTCTTCCTCATTGTCTCCACCAACAGGAGTTACAGTTTGGGAATGAGGGTCTACATTATGGTCAGAACCTTCTGCGTCTGGTCTTGGATCCGTCTCATAAAGATTCTGGGCATCAGTGCAGATCATTTCCTCGTCTGGATTCACAGAAGCGCTGGAGTCGACCTCTGATTCCCAGGCTATAGTATGAGTAAACAGCTCTGCAGACTCAACCATCTGTTCTACCTCATACTCAGACGGGCAGCTGGAGATTTGGGAGCTGTGAGGAAGCAAGTGCGATTTGGGTGACACCTTTGAGGACTGGAGTATTTGTGATGTTGAAGTTGATGTGGAGGAGAGCCCACTTAAAGGAGCACTTGATATCCGTTGAAGCACCTGCTGTTTTTGTGCCTCATCTGGAATTTGTAGCGATTGGCGTGGCCGTAAGAAAGGGATCTTATCACATTGTCCGCTAAAAGAAGTAGACATTTTAGTTTGGCTGGAAGATGGTCTTTCTTCTGCAGATGTTACTGTTGCTTTAACACCTACCCCATGGACACAACCTTTTTTCCCCTTCCCAACACGCCTATTCCCCTTTCCACCAGCAGCAGGCCTTTTTCCACTCATTTTGGTGGTTAACTAATTCACAACTCTGGAGTAGTTTGCACAAAAAAACAATGGATGGTAACCGAGCAGAGCTGAGTGGCCAAACTGTGGTATTAGGCCAAAACTATTGGCTGGGTTAGATGCAGAAAAAAATTATTTTGAAATTGCAACCTGATGGAGGTCAGTATAGATGGACTAATACAAGTCCCACACACAGCTAGAAGCCCAAATATTTTTTCAGAGGTACTGTAGATGCAGATAAAAATTATTTTTAATTTGCAACCTGATGGAGGTCAGTATAGATGGACTAATAGAGAAAGTCCGACACACTACTAGAAGGCCAAATATTTTTTCAGAGGTAGATGCAGAAAAAAATATATTCAGTTTGCAACCTGATGGAGGTCAGTATAGATGGACTAATACAACAAGTCCCACACACAGCTAGAAGCCCAAATATTTTTTCAGAGCTACTGTAGATGCAGATAAAAATTATTTTTAATTTGCAACCTGATGGAGGTCAGTATAGATGGACTAATAGAGAAAGTCCGACACACTACTAGAAGGCCAAATATTTTTTCAGAGGTAGATGCAGAAAAAAATATATTCAGTTTTGCAACCTGATGGAGGTCAGTATAGATGGACTAATACAACAAGTCCCACACACTGCTAGAAGCCCAAATATTTTTTCAGAGGTACTGTAGATGCAGATAAAAATTATTTTTAATTTGCAACCTGATGGAGGTCAGTATAGATGGACTAATAGAGAATGTCCGACACAGTACTAGAAGGCCAAATATTTTTTCAGAGGTAGATGCAGAAAAAAATATATTCAGTTTGCAACCTGATGGAGGTCAGTATAGATGGACTAATACAACAAGTCCCACACACAGCTAGAAGCCCAAATATTTTTTCAGAGGTACTGTAGATGCAGATAAAAATTATTTTTAATTTGCAACCTGATGGAGGTCAGTATAGATGGACTAATAGAGAAAGTCCGACACACTACTAGAAGGCCAAATATTTTTTCAGAGGTAGATGCAGAAAAAAATATTTTCAGTTTGCAACCTGATGGAGGTCAGTATAGATGGACTAATACAACAAGTCCCGCACACAGCTAGAAGCCCAAATATTTTTTCAGAGGTACTGTAGATGCAGATAAAAATTATTTTTAATTTGCAACCTGATGGAGGTCAGTATAGATGGACTAATAGAGAAAGTCCGACACACTACTAGAAGGCCAAATATTTTTTCAGAGGTAGATGCAGAAAAAAATATATTCAGTTTGCAACCTGATGGAGGTCAGTATAGATGGACTAATACAACAAGTCCCGCACACAGCTAGAAGCCCAAATATTTTTTCAGAGGTACTGTAGATGCAGATAAAAATTATTTTTAATTTGCAACCTGATGGAGGTCAGTATAGATGGACTAATAGAGAAAGTCCGACACACTACTAGAAGGCCAAATATTTTTTCAGAGGTAGATGCAGAAAAAAATATATTCAGTTTGCAACCTGATGGAGGTCAGTATAGATGGACTAATACAACAAGTCCCACACACTGCTAGAAGCCCAAATATTTTTTCAGAGGTACTGTAGATGCAGATAAAAATTATTTTTAATTTGCAACCTGATGGAGGTCAGTATAGATGGACTAATAGAGAAAGTCCGACACACTACTAGAAGGCCAAATATTTTTTCAGAGGTAGATGCAGAAAAAAATATATTCAGTTTGCAACCTGATGGAGGTCAGTATAGATGGACTAATACAACAAGTCCCACACACTGCTAGAAGCCCAAATATTTTTTCAGAGGTACTGTAGATGCAGATAAAAATTATTTTTAATTTGCAACCTGATGGAGGTCAGTATAGATGGACTAATAGAGAAAGTCCGACACACTACTAGAAGGCCAAATATTTTTTCAGAGGTAGATGCAGAAAAAAATATATTCAGTTTGCAACCTGATGGAGGTCAGTATAGATGGACTAATACAAGTCCCGCACACAGCTAGAAGCCCAAATATTTTTTCAGAGGTACTGTAGATGCAGATAAAAATTATTTTTAATTTGCAACCTGATGGAGGTCAGTATAGATGGACTAATAGAAAAAGTCCGACACACTACTAGAAGGCCAAATATTTTTTCAGAGGTAGATGCAGAAAAAAATATATTCAGTTTGCAACCTGATGGAGGTCAGTATAGATGGACTAATACAACAAGTCCCGCACACAGCTAGAAGCCCAAATATTTTTTCAGAGGTACTGTAGATGCAGATAAAAATTATTTTTAATTTGCAACCTGATGGAGGTCAGTATAGATGGACTAATAGAGAAAGTCCGACACACTACTAGAAGGCCAAATATTTTTTCAGAGGTAGATGCAGAAAAAAATATATTCAGTTTGCAACCTGATGGAGGTCAGTATAGATGGACTAATACAACAAGTCCCACACACTGCTAGAAGCCCAAATATTTTTTCAGAGGTACTGTAGATGCAGATAAAAATTATTTTTAATTTGCAACCTGATGGAGGTCAGTATAGATGGACTAATAGAGAAAGTCCGACACACTACTAGAGGGCCAAATATTTTTTCAGAGGTAGATGCAGAAAAAAATATATTCAGTTTGCAACCTGATGGAGGTCAGTATAGATGGACTAATACAACAAGTCCCACACACTGCTAGAAGCCCAAATATTTTTTCAGAGGTACTGTAGATGCAGATAAAAATTATTTTTAATTTGCAACCTGATGGAGGTCAGTATAGATGGACTAATAGAGAAAGTCCGACACACTACTAGAAGGCCAAATATTTTTTCAGAGGTAGATGCAGAAAAAAATATATTCAGTTTGCAACCTGATGGAGGTCAGTATAGATGGACTAATACAACAAGTCCCACACACTGCTAGAAGCCCAAATATTTTTTCAGAGGTACTGTAGATGCAGATAAAAATTATTTTTAATTTGCAACCTGATGGAGGTCAGTATAGATGGACTAATAGAGAAAGTCCGACACACTACAAGAAGGCCAAATATTTTTTCAGAGGTAGATGCAGAAAAAAATATATTCAGTTTGCAACCTGATGGAGGTCAGTATAGATGGACTAATACAACAAGTCCCACACACAGCTAGAAGCCCAAATATTTTTTCAGAGGTACTGTAGATGCAGATAAAATTTATTTTTAATTTGCAACCTGATGGAGGTCAGTATAGATGGACTAATAGAGAAAGTCCGACACACTACTAGAAGGCCAAATATTTTTTCAGAGGTAGATGCAGAAAAAAATATATTCAGTTTGCAACCTGATGGAGGTCAGTATAGATGGACTAATACAACAAGTCCCACACACAGCTAGAAGCCCAAATATTTTTTCAGAGGTACTGTAGATGCAGATAAAAATTATTTTTAATTTGCAACCTGATGGAGGTCAGTATAGATGGACTAATAGAGAAAGTCCGAAACACTACTAGAAGGCCAAATATTTTTTCAGAGGTAGATGCAGAAAAAAATATATTCAGTTTGCAACCTGATGGAGGTCAGTATAGATGGACTAATACAACAAGTCCCACACACTGCTAGAAGCCCAAATATTTTTTCAGAGGTACTGTAGATGCAGATAAAAATTATTTTTAATTTGCAACCTGATGGAGGTCAGTATAGATGGACTAATAGAGAAAGTCCGACACACTACTAGAAGGCCAAATATTTTTTCAGAGGTAGATGCAGAAAAAAATATATTCAGTTTACAACCTGATGGAGGTCAGTATAGATGGACTAATACAACAAGTCCCACACACATCTAGAATCCCAAATATTTTTTCAGAGGTACTGTAGATGCAGATAAAAATTATTTTTAATTTGCAACCTGATGGAGGTCAGTATAGATGGACTAATACAACAAGTCCCACACACTGCTAGAAGCCCAAATATTTTTTCAGAGGTACTGTAGATGCAGATAAAAATTATTTTTAATTTGCAACCTGATGGAGGTCAGTATAGATGGACTAATAGAGAAAGTCCCACACACTACTAGAAGGCCAAATATTTTTTCAGAGGTAGATGCAGAAAAAAATATATTCAGTTTGCAACCTGATGGAGGTCAGTATAGATGGACTAATACAAGTCCCGCACACAGCTAGAAGCCCAAATATTTTTTCAGAGGTACTGTAGATGCAGATAAAAATTATTTTTAATTTGCAACCTGATGGAGGTCAGTATAGATGGACTAATAGAGAAAGTCCGACACACTACTAGAAGGCCAAATATTTTTTCAGAGGTAGATGCAGAAAAAAATATTTTCAGTTTGCAACCTGATGGAGGTCAGTATAGATGGACTAATACAACAAGTCCCGCACACAGCTAGAAGCCCAAATATTTTTTCAGAGGTACTGTAGATGCAGATAAAAATTATTTTTAATTTGCAACCTGATGGAGGTCAGTATAGATGGACTAATAGAGAAAGTCCGACACACTACTAGAAGGCCAAATATTTTTTCAGAGGTAGATGCAGAAAAAAATATATTCAGTTTGCAACCTGATGGAGGTCAGTATAGATGGACTAATACAACAAGTCCCACACACTGCTAGAAGCCCAAATATTTTTTCAGAGGTACTGTAGATGCAGATAAAAATTATTTTTAATTTGCAACCTGATGGAGGTCAGTATAGATGGACTAATAGAGAAAGTCCGACACACTACTAGAGGGCCAAATATTTTTTCAGAGGTAGATGCAGAAAAAAATATATTCAGTTTGCAACCTGATGGAGGTCAGTATAGATGGACTAATACAACAAGTCCCACACACTGCTAGAAGCCCAAATATTTTTTCAGAGGTACTGTAGATGCAGATAAAAATTATTTTTAATTTGCAACCTGATGGAGGTCAGTATAGATGGACTAATAGAGAAAGTCCGACACACTACTAGAAGGCCAAATATTTTTTCAGAGGTAGATGCAGAAAAAAATATATTCAGTTTGCAACCTGATGGAGGTCAGTATAGATGGACCAATACAACAAGTCCCACACACTGCTAGAAGCCCAAATATTTTTTCAGAGGTACTGTAGATGCAGATAAAAATTATTTTTAATTTGCAACCTGATGGAGGTCAGTATAGATGGACTAATAGAGAAAGTCCGACACACTACTAGAAGGCCAAATATTTTTTCAGAGGTAGATGCAGAAAAAATATATTATGTTTGCAACCTGATGGAGGTCAGTATAGATGGACTAATACAACAAGTCCCACACACAGCTAGAAGCCCAAATATTTTTTCAGAGGTACTGTAGATGCAGATAAAAATTATTTTTAATTTGCAACCTGATGGAGGTCAGTATAGATGGACTAATAGAGAAAGTCCGACACACTACTAGAAGGCCAAATATTTTTTCAGAGGTAGATGCAGAAAAAAATATATTCAGTTTGCAACCTGATGGAGGTCAGTATAGATGGACTAATACAACAAGTCCCACACACAGCTAGAAGCCCAAATATTTTTTCAGAGGTACTGTAGATGCAGATAAAAATTATTTTTAATTTGCAACCTGATGGAGGTCAGTATAGATGGACTAATAGAGAAAGTCCGAAACACTACTAGAAGGCCAAATATTTTTTCAGAGGTAGATGCAGAAAAAAATATATTCAGTTTGCAACCTGATGGAGGTCAGTATAGATGGACTAATACAACAAGTCCCACACACTGCTAGAAGCCCAAATATTTTTTCAGAGGTACTGTAGATGCAGATAAAAATTATTTTTAATTTGCAACCTGATGGAGGTCAGTATAGATGGACTAATAGAGAAAGTCCGACACACTACTAGAAGGCCAAATATTTTTTCAGAGGTAGATGCAGAAAAAAATATATTCAGTTTACAACCTGATGGAGGTCAGTATAGATGGACTAATACAACAAGTCCCACACACATCTAGAATCCCAAATATTTTTTCAGAGGTACTATAGATGCAGATAAAAATTATTTTTAATTTGCAACCTGATGGAGGTCAGTATAGATGGACTAATAGAGAAAGTCCGACACACTACTAGAAGGCCAAATATTTTTTCAGAGGTAGATGCAGAAAAAAATATATTCAGTTTGCAACCTGATGGAGGTCAGTATAGATGGACTAATACAACAAGTCCCACACACAGCTAGAAGCCCAAATATTTTTTCAGAGGTACTGTAGATGCAGATAAAAATTATTTTTAATTTGCAACCTGATGGAGGTCAGTATAGATGGACTAATAGAGAAAGTCCGACACACTACTAGAAGGCCAAATATTTTTTCAGAGGTAGATGCAGAAAAAAATATATTCAGTTTGCAACCTGATGGAGGTCAGTATAGATGGACTAATAGAATGATGCTATGCCCAAAAGATTTTACTTCACTAGGTGCAGTAAAAAAATTGGTATTCTATACACAGGTGGTATATCTTGCAACACAGATAGGCTACTCCACTGACTAACACACTCTGCAATAGGCCAAAAAGGATTAGCTTTGCTAGATTCAGCCAAATGCTGTGAAAAAAACTTGCACAGCACTGGCACAGACCTGCCTGGCAAAAACTGATAGGAACTGATGTAACCTAGTCCTGAAAAGGACTCCAATTACAATTAGTCTTTACTCCCACAACCTATCTATTTAAGAGCACAGACCTCCCTGATAAAAGTCGTAGGAAATGCTGTAACCTAGTCCTTAAAAGGACTGCAATCACAACTATTCCCTACTCCCAAGCTATCTGTATATTTGTGCGAAAATTGGCTTGAAATTAACAAGGTATAGCGCACACAGCAACAGCGGTGCCGTCTAACACGCAGCTGCAGCAGTGAGAAAATGGTGGCGACGGGGAAAATGGCTTGGTCTTATAGGGCAAGGACATGTGACATACACTGCCAATGACACATGCCCTTGCTTGTGTGAAAAAAAGCACTTCGCTCCGTGTGTGCGCTGCTGATAGGCTGACAGATTGCACCTCCCCACTGTAAATGCGGGAAAGAGAAAAAAAAATGGAGATCTTCATTGTTCCTGCAGAGATCCATCCCCTGCCCCTCCCCCCACCCCGCTGTACACTCAAACTGCGTATTAACATTAATTTTCATCATTACTGAGAAAAAATCCAGTTATGATTTTGGTGCACGAACAGTTATCGAACATAACCTCGAACAGCCGAATTTTTCTCAAATTGTTCGTGTTCGCCGAACGGCTCGAACACCGCCCAAAACAGCTCGAATTTGAGATTGGCGAACAGTTCGAGTAGAACAACGCTCATCTCTAATCGAGGGCCTCAGACTGCGCTGCATTGATTTTAAAATTTGACCATGTAACAAAGTGATCTATTTCAGCCATAACAGCATGGATGGATATATGTGATTGAGTGATATATACTAGGACATCATCAGCAAATAGAGAGCACTTGTACTCGGTGCCTCTCACCTCAATCCACCTAATATTGGGGTTATGGCGAATTGATGAGAGCAGGTGCTCCGTCACTAGGATGTATAAGAGAGGGGACAGAGAACATCCCTGCCTTGTCCCATTGGTGATTGTGAAAGGTGATGAAAATGTTCTGACGCGCCCCCTGGGCCTTGGGACACCCGGAGCCGGACCCTTTTTGGTGGATGCTGGTGGTTGTAGTCTCCGTGGCGGCAACCCGGTTCCGTGGCTCAGGGCGGTCAAACCAGTGGCGGAACTATTTATGTGGTTTTGATGTTTAAATGTCCGACTACGCCACCCGTGGATTGCGGCCAGAGTGAACCGCCTCTCCAGGGCAGACCGCTGAGGCTGGTGTTGTGGGTGCAGCAGAGCGTAGCATAACTCCCCACGGGAGGAGTATAGCCTCAGGGCAGTGTATGCGGAGGATGGGGGTGATGGTGCAGGGCAGCAGCAGTAATGACACGGAGTCAGTGATGCAGTCCAGGGCCTTTACTCACAGTTCTTCTTATCCAGACCACGTCTGCAGGTAACGGCTGCCCACGTCGTACTGTGCTCACCAGGTGAGGGGCTCAGACAACTCCCAGATAACTTTGGAGTGCTTCACAGGACCCCCTTTGTGTGTCCTTTGTCTGGCCTTTCTTACCAACCCTTCTGTCCGGCTGCCTCGGGCCTCCTCTTGGTAAACTTGGTGCCAGTTTCCCTGACCCTATGTGGTGCCTTCCTAGCGGGTGTAGCGAGGGGCTGCGCCACATAAAATGTCACAGCCTCCTGTTTCTAGCTGAGGGTCGTTTCCTGCCTCCACTAGTTTCGGGGACCGGTCTCCCCCTTTGGCCTTACCCCTCCACGCAGGTGGATTCGGGCGTGCGGTGGCGACTCGCCCGTCCGCACCCCTGAGATCCCTTCGTTCCTCATTCCTGGAGCCTTCTCCGCTCCTCTTCCTTCCTTCTCCCTCTTCCAGGACTGGGCCTCTGTTACTAGGACCGCCTCCGGAGCAGAGCTCATGCAGAGCCCCTGCTCCCTGCCACTTCTGCTCAGACTTCTCTGCACTGAACTAAGATGGTGCCCACCTTTTATACTCCCTTCTCAATGCACCCAGGAACTGCTTCCTCCCTGCTCCTGCACTACAGGGTTCCCCTTCCTCAGTGTTCCCTCCCCCCACTCCAGCCAGGGACAGGGACTGTCGTGCCCATCTCAGGGGCATATTGGTCGTCCTGCCGCACGGCAATGTGGTGTAATGCATGCAGGTGTCGGGTCCTGATCCACACTACATCCTTACCTGAGAGTGAGATATCACACCTCTGGGTGAGGTGGAATACCTCTGTAGCAACCGAGCCCTCAGGGTGCCACAGTTCCATTTATCTTCAGCCTAGGTGACGTATTGCGATACAGGGCCGTGATTTTGGCTATAAAAGGGTCCCCTAGACCCCTACCCCAAGCTTTTTAAGATAATCATATATGGCGTGCCAGGAGACTCTATGGAATGCTTTCTCAGCATCCAACGAGAGTATCTAATTACAAATTTTTAACTGCATCTAGCCCAGGAAATACTTTGTGCCTAGTAGCAGGGTCTGCTAGTCAGCGGATTATCCCGGCTGTTAAGCAAGCTACACCACCTGTAGTTTGGACACTTCATTTTTTCAAAGGAAATGCTTCGGGACCACGGGATACTCAGTGAAGAGCATCAGGAGGCACCCCAAGGCATAGGGGCTGGGACTGGCAGTAGGATGCCTTGCGGTGGACAGCCGAACTCGATCCTTATAAAAGCTTTTTAACTGCAGCAGCTTTAGTGGACGCTACTGGAGCTGGAATTACGGGGCTGCTGGCATGAGACTTGCCCTCCAATAGATCCTTGTAAATGGATATAAAGTGTATTCATTCAAATTAGAGAGACAATTTAAATTAAAAAGCTTAGAGCTGCCTCCACCACAGGGGGGCTCGCTCGACCCACCAGCGGACAGGCACCAGTATTGGGAGAGGGGGGCTGGCCATTAGGGTTCACCGCGGCTCTGGCACAAACCCGGCGACACGGAGGTGGCACGGGCAGGAGCGGACTGGCCATGTCGGCTTCTCACTTTTTGGATTTTAGAAGGGCATGACATGCCTATATCTGTGTCTCCCCCTCCTTTTACTCCTCCACCTCTTTTATTTTCGCATGACTATATGTACTTGTCACTTTTCCATGTGTTAGTTATGTCTTCTGAGCAGTTTGTCAGCTTTTGGACACCTTTGAAGGTGTTTTCTATGTGTTTCTATGTGTTTTTGTTTGCCTGTCATTGGTTTTAACGGTGTTCGAAGGTGTTCGACGAACAGTTCGACGAACACAAGGGTGTTCGACGAACCGAACCGAACTCGAACACTATGGGGGTGGCTCAACACTAATGATTAGTAATTTTAAATCTGGTGGAGCTTATTATAGATGGCCTAATAGAATCAGTGCTGCACACTGCTACAAAGCCCAAATTATTTTCCAGCCAAGATACAGATAAACATGATTAGTAATTTGAAAGCTTAAAACGGTTGGTAGGGTGATTTTAACCAATCATCAAGCTTTTACTCTCACCAGGATGACACAGGGGTAGAAAAGTCGTTTCGGATCCATGATTTGTTCATCTTTATGAACGTGAGTCTGTCTACATTATCAGTGGAGAGCCGCGTGCGCTTATCTGTCAGCACACCACCAGCAGCGCTGAACACACGTTCAGACAGAACGCTGGCTGCGGGGCATGACAAGATCTCCAAGGCGTAAGTGGCTAGCTCCGGCCATTTATCCAGATTGGAAGCCCAAAAAGAGCAAGGGTCCAGTGACACAGTTATGGCTTCAATGTTTACTTGGAGATACTCCTGTACCATCGTCTCTAGGAGTTGACTATGTGTCAGACTTCTTGTCTCCTGTGGCCTTGCAAAGGATGGGCTAAAAAAGTGGTGAAATGATTCCGCAAAATTGATGTTACCAGCAGATACTGTGGTTCTGTTACGGTTTGAGTGCTGAACACTTGACGGTCCCACGGTTGACAAGTTGGAACTGTGAGATTCACTACGTGCACCACTGGTGTTTTGTGGAAAAGCACATGTAAGATTCTGCAACAGTCTCTGCTGATACTCCTGCATGCGTGCATCCCTTTCTATGGCAGGAATAATTTCAGCAAATTTACTTTTGTACCGGGGATCTAACAGTGTGGCAACCCAGTAGTCAGGATTATTTCCAATTCTCACAATTCGAGGGTCATGTTGCAGGTAGTGCAGCAAGAAGGCACTCATGTGTGTTGCGCATCCAGGAGCACCAAGTCCCTGTTGTGTTGGTGGCGAGGTAACAATCATGCTTCCTTCCTCTGTCCTCTCCCCCCAACCTCGCACAACAGAAATGTGATCAAGGTCTCCCTCATCTGATGAGTCTTCCATCAGTTCGTCCTCCACTTCTTCCTGGGCTCCTGCACCTTCCTCACTAGTTTGGCTGCTACCATGCGCCCTGGTAAAACCATCTCCCCCACCCTCACATGCCTGCCGCCTTGGTGCTGCCGACCGTCTGGACCTTGCAGATGTTAGCCCTTCCGCATACAACTCCTCCTCCTCTACTTCCTCCACCTCCTCTTGTGCCACCACCTGACTCCGAATTCTGTTTAACATGTGCTCCAGCATGTAAATCACCGGAATAGTCATGCTGATAATGGCATCGTCAGCACTAAACATCTTCGTCGCCATTTCAAAACTGTGCAGAAGGGTGCATAGGTCCCTGATCTGAGACCACTCCTCCAGCGTGATTTGCCCCACCTCTGGATCTCGTTGGCCCAGGCTATACGTCAGAACGTATTGCACCAGGGCTTGTCGGTGCTGCCACAGTCGCTGCAACATGTGCAGAGTTGAATTCCACCGGGTAGGCACATCGCATTTTAGCCGGTGAAGTGGCAGGCCCAACGACTTCTGTAGAGATGTAAGTCGCTGAGCTGGGGGATGCGAATGGCGGAAGTGAGCACACAGCGACCGTGCCCTCTGCAGAAGGCCATCTAGTCTGGGATAGTGGGCTAAAAATTGCTGGACAACCAGGTTCAACACGTGAGCCATACAAGGCACGTGTGTGACATTGCCCCGGCGAAGGGCCGCACCCAGGTTTGCAGCATTGTCGCATACGGCCTTCCATGGTTTCAGGTCCAGTGGAGACAACCATTCATGAAATTGGTTCTCCAGAGCTGACCACAACTCCTCAGCTGTGTGACTCACATTTCCCAGACATTTCAAAGTAAAAACCGCCTGATGACGTTGAGCCCTACTGCCAGCATAGTAAGGAGGTGTGCAGGATCCCTTCTGCGCAGTTTGAAAGCTTGTGGCATGACCAGACAGGCTTTGGGTGCAGGTGGAAGACCGAGAGGAGGTTGAGGAGGCAGAAGCAGTGGAGGAACTTTGACATAAAGAGGATTGACGCACAACTCGTGGGGACGGCAAGACTTGGACAGCAGCCCCTTGTCCTGCTGTCACCATAGTTACCCAGTGCCCAGTCAGCGACATCTAACGCCCCTGTCCATGCCTACTCGTCCAAGTGTCTGTGGTGAAATGCACCCTGTCACACACAGAGTTTCTCAAAGAAGCGGTGATGTTGTGTGCGACATGCTGGTGGAGTGCAGGCACACCTTTCTTTGAGAAGTAGTGCCGACTGGGCATCTGGTACTGGGGCACTGCGACGTACATAAGGTCTCGAAAATCCTCTGTGTCCACCAGGCGGAAAGGCAGCATTTCTGTAGCCAAGAGCTTGCAGATGGTGAAATTCAACCTCTTAGCTTTCTCATGGCTAGGAGGAAATGGTCTTTTACTTGTCCACATCTGAGGGACCGTGGGCTGGCTATTGTGCTTAGACGGGGTTGATAAGGGTGTCCCCGGCAAACTGCCGGTCTGTGAGGAAGATGAAGGCGGACATGTTAGGTTGCCTTGATCCAAAGGTGGTGCTATCGATGTCGGACAGCGCTCAACACCTGCTGGTGTTACCACCTCCAAAGAAAATGATGACCTGCCAATCATGCTGGCTGTTGCGGGTAAAGAGGTGGCAGGTCTGCGCCCCAAAACAGGTGTGACTGTTGTCCCCCCAGTCACAGAGGATGAAGAGGCTGCGGATGCACAAGATATGGCAGATGGTGGTTGGCCCGGCCGGCTAGGCCGCATTGTAGCACACTGAGCTTTCCACTGCAACTTATGCTTCATGTCCATGTGCCGGTTCATGCATGAAGTACTCAAACTATGTATTTTTTGGCCTCTACTTAGCTTTTGCTGACAAATGTTACAGATAACACGAGTTGGGTCATCTTTATCGATCTGAAAAAATGCCCAGGCTATGCAAGGCTTAGCACCCATGCGACCTGAAGAGCCACCACGACTTGTGGTGAGAGGCAGAGTTGTGTTTGAGGATGCAGTTGTTGACGTGCTTCCAGTACTACGTCTCTGTCCAGTAAGGCGCAACCTGACCTCGTCGTCACTAGCATCTTCCTCCACCTCCTCTGCTGACCTCATCTCTTGGCTGACTGTGGGTTGACAGTAAGTGGGATCTCCAACCTCATCATCATCACCCTGTGCGTTATCACACCCGTCGTCCTCAGAGCCAACCTGTTCCTGCCCTGACAAAAAACTAAAGTTGTCGCTGAAATCAGGTATTTGAGTCTCATCATCGTCTTCCTCATTGTCTCCACCAACAGGAGTTACAGTTTGGGAATGAGGGTCTACATTATGGTCAGAACCTTCTGCGTCTGGTCCTGGATCCGACTCATAAAGATTCTGGGCATCAGTGCAGATCATTTCCTCGTCTGGATTCACAGAAGCGCTGGAGTCGACCTCTGATTCCCAGGCTATAGTATGAGTAAACAGCTCTGCAGACTCAACCATCTGTTCTACCTCATACTCAGACGGGCAACTGGAGATTTGGGAGCTGTGAGGAAGCAAGTGCGATTGGGGTGACACCTTTGAGGACTGGAGTATTTGTGATGTTGAAGTTGATGTGGAGGAGAGCCCACTTAAAGGAGCACTTGATATCAGTTGAAGCACCTGCTGTTTTTGTGCCTCATCTGGAATTTGTAGCGATTGGCGTGGCCATAAGAAAGGGATCTTATCACATTGTCCGCTAAAAGAAGTAGACATTTTAGTTTGGCTGGAAGATGGTCTTTCTTCTGCAGATGTTACTGTTGCTTAAACACCTACCCCACGGACACAACCTTTTTTCCCCTTCCCAACACGCCTATTCCCCTTTCCACCAGCAGCAGGCCTTTTTCCACTCATTTTGGTGGTTAACTAATTCACAACTCTGGAGTTGTTTGCACTAAAAAACAATGGATGGGAACCGAGCAGAGCTGAGTGGCCAAACTGTGGTATTAGGCCAAAACTATTGGCTGGGTTAGATGGAGAAAAAAATTATATTCGATTTGCAACCTGATGGAGGTCAGTATAGATGGACTAATAGAACAAGTCCCACACACAGCTAGAAGCCCAAATATTTTTTCAGAGGTAGATGCAGAAAAAAAATGTATTCAGTTTGCAACCTGATGGAGGTCAGTATAGATGGACTAATAGAGAAAGTCCCACACACTGCTAGAAGGCCAAATATTTTTTCAGAGCTAGATGCAGACAAAAAATTAATTTGAATTTGCAACCTGATGGAGGTAAGTATAGGTGGACTAATAGAACAAGTCCCACACACTGCTAGAAGGCCAAATATTTTTTCAGAGCTAGATGCAGAAAAAAATTATATTCAGTTTGCAACCTGATGGAGGTCAGTATAGATGGACAAATAGAACAAGTCCCACACACAGCTAGAAGCCCAAATATTTTTTCAGAGGTAGATGCAGAAAAAAGTTATATTCAGTTTGCAACCTGATGGAGGTCTGTATAGATGGATTAATAGAACAAGTCCCACACACAGCTAGAAGCCCAATATTTTTTCAGAGGTAAATGCAGAAAAAAAATATATTCAGTTTGCAACCTGATGGAGGTCAGTATAGATGGACTAATAGAGAAAGTCCCACACACTGCTAGAAGGCCAAATATTTTTTTAGAGCTAGATGCAGAAAAAAATTATATTCAGTTTGCAACCTGATGGAGGTCAGTATAGATGGACTAGTAGAACAAGTCCCACACACAGCTAGAAGCCCAAATATTTTTTCAGAGGTAGATGCAGATAAAAATTATTTTTAATTTGCAACCTGATGGAGGTCAGTATAGATGGACTAATAGAGAAAGTCCCACACACTGCTAGAAGGCCAAATATTTTTTCAGATCAAGATGCAGATAAAAATTATTTTTAATTTGCAACCTGATGGAGGTCAGTATAGATGGACTAATAGAGAAAGTCCCACACACTGCTAGAAGGCCAAATATTTTTTCAGAGCTAGATGCAGAAAAAAATTATATTCAGTTTGCAACCTGATGGAGGTCAGTATAGATGGACTAATAGAACAAGTCCCACACACTGCTAGAAGCCCAAATATTTTTTCAGAGCTAGATGCAGAAAAAAATTATATTCAATTTGCAACCTGATGGAGGTCAGTATAGATGGACTAATAGAATGATGCTATGCCCAAAAGATTTTACTTCACTAGGTGCAGTAAAAAAATTGGTATTCTATACACAGGTGGTATATCTTGCAACACAGATAGGCTACTCCACTGACTAACACACTCTGCAATAGGCCAAAAAGGATTAGCTTTGCTAGATTCAGCCAAATGCTGTGAAAAAAACTTGCACAGCACTGGCACAAACCTGCCTGGCAAAAACTGATAGGAACTGATGTAACCTAGTCCTGAAAAGGACTGCAATTACAATTAGTCTTTACTCCCACAATCTATTTAAGAGCACAGACCTGCCTGATAAAAGTCGTAGGAAATGCTGTAACCTAGTCCTTAAAAGGACTGCAATCACAACTATTCCCTACTCCCAAGCTATCTGTAGATTTGTGCGAAAATTGGCTTGAAATTAACAAGGTATAGCGCACACAGCAACAGCGGTGCCGTCTAACACGCAGCTGCAGCAGTGAGAAAATGATGGCGACGGGGAAAATGGCTTGGTCTTATAGGGCAAGGACATGAGACATACACTGCCAATGACACATGCCCTTGCTTGTGTGAAAAACAGCAGTTCGCTCCGTGTGTGCACTGCTGATAGGCTGACAGACTGCACCTCCCCACTGCAAATGCGGTAAAGAGAAAACAAAATGGAGATCTTCATTATTCCTGCAGAGATCCATCCCCTGCCCCTCCCCCCACCCCGCTGTACACTCAAACTGCGTATAAACATTAATTTTCATCATTACTGAGAAAAAATCCAGTTATGATTTTGGTGCATGAACAGTTATCGAACATAACCTCGAACAGCCGAATTTTTCTCAAATCGTTCGTGTTCGCCGAACGGCTCGAACACCGCCCAGAACAGCTCGAATTTGAGATTGGCGAACAGTTCGAGTAGAACAACGCTCATCTCTACTGGTAGGAAACCACTGCTAAGGACAGGCAACAAGCAGAAGAGACTTGTTTGGGCTAAAGAGCACAAGGAATGGACATTAGACCAATGGAAATCTGTGCTTTGGTCTGATGAGTCCAACTTTGAGATCTTTACTTGCAACCACCGTGTCTTTGTGCGACGCAGAAAAGGTGAAAGGATGGACTCTACATGCCTAGTTCCCACCCTGAAGCATGGAGGAGGAGGTGTGATGGTGTGGGGGTGCTTTGCTGGTGACACTGTTGGAGATTTATTCAAAATTGAAGGCATACTGAACCAGCACGGCTACCACAGCATCTTGCAGCGGCATGCTATTCCATCTGGTTTGCATTTAGTTGGACCATCATTTACTTTTCAACAGGAAAATGACCCCAAACGCACCCCCAGGCTGTGAAAGGGCTATTTGACCAAGAAGGAGAGTGATGGGGTGCTACGCAAGATGACCTGGCCTCCACAGTCACCAGACGTGAACCCAATCGAGATGGTTTGGGATGAGCTGGACCGCAGAGTGAAGGCAAAAGGGCCAACAAGTGCTAAGCATCTCTGGGAACTCTTTCAAGATTGTTGGAAGACCATTTCCGGTTACTACCTCTTGAAGCTCATCAAGAGAATGCCAAGAGTGTGCAAAGCAGTCATTAAAGCAAAAGGTGGCTACTATGAAGAACCTAGAATATAAGACATATTTTCAGTTGTTTCACACTTTTTTGTTAAGTATATAATTCCACATGTGTTAATTCATAGTTTTGATGCCTTCAGTGTGAATGTACAATTTTCATAGTCATGAAAATACAGAAAAATCTTTAAATGAGAAGGTGTGTCCAAACATTTGGTCTGTACTGTATATATATATATATATATATATATATATATATGTATATGTATATATATATATATATATGTACTGTATATATATATATATATATATATATATATATATATATATATACAGTACAGATGAAAAGTTTGGACACACCTTCTCATTTAAAGATTTTTCTGTATTTTCATGACTATGAAAATTGTACATTCACACTGAAGGCATCAAAACGATGAATTAACACTTGTGTAATTATATACTTAACAAAAAAGTGTGAAACAACTGAAAATATGTCTTATATTCTAGGTTCTTCAAAGTAGCCACCTTTTGCTTTGATAACTGCTTTGCATACTCTTGGCATTCTCTTGATGAGCTTCAAGAGGTAGTCACCGGAAAAGGTTTTCACTTCACAGGTGTGCCCTGTCAGGTTTAATAAGTGGGATTTCTTGCCCTATAAATGGGGTTGGGACCATCAGTCGTGTTGTGCAGAAGTCTGGTGGAGACACAGCTGATAATCCTACTGAATAGACTGTTAGAATTTATATAATGGTAAGAAAAAATCAGCTAAGTAAAGAAAAACGAGTGGCCATCATTATTTTAAGAAATGAAGGTCAGTCAGTCTGAAAAATTGGGCAAACTTTGAAAGTGTCCCCAAGTGCAGTTGCAAAAACCATCAAGCGCTACAAAGAAACTATCTCACTTGAGGACCGCCCGAGGAAAGGAAGATCAAGAGTCACCTCTGCTTCTGAGGATAAGTTTATCCGAGTCACCAGCCTCAGAAAATCGCAGGTTAACAGCAGCTCATATTAGAGATCATGTCAATGCCACACAGAGTTCTAGCAGCAGACACATCTCTACAGCAACTGTTAAGAGGAGACTTTGTGCAGCAGGCCTTCATGGTAAAATAGCTGCTAGGAAACCACTGCTAAGGACAGGCAACAAGCAGAAGAGACTTGTTTGGGCTAAAGAACACAAGGAATGGACATTAGACCAGTGGAAATCTGTGCTTTGGTCTGACGAGTCCAAATTTGAGATCTTTGGTTCCAACCATGTGTGTTTGTGCGACGCAGAAAAGGTGAACCGATGGACTCTATATGCCTGGTTACCACCGAGAAGCATGGAGGAGGAGGTGTGATGGTGTGGGGGTGCTTTGCTGGTGACACTGTTGGGGATTTATTCAAAACTGAAGGCATACTGAACCAGCATGGCTACCACAGCCTCTTGCAGCGGCATGCTATTCCATCCGGTTTGCGTTTAGTTGGACCATCATTTATTTTTCAACAGGACAATGACCCCAAACACACCCCCAGGCTGTGTAAGGGCTATTTGACCAAGAAGGAGAGTGATGGGGTGCTACGCCAGATGACCTGGCCTCCACAGTCATCAGACCTGAACCCAATCGTGATGGTTTGGGGTGAGCTGGACTGCAGAGTGAAGGCAAAAGGGCCAACAAGTGCTAAGCATCTCTGGGAACTCCTTCAAGATTGTTGGAAGACCATTTCCGGTGACTACCTCTTGAAGCTCATCAAGAGAATGCCAAGAGTGTGCAAAGCAGTCATCAAAGCAAAAGGTGGCTACTTTTAAGAACCTAGAATATAAGACATATTTTCAGTTGTTTTACACTTTTTTGTTAAGTGTATAATTCCACATGTGTTAATTCATAGTTTTGATGCATTCAGTGTGAATGTACAGTTTTCATAGTCATGAAAATACAGAAAAATCTTTAAATGAGAAGGTGAGTCCAAACTTTTGGTCTGTACTATATATATATTTGGAAGTGTGGAAGTATGTTTGGGGTCATTGTCCTGTTGAAAATTAAATGATGGTCCAACTAAACGCAAACCAGATGGAATAGCATGCCGCTGCAAGATGCTGTGGTAGCCATGCTGGTTCAGTATGCCTTCAATTTTGAATAAATCTCCACAGTGTCACCAGCAAAGCACCCCCACACCATCACACCTCCTCCTCCATGCTTCACAGTGGGAATCAGGCATGTAGAGTCCATCAGTTCACCTTTACTGCGCCGCACAAAGACACGGTGGTTGGAACCAAAGATCTCAAATTTTGACTCATCAGACCAAAGCACAGATTTCCACTGGTTTAATGTTCATTCCTTGTGTTCTTTAGCCCAAACTAGTCTCTTCTGCTTGTTTACTGTCCTTAGCAGTGGTTTCCTAGCAGCTATTTTACCTGAAGGCCAGCTGCACAAAGTCTCCTCTTTACAGTTGTTGAAGAGATGTGTCTGCTGCTAGAACTCTGTGTGGCATTGACCTGGTCTCTAATCTGAGCTGCTGTTAACCTGCGATTTCTGAGGCTGGTGACTTGGATAACCTTATCCTCAGAAGCAGAGGTGACTCTTGGTCTTCCTTTCCTGGGGCGGTCCTCATGTGAGCCAGTTTGTTTGTAGCGCTTGATGGTTTTTGCAACTGCACTTGGGGACACTTTCAAAGTTTTCCAAATTTTTCGGACAGACTGACCTTCATTTCTTAAAGTAATGATGGCCACTCGTTTTTCTTTACTTAGCTGTTTTTTTCTTGCCATAATACAAATTCTAACAGTCTATTCAGTAGGACTATCAGCTGTGTATCCACCAGACTTCTGCACAACACAACTGATGGTCCCAACCCCATTTATAAGGCAAGAAATCCCACTTATTAAACTTGACAGGGCACACCTGTGAAGTGAAAACCATTTCCGGTGACTACCTCTTGAAGCTCATCAAGAGAATGCCAAGAGTGTGCAAGGCAGTCATCAAAGCAAAAGGTGGCTACTTTGAAGAACCTAGAATATAAGACATATTTTCAGTTGTTTCACACTTTTTTGTTAAGTATATAATTCCACATGTGTTAATTCATAGTTTTGATGCCTTCAGTGTGAATGTACAATTTTCATAGTCATGAAAATACCGAAAAATCTTTAAATGAGAAGGTGTGTCCAAACTTTTGGTCCGTACTGTATAAATATAATGTGTTGTGGAATATGTATACTATCTATAAACAAGCAAATCTCTCCCTGGATGAGCAGCAGCTCGCCCTACTCTGCCTGTTTCCGAGGTAGAATGTGGCAAGCATAGCGGCGCCAGGTCTTATATAGACCTGATGACACTGTGCGGCCTGCCCATCACTGAAATGCCCACAACCAACATGGCTACAGCATTACAGTGAATGGCAAGCAATCACTGCATGTTCAATGGTTCTCTAAAATGCACCAAACATGCAGGGTGGGGATCCGAGCCCCCCCCTCCCAAATAACCCAGAAATACTCACCGAGCATGTCGAGCACCGTGATGCTCGGACGAGTACCCAGTAGTGGTGAGCATGTTCACTCATCTCTAATGAATACTAGTCCGTTTTTGTTCTCAGATGACACGGTGCCAGAAGAAATGGTGAGTATGATTTTAATGCCAAGCTTTGCTGCTGGTGTTTGATTGAAAAGCCATTACTTCTACACATTCAAAAAATGTTTTATTTCCCTAAATAAAGGGATACTTTTTAAACAGCTTTTAAAAATGCTACCGCCTCTTCAATAGCAAAATTCTTAGCTCATGATATTCTCAACACAGGGATCATTTTTCCACCCATTGTGTGAAAATGCCAAGGCTTGTTTTGTTTGCACCAACTGTGTACAAACTACAGTAAGGTCTCCATGAAGGGATACATTTTGGACCGTTTCTACAATATAAGTAGCCAACAAAAACTGAAACTGTTATTTGTGGACTAATAGGCTGCTGGTTACCGTTTTCTCTTATCCAGATAAGTTGAGGTCACTTGGACATTAAAAGGATGCATTTGCATTACCGAGCTCAAAATTAATTCATTAGACTAAAAAGATGCACACATGTTATCCAGACAATTGGTGGCTTTTAAATTTTGCTATTCATGACAAATTTATACTTTGCAAATCAATATTTCCAGAGAAAATTTGGCAAAGCTGATGAATTTGTATTTCAAAAGATCCGCTAATCTCTAGTAACAGGTGGTAACCAAAAACAATAACACTCAGGACATACACAGACTTTTCATGATTTTTAACCCCTTTCTGACATTGTGCGTAATAATACATCTCTGAGCCCTGGGCTTTATGGATCAGGCACATATTATTACGACACATCGATCGCGCCCGCACACAAGCTGATTCTGACAGCTGACATCCGGCACTCAGTGCCAGGAGCGGTGCCTGCACCGCTCCCGGCACTTTAATCCCCTAAATGCTGCGATCGCTTTAGCGAGCCAGCAGAGGAACAAAAGCTCTTCTGCTCTTGTATTGGAGACCCCATGCCATTAGCACAGTGTCCCGATTGTTGCCATGGTGACCCAATATCGTCATGATGACGATCTCGGTCATCAGGCACCAGCAAATTAGTTTGATCATGCGCAGTGCATGATCAAACTAACTTGTGTCTGCCGCACTGACAGGTTATAATGTATAGCAGTGATCCTGCACTGTTATACATTATAACTGTGATCAGACTGCAGAAAGTTAAAGTCCCATAGTGGGACTAAGTAAAAAAAAAGTGGGGAAAAAAAGTTAAAACAAAAATGTAAAAATATATTTTTAAAAATAAAATAATATATATGTTTTTTTTCATAATAATATTTATTTAAGGGTGCAATATATATATTATATATTGTACCCATTGATAAATATTATTATGAAAAAAAAAACAATAAATGTACACATATTTAGTATTGCCACTTCTGGAATGACCTGACCTATAAAACTGTCTCACTAATTAACCCCTTTAGTGAATACTGTAAAAAATGAAAAAATAACAAACAAAGCAAAAAACAGTACTTTATCATCATATTGCCTAACAAAAAGAGGAATAATACGCGATCAAAAAGACAAATGTAAGTAAAAATGATACAGCTGAAAACATCATCTTGTCCCACAAAAAACAAGCTGCCATACAGCTCCATCAGTCGAAAAACAAATAAGTTATAGCTCTCAGAATAAAGTGATGAAAACATTTTTTTTCTATAAAATACTTTTTATATTGTAAAAGCGTAAAAACATAAACTATATAAATGTAGCATCGCTGCAAATGTACTAACCCGAAGAATAAAGTTGTCTTATCAATTTTTCCACACGCGGAATGTCATAAAGAAAGAATACAAAAAACAATTCCTGAATTGCTAGTTTTTGTTTATTCTTCCTCCCAAAAATCGAAATAGAAAGCAATCAAAAAATGTCATGTTCCTGAAAATGGTACCAATAAAAATGTCAACTTGTCATGCAAAAAACAAGCCCTTACATGACTTTGTAGGCCGAAATATGGAAAAATTATAGCTCTCAAAATATGGTGATGCAAAGTCTAGTCTTTTTTAGTGTGTGACAAAGACTAACATAAATCCCGATATAAATCTGGCATCGCTGTAATCGCACCGACCTGAAGATTAAAGTCGTTTAATCAGTGCACATATAACGCATGAGGAACGGCGTAAAAAATGAATAAAACCATTTCTTATCCTGCTGCTGATTTGTTCATTCTGCCTCCCAAAGATATCAGTATGGCTTGGCTCACACTTAAGGTGCACTCTGCGATGAGCGCTTACAGTTTCCATGTACATCTCTGAAATACGTGATTCAGATGGAACCCCTGGTGGAAGATTTTCTGTAATGAGGCAGATGGAGGCAATGTGGACGCCGTCTGGCCTATGATTCCACGGTGTCCATCTTTTTATTAGGCATGCATATAAGTGCCGTCTGCCACAGTTTTGTGAACCTATGGAAAAAAAAGACACTGCTAAACAGAGGACAGACAAAGTCCAGAGTAAGGCCGGTTTCACACATTCTGATATTTCCGGTACCGGAAAAAACAGTACCGGAGATATACATGTCTTTGTGTGCGTACAGTACAGACCAAAAGTTTGGACAGACCTTCTCATTTAAAGATTTTTCTGTATTTTCATGACTATGAAAATTGTACATTCACACTGAAGGCATCAAAACTATGAATTAACACATGTGGAATTATATACTTAACAAAAAAGTGTGAAACAACTGAAAATATGTCTTATATTCTAGGTGCTTCAAAGTAGCCACCTTTTGCTTTGATGCCTGCTTTACAGACTCTTGGCATTCTCTTGATGAGCTTCAAGAGGTAGTCACCGGAAATGGTCTTCCAACAATCTTGAAGGAGTTCCCAGAGATGCTTAGCACTTGTTGGCCCTTTTGCCTTTACTCTGCGGTCCAGCTCACCCCAAACCATCTCGATTTGGTTCAGGTCTGGTGACTGTGGAGGCCAGGTCATCTGGCGTAGCACCCCATCACTCTCTGTCTTGGTGAAATAGCCCTTACACAGCCTGGAGGTGTGTTTGGGGTCATTGTCCTGTTGAAAAATAAATGATGGTCCAACTAAACGCAAACTGGATGGAATAGCATGCCGCTGCAAGATGCTGTGGTAGCCATGCTGGTTCAGTATGCCTACAATTTTGAATAAATCCCCAACAGTGTCACCAGCTAAGCACCCCCACACCATCACACCTCCTCCTCCATTCTTCACGATGGGAACCAGGCATGTAGAGTTCATCTGTTTACCTTTTCTGCGTCGCACAAAGACAGGGTGGTTGGAACCAAATATCTCAAATTTGGACTCATCAGACCAAAGCACAGATTTCCACTGGTCTAATTGTTATGTTCTGCTACCAGAGCTAAGGAAAGAGAGGAGATCTGTCCCTACGATAGAACTCAGCTTAATCCCTACGATGTAACAGGGAACCTGATCCTGCGATCAGACCTGCTAAAGTCCTAAGCTAGTCTGTACGGAGACCTATAGATATGGGGAAGGAATCCCTACAAGTACTAAGGACTGGGAGGAAAATGGGACACCTCCTAACAGAAATAGTAGCAGACAGACGAGCAAACAAAATATATAGAACATAGAGGTCCGTAGACCAAGCAAACTAACAGAGTAGATACAGATCACAGGCTAGCTAGAAAGTAGTTATACAATGAAGTCCAGCAAAGCCAGAAGGGCGGAGCAGGATTAAATAGTCCAACAAGGTCATGTGACCAGCAAAGGAAAAAACCTAAGAGCAAGGTTCTAACAGTACCCCCCCTTCTAAGAGGATCCTCCGGATACCCTAGGACCAGGCTTATCAGGAAATCTCCTGTGAAACGCTCTGATAAGTCTGGATGCGGAAACATCATCCGACCTCACCCAAGAATTATCCTCGGGTCCAAAACCTTTCCAGGCCACAAGATACTGCAAACTACCTCTATACCGTCTAGAGTTAAGGATGCGAGAAATTTCATATTCCCCGTCCTCCACCACCGGAGGAACAGAGGCAGAGGCGTCACAATCCGATACAACAGCTTTTTTCAACAGAGAGACATGAAATACCGGATTAATTCTCCAGGAGGTAGGAACCTCCAACCTAACAGCAGATTGGTTGACAACCTGAAGCACCTTAAAGGGCCCTACAAACTTGGGACCCAATTTCTTAGAAGGAATCCTCAACCGCAGATTCCTAGAGGACAACCAAACCATGTCACCAACAGCGAACAAAACCTCCTGTCGTTTCCTATCAAAGTAGTCTTTAGATTTTCTGTTGGCCTCCTGAAGATTACCACGCACATCCGTCCAAACTCTCTCCAAATCACGGGAAAAATTCTCCTCCTCAGGCACGGCAGATCCCAACTTGGAGAACGACCCAAACGACGGATGTCTCCCAGAACAACAAAAAAAAGGCGAACAACCAGCAGAAGAAGATGTATGATTGTTCAGAGCAAATTCAGCAAGTGGCAGAAACTCAGACCACCCCTCTTGATTGTCTGCCACAAAACAACGCAAGAACTGCTCAACATCCTGGTTTTTCCTTTCTGTCTGGCCATTAGATTCAGGATGATATCCGGACGAGAACGACAAATGAACTCCCAACCTGTCACAAAAGGCACGCCAAAAACGAGCCACGAACTGAGGACCCCTATCAGAAACAATGTCAGTAGGAACGCCATGAAGTCTGACAATTTCCATGACAAAGGCCTTAGCGAGAGTTTTAGCGCAGGGCAGTTTGATGAAGGGAACCAAGTGACACATCTTGCTAAAACGGTCCACGACCACCCAGATGACAGTAAAACCCTCAGAGGGGGGAAGGTCAGTTATAAAGTCCATAGCCAAATGTGTCCAAGGAGCACTGGGAACCTCCAAAGGACAAAGCAACCCCGCAGCAGGAGTATGTGAGGACTTAGATCTAGCACATATAGTACATTGACGCACCCACTTAATGACTTCCTTCTGCCATCCAGGCCACCAAAAACTGCGACCCACCAGTCTCTTGGTCTCAGAGATTCCGGGATGACCTGCCAACCGAGATTCATGACACTCAACAAACAAATCTCTCATAAAGGTCCCAGGCACAAACAACCTCCCATGAGGAGTGTTAGATGGGGCATTCTCCTGTGCTTTAAGAATCTCATCTTCCAAAACGGAGTCCAAAGCAGCTATCACAACACCTTCTTGTAAAATGTTCTCCTCTTTCTCAGCACCGACTATGGGAGAAAAACTGCGAGACAAGGCATCCGCCTTAACATTCTTAGTACCAGGGATGTAAGTAACGGAGAAATTAAACCGCGAGAAAAACAGTGCCCACCTAGCCTGACGGGCATTCAGGCGCTTGGCAGCATCAAGATATATCAGATTTTTATGATCCGTAAGAACCTGAACGGGAAATTCCGCACCTTCCAAGAAGTGGCGCCAGTGTTCAAATGCGAGTTTAATAGCCAATAATTCCCGATTACCAATATCGTAATTCAGTTCAGTCTCCGAAAATTTTTTTGAAAAAAAGGCACAGGGATGTAATCCATCCCCGTTATCCTGAGACAATACTGCGCCAACCCCCACAGAGGAAGCATCAACCTCAACCAAAAACGGCTTAGTCACATCAGGCTGCATAAGGATGGGAGCAGAGGTGAACCTCTCCTTGAGATACACAAAAGCTTCAATGGCCTCAGAAGACCACTGAACCGCATCAGCACCTTTCCTGGTGAGATCGGTCAGAGGTTTGACAATACTAGAAAAATTTTTTATGAATTTTCTGTAATAATTGGCGAAACCTAAAAACCTCTGTATCGATTTCAAACCAATAGGCCTAGGCCATTCCTGTACAGCTTGAACTTTAACCGGGTCCATCTCAAAACCTTCGCTGGAGATAATGTAACCCAAAAAACTAATTCTCTGTACAGCGAACTCACATTTCTCCAGCTTAGCAAAAAGCGAATTGTCCATTAATAACTGTAATACCTCACGTACGCTCCGCAAATGAGACTCCAGATCCGGCGAATAAATCAAAATGTCATCCAAATACACAACTACATTTTTGCCGATCAAAGGTCTAAGGATGTCATTAATAAGATTCTGAAAAAATGCAGGAGCATTAGTAAGACCAAAAGGCATAACCAGATTCTCAAAATGACCCACAGGAGTGTTAAAAGCAGTCTTCCATTCGTCACCCTCCTTCATGCGCAACAGATTGTATGCCCCCTTAAGGTCAATTTTAGAGAACCACTTGGCCCCCATTAACTGGTTAAACAGATCAGGAATCAATGGCAGTGGGTAAGGATTGCGTACAGTAATTTTGTTAATCTCACGAAAATCCAGACAAGGACGTAAACCGCCGTCCTTTTTTTTTACAAAAAAAAATCCAACCGCCACAGGAGACTTAGAGGGCCTAATGTGACCGGCGGCCAAACTTGTCTGTATGTATTCCTCCAAAGCCTTCCTCTCAGGAATAGTAAGGTTAAATAAACGACTTTTAGGAAGAGTCGCTCCAGGGACAAATTCAATAGAACAATCATAGTCTCTATGGGGAGGCAAAACCTGCGATTCCTTCTCAGAAAAAACTCTCCAAAAATCCTGAATAGGAACAGGCAATTCTCCCCTATCCAAAGCTGCAATACGCCCGTTACAACACTTGTCATAACATTTATGGCTCCAGGATTTAATTTCACTGGTAGACCAATCCAGTACAGGATTGTGAAATTTTAACCAGGGCAATCCCAATATTACTGGAGAAGGCAAGTTATTCAAAACTACCAAATCCAATTTCTCATGGTGAACACCATTAATAGTGAGAGGAAATTCACAGACCTTGAGAGTAATATTCTTCAAAGGGGAACCATCCACAGAAACCACAGCAATGGGGGATGATAAAGGTTCGGGTTTTAAATTGAGTCTTTCCAAGAATCCCCCATCAATTACATTCAGAGTAGACCCACAATCAACAAACACCCGAAATTCCATTAATTTTTCCTGAGCAATCGTGGAAGCAGCTAAAAATACACCCTTGGAAGTTAAACAGGCAATACGGGCATGACTGACCATTTTTTTTCTTTCTTCATACGAAGCTCACAGCCTTTAATCAAATGACCAGATTTTCCGCAATAGAAACACAAGCCTTCAGAAAATCTACGGTCTTTTTCTTGAGAGCGAGGTGCCACCGATCCAATCTCCATCGGTTCACCACTGTTAGTACACACATTCACATAACCAGAAACTGACATAGCAGAGGATTTGCTCTCATTAACCCTTGCACGCAGTCTCCTATCCACCCGTATAGCTAATTGCATAGTCTGTTGCAAATCTTCAGGTGTAGGATAAGCAATTAGCAGGTCTTTAACCCTTTCATTGAGCCCAGCAAGAAATAGACATTTCAGAGCAGAATCGTTCCACCCTGTTTGAGTAGACCAACGACGGAATTGAGTACAATATTTTTCCACATTACCTGATCCCTGTTTCAAACGTCTCAACTCAGTCTCGGCTGATGAGACACGGTTAGGATCATCATATAATAGTCCCAAAGCAGAAAAAAAACTATCCACTGATCTCAAGCATATATCACTAGGTTGCAAAGAAAAGGCCCACTCCTGAGGCTCTTTGCGCAAAAGTGACATTATGAACCCTATGCGCTGGGATTCATCCCCAGAGGACTTGGGTCTCAAACGAAAATACAATAAGCAAGCATTTTTAAATGAAAAAAATTCTCGGTGTTCACCAAAAAATAAATCCGGCAAACATAACCTTAGGCTACAAGAAATGTGCTCCAGGACAGTTACTCACGTGTTGACGGAGCTCGGCCACCTCCAGAGAGAGTCCCTGCAGGCGATGAGCCAAATCCTGAACCGACACCATGATGGAACAGAAAAATCTTTCCTTAGAGAATTTGCAGGCTGGACTTACTGTTATGTTCTGCTACCAGAGCTAAGGAAAGAGAGGAGATCTGTCCCTACGATTGAACTCAGCTTAATCCCTACGATGTAACAGGGAACCTGATCCTGCGATCAGACCTGCTAAAGTCCTAAGCTAGTCTGTACGGAGACTTATAGATATGGGGAAGGAATCCCTACAAGTACTAAGGACTGGGAGGAAAATGGGACACCTCCTAACAGAAATAGTAGCAGACAGACGAACAAACAAAATATATAGAACATAGAGGTCCGTAGACCAAGCAAACTAACAGAGTAGATACAGAGCACAGGCTAGCTAGAAAGTAGTTATACAATGAAGTCCAGCAAAGCCAGAAGGGCGGAGCAGGATTAAATAGGCCAACAAGGTCATGTGACCAGCAAAGGAAAAAACCTAAGAGCAAGATTCTAACACTAATGTCCATTCCTTGTTTTCTTTAGCCCAAACAAGTCTCTTCTGCTTGTTGCCTGTCCTTTGCAGTGGTTTCCTAGCAGCTATTTTACAATGAAGGCCTGCTGCACAAAGTCTCCTCTTAACAGTTGTTGAAGAGATGTGTCTGCTGCTAGAACTCTGTGTGGCATTGAGCTGGTCTCTAATCTGAGCTGCTTTTAACCTGCGATTTCTGAGTCTGGAGACTCGGATAAAATTATCCTCAGAAGCAGAGGTGACTCTTGGTCTTCCTCTCCTGGGGCGGTCCTCATGTGAGCCAATTTCTTTGTAGCGCTTGATGGTTTTTGCAACTGCACTTGGGGACACTTTCAAAGTTTTCCAAATTTTTCGGACAGACTGACCTTCATTTCTTAAAGTAATGATGGCCACTCGTTTTTCTTTACTTAGCTGCTTTTTTCTTGCCATAATACAAATTCTAACAGTCTATTCAGTAGGACTATCAGCTGTGTATCCACCAGACTTCTGCACAACACAACTGATGGTCCCAACCCAATTTATAAGGCAAGAAATCCCACTTATTAAACCTAACAGGGCACACTTGTGAAGTGAAAACCATTTCCGGTGACTACCTCTTCAAGCTCATCAAGAGAATGACAAGAGTGTGCAAAGCAGTCATCAAAGCAAAAGGTGGCTACATTGAAGAACCTAGAATATAAGACATATTTTCAGTTGTTTCACACTTTTTTGTTAAGTATATAATTCCACATGTGTTAATTCATAGTTTTGATGCCTTCAGTCTGAATGTACAATTTTCAAAGTCATGAAAATACAGAAAAATCTTTAAATGAGAAGGTGTGTCCAAACTTTTGGTCTGTAGTGTATGTGTGACAACTGTGTACCGCCCATGTGCCACATCATTAGCAAACATACCAGCTCCTGTGAATCATCCGTACAGTTAGCGCTGGTTGCTGAATGCTGCCCTTATCATTCTCCCCTGCTGGTGCTGCGATCGGCGTGAGCAAGGGACAATGTTGTGAGTAATATTCAGCTCCCGCTATGTCCTTGTGTAAAAATAAGAATATAATAAAAAAAAACTTATGCTCACCTGTCCAAAGATGTCCCCTGCTTTAACCCATCTGATTCCTCACGCTGAGGAGGCGGGGAGAGTGACTAGCTCCAGCGAGTGGGCCCCGGAGCAGCGCTCAGTGAGCGGTGTCCTCTAACTCACTGAACTCAGCGTAGCTCCGGGGTTCGCTCGCTGGAGCGAGTCATTCTCTCTGGTTCTTCTGCATAAGAGGTTAGGTGGATTACAACGGAGGACATCTTCAGACAGGTGAGTATAAAGATTTTTTTATTTTATTCTTATTTTTGCACCAGGACACAGTGGGAGCAGAATACTACTCATTGTCCATTGTGCAGCACAAGCACTGGACAATAATAAGGGCATTGTTAAGCACCCAGCCCTTGGGAACAGCGCTATCTGTACACTGATTCCCAGGCGCCTGTACATGTCACACTAATGACACACAGATGTCTTCTGTGTGTCATCAGTGTGGAATGTTTTGCGGCCCATGTAACGCAAAAAAAATGGACACACAGTCCTTGGAAACACACTGACATGTGCACAGACTCATTCATTTGAATAGGTCTGCGTGTATATGTGTCTCCAGTACATGTGGAAACTGCCACCATGCGTACCGGACACATAGAAGATTGAAAGAGGCCTAACTCTGCTGCCTCATTATAGTGAATGGATTCCTCCGGGATTAATCTGAATTATGTAGAAGCTGTGTGTATGGAGTCTGCATAATATTCTAGGAAAATCTGCGCTCCAGGAGGCAGATAGCGCTTTGTCCTTCCCAAGTCTCACTGTGTGGCTAAGCAGTACTGTACAGCCACAAATGGGGTATTTCTACATTAAGCAAAAATTGTGTGACACATTTTGGTGCCATTTTTACCCATTTTCCAGTGTGAAAATGTAAAATCTGGGGCTAAAACAAAACTTTGGTGGTAAAAATGTAATTATTCTTTCTTCACCTGCCAATGGTGTAAAATTATGTGAGGCACATGTAGTGTCAACATGCTCACTGCACCCCTAGATGAATTCACTGAGAGTTGTGGTTTGTAAAAATGGGTCTCTTATGAGGAGTTCTGCTGTTCTGGCACCTTAGGGGGTCTGCTAAAGTGACATGGCACCGTGAAACCAGCCCAGCAAAATATGAACTACAATATGGCGCTTCTTCCCTTCTAAGCTTTCCACTGTGCCTCAAAAATAGTTTTTGACTACATATGGGGAATAAGCATGCTCAGGAGGAATTGAACAAACACTTTAGGTATCCAATTTCTCCTGCTACCCTAATGAAAATAAAAAATTGGGGCTAAAAGATCATTTTTGTGGAAAAAAAGTGATTTTTTTTTCTTTTCACAGCTCTACGTTATAAACTTTTGTGAAACACCTGGCAGTTCAAAGTGCTCACCACACATCTAGATAAGTTCCTCAAGGGGTTTAGTTTCAAAAATAGTGCTACTGGTGGGGAGTTTCCACTGTTTAGGCACATGAGGGGCTCCCCAAAAGCGACATGGCGTCCGCTAATTATTCAAGCAAATTTTACATTCAAAAAGTCAAATTGCACTCCTTGCCTTCCAAGCCCTACCGTGCGCCCAAACAGTGGTTTTTCCCCACAAAGGGGATATTGGCATGCTCAGGAAAAATTGCACAACAAATTTTGGGGTCTACTTTTTTTTGTTACCCTTAAAAAAATAAAAAAATTTGGATCTAAAGTAACAATTTCGTGAAAAAAAGGTAAAATGTTCATTGTTTTCTTCCATATTCCAAAAATGCCTGTGAAGCACCTGAAGGGTTAATAAACTTCTTGAATGTAGTTTTGAGCACTTTGAGGGGTGCAGTTTTTAGAATGGTGTCACTTTTGGGTATTTTCTGTCATAAAGGCCCCTCAAAGTCACTTCAAATGTCATGTGGTCCCTAAAGAAATGGTTTTGTAAATGTTGTTGGAAAAATTTGAAATCGCTGGTCAACTTTTATCCCCTACAACATCCTACAAAAAAAAATTGGTTCCAAAATTGTGCTCATGTAAAGTAGACATGTGGGAAATGTTGTTTATTAACTACTTTGTGTGACATATCTCTCTGATTTAAGGGCATGAAAATTCGAAGTTTGAAAATTGCTAAATTTTCTACATTTTTGCCAAATTTCAGATTTTTTCCCAAATAAATGCAAGTCATATCAAATAAATTTTACTACCATCATGAAGTACAATATGTCACAAAAAAACTTTCTCAGAATGAGTGGTATCCGTTGAAGCGTTCCAGAGTTATTAACTCATAAAGTGACACTGGTCAGAATTGTAAAAATTGGCCTGTTCATTAACGTGCCAACAACCTTCGGGGGTAAAGGGGTTAAAATTAAGAAACAGTCCAAAAATTATCCCTCTTAACATTATCCTGACAGTTGATACATGCTGCCTAATCCATGGGTAATATAAATCAGGACTCTTGTATGATCTCAGCCAGGCATATTTGATTCTGAAATGCTGAGGCATTTCAGAAAAAAACGTACTTTAAAAGCTGTTGGGGACTGAGATTATGCTGTAAACTAGTTGTACAGTCAAGTCCCATGTGAGTTCTCCCTCCTGCTGCCCTGGAGTGACAGGTCTCTACTTATATGCACACATAGGCAGAGACTTGTCAATCCAGGGCAACGGTTGTGGGGAACTCACCCGGGACCTTGTCAAACATACCTAGCTGAGATCATACAGCCAGTGCCTGATACATGACTTTAATCTTTTGTGATCAGTCATAGTTTTGTCGCTTTCTGTAAGTCCATGAAAACGTCTGAAATTTCCTGCAAGATGGCAATTCAGAATTCAACTGCCTAGGCCTCTAGTATATACCAAATCTGATTGACTATGTATTTTATGAAGCATGGATACTTTCTCTTGGACTTGTTGATGGCCATCCGCTCTCAAAATAACAGCACTATGTCTGTGTGTCCTCTCAACTTTGGATGGTGTTTTTTGTGGTCAACATAGTGTCCACACAACAGAAAACGGTGTCATGGTTCAAATCCTCTTTGTTGCAAAAGAAATTACAATTGAGGTGGTACGTTATTGATTGTGGTGAACTTGGATTGGTAGGAGTTTAATTTTTACACAAATGGACAATTTTTTTTCTGGGCACGCTTATGGCTAACTGATGATATGAGAAGGATGAGTATTATGATGATGGTCATGACAACGACCAAGCACATCTTGAGGAAGCAGACTGATTCCCACGAAGATGATCAAAATAAGGAGGAGGACAGCTTGAGTCTTGCTCACATTTCTTGGTCAGCTTGTTTTTTTCCCAGAAGAGCAGTTGATGCTACTTCATACACTGATGGAAACCCATACTCTCCTGTTGATTTGTACTGGGATGCCCACAACTTATTTTCCTACCTCAAAGCCTGCACTTTAAAACAAATTGGTCTTCCAGCAACATGGTAAAGAATTCTTGCACCAGAGAGGCCCACACATAGAAAATGGCACAACCATGACTACCATCATAGCATTCTGGCACAGTTGAGCTTCCTTTACCAATGTAGTCTTGGCTTCAACTAATCCTGAACTGACCTCAAAAGAAGAGGAGCTCTTTAGGCTGGATGTCAGCTCAGCTCTTTATGGCTAATGCCACCTCTCAACACTAATAATATCACCTCCTCGATACCCGAATTTGGCTTCCAAGTCCCATTTACAACACAATCACCATCAACATCATCATCATTCCTGATTTGACTATCAGTTGACAGAGTGTGGGAAATGTCCAAAGCGCTTTGTCCATCACCCTACCTGATTCACACCAACATATTGGCCCTGACTCTGAGTCCCACTACCACTGCCAGTCCTCCTACCATTATAAATGACAGAGCTAGAAGCACTGTTTAAGTCATGTCCTTTGTCTCCTATCCAAGTACAAATGCTGATATATCCTCCTTAGTTCCATAAACCACAGCACTCTTGGTTCTAAAGGTGTAGAACAGTTGTTATCGATGGAATTAAAAGTCCATAATGTAAAAGATTAAGAGTTACACTGGTGGAAAAGGTGACTGTGGAGAACTCTGATTCAAACTGATAATGTCGCTGTCAGAGGTAACATCATCTTGTGACTGTGCTGTGACTGAGAAACTTGATGTGCCATATAGTCAATTATGCCCTCAACTTTCTCTCCACTAATATGCTTGCCAGAGAAAAACTATGTCAGTTTTGACCCGCTCTTGGTAGTATTACTGTTAGAACAGCAAGTGCCAAGTGGTGGTGGTGCAATAACAGCCATAAGCCTTCCATAGATGGAGTCTCTCAAGTTCTTAATCTTAGTTGCCAATTAACTTTTTGGGCAGCACTAACCACAACCTTCCAGACACTGTTAAGAGCGATGTACTGTTTTCCTTCACCGTAAATCTCTCATTTAAGAAGTGCACACAAGTTTTTAATAGGGTTCAGGTCAGGAGCAGAATGGGGCAGTGTCATTATGTGTCATTATTCTTTCATATTTAAGGCCTTTACTAACTGACCAAGCAGTCGAGTACTTCAATGCATGTGATTGAGCATTGTCCTACATAAAAATCATGATTTTCTTGAAAGATGCAAACTTTTTCATGTGCGCTGCTTGAAGATGGTTGTTCTTCTAAAACCTGGCAGTAGTTGATTTTTAGACCATCTTCAACCCAAAAAAGGTACAACAAGCTGATTTTTAACAATACTGCCAATAGCAGGGGAGGTCTGTGTTCGTTATTGATCCAGCCAAGGGCTCATCCATCTAGTCAATCAAGAGTTTTTTCTCATCTCATCAGTCCATAAAACCTTTGAAAAATCTGTCTTCAGATAATTATTGGCCCAGTATTGACTTTCAACTAATGTGTTTTGGTCAGTGGTGGTTAAGTTTCAGCTTTCTTTATTTGACAAATTCTCTGAGCAGTGAACACCTTGTATTTCTCGCCACTCCAGGGATGTTGCAGTTTTGGAATGTGACAGCACTGGAGGATAATGGGTTCCTGATCACTTTGCATTTGATTCATCTTAAATCTTGAGAATTATTGTGCATCTTTTTTCATAACTCTTTTTTGAGACCCTGTTGAATATTTGTAACAAAACTTTTGATGGTTCTGTGATCACGCCTAGATATAGTTGGAGTTGAAAAATATGCATAAAAATAAAGATATGGTCAGAATACTCACTTGCCTAATGATTCTTCTCAAAGTGTGTATGTTCCCTTTTAGAGATCATTTCATCTTCAACTCGCTAAACTGTTCACAATAACAGTAATTTTGACCAGGGGTGCCCAAACTTTTACATGCCACTGTGTGTATATAAAACAAAGGACAAGGCAGCACAAGCAAAAACAATAAACAGATGATAGGTGCCAGCTTCAAAGAGCTTCTTCAAACTTGACAAAAGCCCTTCAAAGCTGAAACGTTGCTTTTTTTTGCACACATGGTAAATTTAAAGTTTGATCACCTTTTTGATATTACTATAGTGTGCCGCCTGCTTTTTCATACAAATATAAATATATATTTGTATTTCATTTTTTTATAACACTATTCCCCTCTCCACCTGACCAAAAAATTCTATATATATATAAATATATATATATATATATTTGTACACATATATATATATATATAATATATATATATATATATATATATATATACACCGCGTGCAGAATTATTAGGCAAATGCGTATTTTGATCACTTTGATACTTTTTATACATGTTGTCCTACTCCAAGCTACATAGGCTTGAGAGCCAACTAACAATTAAGTAAATCTGGTGATGTGCATCTCTGTAATGAGGAGGGGTGTTGACTAATGACATCAACACCCTATATAAGGTGAGCTTAATTATTAGGCAACTTCCTTTCCTTTGGCAAAATGGGTCAGAAGAGAGATTTGACGGGCTCTGAAATGTCCAAAATTGTGAGATGTCTTGCAGAGGGATGCAGCAGTCTTGAAATTTCCAAACTTTTGAAGCGTGCTCACCAAACAATCAAGCGTTTCATGGCAATTAGCCAACAGGGTCGCAAGAACCGTGTTGGCCAAAAAAGGTGCAAAATAACTGTCCATGAATTGAGGAAAATCAAGGGTGAAGCAGCCAAGATGCCATTCGCCACCAGTTTTGCCATATTTCAGAGCTGCAACGTTACTGGAGTATCAAAAAGCACAAGGTGTGCGATACTCAGGTACATGGCCAAGGTAAGGAAGGCTGATGAAAAACGACCACCTTTGAACAAGAAACATAAGATAAAACATCAAAAATGGGTCAAGAAATATCTTTAGACTGATTTTTCAAAGGTTTTATGGACTGATGAAATGAGCGTGACTCTTGATGGGCCAGATGGATGGGCCAGAGGCTGGATCAATAAAGGGCAGAGAGCTCAACTCCGACTCAGACGCCAGCAAGGTGGAGGTGGGTACTGGTATGGGCTGGTATCATCAAAGATGAACTTGTGGGACCTTTTCGGGTTGAGGTTGCCAGCTTCTGGAAAACAACTTCTTGAAGCAGTGGTACTGGAAGAAGTCGGTATCATTCAAGAAAAACATGATTTTCATGCAGGACAATGCTCCATCACATGCATCCAACTACTCCACAGCGTGGCTGGCCAGTAAAGGTCTAATAGAAGAAAAAATAATGACATGGCCCCCTTGTTCACCTGATCTGAACCCCATAGAGAACCTGTGGTCCATCATAAAATGTGAGATCTACAGGGAGGAAAAACAGTACACCTCTCGGAACAGTGTCTGGGAGGCTGTGGTGGCTGCTGCACACAATGTTGATCGAAAACAGATCAAGCAACTGACAGAATCTATGGATGGAAGGCTGTTGAGTGTCATCATAAAGAAAGGAGGCTATACTGATCACTAATTTTTTGGGTTTTTGTTTTGTGCACTGATATTGGTTTACCTGGTGAAAATAAAGAAGTGAGATGGGATTATAGTTGATTTTTTTTATTAAGTTGCCTAATAATTCTGCACAGTAATAGTTACCTGCACAAACAGATATCCTCCTAAGATAGCCAAATCTAAAAAAAAAACACTCCAACTAGCTTGAATATTTATTAGTCTTTTCGGTTGATTGAGAACATAGTTGTTGATCAATAATAAAAATAATCCTCTAAAATACAACTTGCCTAATAATTCTGCACACAGTGTATATATATATATATATATATATATATATATATATATATATAAATATATGTATATATGTACAAATCTGGAAAGCAAATTGTGGCAACAACCCACATTATTTTTATGATGCTTATGTCAAATTGGACTGATAAAACTGGTATGCAAAAAATGTAATGTGCTTTTTTTTCTATGTATTTTGTTTATTTTATTTTTAACCAAATTCACGTAACAAGAAATGCTAGGTAGGTACATTATCCAAAATTCAACATTTTCAACAGGGCTCTGCACTGAATTGGTTTGGCATGTAGGATGTAAAATTGGACTTCATATGATTAAAATTAACTTTAAAAGTTAATTTTAATCATATGAAGGGATAACAGTAATAGTACATATTATATGTAAGAGTAATCCCTTATCATGCTAGAAATAATAATGCATATGTGAATGGATCTTTACATAGATGAGATTAGTATACTAGTTACCAAAGGACAGGTTCAGCGTGAATAATATGAAAAGCATGACATTAACGGTATTTCATTGGTTTTATGTCCAAAGATGTGCAGATAATATCTCTGGTTTATGCAATTTATTTTTACTATTGAGGTAATTGAATAATATTTTGGATATTAAATATATCATATCTCACTGTCTCAAAATTTAGCATTGTGTAAATATTGTATAGTTAGATATGACGGTTTTCCTTTTTAACCCTCTTCAGTGGCTATGCATCGGATATGTGTGTGGGTTATAAACCTATACTTGAATTTCATTGTAACACCCTTAGTTCCTTACCACTATATCCAGGTATATGTCGCTAGGGCGCATGGCTGCGTGACCTCTGCCCCACTCACGTGATTGCACGTGAGCGGTGCCGTTAGTCACGGCAGCCACTCCCCTCCCGATGACGCCCTTGGTGATGCTCGGTTTTCTGACACCACCTCCCATTGGCTCAACATGACTATTTAACATCTGCTTACCACTATGATGCCACTCCCCCAGAGGAAGGCACTCCAGCCGAAATGATCATTGGGGTGGTGGCACCACAGTATCCGATCAAGGTAATTTACTATTAGTAGCCACACATATGCCTTCCACAAGAGAGATGTTTTTTTCACGAGTATCTTACTTAATTAGGACACTGAACTTTGGCTGATTTAGAATTAGATTAAAAATACTCACTGTGCTGCCTAGAGGTTTTCAAAGCCATCTGTCTATGTCCTTACCACTCTTTTCATTGTATACACTTCTTGCATTTTTCATTGCATGTACTTATCAATTGCCTTGCTTTACTGCAGTGCCATCTTTTTGATCTTTCACCTATCATTACCCTTGTTTATAAAACCCTGCACATTTTTTAATATGAATTAATAAATATTGCTTTTATTCATCTACCCTTTGGTTGCTTGGTGCATTTCTCCTTTATGCTTTTCAAGAAAGTTAATTTGTTAAATGCATCATTAAAATGTCTGGAATGCGATCAAGCTTCTTTTGTCTTGTTAAAAAAGAGAAAATTAAGAGAAAAAATCTTCATAAACAGGAACGATCAAAAAATTAAAAAAGTTGACTCTCTTCACTTGTCAGCATTACAAAATGTTCTTTTTTTTGTCAAGTAGAAAAATAGACTAGGGGCTTTGAACTTCCTTACTGGTTTTTAGTCCTTGAACAATGAAAAAAATGTTCTAATTCACAGGCTCATGACCTACTTGAGTATATCATAGATCAATCAATTCATAGCGTGCAGCAGCTTGCACCGTTCATTTCTGTCTCCTCTATCAGGCTGTGTGCCCACTATGCGTTTTTCAAGCGTTTTTGATGCGGAATTTCCGCCGTGTAAATGCTAGATAAACGCTTGATAATCCGTGTCCCATGACGGATTTTCCTTGCGGAAAAATCCACATGTCCATTATTTGTGCGTTTACGCTTGTGCATTTGAGGTCACAATGCATTTGAAAAATACAAGTCAAATCTGCATGTAAAAACGCTGCAAAAACGCGTCAAAAATGCATGTAAAATCAGCGAGCGTTTTTACTGTCAAGAACATGCAGAAACGCTGCAGAAATTTTCTGCTTCAATTCTGCATCGTGGGCACTTAGCCTCAATCAACTCCGTAGTGACCACCAATACAAATTAAAACTGGCTTGAGATATAAGTGAATAGCATCCCCCGATGGGTGAAAATGCCTCAGCTGTCAGGTGTGCACTATAGCTAAGACACTGCAGCCGTTTAACTCCTTAGATGCTGCTGTCAATAATGACTATGGCATCTAAATGAGTGTGGGGGCACCCTCGTTAACGCATCTGCACCCTGAGATCATGATTATGTGGTCTCGATGGTTGCCATGGCAAATCATAGCCAAATAACAGCCGTAGAGTCTGCTGGCTAAAGTGACCTGTTCAAATGTTAGTTAAGCTCAGTAAAGTCCGATTTATTGGACAATATTCACACTGGTGAACATCACCAAAATAGATCATAAATCATAAGGAAAGGGAAAAGGGGGAAAAAAGAGTGTGAATAAATATAAAATATAACTTTTAATATGGATTCAATTAAAATACTAATATTTAATTGTAAAATCAAATTCTTACATACATCCAAGTGGATGCATATGGGATCGATATTAATTTATAAATTCTGACCCTATAAGTCCTGTATTATATGTCACAGCCAGATAAATTATACAGATCCACCACCTATGTCACTCAAAGTTGGAGGTGGGGAATTATATTGTGCTGTCCCTTTTAAATGTATATTTCCCTATTTACTCTGCATGAGTAATTATAAGAAATCATTGTGGGTCACCGCTACATTCTGATTCAGAAAAATGAATTATACAGTATTCTTTGTGGATAATAGTGAATGTGACAGTTATAACTATTATAAGGTTTCCTTCTGTCACATATTAGTATGGGTCACTCTTATATTATAAGTGACCCCACAAATGAATGAAGCGGAATCCCCACAAGATTCAACCCAAAATATATTGTGGGGGTGTATCGTCCCCGTTGCTGACGGCATGCTGCACCCCTAATATCAAGCCCCGCAGCGGTATGAGGAGCAGACAGTGATCTATCAAAGCAGCTATATGCAAGGCTGCACTGTCACTCCTCCATCTCCATCACGGTGCTAGGAGTGGGCAATGTTATATCAGCGGCAGCTAAAGTTGTAGCTGCACGCTCACTCCTAACACCGGCAAGCAGTCTCACACGCTGGCCGCGTACACGTGGTATGCACGCGGTCAGTGTGATAATCCAATTCAGTGAGACGCTATACTGAGTTACCAGACGGGGACATAGTGGGTGGGTAGGAAAGGGAATACAAGATTACAGGCTGGCATATGAATATACAGGACATGAACGTCCCGACGCGCATTTCGCCGGAGGTACCGGCTTTTTCTAAGGGCAGGATCGGCCGCCTTCTCAGGTTATTTATACATCCTGCCATGACTGACAGGTATGGCAGCCAATTAAATCAAAGGTACAGATTTGTTAAGATCAATTGGTAGAGGGTATAATGAACAGAATTGTGAACCAAATGAACATTTCATATTAAATTATAAGCATCAAGGCCTAAAATAATTGTTAATCAGTTTATATAAAGGTAGTTCATTTGATTGTCTGTATAGGGAAAAGGCGAATAATCTCAGGATAGATTATGTATGAGGAAGAGATATAAAAAGAGGAGTGTATAATGCTGTTAAATATAAATCAAAGGAGGACAAGTTATAACAGAATCATGAGATATGCTATAGATTCTACAAGGATTCAAATGGAATGATCAGCAGATAGACTCCTAATCCAAGGAGAATATTGTCCAAAGGACATGCAGTACATATCATACATATGTGGTTTGATTATACTCTCAAAGTTAAACCACCAAAATAATCACATATCAAAGAGATGACGAATAATCTAAGGATATGTCATCAAAGAATATATCCTAAAGAGGTATGTAATATATATGAATATATATTTGATTATAGTGGACAGATAAAATCAAAACCAAACCCACAAAGTACCCTGATCTCATAGACGAGATCAGAGAAAGAAGCCAAAATTGAAGTTCTCATTAAGTCCGTGGGGTCGGACCGTATTCAATCTGAAAATCCATTCACTTTCCTTCTTTAGAAGGATTGAATCCAAATTGCCCCCTCTGATATCCATTTTCTGTTGGAGAATAGCCCACCCTTTCAATTCTTTCCACCTTAAGGCATGTACATCCTTAAAATGTCTGGCAATAGGGTTGGGTGCAAAAACTTTCAGTTTTTCTTTAGTTTTTTGTTCATCCTTATCATAATTGACAATGCTTCCAATGTGTTCTCTCACCCGGGTTTTCAAATCTCTCGTGGTTTTCCCCACATATTGTAGTCCACATGTACATTCCAAACAATAAACCACTCCAACAGAGGAACAGTTAAGGTGTTGTCGCAAGGTAAAGGTTTTTCCAAAGGCATCTCTAAAAGACCTCTTGGGAACTAGAATTTGGCAAGCCTTGCATATCTTACAAGGAAAAAAGCTAAGGATGAACAAAAAACTAAAGAAAAACTGAAAGTTTTTGCACCCACCCCTATTGCCAGACATTTTAAGGATGTACATGCCTTAAGGTGGAAAGAATTGAAAGGGTGGGCTATTCTCCAACAGAAAATGGATATCAGAGGGGGCAATTTGGATTCAATCCTTCTAAAGAAGGAAAGTGAATGGATTTTCAGATTGAATACGGTCCGACCCCACGGACTTAATGAGAACTTCAATTTTGGCTGCTTTCTCTGATCTCGTCTATGAGATCAGGGTACTTTGTGGGTTTGGTTTTGATTTTATCTGTCCACTATAATCAAATATATATTCATATATATCACATACCTCTTTAGGATATATTCTTTGATGACATATCCTTAGATTATTCGTCATCTCTTTGATATGTGATTATTTTGGTGGTTTAACTTTGAGAGTATAATCAAACCACATATGTATGATATGTACTGCATGTCCTTTGGACAATATTCTCCTTGAATTAGGAGTTTATCTGCTGATCATTCCATTTGAATCCTTGTAGAATCTATAGCATATCTCATGATTCTGTTACAACTTGTCCTCCTTTGATTTATATTTAACAGCATTATATACTCCTCTTTTTATATCTCTCCCTCATACATAATCTATCCTGAGATTATTTGCCTTTTCCCTATACAGACAATCAAATGAACTACCTTTATATAAACTGATTAACAATTATTTTAGGCCTTGATGCTTATAATTTAATATGAAATGTTCATTTGGTTCACAATTCTGTTCATTGTACCCTGTACCAATTGATCTTAACAAATCCGTACCTTTGATTTAATTGGCTGCCATACCTGTCAGTCAAGGCAGGATGTATAAATAACCTGAGAAGGCGGCCGATCCCGCCCTTAGAAAAAGCCGGTACCTCCGGCGAAACGCGCGTCGGGACGTTCATGTCCTGTATATTCATATGCCAGCCTGTAATCTTGTATTCCCTTTCCTACCCACCCACTATGTCCCCGTCTGGTAACTCAGTATAGCGTCTCACTGAATTGGATTATCACACTGACCGCGTGCATACCACGTGTACGCGGCCAGCGTGTGAGACTGCTTGCCGGTGTTAGGAGTGAGCGTGCAGCTACAACTTTAGCTGCCGCTGATATAACATTGCCCACTCCTAGCACCGTGATGGAGATTGAGGAGTGACAGTGCAGCCTTGCATATAGCTGCTTTGATAGATCACTGTCTGCTCCTCATACCGCTGCGGGGCTTGATATTAGGGGTGCAGCATACCGTCAGCAACGGGGACGATACACCCCCACAATATATTTTGGGTTGAATCTTGTGGGGATTCCGCTTCATTCATTTGTGGGGTCACTTATAATATAAGAGTGACCCATACTAATATGTGACAGAAGGAAACCTTATAATAGTTATAACTGTCACATTCACTATTATCCACAAAGAATACTGTATAATTCATTTTTCTGAATCAGAATGTAGCGGTGACCCACAATGATTTCTTATAATTACTCATGCAGAGTAAATAGGGAAATATACATTTAAAAGGGACAGCACAATATAATTCCCCACCTCCAACTTTGAGGGACATAGGTGGTGGATCTGTATAATTTATCTGGCTGTGACATATAATACAGGACTTATAGGGTCAGAATTTATAAATTAATATCGACCCCATATGCATCCACTTGGATGTATGTAAGAATTTGATTTTACAATTAAATATTAGTATTTTAATTGAATCCATATTAAACGTTATATTTTATATTTATTCACACTCTTTTTTCCCCCTTTTCCCTGTTCAAATGTTAGCAACATTTTTCTTCTTATCATCCACATTGTATTAATTACTCAATAGCACCTGAAGGGTTAATAAGCTACTTGACGACAGTTTTAAATATGTTGAGGGTGCTGTTTTTTAAATTGAATAACTTTTTGGGGTTTTCCAATATATGGTCCCCCCAAAGTCACTTTAAAACTGAATAGGTCCCTGAAAAAATAAGTTTTGTAAATTTCCTTGAGAAAATAAAAAAATTCTGCTACAATTTAAATCTTCTAACATACTATCAAAATAAAATAACATTTTACAAATGTTCTAAAGAAGACATGAGGTAAATGCTATTTGTTAACTATTTTGTGTGGTATGACTTGCTAGATTAAAGGGATAATCAATCAGAGTTTGAAAATTGCTGATTTTTGTAACTTTTTGTCATATTTCTGATATGTTTTAAGCATATGTATAAATATTGACCTAAACTTATTATCATTAAATATAATTAGTCATGAAAAACAATCTCAAAATCCCTGGGATATATTAGAATGTTCCAGAGTTATTGCCATATAAAGTGACACTGGTCAGATTTGAAAAATAAGGCCAGGTCACTAAGGGGTTAAATATATTATTCATGGACTACTACTCCCATTTTCTACCTTCAGTGCTGCAGTAGTACTTAATACTTTGATTGCTATAGTTAGTTGTCCAATGCTTTAGCACTTTCTTTCCTCAAACTTTACTGTGGAGCTGTGCAGTTTGTGGTTCTCTCTCTAGGTAAAATTCCTCCTGCTTTCCTTGTCTCAGCTTTTATAGTGGCTCTGATACTCTTTTCAGGTTGGCTGCACTGTAGTAGGTGATCTGATTGCTGCACGGTATTATGGACAAGCTAACGACGCCATTCCTGATGTCATGTGAGCCCTCTCTAGCTGAAGCAGTCTTTGACAAAGCATGTATGGCGCCAAGCTTTTCTAGACAGTTTTTGAATTAAATTGAGATTACTGAGGCCCGGTCTGCAAAATTTCATAAAAATAATTAATTAATTTTCAGTGTATTAATAGGATTCTCATTAAAGAACTGAACAAGTCCTATGTCAATTTCTTTACCTGAACTACCCTTTATTTTGTATGATTAACTGGCTTTCCGGAGCAGATATATACAAAACTATTTTGGATGGCTGCCAAAAATCTTCTTTTCAGAATGAGAAATAGCTACAAACCACAGTAAGTTGATACATTGACCTACAAAACCGCTAACTATTCCCATAAAATCACCATCTTGTTGTTTAGATTCTGTGCTAGTTTCCTAGAAATAAATGATTGTTCACAAGCAGATAGGATGTTTTGATATTAAACTGAGCTGCACTGCCACCTAGCTTCTTCCAATAAAGAATGCTTTTAAAAGACACATCTGCTCCACACATACCGTAGATGCAATAAAAAATATTGTTAATGAAAGCTTTCAGTTGAATGAAATGTTATTGCAGGAGAATTAACACATTGGCTGCATGGAAAATATAACACTTTTCAAAAGGGAACGGAACCCATTGCTATTTAACAGTATTCTTCAATAAATGAAGCATATTTTTCAGCTATTGGCAAATCAGTTAAAACTCAAAGTTAAAGGGTAAGCCTGAGATCCTGTAACTTAATAGGTAAATATATTGCCTTCATATTCATTAGCACAACTTAATTTTGAAAAGAACATGTAAAATACTAATAAAACTACTGAGGAGTTCAAACAAAGACAGCGAGCACATTTATAGTCTATAGAAGAGCAGGTTTGTATGCTGCTGTTTTGTCTTTTCAATGCAGATGTGGCCAGGCCAATTAACTATTAAACTTTTCCTTTTTGTATGGAGCTCTACAGATTGTATGCAATGCTATAAACGTAGTGCTTCTAGGGAAGAATACCTCTACATACATGTGAGATTAGGACAGGGCATCAAATAGCAGAATGGTGATGGTCCGACCCTCAGCACCGTCATCAATCAGCTGCTACAAGCTTTAGAATCAACCAGATGTAAATAGTAAAATTGTACCAAGATGCACTGTTCGTCTCCATTCACTGATTACATCTGGCTGTTGCTGGAGTTGATAATAGCTGATCAGTGGAGATTGTGGGTTTCAGATCCACACTGAACTGATATTGATGATGTATACTAAGGGTAGGTCTTCAAAATAGAATTTCTTGGAGCATTTAGAACTGTGGACATTGGGAATTAATCTGACTCCATGGGTTAGCACAGTACATAGAAGTTGTGTAGCATGACAAAAGTTGTAAAGACAAAAGTGGGAGGTTCAGATTATAAAGAAAGCCTTAAATCATTGACATAATGTAATCGCCAAGTGGTGTTATGACTGGAACAGTATAGTGGTTACGGAGAAAGAAGAGCCATAGGGCGGACTTACACTGACCAATAATTGTGAACTAGTATTCCTAGGAATGTTTGTTTCCTTATTATCGTCCTGACTAAACAGACTGGCAATCACCCAAAGTATGGGCAAAATGCTCATTCATCAGGTAAAACTATTTGGATTCTTGCTTTAAAGGGGTGACCATCTATGTATATGCTGAAACAGGCTGTTTTCAATGTCTGTTGTCAGCAAGTGCAAATATATGTAAGGATGTGGACTGTATTGCCCTGTTCCTGTCCCTTGAAGACAACAATCACTTAATGTAAAGAATAATATGCATCTAGTGTGTAATATGATATGGTGTATTATAAGTATTGTTAATATGGCAAAGTGTAGCAATATATAATGTTGGTAGTGTACAGCATAGGGTAAAGCCCCCGTCACACTAAGCGAGGTCGCTAGCGAGATCGCAGCTGAGTCACAGGTTTTGTGACGCAACAGCGACCTCAGCAGCAATCTTGCTACGTTTGACACGTAGCAGCGACCAGGCCCCTGCTGTGAGATCGCTGGTCGTGACGAAATGGCCTGGACCATTATTTGATCATTGAGGTCCCGCTGGGTAGCATGCATTGGTGTGCATGACACCTTACCAACGACCTCGTTGGCGACTCAGATATAGGTCGCTATGGGCTGCCGTATCGTTGCTGCATTGTTTGGAAGATCTGACTGTTTGACATCTCACCAGCGACCACATAGCGATGCAGCAACGATCCCTGACAGGTCGTATTGTTGTCGGGATCACTGTAGCGTCACTAAGTGTGACGGTACCTTAAGACATAGATTAGGACCTAGGGCATAAGATAAGGACCATAGGTGTAGTACATACTGATATAGGATAAGGTATGTTTAATGTTTAGGGCTAGACAACAATGGGAGGGGTTATAGAGAAGGGACTCACTTAGGCTATGTGCCCACGATGCAGAAATGCTCCGGATTTTTTCCTGAGCGTTTCTGCATCTCCTTGCCAGAAAAAAACGCATGCGGATTGTACATGCATTTTTCTTGCCAGGGACAAGCGGATGTGAAGTGTTCTTCACATGCATTTCCGCATGCGGGTTGACCAGCGCTTTCCAAGTGATTTTAGCATCACTTGGAAAAGTGCTTGACAACTTGGTCACACTATATAAATCCATGCAAACGGCATGGATTTATGTAGTGTGACCGAAAAGAATGTTAAAAAATAAAAAAATAAATATATACTTACCTTCTGACAGCCCCCGGAGTCTTGATTCGATGCGTCTCGACTTGCCGGCAGCTCGCGGTACACTGAAGGACCTGCCGTCACGTGACTAAATGACGTCAGCGTAGGTCCTTCAGTCCACTGCGATCTGCCGACAAGCGAAGACAAGCACACCGGGGGCCATCAGAAGGTAAATATAATATTTAATTTTTATTTTATTCTTTTTTTTTACAGGTTCTACGGTACCTGGGTCTAGAGGAGATTCTCCTCTCCTCCAGACCCGGGTACCATCCGCACATTGAAATGCTTGGATTCCGCATGTACAGATGCTGTGATGCGGATTCCATGTGTTCCAATGCAAGTCAATGGCGGTGAAAACGCAGCGCTTCCGCAAAATAATTGGTAGTGCTGCGTTTTTTTCCACAATGATGACCCGCAGCGGAAATTTCCGCAGCATGTGCACAGAACATGCGGATTGTCATTGGAGAACATGGCAGGCCTTCTACCATGCATATTTTAAGCGTTTCTGCAGTGGAATTGCCGCTGCGGAAATGCTTAAAAAACGCTTCGTGGGCCCAAAGCCTTACTGGTATTTGTTAGATAGAGAAGTACAGTGACAAGGTCAAGTTCAGGCGCAGTTGTCTGCTAGGACCAGCATGTACCAGTCGTTAAAGGCAGTGGACAGTCATACTGATATCCCTTGCAGACATTCCAGCAATGTTAGCCCAAAGATCAGTGTGGGTGCTGAAGGGTGCATCATGTCCTCTGGTGCACAGGTGAAGATGGACGCTGAATCGTGTGAAGGGCAGGTGGCTGATCATGGGTGCACTTGTTGAACTGGCCAGGAAATCCCCAAGGCTGACGAACTCAGTGGGCTTAGGGATAGTCCAGGAGAAACGAATGGTAAGGCTGTTGATGAGTAAGTAAGGAATGCAAGGTGTTGTGCCCTATCCCACATGTTGCAATCTGAAGAACTTAAACTGACCAGTATATGTTTGCTTGTAAAACTGAACTCTGTGCCCCCTGAGTGGTGTGCAATGGTTCCTGAAGATGGAGGCCTGGAGACAGCAGAGGCCTGCAGCCTACAAGTGAGTAGAATGAACCCCACACCTGATAACACACTGGGACTGGGGACTAGGACACTCTTTTCCTTTAACATGCCATAGCGTAACCAGAAAGCAGCTCGGCCATGCCTGCCGGTCTTGACGAATTTACATATATTTTTAAAATGTGGCATCTTTTGAAAAGGCAAGCACAAATAGTAGTGAAATATTAAGTATTAAGCTGATAATAAATCAAGGCCACAATATGGGTTTTGGCTATTTCCACAGTAACAAAAGAGTAGATTCTGGAAGGGTTTTTCAGATGCAAGTAAAGCCCCCATCACACTAAGCGAGATCGCTGCTGAGTCACAAGTTTTGTGACGCAACAGCGACCTCAGCAGTGATCTTGCTACGTTTGACACGTAGCAGCGACCAGGCCCCTGCTGTGAGATCGCTGGTCATGTCGAAATGGCCAGGACCATTTCTTGATCATTGAGGTCCCGCTGGGTAGCATGCATTGGTGTGTATGACACCTTACCAACGACCTCGTTGGCGACTCAGAAATGAGAAGTCGTCCCTCACCGAGGTCTGAATCGTCAGAGTAACTGCTATGTGACTGGGTCCCAACGACCGCTGACATTGTTATACAGGTCGCTACGGGTCGCCGTATCGTTGGGAAGATCTGACTGTTTGACATCTCACCAGCAACCACATAGTGGCGCAGCAAAGATCGCTGCCAGGTCGTATCGTTGTCGGGATCGCTGTAGCGTCGCTAAGTGTGACAGTGCCTTAACATGCTCAAGCAATTGATTCAAGATATGGAGTAAAGCACTGATTTGAGTCAAACATGAAGACAGAGGAGTGTATTGCTTACACTTGAAGTTATGGTAGTACTTGACTCTAAAAAATAAATATCAGATTAGGTAGGTTAGTAGATGGTGAGAACACAAGGAGCTCCATTTTTGAAAGATTACATTTTAAATAGAAGACATGATGTTATATACAGAGGATAAACAATCATTGTTGCTTTGTAGTAGTACAGGAATTATGTGACAGTGGCAACAGAATCCTGGTAGTATTAAAAGCCAAATCTGATAATTGACTAAAATAGCAGTCAAATGTGGACAGTGCTCAAAACTCAGATTCAAAAGAGTTCTGTGCATCAAGCTAACAGCATACACATTAGGAGCTTGTGGTCTACAATGTTAAACATCACACAGAGAAAGACAAAATAATAAAGTGTGATGCATTACTTTTACATATAACAGTCAGGAATATTTGAGACATTGAAAAGGGTCATTATTTAGTTAGAGCTTAAAATATTTAATCAATATCATCCGAACTGATAAAGTAGCACAGGGAAAAAGATAAGAGGCCATAAGCCACAGTAATGCCTAACTCAATAAGGGGTGGAAACTCTGAATGTAAATATGGATCCTAAAAATAATTTGGAATCATAAATCCACCATCTATAATAAACAATAAGGTTTATTAAAAAATACAAATATGACAAAATACATGCAAAAATATTAACAATATAAGGTGAAGACTGACCCGAAGGTGACAACCCCCCTAGGAAGCCCACTCAAAACACACGTCGGGGTTATAGTCACTTAGTCTAATGCAGATATATGAGAAAGACATAGGATTCTGTATACTTATAGTACTTTGGAATGTTCATTATACTGTCTATTATGCAATCTAGTAACCATTTATCTTTCTATTATTGATGATTCCTTTACTTTTGATTATAGCACATTGACCTTTTTTGCATAGGATTGGATGAGCCCTGTGCTCACCATCACATACAGTATAGACAATGCATCCTTAATGCTGCCTTTTCTTACGTAATGTGTTTTGACCTTGTCCTTTGCACAGTTCAGTCATGGGGTTATAACAGCATGTTTATTCAGAGAAGAGAAATATACCAAAAAGAAAATAATGGATTAAATACCCATTTCTCATAACAGAGTTGTGCGGTGTGTGGCAATATAGCCCTTGTCTCTCTTGGAGGTTCAGAGTCTGGGGAATCAGGGCACTTTGAGAGATTTAGGCCATGGCCCACTATCAGTATTTGATCAGTTTTCGGTCAGTATTTTTTCTCAGGAGTGGGAGCCAAAACCAGATGAGGAACAATCAGAGAAAAGGTATAATAGAAACAAGTCACTAATTCTGCATTTATCACCCACTCCTGGTTTTGGCTCCCACTCCTGAGAAAAAGTACTGACCGAATACTGACCAAATATTGATAGTGGGGCATGGCTTTATTATAGTGTTTGGAAGACAAATCTAGACAAAAAATAAAAAGGATTGGGGACAATGATGACTATAAAGACTCTTTTTAAATTGCTGATTGTTAGACATGTCAGATAATTCATGCTGCCCGCAGCAGCAGAAAACAGGGACAGGCTTTCTGATTTAAGGTATCTATGTTTTTGTGGAAAGCTGTGGTGATTCTAAAAATGATTGAGGAATGGAGAGAACATTATCTGTTTGAGTCCTTGCATTTTCCAGTTATGCTAAATTGAGAGGTTTCTGTCTATTATTGTGTAAGGAGAAACCAGTAAATCAAGTTTAACCAGGATGGAACCTACTCAGATGGCTGATTTTTTTTAACCCCTTCATGACCAGAGCAATTTCCGTTTTTACATTTTTGTCTTTTGCTCCCTTTCTTCTCAGAGCCAGAACTTTTTTTTATTTTTTATTCAATATGGCCATGAGAGGGCTTATTTTTTTGCGGGACAAGTTGTACTTTTAAACGTCATCACTGGTTTTACCATATCGTGTACTGGAAAACGGGCACAAAATTCCAAGTGCGGTGAAATTGCAAAAAAAATTCCACAATTGTGTTTTTGTTTTTTTTACCACGTTCATTGAATGCTAAAACTGACCTGCCATTATTATTCTCCAGGTCATTATGAGTTCGTAGACACAAAACATGTATAGGTCCTTTTTTATTTAAGCGATGAAAAAAAATCCAAAGTTTGCTAAAAAACAAAAAAAAAAAAGTAATTTTTCTTGATCTGGGGTCGGGTGAGGGCTTATTTTTTGCACGCCAAGCTGACGTTTTTATTGATACTATTTTGGGATAAATCCGATGTTTTGATCGCCCGTTATTTCATTTTACTACAATGTTGCGGCGATCAAAAAAACGTAATTCTGGCGTTTGGACTTTTTTTCTCGCTACACCGTTTACACATCAGATTAATTCTTTTTTTATATTGATAGATCAAGCGATTCTGAACGCAGCGGTACCAAATATGTACATGTGAGGTTTATTTATATTTTTTTATTTTGAATGGGGTAAAAAGGCAGTGATTTAAACTTTTATATTTTTTATTTTTATATTTATATTTTTAAACCTTTTTTTTACGCTTTCTGCATGCTTCAATAGTTTCCATAATAGACTAGAAGCTGCAATTTCCTGATTCCTTCTACTGCATACAGGCGACAAGCAGATTGCCTGTATGCAGTAGAAATGCTCATGTGCTATGAGAGCCGACCACTAGGTGGCGCTCATGGCAATCTTTACCTGACAACCACAGGGGTCTGCTATAGACCCCGGGTTTCCATGCCTACCCATCAGTCACCCGCGATGACGTGACGGGGGCCCCTGATAGGCTGGGTAAGTGACGCACTTCCGGCATTGCACTGCTAAATGCCGCTGTCAAAGATTGACAGTGGCATTTAATTGGTTAACAGTCGCGGGTGGATCGCGATTCCACCGGCGGCTGTTGCGGGAACATGTCAGCTGAACCGGCCTTTCCGACATGGTGTGTACTATTACTGACCACATCGGAAAGAGGTTAAAGAACAAAACAAATATGGGAGGAAAGAAAGCAAACCATTTTAGATAATGTTTCTCAGCAATAAATCATTTTTGGAAAAAAAAATCAAAAATTAGGCTTCAAAAAGCGCTACAAAGGATGTGAGGAACAGAAAATAATGTATAAAAAACTTCAAAATTTATTGAACTACACATTACGGAGCCAGTCCAGCTCCTTCATCAGCCTCACAGAGACTGAATAACACATGCCATCATTCATCCCTAGTGACCCCACAATCTTAACAATCTTACTGATTGGTTGGCCTCACAAAGTGAATTTATTATTTCTTTACCTGCATTAAAAAAAAACATCCAATAGCAATTATCTATGCCATTTGCAATCCCTGCAAACATATATCCAAAGCAATCCATATTGGAAGGTATTATCTATACATTCATTTAAACCCTCAGGCGTCAAGGTGGATAGTCTAAATATCAAATAAGACTCCCTGTTGACAAGTTTCTATAATCTACTTGGTGTATTTTGAGCTATTTATTCTATAAGGGTAAGTTTCAGACAATTAGGGTCTTTTTTTGTGATCAGTGATGAAATGTTTGGATGTACTATATGCATAATAATACCATTCCTTATATTATACCTATGACAATTTATTCTGTTGTGTGCTGCTTACGTTGTGGGTCCAACGTACTAAAGATTGCAGTCATTGCAACAGATAGATAACATAGTTGTCATTGCAGTTTAAAAGTTGATTGATAAGGAAAACTTCTCCTGTGATCGTAGACAAGAATGTTGTCCAACCTTGTTTTATCATTTTGCAACTCAAACATTTCATTCCCCCACACTGATAGGAACCTCTAATGGGTGTCTGAACTAAGGGCCCTTGGGTGGGGTGAGTCAAGAGTGAATCTGAATTGATGGGGTCTGAAGTGCTATCCAGCAATTCTCATTCCACTAACTCCCCAGAGTTGTCAGCTGACAACTTGCAATGTTCAACTTGTTTCTATTGATTCATTGTATATAACTGACTGCTGTCAGTCCGGCTGGGTGAAAGAAGACTGAATACATTTGAACCCATGATTGCTTTCATACTTTATGTGTGATAAAATGTTCTACAATATCTATTTATACAATGCACTGTACATTAATAAATATGGTGACAAATCCTCTTTATTGCAAGTATCAGAAGTTAAAATTATTATTTTGATATACAGATTCAGTAGTAAATATGGCCACAGTATCAACAATCTCATTAAACCAGAAAAAATATTTAAAGCAACATATTTCTGCAGTTTGCAATCTCTGACATGTGAATACAAATTCTTCGCTATCTTGCCACAAGATAATGTGTCATTAGCAATGCTTCTTCACGCTTTCTTGGTGTGTTTTTCACACAGTGTTAAAACAATTAACTAATATTAAACAACCATGGAGAAGATTTGAATTGGATTGAAGCATTACACTATGAGCTGTTTATGAGGGGTAATAGCGAATGTTAATCAATATACATGGAAGATCTGCTTCCAATACGGAGGTTTTTTTTTCTTTTTACTAATGAATCCTTATTACAACTATTGACTTGCTTTGAATGACAGGTCTAAAAGCACTTTAGTCTTTTCTAGATGGATTGGCTGTGATACTAAAATTATACACAAGAATGCAGTGATCATTTTGTTAACATGCAAGAGTCCTGGCTGGCAGGATGCAATAGTCACAGATTCATTGAAATGAGTAGGAAATGAAGCATAGCTAGTCTGTATAATTAGAAACTTCACAAAATGACCTAATATATTCTCACGTGGGTGTTCGGTCATACTGTCTCTTTAATTAGATATTGAATAAATGATACACTTTAATCAATGCTACTTTGGTTGCTCCAGTTGTTAACCCTTGTTGTTATCTATGGGTAGAGCTAATCAAATGCCTGTTATATGATTGAATCCCATGTGGCATTATAAGTGTTAACTGGTAAATATAGATTAAGTGCAATATTCACTTTATTGTGTAGACCTCAAGACGATTAAAGTTCCCCAGAGTATCAATAGACTTACCTTTCCTTATTACAGGAATGTGAACGATAAGGGAAAAAAAGAACAAATGGCAGAATTTAATTTCCCTATTAACTAAAATAACAGCATATAGATACACAGATAATGACTCTTGGCAGTATTTGCTTATTAGAATTTTAATGACAGTAATGACCTCTATAGAAGGGTTACCTTTGAGATAAGGGCTGATATCTTTTATGACTGCAAGAAACTCATTCTTGGGAGCATTATAATTTTCTGTGTTAAATATTTTTAATAAAATCAAAAGACAAAGAAAACATGTCCTAATATTATCATAAGGGTGTATTCAAATGAATTAATAAAGCATAATGTACTGTGAGAATGAAGCCCTGCAGTAACAATCTGTTTGGATTTTATAACATGCAGTGGATTTGAAGATCTGTGGCATTGTGGGATGCTTTATAGGTGACATTTTATGCATATAGATCTGTGTTTGAAATTTATGTTTTATATGATCCCAGCCTAAAGGCCACCTTACATATCAGATTAATGTAGGTAAATTTACATTAGAAAAGATAATTAGATTTGCCATTCATGCCAATTTTGTTGGGACTGGCTGACCATCCAATGTGTCTGTCAGCAGCTTCCATAATTAAATATACATGTGCACTAAGGTAAAGAGACCCTGCATGTGTATGGGAAGTGAGTAGTTATGACCGAGAGTGCTCGTTTAACCCTTTCACCGAGCATGCTTGGATGCTTTCTGAGTATCTTCGGAGTGCTCTTATATTAAGTTCGAGTCACTGTGTCTACATGATTTATGGCTGTTAGTCAGCCTCAACATATATGAAGATTCCATAGCAAACAGGCAATCTCTGCATGTGTTGAGGCTGACTAACAGCCATAAATCATGCATACGCAGGGACTTGAACTTAATATACGAGCACGCTGAAGATACTCGGTAACCACCCGATCATGCTTGGCGAAAGGGTTAAACGAGCATGCTCGCTCATCACTAGAAGTGAGATGAGCAGCTCACCCAACAAGCATTTGACTAACCACCATCTAAACTGTATGCACTGTCTTGGTTTCAGCTTGAAATCAAGTAAGGAAATTCTAGTAATCTACTAATGAAAGGCAAAGTCCTCAATAACATCTGTTGGATTTTTTTCACCTTTCAGTTTATAAAACAGTTTTTTTATGGTTGAGTTAGACTGACAGACGTGTCTATTTCAAGCCAAACTACTGTATGTGACTGCCATAACTGGATAATAAGTAGATGTACAATGCTCGGTGAAACTAAGCTTTGGGGCTAAGGGTAATTGTCCCAGATGTCCTTGTAACAGCTTTCACTATGACAAATCCACAATCGTAAGCATTAGATGTGAACAACTGTACTGTCAGACTAAAGATCACTGCTCGTGGCTACCATTATAATCAAATGCCAAAAAAAACTTGTTATGGTTCTGAGAAATATAATAGAAAAAGTCCTCTTCAAACGTCTCTTGCTCATTTATTCTTTCTTTTACACATCGCAAATACTGGATGGAAAATACGTATAAAGGACAAGTGTAGAGCAGGCTTGATGTCTCTTTGCTTTTTCTAGTAATCTCACTTTGCATGATTGTATTCTTACCACAGAAAACAATGGAATGTGTAAACCAGAAGGATTATGATTATGATAATAAACTCCGTAATTGTGTTATAAGGTAGCCCTGAAGTTGTGTAAGCTGCTTCTGTTTTAACCTCGAGGAGTGTAGAGTTAATTGAGCAATCTATTGAATTATGTGCAGCCATTCTGTTTTGTAGTATATATAAGTATGTGGGCATGCTTTCTTTTTATGGAGCAGAGAAGAGGAGGTTAGACTCCATTTCTAATCATTTCACATTTTCTTTTTATTCACCATAGTATTCTTACTCTGTTTCTGATAATAAGCCACTGAATCATTTGCCATCATCATAAATATACTATATGTTTGCTTTTACATGAACATATATGCATGTGTCTTGACCGCACATATTACAGTAAGTGTAAAGGCTCTGAGAGGTGTCTCAAGGGCAGTAATAAAAGTATGAAGAGACATTGCATTTACGCTTCCTATCTAGTTTCTGTATGGATTTCTATGTGAGTGCATGTGTTCGTTGTCAATGGGGTAGTTTATTTGATCCAGTTTATGGCAAAACAGGGAATAGCAGCACTTTTATGACTGAGCTTAATTTTATTCAATTGCAATAAAGGTTATTTATGGATGGCTGAGTACAACAAAGTGTAAATAACCCAATTTATAGCAGATGTGGGGATATTGCACTGTGTTTATCTCTATTTAGCTGGGACCCTTAGAAGCCAAGGTATTTTTTCACTGTTTAATGCTAACAAGTGCTAAAAGAATGTTTGGATGAGTATAACACACCATACAAGTATAGTAAAGTGTAATAGAGGTGGATGCAGATGCATATCTAGCAGTAATTGTCAACTATGAAACTCACTGCTTCAATCTGTTATACAGTGTACAAAAGTTTTAAGCAGGTGTAAAGAAAATGCCACAAAGTAAGAATGCTTTCAAAAATATAAGTTAGTAGTTTATTTTTATCAATCAAAACGCAAAGTGAATGAACAAAAGAGAAATATAAATGAAATCAATATTTAAAGTGATTATTATTTTTCGCTAAAATAGCATCAAAGCATCACTTCTTCTAGTTACTCATGAACTCAGTTTGTGAAGGTACTAATCTTGGAAAACTAACCACACATCTGTCAATGAAGACTTGCACAAATCATTTTCTTCTTCATGTGATCCTAGACAGACTAGAACTTGTTGAGATCAGGGCTTTGTGAGGGACATATAATCATTTCCAGGACTCCTTATTCTTACACTGAAAATAGTTCTGTATGACCTTGGCTGTGTGTTTGGGGTCGTTGTCCTGCTGTAGATGAAAATGTGAAGCCGATCAGATGTCTCCCTGATGGTATTGTACGATGGACAAGTCACAGCTTACATTCCCCATTATCCTGTAGAGTGAAAGGCCGTAAGGGTAGGGTCCCCCCCCCCTCTGTACCCATCTGTCACTATTAGTTTGTTCATTAAAATTTCTATTTGTGTTGTGTATGTAACCCCTCCTCATGTACAGCACCATGGAAGCAATGGTGCTCTAAAAATAAACAATAATAATAATAATTGAGGACAATTAACCCCTTCGCAACTAGGCCAATTTCCATTTTTACGTTTTTATTTTTTCCTTCACTTCTTTTCAGAGCCATATCAGAGACATTGAGATATGAGGGCTTGTTTTTTATGGGACTAGTTGTACTTTTGAATGACGCAAATCATTTTACCACATAGTTTACTGGAAAATGGGAAAAAAATTCCAAGTAGGGAGAAATTGTGAAAAAAAGCACAACATTAAAATTGATTTTTGGGAATTGTTTTTACGGTGTACATTTTGTGGTAAAAATTACCTTGCAATATGATTCAGCATATAAGTACAATTATGGTGATATGAAACATGTCAAAAAAATGTTGCCACCATTTACTGAAGCTCATAAAGTTTTTATTTTTTAGCCAATGGAGCTGTTTGACAGCTTGTTTTTTGCAGACAGGAGAATATTTTCACAGATTTTTGACCATTTTGGGATATATGTGTTGTTTTGATGGCTTGTTACAGCATTTTTTGTGGAATTGCAGCGACCCAAAAATCTTAATTTTGGTTTTCATGATTTTTCTTCATTTATGGTGTTTACTGATTGGGTTAATTAAACATTTACTTTTTACTGTTCTTATTAGTCTCTTAATGGACTTGAAGTTGTGATCGTCTGATCACTGTACTATATATAGCAATGCCACAACATAGCTGCATATATTAATTACTATGTGCAGCTATGCTGTGGCATTGCTATATATTGCACTGTGATCAGACGATCACAACTTCAAGTCCATTAAGAGACTAATAAGAACAGTAAAAAATAAATGTTTAATTAACCCAATTAACCAAAGTCTTGGTCTCCTTTGTAGCCCCACCACAGGCTGTGTTTTAAAGGAGCTCCATAATGACAAGCAAGGGGACCTTCAGCAGTCCCCCACCTGTCATAGCATACCATCGGTGACCCTAAATCAAGTCGCGAGTGTACCAATGGGCGCAGGGAATACTCTCATGAGTTTGACAGCGGCATTTAACAGGTTAACAATCGCAAGTGGAGTTTCTAGAGGCAGGACTTGGCTCTAACGCAAAGCCATTATATGCCGGGTATGGGGCAAGCTCTTCTCACAAGCTCTCCACACACCCGCTTCCGACTTGCACCGTACATGTAGTGCCGTGGATGTCATGTAGGGGTTAATCCTGACTGGATCCCAAACCCATTTGCTGAAATGCAGCTCCAAACTTGAAAAGTACCTCAATAATGCTTCACTGTTGCTGACAGATAATATTTTGAATAAAAAAAAGAACAAGGACTTTTCAGGTGACACACATTATCATGTCACAACACATGTCAGAGTCAGAAGCCCCGGGGCAGAAGTGTGAATATGCTGAACATCACACACCAAAAGAAAAAAACGGCTTTTGTTTTTTTAACTCCCTTGTCGGCCCTCTAACATCTTAACAATATATAACTTGCAGGGTACCTCATATGCCATCTTCTTGCCTTTGATACAGCCTTGAAAGTCAAGCACACATTTTTTCCAGTAGATGGTGGCTGATTTAATTATGGCTGATTGTGGGGAGCCGATGGTTGGCCATGATGGCTAGGGGTCTGCTGAAGACCCCTGTGCCTGTCATGGAGGTACTCCTGTGAAATCAGTAGATTAGTACTCCTGTGAAAGTCATCTTGTTGCTGGCATTCTTTGAAGACCATGATTTTTGCTATACATAGCTACAAAGCATTACTATATTATGGTATCAGATTATCACTGGTTCAAGACCCTTAAGTTCCCCCATTAAAAATTAATACATAAAAAAATACACGTATTTGGTATCGTTGCCTTCGTAAAAGTCTGTTCTATCAAAATATAAATAAATTAATCCAAGAAATCCAGAAAACAAAAATTAATCTCCAGAACTGCACTTTTTGCCCGCTACAGCAACATAAAAAAATGTAATAGGTGTCTATCAAAACATTGTATCTATACCAAAATGTTATCAGTCCTGTGTGCAAAAAATAAGCCTTCACAAAGCTACATGAATTGAAAATTGAAAATGTTATGACTCTTGAAAAATGGGGTCACAAGCAATTTTTTTTACAATTTTTAAAAAATTAAATAAAAAAATACCATTTCAGTAAAACAAAAACTGTGCATGTTTGATAATGTTTTTAGAATCATACTGACCTGGAGAATCATATTGCCAGGTCATTTTTACTGTGAAATGAACACTGTAAATTAAAAAAAAAATAATTTTTTTTTTTGCTATTTTGCCACACTTGGAATTTCTTTCCCGCTTTCCAGTACATTACATGTTAAAATGGATGGTGTTGTTCAAAAGTACAATTTGTCCCATTAAAAAAGCCCTCACATGACCATCTCTACAAAAATATTTTAAGAAGTTATGGCTTTTGGAATAAGGGGAGGAAAAAATTTAAGCGCAAAAACTAAAAATTGCCTGGTCCTTAAGATGTTAATCCAGCAAAATGGTGACCAACCACCATCTTGCTGGATTCACACAAAGCAAATTGCCCAAAATTTGGATTCACTTGAGTCCACAAACTTTGTAAAATTTTAAACAATCTCGAGTAAGTATGTGTTTAATCAATTATCATACAATTTAGCATATCCATATAAAATAGTCGAAAACAAAACATTGTCAATTCATAATTACTTCTATGGCAACCATTTGTTACTTTACTAAATATGTTGTTTTTGATGTTTTTATGCCTAATTTAGGGTATATAAAATTTAAATATTTAACTCTAATTATATACACATACAGTGGGGAAAATAAGTACAGTGGGTACGGAAAGTATTTAGACACTTTTAAATTTTTCACTTTGTTTCATTGCAGCCATTTGGTAAATTCAAAAAAGTTCTTTTTTTTTTCTTATTAAAGAACACTCTGCACTCTATCTTGACTGAAGCAAACAGAAATGTAGAAATTTTTGCAAATTTATTAAAAAAGAAAAACTGAAATATCACATGGTCATAAGTATTCATACCCTTTGCTCAGTATTGAGTAGAAGCACCCTTTTGAGCTAGTACAGCCATGAGTCTTCTTGGGAATGAGTCATCAAGTTTTTCACACCAGGATTTGGGGATCCTCTGCCATTCTTCCTTGCAGATCCTCTCCAGTTCCATCAGGTTGGATGGTGAACATTGGTGGACAGCCAAGGTCATGGCTCTGGATGGGGCAGTCAAGAATGGTCACAGAGTTGTTCTGAAGCCACTCCATTGTTATTTTAGCTGTGTGCTTAGGGTCATTGTCTTGACAAGTCTGAGGTCTATAGCACTCTGGAAGAGGTTTTCACATAGGATATCTCTGTACTTGGCCGCATTCATGTTTCCACCATGTTTCACTGTTGGGATTGTATTGGGCAGGTGATGAGCAGTGGCTGGTTTTCTCCACACATACAACTTAGAATTATAACCAAAAAGTTATATCTTCGTCTCATCAGACAAGAGAATCTTATTTCTCAAAGTCTGGGAGTCCATGTGTTTTTGAGCAAACTCTATGCGGGCTTTCATATCTCGCATGTCTTGCACTGAGGAGAGGCTTCCATCGGGCCACTCTGCCATAAAGGCCAGACTGGTGGATGGCTGCAGTGATAGTTGACTTTCTGGAACTTTCTCCCATCTTCCTACTGCATCTCTGGAACTCAGCCACAGTGATCTTGGGGTTCTTCTTTACCTCTTTCACCAAGGCTCTTCTCCCTCGATTGCTCAGTTTGGCTGGAACGACCAGGTGTAGGAAGACTTCTGCAGGTCCCAAACTTCTTCTATTTAAGGCTTATGGAGGCCACTCTGCTCTTAGGAACCTTGAGTAATGCAGAAATTCTTTTGTAACCTTTGCCAGATCTGTGCCTTGCCACAATTCTGTCTCTGAGCTCCTTGGGCAGTTCCTTTGAGCTCATGATTCTCATTTGGTCTGACATGCACTGTCAGCTGTGAGGTCTTATATAGGCATGTGTGTGCCTTTCCAAAAAAAGTCCTATCAGTTTAATTAAACACAGCTGGACTCCAATGAAGGAGTAGAACCATCTCAAGGAGGATCACAAGGAAATGGACAGCATGTGACTTAAATATGTGCCTGAGCAAAGGGTCTGAATGCTTATGACCATGTGATATTTCAGTTTTCTTTTAAATAAATTTGCAAAAATTTCTACATTTCTGTTTTTTTTCAGTCAAGATGGGGTGCAGAGTGTACTATAATGAGAAAAAAAAAATGAACTTTTTAGAATTTACCAAATGGCTGCAATGAAACAAAGAGTGAAAAATTTAAAGGGGTCTGAATACTTTCCATATCCACTGTATATACACTGCCAATTTTGCAAATTTACCCACCTACAAAAAATGGAGAGGTCTTTAATTTTTATCGTAGGTACTAGGTATATTTCAACTGTGAGAGACAGAATCTTAAAGGGAACCTGTCACATCCTAGCTGCTCTCTAGACTGCCCCCATAGCTTTGTTAGTGATGCAATGTGCATCACTAACAAGCTGTTTTCATGAAAATTGGTGCAGCTATAATGATTTTATAATGTTTAATATACTTAGATCCTACCTGCCTTTTCAGTCATAGGGGTGTGCTTGTCATATTCAGTCATAGGCGGATGCAGCATTCACTCACTGCTGGCGCCGCCCATGCATTTGAATCCTGCTCCCGGCAAGCGGTGATGGGGTGTCCAGTGGTTGGCGAGGCCAGCTAGTCCGCATTTTATCTACGTGAGATTTCCAGACTAATGCTTGCGTGAACCGGCACATGCGCTATCAACATGTAGTAGTCAAATTATTGGTATTTTTGCCTCTACTGTGTCGTTTTTTACGAAGTTGCAGATAACATGAGTTGGATCATCCTTTGTTGTCTCAAAAAAGGCCCAAGCTAGGCAGCCCTTGAAGCCCCTGCGAACTGCAGAACCGTGACCGCTGCTGGCCACAGCTACAGGTGAGGCTGAGGATGAAGTGCTTGTCATGGCTGCATCACTCTGTGTCTGTGCAGGAGGCTGCAATGTAACCTCCACGTCATCCTGCTCCTCCACCTCCTCTGTTGAGCTACTCAGCTGCCTCTGGGATGACACCAAGTGGAATCTTCAACCTCATCATCATCCTCTCTGTTCTTGCACTCCTCGCCCTGAGAGTTGCCCTCCTCCTCTGACTGCCCTGACAGGACTACAGTCCGCGTGTGCATCAGGCATCTGAGTCTCAGGATTACCTCCACCCCCTGGGGTTAACATCGAGTAATGAGGGTCTGGATTCTGCTCGGACCCTACTTCGTCCTGTCCTGGATCCAACATAAAAAAAATTTGGGCATCAGTGCAGATGCTTTCCTCCTCTTGAGTCTGTGAATCTTTGGAGCAGACCTCTGATGCCCATGAAATAGAATGTGTGAACAGCTCTGCAGTCAGTTAGGTGGTTGGAGAGTTGTGACGAGGGGGGAAGCAAGGGTAATTGGGGTGCCACCTCTGAGGACTGTACTGTGTGTGATGTTAAGGTGGAGGAAGAGGAGTAGAGGCCATTTGATGCAGCACTTGCCATCCACTGGAGCACATGCTCTTTATGGGCCTCATCTACAAGGTGTAACGCTGTGCGGCTGCTAAAGAAAGGGAATCAAGTTGTACGTCTAGGAACAGAAGTTGTCAGTTGTCTTTGAATAAGATGAGCCGGTGTTTGTTCAGTAGAGCTTTCAGTAACATTACCACCTAACCCACGTACACCTTGAATACCAAGCCTATTACCCCCTTCCACCATGACCTCACTTTTCCCAATCATGTTGGATGTACCCTTTCCCTCTTTTAATCAGCTGTTTCACAACCCTAGGCCCAGGCCTGTCAGTCACCTGTCACTAAACTAACAATCAGTATTTATTTGCTGAGACAGTGTGCCTGGACCACACAATTAGCACAAAGGATTTAGATGCTGAAATTTGGACTGCTGGCTGGACCACATAATTGGCACAAAGGATTTAGATGTTGAAATATACTGTATACTGCTGGCTGGACCACATAATTAGCACAAAGGATTTAGATGCTGGAAAGTCGATTTCACACAGGATCCTATCTGTATGAACTAGCTGACAATAAAAGCCTAGATAATTATCTGACTACTTGCAGCAGCAGCAACCTGTCTGTGCTGTAACTTAGATAAAATGGCACCAAAACAACATGTCTGCTTTTTATATGAAGAGGGACATGTGACTTCGGCAGCCAATGACACAAGCCCTTGTGTCTGGACGTTGTGGATGGTTCTGCGCCCTGATTGGCTGCCGGAGTCTCCACACATTAAGTTATTAAAAAAAAAAAAATAACAGTTGGGTGCTCCTCTGTCCTCTACCCACTCCTTCCCCTCATCAAACACGTCCACCCGCTCATCATATAGCACCACTATTCTAGCCAAAGTCCTAACAAAAGCATTAGAGGAAACTCTATCATTTACCCAGCTTTGCCGATTTTGAGGAAAATGCTCGGGAATCCAAACATGAATCCGAATGTGCAATGTTCGTGCTGATTTTGAGATTGGCAAAATTTTCCCGAAAAAGTCTGCTCATCTCTAGTCTTGTCCCCATTGCAGAAAATCACCCCCAAAGTGTGATTCCCCCACAATGCTTCATGGTTGGAATGGTATTCTTGGGGTTGTACTCCAGTGAGTGGAGTTGATACCAAAATGTTCTATTTTGGTCTCATATGACCACATGACCTTCTCCCATGCCTCCTCTGGATTATCCAGGTCATTGGCAAACTTCAAATGGGCCTGGACATGTGCTGGCATGAGCAGGGTGACCTTGCGTGCCGTGCCAGATTTATTTTAATCCATAACAGCGTAGTATGACTAAGGGTAATGTTTGAGACTGTGGTCCCAGCTCTCTTCAGGTCATTATCGAGGTCCTCTTGTGTAGTTCTGGGCTGATTCCTGACATTTCTCAGAATCATCCTTACCCCATGAGGCGATATCTTGCATGGAGTCCCAGACCGAGAAAGATTGACAGTCATCTTGTGTTTCTTCAATTTCCTAAAAATTGTGCCAACAGTTGTTGCCTTCTCACCAAGCTGCTTGACTATTGTTCTGTTGCTCATTCCAGTCTTGTGCAGATCTACCATTCTGTCCCTGGTGTCCTTAGACAGCTCTTTGGTCTTACCCATAGTGGAGAGGTTGGAGTGTGATTGAGAGTGTGGACAGGTGTCTTTTACACAGGTAACAAGTTCAAACAGATGCAATTAATACAGGTAATGAGTGAAGAGTAGGAAGACTTCTTAAAGAAAAACTAACAGGTCTGTGAGAGCCAGATTTCTTGGTGGTTGGTAGGTGATCAAATACTTATTTCATGCAATAAAATGCAATTTAATTATTTAAAAATCATATAATGTGATTTTCTGTTTTTCTTTTTAGATTTTGTCTCTCACATTTGAAGTGTACCTACAATAAAAATTACAGACATGTTAGGTTTGAGATATAAAAGTCTGAAAGATGGAAACATCAATTGCACATTCCTTATTTACTGTAATGTTAATGTACATTAAGTAGAATCGTTGTATACAGGTGTTTGCTAATGGTAAACAATAAAAAGAAGACAGAAAATAAATGTTTTGTCTTTTTATGTTAAAAGGTTTCCAAACTTTTTCTGTGTGATACTTAGTCAGTGGCAAGACTTATTGTTTTGTGTATTTTTTTGCAAGATGAGAGAAGAGCTGTTTGCAAGCTCCTCGGGTATGTCAAACTATATAAACTCATCGACTCTAAGCAACACTTTCTGAGGTTTCTAAAAGACTGGAAACTGTCTAAGTAAAAAAAAAAGGCCAAATAATTGTGTCTGAAGACTAGAGAATCCATAATCAGTACAAATGTAGACATACAGGATAATCTTAGAATATTTTTTATTATTTCTCACATATTTTTAAAACTTTGTATAAAAAATATTTTGTTTTCAATAGCTAGAATTAGAAGTGAGCTACTATATTCAAGTGGAATTGAATTCTTCTGGGATTTTTCAAAAATCCACATCAGTCAAAATGCAATTCACTTCTGTGCGGATTCAGCAAAATGGTGGCTGCTAAAAAAACATTTTTCAGAACCATAAAGGTCTTTTACAAAGTTGGAAAAGGAAAATAAAAAAAAATACTTGTATTCACCTTACCACTCATCCCTGGCCCCTTTGCTTCTCATCCTATGTTCTGATTGCAACCACGAGTGCTGAAGTGCTGAAATCCTACAGGCCTGGGAGGTTTCTGCGCATACGCACACAGTGCATGTCATGATGTTATGACCTTTTGCATACTTATGCAGACCCGGACCACCATCAGAGACCCAAGAGCATAACAATGGACATTAAATTTGCATAGAACAACTTCTCTCTGAATCGAATTTTCCAGGAAAATGGGCAAAATTTAATTTTGCCTGATCGGCACATCTCCAGTTGCAATTACATTGCCAATAATTAGATAACATCTTCTTTATTGTAACTAACAAATTAAAGGGAACCTGTCACCAAAAATAATGCTATTAATACTGCAGATATGCGGTTAATCTGCAGGTTAAGAGCGTTATTGTGCTGCCCGGTGCCTGCATGCAGTCAAATGCAGCGGGTGGAAAAAAAACTTAAATCTCCTCACCAGCATTTGGTTTCAGTCATGGGGCGGGGGGGCGCCGTGGGTTCAGTCATCGCTCCAAGAATATAGGGCAGCCTCTGTAACTGCACCCCTGGCCGGGACTGACACTGGCTCTGCATTGCGGTCGGCGGTCAGTCAGGACCAGGGGTGCTGTTACAGCAACCACTCTGTATTCTCTGAGCGATGACTCACTGAACTTGCGGCATCCCCGCCCCCATGAATGAAAGCGAATGCTGGTGGGGAAAATAAAGTTAATTTTCTCCCCGCTGGATTCAGCTGCATGCAGGCACTGGGCAGCTTAATAACACTGTTAACCTACAGATTAACTGCATATCTGTAGGTTAATAGCATTATTTCTGGTAACAGATTCCCTTTAAAGCTGCACTCTAAACTGCTATAACATGTAAACATTGAATATATGAAATTGGAACTGCATTACTGCTATAGAAAACATGTTAAAAAATGAAGGCACTTAGCGCACAAACTGGCCAATTCATGTGAGCACAGCAGCCAGAGACAATTTGTGCTCTAAGTACCTTCATTAACTAACATGTTTTCTGTAGAAAACAGCAGTAATGCATTTCCAATTTCATATATTCAATGTTTACATATTATAGCATTGCGTTATAGTTTTCTGTCTAAAGACTGTTTCGTTATTATCGTTATGTAATCGTTATGTTTATTAATAGTGATACCACATATTATTTGTAACAAAATTTTATATATCAACAATTAGAATTTATTAATTATCATTAATATTCCTATTCTTATATTATTCAGCTTATCGTATAGTTACACCCTAATATTAATTGTAAGGCTACATGCACAGTGCATTACCATACTTCTATGATTTTTTTTATAAGGTGTTTTACAGTATTATAGAATCTCACAAAAAATTGTGCCATTTTCCATCTCAACAGATATTTTCACCTAAAAGCAATGCTTTAAGGGGGGGGGGGGTATCTCTTTGCACTCTTCTTTATCCCCATAGTGCTGTTTGACATAAATATTTGATGTATATAAGTTTGTGCTCCATGACTAATATATACAGTGCATCAGGCTGATCACATGGTAGATTTTCTATACTGGTACAACCAACTGCAGAAGCCTGACTAATATACCCTACTAGGCACCTTTAATTGCTAGGATTAGTGATCTCTCCAATTTAGCCACCCATATGCCACTGCCCATAGTTATAGCAGCACATGAAAGTTTGACAGCTCATGGACATCCCCTTAGAGCAATCATAACCAGCTGATGGTTATTATGGTAACCGAAGGCCTAACAATGCTATTGTTGTATGCCACACTATGACACCTATTAAACTCTGCTGGAGTTTAAAATAAATATTTGGTATGCTGTGCGCCCGAATATTACTTTTCAATCACATATCGGGTAAAACCATGTTCAGGATAAATTGCAGGATGAACTGTTTCATTAATTTTTTCATATTCACATTTCTGAAAATGACAAATTTAGGGCTAAACAACATTTTCAATTTTACTGCTTCCATGACTCAGTGTTAAAAAGATCTGTGAAGTACCTGATGGTTAAAGATGTTCAACACAATTCTAGAGTAATTAATAGGGGGTTTCTTTTTTGGCACCTCAGATGCTCAGCAAATGAGACATGGCGTTTGCAATTTATTCCAGGTAATTTTGAACTACAAAAATCTAATAGCTTTTCTTCACTTCTGAGCTCTGCTTTGTGCCCCAACAGCACACATTTGTGATGCGGTTTGGAGAAATTGTGTAACAAATTTTGTTTTTAATTTTTTCCTGTTAACTCCTTGTAACAAATGACAAATTTGGGCTAAGTCAATATTTAAGTGAAAAATTTTTAATTTTCCTTTTTTTTCTTTCCATTTTGCATTACTTCTTATAAAACACTTAAAGAGTTAACACATTTCTTGAAAACAGTTCTCATTAAGTTTAGAGGTGCTATTTTTTTAAAAGCCTATCACCTTTTGGGTTTTAAAAATGTATAGTCCCTTAAAAGTCCTGAATAGGTCCATAAAAAATAAAATTTGTAAATTTCCATGAAAAAATGAAAAGTTGCTGCTAAATATAAATCCTTCTAACATCCCAAAAATTTTTTTTGATTCTGTCTCTCACAGTTAAAGTGTACCTATAATAAAAATTTACAGACCTCTCCATTCTTTGTAGGTGAGAAAACTTGCAAAATCGGCAGTGTATAAAATACTTATTTTCCCCATTGTATGTCACAGAAAATAGTTAATAAATAATATTGCCACATGTCTACTTTCCATCAGCACAATTATTGAAGCATCATTTTTTTTGTTAAGGAATGTATCTAGATGTGTGTTGAGAATTTTGAACCCCCAGATACTTCACAGATGTTTATAATGTAGAGCTGTAAAAATAAAGTCTCATTTTTCCCCCACAAATTTTATTTTAGACCCAAATTTTTATTTTCACAAGGTTAACAGGAGAACATGGTCCCCAAAGTGTTTTATGCAATTTCTCCTGAGTACGGCGATACCCCATATGTGGGTAAAAATTACTTTTTGGGCGCATGGCAGGGCTTAGAAGGGGAGAGCGCCGTTTGACTTTTTGAATGCAAAAATAGCTGGAATCGAGAGCCGGTGCCATGTTGTTTTTTGAGAGCCCCTGATGTTCCTAAACAGTGGAAACAAGTGACCCCATTTTTTGAAACTAGACCCCATAAGGAATGTATCTAGATGTGTCGTGAGCCGTGAAATTAAAAAAATCACATTTTTCCCACAAAATTTTTTAGTCCCAAATTATTTATTTTCACAAGGGTAACAGGAGAAAATGGAACCGAAAATTTGGTATGCAATTTTTCCTGAGTGCTCAAAAATCCCATAAATGGTCAAAAACAACTTTTGCGTCACAGTGCAAAGCTCAAAAGGGAAGAACCACCATATTGGTTTTCAGATTTTGCTGGAATGGTTTGAGAGTGCCAATGTCACAATGGCAGAGCCCTTGAGGTGCCAGAAGAGCAGAAACTTCCCATAAATGATGTCATTTTACAAACTAAACCTCTCATTGAATTCATCTAGGGGTGTAGTGAGCATGTTGACACTACATGAGCCTCACAAAAATTTATACCATTGGTCGGTAAAGAAAAAATAATTACATTTTTACCTCTAAAATGTTGTTTCAGCCACAAATTTTTAATTTTTATGAGGGCTAATAGGAAAAATGAACCTCAAAATGGGTAAAAATGGCACTTAAATTTGTCCCACAAGTTCTGCTGAACGTGGAAATACCCCAGCAGTCTATACAGTACTGCTTAACCACTCAACAAAATTCGGATCGGAAGGAGCGCTATTTGCGTCCTGGTGTGCAGATTTTCCTAGAATAGTTTGTGGACTCCATATACAGAGCCCCTAAGTGCTAGAAAAGCTGAATCCCCCGTCAAGGGACCCCATTTTGGAAATTATAGCCCTGCCAATGCTAAATGTGGTTTAGTCACACTGTGGGGTCCAGAAGGGAGAGGGGCATTTGGATTTGGAAGAGCAGAATTCATTGATTTTCTTTTGGGGGATGAGGAGACATAGTGCTTTTACAGAGCCTTTCTACCATCATTAATATGAAAGCCTTGAGGACTTCCTTTTTTTGTGGATTGAGATGAAGCTTTTGTTGGGAACATTTAACATAATATTTAGGATCACATTTATTTGGCTCTCTACATTGAGCACTTACATCGAGGTTTTCATCTAAATCTCCTAGTGACATGATTCAGAGGAATCCACCCCCCCCCCGAGGGATAGATTTGCTATAATGAGGCAGAAGGGGTACTCTGGACTCCATCTGGTTTCTTTTCAGTAGTGTTCTTTTCAGAATTACACAAAACATTGGCCAACTGTGCTTTTATGCACCCCTAAAAAGACGGACACAGCCGGATCATAGGCCAGACAGCGTTCACAGTGATTCCATCTGCCTCATTATAGGGAATCTTCCATGGATGGTTTGTCTGAATCACATATTTCAGAGATTTAGAAAGGAACACAAGAGCAAGTGCTCAGCGAAGAGTGTAAGATAAATGTGAGCTTAGCCTTACTGCGAACTTTGGTAGAATGAAAAATCAACAGTAGGTGAAGCATTGGTTTTATTTATTTTTTATGCCATTCCTCGTGCTGTGTAAGTGAATAGACTACTTAATTCTTTGGGTCAGTGCGATTACAGCAATGCCAGATTAATAATGGGCTTTTATGTTTGGCTACTGCTACACCACACACTAAAAGATGCTTTTTTTTTGTTTTTAGAGCTATAATTTTTCCATATTTCTGCCAACACAGTCACGTGAGCTTGTTTTTTATAGGACGAGTTGAAGTTTTTATTGGTACCATTTTCGGGCACATAATAATTTTTTGATTCGGATTTTTGGGAGGCAAAATGAACAAAAAACAGCAATTCAGAAATAGTTTTTTGTTTTTTTTATGCCATTTTGCATGTGGTAAAACTGATAAGACAACTTAATTCTTCAGTTCAGTACAATTACAGCGATACCTCATTTATGTCATTTTTTTATGTTTGGTGCTTTTACACAAAAACTTGCAGCTTGTTTTTTGCAGGACAAAATGACGTTTTCGGAGATACCATTTTTATTTACATTCGTCTATTTGATTCCGTTGGATTCCATTTTTTTTCCAGAGGTATTATGAAAAAGCATAGTTTGCCACTTTTGTTTTTTTTTTTTTACAGCACTCACTAAAGGGACTAAGTAGTGTAACACTTTTATAGATCAGGCGTTAGGAATTCGACATCGTGAAATTGGCTCCTACATGGGACCCGTGGTACTCCTACTTTCCGCCATAAGTCCCAGAACAAGCTAAAGTCTCGCCCTATTATTACTGGGGGCAGAAGGTCATTAACTACTTCAACCTCATGGGACTCAACCCCACAGTTAGTTTTTATGGTCACCCTGGCCACAGGGTAGTATTTGGCATCCCCGTGAATGCAGCAAACACCCATGTTTTTTCCGGGGATCAACTGGTGGGGAAGTGTGGCCTTTACCAAAGTCACCAAACTCCCTTAGTCCAAGAGTCCTGCCATCCACCTGCCCAGGATATTGTAATTGGGCATAGGGTATGGTACATCCATGTGGCCTTGATACTTAGCATTTATTGTTATTGATATTTTCTACTTACAGAACTGTTTGCTATGCAAGTACTGTGCATGTATTTCATGTATTAGGTGTTTACTATATACAGGTTGATGTGGTATTAAGTTTCCCCTTCATATAGTATACTGCTTTTTTAATGTATTTTTAATTATTATGATTAATAAAAATTATTTATTTATTTTGGAGTGATCACCCTGTTCCTTGGGTAGTTATTGCAACCTAGAGTGGTGTTTAGTAGTTTTTCAGGGGTGCCTCTGGGTACTTTTTACTTATGGACATTTTTTGTTGAACATATAATATAATTGATATAATGATATAATGTTGATATAATGTCTCCAGCAGTGACCTTGGGCATTACCTCCTGCACCCCTTTGAACCTTGGATGCCCTACCCCTTTTTGAGCCTCCACCCCCTGGTGAGTCCCCCAGTATGGAGTGGGCTGCTTTCCCAAGAAACCTTCGACCTCCTGATACCTCTCAATCAGACCAACCAATTCATCAGCATTTCAGGGATCACCCTGGGCAACTCAAGTCTGTATTGGCTTTGGCAGGGAATGAACAAATTGGTCCATAACCACTCGCTTTACCATCTGCGCAGAGGTAGAGGACTCCGGCTGCAGAAATTTTTGGACCAGGTGCAGTAGGTCAAACATTTGAGAGCAAGGGGTTTGTCACGGTAATACGCCCAGCACTGCACCCAGTGCGCCCTAACAGTCGTCGTTACCCCCAAGCATGCTAGAATTTCAGTTTTTAATTTTCCATATTCCATGGCGTCTTGCAAGGCCAAGTCATAGTAAGCCTTCTGGGGCTCCCCCATCAAGTATGGCGCCAGCACCTCTGCCCATTGCTCTTTTGGAAGCTTCTCCTTCTCAGCGACCCTCTGAAATATCGTCAGAAAGGCTTCTACGTAATCACCCAGGGTCATTTTCTGAAGAGTTCCCCTTTCCACCTTCCAGATGGAAAAGTCATCCACTGACCTTAGGGTTGGAGCTGTCGCCGTGCCACAAATTGCCTCAGTGAGCAAATCATTCTGCTGCTACTGTTGTCGGCGCTGGTCCTGTTGCTGCTGCTGCTGCTGGTGCTGGAGCTGCTGCACAAGCAGTTTAGTGGTCTTCTGTTGTTGCTTCTGCTCCCTGTGCTGCTGTAGCTGCTGCTTTTGCTGTCCCTGCTGTGCTTGCACAAGATGCTTAATTAGTTCCTCCAGTTTGTCCGGCGTCACTTGCTGTCTTATGGCAGACTTCATCCAGGACATGTAACATCTTTTATAATAGTCACATTTGTTCACTGGGAATGATGCCCACAATTCTAACACCACCCATGGTAAAGAGGCTTGCTCGGCTGTACACAGAGGTAGACACAGAACACTGTCTCTTTAAGTTTTGGGTTGGTGTATTGAAAACATCATAAACCAACCTAGAGTTCATAAAGTAAACACAGCTTATTCGGCATAATAGCAAAGCAAAATAAAAAGATACAGCACAGTCCATATATCGGCTGGGGTCCGGCCACTCAGGGTTAACCACACACGGTTCAGTTGTAGCCCAACACATGCAAGCTCCTCTCTGCAGAAAGCCTCACCAGATACTGAGCAACACATCAGTCACAAGGCTGGCTATTTATAGCCCAGACCACACCCTGGGGTGGAGATATGGTGAATGGCCTCCCACCCGCACTATAGTCATTCACATCAAACATGCCCTTTTAAATATGGCTGATTAACCCTCTCTGCACCTACCATGCAGGAGAATACTTCCACGTTTCACATCACTGAAGCTAATAGCCTCAGTGAAACATATCTCCCCTCCAGTATTCTGCCAGTGACTTTGTCAAAATATATTCATTCAATATAACCAAACTATTAACTTGTGTATATTGCATTTTCTCTCTTTCTTCTATTCTTTACTATACTTTATCTGTGCTGGAAAAATCCCAAGAGCTACTGTAAGTTACAGAAAACCTTTGTTATATTGTGTAGAAAATACTAATCTGATGATTGTCAAGCAACTGAAAGGAAAAAATATTTCTTCACTGCATGTACTTTTAATGACACAAGTATGCCTCCCATATTTTGTTCAGATTGCTCTTTTAAGGGCAATTTCTTTTTTCTCTGAAGATACTTGAAACTCCCGATGTTTGCTCTTCATGTATGCTCTACATCAATTTTGTTAATGCTTTTTGTAAATGTTTACATTTCTCTACATATTACTACCTACAAAATGATGACAGGAATAATAAACCACAAAACTGCTATATAAAATTGCTATCTTTATTAACTGCATCCCACCACAGCACTGTTATTTTCATGTCATAATAAATTTATCACATTCCATTAGGACATGAAAAGTCAGCAAAACTTCACCGTTGGATTGGGATCCAGTGGCTCCCACTGCATAACAGTGGAAGAGATATAGGGAGCAGAATGAGTGCTGTGAGTGTTTACAGTGGCTCAATTATCTCTTTACAAGCTGAAGTCAAAAGCAATTGTTGTATGTAAAGAGTTTAACAGTGAGAACTTGAAACCTTTGTCATTCTATCGGATCACAGGTATCCGATGGTTGCTTTGGCAACCAGATGCCTAACAACAGCTTGGCAATGGCCAAGAATAATTGAACTTCATGAAAGTGGTAAATTTTGGTCAATATGATTTGCATTTATTTATGAAAATGGGAAAAATTTGACAAAAAATTAAATTTTTTTCACAATTTTCAAACTTTAAATTTTTATGCCCTTAAATCAGAGAGTTAAACCACACAAAATAGTTACTAAATAATGTTTCCCATATGTCTACTTTATATCTGCATTATTTTTGAAACATTATTTTTATTTCTCAGGAAGTTAGAATGGTTAAATATTTATCAGCAATTTCTCATATTTCAAACAAAATTTAGAAAACCATTTTTTTAAGGACCACATCCGATTTGAAGTAACTTTGAGGGGCCTACTCAGAAACTACCCAAAGTGATACCATTCTAAATACTGCAACCCTCAAAGTACTCAAAACCATATTCAAGAAATGAATATAAAATTGTGCTTGCGCTGGTAACGTTAGGATTGGAGATAAGAATAAAGAGGTTTTTTTAAAAGGATTTTTAAAAGGATGTTTAAAAATAGGATGCACAAGTTGATTAAAGCTTGAAGTTTATTTAGGGCTAATATTACAATAAAATGGGAAAAGACAGGGAGTAAAGGATATATAAAATAATTGTAAGATAAAATAAACTAAGTGCATAGGAATTTTGAAGGTAGAACTGTTGGGGTCGTGATGACATTCCACTCGTCCTCCAGTCACTCCAAATTCAAACTATGAGCATGGGTCAACCATTCAAAGAATGAGTCAGACAACAAGCTGGTTCAAACTCAGAGCATGCTCAAAAGACTACTACAGACAACGTTCTCAGCAATGTTCTGTGTTTATTCCTACATACACAAAACTAAATACACTACATAATGGGGAGGGGAAAGGGGTTGTCCGGGGCGGGGTAAGCCATGAAAGTCCAGTGTCTGGCCACTCCTGATTGGTCCACATCTCCTTATCTCAGTCTCTGGGCAGATATTGCAGCCGTCAGCTTATAATCTTGTTTCGTTTCTCTGAAATAAATCTTGGCAACACTGGAACTGTCTTAGTTTAAGTTTCGATTTGAGTAATATGTAGCAAGGAAAGCTTATTGTTATATGACACAAAATGGTGGTTAGTACATAAGCAAAAAAGCGTATAAAAGTTACAAAAGTATAAAAGTTACAAATATATATATTCTCTTTTACCCCGACATTCCCCCCTAAACACTAAGCTTTCCTTTGCTTCGGGGCCTTTGAGACTGTCCATGTGTGGGGAGAGGGGAGGTGGATTTCTTCACCCAATCATCTTAGAAACTGCCCCCTTATGGGACGCCCCCAGACAATCGAGCCCTATCCTGGGTGACACATGGAGTTCTCCCAACTGTCCCTAAACAAAATCTCTCAATTGGACTTTGTCATGGGGAAACTGGTCAGGCTTGTTCAAAAAAAATGTATTTCTCCATATCTTCTCTTGATTCAGAGAGGTCCCGGAGGTTGGGACAGCATTGGTTATATTTTTCCTGTATAAGGGGATTATGCAGCACAGGACCACCAGGCCCAATACTAGTAGACCTCCCATTACTAGACAAAAAGTTGGAGGAATCCCTTGAGCCCTCCCAACCAACCTGAGAAAAAGGAGGTATCTACCCCTGTGTGGTAGCTGTCCACCCTGGGACAGACAGTAAGCATATGGAAAGGATATAGAAGAAGGTAGTCATCTTTTATAGACTCGTTCTGTCTCTCTTGCAGTGGGAGGCGTGAATCCAGGTGCTCTTGCCCTTAAGCTTCAGAGCCGTCGGGGTGGTGAGAAGCACAGTGTACGGTCCCTCGAACCGCGGCTGGAGGCAGTCTTTCCGGACAAACTTCTTCACATACACTAGATCGCCTGGGATGAAATCATGTACTGCATCACCTGTAGATTCTGGGAGAGAAGCAGATACTGGAGAGCGGGTGTTAGTCAATTCTCTAGACAAGGCAATCACAAATTTTACTACTCTATCATGTGTTTCAGACAACTCTTGGGGCCTAATCTCTCCTATCTTGGGTGGGGTCCCAAACAAAATTTTATAGGGAGTCAGCCCATGTTTGGCCTGAGGAGTGTGTGTGATATGATACAATACTATAGGGAGTAGGTCGGGCCAGGGGAGGGGATGATCTTGGGTCATTTTCAAGAGCTGGGTCTTGAGTGTGGAATTCATTCTCTCCACTTTGCCTGAACTGGCAGGATGGTATGGAGTGTGGAGGCCCAAATCTGTTCCCAACATGTTCCAGAGTTCTTCGTAGATATTTGCTGTGAAAGCTGGTCCTTGGTCCGATTCTATGACTTGGGGAACTCCAAACCTGTAGGCAATTTCGGTGATCAGTTTCTTGGCTGTGACTTTAGCAGTCATGTTGACAACCGGGTAGGCCTCGGGCCAGGCTGAAAACATATCCACGGCTACCAAAACGTACTCCTATTTTCCTGCTTTAGGCATTTGGATATGGTCGACTTGTATTCTCTGCCAAGGGTAGTCTGGTTTAGCCAGGTGTTGAAAAGGGACCCGTGCCGTACATGTTGGGTTGCAGGTAACGCAGACAGAGCAGGATTTTGAGTACGCAGTCACAGTGGAAGAGATTCCGGGTGCAAAGTACAGTTTCTTGATACATGCCAAGGCTTGATTCTTTCCTCTGTGTGTAGGCCCGTGAGCCCATGCTGCCACAGCTGAGTACATGCGTCTAGGCAAGCAAGGCTTCCCATTAACTTGGTAAAGAGTCGAGTTGACCTTTGAATCTTTGTGACTTGCCAGCACGGCTCCTGTCGCTTTCCATTGCTTAACTTCTTCAGTGGGGGGTCTTCCTTTGTTCCTCACACAATTTTTCTTCAGGCATCCTGACCCCCCTGGATTCCACTCGTGTCTCCGCTGGACTTGTATGGTCTTCCGCCGGCTGTTCTTTGGCTCTTGCTCTAGTGAGCGCCACAGCTACGGTTTGCAGGGTCTCCCCCATCTCTTCTTCCTTTTCCTGCCACTTTGATGACACATTCTCTACTGCTGCAGTCTTGGCTGCTTGGTCAGCTAGGTGGTTGCCCCTGGCTTCTCTGGATTCTAGTCTTCCATGAGCCTTGACCTTGATAACAGCAACCTGAATGGGTAGTTCCAGGGCTTTCATTAGGGCCTTAATCCATGAGACATGTTCCACTGGTGTACCTGCAGCTGTGATGAATCCTCTAGACTTCCACAAGAGTCCAGAATCATTGCAAATTCCATGTCCATACCTGGAATCGGTATATATATTCGCCGTTGTTCCTGCTGCCAGGTGGCAGGCCTCTGTGAGAGCCACAAGTTCAGCTTCTTGTGCAGACATGTATGGTGGTAGAGCTTCAGCCTTGAGGACTGTTAGGTCCGTTGTGACAGCATATCCCGTGTGGAACTTCCCTTGAGGGTCTGCGAGCGGATGTGCCACCATATTCTCTGGAGCAGAAGTCTCTTCCTGCAAAATTTTTATACAATCATGAGGTTCCACCAATGGACCTTCACCCTCTTCACCTTCCCCCCTAGAAGGTGGAAGCAAAGTGGCAGGATTGATAGTCAGACATCTGGTAAATGTTATATTGGAGGGCAACAATAGGGAACACTGCAGCCGCAGGTGTCTTTGGTTGGTTAGATGTTTCGGAGATGTTTGTTGCAGAACAGCTGAGAGATCATGGCCGGCCTGTATAACTAGATCATGTCCAAGGACGATATCAGCTGACTTGTCAAGGAGGATGTGAGCAGCGTGGACCGCCTTAAGGCACGTGGGGGCAGTTCGGGCGACAGGGTCCAGGCGGGCTGAGTAGTAGCCCAAAGGCCGATACTTATGATCATAGCGTTGTGCTAGAACTCCAGAGGCATGACCTTCCGATTCCGAGACAAAAAAGGTGAAATGGCTGAGTATAGTCTGGTAAGCCCAAGGCCGGGGCAGAGACAACAGCCTGTTTAAGGCGGTCAAAACATAGTCTGTGTTGATGAGAAACACGTGGATCTTCAGCATGAAACCAAACTGAGCCTTCATTCTTGAGACAGTCGTACAGAGGTTGCATGAGCTTTGAGGCATCAGGGATCCATTGCCTGCAGTAAGTGATGAGGCCAAGGAAAGTCTGCATAGCGGAGTAGGTGGTTGGGAAAATGATATCCATAATGGCTTGTTTTCTTTCTTCAGTCAGATGTTTAGTACCTTGTGATATACAATATCCGAGGAAAATGACCTTGGGCAGACACCATTGGACTTTGCCTTTCGAGACTTTACAGTTAGCTGAGTGAAGAAACCAGAGAAGGGATGCTGACATCTCTGGCAAATTTTCTTCAGTGCCACAGAGTAAAAGATCATCCACATACTGTAGAAGGGTGACCTGAGGGTTCTCTTGAACCCATGGCTCCAGAATAGACTTCATAGAATGAGTGAATTGGTTAGGAGAGTTCTGGGCTTTTTGCGGAGTCCTGTTCCATGTAAGCTGTGCTCCTTGAAAGGTGAAGGCAAAAAGAAACCACGAATCTTCATGTAAGGGTATACTGAAGAAGGCGTTGGCCAGATCTAACACCGTAAACAAGGTGGCCGTTGGAGGCACCTGAGACAAGAGGGTGTTTGGGTTGGGTACCACTGGAGTTTCTAAAATGGTAGCTGCATTGACGGCTCTGAGATCCTGAACCAACCGGTATCTTGGAGGCTCTCCCGGAGCAGTTTTCTTTTTTTTACAGGAAAGAGGGGTGTATTGCATGGAGATACACATCTGACAAGGACTCCTGATTCCAGGAGGGAAGCGATTTGGGTACCCAAGCTTTGTTCTTGTGCAGCCTTGAGGGGGTATTGTGGCAACCGTGGGTACCTGTGTCCAGGCTTGAGGTGTACTCGGACCGGGGGAACCTGCAGGAGGCCGACGTCCTCTGGCCCACTGGACCACAGAGAGTGAGGTTGTATGGTCATCATCATGAGAGGGAAGGCTTTAAGAACACAGCGGTCTTCAGTCCCTTGTTCGGAATGAGGGTCCCGCAAAAGAAGCTCCATACCATGGTTTCCGAAGGTAATTGTTGCCTTCATCCGCTCTAAGAGATCGGCTCCCAACAGATTGACAGAGCAAGTTTCAGAGACCAAGAATCTTGTGAGTACTCCGGTGAACGGTCCTGCAGACACAGGGACTGTGAGTGGAGAAGAAATATGTTGGCCTTCCACCCCAACACAGGTGAGGGTATCCGATGATAGGGATACAGAAGGAGGGAGCTGTGCAGAGGAAATAACAGATGTGGCCGCCCCAGTGTCCACCAGGAACTCCAGTGGTTGATGGTCCCCCTGTAAAGTGACAGTCCCACAGGCGGCCGTGAGATGCGTAGCCGGGAAAGTGGACACTGGTTGACCGAGCCGTCATTGGCGTGGATGAGATGGTTCACGGGAAGGTCCATGGTTGTGTGGACCGTCATGAAATGAGCGGTCATGGTACTGTCTGCGGGTTGGACAGTCTCTGAGAATGTGATTAGGGTTACCACACTCCCAACACAACATTCGTCCTTCAGAATCACGAGGTTGTCTTCTGTTTCTAGATGGTCCCTTGTCATCTCTTCTGTCTTGTTTTCTATATGTGGGAGGAGTATCATCACCTATGCCTTTAACCATTACTCACTTGATTCCATGTTGGTTGCCAGGGGGTTGGTAGCTTTCTTGAGCTTGATATACCATGGCAGGAGCGGCTTTCTTCTTTGGCTTAGTATCCTTTTTCATTTTTAGCATTGATTTTTGGAAAGCTTTAACGATGTCCACCGCGTCGTTGAAGAAAGAAGAACGAATCTCGGGCCGTACTCTCAGGACTTCATCTCTGAGAGCGTCTTGTAGGCCATCTACTAGGGCCTGAACCAACAGGGCGGCCTGCGTCTTGACGTGAGGACTGTATCCGAGATCCTTAAAATGCATGCTGAGTCTTGCAGCATATCTTTCCACTGATTCATCAGGGTCTTGTTGAACATCTTGTACAGACCCAGCTTGATCTGACAAGCGATCCTGAGCCCAGACTTTTAACTGTTTCATGTATTCTAGGCCGGATTCATACGTACTAAGGGATCCTGCTTTTGTGGAATCCATGGCCTTTTGAAAGCTCTCCGTTTTCGGCTAAGTGAGCCTGGCATTCTGCAGCCAGAGTAGAACCAGCAGCAAGGGAAATTTTGCGAGCCAATCCTCCAACATGGCTCATACAGGTGTTTGCAGGATTGACTGTGGCCCCCACCCGATGTGTAAGGATGTCACCATAGCCTATTGACAGAGTGACAGGGCGTCCTGATGGGTCTACTAGATTACGGGAGCGGCAGGGGTCCCAAACTTCTGAGAGGCTGGGGGGTGGTGTTCTTTCAGCAGTTGCTTGGAGCAAGGGCCGGAGTACGGGTAATGGATGTGGGGTGGAGGATGCCATAGGAGACGTATGGGGTAAAGGAGGGGGGGCTGGAGTATCTTGAGCCCATCCCTCATCTGGCTCCGTATCGTCTCGAGTAACAGTATGTTGGCGGAGGGAGAGCAGTCTGGCCTGAAATTCTGGGGAGTTGAGGAGGATATCCCCAGGGTTGTGAGTGACTCCCATAGGAAACAGGGGAAGCGTCTCAGCATCGTGGACTGGAGCAGAAAGTGTCACATTAGTTTCAGATGGGTGCTCTGGGACTGCGGGCTTTTCCACCTGTGCTGGTGGCTGGTAATATGCACCGGACGGATGTAGTAGTGGATATAGGCCCAATTGGGGCTTTCCGGGCCTCCCACAACAAGTAAGAGGTGTAGCAAGATGGCCGTGGGAGGGAGGAGTTAGAGTGGAAGTGGGATTGTTCTTGGAGGCAGGAAAAAGGTGTAGTAACAGGAATCAACGGGGTTACGGCCAATTTAGGGTCACATAACAAATCACATTCTGCAGCTTTCATGTATCCGAACAAAGGCTCGGCATTCTCTGTTCCCCCCTGCACCATCTACTCTAAAATGTGTCTGAGCCTGGTGCAGGAGTCCTAAGTCACTCAACTTTCCCTTTCTCTGTGTAACACATTCTTTCCAAACTGAAGGCTGGAGCCTGCCTGTACTAGATAAGCTTATCATGTTATACAAATTCCTAACATTCTTCTTGCCTTCTTGCCTTCCCGTAACTCCACTAATTGGCTTAACTCCTACAGCAGCATTCCACAACTTACGAGATCTTTCAAATTTGAATATACGCAACATTTTCTTATAGAATGCAATGATCTGTCGCGACTCAGATCACTGGTGCAGTCTACAGGTCGCCACTCGTCAGTGTAGAGTACTCCTCAATACACTGATAAGACAGAGAGTACACCTCAATCTGTCCCTTCCCTAACCTTGAATGGCGACTTTACAGTACGACTCACCACGGCACCCTGACTGACAGCAGAACCCCTCCTTATGAGGTTTCTCTGTATAAGACGAAGAGTACCCCTCAATCCGTCTTTTTTCCTACTACAGCACCACCCATCAGTGTAGAGTACACCTCAATACACTGATGAGATAGAGAGTACACCTCGATCTATCTCCTTTCCTACCACGGCACCACCCGACAGTGTAGAGACACCTCAATACACTGTTTCCTAACCTTGACTTTACAGCAGTCTCTGTGTTAGACGAAGAGCACTCCTCAATTCGTCACAGATTCTTACTCCCTTACACTACAATTCAGGAATGCTTTGAAACCTCGACTATCAGTTACGGGAGGCAGCTATCTAAGAAAAGTACAGTGACCGGGGGAGGAGGAGGTGGTGTGCACACGAGCACGCGCAGGCATGCGACGTCACTCGTTTTAACACTTGCTGGTTCAGGACGTGGTGCGGGACGCCTGAGGTCTCACCACTCGACCGATCACCCACCCAGATCCAACCTGACAGCCCCACAGAAACCGCTGCGGCTGACACACAGGCAAGTGAGACATATAAAATACATCTCAACTTACCGTGTTCGATGGAGGTTGATCAGGCCTCAAATTCAGCCACCGCGGTCACCACCAGGGAAGTCAGCAATATGGGTCCGGGAGGGCGGCGTACCGCTAGCCACGCCCCACGTTGGGCGCCATTTGTGGGGGTCGTGATGACATTCCACTCGTCCTCCAGTCACTCCAAATTCAAACTATGAGCATGGGTCAACCATTCAAAGAATGAGTCAGACAACAAGCTGGTTCAAACTCAGAGCATGCTCAAAAGACTACTACAGACAACGTTCTCAGCAATGTTCTGTGTTTATTCCTACATACACAAAACTAAATACACTACATAATGGGGAGGGGAAAGGGGTTGTCCGGGGCGGGGTAAGCCATGAAAGTCCAGTGTCTGGCCACTCCTGATTGGTCCACATCTCCTTATCTCAGTCTCTGGGCAGATATTGCAGCCGTCAGCTTATAATCTTGTTTCGTTTCTCTGAAATAAATCTTGGCAACACTGGAACTGTCTTAGTTTAAGTTTCGATTTGAGTAATATGTAGCAAGGAAAGCTTATTGTTATATGACACAAAATGGTGGTTAGTACATAAGCAAAAAAGCGTATAAAAGTTACAAAAGTATAAAAGTTACAAATATATATATTCTCTTTTACCCCGACAGAACCAATGATCTCCAATGAAACTAGAGAATGGATGTAGTAAGTAGAATCCAGGTGGTCTAGGTTGAAATTAGATGAGAGGAGCGGCGAATTAGTAAATTTGCGTGTTCACAACATTGACGGTGAAGGATAAGATTTACCTGAATTGAAGTTGAGTAGAGAATGGGTTCATATATTATGACACCATGCTGGTCATGGTTATTGTAGAAGATCCACGGACTATAGAGAGAGAGGGATCAGCATTAAAGTGACCTGGTAGGTTGCATATCTTACTGTACCTAAAGTAAAAAGGTTAACTAAGGCTCATATAGTTAGATGAATAGGATTAAACAGACAAGTGAGATTTATTTACCTGTTAGGGGGAATCATTAATGCCTAGGAAAATGAGCGTGAGATGTATCCTAGAGAAAGCGTTGCCTAAAGGATGCTAAAGACAATAATTAGTAAATACGTATCAATTATTAAAATAATGCAAACAGGCTAGAAATAGTAAGGTTAGGTTACCTGTGGCTCACGCAAATGGAGTTTGTACGGTGATGGAGACTTTACGTTCCCACCGGGGTGCTTATAGTGCCAGCAATGGTTTTGAGCATACAACACCTCTGGATTGAGGTGGTGGTGGCTACAAGTGAAGCCTAAACCATAGCAGCCTGCTGAGACCAATGTACTAGTACAGACTTATATTGTGGTGGTGATAATACACCTGGTAACAATGCACCTGGTCCGGTGCTAATATTGTGCTGTCAAAGCTGTAGAACTGTAAAACTATAAAACAAAGGTATCACAGCTGTTAAACGAGAATATCACAGTTCTTGAGTTGCTAACACAGTTGGAGCTCAGCGGGAAACTTACAGTTGTAGAATCCTGGGAGCGGTTCCTGCTCAACAGTGCAGTCCTGTGTGGCAATAAGTTGTGCTCGTAAAGTTCACGGATGTGAGGAGCAGATGGTAGGTTTCAGGGAGAGAGGCGGGGAGTAAAGACAGGGTCCCAGCCGGTGACTCACTGTTTCTCCCGCGATTCACTTAGAGTCTTGCGTCGTCAGCGTGGGGGAAACAGGTAAGGACCTGCGGTCAGAGTCCTGCAACAGAGCGGCAGGACCTGCGTGACGTAGGCGCTCGTGACTGGGACTCACGTGACTCATACAGGTACGGAGGCCTAGGCAGACCAGAAAACCAATGCGTTTCTGGAACTACGGTGCCCTTCTTCAGGGTTGGTCGATGGATGTAGATGGGTTCCTTTTAAACGCGCGCCTGTTAAATGATGGTGGTGGGAGGGAGCTGAACTTAGAGATTTCATTTGCTTGAAATCTTAGGTGTAACTCCATGGTATTACTGATAGTGGTTATCTGGATAGAGAATTAGTCTTCATTAAAAGCAATTAGCTCTATTTTTGAATTGAGTCCTTTAGGCTTTAATGTATCCAGGGTAAAAATCCACTTGCTCTCTATTCTTAACATTTGTTTCAAATAGTCACTAGTGTTGATCGAGCACTAAAATTCTCAGGTGCTCGAAGCTCGGGCCGAGCTCGCCGTGATACTCGGGTGCTTGACCCGAGCAACGAGCCCAATGTTAGTCTATGGGAGACCAGAGCATTTTTGCGGTGGCACCCCCGGCAGTCTTTTAAAAGCCTAACAAGTGCCCAAAACGATAGTGACAGTGCTCAAATGACATGGGGACAGCATGGGGATCGCCCCAGGAAGCATTTCTGACCCCCAAGTCACTGCTGTCAACAACGTGGTCAGAGGTATTAAGCCACTTTTACGGGCTCACAATAAAACGTTCAAAAACGAAACTGAAACTTTTTTCCTGTGAAATATGTTAAGGAATTTCTTTTCCAGGGTAAAGACTTGTGTATAAGTTAAAATAAATAACCAAAAACAAAAATACTCCTCCACACCTTGGGTTGTGTTCACAAGTAGCATTTTTTATGCGTTTTTGCACTTTTGTATTGCTTTCAACTGTGACAAATGCATTCACCGGGAAATGTCATTTTAACATTTTACAACCTTATCTGGCCATGTGCTGTGTGACACATGCATAAAGTGCTGAAAAGACATGGGAACAGCATGGGGAAGACCCTGGAAGCATCTCTGACACCGAGATCACTGTCTAAAAGTGTGCCCATCATAAGTGATCCTTGCCGCATCAGAAGATGCAGACTTGCAACTATCCCTGTGCAAGTTCTAGTCCCAGGGCAGTGTTCAATTGTACCTCCCCCATTCCTTGCAATACAAGCGCAAGTATGCAGCCTGCCACCCACCCACCCCCAGGCTGCAATACTATACTGCTTGCTTGCTTGAACTTGAAATTGGGCCTTTTAGGCATGTGGAGGTGGAATCTGGCCAACACGTCATGGCTGCGTTGGCGGCCTGGAATCCATACTCAGCCCCCAGCCGCCCGGCGGCCAGGTGTCCATGCTCGGTCCCCAGCCGCCCCGAGGCCGGGTGTCCACACACGGTTCCCAGCCGCCTGGGGGCAGCCGGGTGTCCATAAACGGTCCCCAGCAGCCCTTATTTCTCCTTGGAACATCCCCCCACACACTTTTCTTAGCCCGGCCTGCTTTAGGGCAGCATTGGACGAACCCACCAGAGAATCAGACTCCTCCGGTGGGCCCTGGCTTCTCCATCAGGGGAGTTGAAAGTGCCAAGATGAGGAGCATGATGATGATGACAGAAGTTAGCATCTGCTTTGTTTTCTTTTAATGCAAGTGTAAGTGTGCAGCCTGCCAGCCACCCACCCCCAGACTGCAATGCCATACTGCTAGCTTGCAATTGAAATGGGGCCTTTTAGTTTGCAGGAGGCCGAAGCTGGCCACTACCTCATGGCTGCTTCGGCAGCGAGGTATCCATACTCAGTCCCCAGCCGCCCCTATTTGTCCTGGCGTGCCTTATACATAAGATTAGCACGTAAACCAAAACATTACCTGTGCCCTCCCCAGTGCATTTAGTGGGAAGGAGAGAGTATTCCGCTGTAGTGTGTGCATGCCAAACCCCTGTTCATGGTACATGCGAAGATGCCTCCCACCCTGCACCTGTCCTTGCAGACTTGCAACTATCCCCGTTCAAGTCCTTGTCCCAGGGCTGTGTGCCACTCCCATTCCTTGCAATGCAAGTGCAAGTATGCAGCCTGCCACCCACCCACCCCCAGGCTGCAAAACCATACTGCTTGCTTGCACTTTAAATTGGGCCTTTTAGGCATGTGGAGGCGGAATCTGGCCACCACGTCATGGCTGCGTCGGCGGCCTGGTATCCATACTCAGTCCCCAGCCGCCCGGTGGCCGTATGTCCCCGCTTGCTCCCCAGCCTCCAGGGGGCGGCCGGGTGTCCATACTCGGTCCCCAGGCACCCCTATTTGTCCCGGTAACCTTTCCCACACTTTCCTTTGCCTGGCCTGCTTTAGGGCAGCATTGGCCGAGCCCACCAGACAACCAGACTCCTCCGGTGGGCCCTGGCTTCTCCATCAGGGGAGTTGAGAGTGCCAAGGTGAGGAGCATGATGAGGATGATAGAAGTTAGCATCTGTTTTGTTTTGTTGGAATGCAAGCGCATGTATGTAGTAGTGGCTAGGCCTGAGGTGTTCAGCGTTTTGGCGCATATCCTACCTCCTCCGAGGATTGCTGGATGTTTTCCTGATACTATCCAAGTTCTATGACTCCCGTTAAAACAAAGCTTCAGGTGATATATGATGGATGAGGTGGTGGCAAAGGAGAAAGAGCTGGAGGAACAGGGACCATTCACATCAATATCAGGCCAGTCAACCAGATATGTCTTGTAGGATATGTTTCTGTAACAAAAGGAGCGGTTCAGCTACACAGTTATAGGGCATACAGTGAGTGCAATGCCTACCAAAAATTTCGAGGCACTCCAATGCCCCTTGGAAATGACATGGAGGTCAGAGGGCCTTAGCTAAACCTTTTTTCCATTTTTAGCAACTGGGTCTCCTGTGCACTGTTGGCCTAAGCAGTGAATGGAAGGCTTTAATAAAATTATGAGGAACTGCAATGCCCCTTACAAGAACCATGCAGTACAGCATATTACAAACATAAGTCCCATTATTGCGGAGTGGGTCTCCCATAGTATTTGCTTATGCCTTCCAAGCAAAAGCTTCCAAAAATTAGGATGGAGCAACTTGCAATGCCCCTTACAAGAACCATGCAGTACAGCATATTACAAACATAAGTCCCCTTATTGCGGAGTGGGTCTCCCAGAGGATTTGCTTATGCCTTCCAAGCAAAAGCTTCCAAAAATTAGGACGGAGCAACTTGCAATGCCCCTTACAAGAACCATGCAGTACAGCATATTACAAACATAAGTCCCATTATTGCGGAGTGGGTCTTCCATAGGATTTGCTTATGCCTTCCAAGCAAAAGCTTCCAAAAATTAGGACAGAGCAACTTGCAATGCCCCTTACAAGAATCATGCAGTACAGCATATTACAAACATAAGTCCCATTATTGCGGAGTGGGTTTCCCTTAGGATTTGCTTATGCCTTCCAAGCAAAAGCTTCCAAAGATTAGGATGGAGCATCTTGCAATGCCCCTTACAAGAACCATGCAGTACAGCATATTAAAAACATAAGTCCCATTATTGCGGAGTGGGTCTCCCATAGGATTTGCTTATGCCTTCCAAGCAAAAGCTTCCAAAGATTAGGATGGAGCATCTTGCAATGCCCCTTACAAGAACCATGCAGTACAGCATATTAAAAACATAAGTCCCATTATTGCGGAGTGGGTCTCCAATAGGATTTGCTTATGCCTTCCAAGCAAAAGCTTCCAAAAATTAGGACGGAGCAACTTGCAATGCCCCTTACAAGAACCATGCAGTACAGCATATTACAAACATAAGTCCCATTATTGGGGAGTGGGTCTCCCAAAGGATTTGCTTATGCCTTCCAAGCAAAAGCTTCCAAAAATTAGGACGGAGCAACTTGCAATGCCCCTTACAAGAACCATGCAGTACAGCATATTACAAACATAAGTCCCATTATTACGGAGTGCGTCTGCCATAGGATTTGCTTATGCCTTCCAAGCAAAAGCTGACAAAAATAAGGACAGAGGAACTTGCAATGCTGGCACCCTGGTGGTATAGTGGTGGTGGAGGCTGAGTATAAGGAGAAGAACATAAAACAGCCGAAATGAGGAAGCGTGTACCCATGTGTGGGTGTGAAGCGGTGCATGTGAATACACCTCCCAAAATAACACAGTGGATTTGACTTTATGTTACTCTGCTGTCATTTGGTGGTGATGAGAAGTCTGGCCCAATTCAGCCCTTGTTCATTTTGATAAGGGTCAGCTTGTCAGCATTTTCAGTTGACAGGCGAGTGTGCTTTTCAGTTATAATTCCCCCAGCGGCGCTAAAAACAAGCTCCGATAACACGCTAGCGGCAGGGCAGGCCAGGACCTCCAAGGCGTACAGAGCGAGTTCATTCCAAGTGTCCAGCTTGGATACCCAATAATTAAAATGCACAGATGAATCACGGTGGGCGCTGGTACGGTCGGCAAGGTACTCCCTCACCATCTTTTGAAACTTTCCACTCCTTGTGGGAGTAGCCCGCGCCTCAGGGCCTGTAAGCTGGGCGGGTGTCAGAAATCTGTCCCAGAACGTTGACAGTGTTCCCCTGCCTCTGCTGGATTGGAGTTGCATCTCTCTAGCCTGTACGCCTTGGTTGGGCAACGAACTGTGACCTCTGCCGCTAGCGTGTTCAGATGGGAATTTTTTTAAGAGTTCTGCAGCAAGGGCCTTCTGGTACTGCCCCATTTTTGTAGACCTCTCCACCTCAGGAATAAGAGAGTGAAAGTTCTTCTTGTAGCGGGGGTCTAAAAGTGTCACCAACCAGTAATGACTGTCACCCAACATTTTGACAACGCGAGGGTCACGGTTAAGGCAGCGTAACATAAAGTCAGCCATGCGTGCCAGACTGGTAACGGGCAAGATTTCCGTGTCCTCACCAAGATGACGACTGACCATGCTCTCTTCCTCCTCCCCCCTGTCCTCAGGCCACCCACGCTGAACCGACAGTATGACACTTGTACAGGTACTACCGTCTACAGCGCACGATAGCAGCTCCTGTTCTTCCTCCTCCTCCTCCTCCTACACCTCTCCCTCATTGTCCCCCAATGCACATTGGGCTGAGATGAGGCTGGGCTGTGTGTAATTGCCCACTACGGCTTCTTGATCCATCTCATCATACTCTGGCTGCAATGCCTGCTCTTTAATTCTCTGCAGAGAGCGTTGAAAAAGACAGACAAGTGGGATGCTGACACTAATGATGGCGTCATCGCCACTCACCATCTTGGTGGCCTCCTCAAAGTTTGTCAGGATGGTACATATGTCAAACATCCATATCCACTCCTGAGGTCTTATGTGTGGAGTCTGACCTGAATATCGACGGCCTTGTTGTATCTGGTACTCCACAACTGCTCTCTTCTGCTCACAAATCCTTTGCAACATGTGGAGGGTAGAGTTCCAATGTGTGGGGACATCACACACCAGTCGGTGTGCCGGCAGCTTCAAACGCTGCTGCAACACACAAGGGCGGCGGAAGCTGTAGCCGACTTGCGAAAATGAGCTAACAGGCGGTATACTTTCACGAACACATCTGGCAACTCGGAGTACGATTTAAGAAACCGCTGAGCCACGAGGTTAAGCACATGAGCAAGGCATGGTAGGTGTGTGATCTCACCTCGCCTCAGAGCCTCCACCAGGTTACGGCCATTGTCACGCACGACCATGCCGGGATGTAGGTTCAGCGGTCTCAGCCACAGATCTGCCTGCTCTTTCACAGCTGTCCACATCTCACAAGCAGTGTGAGGTTTATCACCTAAGCTTATGAGTTTCAGCACAGCCTGTTGCCGCTTGGCGGAGGCAGTACTGCAGTGCTTCCAGCTTGTAACTGATGTGGTGATATCTGAGATGGAGGCTGAACATGAGGAGGAGGAGGAGGATGATGCGCAGGAGCTATACACTGTGGGGACAACTATGACTGACATAGGGCCCGCAATCCTCGGTGTGGGGAGGACGTGTTCCGTCCCAAGGTCCGACTGGGTCCCAGCTTCCACTATGTTTACCCAATGTGGCCTACAGCCGACTATTTTAAACAATCTGAACAATCAGGGAGAAACTATTACTGTTTTTCTTTACGTAAAAAATACCAAAACCTGAATAATAGAGATTTTTTACCGTGGGATGGCAAAACCACAGTTATTGTTTACTGGGGTATACCAGACTTTTTTAAATAGATATAATTGCGGCTGAACAGTGAGCGACACACTCAAACTGTGTTTTTTTAGATACCAAAGGCCCAAAACTGGATAGTACAGAGATTTGACCCGTTGAACTGCAAAACCACACTGGGATTTGTCGGGCCTACACCAGACTATTTTCAACAGATATATTTTTGTGTCGCAACAGTCAGGAGACACTACTGTTTTTCTTTACGGAAAATATACCAAAACCTGAATAATAGAGATTTTTTACCGTGGGATGGCAAAACCACAGTTATTGTTTACTGGGGTATACCAGACTTTTTTAAATAGATATAATTGCGGCTGAACAGTGAGCGACACACTCAAACTGTGTTTTTTCAGATACCAAAGGCCCAAAACTGGATAGACCAGAGATTTGATCCGTTGAACTGCAAAACCACACTGGGATTTGACGGGCCTACACGAGACTATTTTCAACAGATATATTTTTGTGTCGCAACAGTCAGGAGACACTACTGTTTTTCTTTACGGAAAATATACCAAAACCTGAATAATAGAGATTTTTTACCGTGGGATGGCAAAACCACAGTTATTGTTTACTGGGGTATACCAGACTTTTTTAAATAGATATAATTGCGGCTGAACAGTGAGCGACACACTCAAACTGTGTTTTTTTAGATACCAAAGGCCCAAAATTGGATAGTACAGAGATTTCACCCGTTGAACTGCAAAACCACACTGGGATTTGTCGGGCCTACACCAGACTATTTTCAACAGATATATTTTTGTGTCACAACAGTCAGGAGACACTACTGTTTTTCTTTACGGAAAATATAGCAAAACCTGAATAATAGAGATTTTTTACCATAGGATGGCAAAACCACAGTTATTGTTTACTGGGGTATACCAGACTTTTTTAAATAGATATAATTGCGGCTGAACAGTGAGCGACACACTCAAATTGTGTTTTTTTAGATACCAAATGGCCCAAAAGTGGATAATACAGAGGTTTGAACCGTGGAAGTGCAAAACAACACTTCTGTTTCTTTAGTCTACACCTGACTATTTTCAACAGATATATTTGTGTCTGAAAAATTAGAGACACGCTTTTTTTTGGGGGGGGGGGACACCAAAAGGTTAATAAGACGGGTATTTGTACAGTGTGAAGGAGGAAAAAAAAAAGAGGATTTAGATGAAAAAAAAAGGATTTTTCCTGTCCCCTGAGACCTGGAGCTAAGTCCAGCAATTTCAGCAACAGGAGCAGCACACAGGACTGTAATGCAGCGTTTGCTGGTATAACCACTGCGTCTCCTATACAGCCTGCCTGCCTGATATCTGGGATGGATATTAGTCCTGAGAAGGACTGTTTGTTTGATCAGGCAGCCTTTACAGACCCTACACTAACTATTTCGCAGTTTATATCTCTCCCTAAATCAGCAGCGCTGACCCTACACTGTCTAATCCGGAGCGACTGTGTCCAAGATGACAGCGCCCGGTTTTAAATACTCGAGGTGACGCTGTGCAGCCAGCCAATCACTGTAATGCCCACAACCAACATGGCTGCGGCATCACAGTGACTGGCTGGCAATCCCTGCATGTTCATTGGCTCTGTAAAGAGCGCCAAACATGCAGGGCAGAGACCCGAGCTCCCGCCCGAGTAACCCGGAAATGCTCGGTGCTCGCCGAACATCCCGAGTAGCGTGATGCTCAGGCGAGTACCGAGCAGTGTCGAGCATGTTCGCTCAACACTAATAGTCACCCTTACGCCACTGTTTGTGATCCTTCTGCAGACATGTTACCAAAATATCCTTTATGGAGCCTCCATGTTTCTGAGAAATGTTTTGATAGCGGATGTCCATCAAATTTTTTAGAAATATTCCGTAGGTCTTCCTTTATACGTACATGTAGGGGATGTTTTGTCCTACCTACGTAGAGTTTATTGCACGGGCACTTGAGACTTTAAGTAACTCCTTCGGTGGTACAAGTAATGAAATCTAATATGGTATGAGTGACATTACCTTCTTTAATGAATTTTTGTTTAGTGGTGTGGAGTTTTTGGCAAATGGCACATTTATTACTGGAAAAAAACCTAGGAGATCTTTAGCGAAGGGCAGTCGTTCAGTGGTAGAATTGTGTGGGTTACAGATTGTGGGGGCAATTAAATTACCCAAGTTTTGTGCCTTCTTAAAGATGAACCTGGGTTTGGGTGGAATGTAGTCACCTATGATTTTATCTTCTTTTAGAGTGTCCCAGTGCTTCTTAAAAATTTTCTTTAAGAGGTAGGTATTGGAGTTAAACTGAGTGATGATAGGAGCATTGATCTGCATCATTTTTTTTATCAGTAGGGATTTTTTCTTGGAGTTTGTCGAGAAGCGTTTCCCTAGGTATTGCTTGTACCTTATTTTTGGCATTATTTAGGCATTCTAAATTGTGTCCTTTGTCCATGAATTTCTTAGTGAGTTGAGTGGATTCCTCATTAAAGTCTTCAGGTTTCAGCAATTCCTATGTAAGCGCCTATACTAGCTACGTGGGCTATTGAGAAGCCAGCTGGGATAGTGGCAACTATCTAGGGAAATGAAACTTTGAATCTGGTTATCCTGTATATATATATATATATATTGAGATCCAAAAAGTTAACCTGTTGTGTACTGGTGTTGGAACTGAATTCTAAAAAGAATTCATTATTATTGATCTCTTTGAGGAAGGAATCTAGTGAGAATTGATCACCAGACCAAATAAAGAGAATGTCATCGATGAATCTTTGCCAGATAAAGGATCCACAAAGGATATTGTGGTAACAGGTTTGCAGCAGGTTCACAAATAGTGGTGTAAGGGTGACTATTTCAAACAAATGTCAAGAATAGAGAGCAAGTGGATTTTTACCCTGTATACATTAAAGCCTAAAGGACTCAATTCAGAAATAGAGCTATTTGCTTTCAATGAAGACTAATTCTCTATCCAGATAACCACTATCAGTAATACCATGGAGTTACACATATGATTTCAAGCAAATGAAATCTCTAAGTTCAGCTCCCTCCCACTACCATCATTTAACAGGCGCACGTATAAAAGGAACCCATCTACATCCATAGACCAACCCTGAAGAAGAGAACTGTAGTTCCTGAAACGCGTTGGTTTTCTGGTCTGCCATGGCCTCCGTACCGGTACGAGACACGTGAGTCCGAGTCACATGGGCCTACAACACGCAGGTCCTGAAGCTCTGTTGCAGGACGCTGACCACATGTCCTTACCTGCTTGCCCCACGCTGACGACGCAAGACGCTAAGAGAATCGCGGGAGAAACAGTGAGTCACCGGCCGGGACCCTGTCTTTACTCCCCGCCTCTCTCTCTCAAACCTACAATCTGCTCCTCACATCCTTAAACTTTAGGCGCACAACTTATCGCCACACAGGACTGCACTGTTGAGCAAGAACCACTCCAAGGACTCTACAACTGTAAGTTTCCCGCTGAGCTCCAACTGTGTTAGCAACTCAAGAACTGTGATATTCTCGTTTTACAGCTGTTATACCTTTGTTTTATAGTTTTACAGTTCTACAGCTTTGACAGCACAATATTAGCACCGGATCAGGTGCATTGTTACCAGGTGTATTATCACCACCACAATATAAGTCTGTGCTAATACATTGGCCGCAGGAGGCTGCTATGGTTTAGGCTTCACCTGTCGCTACCACCACCTCAATCCAGAGGTGTTGTATGCTCAAAACCATTGCTGGCACTATAAGCTTGCCGGTGGGAATGTAAAGTCTCCATCACCGTACAAACTCCATTTGTGTGAGCCATAGGTAAACTAACCTTACTATTTCTAGCCTGTTTGCATTATTTTAATAATAGATACATATTTACTAATTATTGTCTTTAGCATCCTTTAGGCCACGCTTTCTCTAGGATGCATCTCCCTCTCATTTTCCTAGGCATTAATGATTCCCCCTAACAGGTAAATAAATCTCACTTGTCTGTTTAATCCTATTCATCCAACTATATGAGCCTTAGTTAACCTGTGTCCAAGATGGCGGCGCCCGGTTTTAAATACTCGAGGTGACTCTGTGCGGCTAGCCAATCACTGTAATGCCCACAATCAACATGGCTGCGGCATCACAGTGACTGGCTGGCAATCCCTGCATGTTCATTGGCTCTGTAAAGAGCGCCAAACATGCAGGGCGGAGACCCGAGCTCCCGCCCGAGTAACCTGGAAATGCTCGGTGCTCGCCGAACATCCCGAGTAGCGTGATGCTCAGGCGAGTACCGAGCAGTGTCGAGCATGTTCGCTCAACACTAATAGTCACCCTTACGCCACTGTTTGTGATCCTTCTGCAGACATGTTACCAAAATTTCCTTTATGGAGCCTCCATGTTTCTGAGAAATGTTTTGATAGCGGATGTCCATCAAATTTTTTAGAAATATTCCGTAGGTCTTCCTTTATACGTACATGTAGGGGATGTTTTGTCCTACCTATGTAGAGTTTATTGCACGGGCACTTGAGACTTTAAGTAACTCCTTCGGTGGTACAAGTAATGAAATCTAATATGGTATGAGTGACATTACCTTCTTTAATGAATTTTTGTTTAGTGGTGTGGAGTTTTTGGCAAATGGCACATTTATTACTGGAAAAAAACCTAGGAGATCTTTAGCGAAGGGCAGTCGTTCAGTGGTAGTAGTGTGTGGGTTACAGATTGTGGGGGCAATTAAATTACCCAAGTTTTGTGCCTTCTTAAAGATGAACCTGGGTTTGGGTGGAATGTAGTCACCTATGATTTTATCTTCTTTTAGAGTGTCCCAGTGCTTCTTAATAATTTTCTTTAAGAGGTAGGTATTGGAGTTAAACTGAGTGATGATAGGAGCATTGATCTGCATCATTTTTTTTATCAGTAGGGATTTTTTCTTGGAGTTTGTCGAGAAGCGTTTCCCTAGGTATTGCTTGTACCTTATTTTTGGCATTATTTAGGCATTCTAAATTGTGTGCTTTGTCCTTGAATTTCTTAGTGAGTTGAGTGGATTCCTCATTAAAGTCTTCAGGTTTCAGCAATTCCTATGTAAGCGCCTATACTAGCTACGTGGGCTATTGAGAAGCCAGCTGGGATAGTGGCAACTATCTAGGGAAATGGAACTTTGAATCTGGTTATCCTGTATATATATATATATATATATATTGAGATCCAAAAAGTTAACCTGTTGTGTACTGGTGTTGGAACTGAATTCTAAAAAGAGTTCATTATTATTGATCTCTTTGAGGAAGGAATCAAGTGAGAATTGATCACCAGACCAAATAAAGAGAATGTCATCGATGAATCTTTGCCATATAAAGGATCCACAAAGGATATTGTGGTAACAGGTCTGCAGCAGGTTCACAAATAGTGGCGTAAGGGTGACTATTTCAAACAAATGTCAAGAATAGAGAGCAAGTGGATTTTTACCCTGTATACATTAAAGCCTAAAGGACTCAATTCAGAAATAGAGCTATTTGCTTTCAATGAAGACTAATTCTCTATCCAGATAACCACTGTCAGTAATACCATGGAGTTACACATATGATTTCAAGCAAATGAAATCTCTAAGTTCAGCTCCCTCCCACTACCATCATATAACAGGCGCACGTATAAAAGGGACCCATCTACATCCATAGACCAACCCTGAAGAAGAGAACTGTAGTTCCTGAAACGCGTTGGTTTTCTGGTCTGCCATGGCCTCCGTACCGGTACGAGACACGTGAGTCCGAGTCACATGGGCCTACAACACGCAGGTCCTGAAGCTCTGTTGCAGGACGCTGACCACATGTCCTTACCTGCTTGCCCCACGCTGACGACGCAAGACGCTAAGAGAATCGCGGGAGAAACAGTGAGTCACCGGCCGGGACCCTGTCTTTACTCCCCGCCTCTCTCTCTCAAACCTACATTCTGCTCCTCACATCCTTAAACTTTAGGCGCACAACTTATCGCCACACAGGACTGCACTGTTGAGCAAGAACCACTCCAAGGACTCTACAACTGTAAGTTTCCCGCTGAGCTCCAACTGTGTTAGCAACTCAAGAACTGTGATATTCTCGTTTTACAGCTGTTATACCTTTGTTTTATAGTTTTACAGTTCTACAGCTTTGACAGCACAATATTAGCACCGGATCAGGTGCATTGTTACCAGGTGTATTATCACCACCACAATATAAGTCTGTGCTAGTACATTGGCCGCAGGAGGCTGCTATGGTTTAGGCTTCACCTGTCGCTACCACCACCTCAATCCAGAGGTGTTGTATGCTCAAAACCATTGCTGGCACTATAAGCTCGCCGGTGGGAATGTAAAGTCTCCATCACCGTACAAACTCCATTTGTGTGAGCCATAGGTAACCTAACCTTACTATTTCTAGCCTGTTTGCATTATTTTAATAATAGATACATATTTACTAATTATTGTCTTTAGCATCCTTTAGGCCACGCTTTCTCTAGGATACATCTCCCTCTCATTTTCCTAGGCATTAATGATTCCCCCTAACAAGTAAATAAATCTCACTTGTCTGTTTAATCCTATTCATCCAACTATATGAGCCTTAGTTAACCTTTTTACTTTAGGTACAGTAAGATACATAACTTACCAGGTCACTTTAATGCTGATCCCTCTCTCTCTATAGTCCATGGATCCTCTACCATAACCATGACCAGCATAGTGTCATAATATATGAACCCATTCTCTACTCAACTTCAATTCAGGTAAATCTTATCCTTCACCGTCAATGTTGTGAACACGCAAATTTACTAATTCTCCTCTCCTCCCATCTAATTTCAACATAAACCACCTGGATTTTTACTTACTACATCCATTCTCTAGTGTCATCGGAGATCCTTGGTTCTACCTTAAAGATTCCTATGCTCTTAGTTAATTTTATCTTACAATTATTTTATATATCCTTTTCTCCCCGTCTTTTCCCATTTTATTGCAATATTATCCCTTAATAAACTACAAGTTTTAATCAACTTGTGCATCCTATTTTAAAACATCCTTTTAAAAAAAACTCTTTATTCTTATCTCCAAGCTTAACGTTACCAGCGCAAGCACCATTTTATATTCATTCTTCATATATTGGATTTATCCAATTCGGACAACTTGTGGTTGGTTGTCATTCCTTACAGCAGGTAAAAATAGGCTTACTTCCACCCATATATTCATATTCAAGAAATGTATTAACCCTTCTGGTTCTTCACAGTAATTAAAGGAATGTGGAAGGAAAATATGAACATTTTACTTTTTATCACAAAAATGTTATTTTAGCCCCAAAATGGACCCCAAAATTTGTTGAGCAATTTCTCCCGCGTACATCGATAGCCCATATGTAAGAGAAAACTTCTGTTTGGGAGCATGGCAGGTCTCGGAAGGGAAGGAGCACAGTTTGACTTCTTGAACGCAAAATTGTCTGGAATCTGTCTGGCCATGTAGTGTTTGCAGAGCCCCTCATGTGCCTAAACAGTGGAAACCCCCACAATTGACCCCATTTTGGAAACAAGACACCTAAAGGAATTTATCTGGATTTGTTGTGAGCACCTTGAGCCCCCAGGTGCTTCACATAATTTAATAACATTGAGCCATGAAAATAAAACATCACATTTTTCCCACAAAAATGTTGTTTTAGCCCCAAATTTTTCATTCTAACAAGGGTAACAGGAGAAAATGGTCCGTACAATTTGTTATGAAATTTGTCTTGAGTACACTGATACCACATATGGGGTGGAAAACTACAGTTTGACCACATGGCAGGGCTTGGAAGGGAGAGAGCACTACTTGATTTTTGGAGTGCAAAATTGTATGGAAAGGAAAAATAGTGGATGCCATGTAACGTTTGCAGAGCCCCTGATGTGTCTAAACAGTAGAAACACCCTACAAATGACCCTATTTTGGTAACTACACCTCTCAATGAACTTATCTAGAGTTATCTAAAGTTGTAGTGAGTACCTTGAACCCCCAGCTGCTTCACAGAATTTAATAATGTTGAGCCATGAAAATGGAAAAATACATTTTTACCACAAAAGTGTTGTTTTAGATCCAAATTTTTCATTTTTCCAAGAGTAACAGGAGAAAATGGTCAATACAATTTGTGCAATTTGTTCTGAATATGCAGATACCCCACTGTGGTGGAAATCTACTTTTGGAGTGTAAAAATGTCTGGAATAGATAATGGACGCCATGTCGCGTTTGCAGTGCCCCTGATGTGCCTAAACAGTGAAAACCCCACAAGTGACCCCATTTTGAAAATCAAACCCCTCAAAGAATTTATCTAGACCATCTTGAACTCATAGGTGCTTCGTGGAATTTTAAAACATTGGACCATGAAAATTAAATATTACGCTTTTTCCCCAAAAATGTGGTGTTAACCCTATATTTTCCATTTTCACAAAGGTAACTGGAGAAAATGGACCCCAAAATATGTGACACAATGTCTCCTAAGTACAACAGTGCCCCATATGTGGTCAAAAACTAGATTTTAGGCACAGTACAAAGCTAAGAAGGTAAGGAGCGCTATATCGGAGTGCAGATTTGCCTAGAATGATTTGTAAGTGTCATGTTACATTGGCAGAACGTCTGAGGTGTCAGGAAAGCAGAAACCCCCAATAAGTGACCCCATTTTATAAACTACACCTCTTAGTGAAATCATCTATGGGTGCAGTGATCATATTGACACCACAAGTGTCTCATAAAATTTTATGCCATTGATCGGTGAAGACATTTTTTAAAAATTTTTACTACTTTAATGTTATTTTAGCCCCAGATTTTTTATTTTCACAAGGAGAAATAGGTAAAAATGACCACATAATATGTTACTCAATTTCTCACGAAAGAGGCAATACCGTTTATGTGTCTATACAGTACTGTTTGCCCCATGGCAAGACTCAGGAGGGATGAGCACTATTTGACTTTTGGAGAACATATTTTCACAGAATAGTGTGCAGACTCCATATACAGAGCCATAAGTGCAAAAAGACCCCTCATGTGACCCCATTTTGGAAATTATACCCCTTTTGGAATTTATCTACAGATGTAGTGCTTATTTTCCAGAAATGAGCAGCAATGGATGTTGCTAAGTGAAAATCCAAATATACCATTGCAGTGCCCTTACATTGTAGTGCCCGTACATTGTGCCCAGCTCGTTATTCTGGAGACAAGCAATGGGCTCTCCTCGCTACATTAATGCCAAAGATGTGGACGCTAACTACGGTTTAGGCAAACTGTGGGGCTTAGGAGGAGGGGGACATTTGGATTTGGAAGAGCAGTTTTCTCTGGATTTCTTTTGACAGGAGAAACGTCACTTTTCCGGAGGCTTTGTGCCACGAGTAATGTGGAATCCCCCTATATTTCTGTTAACAGATGATGAACCTGAGTGGGGACTTGTTTTTTGTCAGGTTTTTATTGGTGGCATTTTGGGTTCCAGAACATTTTGGATCACATTTATCCTATGCTCCATGCTTGGCACTTACATCAGGGTTTCCATCTAAATCTACAAAATACGTGATTCGGATGACATTCCCGAGGGATCCATTCACAAATGAGAAAGCAAAGTTACTCTGGATATCTGGCTTCTGTTTGGTGGTATCCATTCTTCTCAAAGTTTCACATAACTGTCGCCGGTCGTGCTTTTATGCACGCCTAAAAAGACGGACACCACCGAATCATAGGCCAGATAGCATCTAGTGTCTTTATCTACCTTGTTATAGGGTGTCTTCCACCGGGGGTTTAGTCTGAATCACATATTTCAGAGCTTTACATGGAAACCCCGGTGTAAGCGCTCAGCACAGAATAAATGTGAGCCGAGCCTTACTGCAATCAACAAACAAATCAACAGCAGATCAAGAATTGTTTTTATTCATTGTTTATGCTGTTTCTTGTGCAGTATGAGTAATTGGTTGACTTTATTCTTAGGGTCAGTGCGATTACAGCGATAACAGATCTTTATAGTTTTTTATTTCTGGCTGCTGTCACACACAAAAAGATGCTGTTTGCTAAATAAAGTTTTTGCAATAATTTTTCCATATTTCTGCCAATAGAGTCATATGAGGGCTTATTTTTTGCAAGGATAAGTTGAAGTTTTTATTGGCACCATTTTCGGGCACATAACATTTTTCTATCGCTTTCTATTACGATTTTTGAGAGGCAGAATGAACAAAAAACATTAATTTAGGTATTGATTTTTTTTTTGAGCCATTCACCGTGTGGTAAATGTGATAAGGCAGATTTATTCTTTCGGTCACTACGATAACATTGATACCATATTTATATAATTTTTTCTATGTTTTGTTGCTTGTACACGATAAATTTTATAGAAAAAATATTGTTTTGCATTGCTTTATTCTGAAAGCTATAACAACTTTTTATTTTTCCACTGATGGAGCTGATTTTTTGCCGGACAAGATGATATTTTCAGAGATACCATTTTTATTTACATTGGTCTTTTTGATCGCGTCTTATTCCACTTCTTTTCAGCAATACGATGAAAAGCCATAGGCTATTGCTATATTTTTTTTTTGTTGTTTTTTTACGGTGTTAACTGAAGGGGTTAACTATTGAGACAGTTTTATAGGTCAGATCGTTCCGGACGTGGCGATACCAAATGTGTGTAGTTTTATTGTTTATTTATTTATTTTTTTTACATCATGCATTGCAATGCACCAGCCTTGCAATGCATGAGACCGGTGAGATTACAAAGGCAGATCTCCTGTTACACCCAACCTGTGGCTGGATGTAACATGCCACTGTACATGACACACCAGGAGGTCATTGTTTGACCTCTGGGTGCCATGACAACCATTGGTTTTCCATGATTTCTTCAAGGCTTGGCGTGGCATCTGGGGGACGGCAAGAAATCCCTGCCTAACTGTTTATTATTCCCTGAAATCCACATCTATATGCCTAGTTACCATATTCCCCCCCCTCCCCTGCAAGTCACAGGCCCTGTGATGTGCATTGTGCTCCCTGACTTCCCAGGCAAGCGCAAAGCGCCGGTCACATAGAGCGTGCTTTGCTTCATCCCAGCCCCGTCTCTCCGTGTACTGAGCCGCAGGGTTCTATTATGCAGGAAGTGACAGTGACTCACCAGCGCCTGCGCAATAGAACCCTGCGGAGCAGTGCAAGGAGAGACGGGGCCGGGATGAAGCAAAGTGCTCTCTATGTGAGCGGCGCTTTGCGCATGCCTGGGAAGTCAGGGAGCACAGTGCACATCACAGGGCCCAGTGACATGCAGGGAAGGGGGGGAATATGGAAACTAGGCATATAAACGGGGATTTCGAGGAATAATAAATAGTTAGGCGGGGATATGTTGGCGTCCCCTGGATGCCAATCCTGTGGTAAGCAGAGGTGATAAAAACACTTTTCTCTGCAATCAAACCTCTACTATGGGCCATACAGGTATGTATAGATTTTCTTTTCTATAACCTGTATATTAGAGGTCTGATATCTCCCAGGGGGGTGACAGATTCCCTTTAATTTTAATTTATTAAACAATTACTTTAAAAATTAACATTAGCCATATAATTAGTCACATTTATAAAACATGGATATGTCAAGTATCAAAATCTTACCATATCAGTAAAGTGATGTTCTTCAGATATTGTAACAGGAATGTTGGGAAACATTGTATAGAGATAGGAAAAAATTATACTTTTTTTAAGATGTAGTTATTCATCTAATGATAGAGAAACAAATCACAGCCTACTGCAATGATTCATATTATTCAAGTGGATCTGTGATTGTAAAGTTACCAGTGAAAGTCAATTCTGAAAATAATAAAGCTTCCATTTTTGAAGTTAAGTATCAAACAGAAAATGATTAACAAAAGGTTCAGCAAAAGCTTGACAGTCATAGTTGTACAATATGTACCATGCCATTTCAAAAATGTTAAAATTGTTCTTACACTGTGTATCCAATCAGATTGCTATAATTTACACTATGGGGGACACATAAAAGCAAACATTTCATAAAAATACACTGCCTGAAATGGGAAAAGTTTTGTAACGTTTCTTTAATGGAGACATCATGCACAGACTTTCTGAAAAGTTGGTGGTATTTTTGAGTATAGGTTATGTCATTGCGGTTAAATATAAACTGCATTTAGGGAGATAGAGTACCAAAATAATAACCATGTAAATGGACTATTAAAACAAAAGGAAGAGGTGACAATTTGATGACATACACAGATCATTAAAACAAAAGTGTGTCTATGCAGTAACTGAGTTACCTTCTGGCTACACCTTCAGCAAATTAGGAATATTTCTGTAAAGCTTGCATTTCTATATTTTGAATGCATGTTTTCTGTGCGTTAGTCTAATGTTACTCAAGACTTATTAGTAAAGATATATGCATATGTGGTTCCAAATGTGCTTGTAGGGGAAACCACTACTAAGAAAAAGTAAACTCATTAAGAAAATCGGCATATAGAGTTGTAGAATAAAGATAGGGACTAGAAATAATTGAATCAATTTGCAAGACAGTGATCCCTGGCAGACGAGCGAGAGTCCTGTGACTCATCGGCTGCCATGGGTGTCGTGCTGCAACAGTGATGCAGCGATGATTTGTACTAGGCCCAGAGATCTGAAGTGCTGGGTTTGCTAACAAATATTAGATACACAGGGCTAATTGTTTTAGACATTTTAGACCTTGTACCTTTTTGTAGTTTTTGTTGGTGCCATTTTGTGGCACATGTGACTTTTTAATCACTTTATTTTTTGGGGAAGCAAAAAGACCAAAAAAGAAAAGGAGTTCTACATCTTATTTATTTACATATTTTTTAAACACTAATCACTGCTTGGTATAATTGACAAATAAATAGATTTCTTTATTCTACAGTTTAATATGATCACGCTAATGCCAAATTTGCCATTTTAATTATGTTTTCCACTTTTTCTCTTAATAGAAACATAATAAGGTTTATTTTTTGCATAATGAGCTGTAATTTTTATTGGTATCATTTTGCAAAACCTACAACTTTTTGATCAATATTTATTTTTTTGAGCCAAAATTAACAAAAATGGTAACTATGGCACATTTTTTACGATATGGGATAAAAATGGATACAGTATTATAATACAGCCCATTATGAAAAAGGCGATGCCAAATGAGACAATTTTTCAGCGGTTGATTTTTTTAAAAAATAAACATTTTTTTATTAACTGAGATTTTTATAATTTTTATATTTTTAATCATACCCATAAACATTTTTTTCTTTTTCATTTGTAATGCAGCGGCTTGAGGCACTACGGTAATGGTCCAGGATGTGTTTTGGCTGACCATGTACCTCCCCCTCAGGTGACTGGTCACATGATTGTGACATAGCACAGGTCCTGCGCACACAGAATGTCTGATCACATGACTGTGACATCAGCACAGGTCCTGTGTGCGTTGGGAGATATATAAACCCTGGTAGTTTTGAGACAGGGTGTAAGGCATGAGGCCTGTTCCGGTGTGGGACACTGTTAGTGTGAAGCCTGGTGAAGCCTGAAAGGTCGAGGCTAGATCCTTAGGTGTAAGAGATGCCAGTGGCCTTGGAGGGCAGAGGCTTGAAAGACAAAAGTCCTGAAAGGCTGAGGTTGGATGTTAAGTGTGAAGACATACCAGTAGCCTTCGAAGGTACGAGGGCTGGAGACCCCCACCTGGGAAGCATAAAAGCCACAGCGGTGGCAGAACGAAACCGTTAAGACCCGTCAAAAGGTAAAAGCGGTACGTTATATGGACATTGTTATAGTTACTTTGCTGAAGGCTGTAACTGGAGCCAAGTGGGCATAGCTGCCACTGGAAAGGCTCGTGGACATTTTATGTGTGATAAGCGGTTTATGATAAATAATAAACTGCTGCATTGTGAAATACCGGAAAGACATTGCATGTGTGCTTTAATTGACCCGGTGCAGCGAGTATCCCCCAGTATGATGACTAGCGCTGCCTTACATATGGTTGGAGAATGCGAGCAACTGCAGCCCGGTTGCTAGGGGCAACTGCAGCCCGGTTTCTAGGGGCAACGGCACAGGACGACGAGTGGGGATACAAGCATCTTGCTGTGACTCGGCGGGATCACGAAAATTAAAGCATCTTGCTGTAACTCGGCGGGGTTACGAAAATTGTCTTCGGACTCAAACCTAGTTTGCTGTGGCTCGGCGGGGTCACAAAAATTAAAGCATCTGGCTGTAACTCGGCGGGGTTACGAAAATTAAAGCATCTTGCTGTAACTCGGCGGGGTTACGAAAATTGTCCTCGCACTCAAACCTAGTTTGCTGTGGCTCGGCGGGGTCCCAAAAATTTAAGCATCTGGCTGTAACTCGGCGGGATCACGAAAATTAAAGCATCTTGCTGTAACTAGGCGGGGTTCCGAAAATTGTCTTCGCACTCAAGCCTAGTTTGCTGTGGCTCGGCGGGATCACAAAAATTAAAGCATCTGGCTGTATCTCAGCTGAGTTACGAAAATTGTCCTCGCACTCAAACCTGGTTTGCTGTAACTCGGCGGGGTTATGAAAATTGTCCTCGCACTCAAACCTGGTTTGCTGTGGCTCGGTGGGGCCACGAAAAATTTTCTGGGGAAAAGCAGTGAAGTGTCTAGTGTGAATAGTGTACCGCGATGGCTATGAATGGAGCAGTATTCCCAGATGGAATGGAGAAGTGGTTAGATGTCCAGCTGCAAACGTGCTGCAGCAAAATGGAGCGTCCTGAAGAAATGAAGGAGCTGATAAAAATGGCTGTGAAGGGAGCAGCAGATGAGACTGAAGCTGTTTAACGACTAAAGTGCCTGTTAAAATCGCAGCAGCAGGCATTTGAGAAACAACAGCTGGCATTTGAGAAACAACAACAAGACTTGCAGCAGGCATTTGAGAAACGACAACAGGACTCGCAGCAGGCATTTGAGAAACGACAACAGGTCTTGGTACAGGAAGGGCAGGAGCTGTGGGGCCTTTACAGAATGGCAGTAGCAGACCATGCCTTGAGTTCTCCTGTGGCGCCAGTGCTATCCCAGAGTGCCCAGGGAGGTAGTAAGATAGGCAGTGAACTGGGTCCTAAGACTATTGTTTATTTTTTTTGTAAAAATCCCCCTACAGGTGTGGGTGTCCAAAAGGGGCGGAGTCTCAAAAGGGGGAGGATTTTCACAAGAGCGTGGAGTATAGAAAACCAAAATTTGTTACTGGTTGTGGGTTGGTACCGCCTAAAAATGACGATTTGACTGTTGATAACGGGGTAGTTCCAGTAGAAGGGGTTGACGTTAAAGTGGGAGGTGATCTGTTAGTCCACAAAACCATGGGGAGTGACACAGACCCCGTAGCTGATGGTGACACTATGAAAGTAGAAAGAGAGGTCAGTCAGGAGGGGCTAGACAAGGGGAGAGAGTCCCCCTCTCATCGTCGATGGCGCAAGGGCCACAAAAAGGTTGCTCCTGTAGTCTTTGCTGCAAGTGAAAATAAAGAAAATGTAGTACTGTGTGCCTTTGTTTCAAGTGTGGATCCTCCTTTAGAGGCAGAAGAGGAGGTGGCATTGCCAGTAGCAACCTCCAGTACAATACTGAGACAGAAGGATCAGGATCTGACAGCCCTGAAAGAGGAGGTGGCCAGTCATGACCAAGAACTGGAGCCTGTCAGGCAGCAGTATAAGAGTGACATGCAACAACTATGGGAAAACCTGGAGAACGTGTCCTCAGACCAGCGGAGCCTGGAGTCTGAATGGCAGAAAATATACCAGGTTGTGAGGAACTTACAGCGAGACCTGGAGGGAAGCAATGAGGAAATTAACCATTGGAAGGAAATGTTCCAGGAAATTAAGGAGGACCGCCGCAAAACCAAGGAGGAGGTTTTGCAGTTGAAGCTTGAGAAGAAGGCGCTGCAGGATAAAGTTTCTGGGTGTGAACAAAACCTAGAACGACTGCGCGAACAGTTCAACCGGGAGTTGTGAGAATCCAAGAAGGAATATGGTGAACGCAGTGGGGAACTGCAACAAATTAAGAGAGACTATGAGGATCTCCTCAGGGTTAAAGAAAAACTAGAGGATGATAAGGCGGATGCAGAGCACATGCGCCAAGTGGTTGAGACCACTCTGCAGGACACCCGTGATGAAAATGGTGATCTCCGCAGAAAGACCCAAGGTCTGGAAGCTCAGGTGAAGGAGCTGCAGACATTCTGTGATAATCTCCAGAGGGCAGAGAAGTGCCTTAAGGAAAGAATCAGCAAGATGGAAGCTGAGCGGGAAAAGATGGAGGAGTCTATCGGAGAAGCCACAGACCAGGGCCAGGAGTTGGCCACTGGAGATGGGAGATATGAAACAAATACCTACTCGAATAATGCGAGCTCGGATGATTCGGTGGATGTAGGAGCCGAGATCAAGGAGCTCAAGGAGTCACTACAAGCCCATTTGAAGCAAGAGTAGCTTGAGAGACTGGCTGTTGAGAGCCGAGTGGGCACATTGGAGACAGAGAGGTCTGAGAGAACTCTACTGTTAAAGGAGCAGTTGAAGCAGGAAGAGCTTCAGAGATGGGCTGCTGAGAGGCAAGTAGCTGAGCTAGAGGAAGAAGTTTTCAAGCTCAAAGGTCGCCTAGCAAAGTGTCACTCAGTGAATGAGGCCTCCTTGGAGAAGGAAAAGGGCAAACAAGTTGCACTCACTCCCTTATACCATGAGAAGGTGGACCTGAGGAGAGTTAAGAGTGTGTCAACAGAAGATAAATATGAGATGGAAGTGGTCAAAACGAAAATTCTTGAAGTTGTAGCTGTGAGTCAGCTCAGGGGAAGCATACAGGATGAAGAAGCTGAAAGTCAATTGTCCCTGAAACCTGAGCTGGTTGATCGTCTGGAAACCACTGGTGAGACAGAATCGTCTCGGTACAAATGCCTCATAGATGTACCCGAGGATTTGAGAGTAGAATGCACCAGTGAGTCCGTGCATGAAGAGTTTAAGAAGGCCGTGGGAGCCTGTAAGGTGTACTCTACCTCAGAAGCTAAACAGCTGGTGGTCCTGTCCACGACCGAAGTCACAGTGATGAGGGTGGCGATCCCAAATGACATGCACTGGCGATGTATTCGCACAAAGTGGTTCGTCCGGTTGAAGACGGAACAAGCCGTTAGACAACTGGAGCTTATGAGAAAAGCTCACAGTCTGCGGGAAGAGGTCATCCGGGTGCCTCATGTTCTGGTGAGAAAGCTCATTGGGGGAAATGGCCGAGCCATGCAGATGATGGTAAAGAAGTCTGGTGTGATGAGAGTAAGCAGTCCACGTGATCGACAGGACTGGATACCAGATGAAGACGACATGGTGTCATTCTCCGCTGTAGGAATGGAAGAAAGTCTTGCATATATACGCATGCTGATGGAGTACCTAGTGACCTACCTGCGAGAGGTAGAACAGTTGAATCTTGCTAGACTGCGAGTGGATAGAAAGTATCATCTGAGCAGCAGAAGATGGCAGCCGTCTAGAAATTGTGAGACTAGACAGAGAAAGGGCCCCCTAAATAACAGAACAGCTACGGCTGAATTTAGGGACTTTTCAAGATGTCCTGAGAGTAGTGGGCATGGGTTTAGAGGTAGTGAGACCTCCAGTAACTCAGGTTTGAGAGGCCCATACAAATGACCCAATAGAGTACGGGACAGTACGGAGTCTAACCGGACCTTAAATACCAGGGCGTGTGAGTCATCCTGCTGTATTGACCGCTGGGAGCGGGGGAGGTCTGACAAGGTTACGACTGACCGCTGGGAGTGTAGAGGTCTGACAAGGTTACAACCCGGAAAGGTGACTTGATGAAGTCAGTGACAATGACAGATGGTAGGTCCCTAAGGAATGGGTTAATGTCGATGACTAATGTCCCAGGGGCTGAGCAGGGCAATTGTCAAGTACATGGTCTCTGTGTGAACTGGGGGGTTATAATGTGATTGTGTATATTATGTGTTCAACCCCACAAGTTTGATCAGAGGGGGGGGGTATGTAATGCAGCAGCTTGATGCATTACGGTAATGGTCCAGGATGTGTTTTGGCTGACCATGTACCTCAACCTCAGGTGACTGGTCACATGACTGTGACATAGCACAGGTCCTGCGCACACAGAATGTCTGATCACATGACTGTGACATCAGCACAGGTCCTGTGTGTTTGGGAGATATATAAACCCTGGTTGTTTTGAGACAGGGTGTGTAAGCCGTGAGGCCTGTTCCCGTGTGGGACACCGTTAGTGTGAAGCCTGGTGAAGCCTGAAAGGTCAAGACTGGATCCTTAGGTGTAAGAGATGCCAGTGGCCTTGGAGGGCAGAGGCTTGAAAGACAAGAGTCCTGAAAGGCAGAGGCTGGATGTTAAGTGTGAATACATACCAGTAGCCTTCGAAGGTTTGAGGGCTGGAGACCCCCACCTGGGAAGCCTAAAAGCCACAGCGGTAGCAGAACGAAACCGTTAAGACCCGGCAAAAGGTAAAAGCGGTATGTTATATGGACATTGTTATAGTTACTTTGCTGAAGGCTGTAACTGGAGCCAAGTGGGCATAGCTGCCACTGGAAAGGCTCGTGGACATTATATGTGTGATATGCGGTTTATGATAAATAATAAACTGCTGCATTGTGAAATACTGGAAAGACATTGCATTTGTGCTTTAATTGACCCGGTGCAGCGAGTATCACCCAGTATGATGACTAGCGCTGCCTTACACTTTCTACAGCAATTAATACTCAATATACAAGAGGACTTGGACTTGCAATTCTTTGATCGCATTAATAATACAATGTAGTACTTTTGTACTACAGTGCATTATTTCCACTGTCAGTCTTTGACAGTTAAACAATCAGGCCTCACCACAGCAGGATCTGATTGTCTGAGGGATCTGGCAGTCAGGGAGGCCATTGTCAGGATTTCGTGATGCCCTAACAATCATTGGCACCCTTCAATCGCGCTGCAATGGTGAAGGTATCTTTCAGCTGACAAAGAAAGTCATCCTTACAGTTCCGAGTTTAGCACTATGTACGGTCTCAGCATGTGTAGCAGGAGCCTGGCTGTGTGTAAAGCCAGCCCATGCTGTGGATGACAGCGGAACAACTAGGCTATTACAAGGGATGGAAGGTGTCTCATATGATGAGAGGTTGGAAAAGTTGGGCTTGTTTAGTTTAGAAAATAGACATCTCAGAGGAGATCTCATTTACATGTATAAATACATGTGAGGTCACTAGTATAAAGGACTAGCACATGACTTATTCCTTCAAAAGACTTTCCATAGGACCAGGGGGTACTAATTACAGGTGGAAGAACTGCGATTCTGGCAGCTAAACAGGAAAGTAGTCAGACTGTGGAATTCTGACCACAAGAGGTAGTAATGGCAGACACTATAACAGCTTTTAAAAAAGGGCTGGATGATTTCCTCGATTCACATAACATTATGGGTTATAGATAATTTAGTGACAAAATGTACAATTGGTGGAGAAAGGTTAAACTTGATGGACCTAGATCTTTTTTAACCTAAGTAACTATCTAAGTCCTGTGCCAGAAATGGAGATATTTACATTTATATTTCGTTTTTTTTACAGTTTGTTGTCAATGAGATTGACCACCACTTTTGTCTAGTTGCATCTTGTAAGCAACAATTTGAAGCTGACCAGAATCACTGGAGTGCTGTTAGCTTCTTATTCTGGCCAGCTTCAGTACAGTGTTTATACTGTATACCGTAGAGGTGGTTGGGCTCCTAGGCAATGGACTGTAAACAAAAGTGTTATTATCTCAAGAACAGCAGCTGCAAATTTTAATAAGCAATAAATTGCAAAAGTGCTTGTTTTTACAGCTTTCAATCCATTAATATTCATCTATGAACATGGGGATGACCCTTTAATCCCGTCCTATAAGTGGACAAAATTGTACATCCAGATTTAAGGTGATATCCTGCAATTGGGTGTACAGTTATGTCTGATGAATGGCACATGCACAGGAATTGCATGGTATTCACAGCAGTTATTCATAGCATCTATGAAGATAAGAATAATGCATTAGGGCACCTTTTCCGTGCTTGTAATTGCAAATTCAAAATATCAGAAGGTATATGAAAATGATGTTGATTTTTAGGAGTTTATAGGAGTTTATTGAACATTCCAAGTCAAATCCACTCAGAAATCAATATGCTATAATTTTTAATTGATGCAAAAATAAAATTATGCTTATAATTATTACCAACAAAAATATGTAATAAACATGAAATTAGCACAAGACAGAGATAGACTAATCACCAATGTCACCATTCGATTGAATTCTTCAATCACTCTTCTTTTTCATAACTCCCTAATATTTCTATTATTCTTTATAGTGATTACTTAACATTATTTTCAATGATTACTTAAATGGTAACTATTCTAAAAAGTTACATGAAAATATGACCTGTCCTGTTTGTACATGAGGAATAACACTATTTTTGGCCTTACTATTAATTATGTCCTGCATTTTTCCCCAGATTTCCCCTCTGCACATTTTATCTCTTAATTTGCAATTAACTCTGAGCTGGAGGGGAGAGAGACTAGCTGCTATAATCTCTTGCATACCCAGCACAGCACACAGAGAGGGATTACTTCTCTGTATTTCTTTTTAAGAAAAGCGGCAACAACAAGGAGGATATTACACAGCAAAAGTGACCAGTCTATATATGAATTTCAGCAGTGGAGACAACACTGTCCTTTTTGTGTGTCCCTCTGCTCTGCCTGTTTCGTCATTCTGCTCCTTTCTCCTCCCCCCTCTCCACAAAGTATGGAGATTATTAAATCACAGCAGATATATTGAATAGATCTAAGCATAAAGGCTTATAATGGATCCAGCATATCAGTCATGGAAACAGAAAAATATTCAATGTGAACAGTTTTCATCTGTACCATATTTCAATATCTTTAGGCTATAGATGTAGGTATTTTTTTTATTCACTTCATCTTACATTCAATCTAGGTATTGTACATATTAATTAAAAGGCTACAGAAAGAAGTTTATTTATTGCTTTGAAGAAACTGCAGCTTGTGATGAATAATGTTCTCTATATTTCTTTTCAAGAGCCAAATGCATGTTTTTCTGTCCGTGATATACTACATAGTACTAAAACATTATAACTTAATGGAAATAATAACTGTCTTAAGACATAATAAAATAGAAGGATACTAAGTACATTTACATTATAAGCAAATTATATGATATATGAGGAAAGCTGTAGTTATAAAATGTATTGCTAATATTTTGCTGTTTCAGTTGCATGGCAATATTTGTATAATTTACAGAAGAATTCATTACATCTTGTAATGTAGCCAAACTAAAAATGCTACTTGTGAAACTATAATGGATGTTTGTTATAGTAAAAGCAAATTTGTAATAAGATAGGTCAACCCCAAGTGCCATGGTCTTTGCAATAAACTGTACATACATATAGCATGTTATTATTGAACTGAAAATATAAAGCAATATTTACTGTAGGTCTACAATGCATAATATATAGCTCAGGCAGAGTGACCAAAAAAATAATGCTGTCCCATTCATACACCCACTTCTGATATATATATATATATATATATATATATATATATATATATATATATATATATATATATATATATATATACTACCTTGAACCTCACAGTTGATTCATGTAGCTCAAATCACGGCTTTCATGAATCAGACACCCGCTATGGTATTGCATGTTTCAAAGCTGACCTCGGACCATGCATCTCAGATGGTTAGTCCAAGAGTCAAGTATTCCCCAACCTGATCCCCTAGATAGGAAGGTTTATCAGTGTATGCATATACAGGGAGAAACCTGGCAGTCTAGGAAAGTGGAACAGAGAGAAGCCACTGGGGACGTTCCTCTGAGGCCGGGCTCACAGAGCATTTGCCACTACATTTAGTGGCTTTGTCAGGCTTACATCCCAGTCTCCTCTAAATGAGATTCGGTTGTATGTGCTGATAGGGCCATTGACGATAATGATGCATATGTAGTCACAGGGTGCTCTGTCATGCAACATTTTCAGCCGTATATGACTAGTTGAGGTAGACAGCAAGACGTTGTCAACCATGTCTTGCTTTCTTGCTACCCACCTCCAATAGGCATATATGGACGAAAATGATGCACAACAGAGCATACTGTGACTCCATCATGCCTGATGTTTGATTTACTTTTTGCTATTTGTAAAGATGTGGAAACATATGCAATGTTTTGACTCTCAGACTGACTGTTTAGTATGCTGTTTTTGAAATGCTCAGATAATCTGCTGTTCTCGTCTAACACCTTATTCAAGCTTGTATATTTTTAAAAAATGTTTGCACAGTTAAATTTAGGATTTTTGCAATTCATGAAGCTTGAATTACTTTGCCCAAATGCACCGAAGATAGAATTTTTTGGGCATTATTGCATGTGACAATGGCCAGTTACAGTTAACAAGGAGCCATCCAGTGTAAGATTTGCTGTTCCATGCAAAGTAGAAAAATATTAACATTTTAGAGTCCTCTGTAGTTGATACCATTTAACAGCTAACTGAAAACATGGTAATAAATAGGAAGTGTTCAAGACTACTTAGGTCTCCTCATCAGGCATAGAATAACACAATATCTAGAGAGTTACATATTTATACACATCAGGAGTAATGCAATAGATAAGACAAGTGATGTGAAGCAGAACTGTCAATATGGAAAGGGAAAAACTGTTGTGGCAGTAAATAGTGGTGCAGTTCATAAATAAGATATGTTTAAGTTTTATTGTCCTCTCATTGAGATCTGATTCCAGGTTGTGATGCTCCCAAATGATTGGAGTAGCACATTCCTTAATTGATGTATGTAAATACTTTTATGCCCAAAAATGGCAAAAATATTCTCGGAATGATACCTTTATTGGCCAACCAGAAAATATCTATTTGCAAGCTTTCAGAGCACAGGGACTCCTTCTTCAGGCGGGATTTTGTTTGGAGCCCCTGTGCTCTGAAAGCTTGCAAATATATATTTTCTGGTTAGCCAATAAACGTATTAAAGTATTTACATTTATTTTTCTGGCTAACACGGTGCCACAATATAATTTTGTATTGTACATCTTAACTGATGTACAAAGACATAGATCTATGCTACACATTCATTCCTGCTGTGAGTATGTCAAAGGTTGTCATAAGTACAGTTATATGAAAAAGTTTGGGCACCCCTATTAATCCTAAGCTTAAAGTTTTATAAAAATTGGTGTTTTTGCAACAGCTATTTCAGTTTGATATATGTAATAACTGTTGGACACAGTAATGTTTCTGCCTTGAAATGAGGTTTATTGTACTAAAAGAAAATGTGCAATCAGCATTCAAACAAAATTTGACAGGTGCATAAGTATGGGCACCCTTATCATTTTCTTGTTTTAAATACTCCTACCTACTTTTTACTGACTTACTAAAGCACTTTTTTTGGTTTTGTAACCTCATTGAGCTTTGAACTTTAGAGCCAGATGTATGCAATCATGAGAAAAGCTACTTAAAGTGGCCACTTGCAAGTTGTTCTCCTGTTTGAATCTCCTCTGAAGAGTGGCATCATGGGCTCCTCAAAACAACTGTCAAATGATCTGAAAACAAAGATTATTCAACATAGTTGTTCAGGGGAAGGATACAAAAAGCTGTCTCAGAGATTTAACCTGTCAGTTTCCACTGTGAGGAACATAGTAAGGAAATGGAAGAACACAGGGACAGTTCTTGTTAAGGCCAGAAGTGGCAGGCCAAGAAAAACATCAGAAAGGCAGAGAAGAAGAATGGTGAGATCAGTCAAGGACAACCCTTAGACCACCTCCAGAGAGCTGCAGCATCAACTTGCTGCAGATGGTGTCACTGTGCATTGGTCAACTATACAACGCACTTTGCACAAGGAGAAGCTGTATGGGAGAGTGATGCGAAAGAAGCCGTTTCTGCAAGCACGCCACAAACAGAGTCGGCTGAGGTATGCAAAAGCACATTTGGAGAAGCCAATTTCTTTTTGGAAGAAGGTCCTGTGGACTGATGAAACCAAGATTGAGTTGTTTGGTCATACAAAAAGGCGTTATGCATGGCGGCAAAAAAGCAAGAAAAACACTTGCTACCCACAGTAAAATTTGGTGGAGGTTCCATCATGCTTTGGGGCTGTGTGGCCAATGCCGGCACCGGGAATCTTGTTAAAGTTGAGGGACGCATGGATTCCACTCAGTATCAGCAGATTCTTGACAATAATGTTCAAGAATCAGTGATAAAGTTGAAGTTACGCAGGGGATTGATCTTTCAGCAAGACAATGATCCAAAACACAGCTCCAAATCTACTAAGGCATTCATGCAGAGGAACAATTACAATGTTCTGGAATGGCCATCCCAGTCCCCAGACCTGAATATCATTGAACATCTGTGGGATCATTTGAAGAGGGCTGTCCATGCTCGGCGACCATCAAGCTTAACTGAACTGGAATTGTTTTGTAAAGAGGAATGGTCAAAAATACCTTTATCCCGGATCCAGGAAATCATTAAAAGCTACAGGAAGCAACTAGAGGCTGTTATTTTTGCAAAAGGAGGATCTACTAAATATTAATGTCACTTTTCTGGTGAGGTGCCCATACTTATGCACCTGTCAAATTTTGTTTGAATGCAGATTGCACATTTTCTGTTAGTACAATAAACCTCATTTCAAGGCAGAAACATTACTGTGTCCAACAGTTATTACATATATCAAACTGAAATAGCTGTTGCAAAAACACCAATTTTTATAAAACAATAAGCATAAGATTAATAGGGGTGCCCAAACTTTTTCATATAACTGTATGTACTTCCAGACTCTTCTGTCTGTTTGAGATTTGAAGCTACCTTTCAATACCAGCGATTCCATGTCCATAATACTGTAACCAGGGCTGCAAAGATGTTGTTCTGATGTGAGTTGGGAATCCTCATCTTGTCCATTGTCATTATAAATGGACAAGGTTTTTACATTTTTTCTGGTTGCAGGGAAATGTTCCATTTGTTGTTGGAGAGGACAGGGAGCTGCTGACAATGATGCTTCTTAGATTTGGGGCTACCTAAAATAAACAAGTGGTAGGTCGAGAAATATAGATTTTAATTAGGATTTTTTTTTGTACTAAAGGTTGTAGTTTCCATACAGCTTCCCTTAGTACCTCCAGATTTGCATTGAAGGTAACTATTAGAAGTACCCAGTTGCATTCTTCTTTAGTTTTGTAATGTAGGAGATGATTCCTTGATATTCTAGTGCCTCTTGCAATTTGTGTTTTAATTGTTCTTGGATGGTAGCCCTGAATAAAAATAAGTCTTTCTGAGGTCATGAAGGTGTTTGTCTTTATCTGTAGGGCATCAAAACCTGGGACCAGACCTCAATCTGAGGACAATAAAACTTTCACACTCATTATCTATGAACTGCACAAGTATTTATTGCCACAACTGTTTCTCCCTGTCCCATATTGATAGTTCTGCTTCACATCACTTGTCTAATTTACTGCCACATCCAAGGCCAAGGTGACTTCTTGTAAGACTCACTATAATCACAAAAGCTCTCATGTGTAGTTGTGACATCAACAGTTGTGGCATCACCATTCCTGAACAGACCTCATAAAAAGCAGATCTGCGCCTGGAACATCTATTGTCTGCTCTATATTGATGTAGCAAAACCTTCATCCTCTAATGACATCCCCTCCTTGGCAACCCAATTTAGTTTTTAGGTTTTGTCGTCAATCACACAATCATCATTATCATAAATATCATCATTATGATGACAGTTGGCTCAGTGAGAGAACTGGGATGAGCTCTTTGCCTGATTCGCACCACTCGATTTGCCTGAATGAGCACCACTATCACCTTAGTTGCCACTGCCATTGCCTTTTATACCACAGAAAACAGAGCTACAAATATGGCTAGTTGGTTAAAATGTGGCTTCCATCTCCTCTGACCTCTGGGTGACTGTTTATCCAATAAATCACCTGGAAGAACTAATGACATGTCTACCTTCTCTCCCACAGTGCATTGGCTTAGGTGTCAGATAGAGGTGCCATTGACAAAATTGAAAGTCTATGATTAACTAACTATTATAGTTGAAAAGGAGGTGGACTTTGCAGAACACTGACACAAACTGATGGTGTCACTGCCAGTTAGTAATGTAATTCGTATGTGATTGAGATGAATTATGTACCATATCTTTCATAATGCCATCTACTTCTTCCACACTGGTATGCTTGCTGGACCTGTATTGGTAGTACGACTGCACAGTCTGCTGGTGCTAGTGGTGGTGATGCAGCTTGCTAGTCTCACATTCTTAGTCGTGGTATAGGATCATTTTTATTTCACATTACTATTATCCATTGCCACTTTTTATTTTATCATACATTCTTTACCACACTATAATTTACTTTTGCCAATCTTTTTCCTGCTTGTTAAAATAAACGTAAAAAGAAATGCTTTGTAGGTATACATGCAGAAAGCCATATGTAGCAACAGGCATGATATTCCATATGCAAAAAGACAACAAGCTATATGTCAGGGTATTTTTTAAAACCATTATGCTATTTTATCAAAAAGAACATAACAGTAAATGCTCGGTAGTTAGGTATATATCCTAAAAGACAGCATTTGTAAAAAGGCACTGTCTTGCTATTGCGTGTACCGGTGTCAAATTGGACTAATAAAACAAGTGTGAAAGAACAAATAGATACCGTATTATTCTGATTTGTTTTCCATCAAATTTGAGGGGAATATGAGGATGCGTCTTATAATCCAAATATACCTTACTGGTGGGGCAGTGACTGCTACTGCAGGAAGCGGGTGATGGTGGCAGGAGTGGGGTGATTCTGCGGGGTGGGCTTGGAGGAGGGGGTGTCGGCAGTACAAAGCTGCGACGGACTCCGAACTTTTAGAAAATGTCAGGAGTCCCTGCACTTCCTATCATTTTCACTGTGGTGGACTAAGGGAAAATGGCCATCGCAGGCGGTGCATGCCCAGATTGAGATATCTGCTCCTGAGAGCTCATCTGTCAAGATCTCAATCTGCTCATGCGCTGTCTCTTGTAGCCATTTTCCCAAAGTACACAGCAGTGAAAAGGATGGGAAAGGCAGGGGCTCCTGATATTTTCTGAAAGCCCACTACCTGCCACAGCCTCGCACCGCTGAACACCCCCTCCTTGCTTCCTGCAGTAGCAACCCCGCCGCCTGGGACCCTGCTAAACCGCAGCTGCACCTCCCCCCCCCCGGTAAACTACCATAAAAGCTGACTATAAGAAGCATCATTTTATTTAAAAAAGTTTTTTGATTTTCCTCCCCAAAATTTGGGGTGCGTCTTGTAATCCACAAAATACGGTGAATGTTTGTAACACACACAACATTTTGTAATATGTGTAATGCAGCGGCTCGCAGCATTACTGTAATGGTCCAGGGTGTGTTCTGGCTGACCATGTACCTCTCCTTCAGGTGACTGATCACATGACTGTGACATCAGCACAGGTCCTGTGCACACAGAAGGTCTGATCACATGACTGTGACATCAGCACTGGTCCTGTGTGCACTGGAAGATATATAAACCCAGGTAGTTTTGAGACAGGGTGAAAAAAAGGCGTGAGGTCTGTTCCCTGTGTGTGGGACACTGTTGGCCTGGTGAGGCCTAGAAAGAGAGGCCTGGTGAAGCCTGGAAGGCAAAGGCTGGATCCCCCTGTGTTTCAGATGCCAGTAGCCTTGGAGGGCGAGAGGCCTGGTCCCTGTGTGGGACTCCACTAGCCTGGAAGGCAGAGGCTGGATCTTCCCTGTGTTTTGAGATACAGTAACCTTTGAAGGTACGAGGCCCGGAGGCCCCATCTGGGAAGCCGTGAAGCCACAGCGGTGGCAGAACCGAACTGACTGAAGCAGCTAAAACCCGGCAAAGGTAAAAACACTGTTTGATGTGGACATTGATATAGTTTTTCAGTGAAGAGATATTGGGAATCCTGCAGAAAATACCTGTATGAATTGCAGTGAGTGCTGCATTGTGACCTGCTGAGTGCTTTTCTACCTGTTTAGATTTATTGGGCTTTTTAAAACCTATTTTCTCACTACAGTTTTAGTTTCTTCGTTTACTACCTGTGTATTTAAGGGTTAACTACATTGCACTAAAATCCTGAGGTGTAGCTTTACTCACAAGGGGTTAATTAAGGGGAAGGGGTCATAATTAAGGGTTTATAAGGGGCAGCTTGTTGGGCATTCAGTCCTTTGGAAGTGCATTGAGGTGAAGGGTGCATTGCTGGAAAAGGGAAAAAAAAAAAAAACTCTTTAAATCTCTTAGTTTGCGAGTGTGAACAAGCTGCGTGTGTCCGGAGCGTAAGTGCTAATGAAAGTAAGTGTGTGACTTGTTTTTCAGCGACTTTGTATTCAGGGAGTTTGGAAGGGAGGACTTTGGACTGAATTGCTGACTGTATTTCATTAATTTCTTTACTTTACTTTTTACTTAACATTCTGTATATTGCAATCCCCATTAGGAAATGAGCTCCATTATTGACAGTGCTATCCAGTGTACATCTTGCCACATGTATGTATTCCTTGAACAGCCGGTCGAGGTTGCTTACTGCTGCACAAGATGTGTGCACGTTGTACGTTTGGAAGCCCAGATACTGGATCTAAATGAGCAGCTGGCAATACTGAGATCCATTGACAACATGGAAAGGAGTCTGCTGCTCACTGAGCAGCAGCTCACTAGGGTATATGTGGGGGAGGGTGGTAGTCGGGAGCTACAGGACAGTGAGGTCGCTAGTTGGGTGACAGTTAGTAGGGGTGGTAGAGGGAAGAGTGCCAGGGAGGCTAGTCCTGATCTGGCACACCCCAATAAGTTTGCAAAGTTGGTAGATGAGGGGAGTGACGGTACAGGGGTAGCACTACTGCAGCAAGGCATTGCCCCTGAAAGCCGGAGGAGTGTCAGCTCCAGTAAAGAGGGAAATAGGAGAGTAGGGCAGGCCAGGCAGGTGCTGGTAGTGGGGGACTCAATTATTAGGGGAACATAAAGGGCAATCTGTCACAAAGACAGGGATCGTCGAACAGTGTGCTGCCTACCTGGCGCTCGAGTCCGGCACATCGCTGATCGGGTTGACAGATTACTGGGAGGGGCTGGTGAGGACCCAGCGGTCATGGTGCACATTGGCACAAATGACAAAGTTAGAGGTAGGTGGAAGGTCCTTACAGATGATTTCAGGGAATTAGGCTGCAAGCTGAAAGCAAGGACCTCCAAGGTGGTATTCTCTGAAATACTACCGGTACCACGTGCCACGCCAGAGAAGCAATGGGAGATTAGGGAGATAAATAAGTGGCTCAAGAACTGGTGTAGGAAGGAGGGATTTGGGTTCCTGGAGAACTGGGCCGACTTCTCAGTTGGCTACAGGTTCTACGCTAGGGACCGGCTGCACCTTAATGGGGAGGGTGCAGCTGTGCTGGGGGAGAAAATGGCTAGAAGGTTGCAGGAGTGTTTAAACTAGGGATTGGGGGGGAGGGTATTCATTTTATAGGGGGGGAAGATAGTGCAGATAGTGACCTGGGCACAAATAAAGAAATTAGGAGTGGGGTTAGAACAGTCAATAAAGTAAGAAGGAATAGAGGTACAGAGATATACATAAAATGCATGTACACTAATGCCAGAAGCCTCACCAACATAATGGAGGAATTAGAATTAATTTTGTTGGAAAATTATTATGACATGGTAGGGATATCTGAGACGTGGCTGGGCGAGAGCCATGACTGGGCAGTTAATTTACAGGGCTATAGTCTGTTCAGAAATGACCGTACAAACAAGCGAGGGGGGGTGTGTTTATATGTAAAATCATCCTTAAAACCTGTCTTGCGGGAGGATATATGTGAATCTAATGAAAATGTAGAGTCCCTGTGGGTGGAGATAAGGGGAGGGGGAAAAATAATAAAATACTGATAGGAGTTTGTTATAAGTCTCCAAAAATAATGGAAGTAGCGGAGAATATCCTCGTAAAGATGTATAGATGAAGCAGCGACTCAAGGAGAAGTCATTATTATGGGAGACTTCAACTACCCTGAAATACATTGGGGGACAGAAACATGTAGTTCAAGCAAAGGAAATAGGTTTTTGACTACTATGAGAGACAATTACCTTTCACAACTGGTTCAGGACCAAACAATAAGGGGGGCACTGCTAGACCTAATATTAACCAATAGGCCAGACCGCATATCAAATATACGAGTTGGGGGTCACTTGGGTAATAGTGATCACAAAATAATACGTTTTCATGTAGCCTTTAATAAGATGTGTAGTAGAGGGGTTACAATGACACTAAACTTCAGGAAGGCAAATTTCCAACGGTTAAGACGATAAACTGGGACGATATCCTGAGACATAAAACTACACAAAGCAAATGGGAGACATTTATTAACACCCTGAATAGGACCTGTGTACAATATATACCCTATGGGAATAAACATGCTAGAAATAGGAGGAAACCACTATGGCTAAATAGAGCTGTAAGGGGCGCAATAAGTGACAAAAAGAAAGCATTTAGAGAACTAAAGCAAGTAGGTAGTGATGAGGCATTAAATAAATATAGAAAATTAAATAAATTATGTAAAAACCAAATCAAGGCAGCAAAGATTGAGGCAGAGAGAATCATTGCCAGAGAAAGTAAAAATAACCCCAAAATATTCTTTAACTACATAAATAGTAAAAAACTAAAAAATGATAGTGTTGGCCCCTTTAAAAATAGTCTGGGTGAAAAGGTGGATGAGGATGTGGAAAAAGCCAATATGCTAAATGATTTTTTTTCAACCGTATTTACACAAGAAAATCGCATGACAGAAAACATGATTAGTGATAACAAAAATTCTCCAGTAATTGTCACTTGCTTAACCCAGCAGGAAGTACGGCGGCGTCTAAAAATCAATAAAGTTGACAAATCCCCGGGCCCGGATGGGATACACCCGCGAGTACTTTAGGAATTAAGTAACATCATAGATAGACCATTATTTTTAATCTTTAAAAATTCCATAATAACAGGGTCTGTACCACAGGACTGGCGTATAGCAAATGTGGTGCCAATATTCAAAAAGGGGACAAAAACTGAACTTGGAAATTATAGGCCGGTAAGCTTAACCTCTACTGTGGGTAAAATCCTGGAGGGTTTCCTAAGAGATGCTATACTAGAGTGTCTGAAGAAGAATAACCTCATGACCCAATATCAACATGGGTTTACGAGGGACCGTTCCTGTCAAACTAATCTGATCAGTTTTTATGAGGAGGCAAGTTCTGGACTGGACCAAGGAAATGCAGTGGATGTTGTGTATATGGACTTTTCAAAAGCTTTTGATACGGTTCCACACAAAAGGTTGATACATAAAATGAGAACAATGGGGATAGGGGAAAATATATGTATGTGGGTTAAGAATTGGCTCAGTGATAGGAAACAAAGGGTGGTTATTAATGGAAAACACACAGACTGGGTCTCAGTTAACAGTGGGGTACCACAGGGGTCAGTATTGGGCCCCCTTCTTTTTAACATATTTATTAATGACCTTGTAGGGGGCATACAGAGTAATATTTCAATATTTGCAGATGACAATAAACTCTGCAGGTTAATCAATACAGAGGAGGACAATTTTATATTACAGGAGGATCTATGTAAATTAGAAGCTTGGGCTGATAAATGGCAAATGAGCTTTAATGGGGATAAATGTAAGGTAATGCACTTGGGCAGAGGAAATAAAATGTATAATTATATGCTTAATTGTATAACACTGGGCAAAACTGTACCTGAAAAAGACCTGGGTGTATTGGTGGACGACAAGCTCACGTTTAGTGGCCAGTGTCAGGCTGCTGCTGCAAAGGCAAATAAAATAATGGGATGCATTAAAAAAGGCATAGATGCTCATGAGGAGAACATAAATTTACCTCTATAAAAGTCATTAGTGCGACCACACTTAGAATACTGTGTACAGTTCTGGTCTCCGGCGTATAAGAAAGACATAGCTGAACTAGAGCGGGTGCAGAGAAGAGCGACCAAGGTTATTAGAGGACTGGGGGGTCTGCAATACCAAGACAGGTTATTACACTTGGGGTTATTTACAGTGGAAAAACGAAGGCATAGGGGTGATCTTATTACTATGTACAAGTATATGAGGGGACAGTACAAAGACCTTTCTACTGATCTTTTTACTCTGAGGCCTGAGACTGGGACAGGGGGGCATCTTCGACGTCTGGAAGAAAGAAGGTTTATACATAATCACAGACGGGGATTCTTTACTGTAAGAGCAGTGAGACTATGGAACTCTCTGCCGCATGATGTTGTAATGAGTGATTCACTGTTAAAATTTAAGAAGGGCATGGATGCCTTTCTTGAAAAGTATAATATTACAGGTTATAAATACTAGATTCCTTGATAGGGCGTTGATCCAGGGAACTAGTCTGATTGTCGTACGGAGTCGGGAAGGAATTTTTTTCCCCAATGTGGAGCTTAGTGTTTACCACATGGGTTTTTTTTGCCTTCCTCTGAATCAACATGTTAGGTTATGGGTTGGACTAGATGGACTTAGTCTTCCTTCAACCTTAAAAACTATGTTACTTTGCTGAAGGCTGTAACTGGAGCCAAGTGGGCCTGTCTGCCACTTGAAAGGCTCTTGGATGTTATGTGTGTAAACATGCCGGTGAGCCACTGAGATGGACTGTGTGATGAGCAGTTATGATGTGTAATAAACTGCTGGATCTCATGTTACTGGAAAACGCTGCATGTGTGCTTTAATTGACCCGGTGAAGTGAGCGTCCCCCAGAGCACACCTTGGACCATTACATTAATTCCACAAGCCGCTGCATTACATATGGAAATATAGATCGCTACAGTGGAATGGGTTTGTGTGCTTGGAAAAGATGTAATGTGCACATGCTTTAAATTCATATTTCTGAATTCGCTTTTACAACCCCAGAGCACAGCAAACATTCGAGGTCTTTATGCTAATGAGGTATCTGAGAATCCTTCTGTTTGTCAGAACTCATGAGTCCGGGTTATGTATGAGATTGAGAGATAAAATTACCATGCTAAAAAAAAAAAGATCCATCAAGGGGTTTTCCCAAGGATAAAGCACACTTTATTCAATAGATCTTTGAATAAAAATATGTTTCACAACTGGATGTGTTAAAAAAATGTTCCTGTGCCAAGATAATCTTACAGATGTGCCCCTGCTGTGTACTGTGTAATGACTGTCTGACCGTGTACAGAACATGGTCTGATCATAGCACAGCTCCTGGGCAGGGGAGGAAGCAAGAGAGTATACAGACATTACTGCATGGCATCACAGTTACTGGTTTCTGTAAGATAAAACATTTTCCTGTCTGTTTAAAAATTTGTTTTACCTCAAAGAAAGAATCAGCTGAGATTTCATGATGTAATGACTGTAATCTCTATTTTACTTCCTCCCCTTAAAGATGTGGTATGATCAGACCATGTTCCTGTACGGTCACACACATTCATTACACAGTACACAGCAGGGGCACATCTATAAGATTATCTCAGCACAGTGACTTTTTTAATATATCCAATTATTGAACTTATTATTATTCTAAGATCTATTAAATAAATATACTTTGTTCATGGGAAAACCCCTTTAATTCCTTTACAACATCGTGTCACTTCATCTATCCATACATTGAATTATATCAGAGCTGTTTTTCATAGAAACATTCACTCTGCATGCTTTACGCAGTTTATTATTATCTGGAAAATGTACAGTTTGCTGTTCAATCTTTCTGAGTGATTAATAAAAATAAATTAAAGTTAATAGGGCCACTGAACCCTATGGAGCCCTTTTAGTGATAGTTACCCAATATTTGTGTACAAGTAATAAACCCCATCTATTTTGCATTTATTTATTTTTTTAAATCTCTGAGCCAAAAGTCCAAGCTTTAGTCCAGTACCAAATGCTTTGCAAAAATCAAGATGTATGCTTTATTGACTTCTCCCAGGACCAGTGAAGATCTTACCATCTGGTAGAAGCTGATCAGACATGTTTCACAGGATGGATAGATTCCTCATAAATTCATGCTTCAACATTATATCTTCATAGTAACTTAAGAGTACCTAAACATTTTTTTTTACTATTTTAAAAGCATGAAATTTAAATTGCATAAATATTATAAGAAAAGTAATTACCACATTTTGTTGCATTCCTGCAAAAAAGGAATGTGAAACTGTTGTGTAACAGCTGCTTAAATCTATACATCACATCTTGTGTATGGTTATGGTGTCTTCACAGTTTGTGCACTCGGCCTCCTAGCAGTCACAGCGAGAAGAGAATAGGAGCAGAGTTTGAACTGTGCTTTCATTGTGATACTATACAAAAAGAATGCTGTGCAGACTCCACTTCTCTACACCTCTTACTTTTATTGCTATATACAAGCATACCTCCCAAGTTTTGAAGATGAGAAAGAGGGACAAATTATGCAGTGGGTGTGGCTAATTTTGGCCATGCCCGTGGCCACTCCCTAATGCATGCCCATTTACCATGCATTGGGGTGCATAGTAGATAGATCACATGAGATATACCATGGTAAATACCTGGATATAGTGAAATGGTAAGTAAGAAAGAAGGGGATGTAAAGCAAGGTACAAATCACAAAATGGAATTAAAGTATAGATAGAGGTACCAACACTTTTTGAAAACCCCTTAAGTATAATACATTTAAAGTGCAAAGATGTAAAAAAAAATTTTTGAAAGAGACAAATAGTGGACCAAAGACAGAGAAGCTCACCCACCACATCCGATGTGCGTTTCACTAATGCTTTGTCAAAGGTGGTTAGCATGGTATAGGTATCAGGTATATGTATGACAAATAACCAACCAGAGCAAAATGAATATTACATGCGTTAAATAATGAATGCATGAACATTACCTTTAATGGAGTATAGAAATTTTCACCACACACTCAGGAGATTCAATGCAAAAGTTTTAATGATATTTAGAAAAACATGCAAGTGGCGGACAAAATACAGTTCTTTTGTTTAGAGGCGACTTTTACGTTTTGGCCTGCTCCTGGGCCTTGCTGACATAGTCGCTCTGGGGAAAGCTGTGATGGTCCAAACCAAATGAGAGAAATCCCTGTGGGTATGCATATAGCGTTGAGTCCTTATGGGTAATGGCAGTAAGAGTGCTCCTGCACCTCCTGTGTGAAGGCCTTGTGACATCACAGCCTTTCCCAGAGTGACTTTGTGAGCAAGGCCCAGGAGCAGGCCGAAATGTAAAAGTCGCCTCTGAACAAAAGAACTGTATTTTGTCCGCCACTTGCATGTTTTTCTAAATATCATTAAAACTTTTGTATTAAATCTCCTGAGTGTTCGGTGAAAATTTCTATACTCTAGTGATTGTGGAGTCTGCAACTGCCTTTCACCTGCACCTCACTCTATAGCTGTGTGCACACCAATTTTTTTAATCATTACTTATAATGGACAGCAGATCGCAAAAGTGAACTCCAATGCAAGTGCAGTACAACCCAGAAAGTAAAAGCCAATCACGTTACCGGACTAGGTAACTGACATCATTACAATGAAAAAACATTATACTCTTGTGACGCGCCCCCTGGGCCATGGGGCACTCGGTGCCGGGTTGGTCGTTGCTCGGGGATGTGTCACAGTGGCGGTGACCCGGTCCGTGACCCAGGGCGGTCAATAAAAAGGGGGATATTATTTACAGGGGAATTGATGGTTTTGGTATAAAGAGTTTGTGATGCCACCTGTGGTATGCGGCCAAAAGGGAGCCGACGCTGCAGAGCAGGTCCTCTGGGGCTGATGTTAGGGCTGATGTGTTGGTGTAGCCCTCCACAGGTAGGGCTGAACTCCAGGACAGTGTCGAAGTTGTAGGCAGAATGCTGGTCATTGTAGTGCAGGGGTGATGATGGTGTCGCAGCAATAACGGACAGAGACAGTGGAGTGCAGTCATCCGAGTTTACTCACAGTTCTTTTTAGGTTCCTCGGGTACACTGTCCAGGTGTCAAACTCCTGCGTCGTGCTGAATTTGCGAGGCAGGGGTTCAGCCGTCCCTCAGGATGTTCAAGAGTACTTGGCGGGACCCCCTTTCTTTATGTTACTTTCCTCAGCCGACTTCCCACATTGGGACTCTCCCTCCTGCCCGGCGCCTCGCAAACTAAGTCCCAAGATGGTGTCCTCGGATCCTTCAGGGCAACCTAGAGTTCCCTGGTCCTGAATGGCTACCTTTCTTGGCCACTCGGATGCGAGTGTGGCGACTGCACCATAAAGTTCAGAAGCCTCCGGTTTTCTAGACGAGACTTGAAGTGGCACGACTAGTCCAGGGACCGGTTCCCTTCTTGCGACCTGATCCCTCTGACTCTTGACAGATTCGAGTGTACGGGTGCCGTCCTGCACTCACCGTACTCCCTGGGATCCCTTCTGTTACCGGAGCCTTTCTCCTCTGCTCCCCTCCTGGGCCTCTCTTACTAGGCCCCACTTATGGAGCAGAGCTCCTGAAGAGACTCTGCTCCCCTCACTCTCCTCCTCTCACTGAAACTGAACTGCCTGCACTAACTAAGATGGCTTCCCTTTTATATCTATTCTATAAGTGCTCCCCTCTTCTACGTCCTCCACCTACACCCACTACTGGTTCCCCCTCACTCTGGTTCCCCCCACTCCAGCCAGGGACAGGGCTCAGCAGAACACAGCGCCTCTTGCCCTTCCAGCCAGCCTGGAGTAGTGTAGTGTTTAATGCGGGTGTTGGGGTCCCGGGCAGTACTCTTTACCTACCTGAGAGTGAGGCACCACTAGATGTCATACCTTTGTAATGACTGAACCCTCAGGGGCGCCACACTTGCGCGAATGAAGACCTATGGGTGAGGCCGAGATACTTATCATTACCATTTCTCTATATCCGGGTATTTACCAGGGTACATCTAATGTGATCTATCTACTATGCTTTGATATTTCTATATGTATTTTTTACATTTTGTCTGTTGATCATCCAACATTTGCATATCTGCCATTGCCATGTTGGATATTTTATTCCCACCTTACTTTCCCCTTTTTTATTCACTTTTATTTTTTATGTGAAATTGCATTACTAAACATACATACTATTTTCAATAATTATCTTCCCAGCACATCTTTTAATAGTTTTTTTTCTAATATTTAAAGACTTAAAAAAAACAATCTATAATTTTACTTACGGTACTTCCTTTACAACATGGGTTGTATTCTTTGCTACTTTTATCTGATTCAGTCATGCTTACTGGATAATGCCAAGTTCCTGTAGTCGAGACAGTTAACAGTTAAGTGCTGCTAAGAAGTGAATGGGAGATAATCTGCAGTATTCTGCACTGGATACTAAACAAGATATGAGATTATATTACTTTATTGTTCAATATATACTGTGTACAGAATTAACAGGCAAGTGAGTATTTTGACCATATAATCATTTTTATAAATATTTTCAAGCTACAAGCTGTATAAACTTGAATGCTTATTAGATGAAACATTTGGATATATGGATGTATTTTTGAAATGAGGGAGGGTGTTCTCTAAGGATATCAACACTCTTTATCATAGTGTGCAGAATTATTAGGCAGCTTGTTTTCCATGAGGCAAAGTGGGCAAAAAAGAGACTCTAAAAAAAGAGACTCTGAAAAGTTGAAAATGGTTCAAAGTCTTACACAGGGCTGCAGCTCTCATGAAAGTGCTAAGATATTATGGCGTTACGATAGAATAATCAAAAGTTCTGTTGCAAATAATCAACTGAGTCGCAAAAATATGTTAAGGAAAAAAATGACGCACCTTAATTGGCAGATATTTGATAAGATTCAAACGTAAATTGACGAGGAGCACATTATCCTCCTGCTGAGAAGTACTGTGTTCAGTGCTGAGACGCATGACACATGACCAAGGTAAGGAAGGCTGAATCCCCACCACCAAGACAAGACACTTAAGTTGAAACAATAAGACTGGGCCAGGAAATGGCTAGCCAAGAATTGGAGTACTTTGATGAATGCAATGGAGGATTGTCCTGCATAAAATTCATGATTTTCTTGAAGTATCTTCTAAAAACTGGTAGTAGGTTTGTGAGTTTATTTAGAGTCAATTTTCCACCTAAAAAGGTCCATATACTTTAGCTCATCTTTAATAATACCAGCCCATGGCAAGTACCCCACCTCTACCTTGCTAGTATCTGAGTCAAAATTGAAGTCTGTGCCCATTAGTGATCCAGTCATGGGCCCATCCATCTGGTCCGTCAAGAGTCACTATCACCTAATCAGTCCCATAATACTTGCGAGTCTGTTTTCAGATGTTTCTTGGCCCATTCTTAACATTTCAAAGAATGTGTCTTATTCAGTAGTGGTTGGGTTTCAGCCTTTACCTTGGCCATGTCTCCGAGCACTGAACACCTTTTACCTCAAGGCACTCCAGGGAGGTTGCAGCTCTGAAAGATGATAGTACTGAAGGATAATGGTTTCCTGGGTGCTTCACGCTTGATTCTTCTGAAATATCTGGCAGTTAATGTGAGTCTTTTTTGTGAACCTGTTGACTATTATCAACAAAATTTGATGGCTCTGTCATCACGCCCCAATATTTTAGCAATTTCAACAGTGCTGCATCCCTCTGTAAAACTTGGCCCGTTTTGACAGAGGAAAACAAGCAAACTAATAATTCTGCTCACCTTGATAAAGGGTATTAATATTCTTATACCATACTATCCATCATTACACAAATACATATCATCTGACATGCTTCATCCAATAAGCATTCTAGTGTATACAGCCTAGAGTTGGAGAATATGCATATAAATGATGATATGGTCAAAATAATCACAGTGTACATTAGAATTTTTAAAATGTACATTATCAAAAACAGTTTCCTTGAATTAATTTTTGCAATGTATGCATAAAAATCAGATGCAATATGGATGTTCCGTATGTGGTTGAATTTTTTTTTGGACGCACCCATAGATATACGGAATAGTGCATGTTGCAATTTCTTTTCAAACCGAGGGTCATTCTGTATGAAAAAAAATGTCATCTGAAAAGCACTATTGAATATGATTGGTCAGTGTGCTGTCCAATTTTTACTGGGACAGAACATGTATGTATAATAAGCTCATCTGATCAAACCCTAAAGAAAATAAGCATCCACAATTAATTTATAAGTTAAAAAAAATCACTTGCTATTGTTTAGACAGTCTACAATAGCATTATATATACATAATGTATATTCTACAATATGTAATTATATAATGACATTGATCATAGATCTGGGTTATCCTGAACATAAGATAGATAGATAGATAGATAGATAGATAGATAGATAGATAGATAGATAGATAGATAGATAGATAGATATGGGATAGATAGATAGATAGATAGATAGATAGATAGATAGATAGATAGATAGATAGATAGATAGATACTGTAGATAGACTGTATTTCTTTCCACCATGTTAGTATTCAGGCTGATAACCAGACACTGCTCAATGTTTTAAGTTTCAAAGAAAGAGTATAGTAACAAAGGTTTTCCCATCAGAGATAACTCATACATGTATTTGGTGAAGATTGTCAAGGAACAAAGGCTGAGGAAGGGACCTCTATGTTATTCTTAGGTGGGGAGGCTTCAAAAGAAAGGTGAAAATAGTCTTTTTTCCTCCCAATTTTGTACTCAGCTGAATAGGCTGTACTGTTCTTAGTATAGTCTAATAAATGATTCCCCCTGAGTTTGCATTCCTCTGCCTTCTCCAGATTATTTTATAAATGAGAGGCTCAGGCTGTTAAGTTAACAATACTAAATATGACTTTATTTCGAAAAATCAATGCTGGATTCATTTCTGTGGGTAGAACTGTAATATAACTTCCTTGGTTTTCTCCTTTTTGAAAATAATCTCAACATACTGTAATTGTTGAACATAAGAAGTAGAGAGAGGAAACAATAAATGAGCAAGAAAATTAGATAATATGAACGCACAGAAAAATATACAATTTGCACAATATGTTTACCTATATATTGTGTTATGTACATAATAATATCCTACTTTCCACAGTCTAGCCTAACTATTTGTCCATCATAAGGATCTACTGCAAAAAAATATTTACTGCACAGGCTGCTACACTTTCTTATAGAGTTTAACAAGTGCTAAAGTGGTTGTACGTTAAGGGGAAAAATATGAATTGAATGTATAGGCTCACCTTCCAGCACCTCTACAGATCCACCCGAGACTGCTTCAGATTAGTGATGAGCGAGTATGTTTTGTTAACCCTTTCGCCGAGTATGCTCAGCCAAGCACCGAGTATTTACAGCTGCTCTGTGTTATGTTTGAATCACTCCCGTGTGCATGATTTGCGACGGTTTGACAGCTTTAATGCATGTGAGGAATGTGTAAGAATTAGACATTCCTCACATGTATCAAAGCTGTCAAAAAGTCGCAAATCATGCACACGGGAGTGATTTAAACATATCACCGAGCAGCTGTAAATACTCGGAGCTCGGCCCGAGCATACTCGCCGAAAGGGTTAAAAAAACATACTCGCTCATCACTACTTCAGATGTCTTGTTCAAAATGAAAAAAAACAATTTTATACATTAATATTCTTAAAATAAAAACTGGTGGCATGCTCACCTTCCAGCGCCCCCACAGATTCAGTCAAGGCTTCTCGGGAGATTTGCACCAACTCTGCAAGCAATGTATGTTCTTTCCTGAAGTCAGAGATCTGGTGCAGTGGTCAGGTGAATAGAAAAGCATGTCACCAGAGAAAGTGACTTCTGAACAGAGCGTGACATCAGATATCTGACTTCCGAATTGAGCAGGTATCGCTTACAGAGCCTGTGCCGATCTCCGGAGCTACCAGTGCTACGTCCACAGGGGCCCTGGAAGGTGAATATGCCACTGCTTTTTTTATTTTAAAGAAATGTATGCCTTTAAAGTTTATTGTCAATATCAGATAACTTCCTAACGTATTCTTTCAGCTAAGTGAATGAATGCAGTGTATACTTTGCCTAACAAATGTAAAGTAGATGTGGATGCTACCAATCACTTGTATAAAGGCCCCATAGTCCTCCATGAATATATGCTGCTGTTTACATCTCTATATGCTAAAACACAGCCGTATAACTGTTTCCATAGGCCTAATAGAGTAAATATAGGTTTGTCTGTCACTCTCTGCAAACTTCTCCTCAATATAATTGTGCTGATAAGACAGAGCATGTATTCTTGACTAACATACTCGGGATTGTGGAGCTGTTGGTCATATAACTATTTTCTCCCATTCTGTGGATAGGTAATTTTGAAAATTCCTAATGCCCCTTCCAGAGAACTATAATGGAGCTCTCAAACAGTTTAACAAAGGAAAGAACCCTAGACCTAATTAAAAGTCTCGAAAAGGTTCCCGAGATTCATGAACCATATGAGATAGGTTCATGGGGGGACCAAAAACAAAAGCATTTTTTAGGATTGCATTTTGAACAAATATCTAAAGTCGTGGCGGTAGACCCAATAAACTTCTTAGATAGGAAATATATTTCATTCAAATGAATGAGGCTTTGGGACCCATAGGGTTAAATGACTTAAGCCCATTTCTGCTTAGCAGTGTTTATTAGTGTTGTCTTTTTTTTATTATATGTTGTTTATGGGTTTTGCATGTATTCGTTCTCGGTTTTTGATTAGTAATTGCTAGTAATAAATTTAAATAATGTGGGTGGGATGTCCTGCATGAAAGACGGGGAAGTACTAGTGTTGATGTGTGAGCTGAAAGAAGAGTGTAAACACTTGAAATAGCTGATGCTCATTTCATTGATGTCAGTGTCTGCAATCCTGTGACCGAAATAAAGTGCATTTCACGGAAATTGCCAGTGGTGAGTGCCGCTCCTCTTAGATGCCTCTGAATTTTCATGATCATTTTCAAATATCAAGCTGAGCACCGCAAGACATGGCTATTATCTTGATATACATTGCTCAAAAAAATAAAGGGAGCACTCAAATAATACATCCTAGATCTGAATGAATGAAATATTCTCATTGAATACTTTGTTCTGTACAAAGTTGAATGTGCTGACAACAAAATCACACAAAAATCATCAATGGAAATCAAATTTATTAACCGATGGAGGCCTGGATTTGTAGTCACCCCCAAAATTAAAGTGGAAAAACACACTACAGGCTGATCCAACTTTAATGTAATGTCCTTAAAACAAGTCAAAATGAGGCTCAGTATTGTGTGTGGCCTCCACGTGCCTGTATGACCTCCCTACAACACCTTGGCATGCTCCTGATGAGGTTGCGGATTGTCTCCTGTGGGATCTCCTCCCAGACCTGGACTAAAGCATCCGCCAACTCCTGGACAGTCTGTGGTGCAACGTGACGTTGTTGGATGGAGCAAGACATGATGTCCCAGATGTGCTCAATCGGATTCAGGTCTGGGGAATGGGCGGGTCAGTCCATAGCTTCAATGCCTTCATCTTGCAGAAACTGCTGACATACTCCAGCCACATGAGGTCTTGCATTGTCCTGCATTAGGAGTAACCCAGGGCCAACCGCATCAGCATATGGTCTCACAATGAGTCTGATGATATCATCTCGGTACCTAATGGCAGTCAGGCTGCCTCTGGCGAGCACATGGAGGGCTATGCGGCCCTCCAGAGAAATGCCACCCCACACCATTACTGACCCACTGCCAAACCGGTCATGCTGAAGGATGTTGCAGGCAGCCGATCGATCTCCACGGCATCTCCAGACTCTGTCACATCCATCACATGTGCTCAGTGTGAACCTGCTTTCATTAGTGAAGATCACAGAGCGCCAGTGGCGACTTTGCCAATCCTGTTGTTCTGTGGCAAATGCCAAGCGTCCTGCATGGTGTTGGGCTGTGAGCACAACCCCATCTGTGGACTTCGGGCCCTCATACCACCTTCATGGAAACGGTTTCTAACAGTTTGTGCAGACTCATGCACATTTGTGGCCTGCTCGAGGTCATTTTGCAGGGCTCTGGCAGTGCTCCTCCTGTTCCTCCTTGCACAAAGGCGGAGGTAGCAGTCCTGCTGCTGGGTTGTTGCCCTCCTATGGGCCCCTCCATGTCTCCTAGTGTACTGGCCTGTCTCCTGGTAGCGCCTCCAGGCTCTGGACACTACGCTGACAGACTCAGCAAACCTTCATGCCACAGCTCGCATTGATGTGCCATCCTGGATGAGCTGCACTACCTGAGCAACTTCCGTGGGTTTTAGAGTCCGTCTCATGCTAACACGAGTGTGAAAGCACAACCAACATTCAAAAGTGACCAAAACATCAGCCAGAAAGCATTGGTACTGAGATGTGGTCTATGGTCCCCACCTGCAGAACCACTCCTTTATTGAGGGTGTCTTGATAATTGCCAATAATTTCCATCTATTGTCTATTCCATTTGCACAACAGCATGTGAAATTGATTGTCAATCAGTGTTGCTTCCTAAGTGGACAGTTTGATTTCACAGAAGTTTGATTTACTTGGAGTTATCTTCTGTTGTTTAAGTGTTCCCTTTATTTTTTTGAGCAGTGTATTTAGTTTGATCCTATTTTCCTTGCAATTGGGTGTTGTAGTAGTGCCAACATTTTTTGCTTTTTTTTATACTAATTAGAAAGATCAAATTACAAATTAATACAAGGATGCCTAAATATTCATATAGAACCTGCCAAACATACTCATACTATTTAGCCTCACAACTGACTATTAGACTGGCAAAAACAGTTGGACATTAAAATTGGGTTATCAATAAAGTTTTCCTTCCCTACCATTCTCTCATAGTGATTCTTTAGCTGGATATAATCTTCTTAGTATACCTTTTTATTACACAATCACACCTAAACTTACAGTGACTCACACTGGAAAATCATCATGAAATCTAGCCCACATACAGTACCTTCACCTGTTTTCAGATGCCTTCTACTCAGGTTTAACTGATTATATTTTTCATCAATGGTTCCTTGTTGGATATTACATAATTATTTGACCTTGCACCTTCCAATTATTCCCAGTCTCGAACACATCTGGAAACACGATGTGCTGCAAAGGATCAATTTTTACATATTCTTTCAAACATATACAACAAACTGGGATCGGTTCCGTTAAAACTCCCTCCCAAGGTTATATGTAACTGCAAGAGAGATTGAAATATATCATTTTTTGATACTCAGAAAACTAGAATTTTCAGTCTAGCACATGGCTTTTCCATCACTAGTACTTCCAGGTGGTTACACAGTCCACTGTTCAGTTGGCATAGTGTGCCTACCAAGATAAATGCCATGATCTATTAGGTTCTGTTTACCTGTTGGTGCAGTCTCGAGGATGGTGGCTCTATTCTTCATATATTTGGGGATTGTCCCATCCTGCAGTCTTTCTGGAGAAAAGTATGGAGAATTATGTCTATGTAACACCTGAGTTTCTTACTAAACTATAGCAGCATTCTTTTGAAAACCTATTGCAGTTCTTTTTTACACCATCTTCTCAATGCCACTAGAGCATGTGTTTCAGCTTGAAGGTAACATCTTCCCCCTCAAATTGGGTTTTCAAAAAGTAGAACATTTAAGTCTTATGAAAGATCTTTCCAAAACTGCTATAATATATCCCACCATTCAGGTTTTACTGGCTAACATAACAGGACTTAGCCAAATACACTGCTCAAAAAAATAAAGGGAACACTTAAACAACAGAATATAACTTCAAGTAAATCAAACTTCTGTGAAATCAAACTGTACACTTAGGAGGCAACACTTATTGACAATCAATTTCACATGCTGTTGTGCAAATGGAATAGACAATAGATGGAAATTATTGGCAATTATCAAGACACCCTCAATAAAGGAGTGGTTCTGCAGGTGGGGACCACAGACCACATCTCAGTACCAATGCTTTCTGGCTGATGTTTTGGAAACTTTTGAATGTTGGTTGTGCTTTTACACTCGTGTTAGCATGAGACAGACTCTAAAACCCACAGAAGTTGCTCAGGTAGTGCAGCTCATCCAGGATGGCACATCAATGCGAGCTGTGGCAAGAAGGTTTGCTGAGTCTGTCAGCATAGTGTCCAGAGGCTGGAGGCGCTACCAGGAGATGAGCCAGTACACTAGGAGACATGGAGGGGGCCATAGGAGGGCAACAACCCAGCTGCAGGACTGCTACCTCTGCCTTTGTGCATGGAGGAACAGGAGGAGCACTGCCAGAGCCGTGCAAAATGACATCCAGCAGGCCACAAATGTGTATGTGTCTGCACAAACGGTTAGAAACTGACTCCATGAGGGTGGTATGAGGGCCCGACGTCCACAGATGGGGTTGTGCTCACAGCCCAACACCGTGCATGACGCTTGGCATTTGCCACAGAACAACAGGATTGGCAAAGTCGCCACTGGTGCCCTGTGCTCTTCACAGATGAAAACAGATTCACACTGAGCACATGTGACAGACCTGACAGAGTCTGGAGATGCCGTGGAGAGTGATCTGCTGCCTGCAACATCCTTCAGCATGACCGGTTTGGCAGTGGGTCAGTAATGGTGTGAGGTGTTTTTTCTCTGGAGAGCCGCACAGCCCTCCATGTGCTCGCCAGAGGCAGCCTGACTGCCGTTAGGTACCGAGATGAGATCCTCAGACCCCTTGCGAGACCATATGTTGGTGCTCTTGGCCCTGGGTTCCTCCTAATGCAGGACAATGCCAGACCTCATGTGGATGGAGTGTGTCAGCAGTTCCTGCAAGATGAAGGCATTGAAGCTATGGACTGGCCCGCCCATTCCCCAGACCTGAATCCTATTGAGCACATCTGGGACATCATGTCTCGCTCCATCCAACAACTTTACGTTGCACCACAGACTGTCCAGGAGTTGGTGGATGCTTTAGTCCAGGTATGGGAGGAGATCCCACAGGAGATCATACGCAACCTCATCAGGAGCATGCCCAGGCATTGTAGGGAGGTCATACAGGCACGTGGAGGCCACACACTATACTGAGCCTCATTTTGACTTGTTTTAAGGACATTACATTAAAGTTGGATCAGCCTGTAGTGTGTTTTTCCACTTTAATTTTGGGGGTGACTCCAAATCCAGGCCTCCATTGGTTAATAGATTTGATTACCATTAATGATTTTTGTGTGATTTTGTTGTCAGCACATTCAACTTTGTACAGAACAATATATTCAATGAGAATATGTCATTCATTCAGATCTAGGATGTGTTATTTGAGTGTTCCCTTTATTTTTTTGAGCTATGTATAAATCCATAATGATGCAGTAACTCTCCTTAGTCACTTAATGATGTCCACCATATATGTATGAGAGCCATGCACTATAACTGTATGGAGCAGGGTCCAAAGCTGAGCCCATTCCGTGCAGCACTGGTGTCGACTGTGCTATATAGCCAGTATCCAAAAGTAACCAATATAATGGGAACTAGCTCTATTTGCCTCAGTTTAACTAAATAAATGCTGCTGTCAAGCATGGCAGGCTCCAATATGGCTGCCATTACTTCTGATGACCATCAGCGCCCCACATGTCTTGACCAAGGGAAAGTTAGGACTGGAGGCTAGGATCTCTATTGTTTTGCCTGATCATAAAGAAAGGCAATGAAAGTCATATTGTCTGCTTCTTTCAAGTTGCATATCTGATAATTTGCAGATCGTTTCATGGTCCAGCAATTTACCCTGAAGCTACTAACTTGAATGAAGACTTAACTTGGAAATCATTAATCATTGTCCTGTGAGACAATTGACACCTTTAATAGAAATCTTTTACTATTCAAATTTGGATGACATATTGAATCTTATTTTGTGCTGAGGTTAAAGTACATAACCTTATCTGTCCTAAGATGGGTAGAACTGGTTAGCAAAGACTGGGTTAACACTATGTCCTGATCCTTTCTCGGTCAATACTAATCTACACCCCCATTCAGACATTCCTCATTCCATTTCAATGAGACAAATATAGTCTAAAATATGAAACTTTGTACTCAATCACATCGTCCACCGCATTATTTTATTCTGCAAAAAAAAGGAAAGGGTTCAAACAAGGTGCATAGTTTCATATTTTGGATCATTTTTACCTCATTGAAGTCAGTGGGTCCCCTGGGGTACCATTTAAATACCCTTTTTTTTTGGTATTCTTATGGAGAAGTCCAATGGAGTGGGCAATAAGATCTGTGAACCGAGCCTATAACCTAAACTATGATCTGGAACTCATGCTGATAAACGTCTTTGCTGTGTGTTTCAAATAGCCCAAGTGTGTCTTGTCTGCAATGTATTCTGCTTGAGATATTTAGAGTCTGGATGGAATTTTTTCCCCAAGATGTTAATTGTAGCACTTTAATTGTCTAATTTGTACTAACCAGAGCAATCAATTCCTTTTCATACGCGTGTAATTTCTAGTTGCCGTTACTTAATTTTTGGGAATTTTATCATAAAGGAAAAAAAATGGCCCAAGTAATAATTGAAAAAAAAAACAGTTATAAGGAGTCCATAGCCTTTTTTTGTTCATTTCTTAACCCTCCGTCACATACAATAGGCCTGACAGGCACATCTCTTTTACTTTCATTTCTCCTTCCTCACCAGATTGTGAGGAAATCCCCTCCCTCCAGGTAGTCTCCTGTCTCTAGCAGCTCTGTAAAACCTCATACCACAGTTGGATTGCAGAGCTTCAGGAGGACAGATATAACTGCGCTAATCTCTCAGGCTCATTGTATGTGAACACGTCACACTCAATAAGGTTGGTATTTTATGTTTTTATTCATCACAATTGTTTATTTAGCTTGTTTTCTGAATGTATAGCACAAAGTGTGAGGATATTTCATAGAAATAAGGCAGATTAAAAAAGAAAGTGTGCTGCTCATGCATATACAGTAGTTCCCTAACACATATTCCTTCTCTTGCTTCTGATTATCTGCTGAAATGGAGAGGAAAATGTACAATTTATCAAAAAACCTGGATGTTGAGGAAGTAACAAACATGCTCTTAGATGACGCAGACCCCACACTGAATGAGGATTTAGGAGAGGAAAGTGAGATTGATTCTCATGATGAGGTGGAAGTATGTGAAGTGGATTCTGAAACAGAGCAAGATGGTGACAGTGATGAGGATGAAGATGTAGAATCTTATTACATTTGAAAAGATAAAAAAACCCAATGGAACAAGAAGCCACTCCAGAAAAAACGTAGGGAACCTCAAAACATTATTACTCACCTTCCTGCAGTTATAGGAACTGTATGTAATGCAAAAACTGCAGTTGAATGCTGGAATAGTTTATTCACAGATGACATTCTGGACTCTATTGTCACATATACCAGCCAATATATAGACATTATAAAGGACAAGTTCATCTGCAACAGAACCATTAAGGCCACAGATTAAATAGAACTGCGTGCTTTTTTGGGATTATTATACCTTGCAGGAGCTTATAGGGCAAATAGACAAAGTTTGGAGGAACTTTGGAGTAAAGATGGGGATGGAGTTGAAAAATTTGGCCTTGTTATGTCCATAAACAGATTCAAGCTTCTAATTCGTTGCCTTCGGTTTGACGACAGAACTACCCGAACCGAACGTAAAACACATGACCGACTTGCTCCAATTCGTGATATATTCCAAAAATTTGTTGAAAACTGTAAAAAAAGCTATTGCCCTGGGGAGAATCTCACTATTGACGAAATGCTCCCTGGTTTTCGTGGTAAATGTGCCTTTCGTCAATATATTCCATCAAAGCCTAACAAATATGGAATAAAAATGTATGCCCTTGTTGATGCCAGTAAGACCTACACTTACAACCTGGAAGTTTATGCAGGAAAACAACCAGAAGGTCCTTACTGTGTCAGCAACAAACCCAGTGATGTTGTAAAAAGACTGGCTGAGCCCTTATTTGGATCGGGTCGCAATATAACAGCTGACAATTGGTTTTCAAATTGTGATCTGATTGATTATCTGAAAATGCAGAAGCTTTCATATATCGGAACTGTAAGAAAAAATAAAAAAGAATTGCCTACACAGTTTGTAAGTGTGAAAGGGAGACAACAGTACAGCAGTGTGTTTGCATTCCATAATGGAAAGGTTTTGGTTTCCTATGTACCACAAGCAAAAAAAATTGTACTTCTTCTATCAACACTTCATGATGATGATGCCATCGATCCTGGGACTGAGGCACAAAAAAACCCGGAGATAATTACATTTTATAATGCAACCAAAGGGGGTGTTGATACAGCTGATCAGATGTGCTCAACTTTCAACGTCAGCAGAAACACCAAACGCTGGCCAATGGTCATATTTTTTGCTATGTTGAATTTGGGTGGTATAAATTCACAAGTCATTTACCTTGAAAACAAGCTTGAACCACTCCGTAGACGATTCTATCTGAAAAAATTGGCCCATGAACTAGTGCTTGGAGAGCTACGCAGGAGAAGTATGAAAACAATCGGTATCCCCTCTCGCCTTCAAGTTCAGCTCAAAAGATTCCGCCCAGAAGATGATAGCGAAAATTCACCACCTGCACCACCTCCCAAAAGAAGGAGATGCACCACCTGCACCACGGAAAGCGGAATCAGAAGGCTTTCTAATTATGAATGTCACAAATGTCATAATGCAATCTGCCTGACATATGCAAAAATTATGTGTAATTCTTGCTCTTTGCTCTGCAAGTGTAATTTTTCTGGGGAAACTTCAGGATCTAATTCTGATTGAATATGTGTTTAATAGTACTTAAGGTACCTTAAAATGAAGTTTGTTTCCATAAATTTTCTTTGTAGAGTTTTTTGACAGAGTTTTTTGACAGAGTCGAACTGGGGACTATTTGGCGGGAGTTTTGAAATGTTTGTATTTCAGAGTTATTAGTTTTATGTTAAGTAAATGTTTTTTTTTTGCACCTGATTATGTGTAGTCTCTTTTATTACATCCCTATGAAGGTCACTGATCACTTTTAGAGCACTGAAATTGCAAACATTAGATATTATAGGTATTTTTCTAGCCTTTTTAGAACCGATATTGTATGTGACGGAGGGTTAAATGTAAAAAATCCCTACCATTTTGAAGCTATAGGGTTGGTGCAACTCCTTCACATAGCTACTTGTTCTGCCTCATACATAGATCAGGTAGCACACTGCTCTTCTTCTTTCTTTCTTCTACTCTACTAATTTGAGCACTAAATATACTCAAAGGCAGAGAAGCCTAAACAAGGATGTCAGAGGTAAAGCATCATGTCTTAAAAAAAGGCAAATTCACAAAACAACTTGAGCAGTGGAAGGGGGTTAATCATTGAGATGTTTGCATAACAATGACTGTCTATGTAGAGAAATAGGGGAGAGCATTCAGTAGAGTTTTCAGGAGAAAAAGAGGCAAAATTAAAGTAAAATCAGAAAGCTTCTTGACATAGAAAATAGTCAGCATGTTCTAATTGTACTTACAGTAGATCAGCTGTGTGTGCATCACAGGTCTGATAATGAGTGAAGGAATTCAAATCCCAACCTGAAACTCAATGCAATTGCTTAACTGGATGTAACCACTAAAATGTGTAAACATAATTTTGCATTATTATGTATATTGACAAAGTTGTTCATAACCTATAAGCTATAAAAATATGGTGAAAATAAAAGGAAGTTGGGCTACTGTCATCAATGAATGAGCCAGAATATTGGTCAGATCTAAATCTTATTAAGGTCTTTTAAGAAGAACTTTGCTATTAAGTCAGGGAAAAAAAATCAAGCCAATCAAACTTCAAGTCAGAGCTGTAGAACTCATTTCCCCCAAAGTGTTTTAGCAGTTTAATGCAAATGTTTCCTAAATGAAAGTTAGTTTTATCTCTGGTGGTCCTTTAATATGCTAACATGTTATACATTTTGAATGTCAAAGAACAATTCTACTTGCTATAAAAATTTTACTTTTACTTGCTATTTTTCTCATTTTTTTAAACTGCTGTTTACAGAGCTCCCCTTGAACATTTTTAAAGAAAAGATCTCTGCGTGATGTTGTGTTATTTCTGATATATTTAGTGTTCACTATAGGTAGATAACTGCCATATAATGAGGTTAATGCTGTTCTGTTACTTCAAGCTTGTTGCCCTAATGGAAATTATTATGCACAATCTCCCATGCTGTTCTCAAAGCATACTTGAAGAGGTGGTATTTGGATGACTTTAGAGAACCTCACAAAATAATACACACAATAGCAACTTTATAGAAATTACTGAATAGCCATTAAACTTGCAGTACATTTTTGTTTTAATATTTTAAGTTGATTACTGTAATATCAAATATAATTTAAAGTCACCATGAAACTAATAAATTATTATCGGTAGTTGTACTAATAATAATTAGTATAACCAACATTAAAAAAATATTGTAACTTAAAGAGGACCTATCACCTTCACACATAGTAGGACTTATTCCATGTTGATTTATACATAGTCTTCTTACTGTGATAAGCAAGGAGACTGTATTTATAAATTAACATGGAATGAATCACCTTTGAAAGCATAATATCTGTGAATAGAAGAATTGTGTTGAGAGAATCACATTCATGGGAGCAGCCATCTTTGGATTGGCAGCTCAGTGTGCTGTGTTTTTATGAGATACGTCCCAGTTTTTAGGCTGGATGCTAGGAAGCGCCAGAGGCTACAGAGTAAAGCACAGCACGTGTTACCCACATCTGCTTACTCTCTGGTAACTTGTAAACCAGAATGCATGAGAGTGGTTATTTATAAAAGTTCACATTTATAGTAACACAGAAAGTATAAGTAAATGATATGTTATATGAAGCCATATGGCTAACACAGCTCCATATAACATTCCACTGTGTGTATATGTAAGCCATACATATACACACAGTGGGGAAAATAAGTATTTGATACACTGCTGATTTTCCCACTTACAAAGAATGAAGAGTTCTGTAATTTTTTTCGTAGGCATGTAATAATGAGGAAACCTTCCCCTGGCACAGAAGTAGTTAAAATAACATGTTCCCAATGTTGGATCTCTCTGAACTGCTGTTAGGTCAAGTTAAGTGTTTAGCTTCAGTGGTACAGTCAGTAGAGTAGAGGAGGGAACGCAGTGTCTCTGCCAGGCATGGAGTATATCTGGGGTTTAGTTTGACATATTTCCTTGTGGGGCTGTAGTACTTTTAATCAGCCACAAGATGCCACTGTCGGACGTAGCTGTTAGTGAGAGCCGGCTACCAGAATGAAGGTGAGGAATTAACTGCTGCAGGGGGCGGGGCATCCTAGGTAACGTCTGGAGAATTTTCCAGAAAGTGTCAGTTGGAGTCCTGTCAGAGTTGTGACAGGAAGCCTTATTGGCGGACAGCCAGGGAAATTGGCTGCTAGGGTAGACAGGGGCTCCCTATCCTCAGACAGTGGATAAGCAGTGTAAATATCTCCTCATGCAGGAGTCCCATTAGCTGGCCGAAGAAACTTAACCGAGGTATTGAGGTCCCCAGGGCACTTCTAGTCTGCAGGTAGCAGAGGAAGATAGGACTCCAGGTTTAGCCGTGAGGGAGATATAAGATCCGGACACACTGTCGCTGGTGAGGAAACATCTCTTGGGACAGAGAATAGAATTAGAGTGATGCTTCACCTAGAGAGGGAACCAAGGCTGAAGATGTTTCTAGCACCTGTATGGGAAATGAAAACTTGCTGGGCCTTATCCAATGTACCTGACTGTAAATCGGATGGTTTGAAGTAAGTGAAGAATGTCACATGCCCAGCCACACATTAGAGGGAGGACACAAATTGTCTGTAGGGTGTCAAAGTGAGCAGGGGCTACAACTCGCCCACGACTACCTCACTGGGACATCTTACAGGTACACTTCAACTGTGAGAGACAGAATCTAAAAAGAAAAAACAGAAAATCACATTGTATTATTTTTAAATAATTAAAATGTATTTTATTGCATGAAACAAGTTTTTGATCACCTACCAACCAGCAAGAATTCTGGCTCTCACAGCCAGTCTGGCCCTCCACCATGGACAAGACCAAATAGTTGTCTAAGGACACCAGGGACAAAATTGTAAACCTGCACAAGGCTGGGATGGGTTACAGGACAATAGGCAAGCAGCTTGTTGAGAAGGCAATGACTGTTGCCAGTATTATTAGAAAGTGGAAGAAACACAAGATGACTGTCCATCTTCCTCGATCTAGGGCTCCATGCAAGTTCCCACATTGTGGGGTAAGAGTGATTCTGAGAAAAGCCTAGAATCAGCCCAGAGTAACATGGGAAGACCTGGTCAATGACCTAAAGAGAGTTGAGACCCAAACATTACCGTTAGTAACTGTAGCGCTGGCGTCCCTGCCCTCTGCTAGGCAGGGACGCTGCTCCCCTCACCGCTCTGCTCCGTGCCCGGCGTCCTCTCCCCGCTCTGCTGTCAGCGCGCGCTCCTTCCCGGCGTCCTCCTCCCGCTCTGCTCTCAGCGCGCGCTCCTTCCCGGCCCCTGTGCTTAGGGCGCGCGCGCGCTCCCCTCCTCTTAAAGGGGCCGCGCGCGCCGTCCTAAGGAGTCCCCGGCCAATGGCCGGAGGACTTCATCATATATAAGGCACCTCCTCCAAAATGGAGGTGCCCGAGCAATGTTGTTTGCACCTGTGTCTCACCTGTGCTTCAGCCCTCAGGTCCCGTTGCCAGTTACCTGCCAGTTACCTGCCAGTTTCCTGCCAGTTTCCTGCTAGTTACCTGCCTGATTCCTGCCTGAATACTTGTTACCTGCCTGCCTGCCTGAGGTCCGACGGTCTGCCTTACAACTCCGGTCAGTCTGTCTAAGGACCAACTTGTCCGCTCACCTGGGAGCGCACATCAGCTACCTGCCTGCTTGCCTGAGGTCCGACGGTCTGCCTTACAACTCCGGTCAGTCTGTCTATGGACCAGCTTGCCCGCTCACCTGGGAGCGCTTCTCCGCTACCTGCCTGCTTGCCAGCCCGGAGGCTCCGTTGTCACGTGCTGTGACCACCAGCTATCTCAGAGACTCTTGCCCGCTCACCTGGGAGCGCATCTCCGTTACCTGCCTGCTTGCCAGCCCGGAGGTCCCGTTGTCACGTGCGGTGACCACCAGCTATTCCAGAGACTCTTGCCCGCTCACCTGGGAGCGCTTCTCCGTTACCTACCTGCCTGCCAGCCCGGAGGTTCCGCCGTCACGTGCCGTGACCACCTGCTATTCCAGAGACTCTCGCTTGCTCACCTGGGAGCACACATCTACCATCTGCCTGCTAGCCTACCCGGAGGCTCTGCCATCACAGGTCGTACCTACCCCTTACCCAGAGACTGCCCTGATCACTTGCCGTAACTCCCTGTCCGTTCACCCAGAGACTGCCACCCGCTCCCTTACAAGGGCCGCCCCCTTGTATAGTAGCTCAGAGGTTCCGCCTCCCGGACCCGTTACAGTAACCCACTAAACGTCATGAATTAAAATTCTGCAGGGCACGCAAGGTCTCCCTGCTCATGCCAGCCCATGTTCAGTCCCGTTTGAATTTCCCAATGATCATCTGGATGATCTAGAGGAGGCATGGGAGAAGGTCTTGTGGTCAGATGAGACCAAAATAGAACTTTTTGGTATTAAGTCCACTCGCCGTGTTTGGAGGAAGAAGAAGGATGAGTACAACCCCAAGAACACCATCCCAACTGTGAAGCATGGTGGGGGAAACATCATACTTTGGGGGTGCTTTTCTGCAAAGGGGACAGGACAACTGCACCATATTGAAGGGAGGATAGACGAGGTTATGTATCGTGAGATTTTTGCCAACAACCTCCTTCCCTCAGTTACAGCATTGAAGATGGGTCTTGCCTCGATCTTCCAGCATGACGATGATTCAGAACATACAGCAAGGGCATTAAGGAGTGGCTCCATAAGAAGCATTTCAAAGTCCTGGAGTGAGTGACCTAGCCAGTCTCCAGACCTGAACCCAATAGAAAATCTTTGGAGGGAGCTGAAACTCAATGTAGCCCAGCGACAGCCCCGAATACTAAAAGACCTGGAGAAGATTTGTATGGAGAAATGGGTCAAATCCCTGCTGCAGTGTATGCAAACTTGGTCAAGAACTACAGGAAACATCTGACCTCTGTAATTGCAAACAAAGGTTTCTGTAACAAATATTAAGTTTTGTTTTTCTATTGTATCAAATACTTATTTCATGCAATAAAATGCAAATGAATTATGTGAAAATCATAGTTGAAGTGTACCTATGATAAAAATTACAGACCTCTCCATTCTTTGTAGGTGGGAAAACTTGCAATATCGGCAGTGTATTAAATATTTATTTTCCCCACTGTATACATACTGTATATATCATATTACAGTAGGAATATGCATACTTTTATTTACCAGGGACGTCGAAAAAAATCTCAAGACCCTAAATCCAAAGTTTTACTTGCCCCTTTCTCCAGTCTCTACCAATAAAATATAAATAAAAAAATTGGTGGAGTCACAGCATATAGGTGCATTTGCAGGGCATACGTCCCAACTTTTAAGGACAGAGAGAGGGGTGTGTATTGTGGCATGTACACAGAAATAGTGCGAATACTGAAACCCTTCAGTTTTTACTAAAAAAAAGGCCTATAATAATAATAATAATTTATATAGCGCCAACATATTCCGCAGCACTTTACAATTAAGAGGGGACATGTAGAGACAATAAATTCAATATAATTTAAGACAGTTTAAACAGGTAAATTAGGAGTGAGGTCTCTGCTCGCAAGCTTACATTCTACAAGGAAATGGGGTGGGCAATAGGTGAAAAGTGCTTGTTATTTCAGGTCTGGCAATTATAATAAATAGGGATTTTCATATAAAGCTGCATGATACGGTCAGGGTCTAGAAGTGTCACAAACCAGTAATGATTGTCATTCAAAATTTTGAGAACATGAGGGTCACGGGAAAGGCAGCGTGACAAACTCAGCCATGCGTGCCAGACTGCTAACAGGCAAGACTTAAGTGTCCTCACCAAGAGGACGACTGACAATGCTCTCCTCCTCCCTGGTCTCAGGCCATCCAAGCTGAACAAACGGTATGACAGTTGTTCAGGTAGTACCGTCAATAGCGCATGAAACTAGCTCCTGTTCTTCCTCCTCCTCCTCCTCTTCCTCATTGTCACCCAATCCATGTTGGGATGAGATGAGGCTGGGCTGTGTGTAATCACCCTGTATGGTCCCTTGCTCCATCTCATCCTGCTCTGCCTGCAATGCATCCTCTTTGATTGTGAGCAAAGAGTGTTTCAGAAGACAGAGAAGTGGGATGGTGACGCTAATTATGGCATCATCGCCGCTCACCATCTTGGTGGAGTCCTCAAAATTTTGGTGGATGGCACAGATGTCTGACATCCATGTCCACTCCTGAGGTCTTGTGTGTGGAGTCTGAACTGAATACCAACGGCCTTGTTGATGCTGGTAGTTAACAACTTCTCTCTTCTGCTAACAAATCCTTCCCAACATCTGCAGTGTAAAGTTCCAATGCGTGGGGACATCACACACCAGTCGGTGATCCAGAAGCTGCAAATGCTGCTGAAGCATGGCGAGGGTGGCGGAAGCTGTAGCTGACTTTCTAAAATGGGCACACAGACGGCGTACATTGACAAGCAGATCTGGCAGCTCCGGGTAGCTTTTGAGAAACCGCTGAACCACGAGGTTAAGCACATGGGCCAGGCATGATACATGTGTGAGCTTGCCTCGCCTCAGAGCCGCCACCAAGTTCCGGCCATTGTCACACATGACCATGCCTGGCTGTAGGTTCAGCGGTGTCAGCCACAGATCTGCCTGCTTTTACAGAGCTGTCCACAACTCTTCAGCATTGTGCTGTTTTTCACCTAAGCATATTAGCTTCAGCACAGCTTGTTGCCACTTGGCTGAGGCAGTGATGCTTCAAGCTTGAGACTGTTATGGTCATTTCAGAGATGGAGGCTGAAGAGGAGGAGGAGGAGGCTGAGGAGGATGAGGTGCAGGACCTGCAGACTGTGGGGGCAACCCTGAATGATCTAGTGCACGCAATCCTCGGTGTTGGGAGGATGTATTCCATCCCAAGGTCCGACTGGGTCTTGGCTTCCACTATGTTAACCCAGTGTGCCGTCAGCGAGATATATTGTCCCTGCCCACAAGCACTTGTCCACGTGTCCGTGATTAGGGGGACTTTCCCTGTAATTGCATTGTTGAGGACACGACTAATGTTGTGGGACACGTCCTTGTGTAATGCGGGAATGACACACCTGGAGAAATAGTGGCGGTTGGGGACCAAGTACCGAGGGATGGCCGCCACCATCAGGTTGCAGAAAACTTCCATCTCCACCAGCCTGAAAGGCAACATTTCGAGTTCAAGCAGTCGCGAAATGTGTGAATTTAGTAGTGTGGCCTGTGGGGCATTGGCTGCGTATTTGTGCTTGCGTTCCAAGGAGTGGGGTGTGGACAACTGAACGCTGCGCTGGGACAAGGACGTGCTTGCTGATGGTGCTAGTTGAGAGTGTGCAACGACAGGTGCAGGTCAGGAGGCATCTTCGCATGCACTATGGAGAGGGGATTGGCTTGCACGCACAACAGCGGAAATAGCAGTGGTGTCACCCACAGACATTGTTCCTGGACCCTGGGGTTCGGCCCACAAAGTCGGGTGCTTTGCTGCCATGTGCCTGATCATGCTGGTGGTGGTCAGACTGGTTGTTTTGCTACCCCTGCTGATGCTGGCCTGGCAGGTGGTGAAAATGGCCTTTTTGGGGTTATCGGCAGAGTCTTTGAAAAGCAACCAGAATCGGGAAGACCTAACAGTTGTACTGGCAACTTCCGTCATGTTGGTGTTACAGGGAATGGTTGCCCGCCTTCTGTCTGTGGCCACCACACTGCTTCCTGCCTGTTAAGGTGCTCTGCCTCCCTCCCCCTGTGTGCTGCTGTCCTCGCTCTGCATGTCCTCCTGCCAGGTTGGGTCAGTTACTATATCATCCACCACCTCATCTTCCACTTCTGCACCCTGGTCCTCCTGCTGACTTTCTGGCAATTGTGTCTCATCATTGTCCACTTCTTGTGACATTTTCCCACCGTCGTATTTGTATGACCATAGCTGCTCAAATATTTGGGCATCGCTACATGTGATTTCCTATTGCCCCACTTCAAGTGGACCAGGCGAGAAATCTATAAGTGGAAAAGTGAACAGCTCTTTGGAGTATCCAAGTGTGGGATCAGTTGTCTCTGGGCACTCGGCATGGTGGGAGGAAGGAGGATCAGGGTGAGGTATATGCGGTCCAGGCTCACGGCTACTGAGACTTGACCGTGTGGAAGACAGGGTGGTGGTGGTGATGGCTAAGTGACTGGAAGCATTATCTGCTATCCAACTAATAACCTTTTCACACTGCTCTGTGTTCAATACTGGTGTTCTGTGGTCATCTATTAATTGGGACAGGAAGGTCGAGCGACAAGATGTGAGTGTTTGTTGTGGCACAATTTCAGCTTGCCCACGGCCTCAGCCTCTGCATGCACCATCACCATCACATCCAGTTCCCCGTCTCTTGCCACGTATCTTGCCCATTTTAAAGGGAGGACAATATCTTCCATGCTCACTACAAATGGCTGAATTTGGAGCTAACTTAGATGTGATCTGTGTGACGAACAAACCACAGTTTTAAATGGCTGGCCTGTAGGTAACTATTTTTAACAGCGACTGACACACTGCAACAAAATTTTAATGGAGGCCAGAAATGGCAATATTTTCAGCGCAAATATATGTGATCCGTGTGACAGACAAACCACAGTTTTAAATAGCTGGATTTTTAGTGCTGTAATATGGAAAGGACCAGGCTGTATTCTGCAGTGCCAACAAGCGAATGGCGCAGAAAAACGGTATTCTCTGGAATGCTTTTTAAGCAAATAATCAGGATTAAGATGAAAAAAAAATATTCCTGGCACCTGATACCTTTGGCTATTTCTACAAATATCTGTAAAAGCACCAGCAGACAGAACTGGAATGTACCCTCTTGCTATGTGCACTGCAGTCTGCTATATACCCTGCTTGCCTGCCTAGCATTGATATCGCTGCAGCTGGATTAGTCCTCAGAAGGGCTCTCAGTTGAGATGGATATGTGTCTCTAATATAGTCTGGTATACCTACACCAACTAGAAACAAGCAAATCTCTCCCTAGCTCAGCAGAAGCTCTACCTACACTGTCTGATTCCAGAGTGACTGTGACGAGCATGGCGGCGCCAGGTCTGATATAGACCTGATGATGCTATGCGGCCACTCAATCACTGTAATGCCACAACCAACATGGCTGTAGCATTACAGTGTGTGGCAGACAATCCCTGCATGTTAATTGGTGCTCTAAAGAGTGCCAAACATGCAGGGAGGAGACCAGAGCTCCAGCCATGCAACCCAGGAAATACTCGGCGCGCGCCAAGCATATCGAGCAGTGAGATGATCGGGCGAGCACCGAGCAGTAGCGAGTATGCTCGCTTATCACTATAATTGACCAAATACTTATTTTCCTCCAAAAGTTGAAAAAACTGAGGTAAGGATCCTTGGACAAGGGGAGGTGCACCTATGCATGCGCCATCAATGATGAGATTAAGGAACACGTGATCAGGGAGCGGACTATTATTGCATCCCCACACATATATACAGGCACACCAAACCCCATTAGTATACACCCCCTGACAAAGATATGGGCAAAACGCGCATTGGGGCAGCGAGACCATGCAGCGTTTACTAGAGATTTCATCCAATAGCATGTAATGCTTTAATCTAATGACTGGATCCCACTACATGTACACTGAGTACACCTTAGGAGCTGTACTATATTGTGAGGAAGGTTTTTCTGCCACTCAGTGGAAGTAGTGGGTACCTTGAGAGACTTTTTTGCACAAAAGCACTTTTTACTGCACTGCACTGCTCTTTGGCTGATCTTATCACTGTAGTTGGATGATCCTATGTGACATGAATCAGTTGGGACATAAATTATGGGACTGTAATTCTTTGATCCATGGCTGTATTTATGTCTCGCCTTAATGGTATGCACTTTTTTGTATGTGTTATTTTAATTTTATTCAATAAAGATTATATTTTTGGGCAAAATACTCTGACTTCCTCTAAACTTAATGGTTGGTGGAACTGGATAGTATATTTAGCTTGTGGAGTATCCTTTATAGTGATGTTTTCCATTTGGAAATAGTGTTGTACATAAAATTTATAGTTTATTAGAATCATTAAAAAAATCTAAATATTAAAAAACCCGCAAAAAAGCAAAAAATAACAATAGCAAAGGCCAGTAACAAATTTGAGCCAGTTAAATAAAGCTAAATGGTTGTGATGTCTTGACTGTGTGGTGCTGGCTACCTTGATATGTCTCCTCACATTTGTACTTGGCTCACATCACCTTCATCTGTATAGGGCCTCCTAGGGTCCTTTAGGGAAAGCCATTGAGGAGCTGGGGCGCCATTTGCGTCCAAGAGGGTGCCAACCTCTGCTGACAGGCAGGAATAGATTAGGGGTCAGTTTAGTGCATTACCCCCTCCCTATTTAACTGTACTTAACTGGCTGGGATTTGTTACTGGCCTTGGTTATTGGTATTTTTTGCATTAATTTATTTCAGTTCTTCAATACAAAAAGAGAAATTCATATATTATATAGAGTCATTACAAAAAGAGTGATCTATTTAAGGTGTTTATTTCTGTTAATGTTGATGATTATGGCTTACAGCCAATGAAACACAAAAATAAATAAATATAGTCATTATCTCAGCAAATTAAAATAATTACCAAAAAACATCTGCCAAGTCTAAAAAAGGTCCCTTAGTCTGTTTCAGTAGGCTCCACAATCCTGGGAAAGACTGCTGACTTCACAGATGTCTAAAAAAGCAGTCATTGACACACTCCACAAGGAGGGTAAGCCACAAAATGTCATTGTTAAAGAAGCTGGCTGTTCACAGAGTGCTGTATCCAAGCATATTAATGGAAAGTTGAGTAGAAGGAAAAAGTGTGGCAGAAAAAGGTGCACAAGCAGCAGGGATAACCGCAGCGTTGAAAGGATTAAGTAAAGGCCACTAAAAAATTTGGGGGAGTGGACTTTTGCTGGAGTCATTGCTTCAAGAGCCACCACACACAGACGTATCCAGGACATGGGCTAAAAGTGTTGCATTCCTTGTGTCAAGCCACTCATGTCCAATAGACAATGACAGAAGCGTCTTACCTGGGCCAAGGAGAAAAAGACCTGGACTGTTGCTTAGTGGTCCAAGGTGTTGTTTTCAGATGAAAGTAAATTTTGCATTTCATTTGGAAATCAAGGTCCCAGAGTCTGAAGGAAGAATGGAGAGGCACACCATCAAAGCTGCTTGAGGTCTATGTGAAGTTTCCACGATCAGTGATGGTTTGGGGAGCCATGTCATCTGCTCGTGAAGATCCACTGTTTTTTATCAACAACAAAGTCAGCGCAGCCATCTATCAGGAAGTTTTAGAGCATGTCATGCTTCCCTCTGCCAACAAGCTTTTTGGAGATGGAAACGTCATTCGCCAGTCACCTGTCTACACTGCATAAAGTACCAATACATGGTTTAAAAACAACAGTATCACTGTGCTTTATTGGCCATCAAACTCACCTGACCTTAGCCCCATAGAGAATCTATGGGGTATTGTCAAGAGGAAGATGAGAGACACCAGACCCAACAATGCAGATGAGGTGAAGGCTGCTATCAAAGCAACCTGGGCTTCTATAAAACCTCAACAGTGCCACAGTCTTATCGCCTCCATTCCACGCCGCATTGATGCATTAATTGATGCAAAAGGAGCCTCAACCAAGTATTGAGTGCATTTACTGAACATCCATTTCAGTAGGCCAACATTTCGGATTTTAAAATCATTTTTCAAGCTGTTTTTATAAAGTATTCTAATTTACTGAGATAATGACTTTTGTGTTTTCATTGGCTGTAAGCCATAATCATCAACATTAATGACTCTTTATATTATATGAGTTTCACTTTTTGTATTGAAGAACTGAAATACTGTAAATTAACTTTTTAATGACATTCTCAATTTGTGAGAAGCACCTGTATATACAGTACATATTATGGTTAACAGAGAATGTGCTGAGATCATAGAATGTTAGAGTTGGAAGGTACCTCCAGGGTCATCGTGTCCAATCCCCTGATCAATGCAGGATTCACTAAACCATATCAGACAGATATCTGTCCAGCCTCTGTTTGAAAGCTTCCATTGAAGGAGTACTCGCCACCTCTCATGGCAGCCTTTTCCACTCATTGATCACCCTCACTGTCTAAAAGTTTTTTCTAATATCTAATCTGTATCTTCTCCCTTTCACTTTCATTCCATTGATTTTCATGTTTCCATGTGCAAATGAGAATAAGGATGATCCAGCTACACTGTGACATCCCTTCAGATATTTGTAGACCGCCATTAAGTCTCCTCATAGCATTCTTTTTTGCAAGCTAAATATTCTGAGATCCTTTAATCGTTCCTTGTTGGACATAGTTTGCAGTCTGTCTACCATCCTGGTAGCTATTATCTGAACTTGCTCCAGTTTTTTCAATGTTTTTTTTTAATATGTGGTGCCCAGAACTGGATACAGTATTCCAGATGATGCCTGATTAAGGAGGAGTAGAAGGGAATACCATATTTTTTGGACTACAACAAGTACCGGACCATAAGACGCACCTAGGTTTTAGAGGAGGAAAATAGAAAAAAAATTTAAGCACAAAATGTGGTCATGATGCACTGTTAAGGGGGAGGGGGCCTGCTGCTGACACTGTTATAGGGGTAATGTCCCCCAATTCTGTTAATATCCCCCATCCTAGTATATATGGCCCCCTCATCCTGTTATACCTGGCCCTCAACCCCATCCTGGTATGCATGTCACCCCCTGATCCCCATCCTGGTATGCATGGCACCCCTCATCCTGGTATGCATGCCACCCCTCATCCTGCTATGCATGGCATCTCTCATCCTGCTATGCATGGCAACTCTCATCCTGGTATGCATGGCACCCATCATCCTGGTATGCATAGCACCCCTCATCCTGCTATGCATGGCACCCCTCATTCCTCATTCAAGTATGCATGGTACCCCTCATCCTGGTATGTATGGCACCCCTCATCCCCATCCTGGTATGTATGGCACCGTTCTTCTCTCTTGCTGGAATGTATGGAATTCCTCATCCCTCTTCGTGTTATGTATGGCACCCCCCATTCCTCAGCCTGGTATGCATGGCACCCCTCATCCCTCCGCCGGGTATGTCTGGTACCCTTCATCCCAGTATGTATGGCATTCTTCGTCCCTCTTCCTGATATGTATGGCTCCCCTCATCCCTCATCCTGGTATACATGGTACCCCTCATCCCTCTTCCTGGTATGCTTGGCACCCCTCATCCTGGTATGCATGACACTCTTCATCCTGGTATGCATGTCACCCCTCATCCTGGTATGCGTGGCACCCCTCATCCTGGTATGCGTGACACCCCTCATCCTGGTATGCATGGCACCCCTCATCCCTCTTCCTGGTATGTATGGCACCCTTTATCCCTCTTCCTGGTATGTATGGCTCCCTTCATCCCTCTTCCTGGTATGTATGGCACCCTTCATCCCTCATCCTGGTATGTATGGCATTCTTCATCCCTCTTCCTGGTATGTATTGCACCCTTCATCCCTCATCCTGGTATGTATGGCATTCTTCATCCCTCTTCCTGGTATATATGGCCCCCCTCATCCCTCATCCTGGTATGCATGGTACCCATCATCCCTCTTGCTGGTATGCTTGGCACCCCCTGATCCCCATCACGCTGCACACAAAAAAAAACATTTATGCTACATCCTCTCTGCTCCATCGCTGCATCCCACTCTGCTGCCAACACTGATCTCATTGTGTGAGCCGCATGTGGCGTCACTGCCATGCGCCCTCACCCTGTGAGATGCTTTGCCAGAATAGTCTCTGTTCCCCACGCAAGAACTGTGTGCGTGGGGAGCAGTGACTATTCACTCTCCATGGGAGTGGGTTGTAGTGAATATTCATGACCTTTAACAGCGGGAAGACATGACCGCCAAGCGCAATCGGAGCCGTGCTGCTGGTACAATGTGCACGTTATTAAAGAAAATGAATATTCACTGCTCTCCGCGCCCATGGGTGTGGGGAGCAGTGAATATTCATTTTCTTTAGTAGCGGGCACAGTGTAGGTGGGAGCAGGTGGCTCCTACCTCCTGTGTTCCCTTATCCCCTGCTGCCACTCTCCCCACACCCACCACCACCCACAGCCATACTATACATATATATTTGGACTGTAAGACGCACCCCCACTTTCCTCCAAAATTTTGGAGGAAAAAAGTGCGTCTTATAGTCCAAAAAATACGTTAATTACTTCACGTGATCTAGACTCTATGCTTCTCTTAATACAGCCCAGACTCATGTGCAGTCTGTGATCTATTAGTATACCCAAGTCTTTTAAACAGGTGCTGTTGCTTAGTTCTGTTCCTCCCATTCTGTAGATATAATTTTTGTTTTTCTTGCCCAGTTGTAGAATCTTGCATTTTTCCTTGTTAAATACCATTCTATTAGTTGCTGCCCATTGTTCAAGCTTATCTTAATCCTATCTTTGTCTTCTCTAGTGTTGACTATCCCTCCTAGCTTTGCATCCTGTGTAAATTGGATTTAGTTTATCTTCTGTTCCATTATCTAGATAATTTACAAAAATGTTGAATGACAATGGGGCAGGACAAAGCCCTGTGGTACCCCACTTGAAACACACTTCCAATTGGATGTCCAATCATTTATTACCACTCTTTGAGTACGAACACTGAGCAAGTTATGACTCCATCTAACCGTAACCTTGCCAATCCCGTACTTTATCATATGCTTTGCTAAAGTCGAGATATACTATATCTACTGCATTTTCCTGATCCACCCAGTCAGTGATTCCATATTAGAAATTAGATTAGTAGTTGACTTGTTTGCTACAAAACCATGCTGGCTCTGATTAATTACTGTATTCTTATCCAAGTACTTACATACATGCTGTTAAATAATTTGTTCCAAGATCTTTCCTGGTGTCGAAGTAAAGCTCACTGGCCTGTAATTTCCTGGCTCCATCTTCTTTCATATTTTGAAGATACTGACAACATTTGCCCTTCTCCAATCTTCAGGGCCTTCTCTTGTTTTCTAGGATTTTTCAAAGATTCTGGATAGCGGTTCTTAAATTTTCTCTGATATCTCTTTCAGTACCCTATGTAATTCATCTGGACCAGGAGATTTAAATTAATTTAAATTAGTTGTGTTCCCTCACCATTTCTTTGTTTATAGATAATGTGGAATCTTTTATTCCTTTTTATTCCTTTGATAGCACAGTGAAGATCAGTTGATGTAACAATTGTTTTCTTAGAGAACACAGATGCAAAATAGGAATTTAAAAATTTGGCCTTCTTAACATCATTTTTGACCAGTTCACACTTTTCATTCTGTAAAAATCATATAGAATATTTTCTTTTGCATTTGACATACCCCAAAAATACTAATTTATTCCTTTTGGTCTCCTTTGCAAGCTTGACTTAATTATTGACTTTAGGTCTTCTAAGGCTATGTGCCCACGATGCAGAAATGCTGCAGATTTTTCCTGAACGTTTCTGCATCTCCCTGGCAGAAAAAATGCATGCGGATTTTACATGTATTTTTTCTGCCAGGTAGAAGCGTAAGTGAAGCATTTTGAACATGCAATTTTGCATGCAGGTTGTCAAGCGCTTTTCCAAGCTATTTTAGCATCACTTGGAAAAGTGCTTGGCAACTTGGTCACACTGTATAATCAATGCAACTGGAATTGATTTATATAGTGTGACCAAGTAACGATGCTGCAAATTCAGCATCAATAGTAAAATAAAATTAAAAAAAACATTATACTCACCTTCAGATGGCCTCCTGTCTCCTCAGTGATGCATCCGGTATCTTGGACCGCTCCCGATGCTCTAAAAAGGACCTTCCATGACGTCATTTAGTCATGTAATGGCCAGGCGACCATCACCTGACCGCTGACTTCAGCGGTCGCGTGACCATCATATGACTAAATTTCGTCACTGAAGGTCCTTGCATACCACCACCGGAAGCCAAGGAGACAGCAGCACTGCTCAGAGGAGACCGAGGGGCGCCAGAAAGGTGAGTATAAGGTTTTTTTTATTTTAATTCTTTTTAACTACAGGTACCTTGGTAGAGGTTCTAGAGGAGAGTCTCCTCTTCTCCAGACCCGGGTACCATCCGCGCATTGAACCACATAATATCCGCATGTGCACATGTAGTCATGCGGATGTTATGTGATCCAATACATGTCAATGGCGACTAAAACGCCGCGATTCCGCAAAATTAATGGTAGTGCTGCGGATTTTTCCGCAATGATAATCTGCAGCGGAAATCTCCTCACCATGTGCACAGCACATGCAGATTATCATTGGGGAACATTGCAAGACCTTCTACCAAGCGTTTTTTAAGCATTTCCGCAGCGGAATTGCCACTGCGGAAATGCTTAAATGCATAGTGGGCAAGCAGCCTAATGCTTGCCCTGCATTCTATGCAGGCAGCATTATATTCTCCTTTAGATTTGCACCCCTCTTTCCATTTAATATACATTTCATTTTCCTTTTTAACAAGTGTTTAAATTCTGTGTTCATCCATCCTAGTATCTTTAAATGCTTCCAATTCTTCCTTCTATTCTGAATTGTTACTGACTGTGCAGTGAGAATTTTATTCAGAAAAATCTCCCATCCTTCTTGGACATATATGTCCTTTAGAACATTCATCATTGGACCGTTCCTACCCTCTTTCTAAGTCCATTAAAATCTGCCTTTCTGAAGTCGAACCTTACAGTCTGAGTCCTCGCTGGTCTTCCTCCTCTTTTAATCCAAAATTAGAGGTATTATGGATATGATTTAACCTGTAATGCCATCTCTTTTTGCTAAGGTTTGTCGCTTTCCTCTGTAATCTTTATATAGTTTTTAATATTTTAATTATTTTGTACTATGATGTAATAAATAAAAATTAACATTCATATATCCTATGACTCTACCTTTTTGTGAATAGGCATTTTTATTGTGGGTGAAAGTCAGAAGTTCAATAAAAATATTATCTATATACAGATATAACAAAACCTAAGATGATAATGAGGTGACTGCTTTGAAGTGAACTCTGTAGTATAGGAAGTGTCAGCCTATTATGAGGCTCAGTGGCCAGAAAGAAAACTGTAGGACTTTTAAATACAAATAGTGGCAAACAAAATTAGGAAAAAAGTGTTTGATATACAGTACAGACCAAAAGTTTGGACCCACCTTCTCATTTAAAGATTTTTCTGTATTTTCATGGCCATGAAAATTGTACATTCACACTGAAGGTATCAAAACTATGAATTAACACATGTGGAATTATATACTTAACAAAAAAGTGTGAAACAACTGAAAATATGTCTTATATTCTAGGTTCTTCAAAGTAGCCACCTTTTGCTTTGATGATTGCTTTGCACCCTCTTGACATTCTCTTGATGAGCTTCAAGAGGTAGTCACCGAAAATAGTTTTCACTTCACAGGTGTGCCCTGTCAGGTTTAATAAGTGGGATTTCTTGCCTTATAAATGGGGTTGGGACCATCAGTTGTGTTGTGCAGAAGTCTGGTGGATACACAGCTGATAGTCCTACTGAATAGACTGTTTGAATTTGTATTATGGCAAAAAAAAAGCAGCTACGTAAAGAAAAATGAGTGGCCATCATTACTTTAAGAAATGAATATCAGTCAGTGCGAAAAATTGGGAAAACTTTGAAAGTGCAGTTGCAAAAACCATCAAGCGCTACAAAGAAACTGGCTCACATGAGGACCGCCCCAGGAAAGGAAGACCAAGAGTCACCTCTGCTTCTGAGGATAAGTTTTTCCGAGTCACCAGCCTCAGAAATCACAGGTTAACAGCATCTCAGATTAGAGACCAGGTCAATGCCACACAGAGTTCTAGCAGCAGACACATCTCTTCAACAACTGTTAAGAGGAGACTTTGTGCAGCAGGCCTTCATGGTAAAAGAGCTGCTAGGAAACCACTGCTAAGGACTAGAGATGAGCGTTGTTCTACTCGAACTGTTCGCCAATCTCAAATTCGAGCTGTTTTGGGCGGTGTTCGAGCCGGTCGGCGAACACGAACAATTTGAGAAAAATTCGGCTGTTCGAGGTTATGTTCGATAACTGTTCGTGCACCAAAATCATAACTGGATTTTTTCTCAGTAATGATGAAAATTAATGTTAATACGCAGTTTGAGTGTACAGCGGGGCGGGGGGAGGGGCAGGGGATGGATCTCTGCAGGAACAATGAAGATCTCCATTTTTTTTCTCTTTCCCGCATTTGCAGTGGGGAGGTGCAATCTGTCAGCCTATCAGCAGTGCACACACAAGCAAGGGCATGTGTGATTGGCAGTGTATGTCACATGTCCTTGCCCTATAAGACCAAGCCATTTTCCCCGTCGCCACCATTTTCTCACTGCTGCAGCTGCGTGTTAGACGGCACCGCTGTTGCTGTGTGCGCTATACCTTGTTAATTTCAAATGTAAGTTTCTCAATCGGTGCATATTAAAGATAATGTGTCTCTTGCTAAATAGCTAGCACCTACTGATGAAAATTGACTATGTAGTAACTTTTTATACTATTTATGAATAAAAGTTAATTTTTATTATAACTTTGGGTTGATATGGTCGGATTTTTTCTCTTCAAGTATTTAACCTTGTTAATTTCAAGCCAATTTTCGCACAAATATACAGATAGCTTGGGAGTAGGGAATAGTTGTGATTGCAGTCCTTTTAAGGACTAGGTTACAGCATTTCCTACGACTTTTATCAAGCAGGTCTGTGCTCTTAAATAGATAGATTGTGGGAGTAAAGACTAATTGTAATTGGAGTCCTTTTCAGGACTAGGTTACCTCAGTTCCTATCAGTTTTTGCCAGGCAGGTCTGTGCCAGTGCTGTGCAAGTTTTTTTTCACAGCATTTGGCTGAATCTAGCAAAGCTAATCCTTTTTGGCCTATTGCAGAGTGTGTTAGTCAGTGGAGTAGCCTATCTGTGTTGCAAGATATACCACCTGTGTATAGAATACCAATTTTTTTACTGCACCTAGTGAAGTAAAATCTTTTGGGCATAGCATCATTCTATTAGTCCATCTATACTGACCTCCATCAGGTTGCAAACTGAATATAATTTTTTTCTGCATCTAGCTCTGAAAAAATATTTGGGCTTCTAGCAGTGTGTGGGACTTGGTCTATTAGTCCATCTATACTGACCTCCATCAGGTTGCAAATTAAAAATAATTTTTTTCTTCATTTAGCTCTGAAAAAATATTTGGGCTTCTAGCAGTGTGTGGGACTTGTTCTATTAGTCCTTCTATACTGACCTCCAGCAGGTTGCAAATTGAATATAATTTTTTCTGCATCTAGCTCTGAAAAAATATTTGGGCTTCTAGCGGTGTGTGGGACTTGGTCTATTAGTCCATCTATACTGACCTCCATCAGGTTGCAAATTAAAAATAATTTTTTTCTGCATCTAGCTCTGAAAAAATATTTGGGCTTCTAGCAGTGTGTGGGACTTGGTCTATTAGCCCATCTATACTGACCTCCATCAGGTTGCAAATTAAAAATAATTTTTTTCTTCATTTATCTCTGAAAAAATATTTGGGCTTCTAGCAGCGTGTGGGACTTGTTCTATTAGTCCATCTATACTGACCTCCATCAGGTTGCAAATTAAAAATAATTTTTTTCTGCATCTAGCTCTGAAAAAATATTTGGGCTTCTAGCAGTGTGTGGGACTTGGTCTATTAGTCCATCTATACTGACCTCCATCAGGTTGCAAATTAAAAATAATTTTTTTCTGCATCTAGCTCTGAAAAAATATTTGGGCTTCTAGCAGTGTGTGGGACTTGGTCTATTAGTCTATCTATACTGACCTCCATCAGGTTGCAAATTGAATAAAAAAATTTTCTGCATCTAGCTCTGAAAAAATATTTGGGCTTCTAGCGGTGTGTGGGACTTGGTCTATTAGTCCATCTATACTGACCTCCATCAGGTTGCAAATTAAAAATAATTTTTTTCTGCATCTAGCTCTGAAAAAATATTTGGGCTTCTAGCAGTGTGTGGGACTTGGTCTATTAGTCCATCTATACTGACCTCCATCAGGTTGCAAATTAAAAATAATTTTTTTCTTCATTTATCTCTGAAAAAATATTTGGGCTTCTAGCAGCGTGTGGGACTTGTTCTATTAGTCCATCTATACTGACCTCCATCAGGTTGCAAATTAAAAATAATTTTTTTCTGCATCTAGCTCTGAAAAAATATTTGGGCTTCTAGCAGTGTGTGGGACTTGGTCTATTAGTCCATCTATACTGACCTCCATCAGGTTGCAAATTAAAAATAATTTTTTTCTTCATTTAGCTCTGAAAAAATATTTGGGATTCTAGCAGTGTGTGGGACTTGTTCTATTAGTCCTTCTATACTGACCTCCAGCAGGTTGCAAATTGAATATAATTTTTTTCTGCATCTAGCTCTGAAAAAATATTTGGGCTTCTAGCGGTGTGTGGGACTTGGTCTATTAGTCCATCTATACTGACCTCCATCAGGTTGCAAATTAAAAATAATTTTTTTCTGCATCTAGCTCTGAAAAAATATTTGGGCTTCTAGCAGTGTGTGGGACTTGGTCTATTAGTCCATCTATACTGACCTCCATCAGGTTGCAAATTGAATAAAAAAATTTTCTGCATCTAGCTCTGAAAAAATATTTGGGCTTCTAGCGGTGTGTGGGACTTGGTCTATTAGTCCATCTATACTGACCTCCATCAGGTTGCAAATTAAAAATAATTTTTTTCTGCATCTAACCCAGCCAATAGTTTTGGCCTAATACCACAGTTTGGCCACTCAGCTCTGCTCGGTTACCATCCATTGTTTTTTTGTGCAAACAACTCCAGAGTTGTGAATTAGTTAACCACCAAAATGAGTGGAAAAAGGCCTGCTGCTGGTGGAAAGGGGAATAGGCGTGTTGGGAAGGGGAAAAAAGGTTGTGTCCGTGGGGTAGGTGCAGAAGAAAGACCATCTTCCAGCCAAACTAAAATGTCTACTTCTTTTAGCGGACAATGTGATAAGATCCCTTTCTTACGGCCACGCCAATCGCTACAAATTCCAGATGAGGCACAAAAACAGCAGGTGCTTCAACGGATATCAAGTGCTCCTTTAAGTGGGCTCTCCTCCACATCAACTTCAATATCACAAATACTCCAGTCCTCAAAGGTGTCACCCAAATCGCACTTGCTTCCTCACAGCTCCCAAATCTCCAGCTGCCCGTCTGAGTATGAGGTAGAACAGATGGTTGAGTCTGCAGAGCTGTTTACTCATACTATAGCCTGGGAATCAGAGGTCGACTCCAGAGCTTCTGTGAATCCAGACGAGGAAATGATCTGCACTGATGCCCAGAATCTTTATGAGTCGGATCCAGGACCAGACGCAGAAGGTTCTGACCATAATGTAGACCCTCATTCCCAAACTGTAACTCCTGTTGGTGGAGACAATGAGGAAGACGATGATAAGACTCAAATACCTGATTGGAGCGACAACTTTAGTTTTTTGTCAGGGCAGGAACAGGTTGGCTCTGAGGACGACGGGTGTGATAACGCACAGGGTGATGATGATGAGGTCGGAGATCCCACTTACTGTCAACCCACAGTCAGCCAAGAGATGAGGTCAGCAGAGGAGGTGGAGGAAGATGCTAGTGACGACGAGGTCAGGTTGCGCCTTCCTGGACAGAGACGTAGTACTGGAAGCACGTCAACAACTGCATCCTCAAACACAACTCTGCCTCTCACCACAAGTCGTGGTGGCTCTTCAGGTCGCATGGGTGCTAAGCCTTGCATAGCCTGGGCATTTTTTCAGATCGATAAAGATGACCCAACTCGTGTTATCTGTAACATTTGTCAGCAAAAGCTAAGTAGAGGCCAAAAAATACATAGTTTGAGTACTTCATGCATGAACCGGCACATGGACATGAAGCATAAGTTGCAGTGGGAAGCTCAGTGTGCTACAATGCGGCCTAGCCGGCCGGGCCAACCACCGTCTGCCATATCTTGTGCATCCGCGGCCTCTTCATCCTCTGTGACTGGGGGGACAGCAGTCACACCTGTTTTGGGGCGCAGACCTGCCACCTCTTTACCCGCAACAGCCAGCGTGATTGGCAGGTCATCATTTTCTTTGGAGGTGGTAACACCAGCTGGTCTTGAGCGCTGTCCGACATCGATAGCACCACCTTTGGATCAAGGCAACCTAACATGTCCGCCTGCATCTTCCTCACAGACCGGCAGTTTGCCGGGGACACCCTTATCAACCCCGTCTAAGCACAATAGCCTGCCCTCGGTCCCTCAGATGTGGACAAGTAAAAGACCATTTCCTCCTAGCCAAGAGAAAGCTAAGAGGTTGAATTTCACCATCTGCAAGCTCTTGGCTACAGAAATGCTGCCTTTCCGCCTGGTGGACACAGAGGATTTTCGAGACCTTATGTCCGTCGCAGTGCCCCAGTACCAGATGCCCAGTCGGCACTACTTCTCAAAGAAAGGTGTGCCTGCGCTCCACCAGCATCTCGCACACAACATCACCGCTTCTTTGAGAAACTCTGTGTGTGACAGGGTGCATTTCACCACAGACACTTGGACGAGTAGGCATGGACAGGGGCGTTACATGTCGCTGACTGGGCACTGGGTAACTATGGTGACAGCAGGACAAGGGGCTGCTGTCCAAGTCTTGCCGTCCCCACGAGTTGTGCGTCAATCCTCTTTATGTCAAAGTTCCTCCACTGCTTCTGCCTCCTCAACCTCCTCTCGGTCTTCCACCTGCACCCAAAGCCTGTCTGGTCATGCCACAAGCTTTCTAACTGCGCAGAAGGGATCCTGCACACCTCCTTACTATGCTGGCAGTAGGACTCAACGTCATCAGGCGGTTTTTACATTGAAATGTCTGGGAAATGTGAGTCACACAGCTGAGGAGTTGTGGTCAGCTCTGGAGAACCAATTTCATGAATGGTTGTCTCCACTGGACCTGAAACCAGGGAAGGCCGTGTGCGACAATGCTGCAAACCTGGGTGCGGCCCTTCGCCGGGGCAATGTCACACACGTGCCTTGTATGCCTCACGTGTTGAACCTGGTTGTCCAGCAATTTTTAGCCCACTATCCCAGACTAGATGGCCTTCTGCAGAGGGCACGGTCGCTGTGTGCTCACTTCCGCCGTTCGCATCCCGCAGCTCAGCGACTTACATCTCTACAGAAGTCGTTGGGCCTGCCACTTCACCGGCTAAAATGCGATGTGCCTACCCGGTGGAATTCAACTCTGCACATGTTGCAGCGACTGTGGCAGCACCGACAAGCCCTGGTGCAATACGTTCTGACGTATAGCCTGGGCCAACGAGATTCAGAGGTGGGGCAAATCACGCTGGAGGAGTGGTCTCAGATCAGGGACCTATGCACCCTTCTGCACAGTTTTGAAATGGCGACGAAGATGTTTAGTGCTGACGATGCCATTATCAGCATGACTATTCCGGTGATTTACATGCTGGAGCACATGTTAAACAGAATTCGGAGTCAGGTGGTGGCACAAGAGGAGGTGGAGGAAGTAGAGGATGAGGAGTTGTATGCGGAAGGGCTAACATCTGCAAGGTCCAGACGGTCGGCAGCACCAAGGCGGCAGGCATGTGAGGGTGGGGGAGATGATTTTACCAGGGCGCATGGTAGCAGCCAAACTAGTGAGGAAGGTGCAGGAGCCCAGGAAGAAGTGGAGGACGAACTGATGGAAGACTCATCAGATGAGGGAGACCTTGATCACATTTCTGTTGTGCGAGGTTGGGGGGAGAGGACAGAGGAAGGAAGCATGATTGTTACCTCGCCACCAACACAACAGGGACTTGGTGCTCCTGGATGCGCAACACACATGAGTGCCTTCTTGCTGCACTACCTGCAACATGACCCTCGAATTGTGAGAATTAGAAATAATCCTGACTACTGGGCTGCCACACTGTTAGATCCCCGGTACAAAAGTAAATTTGCAGAAATTATTCCTGCCATAGAAAGGGATGCACGCATGCAGGAGTATCAGCAGAGACTGTTGCAGAATCTTACATGTGCTTTTCCACAAAATACCAGTGGTGCACGTAGTGAATCTCACAGTTCCAACTTGCCAACCGTGGGACCGTCAAGTGTTCAGCACTCAAACCGTAACAGAACCACAGTATCTGCTGGTAACATCAATTTTGCGGAATCATTTCACCACTTTTTTAGCCCATCCTTTGCAAGGCCACAGGAGACAAGAAGTCTGACACATAGTCAACGCCTAGAGACGATGGTACTGGAGTATCTCCAAGTAAACATTGAAGCCACGACTGTGTCACTGGACCCTTGCTCTTTTTGGGCTTCCAATCTGGATAAATGGCCGGAGCTAGCCACTTACGCCTTGGAGATCTTGTCATGCCCCGCAGCCAGCATTCTGTCTGAACGTGTGTTCAGCGCTGCTGGTGGTGTGCTGACAGATAAGCGCACGCGGCTCTCCACTGATAATGTAGACAGACTCACGTTCATAAAGATGAACAAATCATGGATCCGAAACGACTTTTCTACCCCTGTGTCATCCTGGGGAGAGTAAAAGCTTGATGATTGTTTAAAATCACCCTACCAACCGTTTTAAGCTTTCAAATTACTAATCATGTTTATCTGTATCTTGACTGGAAAATAATTTGGGCTTTGTAGCAGTGTGCAGCACTGATCCTATTAGGCCATCTATAATAAGCTTCACCAGATTTAAAATTAAAAATAATTTTTAGCTGCATCTAGCCCGGAAAATAATTTTGGGGCTCCGAGATGCGCAAGACACATAAGTGCCTTCTTGCTGCACTACCTGCAGCATGACCCTCATATTGTCAGAATTCGAAGTAATCATGACTACTGGGTTGCCACACTCTTAGATCCCCCAAACTTTTCGATCAACCTTTTCATTTTAATAAAGACCAAAAAAATGGTCATTTTTGAAATTATAAGCATTAGCAGGTTGTTAGAAACTGAAATCAAACAGTTTTCAACTCAAAACTTTATTCTAGGTGATGTTACATTTTCACATAGGACCCCTTGTTCGAAAGGAGCTTCTGAACTCTCTCGTCCATTGAATTTGTCAGGTTTTGGATGGTTTCTGCTTCAATTGTTTTGCATGAGGACAGAATACCCTCCCAGAGCTGTTGCTTAGATGTGAACTGCCTCCCGCCATCATAGACACTCCTTTTAATGATGCTCCAAAGGTTCTGAATGGGGTAGAGGTCAGGGGAGCATGGGGGTCACACCATAAGTTTGTCCCCTTTTATGCCCATATCAGCCAGAGATGCAGATGTTTTATGTGCAGCATGAGATGGTGCATTATCATGCAGAAAAATGATCTTGCTGTGAAATACACGGTTCTTCTTCTTGAACCATGGCAGGAAGTGCTGTTTGAGAAAATCCACATACATTATAGAGTTCATCTTTAGCGCCTTCAGGGATCCTAAAGGGGCCGACAATCTCTCTCCCCATGATTCCAGCCCAAAACATTACTCCACCTCCTCCTTGTTGGCGCTGTAGCCGTGTTTGCGTGGGGTGTCCATCAACCAGCCATCCTCCACTCCATTCATCTGGACCATCGAGCGCTGCACGGCACTCATCCGTGAACAAAACAGTTTTGAAATCAGTCTTCATGTAATGTTTGGCCCACTGGAGCCGTTTCTGCTTGTGTGAAGTGGATAGAGGAGGTCGACAGGATGGCGTATGCACAGCTGCAAACCTCTGAAGGACCCTGCATCTTGTTGTTCGGGGGACGTTGGAGGCACAAGCAGCTTCAAAAACTTGTCTGCTGCTATGACAAGGCTTTTTTGCCGCTGCTCTTTCAACCTGACGTAATTGCCTGTAGGAAAGAGTCCTCAATTTGCCCTTATCAGCACGCACACGTGTGTACTGTGAATCAGCTACATACTTCTTGATTGCCAAGACACTTCATCCTGATCATCGCACAATGTTGATTGTAGTCATGCCTTGACCTAAACACTCCACAATTTGTTGCTTCTCAGCAGCCGACACATCCTTTTTCTTTCCCATTTTGGCAGAAAATGTAGGCTGCTTAATAATGTGAGAGAGCCTTCTTAAGTAGTCTTGCCTTTCATTGGACACACCCGCCAAACTAATTAGCACAGGTGTCTGCAATTGCTTACAGTGATATAAAGAGCCCTGACACACATCACCATCAATGAGTTTAACTGACAAACAAACAAATTCTTCCCTTATCACTCCTAAACACTTTTTGCATAATAATTTGGAACGCGGTGTACATGTGCTTTTCCACAAAACACCAGTGGTTCACGTAGTGAATCTTACAGTTCTAACTTGCCAACCGTGGTCTGTATGGAATTGTTCAATAAAGGGCCCAAAATTAAGATAACATAGATGGGAGAGGTCTCTATGAATAGGAATTCCTAAGTATTTGATACCCTGTGAAGGCCAGGCAAAGGGAAAGTTGGACTGGATGGAATCCTATATGGATTTAGGGAGGGAGACATCGAGGGCCTCAGACTTCGCTGCATTGTTTTTAAAATTTTACCATGTAACAAAGTGATCTATTTCAGCCATAACAGCAGGGATGGATATATGTGATTGAGTGATATATACTAGGACATCATCAGCAAATAGAGAGCACTTGTACTCGGTGCCTCCCACCTCAATCCACCTAATATTGGGGTTATGGCGAATTGATGAGAGCAGGTGCTCCGTCACTAGGATGTATAAGAGAGGGGACAGAGGACATCCCTGCCTTGTCCCATTGGTGATTGTGAAAGGTGATGAAAATGTTCTGACGCACCCCCTGGGCCTTGGGACACCTGGAGCCGGACCCTTTTTGGTGGATGCTGGTGGTTGTAGTCTTCGTGGCGGCGATCCGGTTCCGTGGCTCAGGGCGGTCAAACCAGTGGCGGAACTATTTATGTGGTTTTGATGTTTAAATGTCCGACTACGCCACCCGTGGATTGCGGTCAGAGTGAACCGCCGCTACAGGGCAGACCGCTAAGGCTGGTGTTGTGGGTGCAGCAGAGCGTAGCATAACTCCCCACGGGAGGAGTATAGCCTCAGGGCAGTGTATGCGGAGGATGGGGGTGATGGTGCAGGGCAGCAGCAGTAACGACACGGAGTCAGTGATGCAGTTCAGGGCCTTTACTCACAGTTCTTATTATCCAGACCACGTCTGCAGGTAACGGCTGCCCACGTCGTACTGTGCTCACCAGGTGAGGGGCTCAGACAACTCCCAGATAACTTTGGAGCGCTTCACAGGACCCCCTTTGTGTGTCCTTTGTCTGGCCTTTCTTACCAACACTTCTGTCCGGCTGCCTCGGGCCTCCTCTTGGTAAACTTGGCGCCAGTTTCCCTGACCCTATGTGGTGCCTTCCTAGCGGGTGGAGCAAGGGGCTGCGCCACATAAAATGTCAGAGCCTCCGGTTTCTAGCTGAGGGTCGTTTCCTGCCTCCACTAGTTCGGGGACCGGTCTCCCCCTTTGGCCTGACCCCTCCACGCAGGTGGATTCGGGCGTGCGATGGCGACTCGCCCGTCCGCACCCCTGGGATCCCTTCATTCCTCGTTCCTGGAGCCTTCTCCGCTCCTCTTCCTTCCTTCTCCCTCTTGCAGGCCTGGGCCTCTGTTACTAGGCCCGCCTCCGGAGCAGAGCTCATGCAGAGCCCCTGCTCCCTGCCACTTCTGCTCAGACTTCTCTGCACTGAACTAAGATGGTGCCCACCTTTTATACTCCCTTCTCAATGCACCCAGGAACTGCTTTCTCCCTGCTCCTGCACTGCAGGGTTCCCCTTCCTCAGTGTTCCCTCCCCCCACTCCAGCCAGGGACAGGGACTGTCGTGCCCATCTCAGGGGCATATTGGTCGCCCTGCCCCACGGCAATGTGGTGTAATGCATGCAGGTGTCGGGTCCTGATCCACACTCCATCCTTATCTGAGAGTGAGATATCACACCTCTGGGTGAGGTGCAATACGTCTGTAGCAACCGAGCCCTCGGTGCTACAGTTCCATTTATCTTCAGCCTATGTGACGTATTGTGATACAGGGCCGTGATTTTGGCTATAAAAGGGTCCCCTAGACCCCTACCCCAAGCTTTTTAAGAGAATCATATATGGCGTGCCAGGAGACTCTATGGAATGCTTTCTCAGCATCCAACGAGAGTATCTACTTACAAATTTTTAACTGCATCTAGCCCAGGAAATACTTTGTGCCTAGTAGCAGTGTCTGCTAGTCAGCGGATTATCCCGGCTGTTAAGCAAGCTACACCACCTGTAGTTTGGACACTTAATTTTTTCAAAGGAAATGCTTCGGGACCACGGGATACTCAGTGAAGAGCATCAGGAGGCACCCCAAGGCATAGGGGCTGGGACTGGCACTAGGATGCCTTGCGGTGGACAGCCGAGCTCGATCCTTATAAAAGCTTTTTAACTGCAGCAGCTTTAGTGGACGCTACTGGAGCTGGAATTACGCGGCTGCTGGCATGAGACTTGCCCTCCAATAGATCCTTGTAAATGGATTTAAAGTGTATTCATTCAAATTAGAGGGACAATTTAAATTAAAAAGCTTAGAGCTGCCTCCACCACAGGGGGGCTCTCTCGACCCACCAGCGGACAGGCACCAGTATTGGGAGAGGGGGGCTGGCCGTCAGGGTTCACCGCGGCTCTGGCACAAACCTGGCGACACGGAGGTGGCACGGGCAGGAGCGGACTGGCCGTCTCGGCTTCTCACTTTTTGGATTTTAGAAGGGCATGACATGCCTATATCTGTGTCTCCCCCTCCTTTTACTCCTCCACCTCTTTTCTTTTCGCATGACTATATGTACTTGTCACTTTTCCATGTGTTAGTTGTGTCTTCTGAGCAGTTTGTCAGCTTTTGGACACCTTTGAAGGTGTTTTCTATGTGTTTCTATGTGTTTTTGTTTGCCTGCCATTGGTTTTAACGGTGTTCGAAGGTGTTCGACGAACAGTTCGACGAACAGTTCGGCGAACACACGGGTGTTCGACGAACCGAACCGAACTCGAACACTACGGGGGTGGCTCAACACTACTAAGGACAGGCAACAAGCAGAAGAGACTTGTTTGGGCTAAAGAACACAAGGAATGGACATTAGACCAGTGGAAATCTGTGCTTTGGTCTGATGAGTCCAAATTTGAGATATTTGGTTCCAACCACCATGTCTTTGTGCGACGCAGAAAAGGTGAACGGATGGACTCTACATGCCTGGTTCCCACCGTGGAGCATGGAGGAGGAGGTGTGATGGTGTGGGGGTGCTTTGCTGGTGACACTGGTGGGTATTTATTCAAAATTGAAGGCATACTGAACCAGCATGGCTACGACAGCATCTTGCAGCGGCATGCTATTCCATCCGGTTTGCGTTTAGTTGGACCATCATTTATTTTTCAACAGGACAATGACCCCAAGCACACCTACAGGCTGTGTAAGGGCTATTTGACCAAGAAGGAGAGTGATGGGGTGCTACGCCAGATGACCTGGCCTCCACAGTCACCAGACCTGAACCCAATCGAGATGGTTTGGGGTGAGCTGGACCGCAGAGTGAAGGCTAAAGGGCCAACAAGTGCTAAGCATCTCTGGGAAATACTTCAAGATTGTTGGAAGACCATTTCCGGTGACTACCTCTTGAAGCTCATCAAGAGAATGCCAAGAGTGTGCAAAGCAGTCATCAAAACAAAAGGTGGCTACTTTGAAGAACCTAAAATATAAGACATATTTTCAGTTGTTTCACACTTTTTTGTTAACTATATAATTCCACATGTGTTAATTCATAGTTTTGATGCCTTCAGTGTGAATGTACAATTTTCATAGTCATGAAAATACAGGAAAATCTTTAAATGAGAAGGTGTGTCTGTACTGTAAATATTTGTTTTAAACAATAATTTATTTTTTGATCACGCATTCGCTTTAACTCCAGTATTAGCTTTGCTTTTTGAAATTGCAGCTTAGATTAGTTACAGAATTCCTAATAGTGAGAGTAATGTGTCAAAAGGAGGGTTTAGCCAGAAAATGTCATAAAAAAGGCAGAAACATTTAAGTTAATAATGTTCCAACTACTGGTGTTAAGAAGAACATTACTGTATGTTTACCCCAGTCCTTTTTTCTATATGGAAAGTAGATTATATTCTGGAGAGCGGACCCTAGAAAAATGTATTCTATTTTTGTAAAATTTATTTATGGAGACTACTAAACAGATGATAAAACCATAATCTTTGTCCTCTCATATGTTCTATTCTCAAATCTCCTACTCTATATGCGTATCCTAGGATACTATTTTTATAACTTTTGGCTAGTTTAAACTGTATAATTCAGATATTATCATCTTTTTGCAGAAGATGAAAATACTGTTTTACGTATTCCAGTTTATGCCACTTTGAATACAGTGATAATGAATTGTATGCCAACTTTCATGAAATATACAAATTAATATTCACACCACCTCTTTACTTGTGTGGGATTTTGTTCCTATTTGATTTGTTTCCAAATCACATTATGGGATGGGGAATGTAACATTTATGATTTTTTCTTGCTACTTTTAAAGCAAAACAGCTTCCAGACTTAATTATTTCACAGTACATTAGATGCGTCAACCCACAATGAAATTGATTTTAAACAACTTTTCAGAATTTGTGCACATAAATTTTGAGAACAAGTAGATATAATATATTAGTTTAATGTTTCTTAACATGTGTTTCATACTATAGTTTCAGAAAAATATGCTAAAATACCAGTTAGGCCATAATTCATCAAGACCCACAATGTTTACATTTGTCTTGATGAGGGAGCGTGTTGGAATCAGACACTTTTGATTCATTAAGAAGACTATGCCTCTTAATGAATCAGGAGCATCTGAAAAGAGGAGTGCACCTCTCCAAAAATCTTAATCCAGTCAAAGTCTAAAGTAAGATTTTTGGAGTAAGAGATGCTATAGCTCATCATGAATTAGACAAGCTGTGTCATCATTTCATCGTCATGCACCTATCTCAACTCCGCGTTGCCCATTATGGTGGAGCTCGGCAAAACTTGTGAAAAACAAAGTTGCAAAATTATTGTTCACCTCTACATATTTGAAATATGTTGTGTTGTTGTGACTTTTCAAAGCGATTTATGCAAAGTAATATTTTCGATCCATGTGCAGTCCATGTGCAGTCTATTTTCCACACGGCACAAGGATCAATGTTAATAAATATGTTAGATAAAATGAAGGTTTTTCCAAAAGAACCAAAGGTATGTGAGGAAAAAATTTAAGCAGGTGCAAGTGTTTCTAATATGGCTTTCTTATACATTTCAATAGTAGCACAAAAAACTGTGATGCAATATGAAAACTCTGTGTATTGAATAGCTAAGCACTAAAAATGATGAAATATTTTTCAATTAGGATTCACCACATTTGTAGAATTTTTCCCCAAAAAATTAAATTCACAGAAAATTGATTCACAGTAAATTGCAACATTGCAATGCCTGCAGCTGCCCTGAAAAGATGTGTTTAAAACGCTGAGGTTTCCGGGGACTGTATCCATACCCTTTCAAGTTCCTTAATACAAATACAGCCTTAGTAATGTCAAAGTTACCCTGCAGTAACCAACATCCCATTTGACAACACAGCATAATGACAGATTTTCGTGTTTCTTTAAATTAAAAAACAAGTCCAAAAATTATTCCTGTTCATTTATTATCAGACCATTCTTTGCAGAACACTAAATCCAACTGATAGTGACGTTGTCACAGGTTAAATTCCCTACTGTGACTGAGATGAGTGGTATACCATACATTAGATAATGTGCTCTGCTTCCTACCCACTAATAAGCTTTCTAGAAGCAATGGCGGCCAGCGTTTGTTAGTACTACGGCTTGGTTGATGCCGGTGAGGATAAAGGTGATTCGGCTGCCGTTAGCGGCACCTGCGTACTTAGGTGTCTTTTTTTTACGCTGCACTGTTTGTTGCCATTGCCCCTTTTTCTTTTACAATATGTCTTGTACATACACTATAATTAACTTTTGGCAATATTTTTTTATTTCAATTATTAAACCCATGTCCAAAAAAATGTAACAAAAAATGCTAGGTAGGTAGGTACATGTACAGAAAACAAAATATAGCAGCAGATGGGAGCATATATGCGGCGTGTTATTGTCAAATTAGACTTAGAGAACAAGTGTGCCATAAACAAATATGCACAGATAAACGTTTCCATTTTTTTTTACTAAATTCAATCTCTTTCCCAAAAATCATTTAATGGGAAATGCTAGGTCTTTACATGTCCAAACAGTTAGTACTTACAATAGGGCACTGTTTTGGCATGGTGTGTACAGATGTAAAATTTGATTAGTAAAAAAAAAAATTACGTGAGGAAGACAGTCACAGTTAAATTTCTGGGTTTGGGGGAATTTTGTTCTATATTATTGAAAAACAACTATTCCCCCTTTTTCAAAAAAATTGCAAAAGAAATTCAAAAACTCAGTACAATCATTTGTGACTGGAAAGCACACCATCTCTGATTGGCATTCATTTCAGATTTTCTTTCAAAAAAATTATTCTACTATAATGCTTCAGCTTTCTAGTTCATTACAATTTAAGAAACACGACGTGCAATTGTAGCTCAAATGCATCTGGAAAGATGCTAGTTATATCATATCACTGATCAATCACACTGAGTCTTGCACTGCTGCAGCTGTCAGCTCCCTTATCTATCCCCCATCAATTAAATATTTGTATTATTTGCAGTTTACTACTCATCTTCTTTATTGCAGCAGTTATTTTACATATTATTGTCTGGAATTTACTGCATTTCTAATCTTTTAGGGCTTTCTCATCCTGCCTTTATTGTTAGCTATTAGCTCTGATAAACTCACAATATGCTAAAATCACTGTAAAATAGCTGATACATTCTCTGCCTTGCCTATTGTTATAGTTCCTCTTGATTGACTGCACTATACCATGTGATATGATACAGTGTGGAAAAAAAGTATTTATTCAGCCACCAACTATGCAAGTTCTCCCACTTAAAAAGATGAGAGAGGCCTGTAATTGACATCAGAGGTAGACCTCAACTATGAGAGACAAAATGAGAAAACAAATCCTGAAAATCACATTGTCTGATTTGGAAAGAAATTATTTTAAAATTTTGGTGGAAAATAAGTTTTTGGTCAATTACAAAAGTTCATCTCAATACTTTGCTATATATCCTTTGTTGGCAATGACAGAGGTCAAACATTTTCTGTAAGTCTTCACAAGGTTGGCACACACTGTTGCTGGTAAGTAGGCCCATTCTTCCATGCAGATCTCCTCTAGAGCAGCAATGCTTTGGGGCTGTCGCTGGGCAGCACAGACTTTCAACTCCCTCCAAAGGTTTTCTATAGGGTTTAGATCTGGAGACTGGCTAGGCCACACCAGGACCTTGAAATGCTTCTTACGAAGCCATTCCTTCATTGCCATGGCGGTGTACTTGGGATCACTGTCATGCCGAAAGACCCAGCCACGTTTCATTGTTTCATCGACCTCTTGCTTTGCGCTGATGAGGGCAAACACCCCGAAACATGTTTATACAAATATAGTGTCTGATGTGGCTTTTATCCTAAGCAGTGTGGCAAGTCTTGTTGAAATTAGTTGGGTTGGGTAGAAATTGGGTTGGTTGGTTTGTAATTGACTTTTAGGATTGCTGCTTCCATAGGTAGCACTACAACTCAAGTCCTCTTTCTCTTTGCAGAGGCAATTTGCATATGTTTTGTGAATTTAGTCATATTTATATGTTGGCATATTATAATGATGCTATTCCTAAACATCATGTTTTTTGTGCTGTGGATTCAGAGAGATTTCAGAAATATAGCTGCATAGCTGCTCATATGCTTGCATAGGAACACACACAATTTATTGTCTGCAATTTTCTTTAGTTTTATAAAAAAAATAAACATGCATATAATTTGTTTTTTTCATCATATATTTTTTGTTGCATCTTATTTGTTTTTTCATGTGTTTTTTTATGTATTTTATTATAGTAATATTGAAATAAAGCAAAAACAAACATGAACAAAATGGGAAGACAAGGGCATACAGTATTAATCCCTTTATGATGAATGACAAACCTGTATTTCATAATGGGAAAGGTCTTCTCTGTACCATGATGTACAAGTACGTCAGGGTGATTATGCGAGTACAGTTGTTTGTGCAATCACATTCAATGCTTTGAGCTCGGCTTAGTTTATAGCCAAGCTAATGCTGTAATCTCCAGCAGACCCTGGCTGTTTACCCCTTCAGAGACCCCAATCATTAGTGATCACATCATTTTAAAAGTTGTGAGAGGGCTCACTCTATCATTCTATCACAACCCACCCTCCCACGTGACAGCCAGAACCAAAGGAAGTCATGGCAATTGGAGGTCTTACCTCTGGGTCTCCCAGTCATGGTAAACTGTTAGGCACAGCAATAAGATAATAGGTGTCCTGTCACTGTAAGGTGGGGGCTACACTGCGCAACAGCAGTTCTTTGACAAGTTACACAACGAAAAAACATTTTTGCAACTTGCAGTTGCATGAATATTTTATAACTTTGGCTTTGCTGTAAATAATATCGCTAAGTTGCATACAAGTCGCATGAAAGTTGCATGGCGAGTGAAACTTACATTGAAGTTTATGGCAAGAGTATTGAGTGTGACTTGAAAACAGCGTTAGAAAAAACGTATGCAACTTTGTGTCGCAAGTTGCAAGGTAACATGATAGGAAATTATTACACCCAGTGTTGCAATGTTGTCGCTGTGATTTCAGTTTCACGTAACACATGTCATCATGTAGCTGTAACCTAAGGATGACAAGTTCAATGCATTGCAAGACAAGTACATTAGATCAGCACTCAAACTACTGAGTATTCAATTCCCATGACCATACAAAGTAAAAAAAATAGGAAATCAAAATAATTGTAAAAATGTAAAAAGAAACTCCACAAAATAAATTGTGAAAAAATAAAGAAAAATGTTTCACCATTAAAAATGCATTTTGTTATGTAAAAAACTAAAAAGTGCACATTTAGCATAGCCGAAACGGCTCAGTACTGTCACATTATTTAACTCTTATGGCTAATATGGTTAAAAAAATATTGATTAAAGCAAAATACCCTTAAGAATGCTTTTTTTCATCATACTACTGTACAAAAATAGAATAAAATGCTATCAAATTGTAGTATACAAAAACATCATCTCATCCTACAACCTATCCAGTAGCTCTGTCAGCAGAATAATAGAAATGTTACAGCTCTCAAAATATGGTGATGCCAAAAACTCATTCTATTTAGTGAAATATTGGTTTTAGTGTGCAAAAGTAGCAAAACGTTAAAAATATAGATAAATCTGATAGCTCTCATTCTACTGTCCTGAAGAATAAAACTGCATTATTACTTTCACTGTTTTGTGAACAGTATAGAAAAAATAAATACTATGTCACAGGTTTACCGCTACAGAGAGGGGCCAGAAGACTGTGGTTTCTGATTCCTGCACTGATTAGAAGCATTTCACCATCATATTAAACAGTGCAGTTTCTGCTAGCAGTGCAGGGGTTAATCTGTTCAATTGAAAGCTTCTGGAGCTTTCCTGCTTTGATAGTCTTAGCTGTTCAGTATTGGCCACTGCCCTCTGCTATATATACCCGCCTCTAGCAATCAGGTATTGCCAGTGTTAATTTCATACTGCCTGGTTCTGGAGTTGGAGGTGTTGGTTGTTTGAGGAGGTTTTTGGAGAGTTGTTTAGAAGTCTGTTGCTTGGTGATTTGTCTGTGTGCATATTCTCATCCTCTCCCATTTGTTTTTTCCTTCTTTTACTTTCTGGTGTTCCTCTCTATTGTTTGAGTTCATGTTTGTATGATTGGTATTATTTTATTTATCCCTGTATGTCATCCCTTGTTGTTCTGGTTTGTGTATTCTCATACACTACAACTCCCCACTTCCCTGGATGGGGGAGGGGTCAAATAAGGGCTGATTTAGGAGCTCAACAGGGTACGTGCCCTGACATTTTCACCATGAGAAGTAAATCCACAGAGCAGGGAAAGCTAGGGCACACCTAGCTTTAGGTATAGGGAAGGAGCCACTAGCCCGGGGATATATGACAACAGTGCTGCGACATACTATTCATGAATTGCTGTTTATAGTGTCTTCCAAAATATATAAGGGTACCAAGAAAGATTTCAACTCATCCCACCCACATAAAAACAAGTCCCCATACAGCTCTATCAGTAGAAAAATGTAAAGTTATAGCTCTCATAATGTGGAGAAACAGGAAAAAAATATTATTTTTCGAAAAAAGAGCATTTTGTGTAAAAGTGGAAAAACATTTTTAAAAAGCTATATAAATTTGGTACTGCTGTATTGGACTGATCCTAACAAAAAAATGTTGTCAAATTTCTTACACTGCAAAGTGAACAACATAAAAAACTTAAAATAATTCTAAAATTGCTGTTTATTTGTTTATTTTGACTTTGAAAAATCATAATAAGGCTAGGTTCACATGACTGTACTGAAACTTGGGCCAGTCACATCTGCAAATTGTGGACGTGACTTGCTTTGTCTTTGTCTGTGTGCGCTATTAACTCCTGTACACTTCTGTTCTATTAATGTCCCATTTTGTTAGGCGTGCTCAAGACATATACGCTTTTGTGCACCTTTAAAAAGACAGACAACATCGAACAGAGGGAGACCGACTCGAATGTTACTCCATCTGCCTCATTTTAGTAACTGGTTCTGTCTGAATCCTATTTTTCACAGCTTTAGATGGTTTAAACCGAATAACTCAGTATAGAGCACTGGAAAAATGTGAACTGAAACAAACAAAAATCCTGCAAACAAACCTCCATTCAGTTATGTGATATGTCAAAGAATGATAGGGGGATGCCACATTGCTGGTAGCTCAGAGGTTATAGAAAAGCAGATTGATTCCATCCCACACTTAGGGAAGCCTAACCTATGTCTTATTCTATACTTTATGCTAGACATATTACTTATGCATTACATATTACCATATATACAGTGCCTACAAGTAGTATTCAACCCCCTGCAGATTTAGCTGGTTGACACATGCGGAATTAACTTGGCATTGTGACATTTGTACTGTAGATCAGCCTGGAAGTGGGAAATGCACTGCAGCAAATTTTGTTTGCTTTTTTTTTTTTTTTTTTTTTTTAAAACGTTAAAAGTTAATTCAGAGTGTCATTTATTATTCAACCCCTCAAACCACAAGAATTCTGTTTGGTCCCCCTAAAGTATTAAGAAGTAGTTCAGGCACCAAGAATAATGAGCTTCACATGTGTGGATTAAAGATCTCTTTTGCCAGCCTTTTCTGACTATTTAAGACCCTCCCCAAACTTGTGAACAGCACTCAGACATGGTCAACATGGGAAAGACAAAGGAGCATTCCAAGGCCATCAGAGACAAGATCGTGGAGGGTCACAAGGCTGGCAAGGGGTACAAAACCCTTTCCAAGGAGTTGGGCCTACCTGTCTCCACTGTTGGGAGCATCATCCGTAAGTGGAAGGCTTATGGAACTACTGTTAGCCTTCCACGGCCTGGACAGCCTTTGAAAGTGTCCTCCCGTGCCGAGGCCAGGCTTGTCTGAAGAGTCAAGGCTAACCCAAGGACAACAAGGAAGGAGCTCCGGGAAGATCTCATGGCAGTGGGGACATTGGTTTCAGTCAATACCATAAGTAACATACTCCACCGCAATGGTCTCCGTTCCAGACGAGCCTGTATGGTACCTTTACTTTCAAAGCGTCATGTCAAGGCTCATCTACAGTTTGCTCATGATCACTTGGAGGACTCTGAGACAGACTGGTTCAAGGTTCTATGGTCTGATGAGACCAAGATCGAGATCTTTGGTGCCAACCACACATGTGACGTTTGGAGACTGGATGGCACTGCATACGACCCCAAGAATACCATCCCTACAGTCAAGCATGGTGGTGGCAGCATCATGCTGTGGGGCTGTTTCTCAGCCAAGGGGCCTGGCCATCTGGTCCGCATCCATGGGAAGATGGATAGCACGGCCTACCTGGAGATTTGGGCCAAGAACCACCGCTCCTCCATCAAGGATCTTAAGATGGGTCGTAATTTCATCTTCCAACAAGACAACGACCCAAAGCACATAGCCAAGAAAACCAAGGCCTGGTGCAAGAGGGAAAAAGTCAAGGTGTTGGAGTGGCCTAGTCAGTCTCCTGACCTTAACCCAATTGAAAACTTGTGGAAGGAGCTCAAGAATAAAGTCCACATGAGACACCCAAAGAACATAGATAACTTGGAGAAGATCTGCATGGAGGAGTGGGCTAAGATAACTCCACAGACCTGTGCCGGCCTGATCAGGTCTTATAAAAGACGATTATTAGCTGTGTTTGCAAACAAGGGTTATTCCACAAAATATTAAACATAGGGGTTGAATAATAATTGACCCACACTTTTATGTTTAAAATTTAATAAAATTCAACTGAGCAACATAACTTTTTGGTTTGTAAGATTTATGCTTCTGTTCATAAAACCTACTCTCGTTTGCAGTTTGAAGGCTCTAACTTATTTGCATCTTATCAAACCAGCTAAATCTGCAGGGGGTTGAATACTACTTGTAGGCACTGTATATATTGAATAAAAATATAAACACAATACTTTCGTTTTTGCTTCCATTTGTCATGAGCTGAGCTCAGAAAAACTCTTTGATCTTTATTTATCCAAAAGGCCTTTTTCCCTTAACTTTTGTTCACAAATTTGTGTAAATCTGTGTTAGTGAGCACTTCTTCTTTGCTGAATTAATCGATTCACCTCACAGGTGTGGCATATCAAGATCCCGATTAGACGGCATGATTATTGCACAGGTGTGCCTTAGGCTGGCCACAATAAAAAGCCACTCTAAAATGTGCAGTTTTACAGTATTGGGGAGCCCGGCGGGTCAGAAAACCAGTCAGTATCTGGTATGAGCACTATTTTTGCCTTATGCTGTGCAACACATCTCCTTTGCATAGAGTTGATCAGGTTGTTAATTGTGACCTGCGGAATGTTGGTCCACTCCTCTTCAATGGCTTTGTAAAGTTGCTGGATTTTGGCAGTAACTTGAACACACTGTCGTATACACTGATCCAGAGCATCCCAAACATGCTCAATGGGTGACATGTCCATAGAGTATGCTGACCAAGCAAGAACCGGTGCCTCAACAAAACATATAACTGGGGTATGTATGTACATCTCACAAAGATTTATTACCCTTAAAAATATACCTTTGTTACCTTTATTAGTCTATTAAAAATAATTATCGTATTTTTCAGACTTTTTTGCTCACATTTTTGAGGAAAGGGGGGATGCATCTTATAGTATTTTGTACCTGCTGTGGCTCTGGATGAGGGGGCGGCAGCGGAGCTAGTCACAGAGGCAATTGCTGGCTGCAGCAGCTATCGTGTGCCCGCTGTTAAAGAAAATGAACATTTACTGCTTCCCACGCCCATAGACCCGCCCACCTCCCTGCACTGAAGCCAGAATGGAGAGGTGTGTGGGACTATGAGTGGAGAGGAGTGAATATTAATTTTATTTAAAAGTGATCACATTGTTAGCCGCAGCCGCTGGCTCTTGCAGCAGCTCGGCAATCACATGTGCCTGCTATTAAAAAAAATGAATATTCACTGCTCCCCACGCCCATGGGAGTAGACAGCAGTGAATATTAATTCTCTTTAATAGCGGGCACATGTGATCGCCCAGCTGCTGAGGGAGCTGCGGCTAATAGTCAGATTGCTATTAAGGAAAATGAATATTCACTGCTCTCCATGCCCATAGTCTTGGTTGTGGGGAACAGTCAATATTCCAGCAGCTAACCTCAGCATGTGAAGGCGCATGGCATTGACATCAAGCACTGATTACACAATGAGATCAGCTGCTGGCATCAGAACAGGAAGCTGCGCTGCAAGGGAGCAAGGGGGAAGGTGAGTAGAATGGTTTATTTTTTATGTGTGCAGCATGTTGGGGGCCATGTATAACAGGATGGGAAGTGTGGCCATGTATACAAGGCTGGGGATGAGGGGGCTATATATACCAGGATGGGGATGAGGGGGCCATATATACTAGGATGTGGATGAAGGGGCCATATATACCAGGATAGGGATGAGGGGGCCATATTTACCAGGATGGGAATGAGGGGGCCATATATAATGGGACAGCAATGAGGGGGACATATTTACCAGGACATGAATGAGGGGGACATATATACCGGGACGGGGATGAAGTGGCCATGTATACCATGATGGGGATGAGGGGGCCATGTATACCAGAATGGAGATAAGGGGGCTATATATGCATACTAGGATGGGGATGAGAGGGCCATGTATAACAGGATGGGGATGAGGGGGCCCAGTATACCTGGATGGGGATGAGGGCTAGTGGATGTCTAGGACCATGCCATGTTGACATGTGGTCATATGAGATGGACCACATTTGTTATCTAATTTAAACTATGGTTTTGAATAAACATTGCCGGTGTCTGTTTTGTCATACTTCCATTACAGCTGACGGGCTCTCACTAAACCAGACTGGAGTGGGTAAAGAACCGGAGGTTCTTTGGTGGGAAACCTGCGTGACAATACTTGGCATGGTAACAGAGGAGGAGGAAGAAGCAGCAGATGTGGTTGATGGGGCGGCTGATGGTTGTTGAGGTCCGCATTTTATCACAGTGAAATTGCCAGAGTAACGCATGTTGATTGCGCATTCGAAGGTTCATGCATGTAGTAGTCAAATTATTGCCCTTTTTCCCTCTACTGAGTTTTTCCTTGCAAATTTGCCAGATAAAGTGAGTTGGCTCATCCTTTGCTGTGTAGAAAAAGGCCCAGGCTAGACAGCCCTTGTCGCCCCTGCGAGCTGCAGACCCGTGACCGATGCTGGTCAATGGCACGGTTGTGGCTCATCGCGGTTGCATCACTTCCTTGTCTTCCTCCTCCGCCATCTCCTCAGATGAGCTACTCAGCCGCTTGCCTCTGGGTTCACACCAAGTGGGATCTACAACCTCATTATCATCCAATGTGTTATACCATTCCTCGCCCTGACAGTCACCCTCGTTTCTCCTGGCAGTCACCGCAGAAAAGGTGAACGGATGGACTCTACATGCCTGGTTCCCACCGTGTAGCATGGAGGAGGAGGTGTGATGGTGTGGGGGTGCTTTGCTGGTGACACTGGTGGGGATTTATTAAAAATTGAAGGAATACTGAACCAGCATGGCTACCACAGCATCTTGCAGTGGCATGCTATTCCATCCGGTTTGCGTTTAGTTGGACCATCATTTATTTTTCAACAGGACAATGACCCCAAACACACCTCCAGGCTGTGTAAGCGCTATTTGACCAAGAAGGAGAGTGATGGGGTGCTACGCCAGATGACCTGGCCTCCACAGTCACCAGACCCGAACCAAATCGAGATGGTTTGGGGTGAGCTGGACCGCAGAGTGAAGGCAAAAGGGCCAACAAGTGCTAAGCATCTCTGGGAACTCCTTCAAGACTGTTGGAAGACCATTTCCGGTGACTACCTCTTGAAGCTTATCAAGAGAATGCCAAGAGTGTGCAAAGCAGTCATCAAAGCAAAAGGTGGCTACTTTGAAGAACCTAGAATATAAGACATATTTTCAGTTGTTTCACACTTTTTTGTTAAGTATATAATTCCACATGTGTTAATTCATAGTTTTGATGCCTTCAGTGTGAATGTACAATTTTCAAAGTCATGAAAATACAGAAAAATCATTAAATGAGAAGGTGAGTCCAAACTTTTGGTCTGTACTGTATATATATATGAGGTATTAGTTGATATTTTGGCCAAAATACGTAGGCTCATAACCCGGGTCAAGGGTCCTCATACTTACGAGTCCTACTCTAAGCACTAACAGCAAAGCCACACTAAGAAGAATTAAAATTCCCCCAAAAATTCAAGAAAAAACAGCAAAAAAGGGCAGCAATGTTTACCTGCCCAGATCTTCAAAGCCAAATGCACTACCAGGACGCAGCAGACCCACATAAAGATGGCGGCAACACAAGTGCAAAATACTGATGAGACAATCACTCACAACCTACCATTTCATGGAGAGGGTGACTGTTTAGTATTTGATTTGTACAAAAAAAGGCTTGTATAGGGTGCTGTCACACTAGGGTCATGCACAATATCCGGCTTACAGCCTATTAGTTACACCCATACTATTAGACTAGGGGGGCAGCCCGGTACTATCCAAGTGCACCCCCTGGGAACAGACACCTTAGTTTACAATTCCCGCACTAATGGGCCTGGCTGCACCCAGGAATAAAAGTGTGCAAAAATACATATACAGTGCTGGCCAAAAGTACTGGCACCCCTGCAATTCTGTCAGATAATACTCAGTTTCTTCCTGAAAATGATTGCAATCACAAATTCTTTGGTATTATTATCTTCATTTAATTTGTCTTCAATGAAAAAAACACAAAAAGAATTGTCCTAAAGCCAAATTGGATATAATTCCACACCAAACCTAAAAAAGGGGGTGGACAAAAGTATTGGCACCCTTTGAAAAATCATGTGATGCTTCTCTAATTCGTGTAATTAACAGCACCTGTAACTTACCTGTGGCACCTAACAGGTGTTGGCAATAACTAAATCACACTTGCAGCCAATTAACATGGATTAAAGTTGACTCAACCTCTGTCCTGGGTCCTTGTGTGTACCACATTGAGCATGGAGAAAAGAAAGAAGACCAAAGAACTGTCTGAGGGCTTGAGAAACCAAATTGTGAGGAAGCATGAGCAATCTCAAGGCTACAAGTCCATCTCCAAAGACCTGAATGTTCCTGTGTCTTCCGTGTGCAGTGTCATTAAGAAGTTTAAAGCCTATGGCACTGTGGCTAACCTCCCTAGATGTGGACGGAAAAGAAAAATTGACGAGAGATTTCTACGCAAGATTGTGCGGATGGTGGATAAAGAACCTCGACTAACATCCAAACAAGTTTAAGCTGCCCTGCAGTCCGAGGGTACAACAGTGTCAACCCGTACTATCCGTCGACGTCTGAATGAAAAGGGACTGTATGGTAGGATACCCAGGAAGACCCCACTTCTTACCCCGAGACATAAAAAAGCCAGGCTGGAGTTTGCCAAAACTTACCTGAGAAAGCCTAAAAAGTCTTGGAAGAATGTTCTCTGGTCAGATGAGACAAATGTAGATCTTTTTGGGAAAAAGCATCAACATAGAGTGTACAGGAAAAAAAAAGAGGCATTCAAAGAAAAGAACACGGTCCCTACAGTCAAACATGGCGGAGGTTCCCTGATGTTTTGGGGTTGCTTTGCTGCCTCTGGCACTGGACTGCTTGATCGTGTGCATGGCATTATGAAGTCTGAAGACTACCAATAAATTTTTCAGCATAATGTAGTGTGAGAAAGCCAGTGTGAGAAAGCTGGGTCTCCCTCAGAGATCATGGGTCTTCCAGCAGGACAATGACCCAAAACACACTTCCAAAAGCACTATAAAATGGTTTGAGAGAAAGCACTGGAGACTTCTAAGGTGGCCAGCAGTGAGTCCAGACATAAATCCCATAGAACACCTGTGGAGAGATCTCAAAATGGCAGTTTGGAGAAGGCACCCTTCAAATATCAGGGACCTGGAGCAGTTTGCCAAAGAAGAATGGTCTACAATTCCAGCAGAGCATTGTAAGAAACTCATTGATGGTTACCGGAAGCGGTTGTTCGCAGTTATTTTGGCGAAAGGTTGTGCAACCAAGTATTAGGCTGAGGGTGCCAATACTTTTGTCTGGCCCATTTTTGGAGTTTTGTGTGAAATGATCAATGATTTGATTTTTGCTTCATTCTCTTTTGTGTTTTTTCCTTGAAGCAAATTAAATGAAGAGAATAATACCAAAGAATTTGTGATTGCAATCATTTTCAGGAAGAAACTGAGTATTATCTTATAGAATTGCAGGGGTGCCAATACTTTTGGCCAGCACTGTATATATATATATATATATATATATATATATATATATATATATATATATATAAATATATATATTTATAATATATGAGGTATTAGTTGATATTTTGGCCAAAATACGTAAGCTCGTAACCCACGTCAAGGGTCCTCATGCTTACGAGTCCTACTCTAAACACTAACAGCAAAGCCACACTAAGAAGAATTAAAATTCCTCCAAAAATTCAAGAAAAAACAGCAAAAAAGGGCAACAATATTTACATGCCCAGATCTTCAAAGCCAAATGCACTACCCTAGTGTGAACAGCACGTCCATATTGGGTTGGCCCAGGCTATACCACATGACATACTGTGTCAGGGTTCATTGCTGCTGCAACATGTGCAGAGTGGAATTCCACCATGTCGGCACATCGCATATCAACCTGTTAAATGATATGGACAAAGACCTCTGTATTGATGCAAGTCGATGACATGAGGGGTTCCAATGGCGGAAGTGAGCACACAGCTTCTGTGCTTTCTGAAGCAGAAAATCCAGGCTGGGAGAGTGGCAGAGAAATCACTGTGCCACCAGGTTGAGGACGTGAGCCAAGCAAGGCACATGTGTGAGCTTGCCTTGGCCTATAGCTGCCAACAGGTCGGTACCGTTATCACACACGGCCTTCCCTGGCCCTAGGTTCAGCAGAGACAGCCATTGCTCAAACTCAGCTTGGAGAACTGTCCACAACTCCACCTGTATGACTGCGATCTCCAAGGCATATTAATTTAAAGACTGCCTGTTTGCGGTGATCCCTGACTGCGCAGTACAGAGGTGATGTGGATTCGCTCTGCACTGTTGGAACCTGTGTCTCATTAAGGCAGATGTTGAGTGCGCAGGTGGAGGCCCTAGAGGAGGTGGAGGAGGCAGAAGCAGTGAAGGAAGTGTGAAATACAGAGGTTTGTTCTGCAAGCCTTGGGGATTCTGAGATTTGTGGAGCAGCCCCTTCCCCGCCTGCCCCCACAGCTGCCAGAGTCACCCAGTGCCCAATCAGCGAGTTGTAACGCCGTTGGCCATTCCTACTCGTCCATGTGTCTGTGGTGAAAAGCACCCTGGCAGACATGAATTTAGTCAAGGAACGGGTAATGTTGTCTGCCACGTGCTGGTGTAGTGCAGTAACAGCTATTTTAGAGAAGTAATGGCAACTGGTACTGGTGGACTGCAACAGTCATCAGCTTTCGGAAACCATCTGTATCTACTGGGTGGAAAGGCAGAATTTCAGTGGCCAACAGATTGCTGATGGTGGAGTTCAACCTCTTAACTTTGTCAAGTGTAGGATAAGTTACAGGAGAAAAAAAAAATTGATTACAAGCGCGCCGCTGCTTTGACCTTTTCTGAGCTCTCCCCAGCCCCTTCACTCATCTAACACATCCCCCCGCTCATCATAAACAGTTACTATGCTAGCCAAACTGTTAAAAATGCTATAGTTATACCTCAATCACGTTCCCGCACTTATTCGCCAAATGTTGCTGATTTTTCCGAATTTAAGCAAAAATGCTCGCCTTTCCAATCACGAATCCAAATGTGCCACATTCGTGCCGAATGTAACCTTTCAGATAGGATTTCGAACATATTCGATCATCACTAATCAGGACGTTATGCATCGTCATCTGTAAGCCTCCTGATGAACCTCTGAAAGGAGGGGAAACTTGTAGGGGCGGCACATTGAATGAAAACTAAGATAAGTGGCAATGATATTCCAAGTGATTTTAGATGTTTTGTTATATTTTGAGCCTATTATGGCTGAAGTGAAAAGGGATTGTATTAACCCGGGATGATCCCATTTGCATGACATACACAATTTTTTGATAGCAGCTGCCTTTTAGCTATTTGTCAATCTTTTATACCATCTTATCCTTATGATTGAAAAAAGGTTTACTCATTTATTGATTATTGATCAGTGTATCTTTTGTGTTATAGTTATTCTGACCACTTTATACAAGTTTTTAATATGGATTATTGAACAATGTACCTCTATTGCATAAGTGATTATGGCATGGTAATACATGAATTGACTGGCACTAAATAGGTTCAGTGAGGGATATCAAGTGTCAGCCGCCGAGGAGCAGGGGTGCAATTTCGCAATTAATAGGGTGCCAACCTCTGCTGTCAAGCAGGGAGATTGACCTCATACTTGAAGTCATTTGAAAACTGTTATTTTTAATGATTTTCTTTTTGTAATCTTTTGTCACGCGTGCAGGGATAATCATTTTTAACCGGTTCAGGACCGCCCACTGTACATAAACGTCAGCGCTGCCTGGGCTCTGTGCAGCGCCGACGTTTAAAAACGGTGGGTGGTCCCGCAGCGCTCAGGACCCCCAGGGTCCTGCTAGCGCTGCGGTACCGGTTCAGAGCGATAGCTCTGACATGTGGCATCATGGGGACCTGATTGGATCAGGTCCCCATGATGTTAACCTGTTCCTATCTTCTAGATGCCGCGATCCATAGCGATCACGGCATTTAAAAGATAGGGACAGCCGGTGGTCGGCGATCGGGACCCCCCACATACCTGTCAGCGGCGGGGATCCCGGTGCTGTGACCTCTGACATCATCGAGACCTGATTGGCTCAGGTCTCGATGATGTCAGCGTCACACCAGCCAATCAGAGAGATCACCAGGGAAGTTTGTTTTAGCAACAAACTTTCCCAGGCGATCTGCCTGATAAATGCAGTTTCTCCTCCGATCTCAGTGAGAGAGCAGAGGAGAAACAGTGTGACAAGAGCTGTCAGCCTTGCCACTGTGAAAGTAAAAAAAAAAAAAAGAAAAAAGAAAGTAAGAGTTAGGGTTAGTGAGTCTGTCAGATCAGTCAGTCCTGTCAGATCAGTCCAGTCAGATCTGCCAGTCAGATCTGTCAGTCCTGTCAGATCTGTCAGTCAGATCTGTCAGTCCTGTCAGATCGGTCAGTCAGTCAGTCCTGTCAGTCAGTCCTGTCAGATCTGTCAGTCAGTCCTGTCAGTCCTGTCAGATCTGTCAGTCAGTAAGTCCTGTCAGATCTGTCAGTCAGTCCTGTCAGATCTGTCAGTCAGTCAGTCCTGTCAGATCTGTCAGTCAGTCAGTCCTGTCAGATCTGTCAGTCAGTCAGTCCTGTCAGATCTGTCAGTCCTGTCAGATCTGTCAGTCAGTCAGTCCTGTCAGATCTGTCAGTCAGTCAGATCTGTCAGTCAGTCAGTCCTGTCAGATCTGTCAGTCAGTCAGTCCTGTCAGATCTGTCAGTCAGTCAGATCTGTCAGTCAGTCAGTCCTGTCAGATCTGTCAGTAAGTCAGTCCTGTCAGATCAGTCAGTCAGTCCTGTCACATCAGTCAGTCAGTCCTGTCAGATCAGTCCGGTCAGTCCTGTCCGGTCCCGTCCTTTCAGTCCGGTCCGTTCAGTCCAGTCAAAAAATATAAAAATAAAATGGCCCGTCAGACTTATACCGCAGAGGAGGTGTATGCCCTGCTGTGTTCTGACACTGATGACAGCGCAATCTCAGATGGAGATATGGATTCTGAGGGCTTTAGTAGCGGCGACACTGAGAGCCCAGAAATGAGCAGTGATTCTGTTCCATCCTCAAGCCCAAGGACCAGTACAGCAATAGGAGCAAATAGCGCTACTGGAGAAACGTCTCCAAATCAGGGAACACTGCCCAGTACAAGCGCTGTCCCTGCTACTAGTGAATTGGCGCACGCCAGTGTACAAGGGGCGTTGCCACATGATCTAGCATTTCCCAGATGGGAGGCTTCAGATTCGGCTGCTCCATTCAGCCCTGATTTCAACGCCATTCCTGGTATAAATGTGGAGGTGGAAGATTTTGGACCAATTCATTTTTTTAATTTGTTTTTTACAGACAGCTTGCTAGAGCATATTGTCGTGCAAACAAATTTATACGCGTCCCAATTCATAAGCCAGAATCCCCGATCTTACTATGCTAGGGCAAATTTATGGACACCAACTAATGTCCCGGAAATAAAAAATTTTTTAGGACTTATATTTGCCATGGGGCTTGTTAAAAAACCGAGCATTCGATCCTACTGGTCCAACCACCCTGTTCAAGCCACCCCTATGTTTTCAGTCATTCTGCCTAGGACCCGTTATGAAATGCTCATGCGGTTTTGGCATTTTAACGACAATAGTCAATGCCTGCCCAGAAATGCCCCAGAACATGACAGGTTATATAAAATTAGACCCATCATTGAAAATTTGTCAGAAAAATTCTTAAGCCTCTACACCCCAACACAAAATATTTCTATAGACGAGTCCCTTGTAAAATTCAAAGGAAGACTGCACCTCAAGCAATTTATCCCATCTAAAAGGGCAAGGTTTGGAATAAAGCTCTATAAAATGTGCGAAAGTTCAACCTGATACACATCCGCTTTTCGCATATATGAGGGGAAAGATAGCCAACTAAACCCACCAGGATGCCCTACTTATCTGGGGACATCTGGAAAAATTGTTTGGGAGCTGATAAGTCCATTTTTTCAAAAAGGCTACAATCTATATGTGGACAATTATTACACCAGCATACCCCTATTTAAAAGTCTGGTTGAACACAACATCGGGGCTTGTGGGACCATCCGTAAAAACCGTCAGGGGTTTTCACAACCATTGGTCAACCAAAAGTTTCAAAAGGGGCAGTCAGGGGCTGTACGCAACGGAGAGCTGCTTGCCCTGAAATATAGGGATAAGAGGGATATTTTTGTCCTCAGCTCGATCCACACAGATGCCACAAGGGCCACTGTAGAACTAGGATCCACCACTCCGAAGCAAAAACCTGTGTCAGTCATTGACTACAACAAACACATGGGGGGTGTGGACCTTGCAGACCAGGTTCTACAGCCATACCAGGTATCAAGAAAGTCCTATACCTGGTATAAAAAGTTGGTTATTTATTTGTTTCAGGTGGCCACATACAATTCTTTTGTGTTGTACAAAAAAGCAGGAAATTCAGATCCTTTTCTTGATTATCAAGAAAAGGTAATTGAAAATCTTGTCTTTCAAAGTGTTAGCCCCGCTCATCCATTAGAATCTGAGGATGTGAAAAGACTCACTGAGCAACATTTTATTGCACTTATTCCAGCTACGGAAACAAGAAGGAACCCCCAGAAAAGATGTCGTGTATGTACTAAGAGAGGAATGAGGCGTGATACCCGCTACTATTGCCCACAATGCCCATCATTGCCAGCCTTATGCGTCACTGACTGCTTTAAAATCTTCCACACAGAACCACGTTTTTAAACTGTAAAAATGTATCCCAATTTGTCATTCAAACATTTGGTTCATTTAGTGAATGACACATTCGAGTAGAGCTCACTTAATTGCCAGGGGGGGTTCTCCAGAATCTAAACCTTCCATTGCGTGCTTGTTTCTGGAAATCATCCATTGAGTTAAAATGGTCACTAAACCCATAGATGAATTCCCAGAGGGGTTTCATTTCCAAAATGGGGTCACTTCAGGGGGGATTCTTTAGCTCTGGTACTCTGAAAAGTGCCAGAACAGCATAATCCCCCCTGAAGTGACCCCATTATAGAAATGACACCTCTGTGGGAATTCATCTATGGGTTTAGTGACCATTTACCTATCTACTTATTTTCCCACCACTAGATTAATTTATACAGAGGAGTAGATTGTAAAATTCGGTCACTTGTTGTGGGTTTCCTCTGTTTAGGCACCTCAGGGGCTCTCCAAATGCAACATGGCGTCCGCTATCCATTCCAGTCAAATTTCCATTCCAAAAGTCAAATGGCGCTCCTTACCTTCCAAGCCATGCCGTGCGCCCAAACAGTGGCTTTGCACCACATATGGGGTATCAGCGTGCTCAAGAGAAATTGCACAACACATTTTGGGGTCCTTTTTTTCTGGCTGCCCTTGTGAAAATTAAAAAATTGAGGCTAAAGTAGCAGTTTTGTGTTAAAAATGTGTTTTTTTATTTTCACACTTCAACATTATAAAATTCTGTGAAGCCCCTGGGGGTTCAAGGTGCTTACCATACATCTAGATAAGTTCCTTGAGGGGTCTAGTTTCCAAAATGGGGTCACTTGTTGGGGGTTTCCTCTGTTTAGGCACCTCAGGGGCTCTCCAAATGCAACATGGCGTCCGCTATCCATTCCAGTCAAATTTCCATTCCAAAAGTCAAATGGCGCTCCTTACCTTCCAAGCCATGCCGTGCGCCCAAACAGTGGCTTTGCACCACATATGGGGTATCAGCATGCTCAGGAGAAATTGCACAACACATTTTGGGGTCCATTTTTTCTGGCTGCCCTTGTGAAAATTAAAAATTTGAGGCTAAAGTAGCAGTTTTGTGTTAAAAATGTGTTTTTTTATTTTCACACTTCAACATTATAAAATTCTGTGAAGCCCCTGGGGGTTCAAGGTGCTCACCACACATCTAGATAAGTTCCTTGAGGGGTCTAGTTTCCAAAGTGGGGTCACTTGTTGGGGGTTTCCTCTCTTTAGGCACCTCAGGGGCTCTCCAAATGCAACATGGCGTCCGCTATCCATTCCAGTCAAATTTCCATTCCAAAAGTCAAATGGCGCTCCTTACCTTCCAAGCCATGCCGTGCGCCCAAACAGTGGCTTTGCACCACATATGGGGTATCAGCGTGCTCAGGAGAAATTGCACAACACATTTTGGGGTCCATTTTTTCTGGCTGCCCTTGTGAAAATTAAAAATTTGAGGCTAAAGTAGCAGTTTTGTGTTAAAAATGTGTTTTTTTATTTTCACACTTCAACATTATAAAATTCTGTGAAGCCCCTGGGGGTTCAAGGTGCTCACCACACATCTAGATAAGTTCCTTGAGGGGTCTAGTTTCCAAAATGGGGTCACTTGTTGGGGGTTTTCTCTGTTTAGGCACCTCAGGGGCTCTCCAAATGCAACATGGCGTCCGCTATCCATTCCAGTCAAATTTCCATTCCAAAAGTCAAATGGTGCTCCTTACCTTCCAAGCCATGCCGTGCGCCCAAACAGTGGCTTTGCACCACATATGGGGTATCAGCGTGCTCAGGAGAAATTGCACAACACATTTTCGGGTCCATTTTTTCTGGCTGCCCTTGTGAAAATTAAAAATTTGAGGTTAAACTAGCAGTTTTGTGAAAAAAAGTTAAATGTTCATTGTTTTCTTCCACATTCCAAAAATTCCTGTGAAGCACCTGAAGGGTTAATAAACTTCTTGAATGTGGTTTTGAGCACCTTGAGGGGTGCAGTTTTTAGAATGGTATCACTTTTGGGTATTTTCTGTCAGAAAGGCTCCTCAAAGTCACTTCAAATAAGATGTGGTCCCTAAAAAAAATGTTTTTGTAAATTTTGTTGTAAAAATGAGAAATCGCTGGTCAACTTTTAACCCTTATAGCTTCCTAACAAAAAAAAATTTTGGTTCCAAAATTGTGTTGATGTGAAGTAGACATGTGGGCAATGTTAATTATTAACTATTTTGTGTGATATATCTCTCTGATTAAAGGGCATGAAAATTCAAAGTTTGAAAATTGCAAAATTTTCAAAATTTTTGCCAAATTTCCGATTTTTTCACAATCAAACGCAAGTGATATCGAAGAAATTTTACCACTATCATGAAGTACAATATGTCACAAAAAACTATCTCAGAATCAGGGGCATCCGTTGAAGCGTTCCAGAGTAATTACCTCATAAAGTGACAGTGGTCAGAATTGAAAAAATTGGCCCGGTCACGAAGGCAAAAACAGGCTCTGGCGCGAAGTGGTTAATTAACTAATAAAGGTATGATTTTTAAGGGTAATAAATCTTTGTGAGACATGGAAGAACTTCGCGCAGCCATTGAAGAGGAGTGGACCAACATTCCACAGGCCACAATCAACTACCTGATCAACTCTATGGGAAGGAGATGTGTTGCTCTGCGTGAGGCAAATGGTTCTCATACCAGATACTGACTGGTTTACTGACTGTCCCCCCTCCTCCAGGATCAACCCAGTACTGTAAAACTGCACATTTTAGAGTGGCTTCTTATTGTGGCCAGCCTAAGGCACACCTGTGCAATAATCATGCCGTCTAATCATCTTCTTGATATGCCACACCTGTGAGGTGGATGGGTTATCTCGGCAAAGGACAAGAGCTCACTAACACAGATTTAGACAAATTTGTGAATAATATTTAAGAGAAAAAAGGCCTTTTGTATTTATAGAAAAAGTCTTAGATCTTAGAGTTCAGCTCTTGAAAAATGGAAACAAAAACAAAAGTGTTGAGCTTATATTTTTCTTCAGTGTGCATATATATATATACGGTATATAAAATATGCACAGTCCACCATCCTTACATGTATTTTATTGAATGAAAGTAACATGCTTTCATTTTTTTGTCAGCTTGTGAAATAGTACCCATCTTCACCTATAGTACATCACATGACATAGTTACTTGCAAGGTACATTAATTTGGAAAACCATTAAAAAGTAGGTCTGCATGCACTAATACCTTCGTCGATGTCTGAGTGGTCTGTCTTCATTTACTCTATTTATAATTGCAGGCAGTAGGTCAGATTATTTGAGGCAGAGCTCATCATCTTGCTGAAGCTGTTCTTGTTTCAGTACAAGTGGACTCTAGATGCGGCACCTGCTAATGTGAAAGAAATTGAGTCGATCAAGTTACACAGTTTTAGTCGATCGCAGAAGACTTATTTCTCTGCACATTACAATCTAACACACCATATTAAACACAAATGTTCTGCATATAATTGCTTATCATGCTCTGCAAAGTCCACTTATCAGTATACTCTATGCCGAAGGATATGGAATACTTTTTTAATGGATAGCTCGTGATTTAGGACACTTCTAGAATTTGAATATTTATGAATTCACAAAATCAGTCCAGTCTACTAGGTTTGTACTCAAGTAGTTCAATAATTAAATATAGACTGCTTTGCAGACAATAACTTTGTTACAAATAAAATACAAATAAATACACACATTTTACAATCACATTCCAATAATTCAGGAGCTGTAAAACAAGACAAATGTAAGGTTGCTAATGGCAACTCCACCAATATATTTATACACATATTTGAAACGAAAAAGTTATATAAAGCAAGTGCTGAAGATGGATTTGAGACTCCTGCAATGCTCATGTCAACCATGTACAAAAAATCTGATTAACTAAAGATACTTTGGAAATTGACACAATACAAAATTAATTCAGCAATTAGATGAAATATAATTTAACAAATAACTTATTCAAATTTTTGGGGAGGTGATGGAAAAAAACAGCAATTCTGCTGTTTTTTTTAGAACTTTCTTTTACACCATGAACTATGAGGTATAAATTCAATATTAACTTTATTCTATCATTTGCAATGGTTACAAAGAAGCGAAGTTTATATATATTTTATGCTTTAGTACTTGTTATAAATATTGTACTTTGGTGTATGTCAATATAGGTGTATAATGACTTGTTTATTGAGAAAGAGGTTGTAAATTTTTTTTTAAACATGAAACCAAGTTGGGTGTAGATAGTATGGAGTTTCTGCAAAGGCCGCACACATATCCAGTCAGAGCAGCTGAATAGATGCAACAAAATAACAGAGGCGATCCAGCGAAGTGGAGGCTCTCAATCAATCAGTGTTTCCATAAAACATAGCGTTTATTCATCCATTTAAAAACGAAGCTCCAAAAATGGAATATGGCCATAAGGCATAATAGAATACTAATGACCAGACCTACTCTTTTCAACTTGCGTCTTACTAATGGTCTAACCCACTGACTAACAATCACTCCTATATAGGAAATGTAAATTCCCGTATTTTTCGGACTATAAGACGCATCGGACCATAAGACGCACCCCAAATTTTGGGGTGGAAAATAGAAAAAAATATTTTTTATAAGATGGGGGTCCATCTTATAGTCTGAATAGGTACGGTATCTTACCTGGGGGCAGTGGAGTGAGGGTCACAGGAGGCAAGGTCCCTCAGGAAGTTGGCAGCTGCAGCAGAAGACGCCAGATGCTGTGGAGCCTGTGTCGGGCCAGGGCCTGGCTGAGGCCCTTAGCCTGGCAGGTTCCTGTGTGGAGGCCTCTGGCTGGGGCTGAGGCTGGAGCCTCTGGCTGGGGCTGAGGCCGGGGCCTCTGGCTGGCGCTGAGTCTGGGACCTCTGGCTGGGGCTGGGACCTCTGGCTGAGGCCTCTGGCTGGGGCTGGGGCGAGGCCTCTGGCTGGGGTTGGGGCCGAGGCCAAGGCCGGGGCTTCTGGCTGGGGCCAAGGTCCAGGCCTCTGGCTGGGTCTGGGGCCAAGGCCGGGGCTTCTGGCTGGGGCCAGGGCCTATGGCTGGGGCCTTTACTGGGCTACGGTTGGTGCTGGTCTGTGAGTAGCGAAGCAGTGCGGCCTGCGTAGGTTTCTGGTGTGCGTGGCCATCTTCCTAGAGCTGTGATCTACAGGGAAATGGCTCACAGCTCTAGGAAGATGGCCGCCCACACCGAAAACCTGCGCAGGCCGCACGCCGCTCTCAGCCCGACACCGGCCCCAGCCCCAGTACCGGCCAGGCACAGTTGCCGGCCCCAGCCGCTCACCTCTGCTGCCGCTGCCACCACCGCTACCACTGCCGCAGGTAACGTTCAGACCATAAGATGCACCCCCCATTTTCCTGCCAAATATTGGGGGAAAAAAGTGCGTCTTATGGTCCAAAAAATACAGTAAATGTGCGTTTCTTAGTATAATGTGATTAGCTTAGTCAGAAGGTGTCACTAGTATGAAGTCTAAAAGCAAATAGAGTTAGTATAATCTCTATGATGTAGGGGGCACAGGAGGGCAGATAGTTCCCATCCACAAAGGGCCTCAACTGCCTGGGTGAGTTTGTCTAATTTTTGAATAGTACCATTTTTTCACTTGAGATAATGGGTACCTCACCCTGGCTGTACTGATACTTGGTATTTTTTCTATGTCCCCATTCCTCCCTCGGTTTCTTGTCCCTCTTTTTCCCCTCCTTCCTCTTTTTATCTTTAACTCTTTGTGAACTGTACCTGTATCCACCTTGGATAAGAATATATACCTATGAGGGATTTCAAGTTGTAGCGGGATGTTCCCGTGTCCAATGATCACCCAATGTTTTTGTATGCATCCCTTTGGTGTCACTATTTATATATTTATATTTGAATAATAAAATATTGTCCCTTTATGCCATTTTTACTCGTTTTCGCTTATTCTAAAATAATGCAATGTGGTGTGGAATAGACCGGTATAAAACAACGTCACACAAAAGCCATTTATAACGAGCCAACCAGTGAAAATTGTCAAAAACTGAAGAGACATATTTAGAATCTGTAATATAACTAGGGGTGTCCTGGACCAAGGGTTGTAAGTAGAGATTAGCGAGCATGCTCGCTACTGCTCGGTGCTCGCCAGAACATCTCACTGCTCGAGATTCTCGGCGCTCGCCGAGCATTTCCTGGGTTGCTTGGCGAGAGCTCGGGTCCCCTCCCTGCATGTTTGGCGCTCTCTAGAGCGCCAATCAACATGCAGGGATTGTCTGCCACACACTGTAATGTTGCAGCCATATTGGTTGTGGCATTACAGTGATTGGCTGGCTGCACAGCGTTATCAGGTCAATATCAGACCTGGTGCTGCCATGCTTGTCACAGTCACTCTGGAATCAGACAGTGTAGGGAGAGCTGCTGCTGAGCTAGGGAGAGATTTGTTTGTTTCTAGTTGATGTAGGTATACCAGACTATACTAGAGACACATGTCCATCTCAACTAACAGTCCTTCTGAGGACTAATCCAACTGCAGAGATATCAGTCCTAGGCAGGCAGGCAGGGTATATAGCAGACTGGAGTGCACATAGCGAAAGGGTCCATTCCAGTTCTGTCTGCAGGTGCTTTTACTGATATTTGTAGAAATAGCCCCAGGTATTTTTTTTTTTATCTTAATCCTGATTATTTGCTTAAAAATCAATCCAGAGAACACCGTTTTTCTGCGCCATTTGCTTGTTGGCATTGCAGAATACAGCTAGGTCCTTTCAATATTACAGCACTAAAAATCCAGCTATTTAAAACTGTGGTTTGTCCATCACACGGATCACATATATTTTGGCTGAAAATATTGCCATTTCTGGCCTCCATTAAAATTTTGTTGCAGTGTGTCAGTGAACTTATTGACACAAGGTTGTCGCCGTTAAAAATTGTTACCTACAGGCCAGCTATTTTAAACTGCGGTCTGTCCGTCACACGGATCACATATAATTGCACTGAAAATTCTTTCGTTTCTGTCCGCCCTTAAAATTTTGTTTCAGTGTGTCAGTGAAGTTATTGACTCCAGTTTGCTGATAAAGATAGTTACCTACAGGTCAGCTATTTAAAACTGTGGTTTGTCCGTCACGCGGATCACATATAAGTTAGCTCCAAATTCAGCCATTTGCAGTGAGTGTGGAAAATATTGTCTTCCATTTAAAATGGGCAAGGCACGTGGCAAGGGACGGGGAACTGGACATGATGGTGATGGTGCTTGCAGAGGCCGAGGCCGTGGGCAAGCTGAAATTGTGCCACAGCAAGCACCCACATCTTCTCGCTCAACCTTCCTGTCCAAATTAATAGGGGACCGCAGAACACCAGTATTCAACACAGAGCAGCATGAAAAGGTTATTGGTTGGATAGCAGATAATGCTTCCAGTCACTTAGCCACCGCCACCACCCTGTCTTCCACATGGTCAAGTCTCAGTAGCCGTGAGTCTGGACCGCATATTCCTCACCCTGATCCTCCTTCCTCCCACCATCCCGAGTGCCCAGAGACTACTGATCCCACACTTGGACACTCCGAAGAGCTGTTCACTTTTCCATGTAGCGATGCCCAAATATTTTAGCAGCCATGGTCATACGAAGGCGACGGTGGGAAAGTGTCACAAGAGGTGGACGACGATGAGACACAATTGCCAGAAAGTCAGGAGGAGGACCAGGGTGTGGAAGTGGAAGACGAGGTGGTGGAAGATATAGTAACTGACCCAACTTGGCAGGAGGACATGCAGAGCGAGGACAGCAGCACATAGGGGGAGGGAGGCAGAGCACCCCAACAGGTAGGAAGAAGCAGTGTGGTGGCCGCAGACAGAAGGCGGGCAACCATTCCCGCAACACCTACATGACGGAAGTTTCCAGTACAACTGTTAGGTCTTCCCGACTCTGGTTGTTTTTAAAGACTCTGCCGATAATCCCAAAAATGCCATTTGCACCACCTGCTAGGCCAGCATCAGCAGGTGTACCACAACTACCAGCCTGACCACCACCAGCATGATCAGGCACCTGGCAGCAAAGCACCCAACTTTGTGGGCCAAACCCCAGGGTCCAGGAACAGTGTCTGCGGGTGACACCACTGCTTCTTCCGCTGTTGTGCGTGCAAGCCAATCCTCTGTCCATAGTGCATGCGAAGATGCCTCCTGCGCTGCACCTGTCATTGCATACTCTCAACTAGCACCATCAGCAAGCACATCCTTATCCCAGCGGAGCGTTCAGTTGTCCATACCCCACTACTTGGAATGCAAGTGCAAATACGCAGTCAACACCCCACAGGCCACACTACTAAATTCTCACATTTCGCGACTGGTTTTGCTCGAAATGTTGCCTTTTAGGCTCGTTGAGACAGAAGCTTTCCGCAACCTGATGGCAGCGGCCGTCCCTCTGTACTCGGTCCCCAGCCACCACTATTTCTCCCGGTATGCAGTCCCCGCATTACACAAGCACGTGTCCCACAACATTAGCCGTGCCCTCAACAATGCAGCTACTGGGAAAGTCCACCTAACCACGAACACGTGTACATGTTCCTGTGGGCAGGAATGGTACATCTCGCTGACGGCACACTGAGTTAACATAGTGGAAGCCAGGACCCAGTCGGACCTTGGGACGGAACACATCCTCCTGACGCCGAGGATTGCGGGCCCTAGGTCAATCATGGTAGCCCCCACTGTCTACAGGTCCTGCACCTCAACCTCCTCCTCCTCTTCAGCCTCCATCTCCGAAATGACCACATCAGTCACAAGCTGGAAGCACTGCAGCACTGCTTCGAACAAGGGGCAACAGGCTATGCTGAAGCTAATATGCTTAGGTGACAAATCGCACAATACTGAAGAGTTGTGGACAGCTCTGAAAGAGCAGGCACATCTGTGGCTGACACAGCTGAACCTACAGCCAGGCATGGTCATGTGTGTCAATGGCCGGAACCTGGTAGCGGCTCTGAGGCGAAGCGAACTCACACATGTAACATGCCTGGCCTATGTGCTTAACCTCGTGGTTCAGCAGTTTCTCAAAAGCTACCCGGAGCTTCCAGATCTGCTTGTTAAAGTATGCTGCCTGTGTGCCCATTTTAGAAAGTCAGCTACAGCTTCCGCCGCCCTTGCCGTGCTTCAGCAGTATTTTCAGCTTCCAGATCTCCAACTCAGGTGTGATGTCCCCACATGTTGGAACTCTATACTGCTTATGTTGGAATGTATTTGTGAGCAGAAGAGGGAAGTTGTTGACTGCCAGCATCAACAAGGCCGTCGGTATTCAGTTCAGACTCCACACATAAGACCTCAGGAGTGGACATGGACGTCAGACATCTGTACCATCCTCCAAAATTTTGAGGACTCCACCAAGATGGTGAGCGGCGATGATGCCATAATTAGCATCACCATCCCGCTTCTCTGTCTTCTGAAACACTCTTTGCTCACAATCAAAGAGGATGCATTGCAGGCAGAGCAGGAAGAGATGGAGCAAGGGACCATACAGGGTGATTACACACAGCCCAGCCTCATCTCATCCCGATGTAGATTGGGCGACAATGAGGAAGAGGTGGAGGAGGAGGAACAGGAGCTAGTTTCATGCGCTATAGATGGTACTACCTGCACAACTGTCATACCGTCTGTTCAGCGTGGATGGCCTGAGGACAGGGAGTAAGAGGAGGTGGAGGAAGAGGAGGAGTAGAGCATAGTGTCTCTTGCTGAGGACATGGAAGTCTTACCTGTTAAACTCAGCCATGGACATACTGCTATGTTACGCTGACTTTCCTGCGACCCTTGCATTCTCAAAATTTTGGGTGACAGTCATCACTAGTTGGTGACACTTCTAGACCCACGCTACAAGGAGAATTTTATATCTTATTCCTGAGGCGAACAAGTTTATAAAAATGGGGCAGTACCAGAAGGCCCTTGTTGTGGAACTATTAAAAAACTTCCCATCTGAAAACACTGGTGGCAGAGGTCACAGGAGTAGAAGGAGTACAGCTGAGAGAGACACAACTCCAATCAAGCAGAGGCAAGGGAACACTGTCAAAGTTCTGGGAGAGTTTTCTCACCCCCTCCCATCACACAGGCCCTGAGGCGCAGGGTACTCTCATAAGGAGTGCAAAGTTTAGGAAGATGCTAAGGGAGTACCTTGCCGACCCCATCAATGTCCTCCGTGATTCCTCTGTGCCTTATAATTATTGGGTATCCAAGCTGGAAATGTGGAATGAACTAGCTCTCTTTGCCTTGGAGGTCCTTGCCTGCCGTGCCGCTAGCGTTTTGTCAAGCGGGTTTTTAATGCTGCTGGTGGAATTATAACTGATAAGCACATCCGCCTGTCAACTGAAAATGCTGACAGGCTGACTCTTATAAAAATGAACAAGGGCTGGATTGGGCCAGACTTCTCAACACCACCGAATGATAGCAGCGTAACATAAACTCAAATCCAGTGGTTTTTTTTGGGAGGTGTATTCCCATGCACCTCCTCACACCCACACTTGGGTATACGCTTCCTGATTTTGACTATTTGCACTTGTCCTCCTCCTTCTCCTCATCCTTATCCTCCACTACCATATCACCAGGATGACAGTGGTCTGTGATGCAACACCCACATAATTTTTTTAAAGGGTAAATTTTTATACAGTAAGTTCATGTATAGCCCCCAGGGGTAAATGTTTGTCAGCCCATACACTTAGTGCTTTGGCATTACAAGTATACGAGACCTGTTCCTTAATAAGGGTAACATTTTTTTATGATGCCCTCTTCCACGTCTTTTCCAAGGGCATTGGAGTGCCTCCCAATTTTTGACAGCCCTTGCATTCACTGCATAGGCCAACATTATGAGAGACTCACTTCCTAATAATGGAAATATTTTTTCAGGAGGCCCTCTGACCTCCACATCTCTTCCAAGGGGCATTGCAGTGCCTCCAAATTTTTGGCAACCCTTGCATACACTGCATAGGCAAACACAATGGGAGACCCACTTCCTAATAATGGGAACATTTTTTTTCAGGAAGCCCTCCTCTACGTCTCTTCCAAGGGGCATTGGAGTAGGTCCATATTTTTGGCAACCCTTGCATTCACTGCATAGGCAAACCCAATGGGAGACCCACTTCCTAATAATGGGAACATTTTTTTTCAGGAAGCCCTCCTCTACGTCTCTTCTAAGGGGAATTGCAGTAGGTTCAAATTTTTAGCAGCCCTTGAATTCACTACATAGACAAACAGTATGGGAGACCTACTTCCCAATAATGGGAACATTATTTTCAGGAGGCCCTCCTCTAAGTCTCTTCAAAGAGGTATTAGGGTACATACAAATTTTGGGCAGACCTGCCACTCACTGCATACGCAATAACAGTATAGGAGACCCTCTCTTTGGTAATGAGAACAACAAAGCATAGCCGGCTGATGGCTCTCTAAGAATAGTGAGGGCCGACGGCTGACCCCTTAAGAATAGCAAAGGCCACCTGATGGCCCTATAAAAATAGGCTTTGTGACTTTCAGAGTTCCTCCTTCATAAATGAAACAGGATGTGTATGATCATGTCTCACACCACATGGCCAGATAAGGTTGTAAAATGTTAAAATGACATTTCCTGGTGAATGCGTTTATCATGGTTGAAAGCAATGCAGAAGTGCAAAAATGCATCAAAAACGCTACTCAAGGTTTGGAGGAGTATTTTTGTTTTTGCTTATTTATTTTGCCTTATATACAAGTCATTACCCTGGAAAGGATGTTCCTTAAAATATTTCCCAGGAAAATCCATTTTGGTTTCGTTTTTGCTTTATTGTGAGTCCGTAAAAGTGGCGTAATACCTCTGACAACGTTGTTGACAGCAGTGAACTGGGAGTCAGAAATGCTTCCAGGGGTCTTCCCCATGCTGATCCATGTTATTTGATATTTTGTCCATCGATTTGGGCAATTTTTAGGCCCTCTGCAGACCGCCAGCGGGAGCCACCTGAAAAATGCTTGAGTTTTCCTATAGACTTACACTGGGCTCGTTTAACTTTGTTAAATATGCAAATTTTGAAAAGGAGGAAATGACCACCCGGGCAGGCCTCAACTGCAAGCACTCTTGCTGGTAAATATTTATTTAAAGTGATGCTAACACCTTTGAACTTAGAATCGTGGTTGAAACCACTGGATATAGTATCTGGGTCTATGCACAGGCATGTGATCTGTCTTTAATGCAGTATATACGGTACAGACCAAAACTTTGGACACACCTTCTCATTTAAAGATTTTTTTGAATTTTCTTGACTATGGAAATTTTACATTCATACTGAAAGCATCAAAACTATGAATTAACACATGTGGAATTATATACTTAACAAAAAAGTGTGAAACAACTCAAAATATGTCTTATATTCTAGGTTCTTCAAAGTAGCCACCTTTTGCTTTAATGACTGCTTTGCACACTCTTGGCATTCTCTTGATGAGCTTCAAGAGGTAGTCACCAGAAATGGTTTTCACTTCACAGGTGTGCCCTGTCAGGTTTAATAAGTGGGATTTCTTGCCTTATAAATGGGGTTGGGACCATCAGTTGTGTTGTGCAGAAGTCTGGTGGATACACAGCTGATAGTCCTACTGAATAGACTGTTAGAATATGTATTATGGCAAGAAAAAAGCAGCTAAGTAAAGAAAAACGAGTGGCCATCATTACTTTAAGAAATGAAGGTCAGTCAGTCCGAAAAATTGGGAAAACTTTGAAGGTGTCCCCAAGTGCAGTTGCAAAAACCATCAAGCGCTACAAAGAAACTGGCTCACATGAGGACCGCCCCAGGAAAGGAAGACCAAGAGTCACCTCTGCTGCAGGGTAAGTTTATCCGAGTCACCAGCCTCAGAAATCGCAGGTTAACAGCAGCTCAGAATAGAGACCAGGTCAATGCCACACAGAGTTCTAGCAGCAGACACATCTCTTCAACAACTGTTAAGAGGAGACTTTGTGCAGCAGGCCTTCATGGTAAAATAGCTGCTAGGAAACCACTGCTAAGGACAGGCAAAAAGCAGAAGAGACTTGCTTGGGCTAAAGAACCCAAGAAATGGACATTAGACCAGTGGAAATCTGTGCTTTGGTCTGATGAGTCCAAATTTGAGATCTTTGGTTCCAACCAGCGTGTCTTTGTGCGACGCAGAAAAGGTGAACGGATGGACTCTACATGCCTGGTTCCCACCATGATGCATGGAAGAGGAGGTGTGATGGTGTGGGGGTGCTTTGCTGGTGACACTGTTGGGGATTTATTCAAAATTGAAGGCATACTAAACCAGCATGGCTACCACAGCATCTTGCAGCGGCATGCTGTTTTATCCAGTTTGCGTTTAGTTGGACCTTCATTTATTTTTCAACAGGACAATGACCCCAAACACACCTCCAGGCTGTGTAAAGGCTATTTGACCAAGAAGGAGAGTGATGGGGTGCTACGCCAGATGACCTGGCCTCCACAGTCACCAGACCTGATCCCAATCGAGATGGTTTGGGGTGAGCTGGACCGCAGAGTGAAGGCAAAAGGGCCAACAAGTGCTAAGCATCTCTGGGAACTCCTTTAAGATTGTTGGAAGACCATTTCCGGTGACTACCTCTTGAAGCTCATCAAGAGAATGCCAAGAGTGTGCAAAGCAGTCATCAAAGCAAAAGGTGGCTACTTTGAAGAATCTAGAATATAAGACATATTTTCAGTTGGTTCACACGTTTTTGTTAAGTATATAATTCCACATGTGTTAATTCATAGTTTTGATGCCTTCAGTGTGAATGTACAATTTTCATAGTCATGAAAATACAGAAAAATCTTTAAATGAGAAGGTGTGTCCAAACTTTTGGTCTGTACTGTATATACTAGCTATTGAACCCATTCTACGCCCCGGTGGCAAGCCTTTTTATTGGTATATGGTCACCCATCTTCTTATATGCTGTGCCCATCCTGGTATTTGTGCTGCCCCCATCCTGGTATTTGTGGCCCCCCATTCTGGTATTTGTGCTACCCCATCCTGTTATGTGCTGCCCCCATCCTGTCCTTGTATGCATGGCTCCCTTTTCCCCAATCCTGGTATGTATGGCCCCCTCAACCTTATGCTGGTATGCATGTACCCCTCATCCTCATCCTGGTATGCATGTGTTATGGAGACCCTCTTTGGTTTAAGGAGAACTTTGGTTTAGACAGCAATGGGTCTTCACATTGCCAGTGATATTCAAATTAAGATACTTCATCGATGAAGGGAGAGAGACAGAATACATGTGACATTCATTGTCAGCAAGAAGAGTCTTCTGGTGTGGCAGCATAGACTCACCAATTTATTAGCTAGAGAAAAAGCGGAAATTCATTGTTACATACAACTGAACAGACAACTGAAATAGCTTATCAGTAACAAACATATTTCCCTTTGCCCAACATAAAAAAACTTCTCAGAGACTTCACAGGAAACCAGTATCTTAGTCAGACATTTCACAATGTATGTCTTAAAACACTCAAGCAGACTTCAGATGTAGTAAAAATATAAATTGATTTTCTAATTAATAATGATATCTAGGTATTAAAAATTAACCATAACACATGGCACCCCTCATCCCCCAATTCTGGTATGCATGGCACCCCATCCCTCATCCTGGTATGTATGGCACCCTTCATCCCAATTCTGGTATGCATGGCCCCCTTATCTCCAAATCCTGGTATGCATGGCACCTCTCATCCCCCAATCCTGGTATGCATGGCACCCCTCATCCACAATCCTAGTATGCATGGCACCCCTCATCCCAATCCTGGTATGCATGGCACCCCTCATCCCTATCCTGGTATGCATGGCACCCCTCATCCCTATCCTGGTATGCATGGTACCCCCTCATCTCTATCCTGGTATGTATGGTACCCCTCATCCATATCCTGGTATGCATAGCACCCCTAATCCCTATCCTGGTATGCATGGTACCCCTTCATCTGTATCCTGGCATGCATGGTACCCGCTCATCCGTATCCTGGTATGCATGGTACCCCCTCATCCCTATCCTAGTATGCATGGTACCCCCTCATCCCTTTCCTGGTATGCATCGTATCCCCTCATCCCTACCCTGGTATATATGGTACCACATCCTGGTATGCATGGTACCCCATCCCTCATCCTGGTATGCATAGTACCCCCTCATCCCTATCCTGGTATGTACTGTACCCCTCATCCCTATCCTAGTATGCATGGTACCCCTCATCCCCAATCCTGGTATGCATGGTACCCCATCCCTAATCCTGGTATGCATAGTACCCCTTCATCCCTATCCTGGTATCCATACTACCCCATCCCTCATCCTGATATGCATGGTACCCCCTCATCCCTAGCCTAGTATGCATGGTACCCTTCATCCCTATCACGCTGCACACACGCAAAAAATAAACACTTATGCTCACCTTTCTTCCCTGTGCTCCAGTGCTGTGCCCCATTCTGCCGGAGGCCGGGGAGGAGTGTGGTGCCAGAGTACATGCGTGCCCATACCGCGCTGTCTGGTGCCATTTTGCTGAAGACACACAGCAAATGTGTCTTCAGTAAAATGTCACCCGATAGCGCGCTATGTGCATGCGCAGAATCTAACACCTCACACCTGCGCTGGTCTCCGGCCAGAACAGAGGCGCCGCGGCAACCACTCATCCCCCAATCAGGTAAGTATGTAAGTATGGTGACAGAGATCGCGGTATGCATTCAGTGTCTACGCATACCGCGATCTCCGGCGCCATACACTCCTCTTACCTGTAACGGCTCGCTGCATTCTTCTGTCTGGAGCCAGACTGTGCAGCTGCATCGTGCTTGCTCAGTCTATAAAGGCTTCGAACAGAGGGACGCATCTACGATTAAATTATAAATACGTATGTATGTGTAACATCCCTGGTGGCGGGCTTGCATGGCTTACCATCTCCAACCATGCAACACCGCAATCTTACCTTTCAGGCCAGGCTGCACACTTTTCCTCCAGTGCCTGCTGTTTGTATATCTCTTGTCTGCTGGCTTAGGGTGTCGGCGCTGTCGCTTTCTGATTCTTAAAGCTACAGTGTGTGCAGCCCTAATGCATCCCCAGCCTATTGCTGTGAGTCACTGGATACTTAAACCCCCTCCACCCTGTAGGAGGTGCCTGAGCAAGACTTTCTTACAATCTGTTCTGTGCAACTGTGAGTTGCCAGGTCCTGTCCTGACTCTAGTCTGTCCGCCACCCTGGGGGCTGAGTACCCAGGGCCTCTACCTGTACCTGTGACTTCTTGTCAGCTTCTGCTACCCTGGGGGCTGAGTTCCCAGGCTTATTCCTGTATCTTGCTCCTGGTTCAGATCCTGTCTGAACAGTGTCCTAGTCCATTACTTGTTTGTCTCTATGTCTGTATCTTCCCTCTTTCCTGCAGTATCTGAACCTGCACCTAACTCCAACTCATTGTCTGTGCACTTTTGTACAAGTACCTTGTGTGTATCTGGTTCTGCTCGTTCTGTTTCCATCCCTCAGTATCTAACTCCTGTGTTCCAGCTATCTTCTTGTGTTTTCCAGTCTGTTCCATGTGAACAGAGCCCTGTCCTGTCTACCGCATCTGCGGGTTTTGCTTTGCTCTGCTTGCTCACCGCACCTGCAGTTTTGCTCTGCTTTGCTTGTTCACCGCATCTGCGGGTTTTACTCTGCTTTGCTAGTTCACCGCATCTGTGGTTTTGCTCTGCTTTGCTTGTTCACCGCATCTGCGGATTTTGCTCTGCTTTGCTTGTTCACCGCATCTGCGGTTTTGCTCTGCTTTGCTTCTTCACCGCATGTGCGGGTTTTGCTCTGCTTTGCTTGTTCACCGCATCTGTGGTTTTGCTCTGCTTTGCTTGTTCACCGCAACTGCGGTTTTGCTCTGCTTTGCTTGTTCACCGCATCTGCGGGTTTTGCTTTGCTCTGCTTGCTCACCACACCTGCGGTTTTGCTCTGCTTTGCTTGTTCACCGCATCTGCGTGTTTTGCTTTGCTCTGCTTGCTCACCGCACCTGCGGTTTTGCTCTGCTTTGCTTGTTCACCACATCTGCGGGTTTTACTCTGCTTTGCTAGTTCACCGCATCTGTGGTTTTGCTCTGCTTTGCTTGTTCACCGCATCTGCGGAATTTGCTCTGCTTTGCTTGTTCACCGCATCTGCGGTTTTGCTCTGCTTTGCTTGTTCACCGCATCTGCGGGTTTTGCTCTGCTTTGCTTGTTCACTGCATCTGTGGTTTTGCTCTGCTTTGCTTGTTCACCGCAACTGCAGTTTTGCTCTGCTTTGCTTGTTCACCGCATCGGCGGGTTTTGCTTTGCTCTGCTTGCTCACCGCACCTGCGGCTTTGCTCTGCTTTGCTTGTTCACCGCATCTGCGTGTTTTGCTTTGCTCTGCTTGCTCACCGCACCTGCGGTTTTGCTCTGCTTTGCTAGTTCACTGCATATGCGGTTTTGCTCTGATTTGCTTGTTCACTGCATCTGTGGGTTTTGCTCTGCTTTGCTTGTTCACTGCATCTGCGGTTTTGCTCTGCTTTGCTTGTTCACTGCATCTGTGGGTCTTGCTCTGCTTTGCTAGTTCACCGCATCTGCGGTTTTGCTCTGCTTTGCTTGTTCACCGCATCTGCGGGTTTTGCTCTGCTTAGCTTGTTCACCGCATCTACGGGTTTTGCTCCGCTCTGCTTGTCTACCGCACCTGCAGCTCTGTTCCCTATCCTGCCTACGTTCCTACTTGCCAGTACCCGCCTGTCTGCATGTCAGCCGTGCCTCCATGTGCCTACCTGTCTGCATGCCAGCCGTGCCTGCCAGTGCCCACCTGTCTGCATACCAGCTGTGCCTGTCAATATCCACCTGTCTGCATACCAGCCATGCCTGCCAGTACCCACCAGTCAATATGCCAGTTTAACCTGCCTGTTCCTGCATTCCCCGGTGTGGGTCAACAGCTGTGACCGGGGTGTGACCTGGAGTAGCACCTGGTCCCTCTGCACGGTTCCTCCCTGGTTAATGGAGTCGACTGAGCCACCGTGTGACCTTGGTCGGATCGGGTTGATACTTAGTTACTCTCCTCCAGGCACTCCTCGGTTCATGGTACAGTGGGATCACTAATCACGTTCACGCTAGTCTGCCCGGGCGTGTGCATAACAGTATGTATGTATATGTGTGTGTATATATACAGTACAGACCAAAAGTTTGGATGCACCTTCTCATTTAAAGATTTTTCTGTATTTTCATGACTATGAAAATTGTACATTCACACTGAAGGCATCAAAACTATGAATTAACACATGTGGAATTATAAAGCTAACAAAAAAGTGTGAAACAACTGAAAATATGTCTTATATTCTAGGTTCTTCAAAGTAGCCACCTTTTGCTTTGATAACTGCTTTGCACACTCTTGGCATTCTCTTGATGAGCTTCAAGAGGTAGTCACCGGAAATGGTCTTCCAACAGCTGACACACTCCAGCCTCCATTAGGAGGAACCCAGAGCCAACCGCACCAGCATATGGTCTCACAAGGAGTCTGAGGATCTCATCTTGGTACCTAATGGCAGTCAGGCTACCTCTGGCGAGCACATAGATGGCCCTCTAAAGAAATGCCACCCCACACCATTACTGACCTACTGCCAAACCGGTCATTCTGAAGGATGTTGCAGGCAGCAGATCACTCTCCACGGCATCTCCAGACTCTGTCGCGTCTGTCACATGTATTCAGTGTGAACCTGCTTTCAACTGTGAAGAGCACAGGGCGCCAGTGGCGATTTTGCCAATCCTGGTGTTCTGTGGCATTTCTTTGGAGGGCCGCACAGCCCTCCATGTGCTCGCCAGAGGTAGCCTGACTGCCATTAGGCACTGAGATGAGATCCTCAGACCCCTTGTGAGACCATATGCTGGGGTAGTTGGCCCTGGATTCCTCCTAATGCAGGACAATGCCAGACCTCATGTGGCTGGAGTGTGTCAGCAGTTCCTGCAAGATGAAGGCATTGAAGCTATGGACTGGCCCGCCTGTTCCCCAGATCTGAATCCGATTGAGCACATCTGGGTCATCATGTCTCGCTCCATCCACCCAACGTCACGTTGCACCACAAACTGTTCAGGAGTTGGCGGATGCTTTAATCCAGGTCTGGGAGGAGATCCCACAGGAGACCATCCGCAACCTCATCAGGAGCATGCCCAGGCATTGTAGGGAGGTCATACAGGCACATAGAGGCCACACACAATACTGAGCCTCATTTTGACTTGTTTTTAGGACATTACATCAAATTTGATCAGCCTGTAGTGTGTTTTTCCACTTTAATTTTGGGGGTGACTCCAAATCCAGGCCTCCATTGGTTAATAAATTTGATTTCCATTGATGATTCAATGAGAATATTTCATTCATTCAGATCTAAGATGTGTTATTTGAGTGTTCCCTTTATTTTTTTGAGTAGTGTATATATAGTATGTATAATTCCAATGATAGTGTTTTACTTACATTTTCTTAACATGCTTAATTTGCCTCTCTCATGTCCCTCTAGTTTGTCAGGCAGGCTGATAGCCAGACAGGTTCTCCGGGTAGGCAAGCTGGCGAGCACCACAGATAACAGGCAGGTGCTTCCAGGTAAGCAGGCAGGTGGGCACGGCAGTAGAGGCAGGCAAGCGGGCACGGCAGATAACAGGCAGGTGCTTCCAGGTAAGCAGGCTGGCGGGCACAGCAGGTAACAGGCAGGTGCTTCCAGGTAAGCAGGCAGGCAGAGCCCGTAGACAGACTGGCGGACTGGACTGAAGGCAGACTGTTGGGCTGGAAAATAGTCAGACTGGCGGACTGGACTGAAGTTCAGACTGGCAGATAAGACTGACTTGCAGAGGACCTGACAGCTGAAGCAAAGTAAATATCACAGAGCAGCAACCTTGCACGGGCACCTCCATATTGGAGGAAGTGCCTTTTATAGAGAAAGTCCTCCAGCCATTGGCCGGGGACTTTTTAGGATGGCGCGCGCGGCACCTTTAAGAGGGAGGAGCGCGCGCCCTAAGCACAGTGACGGGGAAACTGCGCGCACCAGCAGCAGCAGCAGGGAGGCCAGAAGACGCCGGAGCAGGACCGCAGCGGTAAGGGGGACGGCGTCTCTGCCTGGCAGGGGGCAGAGACGCCGACGCTACATCTCTAAGGCCTCCTTCATACGTCCGTGTTTCCAGTACGTGTGGTATCCGTTTTTCTTCGGATACCACACATGCTCATTATAACCTATGGTGCTATAATTATTTTAATATTGATTTTTACTTTTTTTTAACACCGCGCACAGCCCTGGCACGGCTGAGGAGACTACTACTCCCATGCAGAAATGCTACAAAGAATGGACATGCTGCAGATTTTAACGCAAAGACAATCCTGAGTGGAAAATTCTGCATCATGTGCACAGCACTTCAGGATTGCCATTGCATTAGCTGGCAGACAGATTAGCATTTTTGATGGATTTCCGTGTGGAAAAAATGCAGCGAAAATGCATCAAAAATGCTCAGTGTACACTTAACCTAACAGATACCCATATCAGCAGATGCCTGAACGAGGTAGTAAACCGTTCAACTGCAGCAAGTTTTTAAAGCAAATTGGCAACACATTTTGCATGTGTAATATGTACATTTTGCTTTGAATCCACTTTGTATTTTATCCCTGCTAAACTGAAAGGCTTGAATTAAGGTGTAAAAGGGAAAATATTATGATATGAATATTCAAATCTATATTACATGCAAATTTTGAAGGAGGAAAATAATGCAGAATCTGAATACGATTTTTAAAATCTCTCATCCACATGCTTAATACCATAATCCACTATAGATCTCACCTATGTAAATCTGCAGGTAAAATTCACAGTCATTTTTATACATGCTCTTTGAAGCCCTGTTTTCCTTCTACTTTTCTCAAGTATCTCATGAATTAGAAAATCTCACAGAATGCCTCTATGAGGGCCGAATAATTTAGGTAGCATCTATCCACATGATAAAGCTCTTGTTTATGTGTGTGATAGTCCCTATATAACATAACATTATAGCTCCATTCATTATGACACACTATGACTGTCTGCCCAGAAACCACGAACCTCTATACAGCAACTCTTTTCTAGTTGTCACATATAGGAATGACTAGAATGAAGTTGATGTATGAAGGTTCATGATTTCTGGGCACACATTATCATCTATAAGGACGTCCTCCATACAGTAATTGCATTTTGGATGTTTGAATAGAATAGATTAATGGAATTGTAAAGTGCTGTGAAATGTGTTGGCACTATAGAAATACGAGGGTCAGTCAATAAGTAATGCCTCCTATGTTTTTCTCTTTAAATAAGGTACAGTAGTTATGTTAAATATTCGAGTTTGGCACAATTCCTCAAACCTTCTTCTCCAATCCACAGCAATTGCAACTTCCTGCACCAACAGGTGGCAGGACTGTATCCATTTGCAAAATGGCTGATATCGATGTTCGTATTAGACAATGTTCTGTGATTGAATTCTTGCATGCAGAAGGTGAAACGCCCATTCGAATTCATGAGAGACTGAAAAATGTGTATGGTGATGCAACAGTGGATGTCAGGACTGTTAGACTATGTGGAGTGGCAGGCCAGTAACCGCAGTGACTCCAAGCGAGTCGATGACATCATTCGTGGTGATCGCCGGGTGACTGCAGATGAATTGTGTGGCAATATCTGCCTCAGTAAAGGCAGTGTGATGAAAATTATTGGACAACAGGGATACAGAAAAGTTTGTGCACGGTGGGTCCCAAGAATGCTTTTTACCATGCTGGAGTACATGCCCTTGTTAAACAGTGGACCAAGACTGTGGAAATGGATGGAGATTATATTGAAAAGTGACAAATTAATCGTTAATGTTGTGGTTTTCAACCTATGTAATTGCATTTGAATTTCTTGCCAATTAAAAGGAGGAAAAAAATAGGAGGCATTACTTACTGACTGACCCTCGTATAAGTTATTATAATGGAGAGGCTGCAGAGGCTAATGGTGGTTAGTTATCTACCTACAGTGGGGAAAATAAGCATTTGAAACACTGCCAATTTTGCAAGTTTTCCCATCTACAAAGAATGGAGAGGTCAGTAATTTTTTATGTTTCCTGTAGTTCTTTACCTTGTTTGCACACACTGCAGCAGGCCTTTTGGCTCACTTCTCCATACAAATCTTCTCCAGATCTTTCAGGTTTCAGGGCTGTCGCTGAGCAACATTGAGTTTCAGCTACGTCCAAAAATTTTCTATTAGGTTCAGGTCTGGGGACTGGCTAGGCGTCTCTGAAACCTTGAAATGCTTCTTAAGGAGCCACTCCTTAGTTGCCCTGGCTGTGTGTTTCAGATAATAGTCATGCTGGAAGACCCAGCCACAACCCATCTTCAATGCTCTCACTGAGGGAAGGATGTTGTTGGCCAAAATCTCGCAATACATGACCCCATCCATCATCCCTTCAATATAGTTACATAGTACATAGTACATAGTTACATAGTTACATAGTTTATAAGGCCGAAAAAAGACAAGTGTCCATCCACTTCAGCCTATTTCTTGTGCACTGCAGCTATTCCTCAGCGTTGATCCAGGGGAAGGCAAAAAAAAAACATGCGGTATAGGCCAATTTACATCATTGAGGAAAAATTCACTTCCCGACTCCAATCTGGCAGTCAGATTAAATCCCTGGATTAATTAACTATCACTAAGCATAAGATGTAATTTTATTGTTCTCAAGAAAGGCGTCCAGGCCTCTCTTGAACTCATTAAGTGAGTTGGACATCACCACTTCCTCTCCCAGAGAGTTCCAGAGTCTCACGGCTCTGACCGTAAAGAATCCCCTTCTATGCTGGTGCAGGAACCTCCTTTCCTCCAGACACATAGTGTGCCCCCTCGTCTTCGTCACCATCCTTGGTATAAACAGGTCATGGGAGAAATCTCTGTACTGCCCTCTGATGTATTTATACATGTTTATGAGGTCTCCCCTAAGCCTTTTTTTTTCCAACGTAAATAGGCCTAATTTTGACAACCTCTCTGGGTATTCTAGTCCCTCCATTCCCTTTATTACCTTAGTCGCCCTCCTTTGGACTCTCTCTAGCTCCAATATGTCTTTCCTGAGCACCGGAGCCCAGAACTGTGCACAATATTCTAAGTGCAGCCTTACCAGCGCTTTATACAGAGGAAGAACAATGTTCTCATCATATGCCCCTATTCCTCTTCAGATGCATGCCATGACTCTATTTGCCTTTGGAGCTGCTGCCTGACACTGGGCACTCCAATTTAATTTGCTGTTAACCAAGACGCCCAGGTCCTTCTCCATGTCAGATTTCCCCAACGATTTCCCATTTAATATGTATGGGTGACTGCTGTTTTTCTTTCCCATGTGCATGACTTTACATTTATCGGCATTGAACCCCATTTGCCATTTTTTGGCCAAACTCCCCAATTTATCTAAATCCTCCTGTAGCTGTGCCCCATCCTCATCTGTATTAACTACTTTACAAAGTTTAGTATCATCTGCAAATATTGCTATTTTACTATGCAACCCTTCCACTAGATCATTAATAAATATATTAAATAATATAGGGCCCAAGACAGACCCTTGAGGCACCCTGCTTGTAACCCTGACACACCCTGAGCTTACTCCATTGATAACCACCCTCTGCTTTCTATCACTCAGCCAGCTATTTACCCACTTGCACACATTATCCCCCAGACCAAGCATTCTCATTTTATATACCAACCTTTTGTGTGGCACGGTATCAAACGCTTTGGAGAAGTCAAGGTATACAACATCCACTGACTCTCCCCGGTCCAGCTGTGAGCTCACCTCCTTGTAGAAGGCGATCAGGTTTGTTTGGCAGGAGCAATCCCTCATGAATCCATGTTGATATGGAGTTAGACAGTTATTATCATTAAGATATTCTACAATAGCATCTCTATGGTGCAGTCGTCCTGTCCCCATTGAAGAAAAGCACCCCCAAAGTATGAGGTTTCCCCCACCATGCTTCATGTTTGGGACAGAGTTCTTGGGGTTGTACTCATCCTTCTTCCTCCAAACACGATGAGTGGAGTTGACACCAAAAAGTTCTATTTTTGTCTCATCTGACCACATGACCATCTCCCATGCCTCTTCTGGATCATCCAGATGGTCATTGGCAAACGGGCCTGGACATATGCTGGCGTGAGCTAGGGGACTTTGCGTGCCCTGCATGATATAGACCCATGACGGCGTAGTGTGTTACTAGCAGTATTGTGGTCCCTGCTGTCTTCAGGTCATTGACCAAGTCCTCCTGTGTTGTTCTGGGATGATTCCTAACCTTTCTCAGAACCATCCTTATCCCATGAGATGAGATCTTGCATGGAGCCGCAGACCAAGAAAGATTGAAAGTCAACTTGTGTTTCTTCCATTTTCTAATAATTGTGCCAACAGTCGTTTCATTCTTACCAAGTTGCTTGCCTATTATTTTGTAGCCGATCCCAATTGTGTCCCTGTTGTCCTTAGACAGCTTTTTGGTCTTGGCCATGGTGGAGAGTGTGATTGATTGAGTGTGTGGACTGTTGTCTTTTATACAGGTAACGAGTTCAAACAGGTGCAAGTAATACAGGTAATGCAGAATAGGAGGGATTCTTAAAGAAAAACTAATAGGTCTGTGAGAGGCAGAATTTTTGCTTGTTGGTAGGTGATCAAATACTTATTTCATACAATAAAATGCAATATAACAATTTAAAGTTTTTTTCATACCTGTAGCAATAATTGGGATAACAGGCTTGAGAGCTTAGTATCCCATTTAAAAATTGATTTCTTTGTTACAATTATTTGAATGGTTTTATATTTAAGCCCTTTACACCCAAAGCCTGGTTTCACCTTGATGACAAGGCCAAATTTTACAATTCTGACCAGTGTCATATTATGAGGTAATAACTCTGCAATGCTTTAAAGGATCCCACTGATTTTGAGACTGTTTTCTTGTGACATATTTTACTTCATGATAGTGGTATCATTTCTTCCATATAACTTTCATTTATTTGTGAAAAAATGGAAATTTGGCAAAAATTTAGCAATATTCAAACTTTGAATTTATATGCCCTTAAATCAGAGAGACATGTTACACAAAATAGTTAACATTTCCCACATGTCTACTTTGCATCATCACAATTTTTGAAACATAATTTATTTTTGTTAGGAAGTTATAAGGATTAAAAGTTAAGCAGTGATTTCTCATTTTTACAACAAAATTTACAAAACCATTTTTTTAGGGACCACATCAGATTTGAAGTGTCTTTGAGGGGCCTATATGACAGAAAATACCCAAAAGTGACATCATTCTAAAAACTGCATCCCTCAAGAAGCTCAAAACCACATTTAAGAAGTTTATTAACCCTTCAGGTACTTTACTGAAATTAATGGCATGTGGAAGGAAAAAATTAACATTTAATTTTTTTTCACAAAAATTTTTCTTTAGACCCATTTTTTTTTATTTTTACAAGGATAAGAGGAGAAAATGGAACCCAAAAAATGTTGTGCAATTTCTTGTGAGTATGCCGATACCATATATGTAGGGAGAAAACCACTGTTTGGGCGCACGGCAGGGCTCGGAAGGGAAGGAGCACCATTTGACTTTTTGAACGCAACATTGTCTGGAATCAAGAGGGAACACCATGTCACGTTTGGAGAGCCCCTGATGTTCCTAAACGTGGAAACCCCCCACAAGTTACCCCATTTTGGAAACTAACCCCCCCCAAGGAATTTATCTAGATGATGTGCAATTTCTTCTGAGTATCCTAATACCCCATATTTGGAGGAAAACTTCTGTTTGGGTGCACGGCAGGGCTCGGAAGGAAAGGAGTGACGTTTTGTAATGCAGACTTTGATGGAATAGTCTGCGGGCACCATGTCTCATTTGGAGAGCCCCTGATGTGCCTAAACAGTGGCAGCCCCCACAAGTGACCCCATTTTTGAATTGATCTAGCGTTTCCTGGTATGTGAATTTTATAATGTATTGGCATACATTAGTATAGTGTATGTCAGGTTGGCATATGTGAGTTGTGTAGGGTACGTCAGGTTGGCATATTTGAGTTGTGTATTGTACATCAGGTTGGCATATGTGAGTTGTGTAGGATACATCAGGTTGGTATATGTGAGTTGTGTAGTATATATCAGGTTGACATAAGTATGAAATTAGTGCCTTCAGTTCCGGAAGTCCTCGGGTCCGCTCCTTCCTGACTGTCAAATATTAGGGCCTTATTTACTACCTCCTGGAACTTACCGGTCTGGCTTGCACATCATGATACAACAAAAGCATTGTACATTGCGATCTGTATGATGTGCATGGCCAGCTTTTTGTACCACATCTTGGATTTTCTCATGGCACTGTATGCCTGGAGGCCTTGATCAGAGGGATCAACTCTGCTGCATCCTGCCAGTGCATTGATAATCTGACCTGGTGTTGGTAAGTCTGGTTTCTTTTTTGTGATTTTTTTTTTTAATTTATGTGAGCCGATTTTAGTTTTAGAGTAGGGACTCGCAAGTATGAGGACTCTTGACGTGGCTTGCGTATTTTGGCCAAAATATTGACCAATACCTCAAGTAATGTATTTATCTTATACATTATTTTCTTTTTATTGCACATTTTTCATTTTCTTTGCAGGATGCAGCCAGGCCCTTTAGTGTTGGTTGGGTAAATTGGGGCATCTGTCTTGTGGGGTGCACGTATATAGTGCTAGGCAGCTCGCTTGATTTAAAATTATGGGTGTCATTAATAGCCTGTAAGCTAGACACTGTACATCACACATATCTGAGTGACTAGCGTCCTATGCAAGCCTCATCTGTGTGCATTTGTAATGCTACACAGCTACTCCCTCCATGAATTTGCAGGTTTTGTGAGTGGCTGTCGCATCAGTATTTTGCACCTGTCCTGCTCCCGCCTTTATCACGGAGGTCTGCTGCATCCTGCTAGTGCATTGGTAATCTGACTTGGTGTTGGTAAGTCTGGTTTCTTTTCTGTGATGTTTTTTAAATTTATGTCCTTTTCTGTGAGCCAAACTTACCGGTCTGGCCTGCACACCATGATAGCACGAAAGCATTGTACATTGCAATCTGTACAATGTGCTCGGCTAGCTTCTTGTACCACACCTTGGCTTTTCTCATGGCACTGTGTGGCTGGAGGACTTGATCAGAGAGATCAACTCTCCCATGTTCTTGTTGTACCCCAGTGCCCAGTCTGATTTGGTGACCAGTGAAGAGGTACCTCGTACAGTGGTGGGGGTGCTACCATCACCATATATGATGGTCAAGAAAAGGACATCCCTCTTGTCCTTGACCAACAGCACGTTGTCGCTACATTGTGCTCTGCTCTTACCCTTTCTGAGCATCTGCCCAATTAGCTCTTAACTCATTTTTGTGAACAGTACCGCAGGCTGCGGTAGCTCGTGGAAGTAGGGACTTGAAGAGTGGGATACTGGTATAAAATTTATCTACGTGGAGGTTATAACCTTGATCCAGCAATAGGTGTGCCAAATCCCACACAATTTTCTCACTCACTTCCTGGACAGGAGGACATTCAGGGGGTTGAATCCGGGTGTACTTCCCTTCAAAAACTCTAAACCTGTGGGTGTACCCTGAGGTACTATTACATAGCTTGTAGAGTTTTATTCAGTATCTGGCCCTCTTACTGGGCAGGTATTGCTGGAATTTGAGTCTCCCCTTGAAATGGATTAGGGACTCATCCACGCAGATGACCCTTTGGGGCATGTACACCTCAGCAAACTTGTTTCTGAAGTGATCAATAACAGGCCGAACTTTGAAAAGATGGTCAAAGTTGGGGTCATCTCAGGGAAGACATTGCGCATTGTCATTGTAGTGCAAAGATTCTTGGATGGCCTAAAAACGTTTACGGGTCATGGCCATGTGGAACAATTGAGTGTTATACGAAACATCAACACTCCAATATTGCCGAAGTTCTGGTTTCTTCACTAACCCCATGTGAAGGACCAGGCCACAAAAACATCATTGCCATTGTGTCTACAGAGGTCCAGTTAGAAAATAATGAAGGGCAGTTTTGTGCCAAAAATTGCTGGGCGTATAAATTTGTTTCGGCCACCATCAGGTTTACAAAATCCTCAGAGAAAAAGACTTTGAAAAAGTCTATTTCTGTGAGTCCCGTGGTGTAAAATTTGATTCCTGATTGCGCCACAAAATCAGGAATCAGTGTCTCATAATCTTCTGGGGGTGAGGTCAATATTGGGTCAGTAACAGTGGGCGCTGGTTCATTTTCTGTCCTGGGGTGTCTGCATGGATGTTCATTATCACTTGAGGAAGAGGGAAAATAAAGGAAGGTGGGATCCTCTCCCTTACATTGTAGGAGGCAAGGAAGGCTTATGCCTCCTCCACTGAATACAGTGATTGGAACATGCAGGATATTTTTTCACGTATGCGGTGTTTGTGTATGTGTAACAAATTGTATTCACGTGTATGTGTATGAGTGCTTGGTGTAAACCTTTTTAGTCTAGAAGAGAACAAAAAGAATATAACATTATTGTAAAATAAAAAATATGCTACTTTAATAAAAAAGAAAAATTGCTACTTCCTGTAGGCGGCACTAGCATTCTGGTCCTCTTCCTCTCTGAAGAGATAATTTGCATTTTTCCCAGAGGAGCATTGCGGCTTTAAAAGTCTCCTCACTCGGCATGCTTAAAATGTCACTCTCCACAAGGAGAAATATTACCCCTTGGATACCGGTCTGACGCCTCTCACTTAGCCAAACCAGAACTTACACTTTGCACTGACGAGGGGCAGTGCCTTGAAAAACAGTGTCCTCAAACTGAGTTTCTGGTTTATATCCTAAGTCATGTGATAAGACTCGTTAAAGGGTCACTATTGACTTTTAGGATTGCTACTAGAGTTCTGGTCCGCTTCCTCTCTATAGAGACAATTTGGTTAAATTAAAAAACAAACTTACTAAACTGACATCAGTAGAAAAAAAATTACTGAGCATCCGCTACTATCTAACTCAATTCATTAAAATGATACTATTTCGCTGATTACTACAGTGTATTTTTACGGGCCCTAACCTAGTCCTATCAACTAATCTGATTTTTTTTTTTTATTCTTTTTTCACACCCAAAAAAAAAGCAACAACCAAAGCATCAGTGATAAGTGCTCAACCACTGTAGGAAGCACACGCGGATGTGATTCTTTCTTTCCTTGCTAATACTCCTAAGGCTAACTATATTCAGAAAAAAAATACTACAGTATATTTTTAATGTCCCTAACCTAATTCTATCAACTAATCTAAGTTATTTTTTTTTTTTTCACAAAAAAGCAAAAAACAACCAAAGGCAGACGACTGTAGTGTGTACGCACGAATATGGTGCAAAAAAGGGTTGAAAAAAATAGACAGGGAAAAAAAAGTCCTTGATGCAAATCAGTGGTATCTGTCGGATCAGCGACTTGGTGGCTGTAGGATGCACACACAGTGGTGTATGAAAAGGTGGGGGGAGAAAAAATGGACAGGAAATAGCGAGCACGAGTGCTGATCAGTGATTTGAATCAATGAACTGCTCTCGGTGGCTGCAGGACGCACGTACAGAAGTGGTGCAAAGGGGGAGAAAAAATAAACAGGGAAGAAAAAAGTCCAGGAAAATAGCAAACAAAAGTGCAGATCAGTGATTTGCGTTACTGATCAATGCTCGGCGGCTGCATGAAAAAGAAAATGCCAAAAAATAAGAGATCAAGTATTGATCATCGCTTGGTGGCATAAGGGGTGGGTGGGGAAGGAGTGCAAAAATGTGGTAAAGTGGGATTGGGGTGGATTAGGAAAGATCAGGGAGGGACCAGGAACATCTTTTTTCTTTCTTCTTCAGCTGCAGCAGTAACACAAGCAGTGATGTCACAGGCTTGAACAAGTCTGTGGCACCACAAGGCCCAGCACAATGTGATAGAAGTCTCAGGAGTGAGGAAGCGCAGAGGGTTACTGAGAGTTCAGACAGTGTCTGTGCACTAAGATTGGTGCGATCGACGTCATCGTCCGATCACATCAATCAGAGTAGGCCCTGGTGATGCTGGCATTGCTAGGCTCCAGCCTATGATCGGTGCTGTTCAAGCACCGATCATAGACTGTGCATCAGTGTTTCAGGCAATCTGTTTGCCTGAAACACTGACAAATGCTGTGATTGGCTGTATAAAATGTAACAGCCAACCACAGTCATCGTAGTCACGGAGGAACTGTACCACCCCCCCGGGATGAAGGCTCCCAGTGCTCTGATGCAACCAGACAAGAATTAACCCCATAGCTTCCTGATTAATTAACACCAAAAGTTACAGGAATAAAACAGGACTGTCATCGTCACCTACAACAAAGAACAGTGCCACCCAGTCGCCAAAGCACAAACATTCAGGACAGAAACCAGTGCAGATATTATATTAACAATTTGCAGGTCTCACAGTGTCCAGATGTGAACAGTGTATTGAGCTCCGAACATTGTGTAGTAGTCATTCTTGGTTATTGCAATTTAGCACCATTCACTTCAATGGTAACTGAGGTGCAACATTTGAGAACGGTCGCTACACAGCACATGCACCTATACTCTTATATGTCTGTCCATTTTGTATAGCTTATTAATGATAGTGCTAGGTGCCAAATGAATACAGATCAGATATTGAAGTCCTGGACAACTCCTTTAAGATTAAAAGAAAATGTTAAAATAAAATAGAGCAATCAAAATAACACTGGCACTAATAAACTTATGTAGGAACAATATGTTGCATATCCAATTTCATTCTATTTTATTTTCTTTGACAGTAGTGTTCAGGAGAGAGATTGCTGCCTCATTGACATAAGATTTTCAGCGGCATCAACAGACAAATATTTATTTGGTAGGTTAAGTATTTGAGCAAAAAATAAAAAAACTACTGAAAAATATGTTTGGGAAAAGAATTCCATGTTTTTGTATTGTAATAATAACCTTCTTTGTAAAACTCATCTATTTTTAGAGTAATCCTCATAGACTACAAAACATAGAACGGATGAATGAAGTATAGTAAACTTAAAGCCATAAACAATCAGTAAACTTGATAAATCAATAAAAAATAATAGTGTGGTAAACAATTTAAGAAAAGTAAAACGTCAGTGTACAGTGACATTTCACTACTTTCAATTAGTATCTTAGCTAAATGTAGTACAGGGTTTCATAAAAACAGTAAGTAATTTCCCATATATGTGGTAGACAGCAGCCATGATTATAGAAACTGCTGGATCTAATATTAGAAAAAGCAAATTGGAGTGTGAATAAAAATATGAAGCACTTAGAGAATTTTTGGACCTTACACCGATTACAGCATTATGTTTTGCAGGACTGGCAGGGCTCATGGCAATAAAAAACACAATGACATGTCCTCGTGGGCCATTTGGAAATGGCAGAATGCAGGCATATAATTCTTAAATTGATGTGATTTCATTACTCTTAAATTTTCAAAGATTTGGGGTTTAGGCTGTAGTAAATCATTTGAATTTAATTTAATCTTTCTTTTCTGTGCCAATGAATAAGCAGCCCTTGGAGATAGTTGTTGATTTCAATACAAACTATTATTTGAATTATGCTTAGATCAATCCTAGTTAAAGAGCTCAGATATTAAATTTAGTTTTTACTTTTTCTTTCGTTTTGATCAAGAATAGAATAGATCTGAATATAGAATTTTTTTTTTTTTTTCTTGTTCTGTTTTCGATAGTACCTGTAATTACATTGGTCAGAGAGCATGGATTATTACAATGAAGCAGTGTATTTTAGAACATTCTAGATATTACTATATTAATTTTTTATTACGTTCTGCAAAATCAGATCCTAATAGCTTATACACATTTTGAAAATATGTCAGGAGTATTTTCTTTGTATTTGTTCAAGTGGATTGTACATCAGAAGGGTAACATAATACATTCTTCCAGAAACAATGCCATATCTATGAGTTGTTTTTGGTATTGAAATTCAGCTACCAAACCATACAACTTGTGGACAGGGATAGCACTATTTTTAAAAGAAAACTACCATAATTTTCTAATTCTCTACAATCCTTTAAACACTTCAAGACCAAGGGGTTCCCAACCAATGACATACAGGTACGTCATGGCGATCGTGCATGGCACAGGAGCTATGCACATGCTATCACCTCCGGGAGCCCTGTTTAAGTAATAGCCGAACTCCGGCTGTCACAATCAGGGGCAGTGCCCGTTCTACCCCGGCTGTTTAACCTCCTAAATGCTGTGATCAATATCGATCGCAAAATTTTTCGAAGCCAAGAGAGGGAGAGGGTCACCTCTCCCTTCCGATTGGCAACACCACAACATCATTGCGAGGTCGGGTTGCCATGGCTCAGCAACATTCAAGACTGATTGTTTCCGAAAAACACTCATGGAGTCAAAAACTACACTTGTAAATTCCCAGAGAGTTGTAATTTCCAAAATGTGGAGAGATTCTGCTCTTCTGGCACTTAGGGGCTCTGTATATGGAGTCTGCAAACTATTCCTCAATAATTGTTCTCCAAGAGTCAAATAGTGCTCCGTCCTTGCCGAGTTTCACCATGTGGCTCAGCAGTACTGAGTTCACACTCAACAGAAATTGTCTGACAAATTTGGTTCCATTTTTACTATGGATAAGCAAAGCCAAACTGGAAAGTTTGGGGTTCATACTGGACTTTTAGTGTCCGGTACCCGACCCCTAACATGAACTTCTTACTGTATGTCTGGTTTCCTGTTTGGGTCTGGAAGTCTAATAAAGCTTTTTAAAAGGCTGCAGCACAGCCAATCAACAAGTTTAAGGGCTGTGGGCACTTCTGGCTCCATCACAGCCATGTAAAGTAATGGCATGGCTGTGATTGGCCAGACAGTGAAAATAAATAATTAAAAAAAAAACCTGACGTGCAGTCCCCCTCCTTTTTAAAACCAGCTGAGGCATCCATAAAATGCACCAATTCTGGAACCTAGCATCGGCTCTTTCTGCTTGCCCTGGTGCGTTGGCAAATAGGGTAATAGTATATGGGATTGATGTCAGCCGCGTAATGTCCACTGACATCAAGCCATGAGGTTAGTAATGGAGAGGCATCTATCAGACACCTCCATTACTAACCCCATACTCAAAAATAATAAAGACAGACACAGAGTTGAACAAATCACTCCCCAACAATTACCCTCTTTTACCTATTTATTAACATAAAAATAAAAAATAAAAGTAAACCTCACCTGTCTGCTGTTAATCCATAATGAAGAGGTCCCACGACAATCACCGACTCTGCTACATCCGGATGGTGTGGTGAGCGGTGACATCAGTCTTATAATCGCTCAGTACACCAGCCAGATCACACTGAACTTAGCGTGAGAATGCAGTTGCAGTGTTAAGCAGTAACATATTTAAGGTCACCACAGGTTACAGGCAGCAGTTCTGACCATAAGCTCTTTGTGGGCCAGCTTGTGACATGCGGTAACGTTACTGTAAGGTCACCTGAGTTCAGAGCTGGTTTTCATGTTGCGCAGTGCCAGTACAACAATGAACAACCAAGAGTCCGGCACTTGGCACTACGGCACTTAACTGCCCGGCACTCGAACTACCGTGAGATTCGGTAGCTGTGAACTCAGGTAGAAGGTTACCAGAGTTCACAGCCACCGGGTCTCCAGGCAGCTATGAGGCCCAGAAATTTCATGGGAACCTTTGAGTTATACTTTAAGGTTACTGGAGTTTCCAGCTGCTGGAATACCTGGAGGCTGTGAACTAAGGTTACCTTGGGTGTGTACTTTACTGTACTTGTTAATACTTCAGAGTTTCTGTCTAAATTCCCCAAAACTGCAATTCAGACAAAATCCCCGATGGGACTACTCACTTATGAGGCTGATGGAGTCACTTTGGACTGGTCTCTATTCCGTCAGTGTTCCATTATATTAGGCGTCTTTTTAGCGCACAAGTGTGGTCGATCGTAGATCTGTGCCTGCCTAAAAAATGGATGCCACTGGAGCAGATGCTAAACAGAGTCCTAAGTGTCTCCATGTGCCTCATTATGGTGAGTGGTTCCATTGGGGGTTTCGTATGAATCACATTTTTCTGGAATTTGCACTGAAACCCCGACATAAGTATTCAGGATAAAACACAAGGTTGGGATCCCAGCCTAATTCTATAAACAATTGAAAAATATTATGCATATAAATAGCATGGAGAATGTTTACTTAAAATATAACTTTTAATAACATCAATTAGACTTAAACACAAAATCCCAATCCTTAATTAGGAAAAAAATATCTTAAGGCTATAGGATGCTTATAACTACCTTAAGACTTCCTGCACTCTAACCCCTGTAGTTCAGCAAAAAATCATACAAACAATAAGACATTTATACAGGGTCCAATAATAAACCGTCAACCAGCAAACAAACATAATACCCCTACACCAGGTCCACTTATTAATCAATGGGTCATAGCAGGACAAATATTTACATGTGAAGTGTCATTGTGCATAAAAGATAAAGACGTGTAGATCTCACCCGTTTCAGCTGTAGAGATGTCAAACTTTAAGGGGTCCCATTCATGATGGTAGACTGGGTCAAGATGTCTACCCTATCGTTCCCCTTGCGTTGACTCCCGCCCTGGGGCAAGTGCAGTACCCAAGTGTGGTTTTCATGCTGCTGCCCCCAAAAATGTCCCTCCCAACTCAATTGATGTTTTTGTTAGCAAGGTGAGCAAAGAGCTGGCAAAGGTGGATCTGAGAATTTTGAGATCAAATCTCTCTAGGGAACAAATGCAGGCATTGAAAGCTTTAGAAAATGACAAAGCAATAGTAGTTTAAAAACTGATAAGGATGGTAATATAGTAATAATGGAAGCTCTAGGATATAAGGAAATGTGTAGTAAACTGCTTCTGGATAAAGAGGGGCATGCTATTCTACCTAATAATCCCACTTTCACTATTTCTAAAAAACTTATTAAAATACTTACAAAAGCAAAGGAAGAAAATCTAATAGGTAAAAATGAATTGGAGTTTCTTGTCCCCCTACATCCCATGATGGCAATGTTTTGTGCGATGCCAAAAATTCATAAAGGTATGAACCATATTAAGATTAGACTTATTGTAGCAGGTATCATAGAAAACAGAAAGGCAGCACTCACCGTATCCTGCGCAATTAAAAGTCCTTTATTTCTGCATGAAATGGACATTCTTGAAGCAGTCTCTGAGATTGGACCCGTGGAAGGACCATTCAGGTGCGAAACGGCCATCGTCCACCATTCTCTCTCCCCCCACATCTCCCCTGCTTTTTTAACTTACCGCTTCATGGATGTCAATTTCCTGCTGAAATAAAGGACTTTTAATTGCACAGGATACGGTGAGTGCTGCCTTTCTGTTTTCTACGATATTGCAAATATTCTTTGTTGGACTTTGCACCACCATGAAGGATTCCTGGACAGCTGATGTGGCCAGACTTTGTAGTTTATACACTGGTACCTAAAGTTCCTCGATCTACATTTACGATTGTAGCAGGTGTTGACAGCATTAGTCAGAATCTATAATATAATCAGTCATGTGTCCGTCTGTCCGAAGCTCTATAGACTGCACCTGTGCAATGTACCTGCGAAGTCTGGCCCCAGACAGAAAGAACACATCCACATCCCAAACAGTGATAAGGGATGAGAAGTGTGGCGCTGGAGATCGCGATATGCGTGGGCACCATATACACATACCTGACTGGGAGGAGTGTTGCAGCGGGGCCTCTGTTTGGGCCAGGGGAGGAGTGTGGCATAAAAATCGGCACATGTGCGTACTCCGGCGCAATTTTGTTGAATACACTCTGCAAATGTGTCTTCACTAAAATGACGCCCCATCCTGTTACGGGTGAGATCTACACATCTTAATCTTTTATGCACAATGACACTTTATATGTAAATCTTTGTCCTGCTATGGCCCATTGATTAATAAGTGGACCTGATCTAGCGGTCTTTATGCTTGTTTGCTGGTTGATGGTTTATTAGGAGACTCGGTATGAGGATCTTATTGCTTGTATGATTTTTTTGCTGAACTACAGGGGCTGGAGTGTAGGAGGTCTTAAGGTAGTTATAAGCATTCTATAACCTTAAAATACTTTTTTACCACTTAAGGATTTGTATTTTGTGTTTAAATCTTATTGATATTATTAAAACTTATGTTTTAAGGAGACATTCTCCATGCTATTTATGATAATCTTGAGGAATATAATCTGGTTTGGAAGCACAGATTTTTGGTCTATATGTACCCTAAAATGTTACCAATGAAAACCCTAATTTTTCCCTCACAAAACCATCCCTCACTCATGTCCGTCATCTGTCACTGGAACTATAGGGGGTTCCCACGTTACTGGTAGAACAAAGACTCTGGAAAAGTGACATATGAGCCTTTATTTAATAAAATCTCTTCTGGCTGAGGATACTAGCACAATTCAGCACACTTTTGATATAATCTATGGCATCAAATTTGTAAGCATAAACCCAGCCATCAATTATAAGGGACATTGGCTAAGGGCTTATTTTACTAGTAATTTGATTTACTGTCTGACTTCATCAGGAATTTAGTGGATCATGACTCAATTTATATAATCATAATGCATTATACATCCCTAATGGGATGTATGATTTAATAGGTTTTAATATAATTATTTAATAAAGAATTTCACTTTTACTCACACCCTTTTCCCTTCTTTTCCCTTTCCTAATTCTATACCTGTAATTTTGGTGGTGTTCACCTTTTGTGAGTACTGTCTGATGAGATCATACAATACTTTGACTGATCAACTTTTAACCTTCCCTAACAAAAAAAACTATGTTTCAAAAATGATGCAGATGTAAAGTAGACATATGGAAAATGTTATTTATTAACTAGGAATTGAAAAAAAGAGGGGGAAAAATAGTCAATAGGTATGCTGAAACAAAATCCAATCTACTAACCACCAAAAGACAATAAAACCAATAAAAGACACAATAAATAGGTCACCTAATACAAAAGACCAAGGGAGAGAATAGGTGAAAAAGCAAAAAAATCTATTTTAATACTATATTTTTATACTATGATATAACAATTCACTGAGAAAACTAAATAGTCCGTAAAAAGTCCAAATTTGAATTGCACATTTCATAAGTGAAGAAGATGACTTGTTGATACAAAGTCCTGATGGAAGTGAACTTAATTGTGCATGTGCACTCTGCATAAACTGCAAAAGGTAGCGTTACTGCACCTCAAGTAACAGCTTGCTCAAGAACAGGGTGAGATGAAGAGATACAATGCTGGTTGCCCATGTTACCTTTAGATGCTGCTGGATATATGCCATCGGTATGGAAAGCAGATTACTCACTGAGTTTTCATGGATGATTATCTGAGGTCCGCGGTATCCGTTATCTGGTATGCGGAGTGGGCTTGAGGAGGTGGCTGCACACTTGGAGTCAGCGGCGCGAGAGGGCAGGCTGGAGAAGGAAGAACTGCCTGTGTAGAACCAGGGGTGCTCAGGCCAGTAGCATCCCTGGATACCAAACAGGAAGTAGTCGACGGAGCTTGAGAAGGCGTATGATGTCACGGACTATGGAGTCCCAAGAGAGCCAAGAAGCAAACCAACGTGTTCTGGGGACTACACGGTTCCCATTTATTGCAATTCATTTCTACACAGACTCCCACACAGGATCCATGCATCTGCCTGCAGCTTGTGTCTTTTCTAAATTCTCACACTCAGAGCACTAGTATATATTCTTTTATTTCTAATGTTATTTAGTAGCTATTTTGTGCGACATAACTCTTTGGTTTAAGGGCATAAGAATTAAAAGTTTTAAAATTGCGAATTTTAATCTGACAGCACTGCTGCTTTGCAGCTCTGAAGTCTTTGGTTGGATGGAGTTTGCATGTTCTCCCCATATCTGCAAGGATTTCTTTTGGGTACTTTAAATTACACCCACATCCAAAAATAGTGTGTGTTGTGAACTCCACCGGAGATGGTGACTAATGACTATCTTTGCAATGTGCTGTGGAATAAAGCAACATAGTTAAATGTAAAAACTCTCTACAGCCATATAATAAATTGTAAACCCTGGTGCTTTCCAAAGACTTCATAGTAAGGAAGCAATTGATAAAGATGGTGTAAAGCATCAGGGTTTGATACTTATCACACCACTATACAGAGTTAACTGCTTGGTGTAATTAAATCTTCTGCTTAATACAGTAAGATGAGAAGACAACATCATTGGAATAGTAAGACTGAGATCTGTATTGTACTTATTCTCACTAAAGGAGGTCCAGGCCAATTTTTTACTGTACCTTATTACATCCTTATGTTATTTTTCTTCCAAATTTGTTGATTCAAAAAGATGTCCAAGACTATGAAGAGTGATCTTATGATATTTCATAGTAAATTAGTAGTAAGCCAACAAATTACCTTGCTAGAAAATGTAGTATCACATGCCTTGACCCTCTAACCTAGACATACATCTTCTGTAAGGCATCAATAGCCAACCATCTTCTTCCAGAGCATATAGCCTATAGAGCATGTAAGGCTGCAGGGTGCAGACATGCAATGCCACACTGGAACCATGATTCACAATTCCCTTGCGTCCAATCTCAGGACTGTTAACTCCATTGTCACTTATGATTTTTAAGAAAAAAAATCATCAAATTGCACTCTGATGTTAGTGTTTAATGAACCTAAAACTATTAGTTACATTAATTGAGTAAAAATATGTTTAGCAGCACGCCAGCATGGTGAGAAAAATTAGCAAAAAGAGTAACCTTTTCTCCAAGCATAACAGCGAAATAGAAGATTATTAAAGTAAAATATTTTTGTTGTATTATTTATTTTTAAATTATAAGATTCATTAAACTTAATTCACTATTGCTGGAAATACAACTTCTTTCTTTTTATCTCCGGTTTTGTTTCCTTGAGATGAGAGGCAGAATTATAGAACCCTAGAGGGCAAGTCTCATTAACTTTCTGCTGCTCTCAGTGTTAACAGTTTACATGCACAATTAATTTTTGCCTCAAGAACTTACAATTCAATTTGGTCATAAGAAACTGTCACTATAAAGCAGCTTATTAGACTTGTCAGTTTACAAGCAATTACCTCACAGCCCAATATTAGGAAACGTCGTTTAGAGTAACATTGTGTAAAATGTATATTGCCAGGCATCAGAATATTGCAAATAAATGACCCATTAGATCTTGTAGCATCTATGCCTAACATTGAACTTAGGGATTAATGTATCAAAAAGAGTACTTTTAATGTCAGCTTGATAAAAAGATGCATGAAACTCGTAAAACTAGACAAGGTGCAACGTATTGGAGCAAAATGAATTACTATGTTAAGAGCGCTGAACAAAAGACTATTTGATGATTTTATTTTATTATGCATATTAAGCTTCGAGAATTGTCATGAAAACAATGTCATGAAACAATATGACTATTTGTATCTATTCAAGCTGATCTCAGGAGATTTCTTATCCATCACAAAACAAGAGAAACTCTGTCTTATTCAGGCACAAGATTCCAGTTTGAGAATAGATAATAGTTTGCACTGTAGCAAAAATAGATTGCAAACTTCTCAAGTACTCATTAAAAAGAGATAAATGCTTTGGGAGCCTTTCAATGTACATCAGTAGACCTTGCTGGGCACTCCTCTGATCATCAAATGTGACTTCAGCAGTTGTAATCTACTAATAGTGCAAATTAACAGCTCATCTATGACTCAGTCTTTGGCTCATTTGTTAATCTAACTTGCTATCCCTGCAGCAAAAAGCAAACTTGATACAAAGGATTGTATTGATTAACATCACAGCAGCCATAATGTGCTAGAGTGCATGTGTGTAATTCAGCCTTCTCTAAAATCTATTACTATCTGTTGCAAGCAAGGCTATAATGTAGATTTTACTATAGAGAATAAGAAAATGAGAAGTCTACTATTTATCTTTTATTTCTGTATACAAAAAATTCTCACAAAAACTGATCTCACCACAGGCCATTTGGCATCAGCTTGATTGGACAGGAAGCAACAACGGGCATTTTTACTTTAAGGGTGGGAGCCCTTCTACCCCATCAATAGACTCTTGTCCTTATAAGTGTAGTACCCAACTGTCCCTATTATTTCAGACCCTTAGTTATCCCTACACATTTTGTAATGTCTACATACAGTCACTATTTGTAAGGAGCATAAACATGGAGAGGTCCCTATACTGGATGGGGTCGCTATGCTTGATAGAAGTGCTCCTGAAGTCAAAGGCATGTATTTTCGGGTGGCACCTGGGGAATTTCTTTTTATATTTAAACCAAAAGTTATGTTTAAAGCCACCCATTTGTGATTTTGAAACTACATTGTACACCGCTGTTTTTATGTCAGCTTCATTTAGAAAAATCTTTCAACACTTGAGTACCTAAATTATCAACGTCATTTTCATGTTCACACATCTGTTTTTTTTGGTATTCGTGGTATCCGTTATTTTTTCAGATATGTCATAGACCCATTAAAATCAATGTACCTTTTTACATGTCCTATTTTTGTGGTCTGAATATTAAATTCCATAATAAATTATAATAAATACAAACAATTACCTATGTGGCTGAAATCCAGGGTCATGCTTCAAAACAATTTCAATTCTTTCAGGCAGTGAGCTCAAAATAATGAGTTTTCTGTCACACCTCGATGTACAGTACATCATTATGATTTATATTGATGTTTATCATCAGGGACGGCTCCAGGTTTTTGTGGAACCCGGGCGGAAGAGTCTCAGTGGGCCCCTTTAGCACAAACCACGATTCATGATGCACAGATATCACAGAGAAATATAGGGATAGTACAATGCAAAGATTTCACTTATATGAGTGATATCTATTGTAAATTATACAATAGCTCAGAAACCGGCGAATCCTCACAGTGCACAGTGTAGACCGGACACTATATAGTCCTCCATACAGTATTATAGGCACCACATAGTCCTCTATACAGTATAATGAGTCACATACAATGCTCCATACAGAATAATGAGCCCCTTATATTGCTTCATATAGAGTAATGGACCCCATATAATGCTCCATAAAGAATAATGGACCCCATATATTGCTCCATACAGAATAATGGATCCCATATAATGCTCCATACAGAATAATGGACCTCATATATTGCTCCATATAGAATAAAGGATCCCATATAATGCTCCACACAGAATAATGGACCCCATATAATGCTCAATACAGAATAATGGGCCCCATATAATGCTTCATAAAGAATAATGGACCCCATATAATACTCCACACAGAATAATGGACCCCATATAATGCTCAATACAGAATAATGGACCTCATATAGTGCTCCATAAAGAATAATGGACCGCATAAAATGTTCCATACAGAATAATGGACCTCATATAATGCTCCATACAGAATAATGGCCCAATATAATGTTCCATATATTATATCCCCATATAATGCACCATACAAAATAATAGGCACCATATAATACTCCACGCAGAATAAGGCACACTATGTAATGCTACATACAAAACAATGGGCCCCATAGAATGCTCCATACAAAATAATAGGCCCCATAAAATCCTCTATACAGAATAATGAACCCCATATAACGCCCCATAAAGAATAATGGGTCCCATACAATCCTCTATACAGAATAATGAACCCCATATAAAGCTTCATGCATTAAAATGTGCCTCATATATTGCTCCATACAGAATATTAGACCCCATATAATGCTGCATACAGAATAATCAGCCACATATAATGCTCCATACAAAACAATGGGCCCCACAGAATGTTCCATACGGAATAATGGGCCCCACAGAATGTTCCATATGGAATCATGGGCCCCACAAAATGCTGCATACAGAATAATGGGCCCCATATAATGATCCATACAGAATAATTGACCTCATATAATGTTCCATACAGAATAATGGAGCCCATATAATGCTCCATACAAAATAATAGGCCAAATAAAATGTTCCATACGAAATAATGGACCCCATATAATGCTCCATACAGAATATTAGACCCCATATAATGTTGCATACAGAATAATATGCCTCATATAATGCTCCATACAGAATAATGGACCCCATACATTGCTCCATACAGTATAATGGGCCCCATATAATGCTGCAATGCTGCATACAGAATATTGGGCCCAATATAATGCTCCATACAGTATAATAGACCCCATATAATGCTCAATACAGAATAATGGACCTTATATAATGCTACATAAAGAATAATGGACCGCATAAAATGTTCCATATAGAATAATGGCCCAATATAATGCTCCATACAGAATAATTGACCCTATACATTGCTTCATACCGAATAATGGACCACATATAATGCCCCATACCGAATAATGGACCCCATATAATGCTCCATACAGAACAATGGGCCCCATATAAAACTCCATGCAGAATTATGGACCCCAAAAAATGCTCCATGCAGAATAATGGTCCCCATATAATGCTCCTTGCAGAATAATGGACCCCATATAATACTCAATATAGAATAATGGACCCTTTTAATGCTGTATACAGAATGAGCCCCATGTAATGCTCCATGCAGAATAATGGACCCCACATAATCCTCTATACAGAATAATGGAAGACATAATACGCTACATACAGAATGATGAGTCCCATATAATGCTCCATACAGAATAATGGACCCCATATAATGCTGCATACAGAATAAGGAGCCCCATACAATGCTCCATAAAGAATAATGGACCCCATATAATGCTCTATGCAGAATAATGGAACCCATAAAATGCTTCATATAGAATGATGGACCCTATATTATGCTCCATACAAAATAATGAATCCCAAGAAATGCTGCATACAGAATAATGGACCTAATATAATCCCCAAATAATGTTCCACGCAGAATAATGAACCCTATGTAATGCTCCATACAAAACAATGGGCCTCATAGAATGCTCCATACAGAATAATGGGCACCATACAATCCTCTATACAGAATAATGAACCCCATATAATGCTCCAAACAGAATAATGGGCCCAAAACAATCCTCTATATAGAATAATGAACCCCATTTAACGCTCCATACAGAATCATGGGCCCCATACAATCCTCTATACAGAATAATGAACCACATAGCATCCATGCTTAATAATGGGCCTCATATATTGCTCCTTATAGAATATTAGACCCCATAATGCTGCATACAGAATAATCAGCCACATATAATGCTCTATACAAAATAATGGGCCACACAGAATGTTCCATGCGGAATAATGGGCCCCACAAAATGCTGCATACAGAATAATGGGCCCCATATAATGCTCCATACAGAATAATGGACCTCATATAATGCTCCATACAGAATAATGGAGCCCAGATAATGCTCCATACAAAATGATAGGCCAAATAGAATGTTCCCATATGGAATAATAGACCCCATATAATGCTCCATACAGAATAATAGACCCCATATAATGCTGCATACAGAATGATATGCATCATATAATGCTCCATACAGTATAATTGGCCCCATGTAATGCTGCAATGCTGCATACAGAATATTGGGTCCAATATAATGCTCCATACAGAATAATGAGCCCCATATAATGCTCCATACAGAATAATGGACTCCATACATAATAATGGTCCTCATATATTGCTCCATACAGAATAATAGGCCACATATAATGCTCCATACAGAATAATGAGCCCCATATAATGCACCATGCAGAATAATGGGCACCATATATTGCTCCATAAAGAATAATGGACCCCATATATTGCTCCATACAGAATATTAGACCCCATATAATGCTCTATATAGAACAATGGACCTCATAAAATGCTCCATATAGAACAATGGACCTCAAGTAATGCTCCATACAGTGAAATGGGCCCCATATAATGCTTCATACATAATATTAGACCCCAGTTAATGCGGCATACAGAATAATTAAGCACATATAATGCTCCATACAGTATATTGGACCCCATATAATGCAGCAATGCTGCATACAGAATATTGGGCCTGATATAATGCTCCATAGAGAATAATGAGCCCCATATAATGCTCCATACAGAATAATGGACCCCATATATTGCTCCATACAGAATATTAGACCCCATATAATGCTGCATACCGAATAATCAGCCACATATAATGCTTCAAAAAAAATAATGGGCCCCACAGAATGTTCCATACGGAAAAATGGGCCCCAAAAAATGCTGCATGCAGAATAATGGGCCCCAGATAATGCTCCATACAGAATAATGGACCTCAAATAATGCTACATACAGAATAATGGAGCCCATATAATGCTCCATACAGAATATTAAACACCTTATAATGCTGCATACAGAATAATGGACCTCATATAATGCTGCAATGCTGAATACAGAATATTGGGCCTGATATATTGCTCCATACAGAATAATGAGCCCCATATAATTCTCCATACAGAATAATGGACCCCATATAATGCTCCATACAGTGTAATGGGCCCCATATAATGCTGCAATGCTGCATACAGAATATTAGGCCCAATATAATGCTTCATACAGAATAATGAGCTCCATATAATGCTCCATACAGAATAATGGACCCCATATAATGCTCCAAACATAATAATGGTCCTCATATATTGATCCATACAGAATAATAGGCCCCATATAATGCTCCATACAGAATAATGAGCCCCATATAATGCTCCATGCAGAATAATGGACACCATATAATGCTCCATACATAATAAAGGTCCTCATATATTGCTCCATACAGAATAATAGGCCCCATATAATGCTCCATACAGAATAAAGAGCAGCATAAATTGCTCCATACAGAATATTAGACCCCATATAATGCTGCATACAGAAAAATCAACCACATATATTGCTCCATAAAGAATAATGGACCCCATATAATGCTCCATACAGAATATTAGACCCCATATAATGCTTTATATAGAACAATGGACCTCATATAATGCTCCATATAGAACAATGGACCTCATATAATGCTCCATACAGTATAATGGGCCTCATATAATGCTCCATACATAATATTAGACCCCATATAATGCTGAATACAGAATAATTTATCACATATAATGCTCCATACAGAATATTGGACCCAATATAAGGTTCCATACAGAATAATGGGCCTCATATAATGCTCCATACAGAATACTGGACCCCGTATAATGCTCCATACAGTATAATGGGCCAAATATAATGATGCATAAAGAATAATGGACCCCATACGATGCTCTATACAGAATATTGGGCCTCATATAATGCTCCATACATAATAATAAGTCTCATATAATGCCCCATACAGCACAATAGACCCCATATAATGCTCCATACAGTATAATTGGCCCCATATATTACAGCATACAGATAAATGGGCCCCATATAATGTTCCATACAAAATAATGGACCTCATATAATGCTCCATACAGAATAATGGACCCCATATAATGCTCCATACATAATAATGGTCCTCATATATTGCTCCATACAAAATAATAAGCCTCATATAATGCCCCATACAGAACAATGGTCCCCATAAAATGCTCCATACAGCATAATGGGCCCCATGTAATGCTGCATACAGAGTAATGGGCCACATATAATGCTCCATACAGAATAATGGGCCTCATATGTTGCTCTAAACCTAATAAATGGGCCCAATGTAATGCTCCATACATAATAATAGTCCTCATATATTGCTCCATACAGAATAGTAGTCCCCATATAATGCTCCATACAGAATAATGGGCCTCATATAATGCTTTATACAGACTAATGGGCCTCACATAATGCTACATACAGAATAATGGGCCCTATATAATGCTCCATACAGAATAATGGACCCCATATAATGCTTCATACATAATAATGGGCCCCATATAATGCTTCATACAGAATAATGGGCAACATATAATTCCCCATTCAGAATAATAAGCCCCATATAATGCTCTATATAGAATCACTAGCCCCATATAATGATGCATACAGAATAATGGGCCTCACATGTTGCACCATACAGAATAATGAACCTCATATAATGCTCCATACAGAATAATAGGCCCCAAATGATGCTCCATACAGAATAATTGGCACCATATATTGCTTTGTAATGAATAATGGACCCCATATAATGCTCCATATAGAATATTAGACCCCATATAATGCTGCATACAGAATAATCGACATATAATGCTCCATAAAGAACAATGGACCTCATATAATTCTCCACACAGTACAATTGGCCCCATGTAATGCCGCATACATAATAATTGCCCCCATATAATGTCACATACAAAATAATGGACCTCATATAATGCTCCATACAGAATAATGGACCCCATATAATACTCCAAACATAATATTAGACCCCATATAATGCTGCATACAGAATAATGTGCCCCTTATAATGTTCCATACAAAATAATGGACATCATATAATGCTCCATACAGAATAATGGACCCCATATAATACAGAATAATAGGCCCCGTATAGTGCTCCATAAAGAATAATGGACCCCATATAACGCTACATGCATAATAATGGGCCTCATATATTGCTCCATACAGAATGTTAGACGCCATATAATGCTGCATACAGATTAATCAGCCACACATAATGCTCAATACAAAATAATGGGCCCACAGAATGTTCCCTACGGAATAATGGGCCCCATATAATGCTCCATACAGTATAATGGTCCCCATATAATGCTGCAATGCTGCATACAGAATATTGGGCCCGATATAATGCTCCATACAGAATAATGGACCCCATATAATGCTCCATACAGAATAATGGTCCTCATATATTGCTCCATGCAGAATAATAGGCCCCATATAATATTTCATACAGAATATTGAGCACCATATATTTCTCCATAAAGAATAATGGACCCCATATAATGCTCCATACAGAATATTAGATCCCATATAATGCTGCATACAGAATAATGAACCACATATAATGCTCCATATAGAACAATTGACCTCATATAATGCTCCACACAGTATAATTAGCTCCATCTAATGCTGCATATAGAATATTAGAACCCATATAATGTTCCATACAAAATAAAGGACCTCATATAATGGTCCATACAGAATAATGGACCTCATATAATGCTCCACACAGTATAATTAGCCCCATCTAATGCTGCATACAGAATAATGGGCCCCATATAATGTTCCATACAAAATAATGGACCTCATATAATGCTCCATACAGAATAATGGATCCCATATAATACTCCATACATATTAGACCCCATATAATGCTGCATACAGAATAATTAACCACATATAATGCTCCATACAGAATATTCGACCCCATATAAAGCTCCATACAGAATAATGGACCCCATATAATGCTCCATACAGAATAATGGACCACATATAATGCTGCATACAGAATAATGGGCCCCATGTAATGTTCCATAAAGGATAACGAACCCCATATATAGCCCCATACAAAATAATGGAACCCAAATAATGCGCCATACAGAATGACGAGCCCCATACAATTCTCCATACAGAAAAAATGGCTCCATATAATGCTGAATACAGAACAATGACCCCCATATAGTGCTCCATAAAGAATAATGGACCCCATATATTCCTCTATACAGAATAATGAATCCCATATAACGCTGCCTGCATAATAATGGGCCTAATTTTTTGCTCCATACAGAATATTAGACCCCATTTAATGCTGCATACAGATAATCAGCCACATATAATGGTTCATACAAAATAATGAGCCCCACAGAATGTTCCATACGGAATAAAGGGCCCCACAAAATGCTGCATACAGAATAATGGGCCCCATATAGTGCTCCATAAAGAATAATGGACCCCATATAATCCTGTATACAGAATAATGAACCCCATATAATGCTGCATGTATTATAATGGGCCTCATTTATTGCTCCATCCAGAATATTAGACCCCATTTAAAGCTGCTGCATACAGAATAATCAGCCACCTATGCTCCATGCAAAATAATGGGCCCCACAGAATGTTCCATACGGAATAATGGGCCCCACAAAATGCTGCATACAGAAAAATGGGCCCCATATAATGCTCCATACAGTATAATGGTCCCCATAAAATGCTGCATTGCTGCATACAGAATATTGGGCCCGATATAATGCTCCATACAGAATAATGAGCTCCATATAATGCTCCATACGGAATTATGGACCCCATATAATGCTCCATACATAACAATTGTCCTCATATATTGCTCAATACAGAATAATGTGCCCCATATTTTGCTCCATACAGAACAATGGTCCTCATTTATTGCTCCATACAGAATAATAGGCCCCATATAATGTTCCATACAGAATAATGAGCACCATATATTTCTCCATAAAGAATAATGGACCCCATATAATGCTCCATACAGAATATTAGACCCCATATAATGATGCATACAGAATAATCAACCATATACAGTACAGACCAAAAGTTTGGACGCACCTTCTCATTTAAAGATTTTTCTGTATTTTCATCACTATGAAAATTGTACATTCACACTGAAGGCATCAAAACTATGAATTAACACATGTGGAATTGTATACTTAACAAAAAAGTGTGAAACAACTAAAAATATGTCTTGTATTCTAGGTTCTTCAAAGTAGCCACCTTTTGCTTTGATGACTGCTTTGCACACTCTTGGCATTCTTTTGATGAGCTTCAAGAGGTAGTCACCGGAAATACACCGTGGATACACAGCTGATAGTCCTACTGAATAGACTGTTAGAATTTGTATTATGGCAAGAAAAAAGCAGCTAAGTAAAGAAAAACGAGTGGCCATCATTACTTTAAGAAAAGAAGGTCAGTCAGGCCGAAAAATTGGGCAAACTTTGAAAGTGTCCCCAAGTGCAGTTGCCAAAAACATCAAGCGCTACAAAGAAACTGGCTCACATGAGGACCGCCCCAGGAAAGGAAGACGAAGAGTCACCTCTGCTTCTGAGGATACGTTTATCCGAGTCACCAGCCTCAGAAATCGCAGGTTAACAGCAGCTCAGATTAGAGACCAGGTCAATGCCACACAGAGTTCTAGTAGCAGGCACATCTTTACAACAACTGTTAAGAGGAAACTTTGTGCAGCAAGCCTTCATGGTAAAATAGCTGCTAGGAAACCACTGCTAAGGACAGGCAACAAGCAGAAGAGACTTGTTTGGGCTAAAGAACACAAGAATGGACATTAGACTTGTGGAAATCTGTGCTTTGGTCTGATAAGTCCAAATTTGAGATCTTTGGTTCCAACCACCGTGCCTTTATGAGACGCAGAAAAGGTGAACGGATGGACTCTACATGCCTGGTTCCCACCGTGAAGCATGGAGGAGGAGGTGTGATGGTGTGGGGGTGCTTTGCTGGTGACACTGTTGAGGATTTATTCAAAATTGAAGGCATACTGAACCAGCATGGCTACCACAGCATTTTGCAGCGGCATGCTATTCCATCCGGTTTGCGTTTAGTTGGACCATCATTTATTTTTCAACAGGACAATGACCCCAAACACACCTCCAGGCTGTGTAAGGGCTATTTGACCAAGACGTAGAGTGATGTGGTGCTACGCCAGATGACCTGGCCTCCACAGTCACCAGACCTGAACCCAGTCGAGATGGTTTGGGGCAAGCTGGACCGCAGAGTGAAGGCAAAAGGGCCAACAAGTGCTAAGCATCTCTGGGAACTCCTTCAAGATTGTTGGAAGACCATTTCCGTTGACTACCTCTTGAAGCTCATCAAGAAAATGCCAAGAGTGTGCAAAGCAGACATCAAAGCAAAAAGGTGGCTATTTTGAAGAACCTAGAATATGACATATTTTCAGTTGTTTCACACTTTTTTGTTAACTATATAATTCCACATGTGTTAATCCATAGTTTTGATGCCTTCAGTGTGAATGTACAATTTTCATAGTCATGAAAATACAGAAAAATCTTTAAATGAGAGGGTGTGTCCAAACTTTTGGTCTGTACTGTATAATGCTCCATACAGAATAATGGGCCCTATATAATGCTCCATGCAAAATAATGGGCCCCATATAATGCTCCGTACAGACTAAGTGAGCCTCACATATTGCTCCATACAGAATAATGGACCCCATATAATGCTCCATACAGAATAATGGACCCCATATAATGCTACATACAGAATAATGGGCCCCATATAATGCTCCATACAGGATTATTGACCCCATATATGGCTCCATACAAAATAATGGAACCCAAATAATGCGCCATACAGAATAACGAGCCCCATACAATTCTTCATACAGAAATAATGGCCCTATACAATGCTGAATACAGAATAATGGGCCCCATACAGTGCTCCATGCAGAATAATGGACCTCATGTAATGCTACATACAGAATAATGGAGCCCATATAATGCTCCTTACAAAATAATAGGCCAAATAGAATGTTCCATACGGAATAATGGACACCATATAATGCTCTATACAGAATATTAGACCCCAAATAATGCTGCATACACAATAATAGGCGTCATATAATGCTCTAACAGAATAATGGGCTTCATATAATGCTCCATACAGTATAATGGCCCCCATATAATGCTGCAATGCTGCATACAGAATATTGGGCCCAATATAATGCTCCATACAGAATAATGAGCCCCATATAATGCTCCATACAGAATAATGGACCCCATATAATGCTCCATACATAATAATGGTCCTCATATATGGCTCCATACAGAATAATAGGCCACATATAATGCTCAATACAGAATAATGAGCCCCATATAATGCTCCATACATAATAATGGTCCTCATTTATTGCTCCATACAGAGTAATAGGCCCCATATAATGCTCCATAAAGAATAATGGGCCCCATATATTGCTCCATAAACAATAATGGACCTCATGTAATGCTCCATACAGTATATTAGACCCCATATAATGCTGCATACAGAATAATTAACCACATATAATGATTCATATAGAACATTGGACCTCATATAATGCTCCATTCAGTATAATTGGCCCCATGAAATGCTGCAAACAGAATAATGGGCCCCATATACTGTTCTATACAAAATAATGGACCTCATATAATGCTCCATACAGAATAATGGACCCCATATAATACTCCATGCATAATATTACACCCCATATAATGCTGCATACAGAATAATTAACCACATATAATGCTCCATACAGAATATTGGACCCCATATAAAGCTCCATACAGAATAAGTGGGCCTCACATATTGCTCCATACAGAATAATGGACCCCATATAATGCTCCATACAGAATAATGGACCCCATATAATGCTGCATACAGAATAATGGTCCCCATATAATGCTCCATAAAGGATAATGGACCCCATATATAGCTCCATACAGAACAATGGAACCCAAATAATGCGCCATACAGAATAACGAGCCCCATATAATTCTCCATACAGAAAAAATGGCCCCATATAATGCTGAATACAGAATAATGGGCCCCGTATAATGCTCCATACAGAATAATGGACCCCATATAATCCTCTATGCAGAACAATGAACCCCATATAACTCTTCATGCTAAATAATGGCCCTCAATTATTACAGAATATTAGACTCCATATAATGCTGCATACAGAATATTCAGCCACATATAATGCTCCATACAAAATAATGGGCCCCACAGAATGTTTCATACGAAATAATGGGCCCCACAAAATGATGCATACAGAATAATGGGCCCCATATAATGCTCAATACAGAATATGGACCTCATAACGCGTTCCTCACCATCAGCACTCTCTTGGGTCTCCCTTGGACTCGTGGGCTCCTTTCCACTCCTGAACTCTTGGGTGAGTTATTTGGTTTACCTGTAGGGCGGCTATTTTGGGACACTGTGTGGGCATTTCCCTTGAGCTTATATGGAGCATTATGACTGCTCCCAATTTAACACTGCTTTCAGCTCTTACCATTACATCTGACTTGTGTTTGATATATGACAGTTACTTAATGATTTATGGATTAGCTATATGCTATATCAAAGGAACACACAAAAAAACAAAAAAAAAACCCAGTTGCCTCATATTTAGATTTCTTTTATCAATTTATATATTTATATCTGCCCCTCGATACTTACATACCCAAGAATTTACATTTTCCTATGCACTGTCTCTTCCCCCCAGGGATTCTCCACTCTCTGGTACTTGGCACCTTATCCCCTGTTTTTGTAATTCTGTATACTTTTACCATTTTGGATTTTTGAATTAAATAAAATGATGTCTGTTTTTGCCATAATACTCTTCTGTCCTCCTTTTTTGCATACAGAATAATGGGCCACATATAATGCTGTATACAGAATAATGGGCCTCATATAATTCTACAGACAGAATAATGGGACTCATATAATACTTTATACAGAATAATGGGCCTCATATAATGCTCCATACAGAATAATGGACCCTATATAATGCTCCATACGGTATATTGGGCCCCATATAATGCTGCAATGCTACATACAGAATAATTGGCCCTACATAATGTTTCATATAGAATAATGGACCCCATATAATGCTCCATACATAATAATCGGCCCCATATAATGCTCCATACAAAATAATGGGCACCATATAATGCTCCCTACACAATAATAGGCCCCATATAATGCTCTATACAGAATCACGAGCCCCATATAATGATTTATACAGAATAATGGGCCTCACTTATTGCTCCATACAGAATAATGAACCCAATATAATGGTACATACAGGATAATGGGCCCTATATAATGCTTCATACAGAATAATGGGCCCTATATAATGCTCCATGCAGAATAATGGACCCCATATAATGCTCCATACAGAATAAGTGGGCCTCACATATTGCTTCATACAGAATAATGGGCCCTATATAATGCTACATGTAGAATAATGGGCCTCATATCATGCTCCATACAGAATAATGGACACTATATTTTGCTCCATAAAGAAAAATGGACCCCATATAATGCTCCATACAGTATATTAGACCCCATATAATGCTGCATACAGAATAATCAACCACATATAATGCTCCATACAGAATATTGGACCCTATATAAAGTTCCATACAGAATAATGGGCCTCATATAATGCTCTATACAGAATAATGGACCCCATATAATGCTCCATACAGTACAATGGGCCCCATATAATGCTGCATACAAAATAATGGGCCACATATAATGCTCTATACAGTTTAATGGGTCTCATATAATGCTCCATACAGAATGATGGGCCTCATATAATACTTTATACAGAATAATGGGCCTCATATAGTGCTTAATGCAGAATAATGGACCCTATATAATGCTCCATACAGTATAATGGGCCCCAAATAATGCTGCAATGCTACATACAGAATAATGGGCCCTATATACTGCTCCATACAGAATTATGGACCCCATATAATGCTCCATACATATTAATGGGCCCCATATAATGCTCCATACAGAATAATGGGCACCATATAATGCTCCATACAGAATAATAGGCCCCATATAATGCTCTATACAGAATCACGAGCCCCATATAATGCTCCATACAGAATAATGGGCCTCACATATTGCTCCATACAGAATAATGGACCCCATATTATGCTACATACAGAAAAATGGGCCCTATATATTGCTCCATACAAAATAATGGACCCCATATAATGCTCCATTCAGAATATTGGTCCCCATATAATGTTCCTTACAGTATGGGCCCCATATACTGCTCTATACAGTTTGAGCCCCATATATAGCTCCATGCAGTATGGGTCTTATATGTTGCTCCATTCATTATGGACGACATGTAATGCTCCATAGATAATGGGCCCCATATATTGCTCCATTCAGTTTGGGCTCTATATAATGCTCCATACAGAATGGGCCCCATATAATCCTCCATTCAGTATGGGTCCCATATAATGCTCCATTCAGCATGTGCCCCATTTAATGCTCCATTCAGTATGGGCCCCATATGTTGCTCCATTCAGTATGGGCCCCATATATTGCTCTATACAATATGGGCCTCATATTATGCTTCATTCAGGATGGGCCCCATATAATGCTCCATTCAGCATGTGGTCATATAATGCTCCATTCAGTATGGGCCCCATATATTGATCCATACATTAAAAAAATTAAAATCAAATACTCACCTCCTCTCTGGCGGCAGGTCAGGACTCCTCAGCGTTTTCTCGCTCTCTTCACTGTCAAAGCAGAGGGTGTGCTATAGTGACATCATCACGCCCTCTGCCCTGACATGTCACAGAGTCAGAGGACATGGAAGATGCCGGAGCTGTGGAGGATCGAGGACAGGTAAGTATAGCAAGTGCCGAGTCCCTGAGGAAGTAGGGGGCACCCTCGCGAGCGCTGGCACCAAGTTCCCCCTACTCACGAGCCCCATAGTTTGCCGGGATCCTCGACAGCGAGTGGGCCCCCCACTTGCTCAGGGACTAGGCACTTGCTTGGGTGCACCGGGTGCTGATGCCGGCCCATTTTATCATGATGATCCGCAGCAGAGCAGAGCTCTAATACACGACTCTGTGGTCCTATTGCAACTGCTAACATTCTGGAGAACTCCAATCCAGGCAGTTTACTTCCATAGTTCTGTATAAAACCTGATCTTAAAACTGTACAAGGGAGAGTGTAAAAAATGATTGTAAAAAATTCATCAAGATTGGCATTGTTCACGCAGGTCTTGATGAGGGGACGTGCTGGAGTTAGATGCTCCTGATTCATGAAGAGGTGCACACCTCTTCATGAATCTGGAACAACACACTTCTTCATGAATCTAATGAGTCTAATGTGCCTGTATCAGTTATTGGAGTAAGATTTCTGGATTAGGGAATGCTACAGATTTTCATGAATTAGACGAGCTGAGGCGTCATGCCCCCACCACGCCCTATCCCACTGCAGTTTCCCTTATTTCGGCGGAGCTAGGAGAAACTGGTGTGAAGACTCCAAAAGTCACCAAATTTTTGGGCACAACTTCGAGTTGCGCCTAAATTTTGCGACTGTATGTCTTAATAAGCATCAGTGCATATTATTTATAGTGTGTCCTAATTTGAACCTGTCTGAACTAGTCTTTAAGGAGTTAAAGGGTTGGACATTTTCGACAGGATAGCTACCTATAAGAGGATTTGAAAGGCCGTTTTCTTCATTATGCAGGAAAGATACTTGTATATTGCATGCCTGTATACTGTAACATGATACAACACATCCATGTGTGACATACAATGTACAAAGTCATTTAAAACTAATGTTAATTGTTGAAATCATTTCAATATTTTTTTCAATTTTACCTTAGGCTGAAAGGATTTTTCCAGAAGTCACTAAACAGCACTGGTAAGAACAAAATGGATATAAAAGATCGAAGACACAGATCATTGACTAGAGGACGCTGTGGAAAAGAATGTCGCTATACCAGCTCATCGCTGGATAGTGAGAACTGCCGAGTGCCTACTCAGAAGTCGTACAGCTCCAGTGAAACATTAAAGTCATATGATCATGAAAACAGAATGCATTATGGGAATCGTGTTTCTGACCTAGTTCACAGAGAGTCAGATGAGTTTCCAAGGCAAGGTATGTCCGTCTTACTGTAAAGGTGCCTGACCTTTCTGTCAGCTTATTATAGCCTTAGTAAATGGATGTAACAAATTGTGAGTGTTACATACTTTTTTGCACCCATCTTGTAGATTGTACTGCTTCAGGGATACACTGCTTAATAATATTACTGTCACTATCGTGTAAATGTATTTTCTGATATTGGTTTCACAGTCAGTATCTGTAAGACACAGCAAATCACAGGGAGAATGTAATTCAGTACCCAGTGATTAAGCGTCAGAAAATAATTCCTTGCTCTGAAAAAACAGGGAGCATAATTTATTGAGCTAGCACTAGTTATAGATTAGAGAAGGTATCCATATTAATTAATTAATTTGCCGTTTGATTAGAGAATAGTTGGTGGAAATCTCACTTAATGAGGCTGTAGGGGAAATAGTCCTGCACAGAAAAACAACATTCTTTTGCCTGATTAATTTTAGGAAAAGAAAAAGTGCTATACATAAGGAGAAATATGGAATGAAAGCTTATCACAGCTGGCTAAGAACTAGACCAGCTTCACAGTTAAAACCAAGCCATATGCTTAATATGCATATGGATAATATTAGACGAGGGATTATATAGTAATTGATGGGTAGGATAAGAAGTATGGATAATGTTAACAGAATGAGAAACTGCTGTATATAATTGTGTGCATGAAGGTAAATGTATATTGCTATAATTAGAGGCCGTGGTGGTAGAATGCAAAAAATCCTGGGTATTCAGCTTAAGACACTGTTTAAATTTTACAGTGCAGTGAACAAGATTTAAGAAATTCTTTTTGTATAAAATGGCATTGTGGTTTCCTTATCCTTCAGAGAATTTCATTGCTGACTTTTATTTTCTAAATCTTAAATAGTACCTCCACTTACAGTATGTCTAAGGCAATGTGGCATAGCAGAAAGATAAAGAGAGGTACAGCCAGAAAAAGTAATGGTCTTATAAACCCTAGAAGATTATTTGAATAAGGGGATTTTGGATTCGTATGACTGTAACTCCTGAACTGCCAACTGCCTCTCCTGCCATTACCTTTAAAGGGAAAATGTCACCACTTTGGAGTTATCAGACCTCTACTATGGCCATACAGGGTATTGAAAAGTAAATCTATACATACCTGTATGGCCCATAGTAGAGGTTTGATTGCAGAGAAAAGCACTTTAATCAATTCTATTTTGTACAGGCTTGGCGTCCGGAAGACGACAAGCAATCCCCACCTATGTGCTTATTATTCCCCTAAATCGCCGCCTATATGCTTAATTGTCATATTCTCCCCCTCCCCTGCACGTCACAGGGCCCTGTGACAGGCCCTGTGACGTGCACTGTGCTCCCTGACTTCCGGGCATGCGCAAAGAACCGCTCACATAAAACACGCTTTGCTTTATCCCGGCCCTGTCTCTCCATGCACTGCGCTGCAGATTTCTATTGCGCAGGTGCCGGAAAGAGGCAGTGACTCTCCGGTGCCTGCACAATAGAAACCTGCGGCGCAGAGCACAGGCAAACGGGGCCGGGATGAAGCAAAGTGCGCTCTATGTGAGCAGTGCTTTGCGCATGACCGGAAGTCAGGGAGCACAGTGCACATCACAGGGTATGTCACAGGGCCCTGTGAGGTACAGGGGAGGGGGGAATATGATAATTAAGCATATAGACGGGGATTTGGGGGAATAATAAGCACATAGGCGGGGATTGCTTGGCGTCCCCCGGATGCCAAGCCTGTACAAAATACAATTTATTACAGTGCTTTTCTCTGTAATCAAACCTCTACTATTGGCCATACAGGTATGTATAGATCTACTTTTCTATATCCTGTATGGCCATAGTAGAGGTCTGATAACTCCAAAGTGGTGACAGATTCTCTTTAAGGGAATCTATCAACACATTTGACCTATCTAAGCTATTGATATGGGCATACAGGTTATAGACTGCTGAGGAGAGTCCTCATATCAGATGTCTTGTTGTTGAGAAAACATATTTTATCACTTTATAGATTTTCCAGGAAGAAGAATAGCCTGAAATATAAATTTGCCTCCAGAGCTTATTTTACATGCAAGGGAAGTTACCAGCGTGAGACATGTAACTAACACAAAACAGGAGATATTGAAATCTGTCTTCTAAGGCTATGTGTCCACGATGCAGAAATGCTGCATATTTTTTACGCTTCTCCCTGGCAGGAAAAACGCATGCATTTTTTACATGCGTGTTTCCCGCCAGGTAGAAGCGTTTGTGAGGCGTCTTTGCATGCATTTCTGCATGCGGGTTATTAAGCACTTTTCCAAGCGATTTTAGCATCACTTGGAAAAGTGCTTGACAACTTGTTCACACTATATAAATCCATGCAACCGGCATGGATTTATATAGTGTGACCAAGTTAACAGTTAAAAAAAAAGAATAAGAATGGTAAAAAATAAAGTTTATACTCACCTTCTGTTGTCCTCCCGGTGTTATCTCCGCTGCGTCCGGTGTGTTGGGCGGCTCGCGCTGTTGTGAAGGACCTGCGGTGACTTCATTGAGCCATGTGATGGGTCACATGACTCAGTGACGTCATGGCAGGCCCTTCACAACAGCGCGAGCATTGTAAGAGACCGGACGGAGCAGACAAAACACCGGGAGGACACTGGAAGGTGAGTATAAACTTTATTTTTTATTTTAAATTCTTTTTTTTACAGTTTCTATGGTACCCAGGTCTGGATGAGAGTCTCCTCTCCTCCAGACTCGGGTACCATCTGCACATAGAAACGCATAATATCCGTGTGTACAAATGTACTGACACGGATATTATGCGTTTCAATGCAAGTCAATGGCGGCGAGTATGCTGCGTGTCCGCAAAATTAATGGACATGCTGCGAATTTTTGAGCGCAGCATAAATGCTGCGGAAAAATCCACAGCATGGGCATTAAAAGTGCGGCTTGTCATTGGGGACCATGGGGGGCGGATTGCCAAGCGTTTCCCAAGCATTTATGCTGCGGAAATTCCGCAGCATAAACGCTTGGAAAACGCATAGTGGACACACAGCCTTACAAACATATTTTTTACTCCTCTCTCAGCTCTACTGTATTGTAACAATATTGCAGCCCTGTCTGCCTGTGAGCTGGAAGCTGAGAGGAACCTGCAGATGTGTCAGGAGTAATCACACACAGCTCTGCAGTGAGATGAGAAGAGCAGAGAGCGGCCATTACATATCACAGAGGCGGAGTTATCTTCCGGGCAGTGTCCTCCCCATAGCCTGGAAGAGGTCATTTATATAAAGTGATAAAAGATGATTTCTCACCAACAAGGCATCTGATATGAGGCATACAGGGATGACTTTTTTCAGTATTCTATAACCTATATGCTCATATTAATAGTTTAGATAGGTCAAATGTGACAGATTCCCTTTAAATTTCTGACTAGAGATGCGACTTTACGCAAAGTAGAGGTGTACTGTAAAAGAGTTTTATTACCTCAGACTTTGATGGCAGCTTCACAACATATTCCATGAATTTCTGAGGCTAGAATCTCAACTTGGAAATGTCCACCTATTAGGTCCCCTGTCTACTTATCAGCAAACTGAGTTATCCAGCATATGTGGTATAAAGGAGACCAGATGGAGAAGTAGCTGCTCTTAAGAGCTTTTGTAACTTCATACATCTCAAAAGGAAGAATGGACTGTTTGATCTTTTCCTATATATAAATTATAGGAACAATAGGAAAAATGCCCGCACTATACAACCTGCATGTCTTCGGTAGACTATGCTGTTCAGGAGCAAAAATATCGCCAAAAGAAGGCCTGGGTGCTTACTTATGAAAAAGTTTATGAATAATGAAAAGGAGGAATGAAAGTAGCATTCATCGGTTCGTCAAAGTTCAAAATCTTTATTTAAGGCATAAAAACTTGCAGCAGGGAGAGAGCACAGAGAGCGGACGACGGTCATTTCACGCGGACCTGTAGAAGCGCACACCACGTGCGAAATGGCCGTCGTCCGCACTCTGTGCTTCCTTCCTCCCTGCCGCAAGTTTTCATGCCTTAAATAAAGACTTTGAAAAATCGTTGAGTGCTATTTTAATTCCTCCTTTTCACTATATATAAATTAGTCAAAAAATGTAACTTTGTACAGGTGTTGTAAATATTCACTATCTCCTTACAATGACATCAATCAATGTGTGTAGGAATATAGTAGACAGTAAGGCTGTGTGCCTACGATGCATTTTTTAAGCGTTTCTGCAGCAGCAAAAACGCTGCAGAAACTCTTAAAAAACGCATGGTAGAAGGCCTGCCATATTCCCCAATGATAATCCGCATGTGCTGTGCACATGCTGTGGAAATTTCCACTGCGAATTATCATTGCGGAAAAAAACGCAGCAATACCAATTATTTTGCGGAAGTGCTGCGTTTTCGCCGCCATTGACTTGCATTAGAACGCGCCAATTCCGCAAGACTGCATCTGTACTTGCGTAATTGGCGCATTCTAATGTGCGCATAGTACCCGGGTGTGGAGGACAGGAGACTCTCCTCCACCCCCAGCTACCATTAAAAGCTGTAAAAAAAAGAATAAAATAAAAAATAAAGATTATATTCACCTTCCGACGGCCCCCGGACTCCTTCCCTGTGCTTGCCGACAGATCGCGCAGGACTGAAGGACCTGCGCTGACGTCACAGTCATGGGACGGCAGGTCTTTCAGTTCAGCGTACCAAGATCTTTTGGCAGCCAGGAACGAGCGCAGCAAGACAGCAGGGGCCATCAGAAGGTAACTATAGGTTTATTTTTTTATTTTTAACCATTCTCTCGGGTCACACTATATAAATCCATGCCGGTTGCATAGATTTATATAGTGTGACCGAGTTGTCAAGCACTTTCTAAGTGATGCTAAAATCTCTTGGAAAGCGCTTGACACCCGCATGCGGAAATGCATGTGAAGAACGCTTCATTTCCGCATGTCCCTGGCAGGAAAACGCATGTAGTGATGAGTGAGCACTAAAATGCTTGGGTGTTCGAACCTCGGGCCGAGCACATCGTTATACTCGGGTGCTCGACCCGAGCAACGAGCCCAATGTAAGTCTATGGGAAACTCGAGCATTTTTCTGGCGGGTACCCCCGGCGGTCTGCAGAAGGTCAAAAATTGCCAAAATCGATGGGAACAGTGCACAATTAAACGTGTCAGGCAGGCAGAATATATAGGCAGACATGCAGGCAGGGAATATAGGAGAGTGCATGAAAAACATAACAGGGCACTCAGAACACACTGGTACCCTCCGATTTTCATGCTCCCGTCTCTTTAAAAAAGCCGGCAATTCAGCAGCCGCATACAGTTATAACATCGGTAGCTGACAATATAGAACAGAAAGAATAGAGCATCACACATAGATTAGATAGATAGAAACATGTCAGTCACATATATAATGAGTACAGTGACAGTGTTGGTTACTGTACTTGTCATTTAGTGTTAAAATAAAGAATTTATTTAAAAAAAATTGGCGTGGAATTCCCCGTAATTTTAGTCTCTAGCGGAGGTTAAGCAGACTGCTGAGACAGATGTTTGAAGCCTGGGAAGGGGGTTAATACCCATGGAGCTTCTCTGGCTACTAATATCAGTCCCCATCTGAATACTTAGCCTTTACTAGCTATTAAAATGGGGGACCCAAAAAAAATGATGTGGGGTCCCCCTATTTTAACAGCTAGCAAAGGCTAGGCAGACAGCTTTGGGCTGATATTAATAGCCCAGGAAGGGTGCCATGAATATTGGCCCCCTCCCAGGCTAGAAACACTAGCCCTCAGCCGCACCAGAAATGGCCAACCATGGGATGTGCCAATTCTGGCACTTAACCTCGCTCTTCCCACTGCCCTGTAGTGGTGGCAGTGGGGTAATAGGGCTGGGGTTGATGTCAGCTTATAATGCCAGCTGACATCAAGCCCAGGTTAGTAATGGGGAGGCGTCTATAAGACGTCCCCATTACTAACCCCATAGTGAAAGTGAAAAAATTCTCCCATGCTGGGATGGCATTGAGATGGCAGGCTGGATCGTAGCAGAACACTGCCATCCAGCTTGTCATCCTTCAGAGACACCACAGAGCGCAGGCATGCTTGCGCTCCTCAGTGTCTCGCTGTGACGGCATCCAGATGAGCCAAGTTCATGTCAAATGAACTCGGCTCACCTCACGCACGCTACTGACAGCGTGGAAGAATTCTCCTGCTGTAACGGGTCTGGGAGGCGGATCCTCTGAGCTACTATACAAGGGGGCGGTCCTTGTAAGTGAGCGGGTGGCGACCAGGCAGGCAGTCACAGCAGGTGACCGGGACAGTCTCTAGAAGAACGGGCAGGAGGTCACGGCAAGTGACCGGGGCAGTCTCTGGGTGAACGGGCAGATGGTCACGGCAAGTGACCGGGGCAGTCTCTGGGTGAACGGGCAGATGGTCACGGCAAGTGACCGGGGCAGTCTCTGGGTAAAGGGTTGGTACGACCTGTGGCGGCTGATGGTAGACGTGAGCTCCCAGGTGAGCAGGCGAGAGTCTCTGGATAAACGGGTGGTCACAGCATGTGACGGCGGAGCCTCCAGGAAGACCAACAGACAGGCGGCAGATGAGCGCTCCCAGGTGAGCGGGCAGAAGTCTCTGGACAGGCGGTTGGTCACAACACGTGACGGCAGAGCCTCCAGGTAGGCTAGCAGACAGGTAGCAGATGTGCGCTCCCAGGTGAGCGGGCAAGCTGGTCCATAGACAGACTGACAAGAGTTGGAAGGCAGACCGTCGGACCTCAGGCAAGCAGGCAGGTAGTTGATGTGCGCTCCCAGGTGAGCGGGCAAGCTGGTCCTTAGACAGACTGACAGGAGTAGTAAGGCAGACCGTCGGACCTCAGGCTAGCAGGCAGGTAGCAGGATATCAGGCAGGAATTAGACAGCAGACTGGCAGGAATCTGGCAGGTATCTGGCAGGTAACTGGCAACGGGACCTGAGGGCTGAAGCAGAGTAGTGAACAGTGCTACAACATTGCTCGGGCACCTCCATTTTGGAGGAGGTGCCTTTTATATGGGAGGTCCTCCGGCAATTGGCTGGGGACTCTTTAGGACGGCGCGCGCGGTCCCTTTAAGAGAGGGGGAGCGCGCGCGCGCCCTAAGCACACTGCCGGGGAAGGAGCGCGTGCCGGAAGCAGCAGGGAGAGCAGCGCTGGAGGACGCCGCGCCAGGAGCGGGGAGGTGAGAGGGACGGCGTCTCTGCCTAGAACGGGGCAGAGACGCCGATGCTACAGTACCCCCCCCTTTAGGCCCCCTCTTTTTTTGGCCAGAAAGAAATTTCTCAAGGAGAAGCGGGGCGTTGATGTTCTCCCTGGGTTCCCAAGTTCTCTCCTCAGGACCAAACCCCTTCCAATCTACCAGAAAAAAGGTTTTTCCTCTTACCCTCTTGGAGGCCAGAATACTCTCTACCTCAAAGATGTCATCAGCGGAAACCGGAGCAGGAGGGGCACCTGGATTTTTGGAAAAAAGTTAAAGACAACGGGTTTGAGGAGAGATACGTGGAAGGAGTTGGGGATCCGTAGGGTGGCCGGGAGTTTTAATTTGTAGGCCACAGGGTTAATTTGCCTGAGGACTTTGAAGGGGCCGATGAATCGAGGACCCAACTTGTAGGAGGGTACTTTGAGCCGCACATGTTTGGATGAGAGCCAAACCTTGTCTCCCGGATGGAATTGGGGCGGATCCAGACGTCTCTTATCAGCATATCTCTTCATCCGCTCAGAGGAGAGAAGAAGAGCGGACCTGGTGCTCTCCCAAATAGTAGAAAATTCGCTGAGAAGAGACTCCGCAGCAGGGTTGTCCACAGAAACGGAGACAGGAAGTGGAATCCGGGGATGTTGGCCACCGACTATAAAGAACGGGGATTTGGAAGAGGACTCGCTCTCATGGTTGTTATAAGAGAACTCGGCCCATGGTAGGAGATCCACCCAGTCCGAGTGGTGAGCATCAACGAAATGCCGGAGGTAGCTGGCCAAGATCTGATTGATCCGCTCCACTTGACCATTGGACTGAGGGTGGTAAGCGGAGGAGAAATCCAGGGTAATGTCCAGCAGCTTACATGTGGCTCTCCAGAAGCGAGAGGTGAACTGAACCCCATGATCCGACACGATGTGGAGGGGCAGACCATGGAGACGGAAGATGTGGCGGATAAAGTCTTTAGCCAGCTCGGGTGCAGACGGAAGACCAGGCAGGGGAATGAAGTGGGCCATTTTAGAAAAACGGTCAGCGACAACCCAAATGACAGTGCAACCGGCAGAAACTGGAAGGTCGGTGATAAAGTCCATAGCGATGTGTTGCCAAGGAGCAGCAGGTACGGGAAGGGGCAGGAGATGGCCGGCAGGTAGATGTCGGGGAACTTTGTTACGGGCACAGGATGAACAGGCCGCGATGAAGTCTACCACGTCCTTACGCAGGGTAGGCCACCAGTAATGCCGGGTAATAAGTTGGAAGGTCTTCTTTTGGCCAGCATGGCCAGCTAGTTTAGAAGAATGTCCCCAGCGAAGAACCCTCTCCCGATCTGGCACAGCTACGAACGTCTTACCGGGTGGAAGACGAGTCAGATCCAAGGGGGCCACATTCATCACCTTGGAGGAGTCGATGATATGCGTAGGTTCCTCCTCTTGATCGGAGGACAGGAAGGACCGGGACAAGGCATCAGCTTTGACGTTCTTGTCCGCCGGACGGAAATGAAGAATGAAGTCGAAGCGGGCAAAAAACAACGACCACCGGGCCTGGCGAGGATTGAGTCTCTGGGCATTTTGGAGATATGCCAGGTTTTTGTGATCCGTGTAGATAATTACCGGGTAGAGAGCCCCTTCAAGCAGATAGCGCCACTCTCCCAGTGCCAATTTGATGGCTAGCAACTCCCGGTCTCCAATGGAGTAGTTGCGCTCTGACGAGGAGAAGATTTTGGAGAGGAAGCCGCACGTTACCATTCTCCCAGTAGAAGACTTCTGGGTGAGCACCGCTCCGGCTCCGGAAGAGGAGGCATCAACCTCCAGGTAGAATTGTTTATTATAGTCCGGACGGTGCAGGACGGGAGCAGAGGCGAAGGCTTTCTTTAGGGAAAGGAAGGCCTCCTCGGCTTCAGGCGACCATGTTCTGGGGTTAGCCCCCTTACGGGTAAGTGCAGATATGGGAGCAGTCTGGGACGAGAAGTGTGGGATGAAAAGACGATAATAATTAGCGAAGCCCAGGAATCGCTGTATCGCCTTCAAACCTTCAGGACGAGGCCATTTTAGAACGGAAGAGAGCTTCTCGGGATCCATTTGCAGACCTGTTTGGGAGATGACATAGCCCAAGAACGGAAGGGAGGTCTGATCGAAGAGGCACTTCTTGTATTTGGCGTAAAGGTGGTTCTGCCGAAGCCTAAGCAGGACCTGACGAACATCCTTCCGGTGTGTGGGGAGATCCGGAGAGAAGACCAAGATATCGTCCAGGTATACCACTACGCAGGAGTACAGGAGGTCACGGAAGATGTCGTTGACTAGTTCCTGAAAGACCGCGGGAGCATTACAGAGACCGAAGGGCATCACAAGGTACTCGTAGTGACCGTCCCGGGTATTGAATGCCGTCTTCCACTCGTCTCCTTGACAGATACGGACCAGATTATACGCTCCTCGTAGATCCAGCTTGGAGAAGATCCTGGCGCCCTTGAGACGGTCAAACAATTCGGAGATGAGTGGCAGGGGATATTTGTTTTTTACCGTGATGAGATTGAGTCCTCTGTAGTCAATACAGGGACGTAGCGAGCCGTCTTTCTTTTTGACAAAGAAGAATCCGGCTCCAGCAGGGGAGGTAGATTTTCGGATAAATCCCCTAGCCAGATTCTCTTCAATGTACTCAGACATGGCTCGGGTCTCGGCTGCAGACAACGGGTAGATACGCCCACGGGGAGGAGTGGTGCCAGGTACCAGGTCGATCGGGCAATCGTATGGCCTATGGGGTGGCAACGTCTCAGCTTCCTTCTTACCGAAGACGTCCGCATAGGGCCAGTAGGGAGCCGGGAGACCAGGTAAGTTAGCTGGAGTAGGCTGAGGGCGAAGTGGACGGACCGGGACCAGGCAGGTCCTATGGCAGTCAGGACCCCATCGGAGTACTTCACCGGACCGCCAGTTCAATACGGGTTCATGTGTCTGGAGCCAAGGTAGACCTAGCAACAGGGAGTGAGAAAGTCCGGACAGCACATGGAATGAGATCTCCTCAGAGTGCAGCATTCCCACCTGCAGGGTTATGGGTTCGGTGACGAGCAGGATGGTCTCCAAGAGAAGTCTTCCATCCACGGAGGTGACTGACAATGGTTCAGCCAGGTACTTGGTGGGAATATGGTATCTCTCTACCAGAGACTGTGAGATGAGGTTTCCAGCAGCTCCAGAATCCAGATGGGCGAGTTCAAAGAGACGGTTTTCTCCCCAAGCAATAGGGACCGGTAAGGTCAGAGACGGAGAGGGCTTACTTTTGTCTAGGACGACCTCTCCGAGTGGTCCTAGACACTGGCGTTTCCCGGCTTTTCCGGGCATGAACGGATGAAGTGCTTCATACTGCCACAATAGAAACAGCTTCCCTCGGCTCGGCGAGATTCTTGGCGAGAACCGACCATCTTGGTCTGGTCGACCTGCATAGGCTCAGGAGAGTGTAGCTGAGGAGAGACGGAGGGAGTGACGGGTTTCTGAAAAGTAGGAGCTAGACGTGGAAACCTCCTCTCACGGGTGACCTCTTTGGCACGCTCCTGGAACCGCAGTTCAATCCGGGTGGCAAGAGTTATTAGGTCATCGAGAGTGGTAGGAATATCCCGACCGGCAAGTTCATCTTTTATATGGCCGGACAGACCCTCCCAGAAGACGGAAACCAGAGCGTCATTATCCCAGGCCAGCTCCGAGGCAAGGGTACGGAACCGTATGGCATATTGGCCCACGGTGAGACTTCCCTGACGGAGGCGTAGCAGAGATGATGCGGATGAGGTCTTCCGTCCGGGTTCGTCGAAGACCTTCCGGAAAGCCGTGAGAAAGGTAGGCAAGTCGGACACCAGGGGGTCTCCTCTCTCCCATAGAGGATTTAGCCAGGCCAGGGCCTCTCCGGTGAGATGGGACATGATGAAGGCAATTTTGGCCCTGTCGGAGTTAAACTGGTGAGACAGGAGTTCAAAGTGCTGGGTGCACTGATTTATGAAGCCCCGAGCCTGGGCGGAGTCGCCTCCGAAACGAGGAGGTGCAGAAAGCCGGGGTCCGGGGTAGGATACCATGTTATTAGTGGGCAGTGGAGCTGCCGGATTGCGAGTCATGGCACTGGCGGTGGTTGCAGGCAGAGCAGTCAGAGTGTCCAGGCGAGAATTGACATTCCGCAGGTGACCCAGGATGGACTCCTGTTGGGACCTCTGACGGGACAGTTCATGACATAGGTCCGAGAGCGAGGGAGCTTGGGTGCCACCGGGTTCCATGGCCCGAGCAAACTGTAATGGGTCTGGGAGGCGGAACCTCTGAGCTACTATACAAGGGGGCGGTCCTTGTAAGGGAGCGGGTGGCGACCAGGCAGGCAGTCACAGCAGGTGACCGGGACAGTCTCTAGAAGAATGGGCAGGAGGTCACGGCAAGTGACCGGGGCAGTCTCTGGGTGAACGGGCAGATGGTCACGGCAAGTGACCGGGGCAGTCTCTGGGTGAACGGGCAGATGGTCACGGCAAGTGACCGGGGCAGTCTCTGGGTAAAGGGTTGGTACGACCTGTGGCGGCTGATGGTAGACGTGAGCTCCCAGGTGAGCAGGCGAGAGTCTCTGGATAAACGGGTGGTCACAGCATGTGACGGCGGAGCCTCCAGGAAGACCAACAGACAGGTGGCAGATGAGCGCTCCCAGGTGAGCGGGCAGAAGTCTCTGGACAGGCGGTTGGTCACAACACGTGACGGCAGAGCCTCCAGGTAGGCTAGCAGACAGGTAGCAGATGTGCGCTCCCAGGTGAGCGGGCAAGCTGGTCCATAGACAGACTGACAAGAGTTGGAAGGCAGACCGACGGACCTCAGGCAAGCAGGCAGGTAGTTGATGTGCGCTCCCAGGTGAGCGGACAAGCTGGTCCTTAGACAGACTGACAGGAGTAGTAAGGCAGACCGTCGGACCTCAGGCTAGCAGGCAGGTAGCAGGATATCAGGCAGGAATTGGACAGCAGACTGGCAGGAATCTGGCAGGTATCTGGCAGGTAACTGGCAACGGGACCTGAGGGCTGAAGCAGAGTAGTGAACAGTGCTACAACATTGCTCGGGCACCTCCATTTTGGAGGAGGTGCCTTTTATATGGGAGGTCCTCCGGCAATTGGCCGGGGACTCTTTAGGATGGCGCGCGCGGTCCCTTTAAGAGAGGGGGAGCGTGCACGCGCGCGCCCTAAGCACACTGCCGGGGAAGGAGTGCGTGCCGGAAACAGCGGGGAGAGCAGCGCTGGAGGACGCCGCGCCAGGAGCGGGGAGGTGAGAGGGACGGCGTGTCTGCCTAGAACGGGGCAGAGACGCAGATGCTACACCTGCTCACGCGATGACATCATTTGCCGGCACCGCATGCACAGGAGAATTCTCCCACGCTGTCAGTGACGTGCATGAGGAGAGCCGGGTTCATCTGGATGCTGTCACAGCAAGACACTGTGGAGCGCAAGGCTTTTCAGTGTCTCTGCGGCATGGCAATCTGGATGGCAGCGTTCTGCTACTATCCAGCCTGCCATCTCAATATAGAAGAGCTGGAGCCGTCGTGGGAACCATGGAAAGGTAAGGATGAGGTTGGTTAATTATTTTACTTTTATTGCAGGAGACACTGGCTTCAGCTGGAATGGGTAAGTAGAGTTTAATTTAGAATATTAAAGTATTGTGTGTTTATTTCAAATAAAAGATTTTATTCTGGGTGTTGGTGTTTTTTTTTACTTTCACTATGGGGTTAGTAATGGGGGCATCTTATAGACGCCTCCCCATTACTAACCTGGGCTTGATGTCAGCTGGCATTATAAGCTGACATCAACCCCAGCCCTAATACCCCACTGCCACCGTTACAGGGCAGTGGGAAGCGCGAGGCTAAGTGACAGAATTGTCACATCATATGGTTGCGCCATTTCTGGGGCGGCTGATGGCTGGTGTTTCTAGTCTGGGAGGGGGCCAATATTCATGGCACCCTTCCTGGGCTATTAATATCAGTCCCCAGCTGTCTGCCTAGCATTTGCCAGATATTAAAATAGGGGGACCCCACGTCATTTTTTGGGGGGTTCCCCCATTTTAATAGCTAGTAAAGGCTAGTTATTCAGCTGGGGGCTGATATTAGTAGCCTGGGAAGCTCCGTGGGTATTAACCCCTCCCAGGCTTCAAACATCTGCCCCAGCTGTCTGCTTAACCTCTGCTAGAGACTAAAATTAAAAGGGGACCACACACCAATTTTTTTTTTAATAAATCCTTTATTTTAACACTAAATAACAAGTACAGTAACCAGCACTGTCACTGTACTTATTATATATATGACTGACATGTTTCTATCTATCTAATCTATGTGTGATGCTCTATTCCTTCTGTTCTAAATTGTCGGGTATCGATGTTATAACTGTATGTCGCTGATGAATTGCTGGCTTTTCATTTTTCACTGAGCACTGTTCCCATTGATTTGGGCAATCACTGTAATATCACAACCACCATGGCTGCGGCATTACAATGAGTGGCAGGCAATCTCTGCATGTTGATTGGCGCTCTAAATAGCACCAAACATGCAGGATGGGGACCCGAGCATCTGCCCGAGCATCGCGCAAGTACTCGGTGAGCTCCGAGCATTTCGAGTACTGAGATGCTCGGGCGAGTACCGAGCAGTGGCGAGCATGCTCGCTCATCACTACATATAAACCATTGTCAGAGTTAAGATTTTCCAAGACCTGCAGTAATTCTGTCACTTCTTCCTTCAAGCCAACAATCAGGAAATTAATATTGCTGCTGCCCTAATACTGTGACAGGATATGGCAGGAGTGAGTCGAATACAGTACACCAAAGTATCTACAATACATAGACAGCATATATATAAGACATTTCAATATCTATATTTTTCACTGACATTCTCACAGATCTCTTTCAGGGATATGCTAATTTAACCCCATTAAAGGGGTTGTATAAACTTTTTTTTTCAGGAGTGCATTGCTCTTCTGTCTCCCAGGCAGTTCATTCCTAAAGATTGACAGTTCAGATGAGAGACATGGTGCTGCAGGTCTGAATTCTGCAGCATCAGAGGAGCACAAAGGCACTGAAGCTGATCAGATCCAGGGATCTAGACAGCTTCAGATCTACACTTGCAACAATTATGCCTGGTTTATTATATGTCCATTAGTTGTGAATTTTGATATAGATTTTCAAAGCATTATGTGCATATACAGCAAAAAAACATTTGCCAACTTGCCAATAGATGTTAATGTGTTATTCCCCAAAAAACTAAATTATCCATTTTTGGTAAGATAATTCTGGAACTACAACCTCTGGGACCCTCAGCAATGCTGAGATCTGGGATCTGAAACACCAAGAATGGGGCTCTGCAGTCCAGTCATGAATAACACAGACGTGTGCATGCCTGATTTCTGCTCTATCTATAATATAACGGAAGATGCTTGTCTCTGTCTGAAGCCTTTATAGACTGCGCATGCATGAAACGCAGTCTGGCTCCAGACAAAAGCACACATCCAGCCGTTACAGGTAAGAGGAGTGTATGGCGCCGGCGATCACGGTATGCGTAGTGTGACAGTGTCACTGGTTTTATATGTGAGGGGAGGTATGTGTCACTCAGGATGCTCTCCTGTGTGAACTAAGACCTACTTTATTTTTCTGCCAGCGTGTTATATGCTGGTAGGCTTACTCTGTTAAAGGGTGTGCGGTTTTATGGGAATGGCAAAGAGGGCGGGATGCCATTCCCCCTACCTCCCCTCAGGGTGCGGCTGAGCAATGTGTAAAAGCTCAGTCCCTTTTTTTTTCTCTGGAGTGTGGTCTGGAGAGGGAAGTCTCCAGACAGTATTGTGGAAGCTGCAGAACTTTTCACATGGACTTTAGCAGTGCAGTTTATGCTACCGAGAGCGGGCGGAACCCGCTCATCTATGGACTGAGTTAAACTTTGTTTTGTTTTTTTTCCATTTAACCCAGAGGGGTCATGTTTGTTTTCCTGTGAAACCTGCATGAGTTTATGGCTGATAATAAACCAGCAGAAAGGAAACCTGAGAACGTGTGTCCTGAGTCTGCCTCCAGGAGAGCCGAGCGAGTCGTCTTGCCACAGTAGACACTGAACGAATACCGCAATCTCTGGCGCCATACTTACATACTTACCTGACCGGGAGGAGCGTTGCCATGGCGCCTCTCTTCGCCGGAGACCGGGGCAGGAGTGAGGCACCGGATTGGCGCATTTGCAGTGTGTCTTCAGCCAGACAGTGTGGTATGGGCACACGCGTACTCCAGTGCCACACCCCTCCCCCAGCCTGCGGCAGAGCAGGACGCAGCAGCGCTGGAGCACAGGGAAGAAAGGTGAGTATAAGTGTTTATTTTTTATATGTGTGTACAGCGTGAAAGGGATGAGGGGTGCCATACATACCAGGATTTGAGGATGAGGGGGCCACACATACCAGGATTGGGGAGTGTGGGGGCCACACATACCAGCATTGGAAGGTTAGGGGGCCACACATACCAGGATTTGGGTGTGAGGGGGCCACACATATGAGGAAGGGGGGGAGAGGACCATGCATACCAGGAAGAGGGGTACCACATATACCAGGATTGGGGGGTGAGGGGACCATGCATACTAGGATTTGGGGGTGAGGGGACCATGCATACCAGGATTGGGGGGTGAGGGGACCATGCATACCAGGATTGGGGGTGAGGGGTACCACACATACTAGGATTGGGGGTGAGGGGACCATGCATATCAGGATGAGGGGTACCACACATACCATTATTGGAGGATGAGGAGACCATGCATACTAGGATTTGGGGGTGAGGGGACCATGCATACCAGGATTGGTGGGTGAGGGGACCATGCATACCAGGATTGGGGGTGAGGGGTACCACACATACTAGGATTGGGGGTGAGGGGACCATGCATATCAGGATGAGGGGTACCACACATACCATTATTGGAGGATGAGGAGACCATGCATACCAGGATTGGGGGGTGAGGGGACCATGCATACCAGGATTGATGGGTGAGGGGACCATGCATACCAGGATTGGGGGGTGAGTGAACCATGCATACCAGGATTGGGGGGTGAGTGGACCATGCATACCAGGATTGTGGGGTGAGGGGTGCCATGCATACCAGAATAGGGATGAGGAGTACCATGCATACCAGGATAAGTATGAGGGGTGCCATGCATACTAGGATGAGGGATTGGGTGCCATGCATACCAGGTTTCTGGGATGAGGAGGCCATACACACCAGAATTGGGATGAGGGGTGCCATGCATAGCAGGATGAGTGGTACCATACATACCAGGATAGGGATGAGGGGTACCATGTATACCAGTATAGGGATGAGGGGTACCATGTATACCAGGATTGGGGATGAGGGGTCCATGCATACCAGGATAGGGATGAGGAGTGCCATGCATACCAGGATAGGGATGAGGAGTGCCATGCATACCAGGATGTGGGTTCGGGCCCATGCATACCAGGATAAGGGATACAATACATTTAAGGATAGGGATGAGGGATGGGGTACCATGCATACCAGGACAGGGATGAGGAGTACCACACATATCAGGATTGGGGATGAGAGCTACCACGCATACCAGGATTGGGGGTGAGGGGTGCCATGCATACCCGGATTGGGGGTGAGGGGTGCCATGCCTTCCAGGATTAAATTTGAGGTGTGCCTTGCATACCAGGATTGGGGGTGAGGGGTGCCATGCATACCTGGATTGGGGGTGAGGGGTACGATGCCTTACAGGATTGGTGTTGAGGTGTGCCATGCATACCAGGATTGGGGGTGAAAGGTGCCATGCATACCAGGATTGGGGGTGAGGGGTGCCATGCCTTACAGGATTGGGGTTGAGGTGTGCCATGCATACCAGGATTGGGGGTGAGGGGTGCCATGCACACCAGGATTGGGGTTGAGGGGTTCCATGCATACCAGGATTGGGGGTGAGGGGTGCCATGTACACTCCCTGATAGAAGTTATGTTGCTTATCCATGTTATGTAAATAAAAGCTTATAACCTGACGTTAAATTCATTCATTGGTTTTATAAATTACTCTTTTGAAAGCTGAAACCCTCCTAAATTTGGTTTAGGTAAAGAAAATAAATTGGCATCAATGCTGAAATTTTGATCATTAAATGAACACAGAGTGGTCAGATTTTGGCAAGACAAAAGTTTTGTCGCCTCGTCATATAATGTACCCAATACTAGTTTACATCCTCACCAGTGCTCAGTAAATTATCGATTAATTAGTGGGTGTGTATAAAAAGAAACCTAGCACCCCAGACCTTCACTTGAACTGCAACTTGAGCTCTGACAACATGCCAAAAATCCACCCTGCGACCAAAGCCTTGATTATCAAGAGGCTGAAGACCAGATCCACTGCAGAGGTGGCTGGCACCTTTAATGTGTCTCAGCGTCAAGTACAAATAATTAAAAAAAGATTTGAAGAGACTCGAGATGTGTTAGACAAGCCCAGGTCCGGAAGACCCCGCAAGACTACTGCTCAGGAGTAATGTTTGTTGGTTAGAAAATCCAAAGCAAGCCCCTCTTCCACTGCAGCAGAGCTCCAACAGGCCTGGTTACCTCAAGTCCCTTTGTCAACTAGAACAGTTTGTAGGATTCTGCCTCGAAATGGCCTCCATGGTCGAATCAGTGCCCAGAAGCCTGCACTAAACATAAGGCAAATGAAAAACCGTGTGGCATTTGCAAAGTCCCACAGCCTGCTAAACAGATAGGCGATGGAAAAGTGGCAGAAGGTGGATTTATCTGATGAATCTTCAGTAGAATTACACCACAGCCACCGCAAAGACTGCAGAAGACCTACTGGAGTCTGTATGGATCCAAAATACACCCAGAAAACAGTTAAATTTGGTGGTGGAAAGATCATGGTCTGGGGTTACATTCAGTATGGGGGTGTACGAAACATTTACAAGGTGGAAGGCAATATCAATAGCCTAAAATATCAAGAAGTATTAGCTACCTCTTACATTCCAAATCATAAAAGGGGTCAAATTCTGCAGCAGGATGGTGCTCCATCTCATAGATCCATCTCTACAACAAAGTTCCTCCAGGCTAAAAAGATCAAGGTGCTCAAGGACTGGCCAGCCAAGTCACCAGACATGAACATCACTGACCATGTTTGGGGTAGGACGAAAGAAGAAGCTTGGAAGACAAAGCCAAAGAATCTAGATGAACTCTGTAAGGTATGTAAGACTGCATTCTTTGCTATTCCTGATGACTCCATTAATAAATTGTATGAATCAGGCGAGGCCTGCAGCCTAATGTAAGAGACACAAGATTTGTATGCTCCTGTGCTGTATACCAAGCAACTGGGGAAATTGCCTTTTTGAAGGCAAAATTACCCCATCAAAGCTACTAGACCAATCTAGGAAACCTCATGGATCATTTTGATCCACTTCTGAGCTATCTTGGAGATATATTCATAACAAAACAGCTCCTCTGAAGCTCAAGCCTGCTGCGGGGCAAAACCCACAGACGCCATTATTGGCTGCAACATCTCCCTGTCTCCCTCTCTTCTAACAAGAGAGGCAGAAAAGAACTTCTTACAACCACAGGACTCCCAAGCTTATCCAGGCAAGCCCACTGTACATTCTCCGGTTTCCAAGCGGTAACACTAGTACCTGCATCAATAAATCATTGTGACAAAGCACAGCAGGTGATCAGACTGAAGTGGAGGATCAGTGCCATCTGTTATTTATATTCCCCTTATGGGAGAAGACCTTGCTGACCTGAAGGAGAATTTCTGCCATCTCCTTCTGATATATTCCTTGTTCCCCCGCCGTTGAGGAACTACTTTCGAGCTCGAGAAACACTTAACAAGAAGTGTTGGCAGAGGGATCTACAGCCACAAAGAAGTCCTGCAGCTGACTGACGTCTGCACTGGTGATGTCAGCAAAGGTCTCTATGCAACAGCTCCTGCAGCAACTTCCATAGAAAACAGACCTGCGAGTCTGCACCATACACAAGCCACACAGACCCGGATCTCAAGCCTTGCAGACATCAGTTCCAGGCAGCTCTCTACACATATATCATCAGTGTAGCACTTCAGCACACAAGCAGGAGAGCACAGTAATTTTAACTAAGTGTGGGGCGAGCTCAAACAGCTTCCCAGGGAGCAGACTCTGCAATTAACTCCCTCAGTGCTGGCCAAAAGCACGGGTAACATTGAAGACCACAAGTGCTGGATCCTGCAGACTGGCTTAGTTTCTGTTGAATCAAGCAGCTGATCCCTCATCCAGATTAGATCGACTCTACTAGCAAGTGAGGCTGACGGGCCTCCTACATGCCCAAGCTACGCAGACAGAAGAGACCATGGGACACCTCAACATTTCCTTTATTATATTAATGGTGGTAACTTTGCCTCTTACAAGTCTGCTTTACTAGTGTTTTATAGCTACTGTCAAATCTCTGGACAACAATACTAACTATTGATCCAGCTGCTAAGTTTGACTTGCACTTTTATGTTCATGTGTATTATCGGCTGATTGTATATCCTACTTCTACTACTACTACTTGTATAAGTGCCGTTCCTCTTCTTTACATTGTTACTGAAATAACTATTATTGTAAAGTAAACTGTACTGTTAAGTACCTATTACTGCTACTGAGAGCTCTGCCACCTCTACAGAGCCAAGACACCCAGCGCAAACCCAAAACCTCACATATATAAGCTACGACAATTACAAACCCTCCCTACTACTGTCCACCTTCACTTCTCCTTCCTCCCCTCCTCCCCACACAAAAAATCTTACATATTACAACCTAGCCATCATCTAATGCTACTTCCTTGTATTAAGCTACTCAATATTACACACATATTTCTATAACTAGACATAACGTACTCTTAATCTCCTTCTAAATCATTCAACTGTTTTTCACTGCTTCCGGTCCAAGATCTGAAACTCCAAATATCGAGCCCGATTAAAGAGATCTCCCTAACACTAACACTAATCCAAATAAAATGCCTCCAAAAGCAAAATCCAATCTTAATAATAAACCAGCTAATAACGACCAAACAAACGATTCAGGTAAAGATCTGCAAAAACTCAAATCAACCTCTTCGGTTCAAACTACCACTGACCTAAAACCTGAAGGCAACTCAGAAATAATTGAAACTCATCCAGAAAAAATCAAAGATCATCCCCTGAAGACTTGATGGCATACGAAAATTCACAACTCATCACTAAACGTAAAGGAAGAGAAACACCGACCAAACCTCACCTAAATTACAGTCTTCCATACGATACTGACTCTGAAGACGACACTAAATTCAAAAGCCCAGTTCGACGAAGATCAAGAAAGGATAACTCTGAAGACGACCCTTTACTGAACTTCAGCGTGGGTCAACCTATGGATAGAGACTTTTTTCACAAACTCTTCTCTGCTTTCAAGCAGTTTCTAAAGGGAAACCTCACAGAACAGTTTGATGACATGCGATACTCACTAGCGACAGTTGTCTCCAGAACAGAAAACAATGAGAGAGCAGTACTTGACCTGAAGAAGGTAAGTAAAGAATTCAAAAAAGGACAAGACCAGATGAGAGAAGAAATAAAGTTTCAAAAGATAAACTAGCGGATAGAGAGGATCGAGACCGCCGCAACAACCTCAAATTTAGAGGAATTCCAGAAAAGGTCAAAAACCTCGAACTCATGTCCTTCATGAAAGACCTGATTAAAACAACAATTCCCATCTTATCAGATATCCAATATTCATTAGAAAGAGCACATATACTACCCAAGCCATCCCATCTACCCAATGATATCCCAAGAGATGTCATAGTAAAATTTTCATTTTATCAGACGAGGGACCAGATCACCAACTTCTTAAGGATCAATAAAGCATTGCCCTCTCCATTCGAGAAAATTAAAGTCTTCACAGACATATCAAAAGAGACTATGACTAGATGCAAGGCATTGAAACAATCACTGATATCCTCCAAGAGAAAAAAATTCCGTACAGATGGGGACAACCAACCACTAATGTCATCTTCTCCTTTAAACAAAAGATGATTACAATTAACGAGACAGTAGCGGGATTAAAAACTCTTAAGGATCTCCATATATCCAATACATGAAGCTTCATATCACACCTAAGCACTTAACCCATTTCTCTCTAACTAAGGTCCAGCCTAGGCACAAAGGCTAAAACTTTAGTCTCCTCTGAAGTTTTAAATTTGCTTTGACCCTTCAGCTCTACCAGTTCTTTAGTGAACTACCCAAATATTTTTTTATCTTCTAATAAAAAGAAAAGGGCAGGGGTAGCTATCATTGTTGAAGACACTGTTAAATTTGAAAAAATCAACTTAATTAAAGATGAAGATGGCCGCTTTCTAATTCTTATCTGCAAAATAAATGATACATGCTACACCCTAGTCAACCTCTTTGCCCCTAACAAGGGACAAATTACTTTCCTAAAAAGACTAAACAAAATTATACATGAACCACAAAAAGGACAGTTACTCATATTTGGATTCTTCCAACAAATGTAGGAATTTAAACACTTCACTCGATCCCTGGTTAAATAGAGAGGAACTTTTTGACGCCTTTCGCTGCATTAATTCTTCCTCAATTGAGTACACCCACTAATCTGACACCCATAAATCATTTGCCCGAATTGACCTACTCTTAACTGATATCCGTACATTTCAAAACATTAAATCTGTTAATATCCTTTCCAGGTCGTGGTCTGACCACTCGCCGATCATTTTCGAAGTCACCCATTGCCCTACCCATTCTGTAAAAAAGCTCTGGCGAGCAAATTCTTACCTATTCCACCACCCACAATATAGAGAAGCAATACAAAATTATATAAATCTGTATTTTCAGGAGAACGATTTAGAAAACATCGCAATTTCCACCCTCTGGGCCGCTCATAAAGCGGTAATAAGAGGCCACTTAATTCAACTCAACTCTACACTAAAACGCGACAACATTAAAAATTCTGAAAACATTATTAAAAAAATCAAAAACTTAGAGATCCAACTAGAAATGTCCCCTGATGATAAAACTCACACAGAAATCCTTCAACTGCGAGTTCAACTAAAGAACCTGCTAACATCTGAATATGACAAATACATCCGTACTATGAAAAGCAATTTCCACAATTGCATGGACAAACCATCTAAACTCTTTGCAAACAAAATTAAGATTCATAGGCACAAAACTAGAATTCTCAAAATCAAAGATAAGCAAAACTCTATACATAAAAACTTGAAAGACATCTGAAATGTTTTTGCCAGTTTCTATAGAAAGCTCTATAATCTGAAAGAATAGCCAACAGATATCTCTCCCTCAAAGTCTGACATAGACAAATTCCTAGACTCTATCCAACTCCCCTCTCTTTCAAAAGAAGATTTGAACTTTCTCAATTCCCCCCCTTAATGAAACAGAAATTTTGGCGATAATCAATTCATTAGCAAAATGCAAATCTCCCGGTCCAGACGGCCTACAGAACGAATATTACCTAAACTTTAAAAACTCTCTTGCTCCCTTCCTTACTAAACTTATCAACTCCTCCACTGCATGCCAAGATGTCTTCCCAGCAGAAATGCAGGAGGCAATAATCATGGTGATATCCAAAAACAAGGGTGACACCGAGAATATCAGCAACTACCGCCCTATCTCACTTCTAAATACAGACCTAAAAATCATCGCCAAAACTATTACCTCAAGACTTCAAAAAATCTCTCCTAGGCTTCTTCAAAAAGATCAAGTGGGATTCATTCCTGGAAGGGGAACGTCCGATGCTACTAGACGTGCCATTAATCTGCTATCCTATATTGAAAAAACTAAAACTCCCGCCCTGGTGGTCGCTGTCGATGCAGAAAAAGCATTCGACAGAGTCCACTAGGGCTTCCTCTTTCAAACTTTTGGATTTGAGGGAAACATCTTAAATGCTATCACATCTCTCTATTCTTGCCCCTCAGCAACATTTCTGACCAACAATGTTCTGTCAGATGGAATTGCACTTACCAATGACACGAGGCAAGGTTGTCCCCTTTCTCCCACCCTTTTCATTCTCTATATAGAACCTCTGGCTGAGAAAATTCAAGCAAATCCCCAAATAATTGGTATTTAGATACATCAGAGACAATACAAAATTTCATTGTTCGCAGATGATATTCTTATAACTCTTTCAAACCCACTTAGCTCAATTAGAAATCTACTGGACACAATTAAACACTTCTCCAAAATTTCATATTACAAAATAAATTTGACTAAAACCCAAGTCCTCCACCTAAACCTTGATCCGCAAATTTTGGAAACTCTTAAAATGCAGTTTGAACTGTCCTGGGAAAATAATAACATCAGCTATCTTGGAATAAAACTCACCAAACCATTAACATCAATCATAGACACAAATTTAAATGATATTAACAAAACCATACAGATTGACTTTATGCATATAGCTAAACTAGAAGTCTCCTGACTTGGCAAAATTAATGCCTACAAAATGAGCCTTTTACCAAAACTCCTATACATCTTTAGATCTATCCCTTTATTTATCCCGAAGAAGTGGCTACAAAAATTTCATACACAGCTGGTCACCTGTACCTGGGCTGAAAAGAAACCTAGGGTAGCTAGGTCTGTCCTAGAAAAGAACAAAAAAAGAGGTGGACTCGCCTTGCCCAACTTAACTGCCTACTACCACGCCACCTTAGTCAAACTTAGCCAGAATTGGTGGGCAGAAAAAGAAAAGCCGACCTGGATAGCCCTAGAAGAACCTTTGAAACCCAGTGGCAGACTTAGCCTAATCACCCTCTCCTACTTATGTGACAAAACTAAGAGACTTCCAGAAGAAATCACAGTTAAATCTGCAATTCTCTCTTGGAGATTACTACTAAAACTATCTCACAAAAGCTACCCCACGGTTTCTCCAACCTGGATAGTTGTAGATATTCTTAAACTGTTATCCTCAAGAATCAAACTAGATTCATGGAAGAAGTTAGGCATTAAATTTATTTCAGATATAATGGATGACAAGAAACAACTCATACCTTTTCAATCTCTTAGAGATAAATTCAAACTCAACATTCTAGAAGAAAAGAGATGTAAGAGGATTCAAAACATCCTCAACTCTCACACCCTAAACTTTTTTTCTCCCTCAAAATCTAGCTCAGATGTTCAAATTCCCACAAACTCCCCTTTTCTGGAAAACTGGTCACATATATCAGAACTTCAAACAAGACACTCACTTTCCACATACAACAAATATAGAAGCATGGAAAAAAGAACTAAGTATAGAAATAACGACCGATCTTCTGCACAAAGTCTTCAAATCTATCTATACTGACATTGCCTGCCCATCCCTTGTAGAAACCCACTACAAGATCTACACACGCTGGTATTTTACTCCGCATAAACTTCATAAAATTCAGAACACTAACTCCCCCCTTTGCTGGAGGAATTGTAATGCTACTGGCAGTCTGACTCACATCTTTTGGAGCTGTAAAGCTCTCAAATCATACTGGTCTGGAATTGAATCCTTAATTAACAACATCACAGGTTTAAACATACATCTTTCACCAGAACTGGTGCTCCTCCTTTTGAGTCTTGAAACCCTCCCATGCAGATACAGACCTATCATCACTCATACACTCCTTACAGCAAAAAGCAATATGGTCACCCTTTGGAAAGACCCTCTTCCCCCAACTGTGGAAAAAACTATAGAAAAATAAGCATGCCACAACACGCATGAATATACATACGCCCTTAGAAACAATCTTTTAAAAAAATACTGAAAAAAATGGGAGGATTGGAACTCTAATATGATTCCAAAACATTCACCGTAGAGACCTTAGCATTGTTTGAGACTATATTAGTCTTCTCAATCTAACTCGACTCATCATCCTCATTCATCTAATTGTATCTAACTTACAGGATAGTCATAGCGGGCATATCGTGTCTTAATATCACCATCCGATTTTCCCTTCCCCCTTGTTTTCCTGAAACATTTCTGTGTACTTCCAAATATGTAAATAGTTATCTTTGTATACCTTGGCAACTTATGTTATTAATAGAGATGAGCGGTGTTCGACTAGAACTGTTCGCCAATCTCAAATTCGAGCTGTTTTGGGCGGTGTTCGAGTTGTTCGACGAACCCGAACGATTTGCAAAAAATTCGGCTGTTCGAGGTTATGTTCGATAACTGTTGGTGCACCAAAAGCGTGTCCTGCATGTCTGGCGCTATTTAGAGCACCAATCATGCAGGGATTGTCTGTCACTCACTGTAATGCCACAGCCATGGTGGTTGTGGCATTACAGTGATTGCCCAAATCGATGGGAACAGTGTCAACAGTGAAACATGAAAAGCCGGTAATTCAGCAGCGGCATACACCGGTACCCGACAATTTAGAACCGAAAGAATAGAGCTTCACACATAGATTAGATAGATATAAACATGTCAGCCACATATATACGAAGTACAGTGAAAGTGCTGCTTACTGTACTTGTCATTTAGCGTAAAGGATTTATCAAAAAAAATAATAGTGTTTTCATGCACTGTCTCTTTAAAAAAGCCGGCCGGCAATTCAGCAGTGGTACCCGACAATTTATAACAGACAGAATAGAGCTTCACACATAGATTAGATAGATAGAAACATGTCAGTCACATATATATGAAGTACAGTGATAGTGTTGGTTACTGTACTTGTCATTTAGTATTAAAATAAAGGATTTATTATTAAAAAAAATGGCGTGGGGTTCCCCTTAATTTTAGGCTCTAGCGGAGGTTAAGCAGACAGCTGGGGCAGATGTTTGAAGCCTGGGAAGGGGGTAATACCCACGGAGCTTCCCAGGCTACTAATATCAGCCCCCAGCTGAATACATAGCCTTTACTAGCTATTAAAATGGGGGACCCCCCAAAAAAAATGACGTGGGGTCCCCCCTAATTTAATAGCTAGCAAAGGCTAGGCAGACAGCTGGGGGCTGATATTAATAGCCCAGGAAGGGAGCCATGAATATTGGCCCCCTCCCAGGCTAGAAACACCAGCCGTCAGCCGCCCCAGAAATGGCGCATTCATAGGATGCGCCAATTCTGGCACTTAGCCTCGCTCTTCCACGCTGCCCTGGTGCGGTGGCAGGGGGTAATAGGGTTGGGGTTGATGTCAGCTTATAATGCCAGCTGACATCAAGCCCAGGTTAGTAATGGAGAGGCGTCTATAAGACACCCCCATTACTAACCCCATAGTCAAAGTTAAAAAAAACACAAACACCCAGAATAAAGTCCTTTAATTGAAATAAAGACACAATCCTTTATTGTTCTAAATTAAACCATACTTACCGTCACGCCCATTCCAGCTGAAGCCAACGATCTCCTGCAATAAAAGAAAAATAATAAAGCAACCTCATCCTTACCTTTCCATGGTTCCCACGACAGCTTCAGCTCTGCTACATCGAGATGACAGGCTGGACCGCAGCAGAACGCTGCCATCCAGCCTCTCATCCCGCAGACACTGAGAAGCGCAGGCTTACTTGCGCTGCTCAGCGTCTCTCTGTGACGACATCCAGATGAGCCGAGTTCATGTCCAATGAACTCAGCTCACCTCCTGCACGTCACTGACAGCGTGGGAGAATTCTCCTGCACTCAGTGCTTCAGCGTGAGAATTCTCCCGCTGAAGCGCTGAGTGCAGGAGAATTTTCCCACGCTGTCAGTGACGTGCATAAGGTGAGCTCATGTCCAATGAACTCAGCTCACCTCCTGCACGTCACTGACAGCGTGGGAGAATTCTCCTGCACTCAGCGCTTCAGTGTGAGAATTCTCCCACGCTGAAGCGGTGAGTGCAGGAGAATTTTCCCACGCTGTCAGTGACGTGCATGAGGTGAGCCGAGTTCATTGGACATTAACTCGGCTCATCTGGATGCCCTCACAGAGAGACACTGTGGAGCGCAAGCAGCCTGCGCTTCTCAGTGTCTGCGGGATGACAGGCAGGATGGCAGCGTTCTGCTGCGGTCCAGCCTGTCATCTCGATGTAGCAGAGCTGAAGCTGTCATGGGAACCATGGAAAGGTAAGGATGATGTTGCTTTATTATTTTTCTTTTATTTCAGGAGATCGTTGGCTTCAGCTGGAATGGGCGTGATGGTAAGTATGGTTTAATTTAGAACAATAAAGAATTGTGTGTTTATTTCAATTAAAGGACTTTTTTCTGGGTGTTGTGTTTTTTTTAAATACTTTACTAGAAATTCATGGTGGTCATGTCTAATATTGGCGTGACCCCATGAATTTCGGGCTTAGGGCCAGCTGATAATGCCAAGCTGGCCCTAACCCCTTTATTACCCAGTGAGCCACCGCATCAGGGCCCTGGATGAGTTGGGTACAGCGCCAGAAGATGGCGCTTCTATGAACGCGCCATTTTCTGGGGTGGCTGCGGACTGCAATTTGCAGCGGGGGTGGCCCAGAAAGCTTGGGCCTCCCTGCGCTGCGGATTCCAGCCCCCAGCTGCCTAGTTGTACCTGGCTGGACACAAAAACAGGGCGAAGCCCCACGTCTATTTTCTTTAAATTATTTCATGAAATAATTAAGAAAAAAAGGGCTTCCCTATATTGTTGTGTCCGGCCAGGTACAAATAGGCAGCTGGTGGTTGGGGGCAGCCCGTTCCTGCCTGCTGTACCTGACTGGACACAAATATAGTGCGAAGCCCCACGTCAATTTTTTTTAAATTATTTCATGAAATAATTAAGAAAAAAGGGCTTCCCTATATTGTTGTGTCCGGCCAGGTACAAATAGGCAGCTGGTGGATGGGGGCAGCCCGTTCCTGCCTGCTGTACCTGGCTGGACACAAATATAGTGCGAAGCCCCACGTCAATTTTTTTTAAATTATTTCATGAATTTCCTGAAATAATTTAAAAAAATTGAAGTGGGGCTTCGCACTATATTTGTGTCCAGCCAGGTACAGCAGGCAGGAACGGGCTGCCCCCATCCACCAGCTGCCTATTTGTACCTGGCCGGACACAACAATATAGGGAAGCCCTTTTTTTCTTAATTATTTCATGAATTTCATGAAATAATTAAAAAAAATTGAAGTGGGGCTTCGCACTATATTTGTGTCCAGCCAGGTACAGCAGGCAGGAACGGGCTGCCCCCAACCACCAGCTGCCTATTTGTACCTGGCCGGACACAACAATATAGGGAAGGCCTTTTTTTCTTAATTATTTCATGAATTTCATGAAATAATTAAAAAAAAAGTACGTGTGGCTTCGCCCTATTTTTGTGTCCAGCCAGGTACAACTAGGCAGCTGGGGGCTGGAATCTGCAGCGCAGGGAGGCCCAAGCTTTCTGGGCCCCCCCCCGCTACAAATTGCAGTCCGCAGCCACCCCGGAAAATGGCGCGTTCATAGAAGCGCCATCTTCTGGCGCTGTACCCAACTCATCCAGGGCCCTGGTGCGGTGGCTCACTGGGTAATAAAGGGGTTAGGGCCAGCTTGGTATTATCAGCTGGCCCCAAGCCCAAAATTCATGGGGTCACGCCAGTATTAGACATGACCGCCATGAATTTCTAGTAAAGTATTTAAAAAAAACACAACACCCAGAATAAAGTCCTTTAATTGAAATAAAGACACAATTCTTTATTGTTCTAAATTAAACCATACTTACCATCACACCCATTCCAGCTGAAGCCAACGATCTCCTGCAATAAAAGAAAAATAATAAACCAACCCCATCCTTACCTTTCCATGGTTCCCACGACAGCTTCAGCTCTGCTACATCGAGATGACTGGCTGGACCGCAGCAGAACGCTGCCATCCAGTCTGTCATCCCGCAGACACTGAGAAGCGCAGGCATGCTTGCGCTCCTCACTGTCTCGCTGTGACGGCATCCAGATGAGCCGAGGTCATGTCCAATGAACTCGGCTCACCTCATGCACGTCACTGACAGCATGGGAAAATTCTCACGCTGAAGTGCTGAGTGCAGGAGAATACTCCCACGCTGTCAGTGATGTGCATGAGGTGAGCTCATGTCCAATGAACTCAGCTCACCTCCTGCACGTCACTGACAGCGTGGGAAAATTCTCCTGCAATCAGCGCTTCAGCGTGAGAATTTTCCCACGCTGTCAGTGACGTGCATGAGGTGAGCCGAGTTCATTGGACATGAACTCGGCTCATCTGGATGTCGTCACAGAGAGACGCTGAGCAGCGCAAGTAAGCCTGCGCTTCTCAGTGTCTGCGGGATGACAGGCTGGATGGCAGCGTTCTGCTGCGGTCCAGCCTGTCATCTCGATGTAGCAGAGCTGAAGCTGTCGTGGGAACCATGGAAAGGTAAGGATGAGGTTGCTTTATTATTTTTCTTTTATTGCAGGAGATCGTTGGCTTCAGCTGGAATGGGCGTGATGGTAAGTATGGTTTAATTTAGAACAATAAAGGATTGTGTCTTTATTTCAATTAAAGGACTTTATTCTGGGTGTTTGTGTTTTTTTTAACTTTGACTATGGGGTTAGTAATGGGGGTGTCTTATAGACGCCTCTCCATTACTAACCTGGGCTTGATGTCAGCTGGCATTATAAGCTGACATCAACCCCAACCCTATTACCCCCTGCCACCGCACCAGGGCAGCGTGGAAGAGCGAGGCTAAGTGCCAGAATTGGCGCATCCTATGAATGCGCCATTTCTGGGGCGGCTGACGGCTGGTGTTTCTAGCCTGGGAGGGGGCCAATATTCATGGCTCCCTTCCTGGGCTATTAATATCAGCCCCCAGCTGTCTGCCTAGCCTTTGCTAGCTATTAAATTAGGGGGGACCCCACGTCATTTTTTTTGGGGGGTCCCCCATTTTAATAGCTAGTAAAGGCTATGTATTCAGCTGGAGGCTGATATTAGTAGCCTGGGAAGCTCCGTGGGTATTACCCCCTTCCCAGGCTTCAAACATCTGCCCCAGCCGTCTGCTTAACCTCCGCTAGAGCCTAAAATTAAGGGGAACCCCACGCCAATTTTTTTAATAATAAATCCTTTATTTTAATACTAAATGACAAGTACAGTAACCAACACTATCACTGTACTTCATATATATGTGACTGACATGTTTCTATCTATCTAATCTATGTGTGATGCTCTATCTTTCTGTTCTAAATTGTCGGGTACCGCTGCTGAATTGCCGGCCGGCTTTTTTAAAGAGACAGTGCATGAAAACACTATTATTTTTTTAAATAAATCCTTTACACTAAATGACAAGTACAGTAAGCAACACTATCACTGTACTTATTATATATGTGACTGACATGTTTCTATCTATCTAATCTATGTGTGAAGCTCTATTCTTTCTGTTCTAAATTGTCGGGTACAGATGCTGAATTGCCGGCCGGCTTTTTTAAAGAGACGGTGCATGAAAACACTAATATTTTTTTTAATAAATCCTTTACACTAAATGACAAGTGCAGTAACCAACACTGTCACTGTGCTTCTTATATGTGTGACTGACATGTTTCTATCTATCTAATCTATGTATGATGCTCTATTCCTTCTTGTCTAAATTGTCGGGTACCGGTGTATGCCGCTGCTGAATTTGCCGGCCGGCTTTTTTAAAGAGAGAGTCTTCTGAGCAGTTTGTCAGCTTTTGGACACCTTTGCAGGTGTTTTCTATGTGTTTCTATGTGTTTTTGGTTGCCTGCCATTGGTTTTAACGGTGTTCGACGGTGTTCTAAGGTGTTCGACGAACAGTTCGACGAACAGTTCCTCGAACATCCCGGTGTTCGACGAACCGAACCGAACCCGAACACTACGGGGGTGGCTCAACACTAGTTATTAATGAATCAACCAAGTTACCCGTCTATAAAATGCACCTATAAGATATAGCTTACGTATCTAAAGCTATGAATCATATCACCAACTGAATAATTTCAGGTTTACGACGGTATTCACCTTGTTTACTTGTGTACCTGTATTTCACCATATATGTACTGTTTGTATGAAATCTTTTTTTTTTTTTCATTCTACTTGAAAATTTAATAAAAAAATATTTGAATATAAATTGTATGAATCATTGTTGAACCGCATGGATGCAGTCCTTCAAGCTCATGGAAGTCACACAAAATATTAAATATGACTCTAATAGCACCACAACTTCATTCACCAATGTTATGCAACATATAATTGTATTTTAAGATAATTATTTGTTTGAATATCACATTACTTTCTGTGGGTGACAAAACTTTTGTCTTGGCAAAATCTGACCATTCTGTGTTCATTAAATGATCAATATTTCAGCATTGATGCCAATTTATTTTCTTTACCTAAACCAAATTTGGGAGGGTTTCAGCTCTCAAAAGAGTAATTTATAAAACCAATGGATGAATTGAACGTCAGGTTATAAGCTTTTATTTACATAACATGGATAAGCGACATAACTTCTGTCAGGCAGTGTATAACAGGATTGGGGGTGAGGGGTGCCATGCATACCAGAATAGGGATGAGGGGTGCCATGCATACCAGGATAGGATGGTTGGGACAGGATGGGGGCAGCACAAATACCAGGAGGGGGGCAGCACATACCAGCATGGGAGACCATATACCAATAAAAATGCTCGCCACCCGAGCGTAGAACGGGTTCAATAGCTAGTTCATTATATACAGGACTGCAAGTGAAAGCTGAGTGCTACACTGTGTCCATTTGGGTGATCTTACGCCCCTAACAATATTAAACATTTACTAGAATGTAAAGATTTTTTTAGTTGTAGACTAAGGTTGCATACACCAGTCAACTTGTATAAGTTCTGTGGAATGCGGTGGACGCCGCGTTGCGTTACCTGATCCCCCACGCACATTTCAACCAGGTAGTCCTGAGGGACCCCTCCAGCAATACCCTCCCTTATACTTACCCACAGTGCACACGGTCAACTGAAGAAGGTCGGAAAGACCGAAACGTTTTGTTATTACTGTGTGCAATTTTTTGGACTGCAATAAATTTCCATAAGCAGAGAACATTTGAGTGCCAAGATTATTTCCACAAATTGAGGGTTCGGCCCCTACTTGAGCACCCTATAGGGAGTGCAGCGATTATATTATATTATAACTTGTATAAGTTCAACATATGAAAATACTATTCAAGCTTGGCCTCTGTTCAATTAATTGTCTATGGGACTATTGGATATAGCTGAGTGTATACTCAGCAGTTTTATAGACAATGAACTTAAGCCAAGTATGCGCACCTCTTCTCCTTTCAGGATGGGGCTGTAGAGTCCCAGTCTTAGGGTTCTAGAGCCCTAAGATGCTAACATCTCAGCAGATGGACCCCTAGCAATCAGCGTGTTATCCCCTATCACCTAATCATAGGGTTGAGGATACCTATAGTTTATAACCATCAACTGCATCAATAAAAACATATTTGGCTGCCCAAGGTTCAGTCAAATGTAAAAATTGATTTGTAATTTTATTCAGATATTGTAATAAAAACTAATCTAAAGCACCTAGAAGGATACACTTTACAAAAATGTAGATCAAACTAACTAAAAGACAGTTTACTTTTAGCCTCAATCCACTTCAATATTATTCTTTTCCATTTCATAGATTTATTTTGCCTACAGACCCATTTTTGTTATGTTTGCTTATAATAGTGTTTGGAGTTAATACTGCATGTTTCCTTTTCGTCTTAACTGTATTTATCATCCAGCATTCTCTGCTCTTTGCCATTTGTGACCATTTTATAGAAGAAACATAAATATTATTCATAGGTGTTGTCACAAGTCAGCTTTTAAAACCACAAAGAAGCCTTCTTTAGTACTGACAAATTTACTTTTTATAGGTAGCTCATAAAAATTATACATAGATGTTATTTGGAAATAACCTCAGTGAAAGCTGCAAAATCATCTACAGTACATCATGTATTCGTTTTATTATTGTCCAGAATTTGGTGAATCATTTTTTTGTATTTTACAGTATTTTACAGTTCACCTTGTTTATGTTGCCTCCCTTTTAACTTTTTCTTATTTAATGAAGTTTGATTATTGTAGTCTGTTTCTTTTGGTAAAATTAGCAGATTAATGAAAATATATCCAACATCTACATCTAAGAGCCACGTGCAGAAGGCTGTATAGTACCAGCTGGAGTTCCCTGTTGCTCTATAGTGTTCAGTCGGAAGATGCTTTGTTAAATGGCATTGAAAATATTCTTCAATGCTTCTAGAAAAGAGTGCCTTGCAGACAGGAACTGCAGCATGCAACATTTTAATTCTGTTGGATTCTCATAGAAAAGAACAGAAAAGACCCATTTATCTTTAGGGGTGACCTGTCATCAGTTCTCTGAACAACATCAATACTGTATAGTATGCTTCTTTGCATTAGGTTATATAGTTAGAGCAAACTACAATCACAGTGACCAATTCACAGACGTTCTGTAAAAATATATTCTACCTGTGCCCTTGGTGTCTGGAATGAAAAGAGAATGTTTGCATATTCACACACACAATGCTGGATTTAGAGACATATATTTCGCTCTTTGGTACCTGCTCAGTGTTTTTCTTTACAAAAAGAGAAATAAGTGGTACTTATGTCTGGTATTATTTGTGACCACCATATCCTAGAAAAGTAATACATGCATACTAACCTGACCTTGTTATTGAGACTATAACAATTCACATTATGCTGTCAATATGATCTTTAAGTGCATATGATCTTAGAATTATCTGTCAAGAAAAATAGATTGGAAAAACAGACTAAAAAAGATATGCAGTATTTTATAGTGTTCAATTGAGACCCAATGGATTACTATAAAATGTATATCTCTGAGCCTGGGTAAAGAGTGACAAAGTAGTGCAATCTGCTTCTTCCTCTCCCTCGAATACGTTTTTTTGCAAATACCTAATTAAACCAGGTAAAGCTGCTAAGTCCATTAATCTGATATGAAACGCTTACACTTAATACAGATACAGAGAAAAGGAAGTCATGGGGCCTTACTAGGAAAGTTTCACCTATCGACTTCTGTACCTCCAGAGGCTTGTGTTTATGTCAGATAACCTGCTGTTTTATTTTTATAATGTGGTTTACTATTGCTATGCACATACAGGTGCATCTCATTAAATTAGAATATCATCAAAAAGTTAATTTATTTCAGTTCTTCAATACAAAAAGTGAAACTCATATATTATATAGAGTCATTACAAACAGAGTGATCTATTTCAAGTGTTTATTTCTGTCATTGTAGATGATTATGGCTTACAGCCAATGAAAACACTAAAGTCATTAACTCACTAAATTACAATAATTAACGAAAAATACCTGCAAAGACTTCCTAAGCATTTAAAAAGGTCCCTTAGTCTGTTTCATAGGCTCCACAATAATGGGGAAGACTGCTGACTTGACAGATGTCCAGAAGGCAGTCATTGACACATTCCACAAGGTCCCAGAGTTCCAATTTTCATTTGGAAATCAAGGTCCCAGAGTCTGGAGGAAGAATGGAGAGGCCACAATCCAAGCTGCTTGAGGTCTAGTGTGAAGTTTCCACAATCGGTGATGGTTTGAGGAGCCATGTCATCTGCTGGTGTAGGTCCACTGTGTTTTTTCAAGACCAAAGTCAGCGCTGTCGTCTACCAGGAAATTTTAGAGCACTTCATGATTCCCTCTGCCGACAAGCTTTTTGTAGATGGATATTTAATTTACTTGGCACCTTTCCACACTATCAAAAGTACCAATACCTGGTTTACAAACAACAGTATCACTGTGCTTGATTGGCCAGCAAACTCGTCTGACCTTCACCCCATCGAGAATCTATGGGGTATTCTCAAGAGAAAGGTGAGAGACACCAGACCCAACAATGCAGACGAGCTGAAGGCTGCTATCAAAGCAACCTGGGCTTCCATAACACCTCAGCAGTGCCACTTGCTGATCGCCTCCATGCCACGACGCATTGATGCAGTAATTGATACAGAAAGAACCCCGACCAAGTATTGAGTGCAATTACTGAACATACATTTCAGTAGGCCAACGTTTCGGATTTTAAAATCATTTTTCAAGCTGTTGTTATAAAGTATTCTAATTTACTGAGATAATGACTTTTGTGTTTTCACTGGCTGTAAGCCATAATCATCAACATTAACAGAAATAAACACTTGAAATAGATCACTCTGTGTGTAATAACTCTATATAATATGAGTTTCACTTCTTGTATTGAAAAATGGAAATGAATTAACTTTTTGATGATATTCTAATTTAGTGAGATGCACCTCTATATTTTTTTTATTTTACTCACTTATATAGCGCCATTAATTCCACAGCGCTTTACAGACATTATGGGCACTGTCCCCATTGGGGCTCACAATCTACATTCCCTATCAGTATGTCCTAGGAATGTGGGAGGAAACTGGAGAACCTGGAAGAAACCCACACAAACATGTGGAGAACATACAAACTCCTTGCAGATGTTGTCTTTGGTGGGATTTGAACCCAGGACCCCAGCACTGAAAGGCTGCAGTTCTAACCACTGAGCCAATATTGGGTATATTATTCTGATCAATCTGCAGAGGATTGACTTCAAGTGCAATGTCCCCAAATTTGAAAAAGGGGCTAAATCTGATCAAGGTGTAATACTGAAGTACTGTGCATTGAAAATGGGAAGCATAGTCTCAGTCTTTAACTAGTAATACAAAAATTGATCTGTGAATTGATTGATCTGTGATATACTGCAGAAGCAGCACTTTAATAATTTACTAAAAAAACTCAGAAGTTTCGCGCACCTGGTATATGGAAATGGGTGCACTGAATGAACACTAAAGTAAATTCTGAATAATAACCTTTGGCACTTAAAATATGACACTTCAAGTAGAAATGAATATAGTGAAATTTTATTCACAGCCAACACTCTGACACTCCACCACTTAGGACCACAGATGGATTTTTTACCTGACGACTTTTCCATTAACAGATATCCTTGAAAAAGGCATAAGTGCCAAAACGTTGGATCTGAACATTTCTGTCATTCTTACATGTCGGCTGTGAATAAAATTTCACTATGTTCTTTTCTACTTGAAGTGTCATATCTGGGTGCCAAAGGTTATTATTCAGAAGCACCTTAATAATAGAATTATTTTTTAGTCTTCACACACTGCAAACAAAGAGCGCAGTCTGATACCCCTCTGTCCAAATGTTGCTACTAAACAGAAATTCTGAAACTAAGGCTTGTTTGTCACAGAGAGTGTGCTTTTTGAATTGTGAGACCGACAAGCCATATGCTTTTTTTAAAGACAAAAGAAAAATCTCAACAATCCAGAAATTTAAGAACAATTGTCTACCTCACAAACTTGTAGAAAAAAATGTAAAATAATTATAGTAAAGAAACTAGCACCCAAGGGGGTAAGTACTGCTGAAAGCTGCTGACAGAAAAACGGGTCCTGTGGGGAAAACCTGTGGAGCAAGGTGATCAGATAAAAACTGGATACTGTCACGCTAAACAGCTAGTGGATGGACATGAAACAAACATACAAAAAAACACATGCAATGAAAAATGGATCAGTCAGAATTGCTCAAATAATCCCTTTGAATATCATGGTAAATTTACACATGGGTATTTATGATCAATATCTCTCTATAAATAGAAAAAAATAACAATGTGTGGTGTTACTGTATTTTTTGGACTATAAGACAAACCGGACCATAATACGCACCTAGATTTAGAGGAGGAAAATAGAAAAAAAATTTTAAGCAAAAAAATGTGTTCATGAAGCATTGTTATGGGAGGATGATCTGCTGCTTACAATGTTATAGGGGTAATGTCCTAAAATTCCTGGTATATATGGCCCCCCATCCTGATATATATATATATATATCTCCATCCAGGTATATACAGTATCATCCCCATCCTGGTATACATGGCCCCCCTTCCTCGTATACATGGCACCCCTTCCTGGTATACATGGCACCCCATCCCCATCATGGTTTATGTTGCCCCCCTTCCTGGTATACATAGCCCCCCATCCTGGCATACACGGCCCCCATCCTTGTATACATGGCACCCCATCCTGGTATACATGCTCCCCCTTCCTGGTATACATGGCCCCCATTTTCATCCTGATATACAGTACAGACCAAAAGTTTGGACACACCTTCTCATTTAATGATTTTTCTGTATTTTCATGACTATGAAAATGGTACATTCACACTGAAGGCATCAAAACTATGAACTAACACATGTGGAATTATATACTTAACAAAAAGGTGTGAAACAACTGAAAATATGTCTTATATTCTAGGTTCTTCGAAGTGGCCACCTTTTGCTCTGATGACTGCTTTTCACACTCTTGGCATTCTCTTGATGAGCTTCAAGAGGTAGTCACCGGAAATGTTTTTCACTTCACAGGTGTGCCCTGTCAGGTTTAATAAGTGGGATTTCTTGCCTTATAAATGGGGTTGGGACCATCAGTTGTGTTGTGCAGAACTCTGGTGGATACACAGCTGATAGTCCTGCTGAATAGACTGTAAGGATTTGTATTATGGCAAGAAAAAAGCAGCAAAGTAAAGAAAAACGAGTGGCCATCATTACTTTAAGAAATGAAGGTCAGTCAGTCTGAAAAATTGGGAAACCTTTGAAAGTGTCCCCAAGTGCAGTTGCAAAAACCATCAATCGCTACAAAGAAACTGGCTCACATGAGGACCGCCTCAGGAAAGCAAGACTAAGAGTCACTTCTGCTTCTGAGGATAAGTTTATCCGAGTCACCAGCCTCAGAAATCGCAGGTTAACAGCAGCTCAGATTAGAGACCAGGTCAATGCCACACAGAGTTCTAGCAGCAGACACATCTCTTCAACAACTGTTAAGAGGAGACTTTGTGCGGCAGGCCTTCATGGTAAAATAGCTGCTAGGAAACCACTGCTAAGAACAGGTAACAAGCAGAAGAGACTTGTTTGGGCTAAAGAACACAAGAAATGGACATTAGACCAGTGGAAATCTGTGCTTTGGTCTGATGAGTCCAAATTTGAGATCTTTGGTTCCAACCACCGTGTCTTTGCGTGATGCAGAAAAGGTGAACGGATGGACTCTACATGCTTGGGTCCCACCGTGAAGCATGGAGGAGGAGGTGTGATGGTGTGGGGGTGCTTTGCTGGTGACACTGTGGGGGATTTATTCAAAATTGAAGGCATACTGCACCAGCATGACTACCACAGCATCTTGCAGCCTCATGCTATTCCATCCGGTTTGCGTTTAGTTGGACCATCATTTATTTTTTAACAGGACAATGACCCCAAACACACCTCTAGGCTGTGTAAGGGCTATTTGACCAAGATGGAGAGTGATGGGGTGCTACGCCAGATGACCTGGCCTCCACAGTCACCAGACCTGAACCCAATCGAGATGGTTTGGAGTGAGCTGGACCGCAGAGTGAAGGCAAAAGGGCCAACAAGTGCTAAGCATCTCTGGGAACTCCTTCAAGATTGTTGGAAGACCATTTCCGGTTACTACCTCTTGAAGCTCATCAAGAGAATGCCAAGAGTGTGCAAAGCAGTCATCAAATAAAAAGGTGGCTACTTTGAAGAACCTAAAATATAAGACATATTTTCAGTTGTTTCACACTTTTTTGTTAACTATATAATTCCACATGTGTTAATTCATAGTTTTGATGCCTTCAGTGTGAATGTACAATTTCCATAGTCATGAAAATACAGAAAAATCTTTAAATGAGAAGGTGTGTTCAAACTTTTGGTCTGTACTGTACATTGTCCCCATCCCCATCCTGGTATACATGTGCCCCATCCCCATCCTAGTATACATGGGCCCCCATACTGGCTTAAATAGACCCCCAACCACTTCCTGGTATACATGGCCCATCCCATCCTGGTATGCATGGCCCCCATCACGCTGCATGCATAAAACATAAATGAACGTACTCACCTTCCCTCCATTCCCTTGCAGTTCTTTATCCTGTTCTGATGCCAGCAGCTGATTTCAGGGTGTAAGCAGCGCATGACATCACTGCCATGCGCCCCCACATGCCGAAGTCAGCTGCCGAAATATTCACTGTTCTCTACGCCCGGGACTATGCAAGTGGAGAGCAGTGAATATTAACTTTATTTAATAGCGGGCACACTGTTAGCCTCAGCTGCCAGCTCCTGAAGTGGCTGGGCAATCATGAGTGCCCGCTATTAAAGAGAATGAATATTCACTGCTCTCCACTCCCACAGTCCCTCCAACCTCTAGATGTGAATATTCATTCTCTTTAACAGCTGGCACACATGTTAGCTGCAGCAGCCTCTCCTGCCTCCTGTGACCCGCTCCTCCACTGCTGCCACTCTGCCCCCTCATCCACAGCCATACTATAAGGTACACCCGGGCTATAAGATGCACCCCACACTTTCCTCCAAAATAGTCTGAAAAATACGGTATGCGTTAAATAATGTTATGGGGTTAAAAGGTAAATGTATCTTTCCCTCATATATAGCTAGTATTCTAAGCTATAATTATTACTTTTATTATTATTACTATTATTATTATTATTATGCTTTGCTTAAGCTGTGTTGTTCTAATCTACTTTCTCTGAGGTCAGAAGTTTCATTCATATCAGCATTGTCTTTTTGTGAAATGCAAATTTCATTTGTTTCTTAATTAAAAAAATTGAAATAAACCCGGAAGCCATTGTTGGGCTTGGTTGGCATAGCACCCAACAACACCTCGGGATCAAGTTTTGGGGGACAATGAGGCTTCAGACAAAGCCCTCTTCTTATAGGAAACTTTTAGATGCCACAGTTGGTATTGACCATGGAGAGTACAAAGAGTTAAACTGTGCTAGCACAAACTTTGGCCTTTGGCTGATGTCCACTCTTTCAAGTGCAGGCCAACTTCTTAGTTTGTACAACAGTATTACTATAGTAGTATAGCAGTTTGCTTTAAAGCCCTTCTCCCAAGGACACTATACTACATCCTGAGAAGTTAAGTTTATTTCATATGTAAGCAAAAAAGTTTTCTTTCTCACCCCATTACCTGACAGTCACTAAGAATAAGGGTAATGGAGATCAAAATCGTTTTTAATGAATAATTTTTACTGTGTTAAAGGAAGAAAGATTTTTTTTCTTGTTCCTACTATTATCTAATTAAAATGACCATCTGGTTACAATTCTTTACCAATGTCTCAAATTTCTTCATACTACTAGCAAAATCATCATTTAGATTACAAAACTCTTTAAAAAACATTTTATTAAGGCAATTACATCTCTAGGCACTCAGAAAACTTTACATGTATTCAGTCACCATATTTTGTTTTCATTTTTTGCAGCATATGCTTGTTTCTAAAGCAAATCCAAAAACTGTAAAAAAAAAATATGTAAGCTCTCTTGATGCTCTTCTTTAGGGAACACATTTGTATCCAGATTGTTTGATCTATTTAGATATTTGAGTGTTATATTGCTATTTAAACCCATAAGTCATTGAAAAACGCATTAGAATATTTTAAAATTCTGTCTTTCTTTCTATCATCTGAACATTTTTATGCTATAAATAACTGTATCCATGGATATATACGCTACATTTAGCGTTAAAAAAGTCCCATCTGATAAATTCATTATTTTAAAATTAGAATCTCTAGAATTCCCCTTTAATTTTGAGAACTAAGAGGAAATAGTGCTAGTGTAGTGCCTCATCCTCTTCAATGTTTATGCCTTGCACAGTGACCACCAGCATTGCTTCTTTGGAGTGAATAGGACCAGCTGCAGCTCCCTGCACAGTTTGCAGCACTGCTTTTCAGAATAAAATTAGAGGATGAAGTGCTATATCAAAATTGTGACCCCTTCATGCTAAGAATAGGTGAGGTTCCCAGAGATCAGACTTTCTTTGATCACAAAGTGATAGCGATATGCCATTACTATATGGTACTTGAAAAAGCTTTTAAGTTATGCACAGAGTTTAACATGGGCACTGCCAATCAGTTTTCCTTATTGTATGGTTAGTGGGTGATAAAATGTTGATTTGTCAGGCTGTGGTATATATGCAAAAAGGGGCAACTACACTGGACCAAAGTCTCCTGGGGGTCCCATGTCCCAAAACTTAATTGCTCCATTATAACCCATTTATGATGTTATGGCCTGAGGGTGCAGTGTAGCAAACGTCAAGTGTACTAATGTAATTGTGCCTGGAGTCTGTGCTCTTTTAGTTTTATTCTTTAAGTGAAAAAAAACTGCTGAACCCGAGTTTTTTGAGCAGAACTGAGTACTGACTGTCTACCTACTGGCTGATTGGTTTCAATAAGTTTGAAAAATTTAATTGGTGGATTGCTGGGATGTTCCGCCTCTAGCAAGCAAGTTTCCATCTTCTGTTCCTCTTCCAGTATGATCCCACTCTAAAATTATAGTGGTTGGTTTTTGTAAGTAAAGGAAGGAAAGCCAATCAATTGGATCATTTCACCTAAGTTTCTCATGTCAGGTGTCTATGTCACTATGTCACCTCCCTCTGCTCAGTCCTCCTCCAACCAGATTATTTGCATTGAGAAAGCAATAGAGTCTTTATCTTCCTTTCTGGCATACCTTTTAATTTACAATCTCATCAACATCACCATTTTCCCACTATCTCTGGCCTCTGTAATAGTTCCACCCTTGGTCTTGGTAGAAACAACATTCCTTAAAGCAGTATTCCCAGGATCCCAAGATCCTATCCCAATATGTAGTAGGTGTAATAATAATAATATTAGCAAATACTTTCAATTAGAAATGCAGTATAGTTTTTCTGATTCGTTATGTCTCTTACCTCATGTGCAGGCATTGCAGGACCTTAGGTATCCATGGATATGACCATTAGCATAGAATCTTCTGGTTGTGCTAAAAGCAACAAGTTCTTATTCACAGTTCAGGACAATTACATCTTTCAGCTGGTAGATGAACCAACCAGGGGAGATAATCTGCTGGATCTGGTTCTGTTAAATAGACCAGATACAATTTCAGATCTACAGGTCAGGGACCATTTGGGAAACAGTGACCAGAATATGGTAATTTCAATGTAATTTTCAATAAAACATTCAAAAGGGGAACTGCCAAAACCTGGAACTTTAGGAACACTGATTTCAACAAATTTAGGGGAGAGCTTAATCGTGTAGACTGAGACCATGTCATGGTAACTGGGTATACTGAACATAAATGGGGCATGTTTAAGGAAATACTACTAGAATCCTTTAGAAAATTCATACCCTCTGGTAATAAAATGTCAAGGAATAAAAATAAACCATTATGGATAAATAAGAAAGTACAAAGTTTAATAAGACAAAAAATAAAGGGCATTCAAAATCTTGAAGGCCGAGAGTACAGGAATAGCATTTCAGGAGTATAAAGAGCTAAATAAGAAATGTAAATAAGAAATCAAGATAGAAAAATTATCTGCAGAGAAACAAATCGCCAGTGACATTAAAATAAATCCCCAAAATTTTTATAAATACATCAATGCCAAAAATAAAAAAACAGATGGTATTTGCCCCTTAAAAGATGATAATAACAAGATAATTATAGAGGAAAAAGAAAAGGCTGAGATATTAAACAGGCACTTTTCATTCATGTTCACCAATGACCTGTCTGTTCCAGTGATCTTTCAACAAGGCAAAAGTCAAAGTTCACCACCTGATATAACTAGTTTAACACAAAAAATACACCTGCATCTGAGCAAATTAAACATTGACAAATCCCCCGGCCCAGGTGGCATTCATCCATGGATACTGAGGGAATTGAGCTTGGCAATTGACAGACCAATGTATCTCATCTTTTAGACTCTCTTGTAACACGGTTGGTGCCCCAGGATTGGAGGATGTTTGATGTGGTACCGATATTTAAGAAAGGTAAGAAGGTGGATCCAAATAACTACCATCCGATAAATCTGACATCAGTAGTGTGCAAAGTTTTTTGAGGGAATCATAAGAGATGACCTGCAATACAGATTCATGAAAGATAGGTAAACCAAATTGTTGGGTTTCTGTGAGGAGTTAAGAGTAAATCTGGATGTTGGTAATGCGGCTGATGTGATTTAGCTGGACTTTGCAAAGGTATTTGATACTGTACCACATAACAGTCTTATACTGAAGCTACAGAAGAAAGGACTTGGGGGAACTACATATATGCAGATGGGTAAGGAATTGGCTAAATGACAGGAATCCAAGAGCAGTCATAAATGGGATGTTCTCTAAATGGGATATATTTATCCCATTGGGGTAAAGCAGGGATCTGTGGTAGGACCGGTTCTTTTTAACCTCTTTATTAATGACCTTGTGGATGGGATTGATAGTAAAGTGTCAGTCTTTGCTGATGACACCAAACCATGTAGGATATTAAAATCTGATCTTGACATTACAATATTGCAAAACAATCAGGATAAGATTTCTGAATTGGCAAACACCTGGCAAATGAAGTTTAATGTAGATAAGTGTAGAATAATGCAACTAGGATGGAGTAATGCTATTGCTGTATATTCATTAAATGGGAGCATACTCAGGATTACAGAACAGGAGAAGGACTTGGGTATTCTGGTTACAAGTTAGCTGAGCAGCAGTACTCAATCTCAAGCAGCAGCTCGAAAAACAAACAAATTTTAGGATGTATAAAAAGAGAGATAAAATCCCACGATACCAAAGTATTGCTACCCCTTTATAAATAACTGGTGAGCCCACATCTACAGTAGAATGTGGCATCCAGTTTTAGACTCCACATTTTAAAAAGGATATTCAGAGTTTAGAGTCAATTTAAAGGCGGGCAAGTAGATTATTACAAGGGATGGAGGCCTCTCATATGATAAGAGGTTGAAAAAGTTGGGCTTGTTTAGCTTAGAAAAAAGAAGAGAGTAATTCACCACACACTCTTAAGTCTATTTCAAAGTGATAGTTTATTTCACAAATACTGTGACTTAAGCACAGATGAAGGCGCGGGAGCGTCCTTGCCGACACTTTACATTAGCGACTACATGAATAAGACCCGGGCTAAGGTCAAAAAGTTATTGTTCAGTCGCATGTTTCCCTGCACCTTGTTCAACATCTGTGCTTAAGTGCGGTGAATTACTCTCTTCTTATACCATGGTTGCCCCACACTTCTCTTCTACTATGGTGTGCATGCCAACCCTTCTCCAGCTTAGAAAAAAGATGCCTCAGAGGAGATCTCATTTACATGTACCATTTTATGTGTGGTCAGTAAAAAGGACTAGCACATGACTTATTCCTTTCAAAGACCATACTAAGGACCAGGGGGCACTCATTACTGGTGAAAGAAAGGCGATTCTAGCAGCTAAATACAAAAGGTTCTTTACAGTTAGAGCAGTCAGACTGTGGAATTCCCTACCACAAGAGGTAGTAACGACAGACACTATAACAGCTTTTAAAATAGGGATGGATGATTTCCTCGCTATTCATAACATTGTGGGTTATAGTTAAACTAGTGACAAAATGAACAATTGGTGTAGAAAGGTTTATCTTGAGCTAGGTCTTACTTCAACCTAAGTAACTATCTAAATAACTGTAACTATATGAGAGGTTGTAACTATTGATGAGCGAGTATGTTTTGTTAAAGGGGTATTCCAATCTCCAAGATCCTATCCCAATATGTAGTGGGTATAATAATAATATTAGCAAATACCTCCAATTAGAAATGTAGCATAGTTTTTATGATTCACTTTGTCTCTTTCCTCATGTGGAGGCATCACAAGACCTTAGGTATCCATGGTTACGTCCACTGATAAAGTCACAGTTAGTTAGCAAGTTGCCAGTGGTCGTAACCATGGATACCTAAGGTCCTGCAATGCCTGCACATGAGATAAGAGAGATAGCAAATCAAAAATACTATACTACATTTCTAATTGTAGTGCAAAATAGAATAGAACCATTTAAATATATAAGGACCATAGTATCAAAGGGAGGGTCCTCCCAAACTACATATATAGAACAATATAGAACAAATGGGAGTAATGACCCAGAAACTACAACAATTGTATGTATAAAATATAATATCGGTTATTGAATCCATTAAAAACAAAGTTGATTATAAACATTTGAGAAAGGTGAGAGATAAAAAGGCACAAATGTGTGACAAATTTGGCCTTCTATCCAGGGAAAACAACATAGTAAAGTGCGTAACCAGAAGACTCACCCATAAAGTGCTGCAGTGCCAATTAGGTCAGACAAACAGGAGGACCTACGCGCGTGTCGCGTGGGCTTCGTCAGGGGGCCCCGACTGCAGCACTTTATGGGTGAGTCTTCTGGTTACGCACTTTACTATGTTGTTTTCCCTGGATAGAAGGCTTTTTTCTTGGCAAACCAATGAGATGATCTCAAACATGCATTCATTTATTACTATAGGGACTTTACAATTGATCATAGATACTTTCTTTATATGGAATATGTCCCTTTGCCTTATAGTCTCTCCAGGTACCCAGATACCCTATATGTAATACTATATGACACAGCAGTGCCAAATTTGTCACACATTTGTGTCTTTTTATCTCTCACCTTTCACAAATGTTTATAATCAACTTTGTTTTTTAATGGATTCAATAAACAATATTATATTTTATACATACAATTGTTGTAGTTTCTGGCTCATTACTCCCATTTGTTCTATATTGTTCTATTTCTAATTGTAGGTATTTGCTAATATTATTATTATTACATCTACTACATATTGGGATAGGATCTTGGAGAGGGGACTACCCCTTTAACCCTTTCTCCGAGTATGCTCGGGCTGAGCACAGAGTATTTACAGCTGCTCGGTGTTATGTTTGAATCACTCCTGTGTGCATTATTTGTGACTGTTTGACAGCTTTAATACATGTGAGGAATGATTGTTTCTTTTGCATTCCTCACATGTAATAAAGCTGTCAAACAGTCGCAAATAATGCACACAGGAGTGATTCAAACATAACACTGAGCAGCTATAAATACTCAGTGCTTGCCCGAGCATACTTGGCAAAAGGGTTAACAGAACATACTCGCTCATCACTAGTTGTAACCATGGAGACATAAGGTCCTGCAATGCCTGCACATGAGTTAAGAGACATAGCGAATCAGAAAAACTATACACATAATTGGAAGTATTTGCTAATATTATTATTGCATGTACTACATATTGGGATAGGATCTTGGAGATGGGAATATCCCTTTAACCACTCTGAGTGCTCTGAGCTCAAGAAGTTAGTCTGAGCTCCATTCATTTGCCACCAATTCAGCATATTTTACCCACTTTTTCAATGTGTATAGTAACATTGTTGTTAAAAAATGCATTTTCACTAACAACAAAATTGTATTTAAGAGTATCCATTGTTTTAATTTTTAATTGATCAATAAATGGTACACATGAAAATAAACAACTTTGTAATATATCTTATCAGAGACGTTTGCATCTTACGGCTCATGGACAGATCCTTTATTCTCAAAATTCTCAATTCATAGTTGGTTAAAAAGTTCTATTGAGAAATGTAACTGTTGTTTCAGGAAATCTTGCAGCAGAATGTCTCTGTCTACCTCTGGCTCCTCCTGCCCCTCCCCATAAAATGTTATAAGCCCCAGCTATTATCTTCTGTTTTGGTAATATTCAAATTTGTCTTCACTGAATGTGCAAATTGTCTCTTCAGAGAGGAAGAGGACTAGAACTCTAGTGCCACCTACAGAAAGTAGCAATCCTAAAAGTCAATAGTGACCTTTTAATGAGCCTTATCACATGACTTAGGATAAAAAGCCAAGACCAGAAACTCAATTTGCAGACACTGGAGGGGTACTGTCCCTTATCAGTGCAAAGTGTGAGTTCTGGTTTGGCTGGATGAGACAGTGTCAGACTGGTATCTAGGGGTAATATTTCTCCTTGTGCGGAGAGTGACGTGTTAAGCACGTCCGGTGAGGAGACTTTTAAAGCTGCAATGCTCCTCTGGGAAATATACAAATTGACATCTGCGTGACATCATGACAAATCAGGGATGTTCATGGGCGGAGGCCATTTTTTGGTGTGAACAAACCAGAACCCCGAACACGAATTTGAAATGCCGAACAAATTCTCTCAACACTAGTTAAAATGTCACTGGGCAGGAAAGATACACAGTGCCTTTTAAAAGGATTTATATCCCGTGAACATTTCCGGATTTTTTCACGTTACACTCACAAACTTACAGTGAATGTATTTTATTGGGATTTTATGTGATGTCAATACAAAGTAGACCTCTGTAGTCTGATATCCCTGAATGACCAATTGACTCCAGAAGTCACATAATTAGTAAATTAAGTTCACCGGTATGTAATTTAGTCACCGTTAAAGTACAGCTTTTCTTTGAAGAAGTCAGAGGTTTGTATGAGAATATTAGGAATTAAATAGCATCAGGAAAACCAGAGAACACACTAGGTAAGTCAGGGATAAAGTGGAGGAGAAGAGCAAAGCAGACTTACGTTATAAAAAAGAACCCAAGCTCTGAACATCTTACAAGCACTTTTCAATCCATCATCCCAAATCATTCAATACAAAATTATGCTATTTGCTTTTCTTGTTTTGGCAAGAAAAGCCGTCATTTCCATTGCTACAATATTTAGGTGCATATGGCTTTTTAATCGCTTTTATTTACATTTTTCATTTACTATTTATTTTCTGCAGCAACAAACAAAACTGAAAATAAAATAAATTATTCCAGATGTATTATGGCATTCACAATGAAGTATAATTGAACTTTATTTTGGGGGTTCTTGCGATTATGGTAATGCCCAATTTATTTATACCGAAACTTTTTAACTATTTTTTACTATTTTCTGTTGACTGAGCTATATGTCTTTTTTTGTGAAATAAGCTGTAGTTTTTATCAGTAGCATTGTGGAATGCATGCAACTTTTTGATCAAGTGAGGGATGAAACAGCAATTTTGTGTTTTTTTATTTTATTTTTTTTTATGTCAAACATCACACATGAAATATGTGTATACTCTGCATCATTGCAAAGGCAACAATACCAATAATGTGTTTTTAGGGCATGTTTTTCCAAAACAAACCATATTTTAATGTTTACATAGAATTTGTTTTGCTTTGTTTGAAAAATATTTTACAATTTTTTTTTACAGAAAAAAACATGAGATCTTTTGATTGCTTAAATACATCCAAGCTAAAAAAAACTTTGATCCCTTTGTTGACATGACCCAAAGATCAGACCACCGCAGTCACTGGCCATAACATTCTAACACACCACAAAAATACTTGATAACCTATTTAAAGAAGATATTAGTCATAACTGAAGATGAGCTAACAAGTTCAGGGTGAATTGAATTTGCCTCAAAGTTTACAAAAAAATCATTAAATTCTCCTGAATCCAATGTTTTTTTAATTTGCTACATATAATTTGTAGAGGTTCACCAGTCCATTGAACATATGCCCCAAACAGTGCTCCATAAACTCTGTCTGACCTCTTCTTCTCTACAGCGCTCCATGTCCTATTGTACCATTTTCACTCTGCGCTTGGGCTTAAGTACCATCTGACATCATGACGCATGTTGTGAAATCCCAACATCTTAAACTAGTCAGCATTGTGATGTCATATACCTACTCATCAGGGCAAGAGATACAGTACAGACCAAAAGTTTGGACACACCTTCTCATTTAAAGATTTTTCTGTATTTTCATGACTATGAAAATTGTACATTCACACTGAAGGCATCAAAACTGTGAATTAACACATGTGGAATTATATAGTTAACAAAAAAGTGTGAAACAACTGAAAATATGTCTTATATTCTAGGTTCTTCAAAGTAGCCACCTTTTGCTTTAATGACTGCTTTGCACACTCTTGGCATTCTCTTGATGAGCTTCAAGAGGTAGCCACCGGAAATGGTTTTCACTTCTCAGGTGTGCCCTGTCAGGTTTAATAAGTTGGATTTCTTGCCTTATAAATGGAGTTGGGAACATCAGTTGTGTTGTGCAGAAGTCTGGTGGATACACAGCTGATAGTCCTACTGAATAGACGGTTAGAATTTGTATTATGGCAAGAAAAAAGCAGCAAAGTAAAGAAAAACGAGTGGCCATCATTACTTTAAGAAATGAAGGTCAGTCACTCCGAAAAATTGGGCAAACTTTGAAAGTGTCCCCAAGTGCAGTTGCAAAAACCATCGAGCGCTACAAAGAAACTGGCTCACATGAGGACCGCCCAAGGAAAGGAAGACCAAGAGTCACCTCTGCTTCTGAGGATAAGTTTATCCGAGTCACCAGCCTCAGAAATCGCAGGTTAACACCAGCTCAGATTAGAGACCAGGTCAATGCCACACAGAGTTCTAGCAGCAGACAAATCAGTTCAACAACTGTTAAGAGGAGACTTTGTGCAGCAGGACTTCATGGTAAAATAGCTGCTAGGAAACCACTGCTAAGGACAGGCAACAAGCAGAAGAGACTTGTTTGGGCTAAAGAACACAAGGAATGGACATTAGACCAGTGGAAACCTGTGCTTTGGTCTGATGAGTCCAAATTTGAGATCTTTGGTTCCAACCACCGTATCTTTGTGCGACGCAGAAAAGGTGAACGGATGGACTCTACATGCCTGGTACCCACCGTGAAGCATGGATGAGGAGGTGTGATGGTGTGGGAGTGCTTTGCTGGTGACACTGTTGGTGATTTATTCAAAATTGAAGGCATACTGAACCAGCATGGCTACCACAGGATCTTGCAGCGGTATGCTATTCCATCCGGTTTGCGTTTAGTTGGACCATCATTTATTTTTCAACAGGACAATGACCCCAAACACACCTCCAGGCTGTGTAAGGGCTATTTGACCAAGATGGAGAGTGATGGGGTGCTATGCCAGATGACCTGGCCTCCACAGTTACCAGACCTAAACCCAATCGAGATGGTTTCCGGTGAGCTGGACCGCAGAGTGAAGGCAAAAGGGCCAACAAGAGCTAAGCATCTCTGGGAACTCCTTCAAGATTGTTGGAAGACCATTTCCGGTGACTACCTCTTGAAGCTCATCAAGAGAATGCCAAGAGTGTGCAAAGCAGTCATCAAAGCAAAAGGTGGCTACTTTGAAGAACCTAGAATATAAGACATATTTTCAGTTGTTTCACACTTTTTTGTTAAGTATATAATTCCACATGTGTTAATTCATAGTTTTGATGCCTTCAGTGTGAATGTACAATTTTCATAGTCAAGAAAATGCAGGAAAATCTATAAATGAGAAGGTGTGTCCAAACTTTTGGTCTGTACTGTATATCATTATTATATTTCTTAAATCTTAGGTGTTGACATCATGTTTAACTTGGACAAATATTTCAGGGATTAAGTGGGGTAGTAGTGGGGCACAATCTGAAACTTGATCTGCCTAGGGCACTTTTAGCACTTGACCTGCCTTTAAGCACAACCATGCAAGAGAAATTTCTACTTTTCTGAAATCTAGAAGAGGTTTAATTCCCAGCCTGGCCTTTCTCTTTACTATAGCTAAATTTTGCTATCTTCTATACATTGTATTTTTTTTTTATTTCGACTAACTGTTCAATTTAAAGACAAGCTATCAAGGGAATCTCTCTGTTTGTCAAGTTAAGCAGTACTAAAACAAATTCTTTAAACATGCCAAGCTGTCTGAAGCTAAATGATAATCAGCCTTTAAAAGCTAGCATTAAAGAGACAGGTAATAAAACCTCTAAGATAGATACAATCACATGCAGGCTGGCACATGATTGCCTTTGGTAGATGTGAAAGTCACATTATTTAATTAGTATTCAAAGTCAAAGACCAATTGTTGGGGAAATAGCAAAGGGGACATTTCACATTTCAGAGAAAGAAACAAATTAAGGAGATACTATCTTAAAATATTCAATACAATTCTCCAGGTCACTACTTTCAGCATTAAATATGCTTATCATTTTCATGATTAAAGGGTTGGACCATGTATTGGCCATTTATGTGTCACTAACTAATATATAGTTATTAGCAGATCAGTGCTTATCTTTTTCAATGAATCACCTCCCTGTTAGCATACTGTTCTCTTTAGATTGCACAGTGCTCCTGTAATGAACATGGCTGCTGATGGCTGACACCTACTATAACTAGACACATTTGTTAACACCCTCCATTGAAAATCACTGTGCATGGACAAATACAAATAGTGTAATGCAGTGTTTTTTCTATATACTGTAGACTGTTGATGAATGTCTCTGATTACATGTCTATCTTTGAGGCCATCTTTAGCACATGAATACCAGGCAGTCTGTGAAGAAGACCATACTAACAATGGAGCAGTATTATTTATAAATCAGCACTCATCTGCTAATAACTTTATATTTAGGTAGTGCATAATGATGCTTCTATCATATAGTGGATAACTCCTTAAAATAGTTTTCCGTCTTTGACTTTTCCTGCATACTTTCTTGTGTATGTCTTCACTCTTGACCTTGAAGAAAAGTCAATAGCACCATATGATATTGGAAATTTTTAAGCTAGATTGATATGTTCCGAGGATTATTCTTAATTCTTATTGACTAATTCCAGGAACATATTTGTGACCATTGCATTGGTGTCCATGACATGCTCCCAAACTCAACTTGGATTTGTGCTACTTTGTTTCTCTATCTAGATAGTTATATATGTTTTCAAGGCGCATGACATGTAAGTTGATATAGTATATCATGTAGCACGTATAAAAATATCGGCAGCGGTGACCTCAGTGGTGTCTGCTGCAGCCAGTGATTGATTGCAACAGTCATATGTCGTGTCAACACATCATTGATGAAGTCTGGTAAGCATTGACCCGAGGAACCCAGGTAGCAGTGGCATGGCTACTATGGTGAATTAGTAAAGGGAATATTAGTTTGGTATTTTATAGCATTGTGATCTTTTGGTAAAACTAAAATACATTTCTTTATGAACAGTGTCTGCCAAAGAGTGATTGCAAAAACAGCGCTATAATCCAGCCTATTGTATCCATCTGTAGCCATTGTTTCCATACCTGCCTTCAAGGAAACTAAACACCTTGCCTAGAAAACTTCCCACATAGAAAACAGATGTTAATTATTGATTTAATGTAACAAATCAAATTACCTTGGTAACATTACACAAAGCATCTTGGAGTTATTTGAGAGCAGATTTTGTAAACCTTGACTGGTATCTTGAGCAGAGCCACAATTACAAGTAAGACCTCATTAAGTTGACTACAGATTTTTATCAAAAAGCAGTCATGCTTTTCCACTTCCTTATAAGAACATTAGGTAATAATGCCCATTTTATGAGCTCTACTGCACCTTTTGTGGTCTCTGCTCTTACAGAAGATCACAAAATGAGTACAGAGCCACCATATGGCTAGGCATGGACTGAAATGCATTGTTCTCCATGCACAACTCTAAACTCTTAACATTTTCTAAATATTCAATTTTTATTTTGTGTTGAATGAGGAAAATACATATTTTATAAATTGTACTACTTATTATTGTTTAAGAACAATTTATTACAGATATATACAGTATATCATTTTAGCGTTCTGTTATAATTTTTATACATACTATACATACAGTATACAATTATGAGAAAAACTAAGGACACCTTTTTGAATTCTATGGTTTTATGTATCAGGACTTAATTAAAAAAACAGCTGGTCTTTAAAAGGCATATATAACTACTAGTGATGAGCGAGCGTGCTCCTTACTCGAGATTTACGAGCATGCCCTGTTTCTTAGGTATTCCTCACATGTATTAAAGCTGTCAAACAGTCTCAAATCATGCACACAACACGACTAAAACATAACACCCGAGCACGCTGAAGATACTCATGCTCGCTGAAAGCGTTATCAGAACATTCTCGCTCATTACTAATGACTACCAAAAACTCCTAGATCGCACCTTTAAAGACCTTGCATCTTATAATAAAGTTCTGGTTCGGAAGGATGAACACCATCAAAATGGATATCCTGCCTCATTTCCTATACAGTTTTCAAACCACTCCCATTTCTCCTCCTCACAGCTTTTCAGTAAACTCCGCTCTGCTTTGGTTAGGTTTGCCTCGGGTAGATCAGGGCCTAAAATAGGGTTGTAAACACTAGTTCACCCTAGATCTATGGGTGTGGCCGCGTTCCCTGACTTCGAATTCTATTTCGAGGCATCCATATTGATTTGTTTCTTGGATTGGCATTTCCACATGTCATCTAAATAATGGGATAGGCTTGAACAGGAAGGTTTGCCTATCCCTTTGAGGTATCTTCCCTGGCTCTCTCCAGTGGCTATTCTTTCATTGGGTCCCTGGGCAGACTTAACTAGGGCAGCTAAAAAAATTTGGCACACACTTTTGAAAAGAAAAAAAACAAAGACAAAAGCAAAATACACAAATACCTAAAAGTAAATGGATGAATCGCACAGTGCATAAAATAATGATAAATAATAAAGGGTATTTAGTTAACATAATTTTTGAACAAAATAATGTAAAAAACATCCCTCCACATCACAGCAACCCTTATGGGACAGTCCTAACTGTAATATTAAAATCTTACCATTTGTCAAGTGACATACATATGGATAAGGGCAGAGAGACTTAACCCTTAGTAGAAGCATGGACCTGAGAGGCAGAATGAACCTTTTAGCTCAGACAAAGGGTGGCCACACCCTTATACTTTTAAATGTAAAAGCCATCCCGCCACATCACGGCAACCCTTATGGGACAGTCCTAACTCTAATATTAAGTAGTGTAATGCGCTTTAGTGCATTTAAGGGTGTGACCGCCCTTTGTGTGAGCTGAAAGGTTCATTCTGTCTCTCAGGTCCATGCTTCTACTAAGGGTTCAGTCTCTCGGCCCTTATCCATATGTATGTCACTTGACAAATGGTAAGGTTTTAATATTAGAGTTATGTCTGTCCCATAAGGGTTGCCGTGAGGTGGCGGGATGGCTTTTACATTACCTTGATCAAAATTTATGTTAACTAAATACTCTTTATTATTTATCATTATTTTATGCACTGTGCGATTCATCCATCTACTTTTAGGTATTTGTGTATTTTGCATTTGTCTTTGTTTTTTTTCTGTCTAATGGTCTTATGTGAACATGCATTTACATTTTGCATGCACATCAATTTACATTTCAGTTCAGACTCCCAGGTTTTTTACTTTTGAAAAGAAACTGTCTCTCTAGAACTTTTAGTCCACTTACACTACTTTTCTCCAATCCTTCTTTTCAAACTGGATACCTTCTTGAGACTTTTCTCAGCTGGAGTGCTATGGAGGACACCCATTTATATCACGTACTCAGTGGTGGTAAGTTAACCTCAATAAATTCTCTTCACGCCTCCTTCCCATCCAAGAAACTGTTACGTTTTGAATATTTACATTCCATTGTTTCCTCCCAGGGAGCAGTTTGTTCATTTCGACTCATGCCCACCTCTTTTGAAAATTTTGTTTTTGCAGGAATCTCTGCCTGGTCATGCAATCTCTCTGCTCTACAATAGTCTGATCAGAGAAGGCAATTTTAGAAAATTTGGTTTTCAACAGGCATCGGAAGGGGAACTGGGTGTAGTAATCTCTTCATCAGATTGGAAAAAAAAGGATTCTTATTCACTGATAAACTCTCTGTTGCTTGCAGTGCTCAGGAAAAAAAATAAAAAATTCTCTTAAGATGGTATTGTTACATGCCTTTTTTTCCTCAGTCCCTGACATGTGCTGGCTTTGTGAACAAGGAAATGATACTATGCTCCACATCTGGTGTTATTGCAGTAAAATTAAACCTTTTTGGGAAAAAGTATTTTCAGAATATCATCTGGTTACTGGGAGTAGAGTAGTAAACAGTCCTCAGATAGCTATTCTTTCCATTTTACCTTCTTCAATAAGCTTGCAAAAGAAAGATATACTTCGCTTTTATGTAACGGTAGTCCGCTCAGTGATTCCATGACATTGGAGGGCGGCACAAATACCTACCACAACTGAATGGTGCACGGAAATGGTTAATATTTGTTGTATCAAAGAGCTTTCTGCTGAGAGCTCTAAGCACTCAGATAAATTTAGTAGAATCTGGAGTATTTCGATTTTGCGCCAGGACTCTTCGGATTTACAAAATATATTTCCGTAAATGCTGAGTATTCTTTTGGCCAACTTGGATTGGTGAAGTCTGACTTTTGTAACATGTTCTCTTCATCTTGTTTCGATTGCCTCCCTCTTTCTTTCCACAACCTTTTTCCCTCTCCCACCTTCTCTTTGGAACTATTCTTTGGTCTATGATGTTTGCTATAGTCTTATATAGAAGCATATTGAATCTAGAGTCGGTTCTCTTTGTAACTGTTATTTTCACTACCTGATGTGTGCTTCTTCCTTTACAAGACATTTTCTTCTTCATTACATGTTGGTATTGCAGACCAGATTGTTCCATAATACTGCAAAACATTTCATTGCTGATTTTTTTATTTGTAATATCTGTAAAAGTTTTCCTTTAACCCCTTCACCCCGCAGCCAATTTCCGTTTTTGCAATTCTATTTTTTCCTCCCCTTGCTGGATGAGTTGTACTTTTGAATGACACTATTCATTTTACCTACTCACCTAACTAATTCTCTCCAGTCGTCACTACTCACTTAACTAAAATGTTCAATATCTCCCTCTCTTCTGGTATCTTCCTCTCCTCCTTCAAACACCCCATCATTACTCCATTATTAAAAAAAAACTCTCTTGACCCATCCTGCACAAACAACTACAGACAAGTCTCAACTCTCACCTTCATCTCTAAACTCTTGGAGCACCAGGTCTTCTCCAGCCTTACCCGTTACCTCTCCACTCACTCTCTTCTACATCCATCATAGTCTGGCTTCTGTCCCCTACATTTTACAGAAACTGCACTCATCAAAGTGACCTTTTGACAGCAAAACGTAATGGTGACTACTCTCTGGTCATTCTTCTTGACCTCTCGGCAGCTTTCGACACTGTTGACCACCATCTCCTACTTTCTATGCTCCACTCAATCAGCATAAAGAAAACTGCTTTCTCTTTTTTCTCCTCCTGTCTTTCTGACCGCTCCTTCAGTATATCATTCGCTGGCTACATTTCTTTCCGTCTTCCTCTCACTATTGGAGTCCCTTAGGGGTAAGTCCTTGGCCCTCTTCTCTTCTCTATCTACATGGCGTCAATTGGACAGACCATCAACAAATTTGGCTTTCAATACCATCTTTATGCTGATGACACGCAACTTTACACTTCATCCCCTGACCTTACCTCCGCTGTACTACACAACACCAGTGACTGTCTGTACGCAATTTCCTACAAAGTGTCAGCTCTTTATCTGAAACTCAACCTTTCCAAAATTGAACTACTTCTGCTCCTACCGTCTACTTACCTCCCTAAATATGACATCTCCCTCTCCGTGTGTGGCACCACTATAATGCCAAGCCAGCAGTCATGCTGTCTGGGCATTGTGTTTGACAGCAATATTTCCTTCACCTCCCATATACAATCTCTTGCCCACTCTTGTCGCTTGCACCTGAAGAGCATCTCTAGAATCCGCCCCTTTCTCTCTATGGAAGCAACAAAAACCCTCACTGTTGCCCTGATCCACTCCCGCCTTGACTACTGTAATTCTCTATTAATTGGCCTCCCGCTCACTCGACTTTCCCCTCTCCAGTCCATCATTAATGCAGCAGCTAGGGTCTTCTATCTGGCTAATCGTTACTTAGACACTTCCGCTCTGTGCCAGTCATTGCACTGGCTGCCAAAACATTATTGGATCCAATTAAGTTGCATGTTCTCACCCACAAAACTCTCCACAGTGCGGCAACCCCCTACATCTCCATCTTCTTTTCTGTTTATCGGCCTACCCGTTCTCTATGCTTCGTAAGCGACTTTTGACTAACATCTGCACTAATGCGCACCTCCTACTCCTTGCTCCAAGACATCTTTTGAGTAGCACCTATTCTTTGGAACTCTCTACCCCAAGAAATTAGGATGAACCGCATCTTACATAGTTTTGGGTGCTCCCTAAAAACATGTCTGTTTAGGTTGGCCTATCACTTTGTTAATGAAAGTCATTTTTATATATAGCCCATTCACTTTTTCTCTGAACATAATTCTCCACCGCGCTCAAAATCACTACAAATTTTATCTGGTGACTGTAGCATCGGCGTCTCTGCCCCCTGCTAGGCAGAGACGCCGTCCCACTCACCTCCTCGCTCCCCACGCTTCCCGCTCTGCGTTCTCCAGCGCTCCTCTTCCTGCTGCCGGCGCGCGCAGCTCCGCGGGCAATGTGCTTAGGGTGTGCGCGCGCTCCCTCCCTCTTTAAGGGGCCGCACGCGCCGTCCTAAGGAGTCCCCGGCCAATAGCCGAGGATCCTCCCATATATAAGGCACCTCCTCCAAAATGGAGGTGCCCAAGCAAAAGTTGTTGCACAGTGTTTCTGACCTCTGCTTCAGCCCTCAGGTCCCGCTGCTAGCCTGACTACCAGTCTTGCCTGCCAGCCTGTTACCTGCCTGTTACCTACCTGTTACCTGCCTGTTACCTGCCGTGCCTGCCAGCCCGCTCACCTGGGAGCACTTGCCTGTTACCTGCCTGTTACCTGCCATGCCTGCCAGTCTGCTCACCTGGGAGTACTTGCCTGTTGCCTGCCTGTTACCTGCTGTGCCTGCCAACCCGCTCACCTGGGAGCACCTGCCTTGACCACCTAGAGACTCCTGCCGTCACTTGCCGTGACCACCTATAGACTCCTGCCGTCACTTGCCGTGACCACCTGCCAGCCCACCTAGAGCCTCCTGCTGTCATTTGCCGTGTCTACCTGATAGCCTACCTTGAGGCTTCCGCTCGCCAGCCTGCCTGCTGTGCCTACCTGCTATTCCGGTCAGTCCCTGCCGTCTGTACCGTGGGAGTCACCTGCTCCCTTACAAGGTCGTCCCCAGAGTAGCACCTAGTCCCTCGGCTCGGTCCCTCCCTGGTCACGGAGTCGTTAGCCGCCGTACGACCAGGGTCTGTCCGGGTTGATACTTAGTTACGCCCCTCTTGGTCCCTCCTTGCACCGTAGCACAGAGGTTCCACCGCCCGGACCCGTAACAGTTTGCTCGGGCCATGGAACCCGGTGGCCCCCAAGCCCCCTCACTTATGGACCAGTACCAGAAGGTTTCTCGTCAGAGATCCCAACAGGAAACCATTCTGAACTACCTGTGGAATGTCAACTCCCATCTGGACACGCTGTCTGTCCCACCTGTATCCACCTCGAGTCGTGTGACTTCCGCTCCGGCAGCACTGCTGCCCACCAATACCACGGCATCCAGCCCAGGTCCCCGGCTTTCTGCACCTCCTCGTTTTGGACGTGACCCTGTCTCATGTCGGGGCTTTCAGAATCAGTGCACGCTGCACTTTGAACTCTTGGCACATCAGTTCATCTCCGACCGGGCCAAGGTGGCATTCATCATGTCCCATCTCACTGGGGAAGCACTGGCATGGCTAAATCCCCTGTGGGAGAGAGGGGATCCCCTGGTGTCTGAACTATCGTCTTTCCTCGCTGCTTTCCAGAGAGTCTTTGATGAACCAGGACGGAAATCCTCTTCAGCCTCCTCTCTGCTATGTCTCCGTCAAGAGAGTCTCACCGTGGGCCAATATGCCATGCGGTTCCGTACCCTCGCTTCTGAGCTTGCCTGGGACAATGAGGCTCTGGTGTCTGTCTTCTGGGAGGGTCTTTCCGGTCGGATTAAGGACGACTTATCCGGTCGGGACATTCCTACCACCCTGGATGACCTGGTGTCACTAGCCACCCGGATTGATATCCGTTTCCAAGAACGTACGAAAGAGACTACCCGGGAGAGTAAGTTTCCTCGCCTTGTTCCTACTTTCCAGAGACCTGCCTCTCAACCAGTCACTCCCCGGGCGCACTTGGCCGAACCTATGCAGATCAACCAGACCAAGATGGTCAAATCTCTCCAAGAGTCACGCCGAGCCGAGGGGAGCTGTTTCTATTGTGGCAGTAAGGAGCACTTCATCCGTTCCTGCCCAGAGAAGCCGGGAAACTCCAGTGTCTAGGACCACTCGGAGAGGTTGTCCTAGGCAAGAGTAAGCCCTCTCCGTCCCTGACTTTGTCTGTCTCTATCTCCTGGGGAGAGAACCATCACTTTGAAATTGCTCATCTGGATTCTGGAGCTGCTGGAAACCTCATTTCCCAGTCCCTGGTAGACAGATACCGGATTCCCACCAAACCTCTGGCTGAACCATTGTCAGTCGCCTCCGTGGATGGAAGACTCCTTCCGGTGACCATCCTGCTCGTCACTGAACCCATAGCCCTGCAGGTGGGAATGCTGCACTCTGAGAAGATCTCCTTCCATGTGCTGTCCAGACTCTCTCATTCCCTATTGCTAGGTCTACCCTGGCTCCAGACACATGAACCCGTGCTGAACTGGAAATCCGGTGAAGTACTCCGGTGGGGGCAGGATTGCCATGGGACCTGCCTGGTTCCGGTTCGCCCGGCTCGTCCTCCACCTACCCCGGCTAATTTACCCGGTCTACCGGCACCTTACTGGTCCTATGCAGATGTCTTCTGTAAAAAGGAAGCAGAGACACTGCCACCTCATAGGCCATATGACTGTCAGATCGACCTGGTACCTGGCGCCACTCCACCCCGTGGGCGTATCTACCCGTTGTCGTCGGCCGAAACCCGGGCCATGTCAGAGTACATCGAGGAGAATCTAGCCAGAGGATTCATTCGGAAATCTACCTCCCCGGCTGGAACCGGATTCTTCTTCATTAATAAGAAAGATGGTTCATAACGCCCCTGTATTGACTATAGAGGTCTCAACCAAATCACGGTAAGAAACAAATACCCTCTGCCGCTCATCTCTGAGCTGTTTGACCGTCTTAAGGGAGCTAGGATCTTTACTAAGCTAGATCTACGTGGGGCGTATAATCTGGTCCGAATCCGTCAAGGAGACGAGTGGAAGACGGCATTCAATACCCGGGACGGTCACTATGAATACCAAGAATTGGTCAACGACATCTTCCATGTTCTTCTTTACTCTTGCGTGGTGGTGTACCTGGACGATATCTTGGACTTCTCTCTGGATCTTCCCACACACCGGAGGGATGTTCATCAGGTCCTGCTTAGGCTCAGGCAGAATCACCTCTATGCAAAATTCGAGAAGTGCCTCTTTGAGCAGACCTCTCTTCCATTCCTGGGCTATGTTATCTCCCAGAAAGGCCTACGGATGGATCCCGAGAAGGTCTCTGCTGTCCTAAAGTGGCCCCGTCCGGAGGGGTTGAAGGCGATTCAGCGATTCCTGGGCTTCACCAACTACTATCGTCTCTTCATCCCACACTTCTCTTCCCGGACTGCTCCAATATCTGCGCTCACCTGTAAGGGAGCAAATCCCAAGCAATGGTCGCCTGAAGCTGAGGAGGCCTTCCTTTCCTTAAAGCAAGCCTTCTCCTCTGCCCCAGTGCTGCACCGTCTGGACTGCAACAAACAGTTCTACCTGGAGGTTGATGCTTCCTCCTCCAGAGCCGGAGCGGTGCTCACCCAAAAGTCTTTATCCGGGAGAATGGTAACCTGCGGCTTCTTCTCCAAACTCTTCTCCTCATCTGAGCGCAACTACTCCATAGGAGACTGAGAACTGTTAGCCGTTAAATTGGCGCTGAAGGAGTGGCGTTACCTGCTTGAAGGGGCTCTATACCCGGTGATCATCTATACGGATCACAAAAACCTGGCATATCTCCAGAATGCCCAAAGACTCAATCTGCGTCAGGCCCGGTGGTCTTTGTTCTTCGCCCGCTTCGACTTCGTCCTACATTTCAGCCCGGCGGACAAGAATGTCAAAGCCGACGCCTTGTCCCGATCCTTCCTGTCCTCCGATCAAGAGGAGGAGTCTATGCACATCATCCACCCCTCCAAGGTGATGAATGTGGCCCCCTTGGATCTGACGCGTCTTCCACCTGGTAAGACGTTTGTAGCGGTACCAGATCGTGAGAGGGTTCTTCACTTTGGTCATTCATCTAAAATATCCGGCCATGCTGGCCAAAAGAAGACCTTCCAACTCGTTACCCGGCATTACTGGTGGCCTACCCTGCGCAAGGATGTGGTAGACTTCATCTCGGCCTGTTCGTCCTGTGCCCGCAACAAAGTTCCCAGACATCTTCCAGGCGGTCACCTCCTGCCTCTTCCCGTACCTGCTGCCCCGTGGCAGCATATTGCCATGGACTTTATTACTGATCTCCCTGTTTCTGCCGGTTATACAGTCATTTGGGTAGTCGCCGACCGCTTCTCTAACATGGCCCACTTCATCCCTCTGCCTGGTCTTCCGTCTGCATCGGAGCTGGCCAAGGATTTCTTCCGTCATATCTTCCGTCTCCATGGCCTACCCCTCCACATTGTGTCGGATCGAGGGGTTCAGTTCACCTCACGTTTCTGGAGAGCTACCTGTAAGCTACTGGATGTCACCCTGGATTTCTCCTCTGCCTGCCATCGACAGTCCAATGTCCAAGTGGAGCATATCAACCAAATCCTTACCAGCTACCTCCGGCACTTTGTTAACGCTCACCATACCGATTAGGTGGAGCTCATACCATGGGCCGAATTCTCCTACAACAACCATCAGAGCGAATCTACTTCTAAATCCCCGTTCTTCGTGGTCTATGGTCAAATTCCTCGGATTCCGTTTCCCATCTCCGCCTTGGTGGACAACCCTGCCGCGGAGGCTCTTGTCAGCGAATTCTCCACCATTTGGGAAAATACTATGTCCGCACTTCTTCAGTCCTCCGAGCGGATGAAGAAACATGCTAACAAGAGACGTCTGGATAAGCCTCAGTTCCCCCCGGGAGATAAAATCTGGCTCTCTTCCAAGCATGTCTGACTCAAAATACCCTCCTATAAGTTGGGTCCTCGGGTCATCGGTCCATTTGAAGTTCTCAAACAAATCAACCCAGTGGCCTACAAGTTAAAACTCCCGGCCACCTTACGGATTCCCAACTCCTTCCATGTATCTCTCCTCAAACCAGTTGTGTTTAACTCTTTTTACAACAATCCAGGTACTCCCCCACCTACGGTTTCCGCTGAGGACGTTTTTGAGGTAGAGTTCATTCTGGCCACTAAGAGGGTAAGAGGAAACACCTTTTTTCTGGTGGATTGGAAGGGGTTTGGCCCAGAGGAGAGAACTTGGGAACCCAGGGAGAACATCCATGTCCCGCTTCTCCTTGAAAAATTCCTTTCTGGCCTAAAAAAGAGGGGGCGTAAAGGGGGGGTACTGTAGCATCGGCGTCTCTGCCCCCTGCTAGGCAGAGACGCCGTCCCACTCACCTTCTCGCTCCCCGCACTTCCCGCTCTGCATTCTCCAGCGCTCCTCTTCCTGCTGCCGGCGCATGCAGCGCCTCGGGCACTGTGCTTAGGGCGCGCGCGCGCTCCCTCCCTCTTTAAGGGGCCGCGCGTGCCGTCCTAAGGAGTCCCCGGCCAATAGCCGAGGATCCTCCAATATATAAGGCACCTCTTCCAAAATGGAGGTGCCCGAGCAAAAGTTGTTGCAGTGTTTCTGACCTCTGCTTCAGCCCTCAGGTCCCGCTGCTAGCCTGACTACCAGTCTTGCCCACCAGCCCGTTACCTGCCTGTTACCTGCCTGTTACCTGCCGAGCCTGCCAGCCCGCTCACCGGGGAGCACTTGCCTGTTACCTGCCTGTTACCTGCCGTGCCTGCCAGTCCGCTCACCTCGGAGCACTTGCCTGTTGCCTGCCTGTTACCTGCCATGCCTGCCAGCCTGCTCACCTGGGAGCACTTGCCTTGACCACCTAGAGACTCCTGCCGTCACTTGCCGTGACCACCTAGAGACTCCTGCCGTCACTTGCCGTGACCACCTGCCAGCCCACCTAGAGACTCCTGCTGTCATTTGTTTTAACTGTGTAAATTTTGTGGTAAAAATGACCATGCAATATTATTCTCCACAACAATACGATTACGGCAATATCAAACATTTTGAGTTTTTTTTTATTTTAGTGGTGAAAAAAAAACAGAAGTTTGCAAAAAAAATAAAAAATTTGGAGTTGTGTGGCCATTTTCAGAGACCTGTAATATTTTTATTTTTCATTCGATAGAGCTGTGTGATAGCTTATTTTTTGCCGAGCAAGACAATGTTTTTAACAGTACTATTTTGGGATAGATATGACTTTTTGATCTCTTGATTAGTGTTGAGCCACCCCCGTAGTGTTCGAGTTCGGTTCGGTTCGTCGAACACCCGTGTGTTCGTCGAACTGTTCGTCGAACACCTTCGAACACCGTTAAAACCAATGGCAGGCAAACAAAAACACATAGAAACACATAGAAAACACCTTCAAAGGTGTCCAAAAGCTGACAAACTGCTCAGAAGACATAACTAACACATGGAAAAGTGACAAGTACATATAGTCATGCGAAAATAAAAGAGGTGGAGGAGTAAAAGGAGGGGGAGACACAGATATAGGCATGTCATGCCCTTCTAAAATCCAAAAAGTGAGAAGCCGACACGGCCAGTCCGCTCCTGCCCGTGCCACCTCCGTGTCGCCGGGTTTGTGCCAGAGCCGCGGTGAACCCTGATGGCCAGCCCCCCTCTCCCAATACTGGTGCCTGTCCGCTGGTGGGTCGAGCGAGCCCCCCTGTGGTGGAGGCAGCTCTAAGCTTTTTAATTTAAATTGTCCCTCTAATTTGAATGAATACACTTTAAATCCATTTACAAGGATCTATTGGAGGGCAAGTCTCATGCCAGCAGCCGCGTAATTCCAGCTCCAGTAGCGTCCACTAAAGCTGCTGCAGTTAAAAAGCTTTTATAAGGATCGAGCTCGGCTGTCCACCGCAAGGCATCCTACTGCCAGTCCCAGCCCCTATGCCTTGGGGTGCCTCCTGATGCTCTTCACTGAGCATCCCGTGGTCCCGAAGCATTTCCTTTGAAAAAATTAAGTGTCCAAACTACAGGTGGTGTAGCTTGCTTAACAGCCGGGATAATCCGCTGACTAGCAGACCCTGCTACTAGGCACAAAGTATTTCCTGGGCTAGATGCAGTTAAAAATTTGTAATTAGATACTCTCGTTGGATGCTGAGAAAGCATTCCATAGAGTCTCCTGGCACGCCATATATGATTCTCTTAAAAAGCTTGGGGTAGGGGTCTAGGGGACCCTTTTATAGCCAAAATCACGGCCCTGTATCGCAATACGTCACCTAGGCTGAAGATAAATGGAACTGTAGCACCCTGAGGGCTCGGTTGCTACAGAGGTATTGCACCTCACCCAGAGGTGTGATATCTCACTCTCAGGTAAGGATGTAGTGTGGATCAGGACCCGACACCTGCATGCATTACACCACATTGCCGTGGGGCAGGGCGACCAATATGCCCCTGAGATGGGCACGACAGTCCCTGTCCCTGGCTGGAGTGGGGGGAGGGAACACTGAGGAAGGGGAACCCTGTAGTGCAGGAGCAGGGAGGAAGCAGTTCCTGGGTGCATTGAGAAGGGAGTATAAAAGGTGGGCACCATCTTAGTTCAGTGCAGAGAAGTCTGAGCAGAAGTGGCAGGGAGCAGGGGCTCTGCATGAGCTCTGCTCCGGAGGCGGGCCTAGTAACAGAGGCCCAGGCCTGGAAGAGGGAGAAGGAAGGAAGAGGAGCGGAGAAGGCTCCAGGAACGAGGAATGAAGGGATCTCAGGGGTGCGGACGGGCGAGTCGCCACCGCACGCCAGAATCCACCTGCGTGGAGGGGTCAGGCCAAAGGGGGAGACCGGTCCCCGAAACTAGTGGAGGCAGGAAACGACCCTCAGCTAGAAACAGGAGGCTGTGACATTTTATGTGGCGCAGCCCCTCGCTACACCCGCTAGGAAGGCACCACATAGGGTCAGGGAAACTGGCGCCAAGTTTACCAAAAGGAGGCCCGAGGCAGCCGGACAGAAGGGTTGGTAAGAAAGGCCAGACAAAGGACACACAAAGGGGGTCCTGTGAAGCACTCCAAAGTTATCTGGGAGTTGTCTGAGCCCCTCACCTGGTGAGCACAGTACGACGTGGGTAGCAGTAACCTGCAGACGTGGTCTGGATAAGAAGAACTGTGAGTAAAGGCCCTGGACTGCATCACTGACTCCGTGTCATTACTGCTGCTGCCCTGCACCATCACCCCCATCCTCCGCATACACTGCCCTGAGGCTATACTCCTCCCGTGGGGAGTTATGCTACACTCTGCTGCACCCACAACACCAGCCTCAGCGGTCTGCCCTGGAGCGGCGGTTCACTCTGACCGCAATCCACGGGTGGCGTAGTCGGACATTTAAACATCAAAACCACATAAATAGTTCCGCCACTGGTTTGACCGCCCTGAGCCACGGAACCGGGTTGCCGCCACGGAGACTACAACCACCAGCATCCACCAAAAAGGGTCCGACTCCGGGTGTCCCAAGGCCCAGGGGGCGCGTCAGAACATTTTCATCACCTTTCACAATCACCAATGGGACAAGGCAGGGATGTTCTCTGTCCCCTCTCTTATACATCCTAGTGACGGAGCACCTGCTCTCATCAATTCGCCATAACCCCAATATTAGGTGGATTGAGGTGGGAGGCACCGAGTACAAGTGCTCTCTATTTGCTGATGATGTCCTAGTATATATCACTCAATCACATATATCCATCCATGCTGTTATGGCTGAAATAGATCACTTTGTTACATGGTCAAATTTTAAAATCAATGCAGCGAAGTCTGAGGCCCTCGATGTCTCCCTCCCCAAATCCATATAGGATTCCATCCAGTCCAACTTTCCCTTTGCCTGGCCCTCACAGGGTATCAAATACTTAGGAATTCCTATTCATAGAGACCTCTCCCATCTATGTTATCTTAATTTTGGGCCCTTTATTGAACAACTCCATACAGACCACGGTTGGCAAGTTAGAACTGTAAGATTCACTACGTGAACCACTGGTGTTTTGTGGAAAATCACATGTACACTGTGTTCCAAATTATTATGCAAAAAGTGTTTAGGAGTGATAAGGGAAGAATTTGTTTGTCAGTTAAACTCATTGATGGTGATGTGTGTCAGGGCTCTTTATATCACTGTAAGCAATTGCAGACACCAGTGCTAATTAGTTTGGCAGGTGTGTCCAATGAAAGGCAAGACTACTTAAGAAGGCTCTCTCACATTATTCAGCAGCCTACATTTTCTGCCAAAATGGGAAAGAAAAAGGATGTGTCAGCTGCTGAGAAGCAACAAATTGTGGAGTGTTTAGGTCAAGGCATGACTACAATCAACATTGTGCGATGATCAGGATGAAGTGTCTTGGCAATCAAGAAGTATGTAGCTGATTCACAGTACACACGTGTGCGTGCTGATAAGGGCAAATTGAGGACTCTTTCCTACAGGCAATTACGTCAGGTTGAAAGAGCAGCGGCAAAAAAGCCTTGTCATAGCAGCAGACAAGTTTTTGAAGCTGCTTGTGCCTCCATCGTCCCCCGAACAACAAGATGCAGGGTCCTTCAGAGGTTTGCAGCTGTGCATACGCCATCCTGTCGACCTCCTCTATCCACTTCACACAAGCAGAAACGGCTCCAGTGGGCCAAACATTACATGAAGACTGATTTCAAAACTGTTTTGTTCACGGATGAGTGCCGTGCAGCGCTCGATGGTCCAGATGGATGGAGTGGAGGATGGCTGGTTGATGGACACCCCACGCAAACACGGCTACAGCGCCAACAAGGAGGAGGTGGAGTAATGTTTTGGGCTGGAATCATGGGGAGAGAGATTGTCGGCCCCTTTAGGATCCCTGAAGGCGCTAAAGATGAACTCCATAATGTATGTGGATTTTCTCAAACAGCACTTCCTGCCATGGTTCAAGAAGAAGAACCGTGTATTTCACAGCAAGATCATTTTTCTGCATGATAATGCACCATCTCATGCTGCACATAAAACATCTGCATCTCTGGCTGATATGGGCATAAAAGGGGACAAACTTATGGTGTGACCCCCATGCTCCCCTGACCTCTACCCCATTCAGAACCTTTGGAGCATCATTTAAAGGAGTGTCTATGATGGCGGGAGGCAGTTCACATCTAAGCAACAGCTCTGGGAGGGTATTCTGTCCTCATGCAAAACAATTGAAGCAGAAACCATCCAAAACCTGACAAATTCAATGGACGAGAGAGTTCAGAAGCTCCTTTCGAACAAGGGGTCCTATGTGAAAATGTAACATCACCTAGAATAAAGTTTTGAGTTGAAAACTGTTTGATTTCAGTTTCTAACAATCTGCTAATGCTTATAATTTCAAAAATGACCATTTTTTTGGTCTTTATTAAAATGAAAAGGTTGATCGAAAAGTTTGGGGGATCTAAGAGTGTGGCAACCCAGTAGTCATGATTACTTCGAATTCTGACAATATGAGGGTCATGCTGCAGGTAGTGCAGCAAGAAGGCACTTATGTGTCTTGCGCATCTCGGAGCCCCAAAATTATTTTCCGGGCTAGATGCAGCTAAAAATTATTTTTAATTTTAAATCTGGTGGAGCTTATTATAGATGGCCTAATAGGATCAGTGCTGCACACTGCTACAAAGTCCAAATTATTTTCCAGTCAAGATACAGATAAACATGATTAGTAATTTGAAAGCTTAAAACGGTTGGTAGGGTGATTTTAAACAATCATCAAGCTTTTACTCTCCCCAGGATGACACAGGGGTAGAAAAGTCGTTTCGGATCCATGATTTGTTCATCTTTATGAACGTGAGTCTGTCTACATTATCAGTGGAGAGCCGCGTGCGCTTATCTGTCAGCACACCACCAGCAGCGCTGAACACACGTTCAGACAGAACGCTGGCTGCGGGGCATGACAAGATCTCCAAGGCGTAAGTGGCTAGCTCCGGCCATTTATCCAGATTGGAAGCCCAAAAAGAGCAAGGGTCCAGTGACACAGTCGTGGCTTCAATGTTTACTTGGAGATACTCCTGTACCATCGTCTCTAGGCGTTGACTATGTGTCAGACTTCTTGTCTCCTGTGGCCTTGCAAAGGATGGGCTAAAAAAGTGGTGAAATGATTCCGCAAAATTGATGTTACCACCAGATACTGTGGTTCTGTTACGGTTTGAGTGCTGAACACTTGACGGTCCCACGGTTGGCAAGTTGGAACTGTGAGATTCACTACGTGCACCACTGGTATTTTGTGGAAAAGCACATGTAAGATTCTGCAACAGTCTCTGCTGATACTCCTGCATGCGTGCATCCCTTTCTATGGCAGGAATAATTTCTGCAAATTTACTTTTGTACCGGGGATCTAACAGTGTGGCAACCCAGTAGTCAGGATTATTTCTAATTCTCACAATTCGAGGGTCATGTTGCAGGTAGTGCAGCAAGAAGGCACTCATGTGTGTTGCGCATCCAGGAGCACCAAGTCCCTGTTGTGTTGGTGGCGAGGTAACAATCATGCTTCCATCCTCTGTCCTCTCCCCCCAACCTCGCACAACAGAAATGTGATCAAGGTCTCCCTCATCTGATGAGTCTTCCATCAGTTCGTCCTCCACTTCTTTCTGGGCTCCTGCACCTTCCTCACTAGTTTGGCTGCTACCATGCGCCCTGGTAAAACCATCTCCCCCACCCTCACATGCCTGCCGCCTTGGTGCTGCCGACCGTCTGGACCTTGCAGATGTTAGCCCTTCCGCATACAACTCCTCCTCCTCTACTTCCTCCACCTCCTCTTGTGCCACCACCTGACTCCGAATTCTGTTTAACATGTGCTCCAGCATGTAAATCACCGGAATAGTCATGCTGATAATGGCATCGTCAGCACTAAACATCTTCGTCGCCATTTCAAAACTGTGCAGAAGGGTGCATAGGTCCCTGATCTGAGACCACTCCTCCAGCGTGATTTGCCCCACCTCTGATTCTCGTTGGCCCAGGCTATACGTCAGAACGTATTGCACCAGGGCTTGTCGGTGCTGCCACAGTCGCTGCAACATGTGCAGAGTTGAATTCCACCGGGTAGGCACATCGCATTTTAGCCGGTGAAGTGGCAGGCCCAACGACTTCTGTAGAGATGTAAGTCGCTGAGCTGCGGGATGCGAACGGCGGAAGTGAGCACACAGCGACCGTGCCCTCTGCAGAAGGCCATCTAGTCTGGGATAGTGGGCTAAAAATTGCTGGACAACCAGGTTCAACACGTGAGCCATACAAGGCACGTGTGTGACATTGCCCCGGCGAAGGGCCGCACCCATGTTTGCAGCATTGTCGCACACGGCCTTCCCTGGTTTCAGGTCCAGTGGAGACAACCATTCATGAAATTGGTTCTCCAGAGCTGACCACAACTCCTCAGCTGTGTGACTCACATTTCCCAGACATTTCAATGTAAAAACCGCCTGATGACGTTGAGCCCTACTGCCAGCATAGTAAGGAGGTGTGCAGGATCCCTTCTGCGCAGTTAGAAAGCTTGTGGCATGACCAGACAGGCTTTGGGTGCAGGTGGAAGACCGAGAGGAGGTTGAGGAGGCAGAAGCAGTGGAGGAACTTTGACATAAAGAGGATTGACGCACAACTCGTGGGGACGGCAAGACTTGGACAGCAGCCCCTTGTCCTGCTGTCACCATAGTTACCCAGTGCCCAGTCAGCGACATGTAACGCCCCTGTCCATGCCTACTCGTCCAAGTGTCTGTGGTGAAATGCACCCTGTCACACACAGAGTTTCTCAAAGAAGCGGTGATGTTGTGTGCGACATGCTGGTGGAGCGCAGGCACACCTTTCTTTGAGAAGTAGTGCCGACTGGGCATCTGGTACTGGGGCACTGCGACGGACATAAGGTCTCGAAAATCCTCTGTGTCCACCAGGCGGAAAGGCAGCATTTCTGTAGCCAAGAGCTTGCAGATGGTGAAATTCAACCTCTTAGCTTTCTCATGGCTAGGAGGAAATGGTCTTTTACTTGTCCACATCTGAGGGACCGAGGGCTGGCTATTGTGCTTAGACGGGGTTGATAAGGGTGTCCCCGGCAAACTGCCGGTCTGTGAGGAAGATGCAGGCGGACATGTTAGGTTGCCTTGATCCAAAGGTGGTGCTATCGATGTCGGACAGCGCTCAACACCAGCTGCTGTTACCACCTCCAAAGAAAATTATGACCTGCCAATCACGCTGGCTGTTGCGGGTAAAGAGGTGGCAGGTCTGCGCCCCAAAACAGGTGTGACTGCTGTCCCCCCAGTCACAGAGGATGAAGAGGCCGCGGATGCACAAGATATGGCAGACGGTGGTTGGCCCGGCCGGCTAGGCCGCATTGTAGCACACTGAGCTTCCCACTGCAACTTATGCTTCATGTCCATGTGCCGGTTCATGCATGAAGTACTCAAACTATGTATTTTTTGGCCTCTACTTAGCTTTTGCTGACAAATGTTACAGATAACACGAGTTGGGTCATCTTTATCGATCTGAAAAAATGCCCAGGCTATGCAAGGCTTAGCACCCATGCGATCTGAGGAGCCACCACGACTTGTGGTGAGAGGCAGAGTTGTGTTTGAGGATGCAGTTGTTGACGTGCTTCCAGTACTACGTCTCTGTCCAGGAAGGCGCAACCTGACCTCGTCGTCACTAGCATCTTCCTCCACCTCCTCTGCTGACCTCATCTCTTGGCTGACTGTGGGTTGACAGTAAGTGGGATCTCCAACCTCATCATCATCACCCTGTGTCTTATCACACCCGTCGTCCTCAGAGCCAACCTGTTCCTGCCCTGACAAAAAACTAAAGTTGTCGCTCCAATCAGGTATTTGAGTCTTATCATCGTCTTCCTCATTGTCTCCACCAACAGGAGTTACAGTTTGGGAATGAGGGTCTACATTATGGTCAGAACCTTCTGCGTCTGGTCCTGGATCCGACTCATAAAGATTCTGGGCATCAGTGCAGATCATTTCCTCGTCTGGATTCACAGAAGCGCTGGAGTCGACCTCTGATTCCCAGGCTATAGTATGAGTAAACAGCTCTGCAGACTCAACCATCTGTTCTACCTCATACTCAGACGGGCAGCTGGAGATTTGGGAGCTGTGAGGAAGCAAGTGCGATTTGGGTGACACCTTTGAGGACTGGAGTATTTGTGATGTTGAAGTTGATGTGGAGGAGAGCCCACTTAAAGGAGCACTTGATATCCGTTGAAGCATCTGCTGTTTTTGTGCCTCATCTGGAATTTGTAGCGATTGGCGTGGCCGTAAGAAAGGGATCTTATCACATTGTCCGCTAAAAGAAGTAGACATTTTAGTTTGGCTGGAAGATGGTCTTTCTTCTGCAGATGTTACTGTTGCTTTAACACCTACCCCACGGACACAACCTTTTTTCCCCTTCCCAACACGCCTATTCCCCTTTCCACCAGCAGCAGGCCTTTTTCCACTCATTTTGATGGTTAACTAATTCACAACTCTGGAGTTGTTTGCACAAAAAAGCAATGGATGGTAACCGAGCAGAGCTGAGTGGCCAAACTGTGGTATTAGGCCAAAACTATTGGCTTGGTTAGATGCAGAAAAAAATATATTCAGTTTGCAACCTGATGGAGGTCAGTATAGATGGACTAATACAACAAGTCCCACACACAGCTAGAAGCCCAATATTTTTTCAGAGGTAGATGCAGAAAAAAATATATTCAGTTTGCAACCTGATGGAGGTCAGTATAGATGGACTAATACAACAAGTCCCACACACAGCTAGAAGCCCAATATTTTTTCAGAGGTAGATGCAGAAAAAAATATATTCAGTTTGCAACCTGATGGAGGTCAGTATAGATGGACTAATACAACAAGTCCCACACACAGCTAGAAGCCCAAATATTTTTTCAGAGGTACTGTAGATGCAGATAAAAATTAGTTTTAATTTGCAACCTGATGGATGTCAGTATAGATGGACTAATAGAGAAAGTCTGACACACTGCTAGAAGGCCAAATATTTTTTCAGAGCTAGATGCAGAAAAAAATTATATTCAGTTTGCAACCTGATGGAGGTCAGTATAGATGGATTAATAGAACAAGACCCACACACAGCTAGAAGCCCAATATTTTTTCAAAGGTAGATGCAAAAAAAAATATATTCAGTTTGCAACCTGATGGAGGTCAGTATAGATGGACTAATACAACAAGTCCCACACACAGCTAGAAGCCCAATATTTTTTCAGAGGTAGATGCAGAAAAAAATATATTCAGTTTGCAACCTGATGGAGGTCAGTATAGATGGACTAATACAACAAGTCCCACACACAGCTAGAAGCCCAAATATTTTTTCAGAGGTACTGTAGATGCAGATAAAAATTAGTTTTAATTTGCAACCTGATGGATGTCAGTATAGATGGACTAATAGAGAAAGTCCGACACACTGCTAGAAGGCCAAATATTTTTTCAGAGCTAGATGCAGAAAAAAATTATATTCAGTTTGCAACCTGATGGAGGTCAGTATAGATGGATTAATAGAACAAGACCCACACACAGCTAGAAGCCCAATATTTTTTCAGAGGTAGATGCAAAAAAAAATATATTCAGTTTGCAACCTGATGGAGGTCAGTATAGATGGACTAATACAACAAGTCCCACACACAGCTAGAAGCCCAATATTTTTTCAGAGGTAGATGCAGAAAAAAATATATTCAGTTTGCAACCTGATGGAGGTCAGTATAGATGGACTAATACAACAAGTCCCACACACAGCTAGAAGCCCAAATATTTTTTCAGAGGTACTGTAGATGCAGATAAAAATTAGTTTTAATTTGCAACCTGATGGAGGTCAGTATAGATAGACTAATAGAGAAAGTCCGACACACTGCTAGAAGGCCAAATATTTTTTCAGAGCTAGATGCAGAAAAAAATTATATTCAGTTTGCAACCTGATGGAGGTCAGTATAGATGGATTAATAGAACAAGACCCACACACAGCTAGAAGCCCAATATTTTTTCAGAGGTAGATGCAGAAAAAAATATATTCAGTTTGCAACCTGATGGAGGTCAGTATAGATGGACTAATACAACAAGTCCCACACACAGCTAGAAGCCCAATATTTTTTCAGAGGTAGATGCAGAAAAAAATATATTCAGTTTGCAACCTGATGGAGGTCAGTATAGATGGACTAATACAACAAGTCCCACACACAGCTAGAAGCCCAAATATTTTTTCAGAGGTACTGTAGATGCAGATAAAAATTATTTTTAATTTGCAACCTGATGGAGCTCAGTATAGATGGACTAATACAACAAGTCCCACACACAGCTAGAAGCCCAAATATTTTTTCAGAGGTACTGTAGATGCAGATAAAAATTAGTTTTAATTTGCAACCTGATGGAGGTCAGTATAGATGGAGTAATAGAGAAAGTCCGACACACTGCTAGAAGGCCAAATATTTTTTCAGAGCTAGATGCAGAAAAAAATTATATTCAGTTTGCAACCTGATGGAGGTCAGTATAGATGGATTAATAGAACAAGACCCACACACAGCTAGAAGCCCAATATTTTTTCAGAGGTAGATGCAGAAAAAAATATATTCAGTTTGCAACCTGATGGAGGTCAGTATAGATGGACTAATACAACAAGTCCCACACACAGCTAGAAGCCCAATATTTTTTCAGAGGTAGATGCAGAAAAAAATATATTCAGTTTGCAACCTGATGGAGGTCAGTATAGATGGACTAATACAACAAGTCCCACACACAGCTAGAAGCCCAATATTTTTTCAGAGGTAGATGCAGAAAAAAATATATTCAGTTTCCAACCTGATGGAGGTCAGTATAGATGGACTAATACAACAAGTCCCACACACAGCTAGAAGCCCAAATATTTTTTCAGAGGTACTGTAGATGCAGATAAAAATTATTTTTAATTTGCAACCTGATGGAGCTCAGTATAGATGGACTAATACAACAAGTCCCACACACAGCTAGAAGCCCAAATATTTTTTCAGAGGTACTGTAGATGCAGATAAAAATTAGTTTTAATTTGCAACCTGATGGAGGTCAGTATAGATGGAGTAATAGAGAAAGTCCGACACACTGCTAGAAGGCCAAATATTTTTTCAGAGCTAGATGCAGAAAAAAATTATATTCAGTTTGCAACCTGATGGAGGTCAGTATAGATGGATTAATAGAACAAGACCCACACACAGCTAGAAGCCCAATATGTTTTCAGAGGTAGATGCAGAAAAAAATATATTCAGTTTGCAACCTGATGGAGGTCAGTATAGATGGACTAATACAACAAGTCCCACACACAGCTAGAAGCCCAATATTTTTTCAGAGGTAGATGCAGAAAAAAATATATTCAGTTTGCAACCTGATGGAGGTCAGTATAGATGGACTAATACAACAAGTCCCACACACAGCTAGAATCCCAAATATTTTTTCAGAGGTACTGTAGATGCAGATAAAAATTATTTTTAATTTGCAACCTGATGGAGCTCAGTATAGATGGACTAATACAACAAGTCCCACACACAGCTAGAAGCCCAAATATTTTTTCAGAGGTACTGTAGATGCAGATAAAAATTAGTTTTAATTTGCAACCTGATGGAGGTCAGTATAGATGGAGTAATAGAGAAAGTCCGACACACTGCTAGAAGGCCAAATATTTTTTCAGAGCTAGATGCAGAAAAAAATTATATTCAGTTTGCAACCTGATGGAGGTCAGTATAGATGGACGAATAGAATGATGCTATGCCCAAAAGATTTTACTTCACTAGGTGCAGTAAAAAAATTGGTATTCTATACACAGGTGGTATATCTTGCAACACAGATAGGCTACTCCACTGACTAACACACTCTGCAATAGGCCAAAAAGGATTAGCTTTGCTAGATTCAGCCAAATGCTGTGAAAAAGACTTGCACAGCACTGGCACAGACCTGCCTGGCAAAAACTGATAGGAACTGATTTAACCTAGTCCTGAAAAGGACTCCAATTACAATTAGTCTTTACTCCCACAACCTATCTATTTAAGAGCACAGACCTCCTTGATAAAAGTCGTAGGAAATGCTGTAACCTAGTCCTTAAAAGGACTGCAATCACAACTATTCCCTACTCCCAAGCTATCTGTATATTTGTGCGAAAATTGGCTTGAAATTAACAAGGTATAGCGCACACAGCAACAGCGGTGCCGTCTAACACGCAGCTGCAGCAGTGAGAAAATGGTGGCGACGGGGAAAATGGCTTGGTCTTATAGGGCAAGGACATGTGACATACACTGCCAATGACACATGCCCTTGCTTGTGTGAAAAAAAGCACTTCGCTCCGTGTGTGCGCTGCTGATAGGCTGACAGATTGCACCTCCCCACTGCAAATGCGGGAAAGAGAAAAAAAAATGGAGATCTTCATTGTTCCTGCAGAGATCCATCCCCTGCCCCTCCCCCCAACCCGCTGTACACTCAAACTGCGTATTAACATTAATTTTCATCATTACTGAGAAAAAATCCAGTTATGATTTTGGTGCACGAACAGTTATCGAACATAACCTCGAACAGCCGAATTTTTATCAAATTGTTCGTGTTCGCCGAACGGCTCGAACACCGCCCAAAACAGCTCGAATTTGAGATTGGCGAACAGTTCGAGTAGAACAACGCTCATCTCTACTCTTGATACAGCATTTTTTGGGGAACTGGTGACCAAGAAAACATTTTGGCATTCTTAAATTTTTTCTGCTTATGCTGTTTACCAATCGGGTTAATTGTTTTTATGCTTTGATAGATTGGACTTCTCTGAACGCCGTGATACCACACGTGTATTTTTTTAATTTTTTTAATATCTTTAGTTTCAATCAGGGGAAAGAAGGATGACTTGAACTTTAATTTATCTATTTTATTAAATATTTTTTAAAACTTTTTTTTTTACTTTTTCCTATTCTTGTTAGCCCTTTTAGGGGATTTGATGTGATCGCTGCTTATAGCAGAATTAACGGTCTCCTTTGAAGCCCTGCCACAGACAGGGTTGTAAAGGAGCTCCGTAATGACAAGCACATGGGTCATCAGCTGACCCACGACTGTCATGACAACCCATTGGCAAACCACGATCACGTCACGGGTGTGCCAATGGGTGGAGGCAATCACGCGCTCGCAAGTCGGTGCGTGTTAAATGCTGCTGTCAGAGATTGACAGTGGCATTTAACAAGTTAACAATCACACGTGGAGCACAGGCCAGGCCCTGGCTGCAATACTCAACCATCACCTGCCGAATATGGCGCGGACTCACTGCATGAGCCCGCTCTATACACCCACTTCCGACATGTGCCTTATTTATACAGCGGATGTCGTGAAGGATTAATAAAAACAGATGGAACATAAATGTTGGTATATATAACCTCAGATTAACAATACACGACAAATTACACAGTGTCATTATTTATTTAACAAAGACTAGGCAGCCAATATACAGAAGCGGTGCGTGAAAAAAATAAGTACACAATTTTTTTCTTATATTTTACACAAGTAACCATTTTATGTGTCTGGATAGCACTTTGTTGATTTGTTTTCCTTAAAGCAGTTTGCAGCTTAAATGCCCTATGACATAAGAGGAACATAGTCTCAGAAACTGACTGGTTTGTTATGTTTAAAATACCCTCATAATCTGAAACAACAGCTTTGAATTGCCAACAGCTGTAACTGTCTATTTCTTATATTAGAGTTTATTGTTGGATGAACCCACTGAGCAAAGAAACTTCTCCAGTTGGTGTCACTCCGGCCTTAACCCTGTTTACCCTGTAATAGTTGAGAGCTTTAAATCTCAGTGTTCCAAGTTTGAAATAATAGGACTTTATTGTGTAGAATGCAGCTTTCCCACTAAACAAATTATGTAGGATTCAGCAAGAAGTAATGTCACCTTATGCTGAGTAGTGGCCAATTCATGCAATCTTATTTTGGATTTAGATTAATGATAGTCTCAAATGTAAAAAAGCATAACCTTATTTGTCATGTTTCTTGCATTTGGATCATATTTATTTATGAACATTCCAACCACAGAACTTTTTGGCAGGATTAGGTGAAAGAATGATTTTTTTTTTCTCTCTAACTATACTATTTTCCAGATACATACTAAGGCCTAAAATTGCAACAAAAAAATATATTAAACCTATATATGGACACATTTGAATATGATTTAATTTACACCAATAAGTTAAGATCAACAATTAGTCAAAAAGTTACATGTAAGACTAGGTTTACATTCACTTTGGCAGATAATTCCAAACAGTCATGAAGAAAATACTGTAATCTCAAAAAGTGACATTAAAGGGGTTGTATGTATGCCAAAAGTACAATTGAGCCTAATATGTTTTAACTGTTACTTCCAAGTTATAATTTCTTCCTTCCAATTTCCTTGGATGCACCATATTATATGCGTCTCAGTAGAGGAATATATTGGCCTGTAAGTGGTCTGCTTAGGTATTGTTATATTCACTGGGGTGCAGTCTATAGTGGCAGACCACGTAACTGCTATGTGGCCCGAGGGTTCAGGGAGCCCGGTGTCAGCCGCCCTGTCCATAGACCCGCCCTCTAGATGACTGCGCTGTGTGCACAGTCACCAGAGAGGAGCTGAGCAGCCTGAGCATGGTGATCATTAGAACCTGGCTGATGGAGACAGAGGGAGCGTCCTGGATACAGGGGTGAGACTCAGCTGACTGCAAGTTTAACAGCGCAGCACTGTGCACTCTGTGTGAAATGACGGTGTCAATTCAGTTCTACCATGTATGTGGTCTGTTGGATGTGAGACTGTTAAGGCAGGGGGAGGGGTTGAAAATAGAATTGTGCCACCTATTTATGGGTTTAAGGGGAGGAGGGCTGTGATTGTGAACAAATAAAGAGTCAGGAAGCCTTTTTGACACTGAGCAACTGTCACACTGTCCTGTGTCAGTTATCACAGGGCCAGAGGTGGAACTCCTGAACCTGGGACCAGAGGGGACTATAGCTGAACATGACACCTGAAATTACATGCGGTCACTTCAAGCCACCGCTGACGCTGATGCAGACTTGTCGGTCAGATGGATTACAGTGTGGGACAGTATGTCGGACAGGTGAGTATAATGTGTTTTTTATTTTATTCTTATTTTTACACTTGCTGGACACAGCAGGGGCTGAATACAACTGTCAAAATTGTCCCCTGCTGGTGCTGATCACAGCACAAGCAGGAGTCAATAAGGACAGATGCCTTCAGCACCCGGCACTTGGGAACAAAAGAACTTCCGTATGGGCACATTTACTATGTATATGCCACAAGACATGTCATTTTCCCTGTGTTTAAAACCTGATAGATATGCCCTTTTGTGACTGCACCTATTTACTGTGATTCCACTTACTTTGAGGATTTTTTTTATTGAGGGGCACAATTTGGACTCTTGCTATGAGGCCCCATGATTTCTATGTACGGCCCTGGTTATATTGCGCTCTGTGCCTACCAATATACCTGTATCAAACATTTATATCTGTAAGGCTAAATTTTCATTTTGTAATTTTTTACAAAAATGCGGATGCAAAAAAAGATAACTTTAAACTAATGAAACAAATAAAACAAGTGTGTTCTTCCTACCCTTCCTCTTTTCTCAACGTATCCTGAGATGTGTGGTGTAAGATGAGCAGCTTTAAAAAAAAAAAGCACAATTTTACTATTATCTGTCAGGAGATGATTTTGCTACATTTATCTGTGTGGCAACCTCTTGGCTTCAATGTGAATTGTGACCTGTTGAGGTTTTAATCAACATCACAACAATGCTAAAGACTATTAGAAATAAATTCAGACTGGAGCAGGCATGAAACAAAATATCCCAAAAAATCTCCCTAGAACTAAACAAGTTGGGTTTCTATGAGGATCTAAGTGCAAATCTGGATGTTGGTAATGCGGTGGATGTGATTTATCTGGACTTTGCAAAGGCATTTGATACTGTACCACATAGCAGTCTTATACTGATGCTACAGAAGCAGGAACTAGGGAAGACTATATGCAGATGGGTAAGGAATTGGCTAAAATATCATAAATAAAGAGTTAACATAAATGGTACATTCTCTGAATGGGATATAGTCAGCAGTGGGGTACCGCAAGGATCTGTGCTAGGACCGATTCTTTTTAACCTCTTTATTAATGACCTTGTGGATGGGGTTGAGAGTAAAGTGTCAGTCTTTGCTGACGACATCAAACTATGTAGGATATTAAAAACTGACCTTAGCAGTACAATATTGCAAAATGCACCTAGACGGAGTAATCCTATTGCTGCATATACATTACATGGGAGTATACTCAGGACTACAGAACAGGAAAAACACTTGGGTATTCTGGTTACAAGTATACTGAGCAACAGTACTCAATGCCAAGAAGCAGCCACAAAAGCAAACAAGATTTTAGGGTGTATAAAAAAAGAGACAAAATCCCATGATACCAACATATTGTTACCCCTCTATAAATCCTTTTGGGCTCCACATTTTAAAAAGGATATTCAGAAGTTAGTCAGTTCAAAGGCGGGCAACTTGATTATTACAAGGGATGGAAGGCCTCTCATATGAAGAGAGGTGGAAGAAAGGCAATTCCGGCAGCTAAACAGAAAAGGGTTATTTACAGTCAGAACAGTCAGGCTCTGGAATGCCCTACCACAAGAGGTAATGGCAGACACTATAACAGCTTTTCATAAAGGGCTGGGTGATTTCCTCAGTACACATAACATTGTGGGTTATAGATAATTTAGTGACATAAAATGTGCAATAGGTGGAGAAAGGTTAAACTTGATGGACCTATGTCTTTTTTCAACCTATGTACAATGGGGAAAAAAAGTATTTAGTCAGCCACCATTTGTGCAAGTTCTCCCACTTAAAAGGATGAGAGAGACCTGTAATTGACATCATAGGTAGACCTCAACTATGAGAAACAAAATGAGAAAACAAATCCTGAAAATCACATTGTCTGATTTGGAAAGAATTTTTTTTCAAATTTTGGTGGAAAATAAGTATTTGGTCAATTACAAAAGTTCATCTCAATACTTTGTTATATATCCTTTGTTGGCAATGACAGAGGTCAAACATTTTCTGTAAGTCTTCACAAGGTTGGCACACACTGTTGCTGGTATGTTGGCCCATTCGTCCATGCAGATCTCCTCTAGAGCAGCAATGCTTTGGGGCTGTCACTGGGCAACACAGACTTTCAACTCCCTCCAAAAGTTTTCTATAGGGTTTAGATCTGGAGACTGGCTAGGCCACTCAAGGACCTTGAAATGCTTCTTGCGAAGCCATTCCTTCTTTGCCCTAGCGGTGTGCTTGGGATCATTGTCATGCTGAAAGACCCAGCCACATTTCATCTTCAATGCCCTTGCTGATGGAAGGAGGTTTGCACTCAAAATCTCACGATACATGACTCCATTCATTCTTTCATGTGCACGGATCAGTCGTCCTTGTCCCTTGGCAGAGAAACAGCCCCAAAGCATGATGTTGCCACCCCCATGCTTCACGGTAGGTATGGTGTTCTTTGGATGCAACTCAGCATTCTTTCTCCTCCAAACACGACGAGTTGTGTTTATACCAAACAGTTCTACTTTGGTTTCATCTGACCACATGACATTCTCTCAGTACTCTTCTGGATCATTCAAATGCTCTCTAGCAAACTTCAGATGGGCCCAGACATGTAATGGCTTAAGCAGGGGGACACGTCTGGCACTGCAGGATCTGAGTCCCTGCCGGCGTAGTGTGTTACTGATGGTAGCCTGTGTAATGTTGGTCCCAGCTCTCTGCAGGTCATTCACTAGGTCCACCCGTGTGGTTCTGGGACTTTTGCTCATCGTTCTTGAGATCATTTTGACCCCATGGGGTGAGATCTTGTGTGGAGCCCCAGATCGAGGGAGATTATCAGTGGTCTTGTATGTCTTCCATTTTCTAATTATTGCTCCCACAGTTGATTGCTTCATACCAAGCTGCTTGCCTATTGCAGATTCAGTCTTCCCAGCTTGGTGCAGGGCTACAATTTTGTTTCTGGTGTCCTTCGACAGCTCTTTGGTCTTCACCATAGTGGAGTTTGGAGTGTGACTGTTTGAGGTTGTGGACAGGTGTCTTTTATAATGATAACAAGTTTAAACAGGTGCCAGTACTACAGGTAATGAGTGGAGGACAGAGGAGCCTCTTAAAGAAGAATTTATATGTCTGTGAGAGCCAGAAATCTTGTTTGTTTGTAATTGACCAAATACTTATTTCCACCAAAATTTTTTAAAAAAAGCTTTCCAAATCAGACAATGTGATTTTCATGATTTGTTTTCTCATTTTGTCTCTCATAGTTGAGGTCTACTTATGATGTCAATTACAGGCCTCTCTCATTTTTTTAAGTGGAAGAACTTGCAGAATTGGTGGCTGACTAAATACTTTTTCCCCCACTGTAACTATGTAAATATGTAACAATAGATTGTTTCATCACTCAACATTCATTGAGTAGCCAGCCATAGAAAATGATCTTCCATGTAAAGTTCTGATATCTTTTACTTGAAGCAGATGTCTGATATTATACTCTTTGATGTAATATTGCAAGTGAAATGGAAATTAGTCGTAATATTGCTTATACTGGTAATACAGCTTCCAGAAGAAGGATTGACCCACAAATGGAAAATATTAAACTTTTTACACTGTACATATTAAATGAAGCCAAATAAAGCATAAGCCACAGCATCTACTATACTCACAAACAGCAGAAAAAAACAGCTCATAAAAAAATAAACAACACACTAGGCAATTGCCTGACCCCACTTTTCAGTTTAGCAGTAAGAGAGTACATTCTACAGATAGTTTTGCTAGCAAGTTATGATAATGTATTGGAATTTTAACATGAGAAATTGCAGTACTTAAAGAGTAACCGTCATTTTAATTTTTATTGCATAAGTCAATAGTGCACATGGAAATACTGTAAGCAACTTTGTATTATATTTTATCTGAAAAATTTGCCTTTTTCTCTAACAGAATTGATCAGTCATTATCAAAATTCTCTATTCTGAGGTAAAATCTGCATTCAGTGAAGACCGACTTTCCCATTACTGAGATAGGAGATGGCAGTTGCTATTATGTAGATGGGAGGGAGAAGAGGAAGGAGGAGCTCTCTCTCTAGCTCCTCCTCCCTCCAGTTTACATAGAATTGTATCCGTAGCAACTGCCATCTCCTATCTCAGTAATGGGAAAGTTTGTTTTCACTGAATACAGATTTTACCTCAGAAATGAGAATTTTGACAATGACTGATCAGTTCTGGCAGAGAAAGAAGCAGATCTCTCTGATAAGATATATTACAAAGTTGCTTGTTTTTATGAGTACTATTAATTTATGCAATAAAAATTAAAATGACGGCTACTCTTAAATAGTGTTGAGCGAATTTGTATGGCATTTCAAATTTGTGTTCGGGGTTCCGACTTGTTTGCGCCAAAAAATCCGCTCCGGCCACGAATATCCCTGATTTGCCACGCTGTCACGCAGATGTCATCAATGTGAACAAATTCACTCAACACTACGCTTAAACAAAATTTGCTTCAGGATGGGACACATTTTCAAGCTCTAGCTATGACTCTTATCTCTGATTTATTAATATTTGGTACATTCGGAAAAAGATCTTCTTTTAAGCATAAATGTTCAAAATACAACCATTTTTATGAAGGTAAAATTACATTCTCTATACCTTCCAACAACCTGCCCTTCTCTTTATCCCTGGTTAAAGGTTTTCACTTATTAGAAATGCAAAAAATTACTTTATAAATTATATAATTCTGCCCATATAAAGCAACCACTAGAGGGAGCTAAGAGCATATGGATTATATGGATTATATAGCTATTTTTAATCTGTGTGGCTGCTATTGAGTGCTGGGCCCTGATTTACCTTAAATCCAAGTTAGTTGCCTTCTATGACTATGTCAGCTACTCCACTAACATTACACAATAAATAATCAAATATACATAAGTTTCGCTTTCAAGAATGACAATTCATCACAATTGAAAGTGTCATAGAAAATGTGTGCAACTTAGGAATCAACATGAAGTACAAAGAAAGTTATTTAAAGGTAGAACATTTTCAAAACCACGTAGCCTAAAATCAGGTGCTTTTTCCATGGGTTTCTGCCTCACATGTAAAAACAAGAAACAACATTCTGGCACATCCTTAAAAGAGTATAATCGTCTCAGCTTGAATGTTAGTTCTAAACAATTCTGTTTTCAGGATTTCTGATGCAGAAGATACAGTCTGATCAATGCTGAAAATGCTCTCTTTTTAACTTGACACTTGATGTGACACATCTTAATCATGGTGTCAGAACGGTTTGTCACTGCAAATCAGTAATTAGCCTTTAATTAATTATTCTTAACTCTGACATATGCATTGGAGAAATGCATTCATACTGTCTATATGTTTAGATTGAGTCCATTCCCATTTCATTCATGCAGATGTTCAATTAATTTTACCAACTAAATGCATCTTCTGTTAAATACAGTAAACATTTGATCAGTCAATATAGTGAGACTAATGAGAGCTAGGAACCCCCAACTGGCCAATGTGTAAAACGTGATGATAAGCTATGATGGTGGATGATGTTTCACAGACAATGAACATTTACCAGGCTTGATAAACTGTCAGTTTATCAAAGATTTAAATTTGCATTTCTGCAGATTAGTAATATTTAACAAATATGTATTGGGATATTATGTAAAATGTGTTTATTTGCAAAGAGAAATGTTTGCCATTGACAGCTTTTTCCCCACACAAAATATTTTCATGTTCTGAAGGTGAACAAGTGGCATGAAAATGCCAGAGGATATAAAATCTAAAAATGAAATTATAGTGAATTCCCTAGAGAAACTTCTGATGATGTGAAAATTAATCTCAGCATGTCAGAAAAGTTGGCAATCGAATCTCCAAGAGTAGATAGCAATATCAAGAACCCTCTTTGGACTCGCAATCGAGGAAATATGATTTTCTCCATATGACACCACTTGACTTCTTGGTCAGACCTAAACATTTTTTTTTCTTTTTAAACTTACAGTATGATTTTACTGCTTGCTTAGAGGATTTTTTTCTATATGAAGATGAAATTTAGTATTTTGAGAAATTGTAAGTAATAATAATAAATTACAACAATAATGGCCGCATAATTCACAAGTGTTTGACTTGGTGCTCTCTGACTATGTGAGTCCATTTTCAATTATTTGCAGATAGTAAAATAATCAAATAAATGGCTCATAGATAAAAAAGAGTTCAACAGAGCCATAAAATGACAGTCAAAGAAATCTACAGGACACTAAGTTACACCCACATGTTTTTAATCTAATATAACATGCTTGACCAGATGCCATGTGATGGAAGTATTTTTCCCTATTGAAATTCAGAGTCTCCAAACTGAAGCAGGCAGAGTGTCTATGACTCAACAGTGCAAAGCCTAGGAGGTCTGCCCTACACATTAGACTATAAAGGCTATGGGCACCACTGAGAAGTAAAAAAGAAAAAAACGTTTTTACGTGTGTTAGTGGTTGTAAGAAAGTCTCTTACTGATAACTTTAGAACAGTGTGGACGATTTCTTCTTTAAATGGAGAGAATGAAGTTTATTCAGAAATACGAGGCGGAATAGTTCAGAAAACAGGCTGGAAAATTACACGGGCCCTCGCAGGTGACCAGGTTCAGCAACATGGCATTGGGAGACCTGGCGATGGTCTGCCCCGAATTCTCGAGTAGGGTGCTTTTATACATTATTCAGACAAAGAGAATACATGGGAGCAAAAGGGCGTGTACATGATAACCTCATACAGTAAATGAGTACGTGCATTTTAAAATTAAGAACATGATGACACAATATAACAACATTAATGATTATATCACCTAACTACTTTAAAAACACATAAAACTTTGTGTTCCTCTTAGATAATATCATTAATCACATTACTGCTCTTAGCCTACTGATATTACTCTTACATATTGACAACTGCTGATTCTGGTTTTATACTATTATCACAAAACACACTACTTGACACTGCATGCTACCATTTACTATCGCACTGCCCTGCGGCTTGTTCCATTTTACCCTTTCTATATACCAGCTATACCGGCTAATGGCGCTGATATCATTCTCTGGCTCCATTATGACTGGGTGCTACTAAAACAATTTTCCTTAGCTGCAAGAACAGTGGACTCTAACTTTTGGACAAAATGGCTCGCTAAGTTTAACATTGCCGTTTGGAATATTATGTCTTCTCATTCTCTTACAGTGGTTACCTTTACTTAATTATGTTGCACTATGTTTCAGTTATTAATTGTCATTCCTTATTTCATTTTCAGACCTGATATGCAGTTTGCTGTTATATACAAGTTTCAGATTTTTCTTTTATAGACCGGTCTTGATGATGAGGCGTGCTGGAGTCACTCGCCTCTTAATTAATCAGGAGCTACTGAAAAGTGGCCTGGTGCCTACATCTCCATGTGCACCTGGCCACAAATTTACTCTAGTTCGGAAATTGGAGTAATATTTGTGGCAAAGTGAAAGCCCCCCTATTCCACCCCAGCTATATCAAAGTGTGAGAACGCCAATAGTCACAAAATTTTAGTGCAGCCTTGCATTGTACCAAAAATGTAGCAAATTTTCAAAGATTTTTACTCCAAAATTCAAGCCTAAAAACCTTATTGAATCGATTCCTATATTTATTTAGGGTGTTGTTTTTTTAATTGTTCATATAGCAGCACACATATTATTATACACTTATCTTCACTTCAAGTGATCTTCTCCTAACTATAACTTATTAACTCTGCCCTCCATGAGATAAACTCCTCATGCTCCATTCTGTGGAAATCTGAGTTAGGCTGTGTGCCCACTATGTATTTTTTAAGCTTTTCCGCAGCAGCAATTCCGTCACGAAAATGCTTAAAAAACACTTGGTAGAAGGTCTGCAATGTTCCCCAATGATAATGCGCATGTGCTGTGGACATGCTGTGGAAATTTCCGCTGCGGATTATCATTGCGGAAAAATCCGCAGCATGTCCATTAATTTTCCCGACACGCAGCGTAATTGCCGCCATTGGATTGCATTGAATTGCTTAATATCCACATGACTACCTGTGCACATGCGGATATTAAGTGATTGACTGTGCGGATGGTACCTGGGTCTGGAGAAGAGGAGACTCTCATGCAGACCCGGGTACCATAGTACCTGTAAAAAAAAAGAATTTAAAATAAAAAAAAACATTATACTCACCTTCTGATGGCTCCCGGTCTCTTGTACAGTGCGTGCAAGCTCCCGGGTGGCTCGCGATGGTGTAAAAGGACCTTCCATGACGTCATTTAGTCATGTGACAGGTCACGCGACCACTGACATCGGCAGTCGCATGACCTGCCACATGACTAAATGACGTCATGGAAGGTCCTTTTACATCACCGTGAACCACCGGGGAGACCGGAGAAGGAGACCGGGGGCCATCGGAAGGTGAGTATAATGGTTTTTTTTATTTTTTACCATTTTATTCTTTTTTTTTAACTATTAACTTTGTCACACTACATAAATCCATGCTGGTTGCATGGATTTATATAGTGTGACCAAGTTGTCAAGCACTTTTCCAAGTGATGCTAAAATCGCTGGGAAAAGCGCTTGACAACCCGCATGTGCAAAACGTGTGACAAGCGCTTGTCCCTGGCTGAAAAAACGCATGTAAAATCCGCATGCATTTTTCCTGACTGGGAGATGCAGAATGCTCAGGAAAACCCCGGATCATTTCTGAATCTTGGGCACATAGCCTTAAAGGGAATCTGTCAACAGTTTTTTGCTATGTCATCTGAAACAGCATGATGTAGGCACAGAGACCCTGAATCCTGGCACAAGAGCTCACCTCAGCTAATTAAATCAATTAGAATCACAAGGTGATTAAAGCTTCAGACTAAATAAACAACAGCACACAGCCGAATATGTGATACATTATTGAGTTCAGTGTTTTAATTCCTACCTCATGGTGTCCTCAGATTACATAGCAAAAAATCTGCTGACAGATTCCCCAATTCACTGAGCAAAGGAGGGAAAGCAGGGAAAATCATCAGGAGCAGGAACTTTATTATATTTTTGCAAAACCATTCAGGGCATACAGGCACTGACCAGAAGCAAAATGGTAGACAATTTTTAATGAATATTATTTTGAAACTTACTTAAATGTGCTATTGGGAAAGAATTCTGTGCAAAAGTATACATGAAATTAGAATTTCAGTAAATATGATGTACAATTACAATATTGAAACAAAAGAAACCGCATAAGGATGTATATAATATATGGAAATATGTAAAAGATGTGTACATACAGTACAGACCAAAAGTTTGGACACACCTTCTCATTTAAATATTTTTCTGAATTTTCATGACTATGAAAATTGTACATTCACACTGAAGGCATCAAAACTATGAATTAACACATGTTGAATTATATACTTAACAAAAAAGTGTGAAACAACTGAAAATATGTCTTATATTCTAGGTTCTTCAAAGTAGCCACCTTTTGCTTTGATGACTACTTTGCACACTCTTGGCATTCTCTTGATGTGCTTCAAGAGGTAGTCACCAGAAATGGTCTTCCAACAATCTTGAAGGAGTTCCCAGAGACGCTTAGCACTTGTTGGCCCTTTTGCCTTCACTCTGCGGTCCAGCTCACCCCAAACTATCTCGATTGGGTTTAGGTCTGGTCACTGTGGAGGCCAGGTCATCTGGCGCAGCACCCCATCACTCTCCTTCTTGGTCAAATAGCCCTTACACAGCCTGGAGGTTTGTTTGGGGTCATTGTCCTGTTGAAAAATAAATGATGGTCCAACTAAATGCAAACCAGATGGAATAGCATGCCGCTGCAAGATGCTGTGGTAGCCATGCTGGTTCAGTATGCCTTCAATTTTGAATAAATCCCCAACAGTGTCACCAGCAAAGCACCCCTACACCATCACACCTCCTCCTCCATGCTTCACAGTGGGAACCAGGCATGTAGAGTCCATCCATTCACCTTTACTGCATCACACAAAGACACGGTGGTTGGAACCAAAGATCTCAAATTTGGACTCATCAGACCAAAGCACAGATTTTCACTGGTCTAATGTCCATTCCTTGTGTTCTTTAGCCCAAACAAGTTATTTCTGCTTGTTGCCTGTCCTTAGCAGTGGTTTCCTAGGAGCTATTTTACCATGAAGGCCCGCTGTATAAAGTCTCCTCTTAACAGTTGTTGTAGAGATTTGTCTGCTGCTAGAACTCTGTGTGGCATTGACCTGGTCTCTAATCTGAGCTGCTGTTAACCTGCGATTTCTGAGGCTGGTGACTCGGATAAACATCCTCAGAAGCAGAGGTGACTTTTGGTCTTCCTTTCCTGGGGCGGTACTCATGTGAGCCAGTTTCTTTGTAGCGCTTGATGGTTTTTGCAACTTCACTTGGGGACACATTCAAAGTTTGCCCAATTTTTCGGACTGACTGACCTTAATTTCTTAAAGTAATGATGGCCACTCGTTTTTCTTTACTTAGCTGCTTTTTTCTTGCCATAATACAAATTCTAACAGTCTATTCAGTAGGACTATCAGCTGTGTATCCACCTGACTTCTGCACAACTGATGGTCCTAACCTCATTTATAAGGCAAGAAATCCCACTTATTAAACCTGACAGGGCACACCAGTGAAGCGAAAACCATTTCCAGTGACTACCTCTTGAAGCTCATCAAGAGAATGCCAAGAGTGTGCAAAGTAGTCATCAAGGTGGCTACTTTGAAGAACCTAGAATATAAGACATATTTTCAGTTGTTTCACAGTTTTTTGTTAAGTATATAATTCCACATGTGTTAATTCATAGTTTGGATGCCTTCAGTGTGAATGTACAATTTCCAAAGTCATGAAAATACAGAAAAATCTTTAAATGAGAAAGTGTGTCCAAACTTTTGGTCTGTACTGTATATCTATAATATAATCGGCCAAGCATCCCTCTGTCTGAAGCCTCTATAGACGCATAGTATGGCTCCAGACAGAAGAATGCTTGGAGCCGTTACAGATAAGAGGAGTGTGTATGGCGCCTGAGATCGCGGCATGTGTAGACACTGAACGCATACCGCAATCTCCGGCGCCATACTTATATACCTACCTGACCGGGAGGAGCATTGCCGCGGCACCTCTCTTCTGGCCGGAGACCGGGAGCGGAGTGAAGGTGTCGGAATCGACGCATGCGCATAGCTCTATCCGGCGCCATTTTACTGAAGACACATTTACAGTTTGTCTTCAGCAAAATGGCGCCAGACATCGCGGTGCTCCAGCGCCGTACTTCTCCCCCAGCATCCGGCAGAACAGGACACAGCAGCGCTGGAGCGCAGGGAAGAAAGGTGAGTATAAGTGTTTATTTTTTTGTATGTGTGCAGCGTGAAAGGGATGAGGGGTGCCATACATGACAGGATTGGGGGATGAGGGGTGCCACACATACCAGGATTGGGGGATGAGGGGGCCACGCATACCAGGATTGGGGGATGAGGGGGCCGCACATTCCAGGATGGGTGGATGAGGGGGCCACACATACCAGGATTGGGGAATGAGGGGTACAATACATACTAGGATTGAGGGATGAGGGGGCCATGCATACCAGGATAGGGGGTGAGGGGACCATGCATACCAGGATTGGGAGTGAGGGGACCATGTATACCAGGATTGGGGGATGAGGGGGCCACACATACCAGGATTGGGGTATGAAGGGGCCACATATACCAGGATTGGGGGATGAGGGGTGCCACGCATACCAGGATTGGGGGGATGAGGGGACCATGCATACCAGGATTGAGAGTGAGAGTACCATGCATACCAGGATTGGGGGATGAGGGGCACCATGCATACCAGGATTGGGGGATGTGGGGTACCACACATACCAGAATTGGGGGATGAGGGGTACCATACATACCAGGATTGGGGGATGAGGGGACCATGCATAACAGGATTGGGGGTGAGGGGACCATGCATACCAGGATTGAGGGATGAGGGGGTCACGTATACCTGAATTGGGGGATTAGGGATACCATTCATACTAGGATTGGGGGTGAGGGTACCACGCATACCATGAAAGGGGATGATGGGTACCACGCATACCAGGATTGGGCAATGAGGGGTATCATGCATACCAGGATTGGGGGATGAGGGGTACCATGCATACCAGGATTGGAGGATGAGGGGTCCAATGCATACTAGGATTGGGTGATGAGGAGTGCCATGCATACCAGGATAGGGATGAGGGGCCACACATACCAGGATTGGGGATGAGAAAGCCATGCATACCAAGATGAAGGATTGTGTACCATACATACCAGGATTGGGGGGTGGGAGTGCCATGCATACCGATATTGGGGGATGAAGGGTGCCATACATACCATGAATGGGATGAGGGGGCTATGTATATCAAATTTGGGATGAGGGGTGCCATGCATACCAGGATGAGAGATGGGGTGCCATGCATACCAGGATTGGGATGAGGGGTGCCATGTATACCAGATTTGAAATGAGGGGTGCCATGCATACCAGGATTGGGGATGGGGGTGCCATGCATACCAGGATTGGGGATGGTGGGGTGCCATGCATACCAGGATTGGGGATGAGGGGTGCCATGCATACCAGGATAGAGGGGTACCATGCATACCAGGATAGGGATCTGGGGGGCCATGCATACCAGGATTCGGATGAGGGACCATGCATACCAGGATAGGGATGAGAGGTACCATGCATACTAGGATTGAGGGTGAGGGGTGCCATGCATACCAGGATTGGGGGTGAGGGGTGCCATGCGTACCAGGATTGAGGGTGAGGTATGCATACCAGGATAGGGATGAGAGGTACCATGCATACTAGGATTGAGGGTGAGGGGTGCCATGCATACCAGGATTGGGGGTGAGGGGTGCCATGCGTACCAGGATTGAGGGTGAGGTGTGCCATGCATACCCAGATAGGGATGAGGTCAGCACATAACAGGATGGGGAAACAGGATTGGGAAGCACAAATACCAGGATGGGGGCAGCACAAATACCAGGATGGGGCAGCACATACCAGCATGGGAGACCATATACCAATAAAAATGCTCACCACCCGGGCGTAGAACGAGCTCAATAGCTAGTATATGTATATAAGGATGTTTTCATCTAGAAATGTACATCACTTTTAGGTACACAAGTGAAGGAATATATATTTGATTAGGTGAAAATTTGTTATTACTTTTTTTGGGGGGTGGTATTCGTTTTTTAATTTTATTTCAAAAGAAAGCAAAGCCAAATTTGTTGTGTGACATAATGTCCTCTGATAAAATGCACTATAAAGCTGCAGGGGAATTACATATTTATCTAAATTCATTTAACAGTTATAATGCATGAGAGCAACAGTTAAATGACAAATTCTGTCTGTGCAAACAAAATAATTACTTTTTCCTGTTATTAACAAAATTAATAGTTTGTCTGGTCTGGAATTTTGGGTAAGGCTGTTAGATGTTTTTAATAAGAGCTACATTTACAGGTAGTGCTGCTGTAGGCATCATCTATAATCCCAATTTACTCTGGGTTCCCACAAGGCTTTTTAGTGTGGAATGACATTTCCACTTAGGGATTTGTCTGTGGGTATCAGCTTAAACAGTGGCATAACTTAAACACTTCTGCACTGCCCATAGACTTTAAGACTTTCTGTTAAGGAGGTCTGTATTCTATTCTGCAGTGATGTTTTATAATGTCACTGCATAGAAGCAGTTACATGGAGTCAAGCTCTCCATAGAGAAGGCACAATCAGTTTATTACCGTCTCTGACTTTTCAACTGTTTAATACACAGCACTAAATAAGCAGTCTGTATGCAGAAATATAAAATGCTAATGGCACTTCCTCCTCATGACCTTGCAGTCATGTGATCTCTGGGTGTAAGGAAGGAGCACCCAGCAATCACCGACTATTTTTTTTAATTTATGGGGGGCACAATATGTGTAACAAATGAAAAATAAGTATATTATTCAAATGTAGGTAAATAATAAATGAATAAAAAGAAAAGCCACTGCCAATCAAAATTGCTGTTACTAGCCGGCCTCTGTAAAAAAAAAAAAAAGTGCATGAAATATAAAAATAATTGTTACAGAAAGGGAAACAAGTTTAACGTGTTTTTTACTAGTCCTTTGTGGTAAAAAAATGATTAAAAAAAAGAGAAATGTTTCCTTTATTTTCCCACTGACATCGCCTAGTATAGACAAAATATAAAAAATGAAAGTATAAAAATGACATAAAGGTTGAGCATCTTGTATCACAAAAAACTATGCAAATATCATTTGAATATCCAAACAAGAAAAAAAAAAGGCAGCTCGTTAAACTGTATGTTCAAAAAAAGCCCCACAATATGCCTGGTCAGGAACAGCGGTAAATTGTTGTCTTGAACTAGGTAAAGCTCATGGACACCAGTGCAAAATCTGAAATAGGCCATCATTTTTCACGTCTTTAAAGAAGCACTCCCATGAACTGTCTTTTTTTCATTAAATATGTGTATATGAAAATGTAGTATGGTGTGAGTGTATAAAGAAACTCATTCTGTTCAATGCTTGAGCAGGAAGTCTCTTTTACTTAATTTACTCTTCCTGACACTCTATAAGCCTAAATTGTAAAAGTCACTTCTGGGTTACGCAAAGAGCGCAGCGTGTCCTGGAGAATCTGCAGAGTGACGTCACTCAGCAGAGCAGCAGAATAACTGTGGATCCTGAAGATGGCAGCAGCAGGGGAGTATAATAACAAAACACTCAGTACAGTACATACACATATACACAACTTTAAGGAAAAAACCTGCATGGTAGTGCTTCTTTAATAATATTGCCCAATTTATATGAGCTGAAATGAAAATGATGGTCTCGCTAGGCTCTAAAGCCCAGGTGTGACTGCAACTCCTGCACCCACTACAGTTAAACCCCTAGTGTTTAACTACAGTGTGCACCATGCAGTCTTCTATGATGCTCCAACATCCAAACACTGTTGGGATGGATTAGGAGTTGTAGTTTCAAAACAGTCAGAAAAGGTGAGCTTAGTTAAAAGTACAATTTCTTAATAAATGTGTTCATTTGTGTCTACATTCAGCTGGCCCTCTCTGTAACAATTACATTTTTGTACACAATCTATGTCTTTTATACATGACCTTTTCTAGCATGTTGAATATTTTTTTTAATTAACCAATAAGTTTAAGTCAAACATAGCTTCCAACCGTCCTGGATTCAGCGGTACTATCCTGATCTGATCCTAGGGGTCTGTCCCGCTTTCCCGGAAGGTTAGGGCTTTGTCTCAACTTCCACTCAGTCTCTCAGTGCTATGTCTTCTCTCCAGCTGCTTCATTACCCTGTACCTGCTAATCAGGAATGGGGCTGGCATCTCTGCTCTGAACACACTACAATTAATTAAATAAACAATTCTCTTTTATACCTGTGATCTGGTCTCCCCCGGAATCAAACTCAAAACTTTTATCATGCATTCAGCAGTTAAAGCTATGATCCACAACCTACACTGATAGGAATGCAAGGATTTTCTATACTTGAAGCTGCATTGAAGGCTCCAAATCAACAGGCAGATTAATACAGGTACATTGAGATAAATTGTGCATAGCAGTGCATTTCTATGTACCTAAATTCTAGAGGGAAAATAAAAATTTGATTTTTTTCTTCCTATGAAATTACTAAAAAATATTAGAAAAACATTCACACAAAAATGTTATTTTCCCTTCTTTCCTTCAAATCTGGTCTCCTTGGGAGTTGAATCTACAACCTGTATTATTGAAGGAACACATTTGTTTCCTGAATAAGAAATCCCCCCACACTGCGCCACTGAAAACAGACATGCACCCACCATTAATATATAATTATTAGTGATGAGCGAGCACTAAAATGCTTGAGTGCTCGGACCAAGTAACGAGCCCAATGTAAGTCTATGGGAAACTCAAGCATTTTCCGGTAGCTCCCCCATCAGTCTGCAGAGGGCCTAAAAATTGCCCAAATCAATGGTAAAAGAGCTCAAATGACATGGGAAAACCCCTGGAAGCATTTCTGACTCCCAGGTCACTGCTGTCAACAACGATATCAGAGGTATTATGCCACTTTTACGGACTCACAATAAAACATACAAAAACGAAACCAAAATAGATTTTAGTGTGAAATATGTTAAAGAACATCCTTTCCAGGGTAATGACTTGTATATAAGGCAAAATAAATATACAAAAACAAAAATACTCCTCCACACCTTGGGCTATGCTCGCAGGTAGTGTTTTTGATGTGTTTTTGCATTTTTGCATTGCTTTCAACCAAGACAAATGCATTCACTGGGAAATGCAATTTTAACATTTTACAACCTTATCTGGTCATGTGGTGTGTGACACATCATCAGACGCATCCTGTTTCATTTATGATAGAGGGACTCTGAAAGTCACTAAGTCTATTTTTATAGGGCCATCAGGCGGCCCTTACTATTCTTAAAAGGCCAGCAGTCGGCCCTTTCTATTGTTAGAAAGCCATCTGCCAGCTATGCTTTGTTGTTCCCCTTATTAACTAGTGGGTCTCCTATACTGTTATAGCCATTTAATATTTACTATTCAATGATATCCTTGGTATCATGATGACACTGAAAGAATTCCACTAATATAAATTATATAATTCTGGAACTACATGAAAATGTGCATTGACAAAACTATTGAATGAACTACAGATGTAAACAAGGTAGATGATGGTTATAGTGAGGTCACACATGTTTTCTCCTGTTGTGACAAAAGGCAAAATGTGCAGATAATTTTTTTTTTATTTAAAATATATCATGGCAAATCAGATTATTTCCTGCAAAACATTTTTCTTTACTGCTAATGCATTTTTTTGCAAGTTGGTCTTTATCAACATATCCTACTAACCATCTATGTTGTTCACAGTATGAAATACTGTCACTGCAGACCGGCCAATAGCAAGGTCGTAACTTACTGCTCTATTTATGCACAGCGCTAAAATATCTTATCAGCACACAAATATGTTCACACTATGATGACATTAACAACATCAAGATGACACAGCAGATAGCAAAGAATAAATAATATGGACAGTAGGAGCAATACAGATTGGGAAATATTAATTACTTAACTGCTGCATCCTTTCATAAATGACATATACATCAGGTTAAAATCCTCTTTAATAGCATAACACATAAAACAACAAGGTCAGGTGCTTTTAACTGTAGGAAAAGAAACATACCTATTGGTTTTTAACTGTAAAAGTCATGATTCTGACAACTAATAGACATCATTTAGAGCAGACAGTACATTATTGAACTGATGACTTTAGCATTATATTGAAAATCTAGCTTTATTTATTATGCGAGTCAGAAATTTCTTTTACTGTATGTAATCACACAGAATCTGTCTCCAGGTTTTTGCTGCCCCATCTAAGAGTAGCATAAAGTAGGGATTGCTTATTCAGCCAGTAATTTTAATAAATGACTAGCTTCTTCACTGACTAGCTCCTTCTATATAACGCTCAATATTCGCAAGCTCCTATTATCCTTCCCCCATATAAATTAATAGCTTTCTACCCTTTGCAAAGATTAGACAGATGTCACGCAAGGTGAGGGAAAGACTAAGTGCACAATGAAGGGAAAATGGGGAGGAAGCCAAAACACTAGGGAACGGTGGCGTGGAGACCACTAGGCAGATCTGATAACACCCTAACTCCCCTGACGTCCCTAAATAGGTTCCGCGCCTATCGCCGAGCGGGAAAACTAATCCCTGACTGCCCCTAGCAATAGGCCCTAGATAGAGAGGGGAATGGGGTGAGCACTAGTCAGCCCCCACTGCAGCTAAAGACAAAGAGGTAAACAGACAAGGTATTGCATTTAGCTTGAGAAGACACCAGATAGATCAAGCCACCTATCCTCCAAGGGAACTCTAAGAATACACTAGCCAACTACTAGTACTTCAAATCTGGACAGAGGAAAATTTAACTATCACCGGCGACTCTCTGGAGAGACTGAAGGTATTTAAACATCCAGCAAGGGTGTGTCAATTAGCAGCACAAGGTAGAGGTCACTGTTAGACCCTAGAGGGAGAAGGATATCACTACACTACAGAGATGAAAAGATCAAGAAGGTGCCTGCAGAGCCAAGAGCAATGACCTTCTACAGCTGGATCAGAAGGACTGTCTGTCACACCTGACACACCTGTGACAACATAAGGCTGTTAATCAATGGAAGAGACCATGTTATCTAAATCTCATCAATAAGAGCATCAGATCTGCAAAACATAAAACAGTGATGTCATCAAAACAACATTGTGAAAGCCCAGAAAGTGACAAAGCGCTGGAATAAGGGCTTCTGTCCCTACTTTATGCTGATCTCAGATGGGGTAGCATAAACTAATGTACTGATACCCTTTAATTCTGCGGGACTGACCAGATTAACTTTTTATTTATTAGAAAAGAAACTGTATGCTGCATTATAGTATACCCCTATAGAATCCTACAGTTTCCCTATCTAAAAAGAGCCTCAAGTTGGGATACTAAGCTATTTTATTTATTCTAACATAGCTGTGCTGGATCCTACTACTGGATATACAGTATACTTACACTTGCTCACAAATGGTTGTAATGTAAAGTAACTGCAAGATCTTATACCCCTTTTCAAGTAGTCTTCACAATTACCTCCAAGATGATCTAAAGAAGAAGCAAGTCACCAAGCAATTGCAAAAGTATGAAGTACTGTAACATCAACAATATATTCATTATATTTGAAAGCAATACTATACATCTTGAGTGAATAATATGGTTGCATTAACAGAAATCATGAACTATTTTTTGGAAATGTTAATCAGTGCAATATTTAGTAAGACAAAAGATATTTGTAGAAAAATATTTGTAAACAATTGAATTGATTACTATGACCCCCTTATCCTAGTAATTAGTAAGGATAACAACTATACAGGGCACAGATTTCACAACATCTTCTAGCATGTCTGACTGACAGGGAGTGGAGAGTATTACAGTACCACCATTGTTGTTGACTAGTGATGAGCGAGCACTAAAATGCTCAGGTACTCGTTGCTCAGGTTGAGCAAATTGGAATGCTCGAGTGCTCAGTCTGAGTAACGAGCCCAATGTAAGTCTATGGGAAACTCGAGCATTTTTCCGGCGGCCCCCCCCAGACGCTCTGAAGAGGGCCTAAAAATTGCCCAAATGTGGAACACTGCTCAAATGACATGGGAACAGCATGGGGAAGACCCCTAGAAGCATTTCTGACTCTAAGGTCACTGCTGTCAACAGCGTTGTCAGAGGCATTACGCTACTTTTACGGACTCACAATAAAACATGAAAAAACTTAACCAAAATGGATTTTCCAGGGAAATATGTTAAAGAACATCCTTTCCAGGGTAATGATTTGTATATGGTAAAATAAATAACCAAAAACAAAAATGCTCCTCCACACCTTGGGCTATGTTCATACGTAGCGTTTTTGATGCGTTTTTGCACTTTTGCATTGCTTTCAACCAAGACAAATGCATTCACTGGGAAATGTAATTTTAACATTTTACAACCTTATCTGGCCATGTGGTGTGTGACACATCATCAGGCACATGCATACAGTGCTAAAAAGACATGGGAACAGCATGGGGAAGACCCCTGGAAGCATCTCTGACTCCCAGGTCACTGCCTAAAAGTGTGCCCATCATAAGTGATCCTTGGCGCATGCGAAGATGCCTCCCGCCATGCAACTGTCGTTGCAGACTTGCAACAATAACCGTCCGCGTCCTTGTTACAGAACAGCGTTCAGTTGTCCCTACTCTATTCCTTGGAATGCAAGTGCAAGTATGCAGCCAGCCACCACCCACACACAGGCTGCAATACTAAACTGCCAAATTTTTGCTTGCACTTGAAATGTTGCCTTTTTGGCTCGTGGAGGCAGAAGCTGTCCACAACCTCATGGCTGCAGCGGCCAGGTGTCCATACTCAGTCCCCAGCCGCCACTATTTCTCTGGGTGTCATCTCCGCCTTCCACAAGCATGGGTCCCCCAACATAACCTGTGTCCTCCCCAGTGCACTTACTGAGAAGGACTGCCTAACCACAAACATGTGGTCAAGTGAATGTGGCCAGGGATGGTACGGAGCCAGTTCACAGCTTTTATCCGGGAGAGTTGTATGTCACCACAGCCATATTCTTTAGCTTGGTGAAAGGACTTGGGAAACCATATCTACTCCAGCTGTCATTTCTCCCAGGAAGTCCTCTAAAGCTGCTTGCACTTGAAATTTGACTTTTTAGGCTCATGGAGGCAGAAGCAGTCCACAAACTCATGGTGGCGGCAGCAGAGTGTCCATACTCGGTCCCCAGCCGCCACTCTTTCTCCCGGTGTCGTCTCCGCCTTCCACAAGCACGGGTTCCACAACATTACCTGTGTCCTCCCCAGTGCACTTACCATGTGGACAAGTGAATGTGGCCAGGGACGGTATGGAACCAGTCCACAGCTTGTCAGTGAGTTGTATTTCACCACAGCCATATTTTTAGCTTGGTGAAAGGACTGACTTTTGGGAAACCGTATCTACTCCGGCTGTCATTTCTCCGTCACCAGGTTCCGCCCATTGTCACACATGACCATGTCTGGCTGTATGTTTAGTGGTGAGAGCCACAGATCAGGCAGCTGTGTTACAACTTTCAACAACTCTGCAGCATTGGGCAGTTTGTCACCTAAGCATTAAGCATGTTATCTTCAGCACAGCCTGTTAACACTTGGCCAAGGCAGTGCTGCGGTGCTTTCCGCTTGTGACTGATGTGATCTTTCGGAGATGGAGGCCGAACGGGAGGAGGAGGAGCAGGAGCTGAAAATGTGATTACATTGAGGTTACATTGGCGACTCTGGTTTTTATAATAAAGAAAGATATTACTGTGTTTTGGGTTTTTTTACGTTATTTTTTAAGACAAATGCATTCACCAGTAGTGTTGAGCCACCCCCGTAGTGTTCGAGTTCGGTTCGTCGAACACCCTTGTGTTCGCCGAACTGTTCGTCGAACTGTTCGTCGAACACCTTCGAACACCGTTAAAACCAATGGCAGGCAAACAAAAGCACATAGAAACACATAGAAAACACCTTCAAAGGTGTCCAAAAGCTGACAAACTGCTCAGAAGACATAACTAACACGTGGAAAAGTGACAAGTACATGTAGTCATGTGAAAAGAAAAGAGGTGGAGGAGTAAAAGGAGGGGGAGACACAGATATAGGCATGTCATGCCCTTCTAAAATCCAAAAAGTGAGAAGCCGACACGGCCAGTCCGTTCCTGCCCGTGCCACCTCCGTGTCGCCGGGTTTGTGCCAGAGCCGCGGTGGACCCTGACGGCCAGCCCCCCTCTCCCAATACTGGTGCCTGTCCGCTGGTGGGTCGAGCGAGTCCCTTGTGGTGGAGGCAGGTCTAAGCTTTTTAAATTAAATTGTCTCTCTAATTTGAATGACTACACTTTAAATCCTTTTACAAGGATCTATTGGAGGGCAAGTCTCATGCCAGCAGCCGCGTAATTCCAGCTACAGTAGCGTCCACTAAAGCTGCTGCAGTTAAAAAGCTTTTATAAGGATCAAGCTCGGCGGTCCACTGCAAAGCGTCCTACCACCAGTCCCAGCCCCTATGCCTTGGGGTGCCTCCTGATGCTCTTCACTGAGTATCCCGGGGTCCAGAAGCATTTCCTTTGAAAAAATTAAGTGTCCAAATTACAGGTGGTGTAGCTTGCTTAACAGCTGGGATAATCCGCTGACTAGCAGACACTGCTACTAGGCACAAAGTATTTCCTGGGCTAGATGCAGTTAAAAATTTGTAATTAGATACTCTCTTTGGATGCTGAGAAAGCATTCCATAGAGTCTCCTGGCACGCCATATATTATTCTCTTAAAAAGCTTGGGGTAGGGGTCTAGGGGACCCTTTTATAGCCAAAATCACGGCCCTGTATCGCAATACGTCACCTAGGCTGAAGATAAATGGAACTGTAGCACCCTGAGGGCTTGGTTGCTACAGAATTGCACCTCACCCAGAGGTGTGATATCTCACTCACAGGTAAGGATGGAGTGTGGATCAGGACCCCGACACCTGCATGCATTACACCACATTGCCGTGGGGCAGGGAGACCAATATGCCTCTGAGATGGGCACGACAGTCCCTGTCCCTGGCTGGAGTGGGGGGAGGGAACACTGAGGAAGGGGAACCCTGTAGTGCAGGAGCAGGGAGAAAGCAGTTCCTGGGTGCATTGAGAAGGAAGTATAAAAGGTGGGCACCATCTTAGTTCAGTGCAGAGAAGTCTGAGCAGAAGTGACAGGGAGCAGGGGCTCTGCATGAGCTCTGCTCCGGAGGCGGGCCTAGTAACAGAGGCCCAGGCCTGGAAGAGGGAGAAGGAAGGAAGAGGAGCGGAGAAGACTCCAGGAATGAGGAACGAAGGGATCCCAGGGGTGCGGACGGGCGAGTCGCCACCGCACGCCCGAATCCACCTGCGTGGAGGGGTCAGGTCAAAGGGGGAGACTGGTCCCCGAAACTAGTGGAGGCGGGAAACGACCCTCAGCTAGAAACCGGAGGCTGTGACATTTTATGTGGCGCAGCCCCTCGCTACACCCGCTAGTAAGGCACCACATAGGGTCAGGGAAACTTGCGCCAAGTTTACCAAGAGGAGGCCCGAGGCAGCCGGACAGAAGCGTTGGTAAGAAAGGCCAGAAAAAGGACACACAAAGGGGGTCCTGTGAAGCGCTCCAAAGTTATCTTGGAGTTGTCTGAGCCCCTCACCTGGTAAGCACAGTACGACGTGGGCAGCCGTTACCTGCAGAAGTGGTCTGGATAATAAGAACTGTGAGTAAAGGCCCTGGAATGCATCACTGACTCCGTGTCGTTACTGCTGCTGCCCTGCACCATCACCCCCATCCTGCACATATACTGCCCTGAGGCTATACTCCTCCGATGGGGAGTTATGCTACGCTCTGCTGCACCCACAACACCAGCCTCAGCGGTCTGCCCTGCAGCGACGGTTCACTCTGACCGCAATCCACGGGTGGCGTAGTCGGACATTTAAACATCAAAACCACATAAATAGTTCCGCCACTGGTTTGACCGCCCTGAGCCACGGAACCGGGTCACCGCCACGGAGACTACAACCACCAGCATCCACCAAAAAGGGTCCGGCTCCGGGTGTCCCAAGGCCCAGGGGGCGCGTCAGAACATTTTCATCACCTTTCATAATCACCAATGGGACAAGGCAGGGATGTCCTCTGTCCCCTCTCTTATACATCCTAGTGACGGAGCAATTGCTCTCATCAATTCGCCATAACCCCAATATTAGGTGGATTGAGGTGGGAGGCACCGAGTACAAGTGCTCTCTATTTGCTGATGATGTCCTAGTATATATCACTCAATCACATATATCCATCCCTGCTGTTATGGCTGAAATAGATCACTTTGTTACATGGTCAAATTTTAAAATAAATGGAGCGAAGTCTGAGGCCCTCGATGTCTCCCTTCCAAAATCCATACAGGATTCCATCCAGTCCAACTTTCCCTTTGCCTGGCCCTCACAGGGTATCAAATACTTAGGAATTCCTATTCATAGAGACCTCTCCCGTCTATGTTATCTTAATTTTGGGCCCTTTATTGAACAACTCCATACAGACCACGGTTGGCAAGTTAGAACTGTAAGATTCACTACGTGAACCACTGGTGTTTTGTGGAAAAGCACATGTACACTGTGTTCCAAATTATTATGCAAAAAGTGTTTAGGAGTGATAAGGGAAGAATTTGTTTGTTTGTCAGTTAAATTCATTGATGGTGATGTGTGTCAGGGCTCTTTATATCACTGTAAGCAATTGCAGACACCTGTGCTAATTAGTTTGGCCGATGTGTCCAATGAAAGGCAAGACTACTTAAGAAGGCTGTCCCATATTATTAAGCAGCCTACATTTTCTGCCAAAATGGAAAAGAAAAAGGATGTGTCGGCTGCTGAGAAGCAACAAATTGTGGAGTGTTTAGGTCAAGGCATGACTACAATCAACATTGTGCGATGATCAGGATGAAGTGTCTTGGCAATCAAGAAGTATGTAGCTGATTCACAGTACACACGTGTGCGTGCTGATAAGGGCAAATTGAGGACTCTTTCCTACAGGCAATTACGTCAGGTTGAAAGAGCAGCGGCAAAAAAGCCTTGTCATAGCAGCAGACAAGTTTTTGAAGCTGCTTGTGCCTCCAACGTCCCCCGAACAACAAGATGCAGGGTCCTTCAGAGGTTTGCAGCTGTGCATACGCCATCCTGTCGACCTCCTCTATCCACTTCACACAAGCAGAAACGGCTCCAGTGGGCCAAACATTACATGAAGACTGATTTCAAAACTGTTTTGTTCACGGATGAGTGCCGTGCAACGCTCGATGGTCCAGATGGATGGAGTGGAGGATAGCTGGTTGATGGACACCCCACGCAAACACGGCTACAGCGCCAACAAGGAGGAGGTGGAGTAATGTTTTGGGCTGGAATCATGGGGAGAGAGATTGTCGGCCCCTTTATGATCCCTGAAGGGGTAAAGATTAACTCCATAATGTATGTGGAGTTTCTCAAACAGCACTCCCTGCCATGGTTCAAGAAGAAGAGCCGTGTATTCCACAGCAAGATCATTTTTATACATGATAATGCACCATCTCAGGCTGCACATAACACATCTGCATCTCTGGCTGATATGGGCATAAAAGGGTACAAACTTATGCTGTGACCCCCATGCTCCCCTGACCTCTACCCCATTCAGAACCTCTGGAACATCATCAAATGGAGTGTCTATAATGGCGGGAGGCAGTTCACATCTAAGCAATAGCTCTGGGAGGGTATTCTGTCCTCATGCAAAACAATTGAAACCATCCAAAACCTGACAAATTCAATGGACGAGAGAGTTCAGAAGCTCCTTTCGAACAAGGGGTCCTATGTGCAAATGTAACATCACCTAGAATAAAGTTTTGAGCTGAAAACTGTTTGATTTCAGTTTCTAATAACCTGCTAATGCTTATAATTAGTGTTGAGCCACCCCCGTAGTGTTCGAGTTCGGTTCGGTTCGTCGAACACCCGTGTGTTCGCCGAACTGTTCGTCGAACTGTTCGTCGAACACCTTCGAACACCGTTAAAACCAATGGCAGGCAAACAAAAACACATAGAAACACATAGAAAACACCTTCAAAGGTGTCCAAAAGCTGACAAACTGCTCAGAAGACACAACTAACACATGGAAAAGTGACAAGTACATATAGTCATGCGAAAAGAAAAGAGGTGGAGGAGTAAAAGGAGGGGGAGACACAGATATAGGCATGTCATGCCCTTCTAAAATCCAAAAAGTGAGAAGCCGACACGGCCAGTCCGCTCCTGCCCGTGCCACCTCCGTGTCGCCGGGTTTGTGCCAGAGCCGCGGTGAACCCTGACGGCCAGCCCCCCTCTCCCAATACTGGTGCCTGTCCGCTGGTGGGTCGAGAGAGCCCCCCTGTGGTGGAGGCAGCTCTAAGCTTTTTAATTTAAATTGTCCCTCTAATTTGAATGAATACACTTTAAATCCATTTACAAGGATCTATTGGAGGGCAAGTCTCATGCCAGCAGCCGCGTAATTCCAGCTCCAGTAGCGTCCACTAAAGCTGCTGCAGTTAAAAAGCTTTTATAAGGATCGAGCTCGGCTGTCCACCGCAAGGCATCCTAGTGCCAGTCCCAGCCCCTATGCCTTGGGGTGCCTCCTGATGCTCTTCACTGAGTATCCCGTGGTCCCGAAGCATTTCCTTTGAAAAAATTAAGTGTCCAAACTACAGGTGGTGTAGCTTGCTTAACAGCCGGGATAATCCGCTGACTAGCAGACACTGCTACTAGGCACAAAGTATTTCCTGGGCTAGATGCAGTTAAAAATTTGTAAGTAGATACTCTCGTTGGATGCTGAGAAAGCATTCCATAGAGTCTCCTGGCACGCCATATATGATTCTCTTAAAAAGCTTGGGGTAGGGGTCTAGGGGACCCTTTTATAGCCAAAATCACGGCCCTGTATCACAATACGTCACCTAGGCTGAAGATAAATGGAACTGTAGCACCGAGGGCTCCTGTTGCTACAGACGTATTGCACCTCACCCAGAGGTGTGATATCTCACTCTCAGATAAGGATGGAGTGTGGATCAGGACCCGACACCTGCATGCATTACACCACATTGCCGTGGGGCAGGGCGACCAATATGCCCCTGAGATGGGCACGACAGTCCCTGTCCCTGGCTGGAGTGGGGGGAGGGAACACTGAGGAAGGGGAACCCTGCAGTGCAGGAGCAGGGAGGAAGCAGTTCCTGGGTGCATTGAGAAGGGAGTATAAAAGGTGGGCACCATCTTAGTTCAGTGCAGAGAAGTCTGAGCAGAAGTGGCAGGGAGCAGGGGCTCTGCATGAGCTCTGCTCCGGAGGCGGGCCTAGTAACAGAGGCCCAGGCCTGCAAGAGGGAGAAGGAAGGAAGAGGAGCGGAGAAGGCTCCAGGAACGAGGAATGAAGGGATCCCAGGGGTGCGGACGGGCGAGTCGCCACCGCACGCCCGAATCCACCTGCGTGGAGGGGTCAGGCCAAAGGGGGAGACCGGTCCCCGAACTAGTGGAGGCAGGAAACGACCCTCAGCTAGAAACCGGAGGCTCTGACATTTTATGTGGCGCAGCCCCTTGCTCCACCCGCTAGGAAGGCACCACATAGGGTCAGGGAAACTGGCGCCAAGTTTACCAAGAGGAGGCCCGAGGCAGCCGGACAGAAGTGTTGGTAAGAAAGGCCAGACAAAGGACACACAAAGGGGGTCCTGTGAAGCGCTCCAAAGTTATCTGGGAGTTGTCTGAGCCCCTCACCTGGTGAGCACAGTACGACGTGGGCAGCCGTTACCTGCAGACGTGGTCTGGATAATAAGAACTGTGAGTAAAGGCCCTGAACTGCATCACTGACTCCGTGTCGTTACTGCTGCTGCCCTGCACCATCACCCCCATCCTCCGCATACACTGCCCTGAGGCTATACTCCTCCCGTGGGGAGTTATGCTACGCTCTGCTGCACCCACAACACCAGCCTTAGCGGTCTGCCCTGTAGCGGCGGTTCACTCTGACCGCAATCCACGGGTGGCGTAGTCGGACATTTAAACATCAAAACCACATAAATAGTTCCGCCACTGGTTTGACCGCCCTGAGCCACGGAACCGGATCGCCGCCACGAAGACTACAACCACCAGCATCCACCAAAAAGGGTCCGGCTCCGGGTGTCCCAAGGCCCAGGGGGTGCGTCAGAACATTTTCATCACCTTTCACAATCACCAATGGGACAAGGCAGGGATGTCCTCTGTCCCCTCTCTTATACATCCTAGTGACGGAGCACCTGCTCTCATCAATTCGCCATAACCCCAATATTAGGTGGATTGAGGTGGGAGGCACCGAGTACAAGTGCTCTCTATTTGCTGATGATGTCCTAGTATATATCACTCAATCACATATATCCATCCCTGCTGTTATGGCTGAAATAGATCACTTTGTTACATGGTAAAATTTTAAAATCAATGCAGCGAAGTCTGAGGCCCTCGATGTCTCCCTCCCTAAATCCATATAGGATTCCATCCAGTCCAACTTTCCCTTTGCCTGGCCCTCACAGGGTATCAAATACTTAGGAATTCCTATTCATAGAGACCTCTCCCATCTATGTTATCTTAATTTTGGGCCCTTTATTGAACAATTCCATACAGACCACGGTTGGCAAGTTAGAACTGTAAGATTCACTACGTGAACCACTGGTGTTTTGTGGAAAAGCACATGTACACCGCGTTCCAAATTATTATGCAAAAAGTGTTTAGGAGTGATAAGGGAAGAATTTGTTTGTTTGTCAGTTAAACTCATTGATGGTGATGTGTGTCAGGGCTCTTTATATCACTGTAAGCAATTGCAGACACCTGTGCTAATTAGTTTGGCAGGTGTGTCCAATGAAAGGCAAGACTACTTAAGAAGGCTCTCTCACATTATTAAGCAGCCTACATTTTCTGCCAAAATGGGAAAGAAAAAGGATGTGTCGGCTGCTGTGAAGCAACAAATTGTGGAGTGTTTAGGTCAAGGCATGACTACAATCAACATTGTGCGATGATCAGGATGAAGTGTCTTGGCAATCAAGAAGTATGTAGCTGATTCACAGTACACACGTGTGCGTGCTGATAAGGGCAAATTGAGGACTCTTTCCTACAGGCAATTACGTCAGGTTGAAAGAGCAGCGGCAAAAAAGCCTTGTCATAGCAGCAGACAAGTTTTTGAAGCTGCTTGTGCCTCCAACGTCCCCCGAACAACAAGATGCAGGGTCCTTCAGAGGTTTGCAGCTGTGCATACGCCATCCTGTCGACCTCCTCTATCCACTTCACACAAGCAGAAACGGCTCCAGTGGGCCAAACATTACATGAAGACTGATTTCAAAACTGTTTTGTTCACGGATGAGTGCCGTGCAGCGCTCGATGGTCCAGATGAATGGAGTGGAGGATGGCTGGTTGATGGACACCCCACGCAAACACGGCTACAGCTCCAACAAGGAGGAGGTGGAGTAATGTTTTGGGCTGGAATCATGGGGAGAGAGATTGTCGGCCCCTTTAGGATCCCTGAAGGCGCTAAAGATGAACTCCATAATGTATGTGGATTTTCTCAAACAGCACTTCCTGCCATGGTTCAAGAAGAAGAACCGTGTATTTCACAGCAAGATCATTTTTCTGCATGATAATGCACCATCTCATGCTGCACATAAAACATCTGCATCTCTGGCTGATATGGGCATAAAAGGGGACAAACTTATGGTGTGACCCCCATGCTCCCCTGACCTCTACCCCATTCAGAACCTTTGGAGCATCATTAAAAGGAGTGTCTATGATGGCGGGAGGCAGTTCACATCTAAGCAACAGCTCTGGGAGGGTATTCTGTCCTCATGCAAAACAATTGAAGCAGAAACCATCCAAAACCTGACAAATTCAATGGACGAGAGAGTTCAGAAGCTCCTTTCGAACAAGGGGTCCTATGTGAAAATGTAACATCACCTAGAATAAAGTTTTGAGTTGAAAACTGTTTGATTTCAGTTTCTAACAACCTGCTAATGCTTATAATTTCAAAAATGACCATTTTTTTGGTCTTTATTAAAATGAAAAGGTTGATCGAAAAGTTTGGGGGATCTAACAGTGTGGCAACCCAGTAGTCATGATTACTTCGAATTCTGACAATATGAGGGTCATGCTGCAGGTAGTGCAGCAAGAAGGCACTTATGTGTCTTGCGCATCTCGGAGCCCCAAAATTATTTTCCGGGCTAGATGCAGCTAAAAATTATTTTTAATTTTAAATCTGGTGAAGCTTATTATAGATGGCCTAATAGGATCAGTGCTGCACACTGCTACAAAGCCCAAATTATTTTCCAGTCAAGATACAGATAAACATGATTAGTAATTTGAAAGCTTAAAACGGTTGGTAGGGTGATTTTAACCAATCATCAAGCTTTTACTCTCCCCAGGATGACACAGGGGTAGAAAAGTCGTTTCGGATCCATGATTTGTTCATCTTTATGAACGTGAGTCTGTCTACATTATCAGTGGAGAGCCGCGTGCGCTTATCTGTCAGCACACCACCAGCAGCGCTGAACACACGTTCAGACAGAACGCTGGCTGCGGGGCATGACAAGATCTCCAAGGCGTAAGTGGCTAGCTCCGGCCATTTATCCAGATTGGAAGCCCAAAAAGAGCAAGGGTCCAGTGACACAGTCGTGGCTTCAATGTTTACTTGGAGATACTCCTGTACCATCGTCTCTAGGCGTTGACTATGTGTCAGACTTCTTGTCTCCTGTGGCCTTGCAAAGGATGGGCTAAAAAAGTGGTGAAATGATTCCGCAAAATTGATGTTACCAGCAGATACTGTGGTTCTGTTACGGTTTGAGTGCTGAACACTTGACGGTCAGACGGTTGGCAAGTTGGAACTGTGAGATTCACTACGTGCACCACTGGTATTTTGTGGAAAAGCACATGTAAGATTCTGCAACAGTCTCTGCTGATACTCCTGCATGCGTGCATCCCTTTCTATGGCAGGAATAATTTCTGCAAATTTACTTTTGTACCGGGGATCTAACAGTGTGGCAACCCAGTAGTCAGGATTATTTCTAATTCTCACAATTCGAGGGTCATGTTGCAGGTAGTGCAGCAAGAAGGCACTCATGTGTGTTGCGCATCCAGGAGCACCAAGTCCCTGTTGTGTTGGTGGCGAGGTAACAATCATGCTTCCTTCCTCTGTCCTCTCCCCTCAACCTCGCACAACAGAAATGTGATCAAGGCCTCCCTCATCTGATGAGTCTTCCATCAGTTCGTCCTCCACTTCTTCCTGGGCTCCTGCACCTTCCTCACTAGTTTGGCTGCTACCATGCGCCGTGGTAAAATCATCTCCCCCACCCTCACATGCCTGCCGCCTTGGTGCTGCCGACCATCTGGACCTTGCAGATGTTAGCCCTTCCGCATACAACTCCTCCTCCTCTACTTCCTCCACCTCCTCTTGTGCCACCACCTGACTCCGAATTCTGTTTAACATGTGCTCCAGCATGTAAATCACCGGAATAGTCATGCTGATAATGGCATCGTCAGCACTAAACATCTTCGTCGCCATTTCAAAACTGTGCAGAAGGGTGCATAGGTCCCTGATCTGAGACCACTCCTCCAGCGTGATTTGCCCCACCTCTGAATCTCGTTGGCCCAGGCTATACGTCAGAACGTATTGCACCAGGGCTTGTCGGTGCTGCCACAGTCGCTGCAACATGTGCAGAGTTGAATTCCACCGGGTAGGCACATCGCATTTTAGCCGGTGAAGTGGCAGGCCCAACGACTTCTGTAGAGATGTAAGTCGCTGAGCTGCGGGATGCGAACGGCGGAAGTGAGCACACAGCGACCGTGCCCTCTGCAGAAGGCCATCTAGTCTGGGATAGTGGGCTAAAAATTGCTGGACAACCAGGTTCAACACGTGAGCCATACAAGGCACGTGTGTGACATTGCCCCGGCGAAGGGCCGCACCCAGGTTTGCAGCATTGTCGCACACGGCCTTCCCTGGTTTCAGGTCCAGTGGAGACAACCATTCATGAAATTGGTTCTCCAGAGCTGACCACAACTCCTCAGCTGTGTGACTCACATTTCCCAGACATTTCAATGTAAAAACCGCCTGATGACATTGAGCCCTACTGCCAGCATAGTAAGGAGGTGTGCAGGATCCCTTCTGCGCAGTTAGAAAGCTTGTGGCATGACCAAACAGGCTTTGGGTGCAGGTGGAAGACCGAGAGGAGGTTGAGGAGGCAGAAGCAGTGGAGGAACTTTGACATAAAGAGGATTGACGCACAACTCGTGGGGACGGCAAGACTTGGACAGCAGCCCCTTGTCCTGCTGTCACCATAGTTACCCAGTGCCCAGTCAGCGACATGTAACGCCCCTGTCCATGCCTACTCGTCCAAGTGTCTGTGGTGAAATGCACCCTGTCACACACAGAGTTTCTCAAAGAAGCGGTGATGTTGTGTGCGACATGCTGGTGGAGCGCAGGCACACCTTTCTTTGAGAAGTAGTGCCGACTGGGCATCTGGTACTGGGGCACTGCGACGGACATAAGGTCTCGAAAATCCTCTGTGTCCACCAGGCGGAAAGGCAGCATTTCTGTAGCCAAGAGCTTGCAGATGGTGAAATTCAACCTCTTAGCTTTCTCATGGCTAGGAGGAAATGGTCTTTTACTTGTCCACATCTGAGGGAGCGAGGGCTGGCTATTGTGCTTAGACGGGGTTGATAAGGGTGTCCCCGGCAAACTGCCGGTCTGTGAGGAAGATGCAGGCGGACATGTTAGGTTGCCTTGATCCAAAGGTGGTGCTATCGATGTCGGACAGCGCTCAAGACCAGCTGGTGTTACCACCTCCAAAGAAAATGATGACCTGCCAATCACGCTGGCTGTTGCGGGTAAAGAGGTGGCAGGTCTGCGCCCCAAAACAGGTGTGACTGCTGTCCCCCCAGTCACAGAGGATGAAGAGGCCGCGGATGCACAAGATATGGCAGACGGTGGTTGGCCCGGCCGGCTAGGCCGCATTGTAGCACACTGAGCTTCCCACTGCAACTTATGCTTCATGTCCATGTGCCGGTTCATGCATGAAGTACTCAAACTATGTATTTTTTGGCCTCTACTTAGCTTTTGCTGACAAATGTTACAGATAACACGAGTTGGGTCATCTTTATCGATCTGAAAAAATGCCCAGGCTATGCAAGGCTTAGCACCCATGCGACCTGAAGAGCCACCACGACTTGTGGTGAGAGGCAGAGTTGTGTTTGAGGATGCAGTTGTTGACGTGCTTCCAGTACTACGTCTATGTCCAGGAAGGCGCAACCTGACCTCGTCGTCACTAGCATCTTCCTCCACCTCCTCTGCTGACCTCATCTCTTGGCTGACTGTGGGTTGACAGTAAGTGGGATCTCCGACCTCATCATCATCACCCTGTGCGTTATCACACCCGTCGTCCTCAGAGCCAACCTGTTCCTGCCCTGACAAAAAACTAAAGTTGTCGCTCCAATCAGGTATTTGAGTCTTATCATCGTCTTCCTCATTGTCTCCACCAACAGGAGTTACAGTTTGGGAATGAGGGTCTACATTATGGTCAGAACCTTCTGCGTCTGGTCCTGGATCCGACTCATAAAGATTCTGGGCATCAGTGCAGATCATTTCCTCGTCTGGATTCACAGAAGCGCTGGAGTCGACCTCTGATTCCCAGGCTATAGTATGAGTAAACAGCTCTGCAGACTCAACCATCTGTTCTACCTCATACTCAGACGGGCAGCTGGAGATTTGGGAGCTGTGAGGAAGCAAGTGCGATTTGGGTGACACCTTTGAGGACTGGAGTATTTGTGATGTTGAAGTTGATGTGGAGGAGAGCCCACTTAAAGGAGCACTTGATATCCGTTGAAGCACCTGCTGTTTTTATGCCTCATCTGGAATTTGTAGCGATTGGCGTGGCCGTAAGAAAGGGATCTTATCACATTGTCCGCTAAAAGAAGTAGACATTTTAGTTTGGCTGGAAGATGGTCTTTCTTCTGCACCTACCCCACGGACACAACCTTTTTTCCCCTTCCCAACACGCCTATTCCCCTTTCCACCAGCAGCAGGCCTTTTTCCACTCATTTTGGTGGTTAACTAATTCACAACTCTGGAGTTGTTTGCACAAAAAAACAATGGATGGTAACCGAGCAGAGCTGAGTGGCCAAACTGTGGTATTAGGCCAAAACTATTGGCTGGGTTAGATGCAGAAAAAAAATATTTTTAATTTGCAACCTGATGGAGGTCTGTATAGATGGACTAATAGACCAAGTCCCACACACCGCTAGAAGCCCAAATATTTTTTCAGAGCTAGATGCAGAAAATTTTTTTATTCAATTTGCAACCTGATGGAGGTCAGTATAGATGGACTAATAGACCAAGTCCCACACACTGCTAGAAGCCCAAATATTTTTTCAGAGCTAGATGCAGAAAATAATTATTTTTAATTTGCAACCTGATGGAGGTCAGTATAGATGGACTAATAGACCAAGTCCCACACACCGCTAGAAGCCCAAATATTTTTTCAGAGCTAGATGCAGAAAAAAATTACGGTATATTCAATTTGCAACCTGCTGGAGGTCAGTATAGAAGGACTAATAGAACAAGTCCCACACACTGCTAGAAGCCCAAATATTTTTTCAGAGCTAAATGAAGAAAAAAATTATTTTTAATTTGCAACCTGATGGAGGTCAGTATAGATGGACTAGTAGACCAAGTCCCACACACTGCTAGAAGCCCAAATATTTTTTCAGAGCTAGATGCAGAAAAAAATTATTTTTAATTTGCAACCTGATGGAGGTCAGTATAGATGGACTAATAGAACAAGTCCCACACGCTGCTAGAAGCCCAAATATTTTTTCAGAGATAAATGAAGAAAAAAATTATTTTTAATTTGCAACCTGATGGAGGTCAGTATAGATGGACTAATAGACCAAGTCCCACACACTGCTAGAAGCCCAAATATTTTTTCAGAGCTAGATGCAGAAAAAAATTATTTTTAATTTGCAACCTGATGGAGGTCAGTATAGATGGACTAATAGAACAAGTCCCACACGCTGCTAGAAGCCCAAATATTTTTTCAGAGATAAATGAAGAAAAAAATTATTTTTAATTTGCAACCTGATGGAGGTCAGTATAGATGGACTAATAGACCAAGTCCCACACACTGCTAGAAGCCCAAATATTTTTTCAGAGCTAGATGCAGAAAAAAATTATTTTTAATTTGCAACCTGATGGAGGTCAGTATAGATGGACTAATAGACCAAGTCCCACACACCGCTAGAAGCCCAAATATTTTTTCAGAGCTAGATGCAGAAAATTTTTTTATTCAATTTGCAACCTGATGGAGGTCAGTATAGATGGACTAATAGACCAAGTCCCACACACTGCTAGAAGCCCAAATGTTTTTTCAGAGCTAGATGCAGAAAAAAATTATTTTTAATTTGCAACCTGATGGAGGTCAGTATAGATGGACTAATAGAACAAGTCCCACACGCTGCTAGAAGCCCAAATATTTTTTCAGAGATAAATGAAGAAAAAAATTATTTTTAATTTGCAACCTGATGGAGGTCAGTATAGATGGACTAATAGACGAAGTCCCACACACTGCTAGAAGCCCAAATATTTTTTCAGAGCTAGATGCAGAAAAAAATTATTTTTAATTTGCAACCTGATGGAGGTCAGTATAGATGGACTAATAGACCAAGTCCCACACAATGCTAGAAGCCCAAATATTTTTTCAGAGCTAGATGCAGAAAATTTTTTTATTCAATTTGCAACCTGATGAAGGTCAGTATAGATGGACTAATAGACCAAGTCCCACACACTGCTAGAAGCCCAAATATTTTTTCAGAGCTAGATGCAGAAAAAAATTATTTTTAATTTGCAACCTGATGGAGGTCAGTATAGATGGACTAATAGAACAAGTCCCACACGCTGCTCGAAGCCCAAATATTTTTTCAGAGATAAATGAAGAAAAAAATTATTTTTAATTTGCAACCTGATGGAGGTCAGTATAGATGGACTAATAGACCAAGTACCACACACTGCTAGAAGCCCAAATATTTTTTCAGAGCTAGATGCAGAAAAAAATTATTTTTAATTTGCAACCTGATGGAGGTCAGTATAGATGGACTAATAGAATGATGCTATGCCCAAAAGATTTTACTTCACTAGGTGCAGTAAAAAAATTGGTATTCTATACACAGGTGGTATATCTTGCAACACAGATAGGCTACTCCACTGACTAACACACTCTGCAATAGGCCAAAAAGGATTAGCTTTGCTAGATTCAGCCAAATGCTGTGAAAAAAACTTGCACAGCACTGGCACAGACCTGCCTGGCAAAAACTGATAGGAACTGATGTAACCTAGTCCTGAAAAGGACTCCAATTACAATTAGTCTTTACTCCCACAATCTATCTATTTAAGAGCACAGACCTGCTTGATAAAAGTCGTAGGAAATGCCGTAACCTAGTCTTTAAAAGGACTGCAATCACAACTATTCCCTACTCCCAAGCTATCTGCATATTTGTGCGAAAATTGGCTTGAAATTAACAAGGTATAGCGCACACAGCAACAGCGGTGCCGTCTAACACGCAGCTGCAGCAGTGAGAAAATGGTGACGACGGGGAAAATGGCTTGGTCTTATAGGGCAAGGACATGTGACATACACTGCCAATCACACATGCCCTTGCTTGTGTGAAAAAAAGCACTTCGCTCCGTGTGTGCGCTGCTGATAGGCTGACAGATTGCACCTCCCCACTGCAAATGCGGGAAAGAGAAAAAAAAATGGAGATCTTCATTGTTCCTGCAGAGATCCATCCCCTGCCCCTCCCCCCGCCCCGCTGTACACTCAAACTGCGTATTAACATTAATTTTCATCATTACTGAGAAAAAATCCAGTTATGATTTTGGTGCACGAACAGTTATCGAACATAACCTCGAACAGCCGAATTTTTCTCAAATTGTTCGTGTTCGCCGACCGGCTCGAACACCGCCCAAAACAGCTCGAATTTGAGATTGGCGAACAGTTCGAGTAGAACAACGCTCATCTCTACTTATAATTTCAAAAATGACCATTTTTTTGGTCTTTATTAAAATGAAAAGGTTGATCGAAGAGTGTGGGGGATCTAAGAGTGTGGCAACCCAGTAGTCAGGATTACTTCGAATTCTGACAATCTGAGGGTCATGTTGCAGGCAGTGCAGCAAGACGGCACTTATGTGTCTTGCGGATCTCCAAGTCCCAAAATTATTTTTCGGGCTAGATGCAGCTAAAAATTATTATTAATTTTAAATCTGGTGGAGCTTAGTATAGATGGCCTAATAGAATCAGTACTACACACTGCTACAAAGCCCAAATTATTTTCCAGCCAAGATACAGATAAACATGATTAGTAATTTGAAAGCATAAAACGGTTGGCGAGGTGATTTTAACCAATCATCAAGCTTTTACTCTCCCCATGATGACACAGGGGTAGAAAAGTAGTTTTGTATCTATGATTTGTTCATCTTTATGAACGTGAGTCTGTCTACATTATCAGTGGAGAGCCGCGTGCGCTTATCTGTCAGCACACCACTAGCAGCGCTGAACACACGTTCAGACAGAACGCTGGCTGCGGGGAATGACAAGATCTCCAAGGCGTAAGTGGCTAGCTCCGGCCATTTATCCAGATTGGAAGCCCAAAAAGAGCAAGGGTGCAGTGACACAGTCATGGCTTCAATGTTTACTTGGAGATACTCCTGTACCATCGTCTCTAGGGGTTGACTATGTGTCAGACTTCTTGTCTCCTGTGGCCTTGCAAAGGATGGGCTAAAAAAGTGGTGAAATGATTCAGCAAAATTGATGTTACCAGCAGATACTGTGTTTCTGTTACCGTTTGAGTGCTGAACACTCGACGGTCCCACAGTTGGCAAGTTGGAACTGTGAGATTCACTACGTGCACCGCTGGTGTTTTGTGGAAAAGCACATGTAAGATTCTGCAACAGTCTCTGCTGATACTCCTGCATGCGTGCATCCCTTTCTATGGCAGGAATAATTTCTGCAAATTTACTTTTGTACCGGGGATCTAACAGTGTGGCAACCCCGTAGTCAGGATTATTTCTAATTCTCACAATTCGAGGGTCATGTTGCAGGTAGTGCAGCAAGAAGGCACTCATGTGTCTTGCGCATCCAGGAGCACTAAGTCCCTGTTGTGTTGGTGGCGAGGCAACAATCAAGCTTCCTTCCTCTGTCCTCTCCCCCCAACCTCGCACAACAGAAATGTGATCAAGGTCTCCCTCATCTGATGAGTCTTCCATCAGTTCGTCCTCCACTCCTTCCTGGGCTCCTGCACCTTCCTCACTAGTTTGGCTGCTACCATGCGCCCTGGTAAAACCATCTCCCCCACCCTCACATGCCTGCCGCCTTGGTGCTGCCGACCGTCTGGACCTTGCAGATGTTAGCCCTTCCGCATACAACTCCTCCTCCTCTACTTCCTCCACCTCCTCTTGTGCCACCACCTGACTCCGAATTCTGTTTAACATGTCCTCCAGTATGTAAATCACCGGAATAGTCATGCTGATAATGGCATTGTCAGCACTAAACATCTTTGTTGCCATTTCAAAACTGTGCAGAAGGGTGGATAGGTCCCTGATCTGAGACCACTCCTCCAGCGTGATTTGCCTCACCTCTGGATCTCGTTGGCCCAGGCTATACGTCAGAACGTATTGCACCAGGGCTTGTCGGTGCTGCCACAGTCGCTGCAACATGTGCAGAGTTGAATTCCACCGGGTAGGCACATCGCATTTTAGCCGGTGAAGTGGCAGGCCCAACGACTTCTGTAGCGATGTAAGTCACTGAGCTGCGGGATGCGAACGGCGGAAGTGAGCACACAGCGACCGTGCCCTCTGCAGAAGGCCATCTAGTCCGGGATAGTGGGCTAAAAATTGCTGGACAACCAGGTTCAACACGTGAGCCATACAAGGCACGTGTGTGACATTGCCCCGGCGAAGGGCCGCACCCAGGTTTGCAGCATTGTCGCACACGGCCTTCCCTGGTTTCAGGTCCAGTGGAGACAACCATTCATGAAATTGGTTCTCCAGAGCAGACCACAACTCCTCAGCTGTGCGACTCACATTTCACAGACATTTCAAAGTAAAAACCGCCTGATGACGTTGAGCCCTACTGCCAGCATAGTAAGAAGGTGTGCAGGATCCCTTCTGCGCAGTTAGAAAGCTTGTGGCATGACCAGACAGGCTTTGGGTGCAGGTGGAGGACCGAGAGGAGGTTGAGGAGAAACTTTGAGATAAAGAGGATTGACGCACAACTCGTGGGGACGGCAAGACTTGGACAGCAGCCCCTTGTCCTGCTGTCACCATAGTTACCCAGTGCCCAGTCAGCGACATGTAACGCCCCTGTCCATGCCTACTCGTCCAAGTGTCTGTGGTGAAATGCACCCTGTCACACACAGAGTTTCTCAAAGAAGCGGTGATGTTGTGTGCGACATGCTGGTGGAGCGCAGGCACACCTTTCTTTGAGAAGTAGTGCCGACTGGGCATCTGGTACTGGGGCACTGCGACGGACATAAGGTCTCGAAAATCCTCTGTGTCCACCAGGCGGAAAGGCAGCATTTCTGTAGCCAAGAGCTTGCATATGGTGAAATTCAACCTCTTAGCTTTCTCATGGCTAGGAGGAAATGGTCTTTTACTTGTCTACATCTGAGGGACCGAGGGCTGGCTATTGTGCTTAGACGGGGTTGATAAGGGTGTCCCCGGCAAACTGCCAGTCTGTGAGGAAGATGCAGGCGGACATGTTGGGTTGCCTTGATCCAAAGGTGGTGCTATCGATGTCGGACAGCGCTCAACACCAGCTGGTGTTACCACCTCCAAAGAAAATGATGACCTGCCAATCCCGCTGGCTGTTGCGGGTAAAGAGGTGGCAGGTCTGCGTCCCAAAACAGGTGTGACTGCTGTCCCCCCAGTCACAGAGGATGAAGAGGCCGCGGATGCACAAGATATGGCAGACGGCGGTTGGCCCGGCCGGCTAGGCCTCATTGTAGCACAGTGAGCTTTCCACTGCAACTTATGCTTCATGTCCATGTGCCGGTTCATGCATGAAGTACTCAAACTATGTATTTTTTGGCCTCTACTTAGCTTTTGCTGACAAATGTTACAGATAACACGAGTTGGGTCATCTTTATCGATCTGAAAAAATGCCCAGGCTATGCAAGGCTTAGCACCCATGCGACCTGAAGAGCCACCACGACTTGTGATGAGAGGCAGAGTTGTGTTTGAGGATGCAGTTGTTGAGGTGCTTCCAGTACTATGTCTCTGTCCATTAAGGTGCAACCTGACCTCGTCGTCACTAGCTTTCTCCTCCACCTCCTCTGCTGACCTCATCTCTTGGCTGACTGTGGGTTGACAGTAAGTGGGATCTCCAACCTCATCATCATCACCCTGTGCGTTATCACACCCGTCGTCCTCAGAGCCAACCTGTTCCTGCCCTGACAAAAAACTAAAGTTGTCGCTCCAATCAGGTATTTGAGTCTCATCATCGTCTTCCTCATTGTCTCCACCAACAGGAGTTACAGTTTGGGAATGAGGGTCTACATTATGGTCAGAACCTTCAGCGTCTGGTCCTGGATCCGACTCATAAAGATTCTGGGCATCAGTGCAGATCATTTCCTCGTCTGGATTCACAGAAGCGCTGGAGCCGACCTCTGATTCCCAGGCTATAGTATGAGTAAACAGCTCTGCAGACTCAACCATCTGTTCTACCTCATACTCAGACGGGCAGCTGGAGATTTGGGAGCTGTGAGGAAGCAAGTGCGATTGGGGTGACACCTTTGAGGACAGGAGTATTTGTGATGTTGAAGTTGATGTGGAGGAGAGCCCACTTAAAGGAGCGCTTGATATCCGTTGCAGCACCTTTTTTTTTTGTGCCTCATCTGGAATTTGTAGCGATTGTCGTGGCCGTAAGAAAGGGATCTTATCAAATTGTCCGCTAAAAGAAGTAGACATTTTAGTTTGGCTGGAAGATGGTCTTTCTTCTGCAGATGTTACTGTTGCTTTAACACCTACCCCACGGACACAACCTTTTTTCCCCTTCCCAACACGCCTATTCCCCTTTCCACCAGCAGCAGGCCTTTTTCCACTCATTTTGGTGGTTAACTAATTCACAACTCTGGAGTTGTTTGCACAAAAAAACAATGGATGGGAACCGAGCAGAGCTGAGTGGCCAAACTGTGGTATTATTCCAAAACTATTGGCTGGGTTAGATGTAGAAAAAAATTATATTTAATTTGCAACCTGATGGAGGTCAGTATAGATGGACTAATAGAACAAGTCGCACACACTGCTAGAAGCCCAAATATTTTTTCAGAGCTAGATGCAGAAAAAAATTATTTTAAATTTGCAACCTGATGGAGGTCAGTATAGATGGACTAATAGACCAAGTCCCACACACTGCTAGAAGCCCAAATATTTTTTCAGAGCTAGATGCAGAAAAAAATTATTTTTAATTTGCAACCTGATGGAGATCAGTATAGATGGACTAATAGACCAAGTCCCACACACTGCTAGAAGCCCAAATATTTTTTCAGGGCTAGATGCAGAAAAAAATTATATTCAATTTGCAACCTGATGGAGGTCAGTATAGATGGACTAATAGAACAAGTCCCATAGACTGCTTAGAAGCCCAAATATTTTTTCAGAGCTAGATGCAGAAAAAATTTTTTTTTAATTTGCAACCTGATGGAGGTCAGTATAGATGGACTAATAGACCAAGTCCCACACACTGCTAGAAGCCCAAATATGTTTTCAGAGCTAGATGCAGAAAAAAATTTTATTCAATTTGCAACCTGATGGAGGTCAGTATAGATGGACTAATAGAACAAGTCCCACACACTGCTAGAAGCCCAAATATTATTTCAGAGCTAGATGCAGATAAAAATTATTTTTAATTTGCAACCTGATGGAGGTCAGTATAGATGGACTAATAGAACAAGTCCCACACACAGCTAGAAGCCCAAATATTTTTTCAGAGCTAGATGCAGAAAAAAATTATATTCAATTTGCAACCTTATGGAGGTCAGTATAGATGGACTAATAGAATGATGCTATGCCCAAAAGGTTTTACTTCACTAGTTGCAGTAAAAAAATTGGTATTCTATACACAGGTGGTGTAGCTTGCAACACAGATAGGCTACTCCACTGACTAACACACTCTGCAATAGGCCAAAAAGATTAGCTTTGCTAGATTTAGCCAAATGCTGTGAAAAAAACTTGCACAGCACTGGCACAGACCTGCCTGGCAAAAACTGATAGGAACTGATGTAACTTTGTCCTGAAAAGGACTGCAATTACAATTAGTCTTTACTCCCAACCTATCTATTTAAGAGCACAGACCTGCCTGATAAAAGTCGTAGGAAATGCTGTAACCTAGTCCTTAAAAGGACTGCAATCACATCTCTTCCCTACTCCCAAGCTATCTGTAGATTTGTGCGAAAATTGGCTTTAAATTAATAAGGTATAGCGCACACAGCAACAGCGGTGCCGTCTAACACGCAGCTGCAGCAGTGAGAAAATGGTGGCGACGGGGAAAATGGCTGGGTCTTATAAGGCAAGGACATGTGACATACACTGCCAATGACACATGCCCTTGCTTGTGTGAAAAAAAGCAGTTCGCTCCGTGTGTGCTCTGCTGATAGTCTGACAGATTGCACCTCCCCACTGTAAATGCGGGAAAGAGAAAAAAAAATGGAGATCTTCATTATTCCTGCAGAGATCCATCTCCTGCCCCTCCGCCCGCCCCGATGAACACTCAAACTGCGTATTAACATTAATTTTCATCATTACTGAGAAAAAATCCAGTTATGATTTTGGTGCACGAACAGTTATCGAACATAACCTCGATCAGCCGAATTTTTTTCAAATTGTTCGTGTTCGCTAAACGGCTCGAACACCGCCCAAAACAGCTCGAATTTGAGATTGGCGAACAACGCTCATCTCTATTCACCAGGAAATGTCATTTTACCATTTTACAACCTTATCTTGCCATGTGGTGTGTGACACATCATCAGACACATCCTGTTTCATTTATGATGGAGGTACTCTGAAAGTCACAAAGCCTATTTTTATAGGGACATCAGGCAGCCCTTACTATTCTTAAAGGGACAGCAGTCAGCCCTCGCTATTGTTAGAGAGCCATCAGCCGGCTATGCTTTGTTATTCACATTATTAACGAGTGGGTCTCCTATACTGTTATTGCGTATGCAATGACTGCAAGGGCTGCCAAAAATTTGGAGGAACTCTAATGTCCCTTGCAAGAGATATGTTGATATGGTACATATGGTGGTGATATACTGGTGGAGGATGAAGATGCGGAGAAAGAGGTGGATAAGAGCAGATAGCCAAATGAGGAAGGGTATATCCATGTCTGGGTGTGAAGCCAGAGGTGCATGGGAATAGAGTTAGACCTCCCAAAAAATGACACTTTATTTAAGTTTCTGTTACGCTGCTATCATTTGCGTGGTGTTGAGAAGTCTGGCCCAATCCAGCCCTTGTTCATTTTTATAAGAGTCAGCTTGTCAGCATTTTCAGTTGCGCCTATCGGTTATAATTCCACTGGCAGCACTAAAAACCCGCTCTGACAAAACGCTAGCTGCAGGGCAGGCCAGGACCTCCATGGCATAGAGCTAGTTTATGCCACGTATCCAGCTTGGATACCAAATAAATATAATGCACAGAGGAATCATGGAGGATGTTAGTATGGTCGGCAAGGTACTCACTCACCATCTTCCGAAACTTTGCACTCTTTGTGAGAGTACCCCCCGCCTCAGGGCCTGTGCGATGGGAGGGTCTGAAAAAACTGTCCCAGAACTTTGACAGTTTTCCCCTGCCTCTGCTGGATTGTATTTGTGGCTCTCTCGCCTGTACTCCTTGGTTGTCCAATGAACTGTGACCTCTGCCACCAGCGTTTTCAGATGGGAATTTTTTCACTAATTCCGCAACAAGGGCCTTCTCGTACTGCATCATTTCATTAGGCCTGTCCTGCAAAGGAATAAGAGACATAAAGTTCTCCCTGTAGCATGGGTCTAGAAGTTTCACCAGCCAGTAATGACTGTCACCCAAAATTTGGACAATGCAAGGGTCCACAACTCTTCAGCGTTGTGTGGATAGTTACCCAAGCATATTATCTTCAGCACAGCCTGTTGCCGCTTGGCCAAGGCAGTGCTGCAGTGCTTCCAGCTTGCGACTGATGTGGTCATTTTGGAGATGGATGTTGAAGAGGAGGAGGAGGTAGAATGTGGGGGCAACCCTGATGGACCCAGGGCCCGCAATCCTCGGCATCGGTAGCACTTGTCCACGTGTCCATGGTTAGGTGGAATTTCCCAGTCACTGCGTTGTTGAGGGCACGGCTAATGTTGTGGGACACGTGCTTGTGTAATGCGGCAACGGCACATCAGAAGGAATAGTGGCGGCTGGGGACCGAGAACCGAGGAATGGCCACCGCCATCAGGTTGCGGAAAGCTTCCGTCTCCATGAGCCTAAAAGGCAACATTTTGAGTGCAGGCATTTGTGAAATGTGTGAATTTAGTAGTGTGGCCTGTGGGGCATTAGCTGCGCATTTGCGCTTGCATTCCAAGGACTGGGGTAGGGACAACTGAATGCTGCGCTGGGACAAGGATGTGGATGTGCTTGCTGATCATGCTAGTTGACAGTGTTCAACGACAGGTGCAAGGCGGTAGGCATCTTGGCATGCGCCATTGAACAGTGGAACAAGCAGTGTCACCCGCAGACACTGTTGCTGGACTCTGGGGTTCGGCCCACTTAGTTGAGTGCTTTGCTTCCATGTGCCTGATCATGCTGGTGGTGGTCAGGCTGCTAGTTTAGCTACTTATGCTGATACTGGCCTGGCAGGTGGTGCAAATGGCCTTTTTGGGGTTATCGGCAGAGTCTTTAAAAACAACCAGACTCGGGAAGACCTAACAGTTGTACTGTCAACTTCCGTCGTGTTGATGTTACGGGGAACGGTTGCCCGCCTTCTGTCTGCGGCCACCACACTGTTCCTGCATGTTGTCGTACTACGCCTCCCTCTCCCTGTGTACTGCTGTCCTCACTCTGCATGTCACCTTGCCAGGCTGGGTCAGTGACTTCATCGTCTACCACTTCATCTTCCACTTCCGCATCCTGGTCCTCCTCCTGACTTTCTGTCAATTGTGTCTCATCATGATCCATCTCTTGTGACAGTTTCCCTTTGTCGCCTTTATGTGACCATGGCTTCTCAAATATTTGGGCAGTGCTACATGCGATCTCCTCTTGCCCCGCTTCAAGTGGACCAAGCGAGAGGCCCGAATCTATAATTGGAAAAGTGAACAGCTCTTCGGAGTGTTCAAGTGTGGGATCAGTTATCTCCGGCACTCGTCATGGTGGGAGGAAGGAGGATAAGGTTGAGGAATATGCAGTCCAGACTCACGGCTACTAAGACTTGACCATGTGGAAGACAAGGTTGTGGTGGCTAAGTGACTAGAAGCATTATCTGCTAGCCAACCAATAACCTTTTCACACTGCTCTGTGTTCAATAGTGGTGTTCTACGGTCCCCTATTAATTGGGACAGGAAGGTCGAACGAGAAGATGTGGGTGTTTGTTCTGTCACAATTGCAGCTTGCCCACGGCCTCGGCCTTGTCCTCTGCATGCACCATCATCACCATCACGTCCACTTCCCCGTCCCTTGCCCATTTAAATGGAGGACAATATTTTCCACGTTCCCTACAAATGGCTGGATTTGAACTGCAGTGATATGTGATACGTGTGACGGAAAACCACAATTTTAAGTAGCTGGCCTGTAGGTAACTATTTTTCACAGTGATCTGGTGTCAATACCTTCACTGACACACTACAACAAAATTTAAATGGAGGCCAGAAATGGCTGAATTTGGAGCGAACTTATGTGATAGGTGTGACGGAAAGCCACAGTTTTAAATAGCTGGCCTGTAGGTTACTAGTTTTCACTGAATTTGGAGCGAACTTATATGTGATACGTGTGACGGAAAACCACAGTTTTAAGTATCTGGCCTGTAGGTTACTATTTTTCACAGCGACCTGGTGTCAATAACTTCACTGACACACTGCAACAAAATTTAAATGGAGGCCAGAAATGGCTGAATTTGGAGCGAACTTATATGTGATATGTGTAATGGAAAACCACAGTTTTAAATAGCTGGCCTGTAGGTTACTATTTTTCACAGCGACCTGGTGTCAATAACTTCACTGACACACTGCAACAAAATTTAAATGGAGACCAGAAATGGCTGAATTTGGATTGAACTTATATGTGATACGTGTGACGGAAAACCACAGCTTGAAATAGCATATGCACCATCAAAAACTCACCAACAACTCATCGTGGGCACACAGCCTAATATATTAGCGAGACCACACTAAATCAGTTCTGTGTCCATATATTCTTAAAGTGAATAAAGATGAAGTCCTGTATTTTGCTATTACATAGTTATGCACTATAATGAGGACTTCTTAAAGAACACAGACATCTTTCAGGGTATTTTTGCTCAGATACATGTATTTTTGACTCTAAAGCATTTTTACATTAGGGTTTCTTTAAAAATTTGGGTTATTTGGCTTGTACAACCTTCATGTACATAACCAATGGTAAAAATAACCACCAATGTGTCAGATGCATTTCTGTCACTGTGTAATTCTCTTTTTAACTTTTATCTCCAAATTTATAACCACATCCATTGGTTACAAATCCCACGTCAAATGTAGTCACTGATAAATTCTCTATTAGCTCATTGTGCATCCATCTGTGTTAAATGATACATAGAGGCTGTAAAAGCCAAACAGTCCAAAATTTGTAATGAAACCCTACTGCTAAATTAATTCTTAGCAAAAAGTACATTCATTACTAAAATTTAAGAAGGACATGGATGCCTTTCTTGAAAAGTATAATATTACAGGTTATATATACTAGATTCCTTGATAGGGCGTTGATCCAGGGAACTAGTCTGATTGTCGTATGGAGTCAGGAAGGAATTTTTTCCCCCAATGTGGAACTTAGTGTTTGCCACATGGGTTTTTTTGCCTTCCTCTGGATCAACATGTTAGGCTATGGGTTGAACTAGATGGACTTAGTCTTCCTCCAACCTTAAAAACTATGTTGCTATGTTACATGCATTTAAGTAAACAAAATCTGAAATTATGGGAACTGAGGTTCAAAGATTTATTTTTATAACCATTCCTTAGAACTTTCACACTTATGATATATTTGCATGCATTATTTAAACTTATCCAACTGTTTTAACTGCTTCATTGGATTTTTATGAAAAAGTGTCTAAGCCTAGACAATAGTAATAATGTAACTGATTGACGTAAGTCGAATTTGAGTTGAATTTTCTGCAGGTCCCATTGTATTCTAACAATTTGTGATTTAATTTACGTAAGTAGCCGAAAATGACTGTCAACATTTTACACAATGTAGTGGATTATATCTGTCACAGACTGATTCATGGACTTTCCCAACATAACTTGCAACATTTCTCTCTTTCACACTCTGATTGCAGATTGAGTATGGATTCTTGCTTACCAACAGTTAAAAGCAGCTTCTAAATAAGCATAAATTGGGGATTAATATTAGTGAAGAGCGAATTTGTTTGAAATCCAAACTTACAACTTAAATTCGACATGAATATGGCACATTCAGATTTGTGATCAGAAAGGCGAGCAAAATTTCTTAAGTTCGGGAAAAATCGGCAACGTTCGGCTAATAAATGCGGGAACATGATTGCGGGGTAACTACACTGTTTTTAACAGTTTTGCTAGGATAGTTCTTGTGTATGATGAGCAGGGGACGTGGTAGATGAGTGGTGGGGCCTGGTGATGGCTCAAAACAGGTCAGATCAGCGGCGCACTTATCTTTCTTTTTGTTTGTTTTTTTCCCCTGTAACTTTAAGTGAGGAAAGAAAGGCTAGCCAATCAGAGTGCAGGAAGCATCCACACTGTCCAGACACAAGAGCTTCTGCAATTGGCTGCTGAAATCACATGTCCTCTCTATATGAAAAGCGGCCATGTTCCCTCAGCGCCATTTTATCCATGTCACTGCTGGAGACAGACGCTGTTGAGTGTGCACCTGTGTACTGAGAGATATTAGCTTGATAGATCAGAGCTTGTTTGGAAGTCAGATAGTGTAGATAAGTCCTCTGCTGTGTAGCTGTTCAATCGACCTTGCAGCACATTTTTTTTCTTGTGCAATTAGTGAGATTCTGACAGGAAGAAAAAGCAGGGCCCATGCCATAGAACAGTGTTGTGCACCGGTTGTATTGTGCTCCATGCACGAATATACCTTCAATCTATTTTTGCACTTGTTAATGTGATAAAGCAAGCAGGCCTTTGTAGGCAACTTTTTGATTTTATGGGGTTGAAATTCAGCTGTCTGCAGACTCTGCAGAGCTTCTGAGTGCAGAGCACAATAAACTTTTTTCATTTGCTAATGTTATAGTGCAAGCTGTGTTAGCCCCGTTTGTCATATTTTGGGGTGGGTGAAATTCAGCTGTATGCACAGTAAAACAAATACACTGCTCAAAAAAATAAAGGGAACACTCAAATAACCCATCCAAGATCTGAATGAATGAAATATTCTCATTGAATACTTTGTTCTGTACAAAGTTGAATGTGCTGACAACAAAATCACATAAAAATCATCACTGGAAATCAAATTTATTAACCAATGGAGGCCTGGATTTGGAGTCACCCCCAAAATTAAAGTGGAAAAACACACTAGAGGCTGATCCAACTTTGAGATAATGTCCTTAAAACAAGTCAAAATGAGGCTCAGTATTGTGTGTGGCCTCCACGTGCCTGGATGATCTCCCTACAATGCCTGGGCATGCTCCTGATGAGGTTGCGGATGGTCTCCTGTGGGATCTCCTCCCAGACCTGGACTAAAACATCCGCTAACTCCTGGAAAGTCTGTGGTGCAACGTGACATTGGTGGATGGAGCGAGACATGATGTCCCAGATGTGCTCAATCGGATTCAGGTCTGGGGAATGGGCGGGTCAGTCCATAGCTTCAATGCCTTCATCTTGCAGGAACTGCTGACACACTCCAGCCACATGTGGTCTGGCATTGTCCTGCATTATGAGGAACCCAGGGCCAACAGCACCAGCATATGGTCTCACAAGGGGTCTGAGGATCTCATTTCCGTACCTAATGGCAGGCGGGCTACCTCTGGTGAGCACATGGAGGGCTGTGCGGTCCTCCAAAGAAATGCCACCCCACACCATTACTGACCCACTGCCAAACCGGTCATGCTGAAAGATGTTGCAGGCAGCAGATCGCTCTCCACGGTGCCTCCAGACTCTGTCACGTCTGTCACATGTGCTCAGTGTGAACCTGCTTTCATCTGTGAAGAGCACAGGGCGCCAATGGCCACTTAGCCAATCCTAGTGTTCTATGGCAAATGCCAAGTGTCCTGCATGGTGTTGGGCTTTGAGCACAACCCCCATCTGTGGACGTCGGGCCCTCTTACCACCCTCATGGAGTCGGTTTCTAACCGTTTGTGCAGACTCATGTGACTCGCCCCCTGGGCCGAGGGGCACCCGGAACCGGGCTTCTGGGGATTGTAGTATCCGTGGCGGTGACCCGGTCCCGTGGCTCAGGGTGGTCAGGCCAATGTCGGTATTTTGTGGGGGTTTTTATGTTAATTGTCCGACTACGCCACCCGTGGATTGCAGTAAGTGCGGACCGCCGCTGCAAGGCAGACCGCTGGGGCTGATGGTGTATGCAGCTGAGGTAGTGTGACTCCCCATGGGAAGAGTGCAGCCCCAGGGCAGAGAAAGTGGATGATGGGAGTGATGGTGCGCGGGCGTCCCAGCACTAGTAGTGCTGGTGCGGCAATGAAGCACAGAGAGGTGGGGTTGCAGTTCAAATGCTTTACTCACAGTTCTCATCCAGGTCACTTGTGCGCAGGTGGGACTGCCTGAGCCGTGCTGCGTCCACCAGGCAAGGGCCTTCACTCTAGGCCTGCCTCGTGGAGCTGGGCCCTGGCTGAACCACAGCTCCCTGTCAGCCCTCCTGGCTGAACTGTACTGAACTCACTCCTTCTACTCAACTGAACCCTGAACTAAGATGGTGCCCACCTTATATACCTCCCTCTCTGTGTATGAGCCCAGGTGACTTGCAACCAATGGGCTCCTACCTATGCCCAGAAACCCAACCCCTATCTGCTCCTACATCACTGGGTTTCCCCCCCCCTCCCCATTCCAGCCAGGGACAGATTCTGTCGTGCCTGCATTTCTGTCTAATGGGAGCACCGTTGAACTGTCCCTCGGAAATGGTGTGTGTGTGATGCATGCAGCTAAACGAGCCCTGGTCCACACTCTATCCTTACCCGGGAGTGGAATACCACACCTCTGGCAGAGGTGCTATACCCCTGTAGCGGCCGAACCCTCGGGGCGCTACACATGCACATTTGTGGCCTGCTGGAGGTCATTTTGCAGGGCTCTGGCAGTGCTCCTCCTGTTCCTCCTTGCACAAAGGCGGAGGTAGAGGTCCTGCTGCTGGGTTGTTGCCCTCCTACGGCCCCCTCCACATCTCCTAGTGTACTGGCCTGTCTCCTGGTAGCGCCTCCAGCCTCTGGACAGTACTCAGACAGACACAGCAAACCTTCTTGCCACAGTTCGCATTGATGTGCCATCCTGGATGAGCTGCACTGACTGAGCAACTTCTGTGTGTTGTAGAGTCTGTTTCATGCTACTACGAGTGTGAAAACACAACCAACATTCAAAAGTGACCAAAACATCAGCCAGAAAGCATTGGTACGGAGATGTGGTCTGTGGTCCCCACCTGCAGAACCACTCCTTTATTGAGTGTGTCTTGATAATTGGCAATAATTTCCATCTATTGTCTATTCCATTTGCACAACAGCATGTGAAATTGATTGTCAATCAGTGTTGCTTCCTAAGTGGACAGTTTGATTTCACAGAAGTTTGACCTACTTGGAGTTATATTCTGTTTAAGTGTTCCCTTTATTTTTTTGAGCAGTGTATATTTTTTCTCCTGGCAGGCAGAGTCCACAAAATATTTTTTTGTGCCGCAAATGTGATACTCTGCTAAAAGCCACCTACTACATTAGTGGCATTGAAGTTCAGCTGTTTTCAGAGTAAAAAAATATTTTTTGTCATGCTAGCCAGAGTCCACAAAAGATTTTTTTTGTGTCACAAACATGTTACACTCTGCTATAAGCCACCTATTCCTTTAGTGGCAGTGAAATTCAACTCCATGCAGAGTAAAAAAATATATTTTTTACTGTGACTAACGTGATACAGGAGGCTAGATCTGAGTTTGAAATATCTTGGAGCATAAATTCTATGTTATACAGGCCTCATCCACAGTCAAAAAATACTTTCTTCGATTTTTAACGTTATACAGCAGGGGATATCTCAGTTTGAATTAGTTTCAAACAATTAGACTGTCGCCTACCGTGAAAACCTTGAAAAGGAAGCTGAAGAACCACTTCTTGTGACAAGCGTACAATCTACGGTAAGCCCCGCTCCAGCATACCGCTGCACGACTAGTTGTACCCTTACCTACTGCACCCTCACCCATCCCTTGTACATTGCTTGTGCACCTTCGCAGGCAGGGTCCTCTCTGCTCTTGGTTGAGATACAAGCACATGACCAAATCTAGCAAAAATGCTGCAGCAAACAACTTATTCTGAAATAGAATATACAGTATATGATTAACATAAATAATTAAATACATTGTAGAAAACGTCAGATCTCTTAACTGCATAATTTACTTATTTATAAAAGCTATGTTACATTTTTACATGTATAACTGTTATCTATATAGTGGTAATGCATTTCAAAATTAATATATTTCATTTTTGAATATCTCTTCTGAGAAGTTTCATCTACTTTCCAGCCATGGTACTTGCATTTATACATTCATTCCAATTTGTTACTATTTTGTTTGCTACTAGTAACATATACTTCCCAACTGGCACTCAACGTTTGGTTGACATCTTGGAAGGTTTATCTCCTTTACTTTTTACCAAATCAAGTGGTTATCTGTAGCATAGGTCAATAACAGATCAGTGGATGTCTAAAACCTGGCACTCCCAACAAACAGATATTTTCTGCTCCAGTGGAGACTGGATGTAAGAAATGTACTGAGCCGGGACAGTGCAGATCTATACTTTGTTTAGTGTCTCCTCCAGAGTACTGCACCTTATCTTCTATTTAAATAAATAGAACATATAGTGCAGTATCCAGGAGCAGACAATAATCAGTGAATGAAGCCTTGTTGTTCAGGCTTGGTACAATTTTTACATCCAGTCACCCGTGGAAAAGATTACAGCTGATCAGATGGGCTGCCCAATGCCAGAACTCCACTAATCTGATATTGCTGATATTGATAAACAATTCCAGGCATAAGTCATAGATATGTTAATTCATTATGACTCCTTTTGTGGCTGATATATTTGAGCTAATATTGCTTACTAAGAACCTCATATAGCTACAATTCATTTCTACTCAACTGAGATCTTACCATCACTAACTGGGAAGTATGGGTTCTTCATGTATAACATGTAAGGGTTCTATATGCATAGCGTAACTTGAAGGTTTCCCACATAGGTCTAGTAAAATCAGGACTTTACTCTGTATAGTGCTTATTGAGATTAGTAGTTCCAGCTTGGACTTCACCTTTTTCATCCTTTAAACTAAAAACCTGCTAGAATTGACGTCAACATTTTAAAGTTAGAAATGTTCACCTTAATATTTAAATAATTAAATCTTTTGAGAGGCATTTCATTTATATTATATCAATTATTTACAAGACAGAAAATTTTGTACTTTATTGCCATGTCCATTGGCTAAAAGTATATGCCAAATAAAATGCTAAGATTGTGGGGTACATTGTATAGATCGTGTGACTGAATTGATTTTAAAAGGTGGGCAGGATTGCTAAATAATGTGCTTAGCGCCTTTACAATCCTAAAATTTACTCTGTGGGGTTCTGAATGCAATTTAAGTGGGTTTCATTTTCCATTCAAGAGACCCATACTTGTCCAGTAATTGCTATTAAGTGTCTACATCCTGTTATTTGAAAGTGCATTTGCACTTGCTTTTCCTTTCCCGCGACTGAGATCTCTGTGTGGGAGTGATATCCTAGTGTTTAGTTCAAGCTTTGAAAGCAATACAATGGAGAAATAAATGCCTATACAAAAGGAGTTTCTATGTTCTAGCATGTCTTGCTGCCCCTTACTTATAATTGCTTAAAAAATCTTCAACACTTTTATATGGAAAACAAAATAAAAAATATAAAATGCAATAAAATTAATGCACAATTAAAAATTGGAGTGTCAAAGATAAGTTACCAATGAAATCATTAAATACATTTCATTATGTTATTGATTAGAAAATATATTTTGTATACATCATTGCTTTTCAGTTGTTAAAAAGAAATGAAGTTTCTGATATTCCGAGACCTGTCATGTTATCATGATATTCTAAATTTCTAGAATATTTACCTTGATCATAATTTTTTTTTCATCTTATAACAGTGTTGTAAATATAAATAGCACATAAGGGATAGAGTTGCAAAGGCAACCTTGTGAAGCTTAAAGCACAATCATCTTTTTAATTTTTTGTTCATAAATCAATACTTTATGTGAAAATTAGAAACTTTGTAATATATATTATCAGATAAATCTACTTCTTTCTCTTTCAGGACAGGGTGGTCACTTACAAAATTCTCAATTCATGGGTAAAATCTGTATTCAGTGAAGGTAGACTTTTCCATTACTGAGATATGAGGTAGCAGCTGCTATTGATATTAGATTCTACATAGATGGGAGGAGGAGGAGGAGCTCTGCGTTTAGCGCCTTACTTACCTCTGCATAAAATCTTATAAGTAGCAACTCTCAAACTCAGTAATGTCTTCACAGATTAGATATTTTATCTGTGAATTGAAAAATTTTGAAAATGAATGCTCAGTTCTGGAGCTGAAAGAACCAAAGTTTCTTATATTCATGTGTATTATTGATTTCTGAAATAAAAACTAAAACAACAGTTACTCTTTATGATAGTTACACTCACCCTTCACTTACTCGCTCACTCACTCACTCACTCACTCACTCACTCACTCGGTCTTACATATGCTATGAAAATGCAGATGGAATATTATCTGATAGAGGTGATAAGGCAGCTATAACCAGAAAAGGTTGTCATGAACAGGCGCTATCTAATTAACTTATGGACAAAAGACTTTAAAGAATAACCATCATTTTAGCTTTGATACTGTATACAGATTTTTTTTCTGTGTCACCATGTTATTTACAAGACAAGATTTTCATTTTCATTTGTTTTATTCATTTATCGTGTCTCTCTCTCATTTGATTCAAGGTAAATATTTAGGTTGGTTACATATAGTTTTTCTTTAATCATATCTTTAAAATTGTCCATGTTTTTCAATTGTGCTGAGCTAATTTTTGATCTGTGTGTCAATCTTTACAATCGCTGCTACATCCATTATTTTTGTAAAAAATAAAAATGTGTTTGTTATGAGACTGAGCTCAACTCTGTTGTACTATGTTAGTAGGAATCACACATAGCTCTACAGTGAAATCAGGAGAGCAGACTGTCACTCATTACATGTCTCACACTGGCAACTCACCTTTTCATTAAATCCCTTCACGCCAAGGCCTTTTTTCCATTTTTTTCACATTTATTCTTTCCTCAGTTTCTTAACTTTTTTATTTTTCCATCAATATAGCCATATGAGATCTATTTTTTGTGGGACAAATTGTACTGTTGAACACCATTCATTCTACCACATTGTGTATAGGGAAATGGGGCATTGATGAGTGATTTATGTCACTGATCAGCGCTCGGTCGCTGCAGGACGCATGAAAAAAAAAACTGTGAAAAATCGAGTGATCAAGTACTGATCTGGTTTTTATTTTTAGATTCTGTCTCTCACAGTTGAAGTGTACCCACGATAAAAATTAACACCTATCCAATCTTTGTAGGTGGGAAAACTTGCAAAATCGGCAGTGCATCAAAACTTGTTTTCCCCACTGAATATGCCCATAGAGACTGCTAGGAGGGTTAATTCTACTGACAGATTACTTTTAATAAAAAAGAATTAAAAAATTTGGTCCAAGACTGATACTTGTGATTCCCACTGCCGAATTTACCTTATCTAGAGAGTGTATGATTTCCATCTTGTCTTGATTTGTGAATAAAAAACTATTCTAACGACCAGCAGTTGACATAACCCATTGAATGTCAAGATAGTTAAAATCTCCCATAATAAAAATTACCTGCATTTAAATTCTGCCTGTTCAGTCATGTTAGGAGCTTATAGCAAACTCTAACTAGTAGTTTACCATTAGTAGATATTTACCCACAACAACCATTATCACAGCCATCCTCTCCCTCAGTGGAGCACTTTACAAAAATATGGATAAGGTCACACAAGGTGAGGGAAGGGTTAAGTGTACAACGATGGGAAGAGGGGGAAGGGAGCCCAACAACTAGGGAAGGGGGGAGTGGAGACCCCCTAGGCAGATCTAATATCACCCTACCTACCCTATTGTCCCTATATAGGTTCTGCACATATCGCCGAGCAGGAACCTTATCCCTGACTGTCCGTAGAGCTAGGCCCTAGATAGATAAGAGATGCGGTGAGCACTAGACAGGCCCCACTACAAACTAAAGACAATGAGGTAAACAAAGAAGGGGATACACTTAGCTTAAGCAGACACGAGAGCGGTAACGCCAACTGTCCTCCAAGGGCACCAAAGATGAGGCTAGCCTACTTCCAGTACTCCAAGTCTGCACAGAGGTACATGGAACTATCACCAGCGACTCCCTGGAGAAACTGAGAGTTTTTAACTACCAAGCAAGGGTGTGTCAATCAGCAGCAGAAGGTGGAGGTCGCTGCTAGGTCCTAAAGGAAGGAGAATAACTATACTACAGAGATGAGAGGATCACAAAGGTGTCTGAAATGCCAAGTGCAGTGACCTTCTACAGCCGGATCCAGAGCAACTGTCTGTTACACCTGACACACAAGTGACAGATAATCAATGAATGAGAATGATTAATTCGAAAGTAATCCATTAATCTTGTTATTATAACTTTTCATCTATACTTTCCCCAGGATCCAGCTACACTTTAGTCAAGCTTTCCACCCTTGTGCTCTGTTCTACAGCAACAAAAACAACAGAGCGCTGTATATATAATAACATGGTGTGGTAAAGCGACTTGCTCAGCTCTCCAGAGACAGACACAAAACACGGTTCGGGTTAACTTCTTGCTAGTTTATTGTGGCATAAATTCCAGCAGCGTCCCATAAAAATAAACAGGCCCTCTCGGGGATAACGGGAAAACAAAAGATAAAGTATAATAGAGTCTATTAGGAAGCGAGGCTTTGCCCGCTCCAGGTAGCACAGTGAAGTCTCACCAACACCAGTCCTCTGGAGTTGCTCTCTGGCTTTACCAAACACAGCCTGGAGACAAAACAGTGCCTGAGCATTTAAACTTGCTTAGCCACACCCTGAGGGGAGGAAGTGTGAATGGCTTCCCACCCTCTTTAACATTCGCAAAAAACACACCCTTTAAGTGAGTTATCCCCCAGCCTATAACATGCTGGCAGAAAGTTTGTAGGTTCCAGTTCACACAGGCTAGCAGCCGGAGTGACACATACCTCCCCTCGTATATCACACCAGTGACTCTGTCACACATGGACACCCATTGTGCCCAACATATCTCACTGTCTTAAAATGTGGTCCTTTGGGTAACACCACAGTGAACTGTATCACACGCTATTCTATCAATCAATTATGAAGGAATATCCTAACAGTGAAAAGAGTCTTAAAAGCATTCAAAGTACAATACAGAAACAGATATGCAGTGTGATGTATGTTCTAAAAATATGATTTACTATCTCATTAAGTATTACTCTGAAACTTCAAGTATAATAATATAATATGTTTTTATAACAGAATAGGTGAGTCTGTTAAGATTTTCCATTTGTTGCACTGTTGTAGAAAGTTTATATAAGATACTGACAGGCCATATTACACTTTTTATGAGAGACACCTTTCATCCAAAGAATCTGCTTGATAGCTTGGCGTTCTCCCGGTATCTGGGTATCATAAGAATGTGTGACAGCCACAATGATGACACAAATCATTTTCAGTGACAGGCAATCTCTTTCAAAGAGGGCATGTACAGCACACATTACAGGAGAAAATAAAAAGTTAGTGTTGCTGAGCACATCTAAAACTACAATATGTGCTACATCGCAGGCAATTAAATAAATGCTATACTTTAGACATTGTTTTGCTATATGCTGGCATAACAGTTTTAGAAATATTTTATTTGTACATTTAGAATTTTGAATTCACCTTAAATTGTAGTATTATATTTTAGTTACACAAAATATATAAAATGCAAAAAAAATAGATTTTTATACTTTTCGGCATTAACCTTAGCTTGTAGAAGGGTAGTTTATTTTGGCAATGAAATGATGATAACAGTGCTCTGTGTTTTTCCATGTTTTCTCATTATGATCATGGAAACTTTATGATATATACATTATAGGAATATAAATAAACATTTTTCATGAGGGTGAAATGCAGGGTTGAAATTAAGGGGAATGTGTCAGCAAGATTTTGCTATTTAATCCGACAGCTGCATGATATATGGGGCAAAGAGCCTAATTCCAGTGATATCTCACCTACTGGACTGCTTGGTGTAGTTTTGATAGAATCCATGTTTTCTCTGCTGTAGATGTAGCAGTGGTCAGAATGCTGATCTGTGTATAGCCCCTGACACATCACTGGTGGCAGCATCCTGTGTATATGTACAAAGCTGCCAATCAATGGTTAGGGCTGGGTGACACAGCTTAAAGAGAACCTGTCATCAGAAAAAAATTCTATTAACCTGCAAATATGTGGTTAATCTGCACCTTAATAACATTATTAAACAGTCCAGCGCCCACACTTAGCCAAATGCTGCTGGGAGAAAATGAACTTTATTTCCCCCCCCAGGGGGCGTTCTCGTTTCAGTTACAAGGGTGACGCTGGTACAGTCACCGATCTGAGTATACAGACGGGCAGCTGTAAGTGCGCCCCCAGGCCCTGACTGACACGGACTCTGCATTGGGACCGGCTGTCATTCAGTGCCAGGGGCGCGATTATAGACTCTGCTCTGTATTCTCAGAGTGGTGACTGAACCAGCCCCGGCACCACCCCTGTGACTGAAACCAGAACATTACCGAGAGGAATAAAATTCATTTTCTTCTGGCAGCTTTCAGCTAAGTGCAGGCACCACTGCAGATCAACTCCATATTTGTAGGTTAATATAATTTTTTTCTGGTGACAGGTTCCCTTTAACTGATCAGACTTTAATGTGACACCTGAAAACCATAAAACACTGATTGTATTAAAACTACAGCAAGCTGCAGAGCAAGTCGCACATCATTGGAATCAAGCTTTCTAACCCTATATTATACTGCTCTCAGTTTACATAGCAAAAGCCTGCTGACAGATTCCCTTTAAAATGAAAAAGTACTTGTTACTACAGTGAATTTTCGGAATAAATGTAATGTTTGCATACATGAGGAGCAGGGCCGGCTCCAGGTTTTCTTGGCCCATGGGCAAAAGAGTCTCAGTCCTTTAACACAAGCTGTCCCCTCTTCCTTCATATATGCAGACATGCACGCACACACACAGTACGCAGATATGCACGCACACACACAGTACGCAGATATGCACGCACACACACAGTACGCAAATATGCACGCACACACACAGTACGCAGATATGCACATACAGTATGCAGATATGCATGCACACACACAGTATGCAGATATGCATGCACACACACAGTACGCAAATATGCACGCACACACACAGTACGCAGATATGCACATACAGTATGCAGATATGCATGCACACACACAGTACGCAGATATGCATGCACACACACAGTACGCAAATATGCATGCACACACACAGTACGCAGATATGCACATACAGTATGCAGATATGCATGCACACACACAGTACGCAGATATGCATGCACACACACAGTACGCAAATATGCATGCACACACACAGTATGCAGATATGCACGCACACACACAGTACGCAGATATGCACGCACACACACAGTACGCAGATATGCACGCACACACAGTATGCAGATATGCATGCAGGCACACATACACACATGCACATGGTACACAGATATGCGCACATATAATACGTAGACACACACATACACAAACATATACACATACAGACATGCATACATATTTGAAAACAAATTCTTAAAAACATTTATAAAACGGACATAAATATATATACACAGTCATACATACTGACATACACAGACATTTACATCATACACACACACATTAGAAATATTTTTAATATGGGGATTGGGAAAGCTGGCAACAAGCCTCGCTCAACTGCCCCCGGTCGGCTCTCCAATCGAGCTCCTCTGCCATGTGGCTGTGCAGGGCTGCCGGTGTATCACAGACATAGGGCTTTGGACCATCAGAGAGGGGCCCACTCACTGTCAGGGCCCGGGCTGCTCCCCCTCATCTGTGCAGGATCACCGGCGTGTCACAGACATAGGGCTCTGGGCCATCAGAGGGGCCCACTTGCTGTTGGGGCCCAGGCTGCTCCCCCTCATCTGTGCAGGGCCACCGGTGTGTCACAGACAGGGGGCTCTGGAACATCAGAGGGACCCACTCACTGTTGGGGCCCAGACTGCTCCCCCTCATCTGTGCAGGGCTTCCGGCGTGTCACAGACATAGGGCTCTGGACCATCAGAGAGGGGCCCACTCACTGTCAAGGCCCTGGCTGCTCCCCCTCATCTGTGCAGGGCCACCGGAGTGTCACAGACATAGGGCTCTGGACAATCAGAAGGGCCCACTCGCTGTTGGGGCCCAGGCTGTCTCCCCTCATCTGTGCAGGGCTGCAGGCATGTCACAGACATGGGGCCCTGGATGATCAGGGGGGCCCACTCACCGTTGGGGCCCAGGCTGCTCCCCCCGCATCTGTTCAGGACCTCTGGCAGTGTTTGATTGCCGGCACTTCAGACATGGCGGTGCGCTGTGAGGCTGTGTCTGCTTCCAATGTCGCGACAGGGGCGACACACAAGCAAAATTAAAGGGGCAGTGTCGCCCCTGCTGTGTCATTAGTACCAGACACAGCCGCACAGCGCCCTGCACGCAGCTATGTCTGGTAAAGTGCCGGCAATCAAGCAGTGACAGCGGTCTTGGCTGCACAGATGCCGGGGGAGCAGCCCAGGCCCCAACAGCGAGTGGGCCCCTCTGATGGTCCAGGGCCACAGCACTTGCCCGGGTACGCCGGCTGCTGACGCCGGCCCTGATGAGGAGTAACACTATTTTTGCTCGTTTTATCACACATTTTTCAGTCTTTAGCTATCTGCTCTTACTTCTCTCATACACAACAAATGAGGCGAAAACATGGGGAATCCCAAAAGTCCACCCACAAATTAGAAAAAAAAAAAAACAGGCTAGCACATAAAGTAGGGTATAACAAGGGCATGGGCACATATAGAATAATTCATAGAATCATAGAATCATAGAATGGTAGAGTTGGAAGGGACCTCCTGGGTCATCTGGTCCAACCCCCTGCTCAAAGCAGGATTCACTAAATCATCTCAGACAGATGTCTGTCCAGCCTCTGTTTGAAGACGTCCATTGAAGTGGAACTCACCACCTCTCGTGGCAGCCTGTTCCACTCATTAATCACCCTAACTGTCAAAAAGTTTTTTCTAATATCTAATCTGTGTCTCCTCCCATTTAGTTTCATCCCATTGCTTCTAGTCTTTCCTTGTGCAAAAGAGAATAAAGATGATCCTTCTACAATGTGACAGCCCTTGACATATTTGTAGACAGCTATTAAGTCTCCTCTCAGTCTTCTTTTTTGCAAGCTAAACATTCCCAAATCCTGCAACCGTTCCTCATAGGACATGGTTTGCAGACCAGTCACCATTCTGGTCGCTCTTCTCTGAACTTGCTCCAGTTTGTCTATGTCTTTTTTAAAATGTGGTGCCCAAAACTGTACACAGTATTCCAGATGAGGTCTGACCAAAGAGGAGTAAAGACCAATAATGACTTCACGTGATCTAGACTGTATGCTTCTGTTAATACATCCCAGAATTGTATTTGCCTTTTTTGCTGCTGCATCACACTGTTGACTCATGTTCAGTCTATGATCTATTAGTATACCTAAGTCTTTTTCACATGTACTGTTGCTTAGCTCTATTCCTCCCATTCTGTATATGCTTTTTTCATTTTTATTGCCCAGATGTAGTACTTTGCATTTTTCCCTGTTAAAAACCATTCTGTTGGTTGTTAATTAATTGGGTGCAAAAAAGTGAAAAAGAAACAAAACTAGACAAAAAATAGGCTCAAAGGCAATGATTAATTGGGGTCATAGAATATGAAAAAAACTGGGACATTTTGTCCTTTGTATCTGATTCTACATAATGAAAACCATGCATGATAATGAGGGACCATTATTTTTGCTATGGGGCTCCTAGTCTGCTTTCTACAATGCAACTCTCGCATCAGCTATTGACGAGGTCGCCCCTCTCGTGAATGGCAGAGTGTGTTGAATCAATAGACAACCCTGGCATAATACCCTCATGAAAAAGCTTCGGCAAGAGTCCAGGGTCGCTGAGCGGCATTGGAAGAAAACACATTTGCAAGTTGACTTCACTACATTCAACAAGCAACACTTGCATTCAAATCAGCCCTCACCTCTTCTAAACAGGCCTACTTCACAAACCTCATATCTCTCTTTTGCTACAACCCTAAACAGTTATTCAACACTTTTAACTCCCCCCTCAGCCCACCACTGCCCCCTCGGACCTCACTCATCTCTGCTGAGGAGTTTGCCACACACTTCAAAAATAAAATCAACCAAACAAGGCAGGTCTTTATTGTTCAATCACCAAAACCCTTCTGTGTACTAGACCAATGCCGTTCCCCCTTAAACTCACTCCTCAACATCACTGAAGGAGAGCTCACTGGTCTCCTCTCCAAATCTCACCACTTGTGCACTTGAGCCCATCCCAACCCACCTCCTCCCCAACCACACCATCACACTTATCCCATCCCTAACCCATCTCTTCAACCTATCATTAACTTCTGGTACCTTCCCTTCTGCTTTCAAACACGCCACAATCACGTCTGTCCTCAAAAAGCCTTCCCTTGACCCGACCGCATTGTCCAACTATCGTCCCATATCCCTGTTGCCATTTGCCTCTAAATTCCTTGAGCAGTATGTCCACGCTGTACTTTCCTGCCATCTCTCATCTAACTCGCTCTTTGACAACCTACAATCTGGCTTTCATCCCCATCAATCCACTGAAACTGCCCTGACCAAAATTACTAATGACTTACATACAGCCAAAGCTAACAGACAATTCTCTATACTCCTCCTTCTAGACCTGTCCACTGCCTTTGACACAGTTGATCACTGCCTACTACTACAGATCCTCTCGTTCTTTGGCATCAAAGACCTTGCCCTCTCCTGGGTCACCTCATACACACGTGGTCAAAATTGTTGGTACCCCTTGGTTAATGAAAGAAAAACCCACAATGGTCACAGAAATAACTTTAATCTGACAAAAGTAATAATAAATTAAAAATCTTTGATAATGAACAAATTAAAGTCAGACATTGCTTTTCAACACTGCTTCCATAGAAGGTCTGCAGAGGGCCTAGAAATTGCCCATATCGATGGGAACAGTGCTCAAATGACATGGGGACAGCATGGGGAAGACCCCTGGAAGCATTTCTGACTCCCAGGTCACTTCTGTCAACAACGTTGTCAGAGGTATTACGCCACTTTTATGGACTCACAATAAAACATACCAAAACGAAACCAAAATGGATTTTCCTGGGAAATATGTTAAGGAACATCCTTTCCATGACATGTACAATGTATATAAAGCAAAATAAATAACCAAAAACAAAAATACTCCTCCACACCTTGGGCTATGTTCACACGTAGAGTTTTTGATGCGTTTTTGCACTTTTGCATTGCTTTCAACCAAAACAAATGCATTCACCAGGAAATTTCATTTTAACATTTTACAACCTTATCTGGCCATGTGGTGTGTGACACATGCATACAGTGCTGAAAAGTCATGGGAACAGTGTGGGGAAGACCTCTGGAAGCATCTCTGACTGCCTAAAAGTGTGGCCATCATAATTGATCCTTTGCGCATGCGAAGATGCCTCCCGCCATGAATCTGTCATTGCAGACTTGCAGCAATCACCGTCCACATCCTTGTCCCACTGCAGCATTCAGTTGTCCCTACCCCATTTCTTGGAATGCAAGCGCAAGTATGCAGGCAGCCAGCCACCCACCCACCCACAGGCTGCAATACTATATATACTGCCAAATTTTTGACAGCTTCTTGCACTTGAAATGTAGCCTTTTAGGCTCGTGGAGGCAGAAGCTTTTCATAACCTCATGCCGGCGGCAGCCAGGTGTGCATACTCGGTCCCCAGCCGCCACTATATTTCCCGGTATCGCCTCCTCCTTCCACAAGCACGGGTCCCACAACATTACCCGTGCCCTCCCCAGTGCACTTACTGGGAAGGACCACCTAACCACAAACACGTGGACAGGTGAATGTTGCCAGGGATGGTATGGAGCCAGTCCACAACTTTTTTTGCTGACAGTTGTATTTAGCTCGGTGAAAGGACTGGCATAAAGGGAAACCCTATCTACCCTGCATGTCATTTCTCACAGGAAGTCCTGTAATGCAGCTTGTTGCAGAAGCAATGGCAGCCCGTCCAACATCAACTCGCCATTGTCGGTGGTGCTTTGACACACACACATCTTTCTTTGCGCATTTGATTTCTTGAATACAGAGTTGGACAATGGCCTGATCTATAATGCGGTTTGAGAAATAACATGCATAAGCATGGCCAATCCACATTAAAAAAATCAGCCATAGAGAGTCCGGGAAGCTTCCCCCACACTTTTCTTAGCCATGGCTGCTTTTCGGCAGGGTAGGACGGGTCCACCAGAGAACCAGAGACTCCTCCGGTGGGCCCTGGCTTCTCCTTCAGGAGAGTTCATAGTGCTGAGGTGAGGCCATGATAATGATAGAGGCCATCAACTGCTTAGTTTTCTGTTACTTCGAATGCAAGTGCAAGTATGCAGCCAGCCACCCACCCACAGGCCGCAACACTAAACTGCCAGATTTCTGGGCAGCTTTTTGCACTTGAAATATGGCCTTTTAAGCTCGTGGAGGCAGAAGCTTTTCACAACCTCTTGCCGGCGGCGGCCGGTTGTCCATACTCGGTCCCCAGACGCCACTATATTTCCCGGTATTGCCTCCTCCTTCCACAAGCACGGGTCCCACAACATTACCCGTGCCCTCCCCAGTGCACTTACTGGGAAGGACCGCCTAACCACAAACTCGTGGACAGGTGACTATGGCCAGGGATGGTACGGAGCCAGTCCACAACTTTTTTTTCTGACAGTTGTATTTAGCTCGGTGAAAGGACTGGCATAGAGGGAAACCCTATCTACCCTGCGTGTCATTTCTCACAGGAAGTCCTGTAAAGCTGCTTTCACTTGAAATGTGGGCTTTTAGGCTCGTGGAGGCGGAAGCTTTTCACAACCACATGCCTCATGCCTCGTGTCCATACTTGGTCCCCAACCGTCACTATTTCTCCCAGTGTTGTCACCGTCTTCTATAAGCGTGGGTCCCTGAACATTACTGCTGGTACTTTTCTGTGGGAATTTTCTTGCCTCCTACGAGACTGGAATATTTCCAGCAAACTATGGTATGACGCCATGGCATTAGCACTGCCCCCAGTACCTGTAGAGAAGCCATCCCCAATTTCCTTCTCAGGAATTTTATTTGGTAGACTGAGTGGCTGCCCAAATACATTTTCTCACAAAGGAGCTGAAGATAGAGTGGCAGTAGGTGCAAGTTTCTCCAGCCTGTTAGATATTAGAGAGTAAACAGCAGCACATTGGATCAGTGGTTAGCACTGAAGACTTGCAGCGCTGGGATCCTGGGTTAGAAATCCCAGCAAGGACAACATCTGCAAGGACTTTGTATGTTCTCCCCGTATTTGTGTGTGTTTCCTCCTCAGTAAAAAAGCACCAATAGAGTGTCCGGGAACCTTTCCCCACATTTTTCTTAGCCAGGACTGCTTCTTGGCAGGGTTGGACGGTCCCACCAGAGAATCTGGTGCCTTGGCTTCTACCTCAGGAGAGTTCATGATAGCGCTAACTTTGCAGCTGTTATGGGGCTCTTGAGCGGGGGAGAAAGGTTAGCCCTCAGAATCAAATCTTCTTGTGGGCACAATGTTTTTCAATCTGAAACAGCTTCTCAGTGGGAGTTGTATTTCACCACAGTCATATTCTTTAGCTCGGTGAAAGGACTGGCATAGAGGGAAACCGTATTTACCCCGGCTGTCATTTCTCCGTCACCAGGTTCAGCCCATTGTCACACATGACCATGCCTGGCTGTATGTTCAGCGGTGAGAGACACAGATCAGGCTGCTGTGTTACAGCTTTCAATAACTCTGCAGCGCTGGGCAGTTTGTCAATTAAGCATTAAGCATGTTATCTTCAGCACAGCCTGTTGCCGCTTGGCCAAGGCAGTGCTGCAGTGCTGTCAGCTTGTGACTGATGTGGTCATTTCGGAGATGGAGGAGGTGCATGAGCTGAACATGTGATTACATAGTTGTTAAATTGGTGACGCTGTTTTTTATACTAAAGAAAGATCCTATTGTTTTGTTTTTTTTACGTTTTTTTTTAAGACAAATGCATTCACCGGTAAATGTCATTTTAACATTTTACAACCTTATGTGGCAATGTGGTGTGTGATACATCATCAGACACATACTGTTTTATTTATGATTGAGGGCCTCTGAAAGTCATAAAGCCTATTTTTATAGGAACATCAGACTGCCCTTACTATTCTTAAAAGGCCAGCAGTCGGCCCTAGGTATTGTTAGAGAGCCATCAGCCGGCTATGCTTTGTTGTTCCCGTTATTAACAAGTGGGTCTCCTATACTGTTACTGCGTATCCAGTGACTGCAAGGGCTGCAAAAATTTGGACGCAACCCAATACCCCTTTGAAGAGACATAGAGGAGGGTCTCAGTAAAAAAAATGTTCCCTTTATAAAGGAGTGGGTCTCCTATAGTGGTAATGTCCATTCTGTGACTGCAAGTGCTGCCAAATTTTGGGAAAAACCACACTAAGAATTTAAAGACACATAGAGCAAGGCCACAGTAACAAGGTACGACATGTTCCCATTAGAAAGGAGAGAGTCTGCTATACAGTTATAGGGTATGCAGTGAGTCCAACGGCTGACCGATTTTAGGAAAATCCACACTAAAAATTTAAAGACACACGGAGCAGGGCCACAGTAATGACAAATTCCCAATAGAAAGGAGAGAGTCTCCCACAGTGTTGGCCTATGCAGTGAATGCAAGGGCTACCAAAAATTTGGAGGCACTTCAATGCCCCTTGGAAGAGACGTGGAGGAGGGCCTAATAAAAAAATGTTCTCATTAGAAAGGAGCGGGCCTCTTATACTTGTAATGCCCATGCACTAAGTGTATGGGCTGACAAACATTTACCCCTGGGGGGTATACATGAACATACAGTATAAAAATTTTTTTTTCGGGCATCATAAACACCCTTTACAAAAATTAGGTGGGTATTGCATCATACCACAGTCACCCTAGTGATATGGTGGCGGAGGATGAGGAGAAGGAGGAGGACAAGCGCAAATAGACAAAATCAAGAAGCGTATACCAACGTGTGGGTGTGAAAAGGTGCATGGGAATACACCTCCCAAGAAAAGACACTGGATTGGAGTTTATGTTACGCTGCTATCATTCGGTGGTGTTGAAAAGTCTGGCACAATCCAGCCCTTGTTCATTTTTATAAGAGTCAGCCTGTCAGCATTTTCAGTTGACAGGCGGATGCGCTTATCAGTTATAATTCCACCAGCGGCACTAAAAACCTGCTCTGATAAAACACTGGCGGCAGGGCAGGCTAGGACCTCCAAGGCATAGAGAGCCAGTTCATTCCACGTATCCAGCTTGGAAACCCAATAATTATAAGGCACAGCGGGATCACGGAGGACATTGGTACGGACGGCAAAGTACTGCCTCAGCATCTTCCCAAACTTTGCACTCCTTCTGAGACTACCCCGCGCCTCAGGGCCTGTCCGATGGGAGGGTCTGAGAAAACTCTCCCAGAACTTTGACAGTGTTCCCCTGCCTCTGCTGGATTGAAGTTGTGTCTCTCTCGCCTGTACTCCTTGGTTGTCCAATCAAGTGTGCCCTCTGCCGCCAGCGTTTTCAGATGGGAATTTTTTTAATAGTTCCACAACAAGAGCCTTCTGGTACAGCCCCATTTTTGTAGACCTGTCCATTCTTGTAGCGTGGGTCTAGAAGTGTCACCAGCCAGTAATGACTGTCACCCAAAATTTTGAGAATGCGAGGGTCATGGGTAGTGTTGAGCCACCCCCGTAGTGTTCGAGTTCGGTTCGGTTCGTCGAACACCCGTGTGTTCGCCGAACTGTTCGTCGAACTGTTCGTCAAACACCTTCGAACACCGTTAAAACCAATGGCAGGCAAACAAAAACACATAGAAACACATAGAAAACACCTTCAAAGGTGTCCAAAAGCTGACAAACTGCTCAGAAGACACAACTAACATATGGAAAAGTGACAAGTACATATAGTCATGCGAAAAGAAAAGAGGTGGAGGAGTAAAAGGAGGGGGAGACACAGATATAGGCATGTCATGCCCTTCTAAAATCCAAAAAGTGAGAAGCCGACACGTTCAGTCCGCTCCTGCCCGTGCCACCTCCGTGTCGCCGGGTTTGTGCCAGAGCCGCGGTGAACCCTGACGGCCAGCCCCCCTCTCCCAATACTGGTGCCTGTCCGCTGGTGGGTTGAGCGAGCCCCCCTGTGGTGGAGGCAGCTCTAAGCTTTTTAATTTAAATTGTCTCTCTAATTTGAATAAATACACTTTAAATCCATTTACAAGGATCTATTGGAGGGCAAGTCTCATGCCAGCAGCCGCGTAATTCCAGCTCCAGTAGCGTCCACTAAAGCTGCTGCAGTTAAAAAGCTTTTATAAGGATCGAGCTCGGCTGTCCACTGCAAGGCATCCTACTGCCAGTCCGAGCCCCTATGCCTTGGGGTGCCTCCTGATGCTCTTCACTGAGTATCCCGTGGTCCCGAAGCATTTCCTTTGAAAAAATGAAGTGTCCAAACTACAGGTGGTGTAGCTTGCTTAACAGCCGGGATAATCCGCTGACTAGCAGACCCTGCTACTAGGCACAAAGTATTTCCTGGGCTAGATGCAGTTAAAAATTTGTAATTAGATACTCTCGTTGGATGCTGAGAAAGCATTCCATAGAGTCTCCTGGCACGCCATATATTATTCTCTTAAAAAGCTTGGGGTAGGGGTCTAGGGGACCCTTTTATAGCCAAAATCACGGCCCTGTATCGCAATACGTCACCTAGGCTGAAGATAAATGGAACTGAAGCACCCTGAGGGCTCGGTTGCTACAGAGGTATTGCACCTCACCCAGAGGTGTGATATCTCACTCTCAGGTAAGGATGTAGTGTGGATCAGGACCCGACACCTGCATGCATTACACCACATTGCCGTGGGGCAGGGCGACCAATATGCCCCTGAGATGGGCACGACAGTCCCTGTCCCTGGCTGGAGTGGGGGGAGGGAACACTGAGGAAGGGGAACCCTGTAGTGCAGGAGCAGGGAGGAAGCAGTTCCTGGGTGCATTGAGAAGGGAGTATAAAAGGTGGGCACCATCTTAGTTCAGTGCAGAGAAGTCTGAGCAGAAGTGGCAGGGAGCAGGGGCTCTGCATGAGCTCTGCTCTGGAGGCGGGCCTAGTAACAGAGGCCCAGGCCTGGAAGAGGGAGAAGGAAGGAAGAGAAGCGGAGAAGGCTCCAGGAACGAGTAATGAAGGGATCTCAGGGGTGCGGACGGGCGAGTCGCCACCGCACGCCCGAATCCACCTGCGTGGAGGGGTCAGGCCAAAGGGGGAGACCGGTCCCCGAAACTAGTGGAGGCAGGAAACGACCCTCAGCTAGAAACAGGAGGCTGTGACATTTCATGTGGCGCAGCCCCTCGCTACACCCGCTAGGAAGGCACCACATAGGGTCAGGGAAACTGGCGCCAAGTTTACCAAGAGGAGGCCCGAGGCAGCCGGACAGAAGGGTTGGTAAGAAAGGCCAGACAAAGGACACACAAAGGGGGTCCTGTGAAGCACTCCAAAGTTATCTGGGAGTTGTCTGAGCCCCTCACCTGGTGAGCACAGTACGACGTGGGCAGCCGTTACCTGCAGACGTGGTCTGGATAATAAGAACTGTGAGTAAAGGCCCTGGACTGCATCACTGACTCCGTGTCATTACTGCTGCTGCCCTGCACCATCACCCCCATCCTCCGCATACACTGCCCTGAGGCTATACTCCTCCCGTGGGGAGTTATGCTACGCTCTGCTGCACCCACAACACCAGCCTCAGCGGTCTGCCCTGGAGCGGCGATTCACTCTGACCGCAATCCACGGGTGGCGTAGTCGGACATTTAAACATCAAAACCACATAAATAGTTCCGCCACTGGTTTGACCGCCCTGAGCCACGGAACCGGGTTGCCGCCACGGAGACTACAACCACCAGCATCCACCAAAAAGGGTCCGGCTCCGGGTGTCCCAAGGCCCAGGGGGCGCGTCAGAACATTTTCATCACCTTTCACAATCACCAATGGGACAAGGCAGGGATGTTCTCTGTCCCCTCTCTTATACATCCTAGTGACGGAGCACCTGCTCTCATCAATTCGCCATAACCCCAATATTAGGTGGATTGAGGTGGGAGGCACCGAGTACAAGTGCTATCTATTTGCTGATGATGTCCTAGTATATATCACTCAATCACATATATCCATCCATGCTGTTATGGCTGAAATAGATCACTTTGTTACATGGTCAAATTTTAAAATCAATGCAGCGAAGTCTGAGGCCCTCGATGTCTCCCTCCCCAAATACATATAGGATTCCATCCAGTCCAACTTTCCCTTTGCCTGGCCCTCACAGGGTATCAAATACTTAGGAATTCCTATTCATACAGACCTCTTCCATCTATGTTATCTTAATTTTGGGCCCTTTATTGAACAACTCCATACAGACCACGGTTGGCAATTTAGAACTGTAAGATTCACTACGTGAACCACTGGTGTTTTGTGGAAAAGCACATGCACACTGTGTTCCAAATTATTATGCAAAAAGTGTTTAGGAGTGATAAGGGAAGAATTTGTTTGTTTGTCAGTTAAACTCATTGATGGTGATGTGTGTCAGGGCTCTTTATATCACTGTAAGCAATTGCAGACACCTGTGCTAATTAGTTTGGCAGGTGTGTCCAATGAAAGGCAAGACTACTTAAGAAGGCTGTCTCACATTATTAAGCAGCCTACATTTTCTGCCAAAATGGGAAAGAAAAAGGATGTGTCGGCTGCTGAGAAGCAACAAATTGTGGAGTGTTTAGGTCAAGGCATGACTACAATCAACATTGTGCGATGATCAGGATGAAGTGTCTTGGCAATCAAGAAGTATGTAGCTGATTCACAGTACACACGTGTGCGTGCTGATAAGGGCAAATTGAGGACTCTTTCCTACAGGCAATTACGTCAGGTTGAAAGAGCAGCGGCAAAAAAGCCTTGTCATAGCAGCAGACAAGTTTTTGAAGCTGCTTGTGCCTCCAACGTCCCCCGAACAACAAGATGCAGGGTCCTTCAGAGGTTTGCAGCTGTGCATACGCCATCCTGTCGACCTCCTCTATCCACTTCACACAAGCAGAAACGGCTCCAGTGGGCCAAACATTACATGAAGACTGATTTCAAAACTGTTTTGTTCACGGATGAGTGCCGTGCAGCGCTCGATGGTCCAGATGGATGGAGTGGAGGATGGCTGGTTGATGGACACCCCACGCAAACACGGCTACAGCGCCAACAAGGAGGAGGTGGAGTAATGTTTTGGGCTGGAATCATGGGGAGAGAGATTGTCGGCCCCTTTAGGATCCCTGAAGGCGCTAAAGATGAACTCCATAATGTATGTGGATTTTCTCAAACAGCACTTCCTGCCATGGTTCAAGAAGAAGAACCGTGTATTTCACAGCAAGATCATTTTTCTGCATGATAATGCACCATCTCATGCTGCACATAAAACATCTGCATCTCTGGCTGATATGGGCATAAAAGGGGACAAACTTATGGTGTGACCCCCATGCTCCCCTGACCTCTACCCCATTCAGAACCTTTGGAGCATCATTAAAAGGAGTGTCTATGATGGCGGGAGGCAGTTCACATCTAAGCAACAGCTCTGGGAGGGTATTCTGTCCTCATGCAAAACAACTGAAGCAGAAACCATCCAAAACCTGACAAATTCAATGGACGAGAGAGTTCAGAAGCTCTTTTCGAACAAGGGGTCCTATGTGAAAATGTAACATCACCTAGAATAAAGTTTTGAGTTGAAAACTGTTTGATTTCAGTTTCTAACAACCTGCTAATGCTTATAATTTCAAAAATGACCATTTTTTTGGTCTTTATTAAAATGAAAAGGTTGATCGAAAAGTTTGGGGGATCTAAGAGTGTGGCAACCCAGTAGTCATGATTACTTCGAATTCTGACAATATGAGGGTCATGCTGCAGGTAGTGCAGCAAGAAGGCACTTATGTGTCTTGCGCATCTCGGAGCCCCAAAATTATTTTCCGGGCTAGATGCAGCTAAAAATTATTATTAATTTTAAATCTGGTGAAGCTTTAGTATAGATGGCCTAATAGGATCAGTGCTGCACACTGCTACAAAGCCCAAATTATTTTCCAGTCAAGATACAGATAAACATGATTAGTAATTTTAAATCTGGTGGAGCTTATTATAGATGGCCTAATAGAATCAGTGCTGCACACTGCTACAAAGCCCAAATTATTTTCCAGCCAAGATACAGATAAACATGATTAGTAATTTGAAAGCTTAAAACGGTTGGTAGGGTGATTTTAACCAATCATCAAGCTTTTACTCTCCCCAGGATGACACAGGGGTAGAAAAGTCGTTTCGGATCCATGATTTGTTCATCTTTATGAACGTGAGTCTGTCTACATTATCAGTGGAGAGCCGCGTGCGCTTATCTTTCAGCACACCACCAGCAGCGCTGAACACACGTTCAGACAGAACGCTGGCTGCGGGGCATGACAAGATCTCCAAGGCGTAAGTGGCTAGCTCCGGCCATTTATCCAGATTGGAAGCCCAAAAAGAGCAAGGGTCCAGTGACACAGTCGTGGCTTCAATGTTTACTTGGAGATACTCCTGTACCATCGTCTCTAGGCGTTGACTATGTGTCAGACTTCTTGTCTCCTGTGGCCTTGCAAAGGATGGGCTAAAAAAGTGGTGAAATGATTCCGCAAAATTGATGTTACCAGCAGATACTGTGGTTCTGTTACGGTTTGAGTGCTGAACACTTGACGGTCCCACGGTTGGCAAGTTGGAACTGTGAGATTCACTACGTGCACCACTGGTATTTTGTGGAAAAGCACATGTAAGATTCTGCAACAGTCTCTGCTGATACTCCTGCATGCGTGCATCCCTTTCTATGGCAGGAATAATTTCTGCAAATTTACTTTTGTACCAGGGATCTAACAGTGTGGCAACCCAGTAGTCAGGATTATTTCTAATTCTCACAATTCGAGGGTCATGTTGCAGGTAGTGCAGCAAGAAGGCACTCATGTGTGTTGCGCATCCAGGAGCACCAAGTCCCTGTTGTGTTGGTGGCGAGGTAACAATCATGCTTCCTTCCTCTGTCCTCTCCCCCCAACCTCGCACAACAGAAATGTGATCAAGGTCTCCCTCATCTGATGAGTCTTCCATCAGTTCGTCCTCCACTTCTTCCTGGGCTCCTGCACCTTCCTCACTAGTTTGGCTGCTACCATGCGCCCTGGTAAAACCATCTCCCCCACCCTCACATGCCTGCCGCCTTGGTGATGCCGACCGTCTGGACCTTGCAGATGTTAGCCCTTCCGCATACAACTCCTCCTCCTCTACTTCCTCCACCTCCTCTTGTGCCACCACCTGACTCCGAATTCTGTTTAACATGTGCTCCAGCATGTAAATAGTCATGCTGATAATGGCATCGTCAGCACTAAACATCTTCGTCGCCATTTCAAAACTGTGCAGAAGGGTGCATAGGTCCCTGATCTGAGACCACTCCTCCAGCGTGATTTGCCCCACCTCTGGATCTCGTTGGCCCAGGCTATACATCAGAACGTATTGCACCAGGGCTTGTCGGTGCTGCCACAGTCGCTGCAACATGTGCAGAGTTGAATTCCACCGGGTAGGCACATCGCATTTTAGCCGGTGAAGTGGCAGGCCCAACGACTTCTGTAGAGATGTAAGTCGCTGAGCTGCGGGATGCGAACGGCAAAAGTGAGCACACAGCGACCGTGCCCTCTGCAGAAGGCCATCTAGTCTGGGATAGTGGGCTAAAAATTGCTGGACAACCAGGTTCAACACGTGAGCCATACAAGGCACGTGTGTGACATTGCCCCGGCGAAGGGCCGCACCCAGGTTTGCAGCATTGTCGCACACGGCCTTCCCTGGTTTCAGGTCCAGTGGAGACAACCATTCATGAAATTGGTTCTCCAGAGCTGACCACAACTCCTCAGCTGTGTGACTCACATTTCCCAGACATTTCAATGTAAAAACCGCCTGATGACGTTGAGCCCTACTGCCAGCATAGTAAGGAGGTGTGCAGGATCCCTTCTGCGCAGTTAGAAAGCTTGTGGCATGACCAGACAGGCTTTGGGTGCAGGTGGAAGACCGAGAGGAGGTTGAGGAGGCAGAAGCAGTGGAGGAACTTTGACATTAAGAGGATTGACGCACAACTCGTGGGGACGGCAAGACTTGGACAGCAGCCCCTTGTCCTGCTGTCACCATAGTTACCCAGTGCCCAGTCAGCGACATGTAACGCCCCTGTCCATGCCTACTCGTCCAAGTGTCTGTGGTGAAATGCACCCTGTCACACACAGAGTTTCTCAAAGAAGCGGTGATGTTGTGTGCGACATGCTGGTGGAGCGCAGGCACACCTTTCTTTGAGAAGTAGTGCCGACTGGGCATCTGGTACTGGGGCACTGCGACGGACATAAGGTCTCGAAAATCCTCTGTGTACACCAGGCGGAAAGGCAGCATTTCTGTAGCCAAGAACTTGCAGATGGTGAAATTCAACCTCCTAGCTTTCTCATGGCTAGGAGGAAATGGTCTTTTACTTGTCCACATCTGAGGGACCGAGGGCTGGCTATTGTGCTTAGACGGGGTTGATACGGGTGTCCCCGGCAAACTGCCGGTCTGTGAGGAAGATGCAGGCGGACATGTTAGGTTGCCTTGATCCAAAGGTGGTGCTATCGATGTCGGACAGCGCTCAACACCAGCTGGTGTTACCACCTCCAAAGAAAATGATGACCTGCCAATCACGCTGCCTGTTGCGGGTAAAGAGGTGGCAGGTCTGCGCCCCAAAACAGGTGTGACTGCTGTCCCCCCAGTCACAGAGGATGAAGAGGCCGCGGATGCACAAGATATGGCAGACGGTGGTTGGCCCGGCCGGCTAGGCCGCATTGTAGCACACTGAGCTTCCCACTGCAACTTATGCTTCATGTCCATGTGCCGGTTCATGCATGAAGTACTCAAACTATGTATTTTTTGGCCTCTACTTAGCTTTTGCTGACAAATGTTACAGATAACACGAGTTGGGTCATCTTTATCGATCTGAAATATTGCCCAGGCTATGCAAGGCTTAGCACCCATACGACCTGAAGAGCCACCACGACTTGTGGTGAGAGGCAGAGTTGTGTTTGAGGATGCAGTTGTTGACGTGCTTCCAGTACTACGTCTCTGTCCAGGAAGACACAACCTGACCTCGTCGTCACTAGCATCTTCCTCCACCTCCTCTGCTGACCTCATCTCTTGGCTGACTGTGGGTTGACAGTAAGTGGGATCTCCAACCTCATCATCATCACCCTGTGCGTTATCACACCCGTTGTCCTCAGAGCCAACCTGTTCCTGCCCTGACAAAAAACTAAAGTTGTCGCTCCAATCAGGTATTTGAGTCTTATCATCGTCTTCCTCATTGTCTCCACCAACAGGAGTTACAGTTTGGGAATGAGGGTCTACATTATGGTCAGAACCTTCTGCGTCTGGTCCTGGATCCGACTCATAAAGATTCTGGGCATCAGTGCAGATCATTTCCTCGTCTGGATTCACAGAAGCGCTGGAGTCGACCTCTGATTCCCAGGCTATAGTATGAGTAAACAGCTCTGCAGACTCAACCATCTGTTCTACCTCATACTCAGACGGGCAGCTGGAGATTTGGGAGCTGTGAGGAAGCAAGTGCGATTGGGGTGACACCTTTGAGGACTGGAGTATTTGTGATGTTGAAGTTGATGTGGAGGAGAGCCCACTTAAAGGAACACTTGATATCCGTTGAAGCACCTGCTGTTTTTGTGCCTCATCTGGAATTTGTAGCGATTGGCGTGGCCGTAAGAAAGGGATCTTATCACATTGTCCGCTAAAAGAAGTAGACATTTTAGTTTGGCTGGAAGATGGTCTTTCTTCTGCAGATGTTACTGTTGCTTTAACACCTACCCCACGGACACAACCTTTTTTCCCCTTCTCAACACGCCTATTCCCCTTTCCACCACCAGCAGGCCTTTTTCCACTCATTTTGGTGGTTAACTAATTCACAACTCTGGAGTTGTTTGCACAAAAAAACAATGGATGGGAACCGAGCAGAGCTGAGTGGCCAAACTTTGGTATTAGGCCAAAACTATTGGCTGGGTTAGATGCAGAAAAAAATTATATTCAATTTGCAACCTGATGGAGGTCAGTATAGATGGACTAATAGAGAAAGTCCCACACACTGCTAGAAGGCCAAATATTTTTTCAGAGCTAGATGCAGATAAAAATTATTTTTAATTTGCAACCTGATGGAGGTCAGTATAGATGGACTAATAGAGAAAGTCCCACACACTGCTAGAAGGCCAAATATTTTTTCAGAGCTAGATGCAGATAAAAATTATTTTTAATTTGCAACCTGATGGAGGTCAGTATAGATGGACTAATAGAGAAAGTCCCACACACTGCTAGAAGGCCAAATATTTTTTCAGAGGTAGATGCAGAAAAAAATATATTCAGTTTGCAACCTGATGGAGGTCTGTATAGATGGATTAATAGAACAAGTTCCACACACAGCTAGAAGCCCAATATTTTTTCAGAGGTAGATGCAGAAAAAAATATATTCAGTTTGCAACCTGATGGAGGTCAGTATAGATGGACTAATACAACAAGTCCCACACACAGCTAGAAGCCCAATATTTTTTCAGAGGTAGATGCAGAAAAAAATATATTCAGTTTGCAACCTGATGGAGGTCTGTATAGATGGATTAATAGAACAAGTCCCACACACAGCTAGAAGCCCAATATTTTTTCAGAGGTAGATGCAGAAAAAAATATATTCAGTTTGCAACCTGATGGAGGTCAGTATAGATGGACTAATACAACAAGTCCCACACACAGCTAGAAGCCCAATATTTTTTCAGAGGTAGATGCAGATAAAAATATATTCAGTTTGCAACCTGATGGAGGTCTGTATAGATGGATTAATAGAACAAGTCCCACACACAGCTAGAAGCCCAATATTTTTTCAGAGGTAGATGCAGAAAAAAATATATTCTGTTTGCAACCTGATGGAGGACAGTATAGATGGACTAATACAACAAGTCCCACACACAGCTAGAAGCCCAATATTTTTTCAGAGGTAGATGCAGAAAAAAATATATTAAGTTTGCAACCTGATGGAGGTCTGTATAGATGGATTAATAGAACAAGTCCCACACACAGCTAGAAGCCCAATATTTTTTCAGAGGTAGATGCAGAAAAAAATATATTCAGTTTGCAACCTGATGGAGGTCAGTATAGATGGACTAATACAACAAGTCCCACACACAGCTAGAAGCCCAATATTTTTTCAGAGGTAGATGCAGAAAAAAATATATTCAGTTTGCAACCTGATGGAAGTCTGTATAGATGGACTAATACAACAAGTCCCACACACAGCTAGAAGCCCAATATTTTTTCAGAGGTAGATGCAGAAAAAAATATATTCAGTTTGCAACCTGATGGAGGTCAGTATAGATGGACTAATACAACAAGTCCCACACACAGCTAGAAGCCCAATATTTTTTCAGAGGTAGATGCAGAAAAAAATATATTCAGATTGCAACCTGATGGAGGTCTGTATAGATGGATTAATAGAACAAGTCCCACACACAGCTAGAAGCCCAATATTTTTTCAGAGGTAGATGAAGAAAAAAATATATGCAGTTTGCAACCTGATGGAGGTCAGTATAGATGGACTAATACAACAAGTCCCACACACAGCTAGAAGCCCAATATTTTTTCAGAGCTAGATGCAGAAAAAAATTATATTCAATTTGCAACCTGATGGAGGTCAGTATAGATGGACTAATAGAATGATGCTATGCCCAAAAGATTTTACTTCACTAGGTGCAGTAAAAAAATTGGTATTCTATACACAGGTGGTATATCTTGCAACACAGATAGGCTACTCCACTGACTAACACACTCTGCAATAGGCCAAAAAGGATTAGCTTTGCTAGATTCAGCCAAATGCTGTGAAAAAAACTTGCACAGCACTGGCACAGACCTGCCTGGCAAAAACTGATAGGAACTGATGTAAGCTAGTCCTGAAAAGGACTCCAATTACAATTAGTCTTTACTCCCACAATCTATCTATTTAAGAGCACAGACCTGCCTGATAAAAGTCGTAGGAAATGCTGTAACCTAGTCCTTAAAAGGACTGCAATCACAACTATTCCCTACTCCCAAGCTATCTGTAGATTTGTGCGAAAATTGGCTTGAAATTAACAAGGTATAGCACACACAGCAACAGCGGTGCCGTCTAACACGCAGCTGCAGCAGTGAGAAAATGGTGGCGACGGGGAAAATGGCTTGGTCTTATAGGGCAAGGACATGTGACATACACTGCCAATGACACATGCCCTTGCTTGTGTGAAAAAAAGCACTTCGCTCCGTGTGTGCGCTGCTGATAGGCTGACAGATTGCACCTCCCCACTGTAAATGCGGGAAAGAGAAAAAAAAATGGAGATCTTCATTGTTCCTGCAGAGATCCATCCCCTGCCCCTCCCCCCACCCCGCTGTACACTCAAACTGCGTATTAACATTAATTTTCATCATTACTGAGAAAAAATCCAGTTATGATTTTGGTGCACGAACAGTTATCGAACATAACCTCGAACAGCCGAATTTTTCTCAAATTGTTCGTGTTCGCCGAACGGCTCGAACACCGCCCAAAACAGCTCGAATTTGAGATTGCCGAACAGTTCGAGTAGAACAACGCTCATCTCTAGTCATGGGAAAGGCAGCATAACATAAACTCGGCCTTGCGTGCCAGACTACTAACAGGCAAGACTTCCTTGTCCTCACCAAGAGGATGACTGAGCATGCTCTCCTCCTCCTCCTTCTCCTCTCTGTCCTCTGGCCATCCACGCTGAACAGACGGTATGACAGCTGTGCAGGTAATACCGTCTATAGTGCATGAAACTATTTCCTGTCCTTCCTCCTCCTCCTCCTCTTCCTCATTGTCACCCAATCCACGTTGGGATGAGATGAGGCTTGGCTGTGTGTAACCACCCTGTATGGTTCCTTGCTCCATCTCATCGAGCTCCGCCTGCAATGCATCCTCTTTGATTGTGAGTAGAGAGCGTTTCAGAAGACAGAGAAGCGGGATGGTGACGCTAATTCTGGCATCATCGCCGCTCACCATCTTGGTGGAGTCCTCAAAGTTTTGGAGGATGGTACAGATGTCTGACATCCATGTCCACTCCTGAGGTCTTATGTGTGGAGTCTGAACTGAATACCGACGGCCTTGTTGATGCTGGTAGTCAACAACTGCCCTCTTCTGCTCACAAATCGTTTGCAATATCTGCAGTGTAGAGTTCCAACGCGTGGGGACATCACACACCAGTCTGTGAGTCAGAAGCTGCAAACGCTGCTGAAACACTGCAAGGGCGACGGAAGCTGTAGCTGACTTTCTAAAATGGGCACACAGGCGGCATACTTTAACAAACAGATCTGGCAGCTCTGGGTAGGATTTGAGAAACCGCTGAACCACGAGGTTAAGCACTTGGGCCAGGCATGGTACGTGTGTGAGCTCGCCTTGCCTCAGAGTCGCCACCAGGTTCCGGCCATTGTCACACACGACCATGCCTGGCTGTAGGTTCAGTGGTGTGAGCCTCAGATCTGCCTGCTCTTTCAGAGCTGTCCACAACTCTTCAGCATATTAGCTTCAGCACAGCCTGTTGCCACTTGGCCGAGGCAGTGCTTCCAGCTTGTGACAGATGTGGTCATTTCGGAGGCTGAAGAGGAGGAGGAGGCTGAGGAGGATGAGGTGCAGGAGCTGTAGACCATGGGGGCAACCCTGATTGACCTAAGGCCCGCAATCCTTGGCGTCGGGAGGACGCGTTCCGTCCCAAGGTCCGACTGGGTCCCAGCTTCCACTATGTTAACCCAGTGTGCCGTCAGCGAGATGTTCCGTCCCTGCCCACAAGCACTTGCCACATGTCTGTGGTTAGGTGGACTTTACTGGAAACTGCGTTGTTGAGAGCATGGCTAATGTTTTGGTACACGTGCTTGTGTAATGCAGGGACGGCACACCAGGAGAAATAGTGGCGGCTGGGGACCGAGTACCGAGGGACGGCCACTGCCATTAGGTTGCAGAATGCTTCCGTCTCCATGAGCCTAAAAGGCAACATTTCGAGCGCAAGCAGTCATGAAATGTGAGAATTTAGTAGTGTGGCCTATGGGGCGTTGGTTGCATATTTGCGCTTCCGTTCCAAGGACTGTGGTATGGACAACTGAACGCTGCGCTGGAACAAGGACATGGACGTGCTTCCTGATGCTGCTACTTGAGAGTGTGCAATGACAGGTGCAGGGCAGGAGGCGTCTTCGCATGCACCATGGACAGGGAATTGGCTTGCATGCACAACAGTGGAAGAAGCAATGGTGCCACCTGCCGACACTGTTCTGGGACCCTGTGGTTCGGCCCACAAAGTCGGGTGCTTTTCTGCCATGCCCCTGATCATGCTGGTGGTGGTTAGGCTGGTCGTTTTGCCACCCCTGCTGATGCAGGCCTGGTAGGTGGTGCAAATGGCCTTTTTGGGGTTATCGGCAGAGTCTTTAAAAAACAACCAGACTCGGGAAGACCTAACAGTTGTACTGGAAACTTCCTTTGTGTTGGTGTTACGGGGAACGGTTTCCTGCCTTCTGTCTGCGACCACCACACTGCTTCTTCCTGCCTGTTGGAGTGCTCTGCCTCCCTCCCCCTGTGTGCTGCTGTCCTCGGTCTGCATGTCCTCCTGCCAGGTTTTGTCAGTTACTATATCATCCACCACCTCGTCTTCCACTTCCACACCCTGGTCCTCCTCCTGACTTTCTGGCAATTGTGTCTCATCATCATCCACCTCTTGTGACACTTTCCAACCGTCGCCTTCGTGTAACCGTGGCAGCTCAAATATTTGGGCTTCGCTACACGCGATCTCCTCTTGCCCGCTTCAAGTGGACCGGGCGAGAGGGCCCGAATCTATAAATGGAAAAGTGAACAGCTCTACAGACAAGTACAATGTGGGATCAGTTGTCTCTGGGTACTAGGCATGGTGGGAGGAAGGAGGATCAGGGTGAGGAATATGCAGTCCAGACTAACGGCTACTGAGACTTGACCATGTGGAAGACAGGGTGGTGGTGGTGGTGGTGGCTAAGTGACTGGAAGCAGTATCCGCTATCCAACCAACAACCTTTTGACACTGCTCTAGGTTCAATAGTGGTGTGCTGCGGTCCCCTAGAATTTGGTACAGGAAGGTCAGGCGAGAAGATGTGGGTGTTTGTTGTGGGACAATTTCAGCTTGCCCACGGCCTTGTCCTCGGCCTCTGCATGCACCATTACCATCACGTCCAGTTCCCCATCCGTTGCCACATGCCTTGCCCATTTTAAAAGGAGGACAGTATCTTCACTACAAATGACTGAGTTTGGAGCAAATTTATATGTGATCCGTGTGACGTAGAAAACACAGTTTTAAAGACCTGGCCTGTAGGTAACTATTTTGAACAGCAATCTGGTGTCAATTGCTTCACTAACACACTGAAATTTTTTTTTAATGGAGGCCAGAAATGGCAGTATTTTCTGAAAACGTATATGTAATCCGTGTGACGGAGAAAACACAGTTTTAAATACCTGGCCTGTAGGTAACTATTTTGAACAGCAATCTGGTGTCAATTGCTTCACTGACACACTGAAAAACATTTTTAATGGAGGAAATAAATGGCAGTATTTTCTGAAAAAGTATATGTAATCCGTGTGACGGAGAAAATACAGTTTTAAATACCTGGCCTGTAGGTAACTGTTTTGAACAGCAATCTGGTGTCAATTGCTTCACTGACACACTGAAAATTTTTTTTAATGGAGGCCAGAAATGGCAGTATTTTCTGAAAACGTATATGTGATCCGTGTGATGGAGAAAACACAGTTTTAAATAGATGGATTTTTAGCGCTGTAATATGGAAAGGGCCTGGCTGTATTCTGCAGTGCCAACAAGCAATTGGCGCAGAAAAACCGTGTTCTCTGGATTGTTTTTTAAGCAAATAATGAGGATTAAGATGCAAAAAAACTATTCCTGACCCCTGAGATCTGGGCCTATTTCCAGAAATATCTAACAGCAGCAGCTGACAGAACTGGACTGGAGTGCTATGTGCACTGCAATCTGCTATATACACTGCCTGCCAGCCTATATACACTGCCTGCCTGATATCTCTGCAGATGGATTAGTTAGTCCTCAAAAGGACTGTTTGTTAAGATGGATATGTGTAATGTACAGTTTTTCTCCCTACACTACCTAATACACAAGCAAATCTCTCCCTGACACAGCAGCAGCTCTCCCTACACTGTCTGATCCGGAGTGACTGTGACAAACATGGCGGCGCCAGGTCTGATATACACCTGATGACGCTGTGTGGGCAGCCAATCACTGTAATGCCCGCAACCAACATGGCTACGGCATTACAGTGCATGGCAGGCAATTAGTGATGAGCGCGTATGTTTTGTTATCCCTTTCGCCGAGTATGCTCGGGTGAGCACCGAGTAGTTACAGCTGCTCGGTGATATGTTTGAATCACTCCCGTGTGTATGATTTGGGACTGTTTGATAGTTTTAATACATGTGAGGAATGTCTATTTCTTACACATTCCTCAGATATATTAAATCTGTCAAACAGTTGCAAATCATGCACACGGGAGTGATTCAAACATAACACCGAGCAGCTGTAACTACTCGGTGCTCCCCCGAGCATACTCGGTGAAAGGGTTAACAAAACATACTCGTTCATCACTACAGGCAATCCCTGCATGTTCATGGGCTCTCTAAAGAGCGCCAAACATGCAGGGAGGGGACCCGAGTTCCTGCCCGAGCACCCCGGAAATACTCGCCGAGCGCCAAGTGTGGAGCACCATGATGCTCGCGCGAGTACCGAGTAGTGGCGAGCACGTTCGCTCATCACTAGTTATGAGACCATCTGCAGGCAACTTTATGTTCCTGTCACTACAGTTGCACATATTATTCAGAAATTTAAGATCCACGGGACTGTAGCCAACCTCCCTAGACGTGGCCGAAGGAGAAAAATTGATGACAAATCAAAGAGACGAATAATACAAATGGTAACAAAAGAGCCCAGGAAAACTTTTAAAGAGAATAAAGGTGAACTTCAAGCTCAAGGAACATCAGTGTCAGATCGCACCATCCTTTCATTGTTTGATCCAAAGTGGACTTCATGGGAGATTACCAAGGAGAACACCATTGTTGAAAAAGAAAATCATAAAAAAGCCAGACTGGAATTTGACAAACTGCATGTTGACAAGCCACAAAGCTTCTGGGCGAATATCCTATGGACAGATGAGACAAAAATGGAAGTTTATGGCAAGGCATATCAGGTCTATGTTCACAGACGGAAAAATGAAGCAAATCAAGAAAAGAACACTGTCCCTACTGTGACACATGGAGGAGGCTCTGTTATGTTCTGTGGCTGCTTTGCTGTATCTGGCACAGGGTGTCTTGAATCTGTGCAGGGTACAATGAAATCTCAAGACTATCAAGGGATTCTAGAGAGAAATGTGCTGCCCAGTGTCAGAAAGCTTGGTCTCAGTCGCAGGTCATGGGTCTTGCAACAGGATAATGACCCAAGACACACAGCTAAAAACACCTAAGAATGGCTAAGAGGAAAACATTGGACTATTCTGAAGTGGCCTTTTATGAGCCATGACCTAAATCCTATTGAGCATTTTTGGAAAGAGTTGAAACATGCTGTCTAGAAAAGGCAACCTTCAAACACGAAACTACTGGAGCAGTTTGCTCATGAGGAGTGGGCCAAAATACCTGTCGAGAGGTGCAGAAGTCTCAATGACAGTTACAGGAATTGTTTGATTGAAAATTGCCTAAAAAGTTTGTTCAACAAAATATTAAGTTAAGAGTACCATCATGTCTGTCCAGGCCTATTTTTTAAAAAAATCTGTGGAAGCAATGTTGAAAAGCAATGTCTGACTTTAATTTTTTCATTTTCAAAGATTTTTAATTTATATCTGTGACTGTTGTGGGTTTTTCTTTCATTAAACGAGGGGTTTAAACGAGGGATACCAACAATTTTGACCACGTGTGTAGCTTTCCAACTGCACATTTAGAGTCTCCCACTCCCACACTACCTCCTCATCCAGTCCTCTCTCTGTTGGAGTCCCTCAAGGTTCTGTTCTAAGACCCCTACTCTTCTCCATCTATATCCTTTGTTTGAGACAACTCATAAAGTCCCATGGCTTCTAGTACCACTTATATGCCGATGACACTCAGATCTACCTCTCTAGCTCAGATGTCGCTTCTCTGCTATCCAGAATACCAGCATGTCTATCAGCCCTATCCTCCTTGTTCTCCTCTCACTTCCTCAAGCTCAATGTGGACAAATCTGAACTCCTCATCTTTCCTCCATCTCATGTATCTTCCCTACCTGATCTATCTATCACAATTAATGACATCAAGCGTTTTCCTGTACCAGAAATCCACTGCCTCAAAATAACTCTTGACTCTGCCTTCTCCTACCGCAAACCACACAACCAAGCTCTCGCCACTTCTTTTTGCCTCCAGCTCAAGAATATTTCCAGAATCTGCCCTTTCCTCAACCCTCAATCTGCTAAAATGTTTGTGCATGCACTCATAATTTCCCACCTCGACTACTGCAACATCTTTCTCTGTGGCCTACCTGCTAACATTCTCGCACCTCTCCAGTCTTTCCTTAACTCTCCTGCCCGACTAATCCATTTCTCACCTCGCTACTCCTCCACTTCTGCCTTCTGCAAATCCCTTCACTGGCTCCCAATTTCCCAGCTTATCCAGATCAAACTACTAACACTGACCTACAAAGTCATCCATAATCAGTCTCCTCCATATGTCACAGAACTAATCTCCTGATATATTCCCTCACACAATCTCCGATCCTCCCAAGACCTCCTTCTCTCCTCCACACTTATCTGTTCCTCACCCAATCACCAAGACTTTTCCCGAATATCCCCCGTCCTCTGGAATTCTGTGCCCCAACACATTTGATTATTCACCACATTCGGATCCTTAAACGGAACTTGAAAACCCATCTCTTCAAGAAAGCTTACAGCCTGCAATGACCCAGCTGCTTCCTCACCACTACTGGAGCTGCCACCTCACCATAACCGGAGCTGCTGCAACCCCCCAACGTACTGTCGCCTTCCTCTTTATCTTGTATAATGCGCAGGATTACTGTTAGTGATATCTGTATTTTGTATCTTCTCATGCACAGCACCAAGGAATCAATTGTGCTATATAAATAGAAAATAATTTGTCACTATTTGACACTGATAGCAATAAAGTCATTTAAATTTTTCATTGCTTCCTCACAAGCACTGCTGATTTAAAATATGTACCACTTACATTCTGTATTGTGTAAATGAGGCTCTCAATGAGGTTCTGAAAGGGTTGTTGCCAGCTTTTAAAGTTATTACCTATATCTTGCATTCCCAAAACTGTGCTCTGAACTCTGTAACTGGTGATATCTAGCAGTTCTATAGAAAATGAATGGAACTGTAGCATGCATGTTCTGCTACCACTCCATTTTAACAGGACATTTCAAAGCCCTATTCTTGGAGGTAGTAGGCATCCCATCACTGGCACCCCAATTTGCTTTTGATACCATTTTCTGAGACCAAAAAATGTTTTAAATTTTCAGGATATGGAGTTATGTGAGGGCCTGTCAATTGCTCCCATAGTCAACGTTTTTACTTACATAATTTTGGAGTAGATGGGATATTTTGATTGCCACCTATTACATTATAGAATTTTGATTTTTTTTCTCGTTATGCCATTTACCAATAGGATTCATTTATTTTGTTATGATAGATTGGACTTTTACAATATCAAATGTGTATTTTTTTAATATATTTTTTAGAACACTTCCCACTTTTCACTGTATTTGTTAGTCCCCTTAGGGGACTTGAACTTGCGATTGTAGGATTGCTTGTGCTATATACAGCAATGCCAGAGCATCGCTGTTTATAACAAAAATCTTCTATAAATGTCAGCTACAGGCTGGCTTTCATAGGAGAAACGTCATGACAAGCATGGGGGTCTAAAGCAGATCCCAGATTAAATCAGCCATCTTTCATGGATATACTGGGGCAGAGAGGGCCAGAAGACTGCGGTCTCTGGTTTCACATACTTCTGCACTGGTTAGAAGCACTTCACCAACGTATTAAAAAGTGCAGGTTTTTTCCTTGCTAGCAGTGCAAGGGTTAATCTGTCCTGTTGATAGCTCCTGTAGCTTTCCTGTTTAAGTGGTCTCAGTTGTTCAGTGTTGGCCACTCCCCCCTGCTATATATTCTCCCCACTGGCACTTAGGAATAGTCATGTTAGTTAATACTGCTTGTGTCTGGAGTTGGAGGTGTAGTTCGTGGTTGGAAGTGGCGTTTGCAGATTTGTTCAGAAGATTCCTGCTTGAATTTTTTGTGTTCTCATCCTCTCCTATTTGGTATCTCCTTTCCTTAACAGCCCGGTGTTCCACTCTGTTTGTGAGTGCATTTTGTATGATTTTCATTTATCCCTGTCTGTCTTCCCTTGTTTGTCTGGTTAGTGCATTCCTATAAACTTCAGCTTCCCATCTTTCTGGGTGGGGAAGGGACAGATAAGGGTTGATATAGTAGCATAGCAAGACACGTGACCCCGGCGTCTTCACCATCAGAAGTAATATGGGTGACAGGGATTGACTATGGCACCCCCTAGTTTGAGAGATAGGGAAGGAGCTCCTTTGCCTGGGGATATCCTGCAACATTGCTGTGACACCATCATCTGCCAGCAAAAATGTGGGTTCGGCTTGAGAGACAGGGAGATAGCATATGACGTATACATGTCGTTAAGGGGTTGAAAGTATGATGTGATTTCAATAGATTTATACCCACTCTAAAGCTACAATAGCCAAATACAATTTTCTGTTTATAACAATCTGTATTTTAATATACTGGCCATAATGTATAATTCTCAAATCATATATAAATTACATAACGTATCATTCTTTTAAGAACACTGCTTTGAGTACCACATGAATGAAGAAGGTAGCTAAATGATAGTTTTCCGGTCTGAACACGTTCCCCATGATTTATATCAGTTATAGATAAGTATATAAGCAAAGCATTGAGGTTGACAGCTTGAGCTAACGATTTTCTGGTTGCTAAGGAAACCTCTATCTGATCCTACATAAACAAAAAATGAGAGTATACAAGGACAGTCTAAAACATAGCATAATCTGTTGTTTGGCACCAGCATAGGTTTAGCCTGGATCAGTACTTGTTATTTATACAGCAATCCGGCAAGACATCGGAGCCCAGTGACTTTATAGCTTGATAGCAAAAATGAAAATCGAGTTTACACTGGAGCTTAAATTGGTTCAAATGCTCACAAATAGTTTTGGCTCCCATTTTTTTTTGTAATTCATTTCTTTTTTTCAAGCTAGCAAAATTTTCTATGTAAACACAGTGTGTTAATTTTTTGAGGAATTGGTTTCCAGCAGGAATTTCAGAAATCATGATATCCAAAACTGTTTTTTTTATAGCAAAATTCTTTATTTATAAAAAATTTTTAAATGACATTCTATTTTCTTGGGCAAAAAAAGTATAAGTGCTTAGATGCTGTAATGTTAACCTGGTTGGTGCAGGGCATCCATTGCTGTTCTAGTATCATAATCTTGTCTTGCTCCTAACAGTCCTCAACAGATGTATTAGCTGTGTCTCATATGGTGAGACTTATAGAGAACTCACTTGTATTTCTGTTTATGACATTTTAGTTATATGGAGGTACATTAGGTCTGGGGCTACAAGTCAACTTTAGTGGCATTCCCGGTTGCACTGCCAAAAATCGCTGTGTCACTGCTTCATCACAGAGCAATACAAGTAAATAAGGTCTCATTGCGACGTAACGGTATGGCGACTGTGACAAGCAAGTCGCAAAAAATTCAATTGGGTCCAATTTTTACTTACTTGCTTGACGCAATATTCGTGGATTGCAATGCAACCTCATCCATTGAATTGCGCTGCAATGTAGTAGTGGCACAAATGAATTAAAGAGAAAAAGGGCATGCAGAGATATGGATCACCATAAATTTAATAAACATTTATTAACACACAAGCCAAAACAAGACAGTTAAAAACACTTAAAAAGACATGAAAGTCATAACAATATGTCAGACCCGAACACTGTGGGGTTGTAGTCTAGTTCACCTGTCTCTAGAAAGATACAATAAAAGCCAAAAATATACACAATGGTATTATCAATGCATATTAAAAAATTTATGTCCATATGGCAGCCAGAAATCTATGTTTAGAGCCCTCCTACACAAATTTCAGCTAAGTAATGAATCAGAAAATGCAAACATTTTGGTCAACTACCTCCTTCTCTCAGTAAGAGCATTGAAGATGGGTCATGGCTAGGTCTTCCAGCATGACAATGACCCGAAACACACAGCCAGGGAAACTAAGGAGTGGCTCCTGAAAAAGCATTTCAAGGTCCTGGAGTGGCCTAGACAATCTCTAGACTTGAACCCAATAGAAAATCTTTGGAGGGAGCTGAAAGTCAATGTTTCTCAGCGGCAGCCCCAAAGCTTGAAAGATCTGCATGGAAGAATGGGCCAAAATCCCTGCTGTAATGTGTATAAACTACATGAAACGTCTGACCTCTGTAATTGCAAACAAAGGTTTTTGTACTAAATATTAAGTTCTGTTTTTCTTCTGTATCAAATACTTATTTCATGCAATAAAATGCAAATGAATTATGTAAAAATTAGTGATGAGTGAGCACTAAAATGCTCGAGTACTCGTTGCTCGGGTCCAGCAAATTGGAATGCTCGAGTGCTCGGACCGAGTAATGAGCCCAATATAAGTCTGTGGGAAACTTTGAGCATTTTTCCGGTGGCCCCCGCGGTGGTCTTCAAAGGGCCTAAAAATTGCCCAAATCAACGGGAACAGTACTCAAATGACATGGGAACAGCATGGAGAAGACCCCTGGAAGCATTGCTGACTCCCAGGTCACGGCTGTCAACATTGTTGTCAGAGGTATTACGCCACTTTTATGGACTCACAATAAAACATGCAAATAAGAAACCAAAATGGATTTTCCTTGGAAATATGTTAAAGAACATCCTTTCCAGGGTAATGACTTGTATATAAGGCAAAATAAATAACCAAAAACAAAAATGTTCCTCAACACCTTGGGCTATGTTCACACATAGCGTTTTTGATGCATATTTGCACTTTTGCATTGCTTTCAACCAAGACAAATGCATTCACTAAGAAATGTCATTTTAACATTTTACAACCTTATCTGGCCATGTGGTGTGTGACACATCATCAGACACATGCATACAGTGCTGAAAAGACATGGAAACAGCATGGGGAAGACACCTGGAAGCATCTCTGGCTCCCAGGTCACTGCCAAAAAGTGTGCCCATCATAAGTGATCCTTGATGCATGCGAAGATGCCTCCCGTCATGCACCTGTCATTGCAGACTTGCAAAAATCACCGTCCACATCCTTGTCTCAGCGCAGCGTTCAGTTGTATCTACCCCATTCCTTGGAATGCAAGCGCAAGTATGCAGGTATGGTTGGCAAGGTACTGCCTCACCATCTTCTGATACTTTGCATTCCTTGTGAGTGTACCTTGTGCGATGGGAGCCTGATGTGTGATGGGAGGGTCTGAGAAAACTGTCCCAGAACTTTGACACTGCTACCCTGCCTCTGCTGGATTGCATTTGAGTCTCTCTCGTCTGTACTCCTTGGTTGCCCAACAAACTGTGACCTCTGCCGCCAGCGTTTTCAGATGGGAATTTTTTCACTAATTCCGCTTCAAGGGCCTTCTCGTTCTGCCTCATTTTATTAGGTCTGTCCTGCAAGGGAATAAGAGACATAAATTTCTTCCTGTAGCGTGGGTCTAGAAGCGTCACCAACCAGTAATGACTGTCACCCAAAATTTGGACAGCGTAACATAAACTCAGCCATGTGTGCCAGACTGCAAAAAGTCAAGACTTCCGTGTCCTCACCAAGAGGACGACTGACCATGCTCTCTTTCTCATACTCCTCCTCTCCCTCCTCCTCCCTGTCCCCAGGCCATTCACGCTTAACAGATATGGCAGTTGTGCAAGTAGTACCATCTATAGAGCAGGAAACTAGCTCTTGTTCTTCCTCCCCCTCCTCCACTTCCTCATTGTCATACAATCCACGTTTGGTTGAGATGAGGCTGGGCTGTGTGTAATTACCCTGTATAGTTCATTGCTCCTTCTCATCGTGCTCCACCTGCAATGCATCCTCTCTGATTGTGAGCAGAGAGCATTTCAGAAGACAGAGAAGCGGGATGGTGACGCTAATTATGGCGTCATCGCCGCTCACCATCTTGGTGGAGTCCTCAAAGTTTTGGAGGATGGTAAATATGTCTGACATCGATGTCCACTCCTGAAGTCTTATGTGTGGAGTCTGAACTGAATACCAATGGCCTTGACTGATGTGTTCATTTCGGAGAAGGACGCTGAAGAGGAGGAGTAGATGCAGGAGCTGTAGAATGTGGGGGCAACCCTGATTGACCCAGGGCCCGCAATCCTCGGCGTCGGGAGGATGAGTTTCATCTCAAAGTCTGACTGGGTCCCGGCTTCCACTATGTTAACCCAGTGTGCCTTCAGCGAGATGTACCGTCCCTGCCCACAAGTACTTGTCCACGTGTCCGTGGTTAGGTGGACTTTCCCAGTAACTGCGTTGTTGAGGGCACGGCTAATATTGAGAGACATGTGCTTAATGCGGGGACGGCACATCGGGAGAAATAGTGGCGGCTGGAGACCGAGTACCGAGGGACAGCTGCTGCCATCAGGTTGCAGAAAGCTTCAGTCTCCACAAGCCTAAAAGGTAACATTTCAAGCGCAAGCATTCACGAAATGTGTGAATTTAGTAGTGTGGCCTGTGGGGCGTTAGCTGCGTATTTGTGCTTGCGTTCAAAGGACTGGGATAGGGACACCTGAACACTGCGCTGGGACAAGGACATGGACGTGCTTCAAGATGGTGCTAGTTAAGAATATTCAATGCGGGAGGCATCTTGGCATGTATCATGGATAGGGGATTGGCGTGCATGCACAACAGTGGAACAAGCAGTGGTGTCACCCGCAGATACTGTTGCTGGACCCTGGGGTTTGGCCCACTTAGTCTGGTGTTTTGCTGCCATGTGCCTGATCATGCTGGTGGTGGTCAGTTTTGCTACCCCTGCTGATGCTGGCCTTGCCGGTGGTGCAAATGGCCTTTTTGGGGTTATCGGCAGAGTCTTTAAAAAACAACCAGACTCGGGAAGACCTAACTGTTGTACTGGCAACTTCTGCCATGCTAATGTTACCGGGAACGGTTGCCTGCCTTCTTTCTGTGGCCACCACACTGCCTGCTCTTGCCTGTTGTAGTGCTATGCCTCCCTCTCCCTGTGTGCTGCTGTCCTCGCTCTGCATGGGTCAGTGACTTCATAGTCCACCACCTCATCTTCCACTTCCGCACCCTGGTCCTCCTCCTGACTTTCTGGCAATTGTGTCTCATCATCATCCACCTCGGTGACAGTTTCCCACCGTTGCCTTCGTGTGACAAATGCTGCTCAAATATTTGGGCATTGCTACATGCAATCTCCTCTTGCCCCGCTTCAAGTGGACCGGGTCAGAGGCCCGAATCTATAAATGGAAAAGAGAACAGCTCTTCGGAGTGTCCAAGTGTGGGATCAGTTGTCTCTGGGCACTCGGCATGGTGGGAGGAAGGAGGATAAGGGTGAGGAATATGCAGTCCAACTCACGGCTACTGAGACTTGACCGTGTGGAAGACAGAGTGGTGGTGGCTAAGTGACTGGAAGCATTATCTGCTATCCAGCCAATAACCTTTTCACACTGCTCTGTGTTCAATAGTGGTGTTCTGCGGCCCCCTATTAATTGGGACAGGAAGATTGAGTGAGAAGATTAGGGTCTGTGTTGTGGCACAATTTCAGCTTGCCCACGGCCTCGGCCTCATCCCCTGCATGCACCATCATCACGATCACGTCCACTTCCCCGTTCCTTAACACGCGCCTTGCCCATTTTAAATGGAGGACAATATTTTCCACGTTCACTATAAATGGCTGGATTTAAACTGCACTGATATGTGATATGTGTGACGGAAAACCACAGTTTTACATAGCTGGCCTGTAGGTTACTATTTTTCACAGCGACCTGGTGTCAATAACTTCACTAACACACGGCAACAAAATTTAAATGGAGGCCAGAAATGGCAGAATTTGTAGCACACTTATATGTGATAAGTGTGACGGAAAACCACAGTTTTAAATAGCTGGCCTGTAGGTTACTATTGTTCACAGCGACCTCGTGTCAATAACTTCACTGATACACTGCAACAAAATTTAAATGGAGGCCAATATTTTCCATGTTCACTACAAATTTCTGGATTTTTATCGCTGTAATTTGGCTGTATTCTGCTGTGGCAACAAGCAAATGGAGCAGAAAAACCATGTTCTCTGGATTGCTTTTTAACCAAATAATCAGGATTAAGATAAAAAAAAAATTATCCCTGGCCCCTGATACCTGGGGCTATTTGTAGAAATATCTGTAACAGAAGCAGCAAACAGAAGTGGAATGGAGCCTCTTGTGCTGTATTATACACTGCAGTCTGCCATATACACTGCCTACCTGCCTAGCTCTAATATATATGTATATATATATATATATATATATATATATATATATATATATTGTCAGGGATTCCACCCACACACAGTCAGGACAACACCGGGGAGATCACACAGCATCTCACCGTGCCGTCACGCTGTCCGTATTTCGTCAGGAGTCGCGAGCACGCGATCCAGACTACTCTCTACGTAGGTATCGGTAAGCGACCCTCCGCGACCCTCCGCACGGTCACTGTTAGCTTCACGATAGCCCAATTATTAATACTCTCTGCCACCACCGGCCGAGTTTGAAATATAATACAGGCCTGGCCGGACGCCTGCGTTTTGGTAGCGTATATGGCTTCGGGGGAGGGAACGATTACAAAACAAAAGAAACAGAACTATTAAATTTTATATTTAATCCAAAAGGGAGGAAGTGTTTAGGAAAAATATATACAAGGATGTTACAAAGGGGACATTAAAATACATAGGCAGTTACATAAAATAAAACAGGATAAAAAAGTGAAACTTACACTGTAAAGTTCGCGGCGACGACTCAATATAGGTGGAGGAGGGGCTCTACGGTTGGAATATGCTGTTATTGAACAGGACCCATTGCTTATAATTCTTATTCCCCGCTGGCAATGAGTGCTCCTGTCTTCTCCATAGATTCTTTTATACCTAAGGGGAGATCTGGCCACACAGCCCTTGTGGTGACATCATGTGGGCCGGTCTCCAGCCTGTACATTTTTTTTAAAAACGCTAACTTCTGCGATAACTCATCGCTCGTTGATCGCAGAAGTGTGTAAACTACATCATTTTTTCCCTTATGATTTTATCTTTATTTAGATATCACACATCCTATAGCTGCAGTCTGCCATTCTGGTGTTTTTGCACTGCAGCTCCCTGATTTTGGTTACAGCCCTTGAAAACTACCTATACATTCCTGGGCTGATTTGGTCACTACACATATGGGTCCCAATACTGTCGGACCTATGGAACTCACAAGATTTCATATTTCATATCGGAGTCAATGCGTCTAGAAATTTTCCTTCTGGCTCGGGAAGCAGCTTCAACAGTTACACGCAAATTAGTGCAAGCCTGCATTTTAATTACCTCCTGCGTCTTTCAGAGAAAAGATGATTGCTTCCTAATGAAGTTATAACATTCCTTGGCTGGCCTTGTTTGCATAAACTATTTACCAGGCGTGGGCTAATTGGGGCTTTTGTGCTGAGCAGAAGGGGAATAAGGGAGGGGAGTGAACATCTATGTCAGGCTGATATGGAAGAACATTTTCCTGATATTAATATGTTCCTGACATATATATATATATATATATATATATATATATATATATATATACATATATGTTGTGGAATACCTAGACTAACAGGTCGTTCAATGTACCCTCTTGCTATATGCACTGCAGTCTGCCACATACACTGCCTGCCTGCCTAATTCCTGCTATCACCACTGATTATATGCAGCTGGATTAGTCCTCAGAAGGACTGTTAGTTCAGATGGATATTTATATGTATATGTTATGGAATACCTATACTTCCAGGACGTTTCTTGGACCCTCTTGTGCTGTTTCATGCACTGCAGTCTGCCACATACACTGCTTGCCTGCCTAACTCCTGCTATCACCACTGATTATATGCAGCTGGATTAGTCCTCAGAAGGACTGTTAGTTCAGTTTGATATATATATATATATATATATATATATATATATATATGTTGTGGAATACCTATACTAACTCTAAACAAACAAATCTCTCCCTGACACAGCAGCACCTCTCCCTACTCTGCCTGATTCTGGGGTAGACTGTGATGAACATGGCGGTGACCGGTCTTATATACACCAGATGATGCTGTGTGGCCAGCCAGTCACTGTAATGCCACAACCAACATGGCTACGGCATTACAGTGTGTGGCAGGCAATCCCTGCATGTTCATTGGCTCTCTAAAGAGCACAAACATGCAGGGAGAGAACACGAGCTCCCGCCCGAGCAACCCGGAAATACTCGTCGAGCGCCGAGCTTGTCGAGCACCGTGATGCTCGGGCAAGTATCAAGCAGTGGCCAGCATGTTCGCTCATCACTAGTAAAAATCATACAATGTGATTTTCTGGTTTTTGTTTTTAGATTCTGTCTCTCACAGTTTAAGTGTACCTGCGATAAAAATTACAGACTTCTCCATTCTTCGTAGGTGGGAAAACTTGCAGAATCGACAGTGGATCAAATACTTATTTGCCTAAAGGACTTGTTTACATGCACAATGTAGGTTTATCTACTAATAGAAAACTGTCAAAGCTTTTCATTTTGTGGAAAATTAAAAAAAAATCCGATTAACTGCAATACTTAACACCCGATTCATTATTGTTCTTGCAACTTTTCACTGGAGTAAAATTAGTTACTTTTTCTATTTGCTCCCTATTTACTATTTAATTTGCACCATTTTATAATTAACTTCCCTCGGTTTCGTTTTCAATTTTGTTTAACAATTTGGATAGCGTTTTACTGATCCAGAAGTTTTAGCCCAAGTTGTCATTTTTGCTCAATTGAACTCCAGTATCCTCCTGGAAAACAAAATCTGTCTAATTTTATTTTTGTGCCATTGAAGACTAGCACAAGATTAGCCATTGTGCAACATTTTAAAGAACCACCTTATTTTTTGTTCTCTCTTTTTGCACAAAAAAGGAAAAAGAAAACAAAAAGAGCATCTTTAACTTTGTGCAAAATTGATCAACCCAAGTGAGCAAAACAGAAAAGTTACTTAAAAAATGTAAATGGTGAATCAGGACCTTTGACTTTTCCTGTATTTCAGGTATGTTAAATTACTGTCTCAGATTATCCGATCTTTCAGGAAAAGAAGCATGCAGCCATTACTTTAAAGGGAAACTGTTGTGTAAAAAAAACGCTATTAACCTGCAGTTATAGGGTTAATCTGCTGGATAAACACAAAACGCAAAGCCACACTAAGAAGAATTAAAATTCCCCAAAATTCAAGAAAAAACACAGCAAAAAAGGGCAGCAATGTTTACCTGTCCAGAGCTTCAGAACTAAATGCACTAACCAGGATGTGGCAAACCCACATAAAGATGGTGGCTACACAGGTGCAAAATACTGATGAGATAATCACTCACAACCTACCAATTCATGAAGGGGGTGACTGCTTAGTATTTGAATTGCACAAAAAAAGGCTTGTATAGGGTGCTGTTCAAATTAACGGGCTTACAGCCTATTAGTTACACCGTTACTTTTGGATCAGGCGGGTAGGTTGTGAGTGATTGTCTCATCATTATTTTGCACCTGTGTAGCCGCCATCTTTATGTGGGTTTGCTGCACAAGGTAGTGCATTTAGTTCTGAAGATCTGGGCAGGTAAACACTGCTGCCCTTTTTTGCTGTGTTTAATCTGCAGGATAATAGCATTCTGAAGCTGCCCTGCGCCCTCACAAAGAGTCTGGCTGCTGGAAGGAATACTCTCTAGTACTGAGCTGGCTGTCAGGGGCGTTGTTACAGTTGCCTCTCACTATGCACTGGAGCCATGCTGGCCCACCCCTATGACTGAAAGCCTGAGGCTCCAGGAACAAATAAAGTTAATTTCCTATCTGCAGTGGGGCTCTTAGTACAGGCACTGGGCAGCTTCAGACTTGCAGATTAACCCTATATCTGCATGATAACACCTTTCTTTCACATTACAGTTTCCCTTTAATATGTCAATATATAGGAAGATTGAATTGACAGTTATGTGTTGTACTGACTGTTTTTTTGAATGTGGCTTTAAAGGAAATCAGTTGCATTTTTTTAGGTTGAGAAGAAATTTTAAAACTGATATCATCCTTTTTCTGAGTTGATTCATGACCACAAAGATCAGATCCACTAATGAATTCTCAATTAACTCACTGTGCAGTTAGCAATAGTGCAAAACAGAGGCTGTAGAAAGCTAATGGCTCAAATATTAAACCCAACTGCAAAAATGATTTTTAGCCAAAAAATGCACTAATTGTATTTTTCTGACAGGCTTATTTCTTGTCAAAATATTAGTTGCTATAACACAATAGCATTGATTCATACTGAATCAAGAGGGTTCTATGCTAAAAACATGAGGAAGTTTGATATATATTGCTCAAATTGAGAAAAGTAGACAGATAGGAATTGTTTTCTGAAGTTTATCCTTGTCCTTATGCTCTATTAAGGCACATGGACTCTGCAAATGATTCACACAGTAGATTGGCTAGTAGAAACTGTGTGGGCAAAACTGCATTTCAAATTGGCAATATGCAGTAAAGCCTTAATGCTAAAGGTGCCACCTTCATACATGCTGCAGTCAGATGTTAGCCATTAAGTCAATAGGAAAATAACCTTTTACTGACATATGATGTACTGGTACGTCATATGCTGCTCCATGACTTAAATGAGAGCTCACAATTCTTTCATGAAAGATGAAGGTTGGGTTATTAAGCTATCATCTGCCTCTAACAGCCGCGGGTGGAGCCGAGCTCCGCTTGCGACTGTTAATCTATTAAATGTCGCTGTCAATCTGTGACAGCCTCTTTTAAAATGTGCAAGCAGGGGGTTTCGCCATTCTATGCACCCATTGGCGCGCCCATGATGTGATCACGAGGCACCGATGGGTAGACATGACTGCCATGGGTTCACAAAACTTCTGTGAAAGCTAGCCTGTAATTTGTGCTATACATAGCAATGCTTTGATATTGCTGTGTATTATAAAAGTGATCGGATGATGACGGGTTCAAGTCCCCAAAGGTTGCTAACAAAAACAATAGAAAGTGAAAAAAAAGTTTTTCAAAATATGAAAAAAATATATATAAACATTCAAATCATCGCACTTTTCCCCATTAAAAATGAAGAAATAAAAAAAATTGTTATCAATGCGTTCGAAAAAGTCTGATCTATCGGCATATAAAATAAACCCCAGAATTATGTTATTTTGGCTGCCACAACACTGCAAAAATATGCATTAAGAGACATATCAAAACATCACATCTAACTCAAAATGGGATCAACAAAAACATAAGCTCAGGGCATAAAAAACAAGCTTCTCCACCACCCTATCGACCAGAAATGTAAAAAGAAAATAACTTGTCTTTGAAAATAGCAACACAAGTAGAAATTTTGTTTTACAAATTTACAATATATTTTTTCACCATTTAAATAAAAAAAAAGAACAATGCATGTTTGGTATCTGCATAATCATACTGACCTGGAGAGTCATATTGCCAGGTCAGTTTTACTGTACACTGAACATGGTAAATAAAAAATCCCCAGAAAAACAGTTGCAGAATTGCACTTTTTTTTGCTATTTCGCTGCTCCTGGAATTTTTTTCCTGCTTTCTAGGAAATCACATGATAAAACGAATGGTGTCATTCAAAATTACATCTAATCCTGCCAAAAAAGCTTTCATATGGGTATGTTAACCAAACAATAAAAAAGTTATAGCTTGTGAAAGAAGGGGAGGAAAAAGCAGAAACGCAAAAAAAGGAAATTCGCCTGTCAGAAATGGGTTAAATGAACTACAAAGTGTGCTTTTAAACTGTGGCATTTTCACTCGTGTTGCACTTTTAAGTCAGTGTCCATTTTTATTTGTTTGTTCTTCACAAATGCATCATGGCCTTTTTAGGCACTTAATTGTATTTTTTTCTAATTTCCTGAATTTTTTTATTTTTTTCCTGGACAAAAAATGACTGAGCGGAATATTTCATTGTGTTCTGCTTTCCACTCAGCATTCCATATGAGGCCAAATGGGGTTGTTCTGTCTGCTTAGCTGAAAAAATGTTGTTCAACACTTCCTTGAACTTAGTTATTAACTTGAAGGAGCTAAAGTCTAAAATATGACACTTTGGAGGCCATTTGAAGATCAAAGTATCACATTTTAATTTTTGCTCACCTCATTCAGTGAATAGCTACATTGAAGTTATAAGAATGTAAAGAATATGCTGCTGTTTAATATTTTTTTTACTCACAAATATGCAGCAAAGGTGAATGAAAATAAAGCCTATAAGGAATCTCTAGTAGTTAATTACACAATAGAATTTCATGCAAGTAAACATTTTTATTGCATATTAAACATAAAAACAATAACTTTTAGGGTTTGCTCACATGGATTGTATTTCTGGTCCTTGTGCTGTCCGTAAAAATCTGACTTCATGTGAACAGAACTCAGACCCATATTATTCAATTTGACTGTCCAGATGACACACAAATTAAATGTCCGTGAAAAAGTTTGCTTTCTTTTAGTGATATGTAATGTTGACTTTGTTCCAAACAAAGATGTCTTTTGGAATAATTGCCAAAAACATCAAACTTGGGCTCAACAGACCATCTCATGTTTACCACATGTGTTTGGCAGACTTGATGTAGATTGTAGCAAATCATAGCAAGTGTTCGATGTTTTTCTTTGGAATCTTGTAACCCCACAGAAAATAAATATGATGTATACGACACACTGACACATGTAGAACAGAACCAGTACTTGTTAGAAATAACTGCAGCTCCTTTATTGTAGCTGTAGGTTTTTTCCAATTGTGTTCTTGTCTTGTCATCATTTTTTTTTAGGTATTGTCTCGGTTATACAAAATTGAAGTCACTTCTTGATGACCGACTTTACAATCTTCCATTGAATATCTAATCCCAAGGATTTATTTTGTAACGTTTTCTTCACTGATAAATTTCAGCAATGAGATCTGTTTGCTGCATTGTAAGTGGTTTATGGACCATGGCATTTGTTATAAAATGCAATTAAGAAAATGTCAGTTACATCCTCCTTGAACAGCTAAACTTCACATGGGTTAATCAGAATCCCTTTATTATGTACTGAAAGCTATTTAACATGAACTTAAATGTGATTGGCTAATTCTGAACTCAACCACATCTCCAATTATAAGAGGGCGTTTACATTTATGCAACCACATTATTTTTGAATTAATACTTTTATTTTCCCCCTCAAAATATTACACATTATGGGTGACACTAAAAGTGGAAAAAGTTCTCAAAGGACTCTTCTTGGTATAGTTGTTTTACATTACAAAAACTTGGCATTTTAAAAGGGGTGTGTTGACTTTTTATATTAGTTTGATATGTAAAAATAATTTTAATTTTTTTCATTGTAGTAACACAGTACTTGTTTTATCTATTTCTATGATAGCAAATATATTTGAACTAGAAGCTGCTAAAGTCAGGCACTTTAAGATAACCGGCCTTTAGAATTCTGTGTAGTTTTATTAAATGTCTATGGGAGCAATTCATTATGTTCTAGTACTGTCAAATGGGTAATGTCACATAGAACCACCAATTTACTACACTGTGTAAATCTAATAAATGTCCCCGTATGTCTCATATAGAGCACACACTACTAAAAAAAACTGATTTATGTTCTTGAAAAGCACCCTTGCCTATACCAGGCAATAGTATGTTGCATGGAGACTTGCTATAAAATGATATTTACAGCAACATTACCAGAAATAAGACATTGCTAATTATTTCAAGAAAATTTATTTTTTTCTTTCCAACAGCTGCTGTGACCTTGAACATAAGTGCTTTAAGAAGGGCGAAAAAACAGCTACTTTAGAATCAAATTAAGTTTCCTAAAAATTTAATAAACTATTTTTTATTGCCATACCATAAAAAATATAAATCAGAATACTCATTAGCTGACTTTAGAGGCAACGCAAAATTCCTGAATAATAGTGTTAATAACATAACTAACATAAAAAAAAATGTATCAAACAGAAACGGCCTATATACTTTAGGACACATCTGGGTTTCCTTACTATTGTATTTTGTACCAATGTAACTGAAAAATTATGTTAAGTTCCATCAGGTGCTATTTGTATGGAGCTTTTCTACCCAAGAAGAAATGCTGTAAGAATAATTCCATATACAGTATACCTAATAGACCAATGTTGTTTCTGTACTACATGTAGATCCATCAATGGATGAGCGGATCATTTGAAATTCAAATTTGCCAGCTTTGGCAAATTCTGCCTCCAAAAAACAGATTTCTGGCAAATTTAATTGCAATCATAATACTGCAATGCTTCTAACTGCCTGGAAAATACTTGGGTAATACTCTGTGGTCTCCTAGGAGTGTACTGAACTTATTTTGACCTATTTCAAGAAAACACCGCCTTATTAAGGTTGAAGTGACCTCAACCTATCTCATTTGAATAAAACAGAGGGTAACTGTTGCTAACCAACAAGTTATATAACAACACGCATCAAAGTTTTTAGGCCATTTAAATTTTAAAAATGGTCTAAAAATTATCCATTTGAGGTGGCAAATTCCTGCCTTGCAGGTTTTTTTTATACAGCCATGAAAACAGAAGAAGGTGTGGCTTTTTCACAAAGGGTGGTGCAAACTTATCTCTGTTTGGGGAGTATCTGTTATGAACGTCACACACTCACTCACGGGTAACGGAAAAAGAGAAGACCTACAGGGAGACTCCGCACTCTCACCCAACTGGTTTCTGTACAGAATAGAAATATCGTAACTGCACAACTCAAAAACAACACCTCAGACCTGGCTCCCTAAAAGGTCACTGAGGTGCTTTTTGTATCTTCTGAGGACCTAGAGGGGAGGTCAAAACATAGTGCTAACAAGAGGAGAGGAAATTGTCCAGGAAGATATGAAAACCCAAAGTAAAAAATTAAAACACTTTCATATAAGGTAGAAAACTAAAGCTAAGGAGAGCCAAAAATGAACGGAACAAGAATAACCTCCCAGAAACCTGAAGAGGTGAAAGGAAGAGAAACTGTGAAGGAAAACAAACAGCCCCACTGCAGGAATTCAACTGGTATTTACCATGCATCCCCTTAGTTGAAGAACTGGACCTCCTAAATCCAAGTCCAACTAGAGGTATAGCCAGCAAGGAAGTAACACCAAACCTATAATATGATAGGGCAGACCAAAATACAGAAATGGCAAACAGCTGAAGAGGAGCAAACCAAGAAGAAAATTGGAAGCATCAGCATTTAGAGAAGGACAAAAAGGCAATAGCTCAACAGACAGAGGAACCGACAACGGAGCAATAGGTCAGCGGATCAAATTCCAAACCAAGCCATGACAGTATCAAGTGCTTTTTTTTCTTGCTAACCACTAAAATACCGGAAGTAAGATAAGGTAATGGGGAAAAAAGATAAAGCGCTATCTAAGCATAGTAAGTGTGTACAGGTTCTAAAAAAGATGAATGCTTATATTTTCACACTCACCAGTATCAGTTGTGCTAATAGGCACAACTGTAGACGTCATTTAAATATCACATAGCAACCTTCCACTGTGTGCTGCCATTCCAGTAACGTGCAAGTAATTATTCCTTTTAAGATAATTCCTTATTACGTGAGTAAATGCGAAAAAATGGAGGATTCTGGTGGGTGCTTCCGTTATAGAAGGAATCTCCAAGATAGATCACGATAGTCCAGCTGGATATCTTCATTAATGATACCAATTGCTATGCTCTCTTCTTTTATGAAAAACTAAATTTATTGAAATGATAAAAATGTATATTTACACACATTGCATTTCGGCTTAACAAAGCCTTCATATCTCCTGGAGATTCCTTTTATATCGGAAGTGCCTACCACAATCCTCCATTTTTTTGCATTTTTTCTTGCTAAATAATGTATATATTTTAAAAGTTTCTGTTTCTTTAGGAAGAAAAAATAGGTTTGCAATTTGGAAAATAAATAAGTAATTACGATTTGGCTACAAATGAATAAGTTTATCCATTTTTTGGGAGCCACAACAATGTTGCAATTGTCAAAATAATTAACTTATTACAAATGCTTTTTATCAAGCTGCACAAAAAGTATCCCTTTATAAGGGAGAAGAAACAGACTAGCTGTTTTCAAAGTAACAAAGCAATGGCTTGTCAACAAGACTTTTGAAAAATTGAATCTGTTTCATATTTATGTACCCTTAAGAGAGTATGCTTCTCAGGAGCAGTACAGTCCAGCACTATAAAACACATTGGGTAGCAAGGAGATGTGCAGCTGGCGTGGAGATTAGGCTTAGACAGACAAGGAGATGTCTGCTAGTGTAGGGCTACATCTGGTTCATCATGTTAAATACACTGTAGCTATGGTTGCTGCCTCGGCTACCCTAAAGTTGGCACAGGCAGAAAAGCATTGGGTCTGCAGGGATTGCATAGGGCTCTCCTTGTCTTTCTTGTGGTTGGCAGGCATTCGCTCAGTAAAAGATTCACAATGCGGGTAACACAGTTTATTCTGTGCTGAAATAAACTGACACTTCCCAAGCCATAACCAGTACCTTCATCTAGCAGTTACATTAATTTAAGAAATGGTGCTCAATTCAATTCAGTATGTGTGCTATGCAGAGAGGCTGAAATACTGAGGCTGACCATAAGGCAGCCAGCATGTTCTGTGCACAATTAAATATTGAAGCTGTATTTCATAGGAAGCCAGTCAGCATGAGTGTTGCTGCTTGAAGCATAGTAGCAATTCATCCTCTGTATGCTATTTGTCACCCATGCTTTTAGGCTGTCGCGCATGCAGGTGGCACATGTGTTTTGTGAACCCACAGTGCCATGGGGCCGGGTTTACCTAAGGAGGGGCATAGCTAAACGGCTATCTGATGTTCACTAGAGCTCCTGATAGTGGAGCCAGGCTTGAGCTGAAGGTAGCCAGCAGGTATCACTCATAGGTAGTCCCCGGTACTGTAGCTGCTGACCGCAAGGGTCACGCTCACAGACACGGATTCTGGCTTTGTTCAGACAAATCTTCTGGCAGGACAGATACTGACATGAGAGGATTGGATTTGGAGACTGGTTTTAGCCGTCTGGATCTACTAAGTGAATGTTCAGACACTCTCCGCAGAAAGACTAGGGGAGCAGGTTCAGGAACTGCCCACACACGGACCAGGGGACAAGGTTAAGGCTCTGGCCACACACGGACCAGGGAACGAGTTTCAGGCATGGCCACACACAGAACAGGGAACAAGGTTCATGGCGCTGGCCACACAAAGACCAGGGGAAGGGTTCAGGACCTAGCCACACAAGGGCCAGGGGACCTAAGAACTCACTAGTATCACACTTCCCTCACTAATGACTATATTGCTTAGGCACCTATTGGGGAGGGTGCCTTTTATAAAATATGCCTCCCAGCAATCTTTCTGAGGACATCTTAGCAGGTGCATGCGCTGCCCCTTTAAGAGGCGTGTACTAGGTGCACCGCCTAGACACAGACACAGGAAGCAGTGAGCAGGCTGGGAAATACACAGTGTGGCTGAGGCGGTGAATATGTTGTTGTCCCTGCAGGAAGGGGGAATGGAATCTATGCAGGGGCACCTGAATAGGTGTTACAGTACCCCCCTTATCCTCTTCACCAAGCCCGTGACAACTCTCTGCAGAGAAATTGGGACCTGACTCACCTTCAGGGGATCCCACGACATCTCTTCAGGATCATGTTTTCTCCAATCCACTAGATGAAAAGTGACATCTCTTACCATCTCTTCATGACTAGGATGCTTCTCTCCATCAAGCCATTCTCAGAGTGGGACAAAACAGGTATAGTACCCAGAATCTTGCGTTGCGAAGTCTCTCTATCTCTCCGTTGAGATTAGCTACCACCGTGGAGTATTCAACTACCAACTGGATGTTGGTGGATCGCATAGACTTGGAAGATGCCACCACCTTGACATTCTCTTCAAACGACGACCTAGAAACTGAAGATACCTCCTCTGGCTTCATCTTCAGCCTGGCCTCCAAAATGACACATACTCAAGGCGGGGAGGTACCTGGAAGCAGATCATTGGAACAATCGTCAGGACTGTGTGGGGATATCGCCTCTGCTTCCCTTCCTTTGGAGACGACGGCACACAGTGAGTCGGAGACTGGCAGACCGGATGGAGAGGATGGCGACATTGGTGGCTGAACTCGATGTTTAGGGATCAGACACTTCTTGTGACTAGTGATGAGCGAGCATGCTCGCCACTGCTCGATACTTGCGCGATGCTCGGCGGATGCTCGGGTCCCCGTCCTGCATGTTTGACGCTATTTAGAGCGCCAATCAACATGCAGGGATTGCCTGCCACTCACTGTAATGCCACAGCCATGTCGTTTGTGGCATTACAGTGATCGCCCAAATCGATGGGAACAGTGCTCAGTGAAACATGAAAAGCCGGCAATTCATCAGCTGCAGACATCGGTACCCAACAATTTAGAACAGAAAGAATAAAGCATCACACATAGATTAGATAGATAGAAACATGTCAGTCACATATATAATAAGTACAGTGACAGTGTTGGTTACTGTAGTTGTCAATTAGTTTTAAAATAAAGGATTTATTAAAAAAAAAATTGGCATGGGGTCCCCCATAATTCTAGTCTCTAGCGGAGGTTAAGCAGATGGCTGGGGCAGATGTTTGAAGCCTGGGAAGGGGGTAATGCCCACAGGCCTTCCCAGCCTACTAATATCAGCCCCCTGCTGAATACCTAGCCTTTACTGGCTATTAAAATGGGGGGCCGAAAAAAAAATGACGTGCGGTCCCCCTATTTTAATAGCTAGCAAAGGCTAGGCAGACAGCTGGGGGCTGATATTAATAACCCAGGAAGGGTGCCATGAATATTGGCCCCCTCCAAGGTTAGAAATGTGGCACCCCTGAGGGTTTGGTCGCCACAGAAGTATTGCATCTCAACCAGAGTTGTGGTATCTCACTCTCAGGTAAGGAAGGAGTATGGCTCAGGACCCTAACACTACATCCACTACACCACATTTCCGGGGGACAGGGCGAGAATGCTCCTATGGGAGAGCACAAGTGTCCCTGATCCCTGGCTGGAGAGGGGAGGAACCACTTAGAGAGCGGGAACTATGTAGTGCTTGGGTGGAGGACGTAGATCCTGGGCGCACTGAGTAGGAGCATATAAAAGAGAGTAGCCATCTTAGATGAGTGTTCAGTCAGAGGAGGAGAGTGTAGGAGCTCTGCTCCAGAGGTGGGCCTAGTCAGAAGGCCTGAGCCTGAAAGGAGGAAAGGAGGAAACAGGGAGCAGGAGAGGCTCCAGGAACGAGGAGAGAAGGGACCCTAGGGGTGCGGGCCGTGCAGCAAGCCACCCGTGTGCCCGCTGCTGCCAGGAGGTAGGGGGGTCAGGCCAAAGAAGGGGAACTGGGTCCCCAGCCAGCAGAGACTACAGGGCTCAACTGGGAACTGGAGGCTGCAGCACTTCAAGTACAGCAGGCCGTCCACACCAGCCACTAGGAAAGTAGCCACATAGGGTCATGGGACGGAACATACGTCGCCCGCTAAGGCCCGAGGACACTGGACAGAGGTGCCGCTAGGTGTGAGGTACAAGGAAAGAGGCCAGAGAGGACACACAGAAGGGGGTCCTGATAAATACACTGTGTTCCAAATTATTATGCAAATAATATTTTCTCAGATTTTCCCAAATTACCTATATGAATTGCAGTCATTGTAATTTTCCAGTCAAATAACTATTAGAGTACAATTGAAAGGTTTTTGTACAAACTGCCTATGATAACAGTATATTTTTAAAAAAATAAAACACTCAAACTGCACTCAAAATGCATGTTCCAAATTATTATGCACAGCAGAGTTTTCAACCTTTTCATTTTAATAAAGAACAAAAAAATGGTCATTTTTGAAATTATAAGCATTAGCAGGTTATTACAAACTGAAATCAAACAGTTTTCAACTCAAAACTTTACTCTAGGCGATTTAACATTTGCACATAGGACCCCTTGTTCGAAAGGATCTTCTGAACTCTCTCATTCATTGAATTTGTCAGGTTTTGGATGGTTTCTGCTTCAATTGTTTTGCATGAGGACAGAATACCCTCCCAGAGCTGTTGCTTAGATGTGAACTGCCTCCCGCCATCATAGACACTCCTTTTGATGATGCTCCAGAGGTTCTCAATGGGGTTGAGGTCAGGGGAGCATGGGGGCCACACCATAAGTTTGTCCCCTTTTATGCCCACTGCAGCCAGAGATGTAGATGTGTTATGTGCAGCATGAGACGGGGCATTATCATGCATGAAATTATCTCGATGGTCCAGATGGATGTAGTGGAGGATGGCTGGTTGATGGACACCCCATGCAAACACGGCTACGGTGCCAAGAAGGAGGAGGTGGATTAATGTTTCGGGCTGGAATCATGGGGAGAGAGATTGTCGGCCCTTTTAGGATCCCTGAAGGGGTAAAGATGAACTCCATAATGTATGCTGAGTTTCTCAAACAGCACTTCCTGCCATGGTTCAAGAAGAAGAACCGTGCATTCCGCAGCAAGATCATTTTCATGCATGATAATGCTCCGTCTCATGCTGCACATAACACATCTGCATCTCTGGCTGCTGTGGGCATAAAAGGGGACAAACTTATGGTGTGGCCCCCATGCTCCCCTGACCTCAACCCTATAGTTATTTGACTGGAAAATTACAATGACTGCAATTCATATAGGTAATTGGGAAAATCTGAGAAAATATTATTTGCATAATAATTTGGAACGCAGTGTATATAACAGAGACATATAGACTACCCTGGTTTGACCGCCCTGAGTCACGGACCGGGTCGCCGCCACGCTGACTACAACCCCCAGCATCTACAGTCCCGGCTCCGGGTACCCCATGGCCCACGGGGTGCATCAGAAGCACCAGCCCTCAGCTGCCCCAGAAATGGCGCATCCATAGGATATGCCAATTTTGGCACTTAGCCTCACTCTTCCCACTGCCTTGTACTGGTGGCAGTGGGGTAATAGGGCTGGGGTTGATGTCAGCTTATAATGCTAGCTGACATCAAGCCCAGGTTAATAATGTGGAGGCATTTATAAAACGCCCCCATTACTAACCCCATAGTGTAAGCAAATGTAAAATAAAAACACAAACACCCAGAATAAAATCGTTTAATTGAAATAAACGCACAATACTTTAATGTTCTAAATTAAACTCTACTTACCATATCGCCCAATCCAGCTGAAGCCAATGTTTACTGCAATAAAAGTAAAATAATTAACCAACCTCATCCTTACCTTTCCATGGTTCCCACGACGGCTCCAGCTCTGCTACATTGAGATGGCAGGCTGGATTGTAGCAGAATGCTGCTATCCAGCTTGTCATCTTTCAGAGACACTGCAGATCGTAGTCATGCTTGCACTTCACAGTGTCTCGCTGCGACGGCATACAGATGAGCCGTTCATGTCCAATGAACTCGGCTTACCTCATGCATGTCACTGAAAGTGTGGGAGAATTCTCCTGCGCTTGCAGTGAAGGCAAAGCTCCAGCCTGGGAAGCTCCGTGGGTATTACCCCCTTCCCAGGCTTCAAACATCTGCCCCAGCCATCTGCTTAACCTCCGCTAGAGACTAGAATTACGGGGGACCCCACGCAAATCTTTTTTTTATAAATCCTTTATTTTAAAACTAAATGACAAGTACAGTAACCAATACTGTCACTGTACTCATTATATATATGACTGATATGTTTCTATCTTTCTAATCTATGTGTGATGCTCTATTCTTACTGTTCTAAATTGTCGGGTAGCGATGCTATAACTGTATGCGGCTGCTGAATTGCCGGCTTTTTTAAAGAGACGGGTGCGTGAAAATCGGAGGGCACTAGTGTGTTCCTAGTGCCATGCTATGTTTTTCATGCACCCTCCTATATACCCTGCCTGCCTGTCTGCCTATATACAGTGCATTGTGAAAGTATTTGGCCCCCTCAAACTTTTCTACCTTTTGCCACATTTCTGGCTTCAAACATAAAGATATAAAATTCTAATTTTTTGGGAAGAATCAACAACAAGTGGGACACAATCGTGAAGTGGAACGAAATTTATTGGATATTTTACATTTTTAAAAAGATATGTGCTACCCTTGAGAAATATGGCATCCTAGGACTTCCTGTGGGTGCGCATCACTGCTGTGTCTCTCTCTGACCGGCATCCAATAGGATATCACGCTGCTCACACATTCGCAGTTCGACTTCCAGGATGCTGGCCACGGGGGAGCGATGCAGGTAAACCGCATCATGTCACCGCGCCTCTCCACCCTGCTTGGTAACCAACAGGTGCACAGACCGGGGTGAGCGACGTGCGGAGGGCGGATACAGACCGCACTTACCACACATAATGTTTACAGGTGATTATTCTCCTCCCTCCCTACTATATATTGTGAGGCAGTGACTGGGATCATATACGAGGGACGTTATATATCCCCCAGAATGTGTACAGAAACCTATTAAATCTATTGGAGTGCATTGCAGTCACAGACACAGCTGTGGCTGCAATGCAGGAATGAAGGTGAGCAATGACCTGGTCAGGCTATCTGGCTAAGGCAGATTAGTAAAACCCGGCAGGGCCTTCATTTCTTGGAGGAGGTCACAGGAGGCATTGGGGCGGCCTCCTCACTCCAACCTGGGTTTTCCAGTGGCTCTTGCTACCGGTCCTTTAAAACCCCTGCACTAAGGATTAGTGTTGTTCTATGTTGGAACCTGCTAGGAGCATAGCAGGATAGCTCAGCAGGATTGAGTGTGGCTGAACCACCGCCTGGGAAGGCTCTACACCTGTTAGGCTCTGAGCTGCCCGGCCCAGCCGTTACCCCCAGCAACCGTTGTTTATGGACTCATGTTAACCCGGCTGCGAACCGGAGGACTTTCTGTTTACCCGTGAGTTGCTGAATAAAAGCTGTTTATGTTGGACTTGCTTGGGTCACTACCTCAGTTACTGCACGGTGTGAACACCGCCGCCTTACAATATGTTGCATAATACACTGCCTCAGTACCCCCTGGCGAAGCAATACACGAAACGCATGTAGGGGTACTGGCAGTGTGGTTTTTTTATACTACAATATGGCACATGGTTGGTACTGCTAATTTATATGAATCTATATCATTTCATCTTGGCAATTAGTGGCAACTCTGCGTATTTATGTACTACAACTTCAGTCATCATGTTCTTAGTTGCATAAGAGCTGTGTTATAATTGCATTGTTATTACATTATTGTAATAATATATACTGGTCTATTTTCTGCTATATAGGCTATAGATACAGTTATATATGTGACCTATGCACCGATTATGCAATTATAAATTATTTATATTTATGTACCTACCTGTACTTACCTGTACTTTATATACAAAATATTTGTGCTTTATACTGTCAACTATGTACCACACTGCCCATCTGTGTTTTTAAATGGGATTTTTTAGGGGCAATTTTTATAGGATTTCTTACTGGTGTGTTCAATAAAGATTTATTAATTTACAGTATATTTGAGTACTATATATGTATATATATATATATATATATATATATATATATATATATATATACAGTACAGACCAAAAGTTTGGACACACCTTCATATTTAAAGATTTTTCTGTATTTTCATGAATTTGAAAATTGTACATTCACACTGAAGGCATCAAAACTATGAATTAACACATGTGGAATTATATACTTAAAAAAGTGTGAAACAACTGAAAATATGTCTTATATTGTAGGTTCTTCAAAGTAGCCACTTTTTGCTTTGATGACTGCTTTGCACACTCTTGGCATTCTCTTGATGAGCTTCAAGAGGTAGTCACCGGAAATGGTCTTCCAACATTCTTGAAGGAGTTCCCAGAGATGCTTAACACTTGTTGGTCCTTTTGCCTTCACTCTGCGGTCCAGCTCACCCCAAACCTTCTCGATTGGGTTCAGGTCTGGTGACTGTGGAGGCCAGGTCATCTGGCATAGCACCCCATCACTCTCCTTCTTGGTCAAATAGCCACTACACAGCCTGGAGGTGTGTTTGGGGTCATTGTCCTGTTGAAAAATAAATGATGGTCTAACTAAATGCAAACCGGATGGAATAGCTTGCCGCTGCAAGATGCTGTGGTAGCCATGCTGGTTCAGTATGCCTTCAATTTTTGAATAAATCCCCAACAGTGTCACAAGCAAAGCACCCCCACACCATCACACCTCCTCCTCCATGCTTCACGGTGGGAGCCGGGCATGTAGAGTCCATCCGTTCACCTTTTCTGCGTCGCACAAAGACACGGTGGTTGAAAGCTAAGATCTCAAATTTGGACTCATCAGACCAAAGCACAGATTTCCACTGGTCTAATGTCCATTCCTTGTGTTCTTTAGCCCAAACAAGTTTCTTCTGCTTGTTGCCTGTCCTTAGCAGTGGTTTCCTAGCAGCTATCTTACCATGAAGGCCTGCTGCACAAAGTCTCCTCTTAACAGTTGCTGAAGAGATGTGTCCGCTGGTAGAACTTTGTGTGGCATCGACCTGGTCTCTAATCTGAGCTGCTGTTAACCTGCGATTTCTGAGGCTGGTGACTCGGATAAACTTATCCTCAGAAGCACAGCTGACTCTTGGTCTTCCTTTCCTGGGCCAGTCCTCATGTGAGCCAGTTTCTTTGTAGCGCTTGATGGTTTTTGCAACTGCACTTGGGGACACTTTCAAAGTTTGCCCAATTTTTCGGACTGACTGACTTTCATTTCTTAAAGTAATGATGGCCACTCGTTTTTCTTTACTTAGCTGCTTTTTTCTTGCCATAATACAAATTCTAACAGTCTATTCAGTAGGACTATCAGCTGTGTATCCACCAGACTTATGCACAACACAACTGATGGTCCCAACCCCATTTATAAGGCAAGAAATCCCACTTATTAAACCTGACAGGGTACAACTGTGAAGTGAAAACCATTTCCGCTGACTACCTCTTGAAACTCATCAAGAGAATGCCAAGAGTATGCAAAGCAGTCATCAAAGTAAAAGGAGGCTACTTTGAAAAACCTAGAATATAAGACATATTTTCAGTTATTTCACACTTTTTTGTTAAGTATATAATTCCACATGTGTTAATTCATAGTTTTGATGCCTTCAGTGTGAATGTACAATTTTCATAGTCATGAAAATACAGAAAAATCTTTAAATGAGAAGGTGTGTCCAAACTTTTGGTCTGTACTGTATATTTCTTTATACAATCTAAATATGGGTATTTTTTAGTTACGATTAAATGTTGGGACACCTATTTAACCTATTATCATAATAATGGATCTACATATCCAAATGCTGATATTAACACAGGCCACACAAGGACCAGGAGATCAGGTTCAGGAACTGGCCACACACAGACCAGGGGATGACGTTCAACCTCTGGCCACACATGGACCAGGGGGCGAGGTTCAGGCACACACATGGACTAGGGAATGAGGTTCATGGCCCTCGCCATATATGGTCCAGGGGATAGGTTCAGGGCTTAGCCACACAAGGGCCAGGGGACCTAACAACTTACTAGTAGCACACTTAACTCATTAATGACTTGATGTTGACTATTCGGGAGAGTTTAACGCGCCGCATGGCCGGGGGGGTGAGTATGTCGGCATCCAGGTATATATAGGAGGAAGGGAAACCATGCAGGAGTACCGTCATAGGTCTTACACATCTGTAAAACTACTTACCAGCGCTTTAGCTTGCATGCGCAAAAATAATGAAGTCAGTGTGCAAAATCAGCACTGTGTCCTGTGGCTGTTGGTGATGGGGTCATGTCCATTGAGTAGGATCCAGAGAAATTGACAGATAACCATAGTCTGGCATTGGAAACTGTCATATAGGCCTCACCACCTTTGCCATTTACAGTGGTCTATTGCTCCTACTCCAAACATTCATCAAGTGAGCCATGGGTTGTCCCTAACAAAAATTTCTGCTCCAGATGTTTAGGGTGCAGTGCATTTTGTAGCTCAAACAAAAGTAAAAAAACAATGGGGCCTTTGTTTTCCTGCAGTGTGAGGGCTCAGAGTGGGTACTCCTTTCTGTGAGAAATAATGGCAGCTGAGTATCTTCTAGCGAGATTGAGTGCACAACATAATTTCTCGAAAGGGGCAATGTGGTAGGACAGCGACTGCACCTCCAGCAACTTAGTAGCGTGAGAGTTTAGCGAATGACTGGGAGCATATGCTTTTTTGCACTATTACAGAATCACAGATGAATATTTGTCAGTGTGAAGGAGAAGCAAGCAGTCATGGTGGATGATGATAATGATGATGATGAAACCAACTAGTTACTACTTGAGGGTGCAGCCTGGCTGACAGAAAGATGAAATGATGAGAAATTTAAGAGCACAACATGAAGTGAACAGGTGATGTAGCTATGTGTGTTCATGGAGAGACATAGTTTTCAGGTATACAAGCCAGGACTTCCATAGCTTGTTTTCCTCTTGCTCAGCCCGCCAAAGAATTGTCTGGCACCGATGTGCAAAGTATCTCCCACACATGAGATGCTCATATATACAACTCCCCACCACTGCAAATAGACCTTTCAGGTGCTGCTGATCCTTCTCTACACCAACAGTACACTAGGCACACCTACTCCAGAGGATTTTTAAGCCACACGTTGCCTGCGCTTCCTATCACCAAGGTTAACACCCTCCCCTGATGTCATCACGTCCTCAGCTAGTTCTCAGGTCTTGTCTATCACAGAATCACTATCATAATCATCATCATCCCTGATTTGGCTGCCGTTTGCCTCTGTGTGGAACAATGGCCTGAGCCATCAATACTAATTGGCATTAGAATCACTTCGTCCATCTCCTCGGGCCCCATATCAAAAGCTGACTGCTCATCTCTACTAATTAATCATAAAAATAGGATCATCCTTTGTCTCTAAAGTAATTTGTGCTAGTCTGTAAGGTCATTTGTGATAGAAAAGAAACAGGTGTCATTGACTAGATGGAAATTCCCCTGTGCACAACATTAAATGAAATGACAGTGAAGAAGTTGGACTGAGCAGAAAGCTGACTCAAAATGATTGTGTCGCTCACAGAGGCTACATCATACTGCTGTGCCTCAGATAAGTGATGTGACATATATCCCATTATTCTTTCCAAAGACAAAAGAAGTCAAGTGTGACCTATGTTTGGTATTACTAATGCTTCGACAGTAGCTGTCAGAAGTGGCTGCTGCTGGCGGTTGCCACATTTTATGACATATTGTTTTTTTTTCCTTCTGATGCTACCATGTCTAATGTCAGTGCCACATTTTGGTTTCACATACCTTTTGGTCTCAATTATACTGTTTAGGTCATTTGCAAAAATATTTTACCACCCTTAGCTAACCATGGAAAAATATGGAAACAACCAAAAATGCTAGTAAGAGTTCATGTGACAGCGGATAATATCGGTGTGTTGTGTATGTGTTTACAGTTTGACAATTTCAATTTAGTGTAATAATTTGTTTGCCAACCGTTCGTTTATGCAGATTTATTCCCCCTGCCCCAAAAAATTCACGTAACTAGTAATGAACGAGCACTAAAATGCTCAGGTGCTTGTTGCTCGGGTCGAGCAAATTGTAAAGCTCGGTTGCGTGACCCGAGTAGCGAGCCCAATGTAAGTCAATAGGAAACTTGAGCACTTTTCCGGCATCCACCCTCCCCCCCGGAGGCCTGGAGTGGGCCTAAAAATTGGTCAAATCGATATTAACAGTGCTCAAATGACATGGGAACAGCATGGGGAGAACCCCTGGAAGCATCTCTGACTTTCAGGTCACTGCTGTGAACAATGTTGTCAGAGTATTACACCACTTTTATTGACTGACAATAAAACATACAAAACAAAGTAAAAATGGATTTTCCTGGAAAAAAATGTTAAGAAACATTCTTTCCAGGGTAATGACTTATGTATAAGGCAAAATAAATAACTAAAAACAAAAATGCTCCTCCACACCTTGGGCTATGTTCACACGTAGTGTTTTTGAAGTGTTTTTGCACTTTTGCATTTCTTTCAATGATGAAAAACACATTCACCAGTAAATGTAATTTTAACATTTTACTACCTTATCTGGCCATGTGGTGTGTGAAACATGACCAGACACATCCAGAATGAACACTCATCTCCAGCTGATGATACTTTGCACCTGTCCCTATTTTAAAAGCAGCTAACAGCATTATAAATAGGGAATAGAATTTTTTTTTTTCAGCACAGAGTGTAATACAATAATCCCTGACTAGATGCCTGTCAGATGCTATCCCAACTGATATAGGTCACCCGTACATGAATCTCAGATAAGAGAGGTAATATAATACAATAAAAAATAGAGGTTTTTTTGGTACATTGCACCACCAAACTGTTAAGGATTGCAAGCAACCCTTTCTGCTTTCATTAATTTCTAATTACAGATCAACGTTCAAAATTATGAATCAGTCAACGATTGCATGGAATAAAATCTATCAAGTTATGGATTGTTGTAGAGACGTATGCGACCAGAATGATCATGCATTTCCACCTGATAATACCATCAATTCAGCATTTTCAATAGGGAATAGATTTTATTTTCAGCACGGAGTATAATACAATAATCCCTGACTAGATGCCTGTAAGACGCTATCCCAACTTCTATAGGTCACCCATATACGAATCTCAGATAAGAGAGGTAACAGTAAAATAAAAAATAGAGTTGAACGGGCTCCGAAGAGGTTTTTTTGATACACTGCACCACCAAACTCTGAAGGAACGCAAGCAACCCCGTCTGCTTTCATCAATTTCTAATTACAGATCACCTTTCAAAATTATGAATCGGTCAACGAGTGCATGGAGAATATCAAGCAATCCACTGTATTGTAGAGATGTATTCAACGACATTGAACAGCACTCATCTCCAGCTGATGATACCTTGCAACTGTCCCTATTGTAAATGCAGCTAACAGCGGTATCAATAGGAAATAGAATAGATTTTTAATTTTTTTTTTTGTAGCAGTATGCAGTATAAGGCAGTAATACCTGGCTGGATTGGAGTAATATGCTATTCATACTGCGATAGCGCACTCATAAATGAATTTCAGATAAGAGAGGTAATATTGTAGAATATAGAATCGATTTGAATTGGCCATCCCATTACTAAGGAATGGGTCTCCTATACTGTTATTGCATATAAGTTATAATGCCTCTGTGGCACTAAAAACCATCTCTGACAAAACGCTAGCGGCCAAGACCTCCAATACGTAGAAAGACAGTTCATGCCACATGTCCAGCTTGGATACCAAATACTTGTAAGGCACAAAGGAATCATGGAGGTCGCTAGTAGGGTGGCCAAGGTAGTCCTTCATCTTCTTCAAAACTTTTCCCTCCTTGTCAGAGTAACCTGTGCACCAGGGTCTGGGTGCCGAGAGGATCTGAGAAAACTGTTCCAGATTTTTGACAGCTTTCCCCTGCATCTGCAGCATCTGCTTTGTTTCTCCCTTGCCTGTGCTCCTTGGTATTCCAAGACACTGTGACCTCTGCAGCCAGCATTGTCAGATGGGGATTTTTTTAAACAATTCTTCAACAAGGGCAATTTGGTGCTGCAACATGCAACATAGGAGTGGGTCTCCTATACTGTTAGGGCATATGCAGCAAGTTCAAGGGCGGCTCAAAATTAGGACGCACTCCAATGCCACTTTGAATAATTGTAGTGAAGGGCCTCATTACTTTTTTTCCCTTCTGAAGGAGTGCATCTCCTATACTGTTATTGTGTATGCAGCAAGTTCAAGGGCTGCCAAAAATTAGGATGAGCTCCAATACAAATTTGAAGAGACGTAGTGGAGGGCCTCAGTCAAAAATTTATTTTCCATTATTAAGGAGTGGGTCTCCTATACTGTTATAGTGTATGCAGCAAGTTTAAGGGCAGCCAAAAATTAGAACGTGCTCCAATACCCCTTAGAAGACACATAGTGGAGGGCCTCATTAAAAAATGTTCTCATTATAAAGGAGTGGGTCTCCTATACTGTTACTGCATATGCAGTGACTGTAACGGCTGTCAAAAATTAGCACGCACTCCAATACCCTTTTGAAGAGACATAGAGGAGAGCTTCATTAAAAAAAAATCTCCCATTATTAAGGTGTGGGTCTCCTATACTGGTTATGACCATGCACTAAGTGCATAGGCTGAAAAACATTTACCCCTGGGGGGTATACATGAACAAACTGTATACATGAACATTCAGTAAAACATACAGAATGTTAGACATAGGCCTCTAAAAATATTTCCTACAGGCATCATAAACAACCTTAAAAAAATTATGCGGGTGTTGCATGTTGGTCACCCTGTTGATATGGTGGTGGAGAATGAGGAGAAGGAGAAGGAGGAGGGTGACATAAAATAATGCCTGGGTGTGAAGAGGCGCATGGGAATAGACCCCCCAAAAATAACCACTGGATTTGACTTTATGTTCCTCTGCTATCATCCGGTGGTGTAGAGAAGTCAGGCCCAATCCAGCTCTTGTTCATTTTGATAAAAGTCAGCCTGTCAGCATTTTCAGTTGACAGACAGATGCACCTGTTGACACACAGATGCGCCTATCAGTTATAATACCCCCCGGCGGCACTAAAAACCCGCTATGACAAATTGCTAGCGGCAGGGCAGGCCAGGACCTCTAAGGTGTATAGAGACAGTTCATGCCACGTGTCCAGCTTGGATACCCAATGGTTATAAGGCACAGAGGAATCAATGAGGATGCTGAAGTTGCAAGGTGCAACTTCAGAATCTTCCAAAACTTTTACCTTCTTGTTAGAGTACACAGTGCATCGTGGCCTGGGCGCTGGGAGGGGCTGAGAAAAAGGTCCCAGACCTTTACAGTGTTCCCCTGCTTTTACTGAATCTGGTTTTTGTCTCCCTCACCTATACTCCTTGGTTGTGTAAGGAACTGTGACCTCTGCCATAAGCATTATCATCTGTGAATTTTTTAAATAATTCTTCAACAAGGACCTTCTGGTACTTCAACATTTTATTAGACATCTCCGCCATGGAAAGGAAAAAGTGTGGCCAACCAGTAATTACTGTCGCCCAAAATGCATACAACGCGTGGGTCACGAGAATGGTAGGGGATCATAAAGTCAGCTATGTGTGCGAGACTGCCAACAGCCAAGACTTCACTGTCCCCACCAAGAGGATAACTGTCCATGTTCTCCTTCTCATTCTCCTCTTGGTCCTCCTCCTCATTCTTCTTCTCCTCAGGCCATCCATGTTGAGCAGACAGTATGAATGTTGTGTGGGTAGTACCGTCTGTAGCACAGGAAACCAGCTCCTGTTCCTCCTCCTCCTCATTATCACCAAATCCGTGTTGAGATGATATAAGGCTGGGTTGTGTAGCATTACCCTGTATAATTCATTGCTCCATATCATCGTGCTCCATCTGAAATGCCTCCTCTTTAATTGTGAGCAGCTTGCATTTCAGTAGACAGAGAAGCGGGATGGTGACGCTAATTATGGCGTCATCGCCACTCACAATCTTGATGAAGTCCTCAAAGTTTTAGAGGACTGCACAGATGTCAGACATCCATGCCCTCTCATCAGCTCTTATGTGCGGAGGCTGACCTAAATACCAATGGGCTTGTTGAAGCTGGTACTCAACAACTGCAGCTGAAGAGGAGGAGGAGGTGCAGGAGCTTTAGAATGTTGGGGCAACCCTGATTGACCCAGGGCCCGCAATCCTCGGCGTCGGGAGGATGTGTTCTGGGTCCCGACTTCCACAATATTAACCCAGTGTGCCGTCAGTAGATGTATCGTCCCTGGCCACAAGCACTTGTCCACGTGTCTGTGGTTAGGTGGAACTTCCCATTAACTGCGTTGCTGAGGGCACGGGTAATGTTCTGGGACACGTGTTTGTTTAAGGCGGGGACGGCACACCGGGAGAAATAGTGGCGACTGGAGACAAAGTACTGAGGCACGGCCACCGCCATGAGGTTGCAGAAAGCTTGCGTCTCCACTAGCCTAAAGGGCAACATTTCCAGTGCAAGCAGTTGAGAAATGTGGCAGTTTAGTGTTGTGGACTGTGGGTGGTTGGCTGCGCATTTACGCTTGCGTTCAAAGGACTGGGGTAGGGACAACTGAACCCTGCGCTGGGACAAGGATGTGGACGTGGTTGCTGATGGTGATGGTTGCAAGTGTGCAATGAGAGGTGCAGGGTGGGTGACATCATTGCCTGCATCATGAACAAAGGCTTGGCTTGCACATTCAACATGGGAAGAGGCAGTGGTGTTACCTGCAGACACTTTTTCTGGACCATGGTGTTCGGCCCAACTAGTCAGGTGCTTTTCTACTATGTGCCTGAGCATGCTGGTGGTTATCAGGCTGGTTGTTTTGCTGCCCGTGCTGATGCTGGCATGGCAGGTGTTGCAAATGACCTTTTTTGGATTAACTGGACAGTCTTTAAAACAGAGCCAGATTCGGGAAGACCAAGCAGTTGGACTGGCAACTTCTCTCGTATTGGTGTTTTGGGGAACAGTTGCCCACCTTGTGTCTGTGGCCACCCCACTGTTTTTTCTTGGCTTTTGTGGTGCTATGCCTCCCTCCCCCTTCTTTTCTGCTGTCCTCGCTATGCATGTCACCTTGCCAGGTTGGGTCAATGACTTCATCGTCCACCACCTTGTCTTCCACGTACGCACCCTGGGCCTCTTTACTTGCTGGCAATTGTGTCTCATCATCATCATCCACCTCTTGTGACAGTAATTGTACTTTCCCACCGTCGCTTTCGCGTGACCATGGCTGTTCAAATATTTGGGCATCGCTACATGCGCTCTCCTCTTGCCCCACTTGGAACGGACCAAGCGAGATGCCAGAATCTATAAATGGAAATGTTAACAGCTCTTAAGAGTGTTCAAGTGTTGGATAACTTGTATCCGGGCGCTCGGCATGGTGGGAGGAAGGAGGATCAGGGGGAGGAATAAGTGGTACAAACTCACAGCTACTGAGACTGGACTGTGTGGAAAACAGGGTGGTTGTGGTGGCAAACTGACTGGAAACATTATCTGTTATTCAGCCAACAACCTTTTCACACTGCTCTGGCTTCAAGAGTGGTGTCCGCAGCCCCCTAGAAATTGGGATGGGAAGGTAGGTCGACATGATGTGGGTGTTTGTTGTGCTCCCTCAGCAGGCACAGTTCCTTCTTGCCCATGGCCTCGGCCTCTACGTGCGCCATCAGCATCACATCCACTTCCCCATCCCCTGCCACGCGCCTTGCCCATTTTAAATGGAGTATAATCTTTTGCAGCTTACAAAAAAATGTCAGGATTAATACCGCAGTATTTGATCACGTCTCAGGACCAATTCTTTTTCCCAGTGAAGGTATACCAATGCTATTGATCAGCGAACAAGTGTGAATATATTTTTGACACGCAAGGAGCAGAGTTTAAATGGAGTATAATATTTTGCAGCTTGCAAAAAAAATCAGGATTAATATCGCAGTATATGATCACGTCTGATGACCAATTATTTTGCCCAGAGAGGGTATACTTATGCTATTGGTCAGCAAACAAGTGTGAATATATTTTTGACACGCAAGTAGCAGACTTTAAATGGAGTATAATATTTTGCAGCTTGCAAAAAAATATGGATTAATACCGCAGTATTTGATCACGCTAGATGAGCATTTCTTTTGCCCAGGGAGGGTACACCGATGCTATTGGTCAGCAAACAAGTGTAAATATATTTTTGGCACGCAAGTAGCAGACTTTAAATTGAGTATAATCTTTTGCAGATTTAAAAAAAAAACAGGATTAATACTGCAGTAATATTTGACCACCTGAGATGATGGACATGTTTCTCTGCTTCTACAATACAGCAATGCTATTCAAATCAACCAAATCTGGTACTATGCTGCTAAAAAGCAAATTAAGCAATAAAAATGGTGTATTATATTGCTTTTCACCAAAATTAGCAGGATTAAGAGCAAAAAGAATATTATCAACCCTGATATCTAGGACTATTGATAGGAGTTCCAGCAGCAAAAAGAACGTGCAATGGACCCTATTCTGTACAACACTAGCTCTCCACAAACTCTGCCTAACTAGTGCTATCAGCAGGATTAATATTTTATTCAGAATGAGCCCTTACAAAGACTGTTAGAGTAGATTTCTAGTAGTGGTGTGGAATCTCTGTTTAAAATAACCACCAATTCTCTCCGTTGCTCAGATGCAGCTCTCCCTACTCTTTGTCTTTGACCGGTAGAGTGTGACGAGCATAGAGTCCTGGGTCTTATATAGACACGATGACACTATGAGGCCAGCCACAACCAACATGGCTACAGCATTACAGTGACTGTCAGACAATCCCAGCATGTTAATTGGCTGCCTAAAATGCTCCCAACATGCGAAGCGGGGACTCAAGCTCCTGCCCGAGCATTTCATAATTACTCGCGGAGCACAGAGCATTTCGAGCACTTTGATGCTTGGGCGAGTAACGAATATTGGCGAGCAAGCTCACACATCACTAGTAACAACAAATGCCAAAGAACAACACCTTAAAATGCTGCAAAAACCCACAGTATAATTGTGAGGTGTACATTTGCTAAATTTGAATATTAAGACAGGTAATCAAAAATTTTAATTTGTGTAATAATGTTTTTAAATTTTTATATATATTTTTTATTCCCCCATCCAACAAAAAACTGTAACCCAGAATACTACATTGGTTGGCAGGTAAACACATGGAAAATTACTTACAGCAACAGACAGAACTATTTTTGTGGCTTGATAAAGTTCAAAAACTTAACTTTTACTTTTGCATTTTTAAATACATTTTTTACATCAAATTCTTCCCTCTTTAACAAAAAGCCCTCAAAATGATGCTAGGTAGGTGCAAGCATGGAAAATAATTTGTATCAACAGCCAGTAGTATTATTGTGGCATATACAGTACAGACCAAAAGTTTGGACACACCTTCTCATTTAAACATTTTTCTGTATTTTCATGACTATGAAAATTGTACATTCACACTGAAAGTTTCAAAACTATGAATTAACACATGTGGAATTATATACTTAACAAAAAAGTGGGAAATAACTGAAAATATAGAAAAATCTTTAAATGAGAAGGTGTGTCCAAACTTTTGGTCTGTACTGTATGGCTGTTAAATTCGAATATTTAAACAACTGTAACATCTTATTTTTTTTTTTTAAATTATCCAGCCCTTGAACAAAAATATTTTTAGACATGATGATAAAAAATATGCTTTTTTTTCTTTATTTTAAAGAGGAATATTTTAAACTTTTCCATATCTTTATTTATTTTAAACTTTTGCTTTTCAATCTTACTTTATTTTTTAGTTTCTTCAGGTGACTTGAACCTGCAATCACTTATACTTAGAGATAAGAGAATCACTTTGCACATGCTTGGTTCACAGTCTAGGTCAGTGATCCCTGGTGGTGGACATGAACTGCGTGAATTTCCTGAGCTTTCCAGTTGCCCGGCAAAGCGCTTAATTCGCCAGCCTAGCGTAACACCATCTGTGCAGTGGGCATCGCACAATTAACGCCTCGCCAATCCAGCTAATCATAAGTCGTACCTGGAATCTTGTAGTTGGTAAAGTAGTAATGTAAAAAATATTTTAATATTTCCATGCACTAAATAATCTTTTTATGCATCTTTCCAAGGTATTTTAGTTTTAGGAAAATAAAAATTAACAGAAGTTTTTGACTTGATAAATTACTGTCCTAGAAAGAGTAAAATGAACAAAAGCAGAAATTTAGATTTTAGACTTTACAGGTTTGTGGCAGGTGCATCTAGTATTGTTTGGTATGTATGAAATATGCAGTATACAGATGCAAGTCTGCACACACTTTTTATTCTCGCTGTTGATTTGCTATGTTAGAGCACCGCTTAATAAATGACAACCAGTCTCAGATCTGTACTTTTACACGGTTTGTGCTGTAATAGAATAACTACTTTATGATCTTCATGTCATGTTTCTGTACTAACAAGATTACATCTCTACATTTACAATTCTAAAAGCATTTTCAATTCCCTACACGTGTAAAAGAATGTAACGTTTTCATTATAATAATATTCTTTTTATTTGGGGTATTTTTTAACAATATTTAGGGAGGGGATTAAAGTTATAGTCAATAAAGTGAGTGAGAAAACATAACAGAATGATCTAAAACTTGTTCCATTAAACAAGTAAGAAATTATATTCAAATCAAAATAAAGAGAGAAAAAAGGGTAAGTGCATGAGGAAAAGGATGTGGAAGGAAAAGTTAGAAAAGGTAGAGGGGGAAGGGTAAGGAAAGAAATGGGCCAAGGGGAAAGTTGGATCAGATAAACGTGGAGAGTCGTTACAAGGCAAAAGATCATCCTTATTGAAAAAATATTTATAACAAAACACTTTTCCATTTGCTTAGTTAAATATGTAATTGCATTTGTATTTATTGGCATATAATAAATCTTTTTATCTAAAAGGGAGCCTTCCAACTGGAAGAAAGAAATAGGTTCCAAGATGACCATGTGGAAAAATATTTTTTTAAAGAATTGTTTCTTAGAGCGTAAGAATGTTCAAAAGAATTATGGGTAGACATTCTTTTCATTATTTCTGGAATGGAAGGAACATCTATTGATTTTCACTTAGATGCTATAAGTATTTTTGATACAGCAAATAGATGGATTGCAAGATGTTTAATTTTTGGGGGGAGTCGATTTAAATCAAGCGAGAACAAAACTAGTTGTGGAGAGATTTCAACTACAGAGTTGTTAATATTGCTCAATAAATTAGCTACTTCTTTCCACATGTCGATTATCTTAGGACAAGACCAGAAAATATGTAATATGTTAGCTTTTTGAGTACAGTTCCTCCAGCATAAGTCCGATACGTCCTTGAAAATCTTCTTTAATCTGACAAGTGCATAGAACCAAGATAAGATTTTAAAATAATTCTCATGAATATTAGCATTTACATTTGATTTGTATGCTATTTCAATTGCTTCTTTCCATGTCTCATATCTTCTTCCCACTTAACCATGTGTTTTGAGTTTTCAATAGTTATGTCACTATTGAAGAGTGTATACAGATCTTTGGTGTTCCAAAAGTATTTTTTAAGGGATTTTCCAGAAGAGATATGATAACTCTTGGAAGAGATATGGGGAGAAAGAATTTCCTTCTATTTCCTTAGTTCTAAAAAGTTATAAAGGTTGTACGATAGGGTCAAGGATAGAAAATTTATGATTGAATCTTTTTTAAGTCCAGTAAATAAGGCCGAACAATTTATTATACCATTCTTTCTCCATTTGTCTATAGGGAAGTCCAGAAGAGCAGGGTGGAAAATAAATAAATAAAGTTTTTCTAATGGGTAACTAACTTGATTGTTGTTAGAAATGTTATATAATTTCCTCCAAGTCATAATTGTAGATTTTATTAGTATATTCTCTGGTAAAGGGAGGGATTGGTCTAGTAAATTAGCAACAATAAGAGCATCTAAGGGAGAATTCCCATTGTATGATTTTTCCATTTCTGCCCAGCTGGATTTTGCTTCATCTATAAGCCATTTCCTGCTCTTCATTATGATATTAGCCTCGGAGTAGGCCTGTAGATTTGCGTGACCAATGCCTCCATTTCTTTTGTTCTTATATAGTAATGATTTGGCTACTCTTGGTGATTCCTTATTCCAAATATATTTCAACATTTGTTTATGGAATTTCTTTATCCATATATCAGGAATCGGAATTGTAACAGTTCTAAACATATAATGAAGTTTTGGTAGGATTATCATTTTATATAAGACAGTCCTACCAAGACACAAGGTATTTGTTTTATCAAAATTATCAATATTTTTTTTTAAATCTGTTTTTGTAGGAGATTCAGATTTCCATCTAGTACTTTATGTAAAGAATTGTTAACTATAATTCCTAAATATGGGATATGATGTTTTTCCCAAATATAGGCAAATTATTTTTCTATAAATTTTTGGTTATGTGGTCTATGAAAAAGCTTAACATTTTTGATTTTTTATCATTTATTTTATAGTATCAAACCGCCGAGAAGTATTTTATAATAGAAGTAATAATTTCTATGAACTGATAGGGCCAGTGGTAAAGATTAGGGTGTTATGTATGAACAGACTTATTTTATGTTGCCTAAAGTTAAATGGTATTGCCTTTATTAAGTAATTTGTTCTAATGGCTTTCGGCAAAAAGTTCCATGATTATGTCAAATAAGAGTGGGGATAATGGGCAGCCTTGCCTTGTGCCATTGTAAATGGAAAATCAGTTAGATATTTTATTCACTTGGACTTTTGCAGAGGGACAAGAGTATAAGGCCATAATAGATTTCAAGATTTGTTCATGAATTCCGAATTTATTTAGAGTATACCATATAATCCCAATTAATTTGGTCAAATGCCTTTTCGGCATTGAGAGAAAGTAATATACAAGGAATTTTTTGCTTTTCTACATGTGAAATTAAATGTAGTACTCTTCTTGTACTGTCAGAGGCTTGCCTCCCTTTAATGAATCCAACTTTGTCTGAATGTATTAAGAAGGGCATAATTTTGAGTAACCTTTCTGAGATTATTTTAGAATACGTATATCTTGTCCGACTTTATGAGGGATATAGGCCTATAGCTTGGAATTGCCTCTGGATCAATATTTGATTTTGGTATAACCATTATAGTGACCTGTAATGCTTCCTTTGGGAATTGACCTTCATTGATGGCTGCATTAAACATACCCATTAGGGGATCTAAAAGATGGTGACTAAAAATTTTATAATATTCATTAGGTATGCAATCTGGTCCAGGTGATTTACTTTCCTTTAATGCTTTTATAGCCTTGTCAGTTTCGAATGTTGAAATTGGGACGTTTTGAAAAGATAATTGATCTGCATTTAGTTGTGGGAGATTAATTCTAGAAAGAAATTTGTTTATTTCTATAGTTTTTGGTTGAATTGTATCTCTATCGTCCTTTAAATTATATAAGGCAGAGTAAAATCCTGCAAATTGTTCAGCAATTTCTTGCGGATGCATGTATTTAATTCCATCATTCTTAATAGAAGAGACTCTAGTTTTGATATGCTGCATTTTGACCTTGTTGGTCATAAGTCTAGACATTTTGTTATGGGAAAATTAATAATTAAGCTTAATGGAGTTCATAAGTTTATCATAGTCATCTAAAAGAATGGATTTTAGTTCTGCTGTAAGGCGGAGTATAATAGAATGGGATTTCTCTGTGGGTTTTTGTATCTGTTTTTCTTCTTCTGCAATCCATTGTGAAATTTCTTCTATTTTTTCTGTAGTTTTCCTTTTATGTTGAGAATTTAGTTGTATAAGGATCCCTCTGAGAACTGCCTTGTGAGCATTCCAGATGGTAATTGGGGAAATATCATGTATGCTATTTTCTAGAAAGTACAGTATAATGACTTTTTCTGTTTCAATAATTTTATTAATTTTAAAAGTTAACAAAGAAAATTAGGGAAAAATTTGTAAGGGTAAGGGAAAAGGTACAGGGAAGTAAACAATACAAACAAATAAACAAGGAAGAACTCAGGTTTACAAAGAATTGTGTCAATTATAGTTCAAACTGTAGAATAAGACAAATCCATATATGCAAATATATGTATAACTAACACATATCAAAATTTTTATAGTAAACCTTTTCTATATAACAAACTTTAGAGTGACATATGAAAGTAAACTGTCAAATATTACTACCACTTGAAAGTTTGAATATCGAAGACTGATTAATGAAAAATTTCCGACCAACGCGACTACTTTTTTGAAAATCCATTGAAACAATTAATAGCTATAGCAAATTTTTGTTCATATGTTTTATGGATTTTAATTTTTTCTAATATGTCTGAGAAAAGTGGAGGATTTACATCTTTCCATTTGAAAGCTATGGCATTTTTAGAGACCAAAAGAATATGTATCAGAATAGGTCTGAGTGATGGATCAACATCTTCCTTACCAATTGAAAATAACACTAATTGAGGAGTAATAATAATATTATTATTAGCTATCTTCTTTAAGAGGTCTATTATTTGTGTCCATAAAAATTTAATTTTTGGACATTTCCAAAAAATATGAAACATATCACCATTAAGACCACATTTCCTCTAACATTTTGGTTGAATATCTGGATTAATATATGACAATCTTACGGGAGTATAGTACCATCTCGACCATGACTTAAAATATGACTTATGCAAGGGCATAGAAATATTAGATGTATATGAATACGTTAAAGCATTTTCCCAGTTATCTAAAAGAAAACATGTATTGAGGGCAGATTCCCATTTGGTCATGTAAGAGTTTTTAACAAATTCAGTATCCTTATTGTACCAATTCTAAATATATTTTAAACTCCAAAAGATTTTGTGATCGATATTATTAAGTAAATTGGATGAAGCTTCGGAGTAAGGGGGATTATTTTTAATAAATTTACAAGTAAAGTCCTTTATTATGAAATAATGTAAAAAGTCTGAAGAGCTTAAATTGAAATTTTCCTTTAAAACCTTGAAAGAAAGGAAATCTGACCCATTAAAGATGTCTTTTAACTCTTTTATTCCCTGAACCAGCCAAGAATCAGGAATATAGGAATTTTATATAAAAGCAATAAGAGATAATGACAGGGTTTTCAAATAGGTAAATTTATTTAACCCTTTTTTAGGCTTTGAAAGTTTTTTCCAAGCATAAATCAGTGCTTGAAAAATAGGATGAGAGGTAGTCAAGGGTTTTTTAGTGAAAATATGCCTAAATAGTAACTCCCTAGGATGTGTGTTATTATTTAAAGTAGACTCTAAATTTAGCCAGGCCGGAGCCTCAGAATTAGAAAACCAGTATGAACTTTGCTTTATAAGACTTGCCATATAATAAGCAGATATATTTGGAAGACTTAATCCACCATGCGATTTTTGTTTATATAAGATATTTGTGGCAATTCTAGCCTTTTTATTGTTCCATATGAACAAATTTAATAATAATTGGAGATAAGTTAGTTGGGTAGTAGAAATTATAAGAGGAAGTGATCTAAAAACATAAAATATTTTAGGAAGAATAATAGTTTTAACTATTAAGTTCTTCCCTATCCATGAAAGATCGATATTACGGAAGGTATTTAGATCTTTTATTATTAGTTTATTTAGTTGTTCACAGTTGGAGGTGATAATATTGTTAATATTTTTAGAGAACACCTAAATAGATGAAATCTTTATCTGCCCTAGAAAAAGAAGAGATGTTTTCTATCTCATCAACTAACTTTTTTTTATATTAAGATAGAGTATTTTAAACTTATCTTTATTTATCTTGAAATAAGAGATATCTGAGAATAGATTAAGTATAATAATTAATTCTTTTATAGAATTTAAAGGATCTGAAAGAGACAATAGAAGGTTATCTGCAAATAAACTTACCTTAAAATGACGGGAAGGAGTAGAAATTCCAGTTATTAGATTATTTTCCCTATTTTTTTGCGCTAATGGTTCTAGAGCCAAAATGAAAAGAAGGGGAGAAAGGGGACAACCTTGCATAGTGCCATTTGTAATTTGAAAAGGACTAGACAAATGATTATTAATATAAATATTTGCATTAGGATTTGTATATAAAGCTTTAATATGGGATAGAAATTGATCATCGAAGCCAAATTTCAATATGGTTTGCCTTAAAAACTCCCAGTTTAACCTGTCAAAGGCTTTATCCGCATCTAGGGTTACAAGAATTGAAGGTATTTTGGAAGAGATAATAAGCTTTAAGGTATTAATAATGCTTCTTATTCCATCCGTAGATTGCCTGCCTTTGACAAAACCAATTTGGTCTTTATTGATTACGTAGGGGATTACTTCATTTAATCTATTAGAAATTAATTTTGAGTAGATTTTAATATCAGAGTTTATTAATGATATAGGCCTATAATTTTTAACTTTGTCAAGATCACTGTTAGGTTTTGGAATTAATATTATGGTTGCTTCCAGCATTTCTGGAGGGAAAAAACCTTGGTGAGAAGCCCGATTAAACAATTAGGTTAATGCGGGGTCAAAATCTCTTTAAAATATTTGTAGTATTCACTACTAAAACCGTCCGGTCATGGAGATTTAAAGGTGGATAAATCCTCAGATTTAATTTTTGTGAGATTAAAAGAGTCAAGGAACATTTCTATAGTGCTCTTTTCAGGTTGAATAAAAGAGGGTTGACTATCAATATTGTAAAGATTTTGATAGAATTTAGCAAACGCATCTACAATATCCCTTGGGTGTGAAAGGGGAGTAAGTCATCTGAAATAATTCTATCTATTCTATTATGCACTCTTTTTTGTTTGATACGGTTCATCATAAACCTTGTAGGCTTATTAAGTGCAGAATAACATTTAAATTTGGTATTTTTGATCATATTATCGTAAGTAGAAAAAATTTCTGTTTTAAGATCTTGTCTCAATCCAAGAATATCTTGTTGAATTGCATCTGAGGGAAAAGGAAGAATAAGCTGTTGTTGCTCCTTGTCTTTAATTTGGGCCTGGATTTTCATGACTTTTAATCTACTGTTTTTTTTGTTTCTAGATGATATTTGCATTAAAATGACTCTCATAAATGCCTTGTGTGTGTTCCAACAAAAAAAGGATTAGTAGAATCAGAGCTATTGTCCAAAAAATAGTTTTTTAGGGCCGTTTCTATCTCTAATTTATAATTGGGATGTTGCAACAAAAAGGAATTACACTTCCATAAGAAATGATTTTTGATTGGTGATCCCCAAAAAATTCTCCTATAACAGGAGAGTGATCTGAAATTGTCTTTGCCCTAATTGTAACTTTATTACATTTCGAAAGATTAAATATATTCAAAATTATTAAATCAATTTTCAGTTCTGATTGGTGAACATCAGAAAAATAAGTATATTCTTTTGAAGAAGAATTTATGCATCTGAAGACGTCAAATAACTCATTTCTATATATCCAATTGTTGAGAGAAGCAGATAAATGGCGATTATTCGAAGATGAGTCTAAATAAGCATCTGGGACTATATTAAAGTCACCAAGTAAGACTAAATCTCCTCTTTTAACTGATAATACTTTTTTTAATAGTTTGTTAAGGAATTTTTTATGACCTCTATTAGGAGCGTATAAATTTAATATAGTACAAAATTGTGAATTTAATTGGCAAACCAAAATGTGATATCTCCCTTGTGTGTCTTTATGTTCCTCAATAAAATTGAAAGGGATAGTATTTTTTATTAAAATTGCAACTCCTGCCTTTTTCTTTACATTGAGGGATTCGTAAATATGTGGGAAAAACTTATGTTGGAATTTGGGATGATTAGAGTCTATGAACTTTGTTTCTTGTAAACAGACTATATCAGCTTTAGAATTTATTACCTCCCTCCACAATGTAAACCTTTTATTTGGACTATTAAGTCCTCCAACATTGTAGGACATCAAATTAAAACTCATATCAATAAACTCTCGTAAAGTCGTGTAGTTGAGACTTTAGTAGGAATTTCAACAATCGAAATATCAACTTCCAAGTGAAGTACAGCGATCAACCTGAAATTCAATATACAGTATTCAAAACAATAAGTAATAAAATACAATAAAACAAAAATAAGATGAACAATTCTAAGCAGTAAAATAAACCGAAGTCTTCCTGACAGTCCTCCACTCCTGTGGATTTTCCTTCTTTTGTGGGGATAGTTCGTGAAAGAGTTCCGGAGTAAGCTACTACTCTTAAAGAGAGGGTGCTGTGAAGAAAAAACATTCCATAGAGAAATATAACATCTAAAATTGGCTTAGAAGAGTGCTGGTATAATTTCGCACATTGAACCTAAAATCACCGAAGTTTAGAAATTTATAAAGACATACAAATATTCTTTGGGGAGAAAGAATGAAAATTTGATATAATTATTTCCCTTTAAAGAAAATAATAAGTTTTAATGGGAAGCCTCATTTGTAGGAGATCCCTTTATCTCTCAAATATGTTGTGATTTCTGAAAAAGTTTTCCTTGCATCAATAGTGTCTTTAGATAAATCCATAAAGATTCTCAACTGATTGAAAGGTTCAGGAAAATGTCTATTTTCTCTGATGTAATTTTGGATTTTTATTTTAGTACTATAAAAGTGTATCCGAAGAATCATATCTCTGGGATTATCTGGAGAAATAAATGCAGGGCGAGGAAGCCTGTGAATCCTGTCAATACTTAAGTCCAAATTAGTTAAAGAGGGAATGGCTTTTTTAAATATTGATTTGATGTAGCTAGAAAATTCCTCAGAAGTGACATTTTCAGATATACCCCGTATTTTGAGGTTATTTCTGCGACTTCGGTCTTCTAAATCTGCAATTTTAATTTTTAATTTATGAGTCTCCTGAGTAAAATCTTGTCTTGATTTAGAAAGTTTCCCAGTACTAACTTCTACCCTCCCTAATCTCTCCTCATGGTCATCCATTCTTTTACTAAACAAATCGAAAGTAGAGTGAAAGATCTCTGCCTGCCGTTCAAACTCAAGCTTCATATATAATTCTGTGTTGTTCTTATCAGGGAAAGGTAACTCTACTAATTTCAAAGAACTTTTTTCCACAATAGTTGGGGATGAGGGAGACTCCACATTTTTTCTAAAACTGTTCCTTTCCGGGCTCAAACTAGGTGATACAGTGCCTACAAGTAGTATTCAACCCCCTGCAGATTTAGCTGGTTGACACATGCGGAATTAACTTGGCATTGTGACATTTGTACTGTAGATCAGCCTGGAAGTGGGAAATGCACTGCAGCGAATTTTTTTTTTTTTTTTTAAAAACGTTAAAAGTTAATTCAGAGTGTCATTTATTATTCAACCCCTCAAACCACAAGAATTCTGTTTGGTCCCCCAAAAGTATTAAGAAGTAGTTCAGGCACCAAGAATAATGAGCTTCACATGTGTGGATTAAAGATCTCTTTTGCCAGCCTTTTCTGACTATTTAAGACCCTCCCCAAACTTGTGAACAGCACTCAGACATGGTCAACATGGGAAAGACAAAGGAGCATTCCAAGGCCATCAGAGACAAGATCGTGGAGGGTCACAAGGCTGGCAAGGGGTACAAAACCCTTTCCAAGGAGTTGGGCCTACCTGTCTCCACTGTTGGGAGCATCATCCGTAAGTGGAAGGCTTGTGGAACTACTGTTAGCCTTCCATGGCCAGGACAGCCTTTGAAAGTGTCCTCCCGTGCCGAGGCCAGGCTTGTCCGAAGAGTCAAGGCTAACCCAAGGACAACAAGGAAGGAGCTCCGGGAAGATCTCATGGCAGTGGGGACATTGGTTTCAGTCAATACCATAAGTAACGTACTCCACCGCAATGGTCTCCGTTCCAGACGAGCCCGTAGGGTACCTTTACTTTCAAAGCGTCATGTCAAGGCTCGTCTACAGTTTGCTCATGATCACTTGGAGGACTCTGAGACAGACTGGTTCAAGGTTCTATGGTCTGATGAGACCAAGATCGAGATCTTTGGTGCCAACCACACACGTGACGTTTGGAGACTGGATGGCACTGCATACGACCCCAAGAATACCATCCCTACAGTCAAGCATGGTGGTGGCAGCATCATGCTGTGGGGCTGTTTCTCTGCCAAGGGGCCTGGCCATCTGGTCCGCATCCATGGGAAGATGGATAGCACGGCCTACCTGGAGATTTTGGCCAGGAACCTCCGCTCCTCCATCAAGGATCTTAAGATGGGTCGTAATTTCATCTTCCAACAAGACAACGACCCAAAGCACACAGCCAAGAAAACCAAGGCCTGGTTCAAGAGGGAAAAAGTCAAGGTGTTGGAGTGGCCTAGTCAGTCTCCTGACCTTAACCCAATTGAAAACTTGTGGAAGGAGCTCAAGAATAAAGTCCACATGAGACACCCAAAGAACCTAGATAACTTGGAGAAGATCTGCATGGAGGAGTGGGCCAAGATAACTCCACAGACCTGTGCCGGCCTGATCAGGTCTTATAAAAGACGATTATTAGCTGTAATTGCAAACAAGGGTTATTCCACAAAATATTAAACATAGGGGTTGTATAATAATTGACTCACACTTTTATGTTTAAAATTTAATAAAATTCAACTGAGCAACATAACTTTTTGGTTTGTAAGATTTATGCTTCTGTTCATAAAACCTACTCTCGTTTACAGTTTGAAGGCTCTAACTTATTTGCATCTTATCAAACCAGCTAAATCTGCAGGGGGTTGAATACTACTTGTAGGCACTGTATGTCTCCATAAGTCTCTGTTGAGTCTTCAAGAGAAGACCTATAACCCCAATTAGCCGGTTCTTTTCTCTTGGAAGAAATTGAAAGATCCATAACTTCTGCTTGTGTTATAATGGAAGTAGTTGTTAAAAAATCATTATTCTTTAAGGTTTTAGTAGAGAGAACCTTTATATTTGATTGGGATTTATTCTTTTCATAATTTTTAGTAATTTTACCATGTGCAAGAATTGTGTTTTCTTTGTTAAGGTCGAACTTATTTAATTCCCTTTTAATAGGGGATCAAGATTTCATTGGACTAGAAAGATTAGGGACATCTACATAAGAATTAACACAAGAGTGGGGTTGATTTAATTTTTCCCTCTGTGGTTTAGGAGGTTTGTTGGATGCAGGAATATTAGTTTTAGGAATTGCCCCTGCTTTACTCATTTTCAATTTTAGAATTTAGCCTAAGATATCTAATAAGATATTAGAAAATGTATCTGCACAACTGGAGTATCAATATAACATTTATTGCTGTGCTAATAAATATAAAGGTAATGCCATCCACACTTTACATTAAAACTTCAACAGTGTTAATAATGATTCTATATAACCACTATAAAGATGGACCCAATGTAAAGGGTCTACTAAAACTCTAAATAAGCAGATCCAGAAGGACCCCACTTTATTAGTGTCACAGGCTTCTAAAAGTAACAGCTGATCTGGGTATTCCCAACAGATCGCAAATGCCGGTAATTTGCCATACCGCTGGATTTCTCCTCCTATATCTCCGCTGTGCCACGTATAAAACTTGGAATTAAGGTGTCCAATTATCCAGGGGGGTCTGCTGGACCTTTTCTTCAATAAATCTTGACTGTACCTGTTTTAGAAATGGTGTAAAAAATTATAAATCCGTGATATCTAGCCTCTCAATAGGCAGGAGACCACTTTCCCTGAACAGCTGATGAAATATATTATACCGCCGGCTTTCTCTTCCTATATCTCCATTGTGCCACCTATACAACTTGGATTTAAGGTGTCCAATTTTCCCGGGGGGTCTGCTGGACCTTTTTTTCAATAAATCTTGACTGTTCCTTTCTCAATATCACAAGCTTGTAATATATATCAGCTGATCTGGGTAATCCCCCCAGATGGCAAATGCCGGTAAATTGTGTTACCGCCGGCTTTCTTCACTTATAACTCCACTGTGCCACCTTTAAAACTAAGACTTGCGATGTCCAACTATCTAGGGGGGTTCACTGGGTCACTCCTTCGATAGATCTTGACTGACCCATAACAAGAAATGGTATAAAGAATTGTGTTTCAGCTATGTCTGGTGTCACACTAATCAGAAGATCACTTTCCTTGAACAGCTGAGGAATAGTGCGATACCGCCGGCTTTCTCCACTTGTATCTTCATTGTTCCTCTTTTAGAAATGCACATAGAGGTGTCCAGACATACAGAGGAGTCCCTTGAGGCTTTCTGACAAAAAATCTTAACTGACCAGGACTTGGGAATAATGAAAATTGTTGTAGATTAATAGTGTCTGGTGTCACAAAAGCGCTTTCACTGAACAGCTGTTTTCAAGTGCTCCCGCCGGCTATATCTTTCTATAAAATCATTGTGTCACCAAATAATCCAGATCCCAAAGATATTCAATCAAGAGGGGGTCTTTCTGAGACCTCTAGACTTCTATTAAAAATTAATCCAAACTTATAGATAATATAGTTCCTTATAAAATGTCAGCTGATCTGAGGATTCAGCTCGTGCCACTTCTGCCGGTTTTATACAGACCCGCCAGCTTTCCTCCTCTATATCTCTGCTGTGCCACCATCAAATTTGAATCATGACATAATAATTTATTTATATGAGGCTACTGAATCCTATAGCCCATAAGATTATCCTGACCAAACCCTGTGAAGGGCGCTTTTTGCCAAAATAAAACTGGTCAGTATGTCGTTTTCACAGCGCGCGAGATGGGACCACACTCCTGACTGAAGACAGTTTACCTCATCTGAGGTAAATTAATGGCTGATCAGTGACGCATAATAAAGATAATTTTTTTTTAAGCTCACCAAGATCAAAGTCTAAGGTCCACCATGAATTGTTTTCTCATCCTTAGACAAATTTACATGACAGGTTTACAATTCTCCTTTCATGGGGTAATCCTGACGGAGAGGATTCACCCGCCGTCATCAGTAAGCTTGCGCCAGCTCTTGAAATTAATATCTCTGCTAAAATAGATCCAAATAGTCTTGGACTAGTATCAAAATGTCACTAAGATGCTCTTAGTATTGTCCCAAAGCATTTTCTATATGTAAAACCTCTATTAGTTGAGATAAAAGTAGATTTATAAGTAGCGTCCACGAAGCTCAGGCTTCCTGCGTCCTACATTGCAGGAGTCCAGGCCACGCCACCCGTATAATGGCTTTTTCAATCTTTGCTTTATACACTGGAAAATGAAGCAAGAAGAAGTTCCATTTCCATAATTTAGAACAGTTGTTTGAAGAAGTAGGTCCCAAAACTAACCTCACAGGGGTGTGGTCTGACCATGTAATATTATCAATTTTTACTTCTTTGAATCTTTGTAGGGTATTAATATTTGTCAAAGTCATATCAATTCTAGAAAAAGTTTTGTGCTTATTTGAGTAATAACAATACTCTCTCGAAGAAGAATTGAGATACCTAAATGCATCAAACAACTGCTCTTTTATCAACCAGGTTTATAATGTAAACAATTTGTTCCTTGATGAAGCGGAAGTATCCATACTCTGGTCATGTATTATATTAAAATCTCCAAAAATAAGTAAGTGACCTTTTTTTGGTATTTACGTACTTTTTTCATTAATTTATTTAAAAACGAGATTTGACCTGTGTTAGGTGCATAGATGTTGACTAATGTGTAGGTTGTTGTATCATTATAACATATAAGTATATGGTATCTTCCGTTGATATCATTAATTTCTTCAATTAATTGAAAATGTACAGAATTTTTAATTGCGGTGGGCACGCCAGCTTTTTTCTTCTCAGATGAGGATTTAAATATATGAGGGAAATCCTTGTGTAAGAATTCTGGTGGGTTCTGTGCAAATTTGGTTCCCTGAAACGCTATTATATTAGAGTTTGATCTTTTCTTCCTAGTGGAATACCTCTTGAAAGGGCTATTAAGTTCTTTCACATTCAATGTCAAAATTTTTAACTCCATAATTACACATATTGAAACACTGTTGGTGAGCCAGAAATATGCAAGTACATTGGTTACTAATATTTAGCAAATAAAACCTGTGGAGAAAATTTTTAAATAACACAACATTTTTTGAGTTGTTAAAATTGTTAACATCACAATTCAGAAACATGTATATACCAAGAAGAAAAAACAAAAGACTGGGTTTCCTCAGATGATCTGATGAAGAGGACGAGAGCAGCATGACTCAGGCTCTCAAGTACCTTTTCCAGATGTTAGGGGGTAAAGAAAAGTTTGGCAGACTCTGCCCATGAGTCCTGGAATTAGGACACAAAGAATTAAGAAATCAAAAAAGGTAAAATCAGAAGACTTTTGTAGAACGCCTACAAAAGATGTCACTCCGGGGGTTCTTGATTCCTTTTCCGATGTGGATTATGGTCATAGCCGGGAATGTTATAGTTTTCTTAAAAATTCCAACCATCATCAGCATCAAGTATTGGAGGAGATTTCTCGTTGATAAACACAATAAGTTTTGTGGGGAAACCCCATTTGTAGGGAATGTTATTAGCTCTCAGGATGGTGTTAATACCTGCAAATGACTTTCTTGCATGTAAGGTCTCTTCAGAGAAATCCGGAAACACTTTAATGTTTTCATATGGAGGAGGCAAATTCTTGTGTTTCCTAAGATAATATAGTAGTCTGTCTTTTGTTTGAAAGAAATGAAGCTTAGCAATCACTTCCTTTGGAATCTCTTTTGGGAGAAATGTAGGTTTTTGCAACCTATGAGCCCTATCTATGGTCAGATCAAAGTTAAAGGAAGATGGTAGAGCTTTATGAATTAGATCTTGGATATATGGAACTAGATCTGCAGGGGAAACATTTCCTGGAACCCCTCTAAACTTGAGGTTACATCTTTTATTACGATCATCCAAGTCTGAGAGTTTTGCCTTTAATTCATTAATATCGTTTTTTAACAGGCAATGATCTGTCTCCAGTGTATTTTGTTTGGTGGTTATAAACTTAACTTTTTTGCCTGTGTCTTTAATTATTTTATTCATTGCTTCTAGTTGCGTACATAAAGCTGCAAATTTGTGTCAATATTCCGATTTACTTGCTTTATAGAATATTAAGATCTGACAAATATTTTACAGATGCCGCAAGACTATCTGTATTTCTCACAGGGAGGGGGGGTTGATGTACAGTGGGTACGGAAAGTATTCAGACCCCTTTACATTTTTCACTCTTTGTTTCATTGCAGCCATTTGGTAAATTCTAAAAATTCATTTTTTTTCTCATTAAAGTACACTATGCACCTCATCTTGACTGAAAAAAACAGAAATGTAGAAATTTTTGCAAATTTATTAAAAAGAAAACCTGAACTATCTCATGGTTATAAGTATTCAGACACTTTGCTCAGTATTGAGTAGAAGCACCCTTTTGAGCTAGTACAGCCATGAGTCTTCTTGGGAATGATGTAACAAGTTTTTCACACCTGGATTTGGGGATCCTCTGCCATTCTTCCTTGCAGATCCTCTCCAGTTCCATCGGGTTGGATGGTGAACATTGGTGGCAGCCATTTTCAGGTCTTTCCAGAGATGTTCAATTGGGTCTTGGTCAGGGCTCTGGCTGGGCCAGTCAAGAATGGTCACAGAGTTGTTCTGAAGCCACTCCCTTATTATTTAAGCTGTGTGCTTAAGGTCACTGTCTTGTTGGAAGGTGAACCTTCAGCCAAGTCTGAGGTCCAGAGCACTCTGGTAGAGGTTTTCATCCAGGATATCTCTGTAATTGGTCGCATTCATGTTTCCTTCAATTCCAACCAGTCGTCCTGTCCCTGAAGCTGAAAAACACCCCCATAGCATGATGCTGCCACCACCATGTTTCATTGTTGGTATTGTATTGGGCAGGTGATGAGCAGTGCCTGGTTTTCTCCACACATACCACTTAGAATTATCACCAAAAAGTTATATCTTCATCTGATCAGACCAGAGAATCTTATTTCTCATAGTCTGGGAGTCCTTCTGTGTTTTTGAGCAAACTCTATATGGGCTTTCATACGTCTTGCACTGAGGAGAGGCTTCCATTGGGCCACTCTGCCCTAAAGGCCCGACTGGTGGAGGGCTACAGTGATAGTTGACTTTGTGGAACTTTATCCCATCTCTCTATTGCATCTCTGGAGCTCAGCCACAGTGATCTTGGGGTTCTTATTTACCTCTCTCACCAAGGCTCTTCTCCCACAATTGCTCAGTTTGGCTTGATGGCCAGGTCTAGGAAGACTTCTGGTGGTCCCAAACTTCTTCCATTTAAGGATTATGGAGGCCACTGTTCTCTTAGGAACCTTGAGTAATGCAGAAATTCTTTTGTAACCTTGGCCAGATCTGTGCCTTGCCACAATTCTGTCTCTGAGCTCCTTGGGCAGTTCCTTTGAGCTCATGATTCTCATTTGGTCTGACATGAACTGTGAGCTGTGAGGTCTTATATATACAGATGTGTGCCTTTCCAAATCAAGTCCTATCAATTTAATTAAACACAGCGAGACTCTAATGAAGGAGTAGAACCATCTCAAGGAGGATCACAAGGATATGGACAGCATGTGACTTAAATATGAGTGTCTGAGCAAAGGGTCTGAATACGTATGACCATTAGAGATGAGCGGTGTTCGACTAGAACTGTTCGCCAATCTCAAATTCGAGCTGTTTTGTGCGGTGTTTGAGTCGTTTGACGAATGCGAAAGATTTGCAAAATATTCGGCTCTTCGAGGTTATGTTCGATTACTGTTCGTGCACCAAAAGCGTAACTGGATTTTTTCACATCATGCAGGGATTGTCTGCCACTCACTGTAATATCACAGCCATGGTGGTTGTGGCATTACAGTAGTTGCCCAAATCAATGGGAACAGTGCTCACAGTGAAACATGAAAAGCCGGCAATTCAGCAGCGGCATACACCGATACCCGACAATTTAGAACAGAAAGAATAGAGCATCATACATAGATTAGCTAGATAGAAACATGTCAGTCACATATTTAAGAAGTACAGTGACAGTGTTGGTTACTGTTATTGTCATTTAGTGTTAAAGGATTTATTAAAAAAAAAAAATAGCGTTTTCATGCGCCGTCTCTTTAAAAATGCCGGCCGGCAATTCAGCATCGGTACCCGACAATTTAGAACAGAAACAATAGAGCATCACACATAGATTAGATAGATAGAAACATGTCAGTCACATATATAATAAGCACAGTGATAGTGTAAATTACTGTACTTTTTATTTAGTGTTAAAATAAAGGATTTATTAAAAAAAAAATTGGCGTGGGGTTCCCCATAATTTTAGTCTCTAGCGGAGGTTAAGCAGACGGCTGGGGCAGATGTTTGAAGCCTGGGAAGGGGGTAATACCCACGGAGCTTCCCAGGCTACTAATATCAGCCCCCAGCTGAATACCTAGCCTTTACTAGCTATTAAAATGGGGGACCCCCCAAAAAAATGACGTGGGGTCCCCCCTATTTTGATAGCTAGCAAAAGCTAGGCAGACAGCTGGGGGCTAATATTAATAGCCCAGGAAGGGTGCCATGAATATTGCCCCCTCCCAGGCTAGAAATACCATCCGTCTGCCGCCCTAGAAACGGTGCATCCATTCAATGAACTCAGCTCACCTCATGCACGTCACTGACAGCGTGGGAAAATTCTCCTGCGCTTGCGCTTGCCGTGAGCGCAGGAGAATTCTCTCACGCTCACCACATGCGCAGGAGAATTCTCCCACACTGTCAGTGACATGCATGAGGTGAGCTGAGATCATTGGACATGAACTCGGCTCATCTGGATGCCGTCACAGCCAGACACTGAGGACCGCAAGCATGCCTACGCTTCTCAGTGTCTGCGGCATGGCAATCTGGATGGCAGCTTTCGGCTGCGATCCAGCCTGTCATGTGAATTTAGCAGAGCTGGAGCCGTCCTGGGAACCATGGAAACGTAAGGATGATGTTGGTTTATTATTTTACTTTTATTGCAGAAGACATTGGCTTCAGCTGGAATGGGCGTGATGGTATGTATGGTTTAATTTAGAACAATAAAGAATTGTGTGTTTATTTCAATTAAAGGACTTTATTCTGGGTGTTTGTGTTTTTTTTAACTTTGACTATGGGGTTAGTAATGGGGGTGTCTTATAGACACCTCTCCATTACTAACCTGGGCTTGATGTCAGCTAGCATTATAAGCTGACATCAACCCCAGCCCTATTACCCCCACTGCCACCGCTACAGGGCAGTGGAAAGAGCGAGGCTAAGTGCCCGAATTGGCGCATCCTATGGATGCGCCATTTCTGGGGCGGCTGACGGCTGGTGTTTCTAGCCTGGGAGGGGGCCAATATTCATGGCATCCTTCCTGGGCTATTAATATCAGCCCCCAGCTGTCTGCCTAGCCTTTGCTATCTATCAAGTAGGGGGAAGCCCAGGTCATTTTTTGGGGGGGTACCCCATTTTAATATCTGGTAAAGGCTAGGTATTCAGCTGGAGGCTGATATTAGTAGCCTGGGAAGCTACGTGGGTATTACCCCCTTCCCAAGCGTCAAACATCTGCCCCAGCCGTCTGCTTAACCTCCGCTAGAGACTAAACTTACGGGGAACCCCACGCCAATTTTTTTTTTTAATAAATCCTTTATTTTAACACTAAATGACAAGTACAGTAATCAACACTATCACTGTACTTATTATATATGTGACTGACATGTTTCTATCTATCTAATCTATGTGTGATACTCTATTCTTTCTGTTCTAAATTGTCGGGTACCGATGCTGAATTGCCGGCCGGCTTTTTTAAAGAGACGGTGCATGAAAACTCTATTATTTTTTTTAATAAATCCTTTAACACTAAATGACAAGTACAGTAACCAACACTGTCACTGTACTTCTTATATATATGACTGACATGTTTCTATCTATCTAATCTATGTGTGATGCTCTATTCTTTCTGTTCTAAATTGTCGGGTACTGATGCTGAATTGCAGGCCAGCTTTTTTAAAGAGAGCGTCTTCTGAGCAGTTTGTCAGCTTTTGGACACCTTTGAAGGTGTTTTCTATGTGTTTTTATTTGCCTGCCATTGGTTTTAATGGTGTTCGACGGTGTTCGACAGTGTTCTAAGGTGTTCAACGAACCGAACCCGAACACTACGGGGGTGGCTCAAAACTAATAACCATGTGATATTTCAGTTTTACTTTTTTAATAAATTTGCAAAAAATTCTACATTTCTGTTTTTTTTAGTCAAGATGGGATGCAGAGTGTACTTTAATGAGATAAAAAATGAACTTTTTAGAATTTACCAAATACCTGCAATGAAACAAAGAGTGCAAAATTTAAAGGGGTCTGAATACTTTCTGTACCCACTGTAAATACAGAAGGAGTGAGATGTGCAAGAGATGAATTTGCATTTTCCAGTCTCGGTTTTTGTTTGTAAGGGGTTATGTTGGGGGAAATGTCCTCAGAGCCCTCATCTGTGTCTGATACACACATGACAGTGTCAGATTTCGTGTTGTCCCGACAACTAGCTAGTTCCTTGCTTTTATGACTTGCAGAGGATCCCCCTGACAAAGAAGTTGTATCCATATTTGTATGTGGGGAACTTTCTGTAGATGTCTTATAGGCAAGAAAGTTTATATTACTGTCTGGCATCTTGCTCCTAGAATACCATGTATTAGAATCATATTCTGGATCTGGATCTGCATAGTAGCTTGCATTGTCTATAGAACAAGGAGTATGTGCCTTTGGTTTGCCATTATTAAGGCTTTCTTCAGACCCCCTGTATGTCTCCTTGAGTAGTGATAATGTCAAATTTACCAGATTTATTATTGACACCATATTCTACAACGTCCCCAGATTTAGCAGGGTTGATAGTGGATTTGTGTTCTGTAGCCATTACTGATAAGCATTTTGGCTGCAGAGACTTATCAGTTATAAATTGAGGAGTATTGTCCAGGTTTAGGGACACTTCAGGAAGTTTTAAGAAATTCTGCCCCTGATTATGATCCGACTTTAATGTGTCATCAAAGACTGGAGCCGCAGCTGTCATGCAGCATAAACGCTGTGATCCTGCAGACTCAGACTGGAAAGTATTTCCCTCATGCAGGGACTCCCCATGCCCTGTTGAGGAGTCCTGCATATGTGTGGTATAAGGATGTAATGCTCCGCTGCTCGCATGATCCTCTGTGTCCCCGGCAGAGTGGTCACGCTGATTTGCAGAGATTTCCTCTGAAGCAGCGGCTGTTAAGTAGCGTCCCTGCTGTGAGCTAGAAGGGAGAGCTACGGGGGAATTCCTTAAGTGCAGGGACTCCCCCAGAGCTCGACGATAGTCCTGTTTTTGGTTGACAATGGAGCTGCCTGCTTTTTATTCAGCACAGCACTTCGTGTCAACAAAGAGCCTTGCAGAGCTGCGAGGTGGCAAAGTGGATTTACTCACCACCGTGGATCTTTCAGTGTCGGCTTGCAACGCTTGTACTTTCCTTGCAGGTAGGGGTTCTTTTCTTCTGAAAACGAGTTGTGGTTCTTTTGGGACTTGCTGAGGGGTCCTGGAGGAGGAATGGAGGTCTGGATTGCTTTTCTTAGGTGCTGCTGGCTTGGGAGGAGATATGAAACATACGTGACTGGAGAGCTTCAGCAGGCATTGCTATGAGAGATTCCGGCCTACCTTCTTTCCTCTTGTTTTGAGGCATTGTAGCTCCTAGAGAGGCCCAAGATGATTCAAAATGTTCCAGATAGGGTCCTGAGGCTTTTAAGTTGAGCAATATAAGTCCATGTCTTCTGAGTTTCCTTCAAAAAGACATACCAGGCTCAGGGTCTGCAGTGAGTCAATAGAGTGTAGCCATCTTTTTCCACTCCCAAGCCATGCCCCCCAACATTTTCATTTTAAAGACTAGTGATGAGCGTGCGTGCTCATTACTGCTCGGTAGTCACCCGAGCATCTCACTGCTCGACACGCTAGGCGAGTATGCTCGGGTCCTCGCCCTGCCTGTTTGGTGCTCTTTAGAGAGCAAATGAACATGCAGGGGTTGCTTGCAATGCACTGTAATGCTGTAGCCATGTTGGTTGCGGCATTACAGTGATTGGCTGGCTGCATAGTGTCATCGGGTCTATATAAGACCTGGTAGCCCTATGCTCGTCCCAGTCTACACCGAAAACAGGCAGAGTAGGGAGATATGCTGCTGAGCTAGGCAGAGAATTGGCAGTGTAATAGTTAGGTATAGGTATTCCATAGCAAGATAAGTATCCATCTGAACTAACAGTTCTTTTAAGGACTAATCCAGCTGCATATATTACTGGTGATAGCTGGAGTTAGGCAGAGATTGTGAACACTATACAGCACAATAGTGTCCATTGCATGTTCAGTCTGCTGCTGCTGCATGTTACAGATAGCAATTGGACTAGATATCAGGGATTTTTTTTGGGCTCTTAATCCTGATTATTTATTTAAGGCCATGGTTCCACTATCAGTATTTGTTCAGTTCTTGGTCAGTATTTTTTCTCAGGAGTGGGAGCCAAAGCCAGGTGAGGAACAATGAGAGAAAATGTATAATAGAAATAAATGCAACAATTCTGCATTTATCACCCACTCCTGGTTTTGACTCCCACTACTGAAAAAAATACTGACCGAATACTGACCAATTACTGATAGTGGGGGTCTGGCCTAAAAAGCAATCCAGTCCAACATTTTAATGCTCCATTTGCTTGTTAGCAGACTACAGCCAGATTTTTTGATTATATTCGCATTACTGTATTGGGGAAGCAGAGACACTTGTTTCCATGATCAGACGTGATCCCATATGACTGCCGTAATAATACAAAATTTTTTTGGAACATGTCAGATATCACAATACATTTAAAGTATTGCAGTTGTGTGTTCAAACCTATTCACAGTTGGTTGCTGACAAATACCATACTATTAGGCAACTGTGGGAAACCATGGCCATCAAGTGTGATCCCATTTAACTGCCGTAATAATACAGACATTTTTGGGAACGTGTCAGATATTTCACTGCATTTAAAGTCTGCCAGGTGTATGTTGTTCCAAACTATTGACACTTGGCTGCTGATAAATACCATACTATTAGGCGACTTCGTGAAACCATGGACATCAGACGTGATCCCATATGACTGCCGTAATAATACAACATTTTTTGTGACCATGTCTTATAATACACTCCATTTAAAGTATTGCAGTTGTGGGTTCAAACCTATTCACAGTTGGTTGCTGAAAAATAGCATATCTGTGAACAACGTGTCAGATATTACACTGCATTTAAAGTCTGCCAGGTGTATGTTGTTCCAAACTGTTGATACTTGGTTGCTGACAAATACCATATTCTTAGGCAACTGCCTGAAACCGTCGTCATTAGATGTGATCCCATATTACTGCCCTAATAATCCAGCAATTTTTGCGACCGTGTCAAATATTACACTCCATTTAAAGTATTGCAGTTGTGAGTTGAAACTTATTCACAGTTGATCGCTGACAAATAGCATATCTGTGAACAATGTTGTCAGGGTATCATGCCACTTTTATAGACTGACAATAAAAAAACATACAAAAAAAAAGTTAAAATGGAAAAAAATGTTAAGAAACATTCTTTCCAGTGAAATGACTTGTATATAAGGCCAAAGAAATAATAATAAAAAAGTTATGTACTGTGGAAGACATTTTTGCCACCAGAATGAATAATCATCTGGAGCTGATGATACCACCTAGCACCTGTCCCTATTGTAAATGCATCTAACAGCATTATTGATAGGGAATAGAATAGATTTAAATTTTATTTGGGCAGCACCTGCAGAACGCAATATAAGGCAATAATACCTGGTTGGATGGGTGTAATACGCTATCCATACTGCGATACCTCACCTGCAAATAAATTTCAGGTAAGACAAGTAATATTCTAGAATATAGCATCTATTTAAATTGTCCTTCCCATTATTAAAGAGTGGGTCTCCTATACTGTTTTTCCATATATGCAGCAATTAGAAGGACTGGCAAAAATTAGGACGCAATCCAATACGCATTTGAAGAGACGTAAAGAAAAACAAAAATATATATATAAAAACACAGCAGGATCTTTAGTATAAATACCAGACTCGCAAATGTAACCTCAATTTTATCACATTGTACAGCTCATGCACCTCCTCCTCCTCCTGTTCGGCCTCCATCTCCAAAATGACAACATCAGTCACAAGCTGGAATCACTGCAGCACTGCCTCGGCCAAGAGGAAACACACTGTGCTGAAGATAATATGCTTATGCTTAGGTGACAAAGCGCACACCGTTGCAGAGTTGTTGAAAGCTGTAACTCAGCAGGCAGATCTGTGTCTCTCACCGCTGAACATACAGCCAGGCATGGTCATGTGTGACAATGTCCAGAACCTGGTGGTGGAGAAATGACAACTAGAGTAGATAAGGTTTCCATCTATGCCAGTCCTTTCACTGAGCTAAAGAATATGGCAGTGGTGAAATACAAGAAGCAGTGTCAGACTGAAGAACATTGGGCCCACCAGATAATTCGGTTCTGAGGGTCCACCTTTCTCCCCCGCTCAAGAGTCCCATAACAGCTGCAAGGTTTGCGCTATGAGCTCTCCTGAAGGAGAAGCCAGGGCCCACCGGAGGATTCTACGATTCTTTGGTTGGCCTGTCCAACCCTGCTGAGAAGCAGCCCTGGCTAAAAAAAATCTGTGGGAAGGTTCCCGGACACTCTATGGCTGCTTTTTTACTGAGAGGGAAACCAATGCAAACACGGGGAGAGCATACAAAATCCTTGCAGATGTTGTCCTTGGTAGGATTTGAAACCATGACCCCAGTATTGCAGTTGTGGGTTGAAACCTATTCACAGTTGATTGCTGACAAATAGCATATCTGTGAACAATGTTGTCAGGGTATCATGCCACTTTTATAGACTGACAATAAAAAAACATACAAAAATAAAGTTAAAATGGAAAAAAATGTTAAGAAGCATTCTTTCCAGTGAAATGACTTGTATATAAGGCCAAAGAAATAATAATAAAAAAGTTATGGACTGTGGAAGACATTTTTGCCACCAGAATGACTAATCATCTGGAGCTGATGATACCACCTAGCACCTGTCCCTATTGTAAATGCATCTAACAGCATTATTGATAGGGAATAGAAAAGATTTCAATTTTATTTGGGCAGCACCTGCAGCACGCAATATAAGGCAATAATACCTGGTTGGATGGGTGTAATACGCTATCCATAGTGCGATACATCACCCGCAAATGAATTTCAGATAGGACAGGTAATATTCTAGAATATATCATCTATTTAAATTGCCCTTCTCATTATTAAAGAGTGGGTCTCCCATACTGTTTTTCCATATATGCAGCAATTAGAAGGGCTAGCAAAAATTAGGACGCAATCCAATACGCATTTGAAGAGACGTAAAGAAAAACAAAAATATATATATAAAAATACAGCAGGATCTTTAGTATAAATACCAGACTCGCAAATGTAAACTCAATTTAATCACATTGTACAGCTCCTGCACCTCCTCCTCCTCCTGTTCGGCCTCCATCTCCAAAATGACAACATTAGTCACAAGCTGGAAGCACTGCAGCACTGCCTCAGCCAAGAGGAAACACACTGTGCTGAAGATAATATGCTTATGCTTAGGTGACAAAGCGCACACCGTTGCAGAGTTGTTGAAAGCTGTAACTCAGCAGGCAGATCTGTGTCTCTCACCGCTGAACATACAGCCAGGCATCGTCATGTGTGACAATGTCCAGAACCTGGTGGTGGAGAAATGACAACTAGAGTAGATACGGTTTCCCTCTATGCCAGTCCTTTCACCGAGCTAAAGAATATGGCAGTGGTGAAATACAAGAAGCAGTGTCAGACTGAAGAACATTGGGCCCACCAGATAATTCGGTTCTGAGGGTCCACCTTTCTCCCCCGCTCAAGAGTCCCATAACAGCTGCAAGGTTTGCGCTATGAACTCTCCTGAAGGAGAAGCCAGGGTCCACCGGAGGATTCTCCGATTCTTTGGTTGGCCTGTCCAACCCTGCCGAGAAGCAGCCCTGGCTAAGAAGAGTCTGTGGGAAGGTTCCCGGACACTCTATGGCTGCTTTATTACTGAGAGGGAAACCAATGCAAACACGGGAAGAGCATACAAAATCCTTGCAGATGTTGTCCTTGGTAGGATTTGAAACCATGACCCCAGTATTGCAGTTCTGGGTTGAAACCTATTCACAGTTGATCGCTGACAAATAGCATATCTGTGAACAATGTTGTCAGGGTATCATGCCACTTTTATAGACTGACAATAAAAAAACATACAAAAAAAAAGTTAAAATGGAAAAAAATGTTAAGAAACATTCTTTCCAGTGAAATGACTTGTATATAAAGCCAAAGAAATAATAATTAAAAGTTATGGACTGTGGAAGACATTTTTGCCACCAGAATGACTAATCATCTGGATCTGATGATACCACCTAGCACCTGTCCCTATTGTAAATGCATCTAACAGCATTATTGATAGGGAATAGAATAGATTTAAATTTTATTTGGGCAGCTCCTGCAGCACGCAATATAAGGCAATAATACCTGGTTGGATGGGTGTAATATGCTATCCATAGTGCGATACATCACCCGCAAATGAATTTCAGATAGGACAGGTAATATTCTAGAATATAGCATCTATTTAAATTGCCCTTCTCTTTATTAAAGAGTGGGTCTCCCATACTGTTTTTCCATATATGCAGCAATTAGAAGGGCTGGCAAAAATTAGGACGCAATCCAATACGCATTTGAAGAGACGTAAAGAAAAACAAAAATATATATATAAAAATACAGCAGGATCTTTAGTATAAATACCAGACTCGCAAATGTAAACTCAATTTAATCACATTGTACACCTCCTGCACCTCCTCCTCCTCCTGTTCGGCCTCCATCTCCAAAATGACAACATCAGTCACAAGCTGGAAGCACTGCAGCACTGCCTCAGCCAAGAGGAAACACACTGTGCTGAAGATAATATGCTTATGCTTAGGTGACAAAGCGCACACCGTTGCAGAGTTGTTGAAAGCTGTAACTCAGCAGGCAGATCTGTGTCTCTCACCGCTGAACATACAGTCAGGCATGGTCATGTGTGACAATGTCCAGAACCTGGTGGTGGAGAAATGAAAGCTAAAGTAGATACGGTTTCCCTCTATGCCAGTCCTTTCACCGAGCTAAAGAATATGGCAGTGGTGAAATACAAGAAGCAGTGTCAGACTGAAGAACATTGGGCCCACCAGATAATTCGGTTCTCAGGGTCCACCTTTCTCCCCCGCTCAAGAGTCCCATAACAGCTGCAAGGTTTGCGCTATGAACTCTCCTGAAGGAGAAGCCAGGGTCCACCGGAGGATTCTCCGATTCTTTGGTTGGCCTGTCCAACCCTGCCGAGAAGCAGCCCTGGCTAAGAAAAGTCTGTGGGAAGGTTCCCGGACACTCTATGGCTGCTTTTTTACTGAGAGGGAAACCAATGCAAACACGGGAAGAGCATACAAAATCCTTGCAGATGTTGTCCTTGGTAGGATTTGAAACCATGACCCCAGTATTGCAGTTGTGGGTTGAAACCTATTCACAGTTGATCGCTGACAAATAGCATATCTGTGAACAATGTTGTCGGGGTATCATGCCACTTTTATAGACTGACAATAAGAAAACATACAAAAAAAAAGTTAAAATGTAAAAAAATGTTAAGAAACATTCTTTCCAGTGAAATGACTTGTATATAAGGCCAAAGAAATAATAATAAAAAAGTTATGGACTGTGGAAGACATTTTTGCCACCAGAATGAATAATCATCTGGAGCTGGTGATACCACCTAGCACCTGTCCCTATTGTAAATGCATCTAACAGCATTATTGATAGGGAATAGAATAGATTTAAATTTTATTTGGGAAGCACCTGCAGAACGCAATATAAGGCAATAATACCTGGTTGGATGCGTGTAATACGCTATCCATACTGCGATACATCACCAGCAAATGAATTTCAGATAGTACATGTAATATTCTAGAATATAGCATCTATTTAAATTGTCCTTCTCCTTATTAAAGAGTGGGTCTCCTATACTGTTTTTCCATATATGCAGCAAATAGAAGGGCTGGCAAAAATTAGGACGCAATCCAATACGCATTTGAAGAGATGTAAAGAAAAACAAAAATATATATATAAAAACACAGCAGGATCTTTAGTATAAATACCAGACTCGCAAATGTAAACTCAATTTAATCACATTGTACAGCTCCTGCACCTCTTCCTCCTCCTGTTCGGCCTCCATCTCCAAAATGACAACATCAGTCACAAGCTGGAAGCACTGCAGCACTGCCTCGGCCAAGAGGAAACACACTGTGCTGAAGATAATATGCTTATGCTTAAGTGACAAAGCGCACACCGTTGCAGAGTTGTTGAAAGCTGTAACTCAGCAGGCAGATCTGTGTCTCTCACCCCTGAACATACAGCCAGGCATCGTCATGTGTGACAATGTCCAGAACCTGGTGGTGGGGAAATGACAACTAGAGTAGATACGGTTTCCCTCTATGCCAGTCCTTTCACCGAGCTAAAGAATATGGCAGTGGTGAAATACAAGAAGCAGGGTCATACTAAAGAACATTGGGCCCACCAGATAATTCGGTTCTGAGGGTCCACCTTTCTCCCCCACTCAAGGGTCCCATAACAGCTGCAAGGTTTGCGCTATGAACTCTCCTGAAGGAGAAGCCAGGGCCCACCGGAGGATTCTTTGGTTGGCCTGTCCAACCCTGCCGGGAAGCAGCCCTGGCTAAGAAAAGTCTGTGGGAAGGTTCCCGGACACTCTATGGCTGCTTTTTTACTGAGAGGGAAACCAATGCAAACACGGGGAGAACATACAAAATCCTTACAGATGTTGTCCTTGGTAGGATTTGAAACCATGACCCCAGCACTGCAAGGCTTCAGTTCTAACCACTGAGCCACTGTGATGCAGTCTCTGTTCTCCCTTTTATAGATAACATGCTGGAGAAACTTGCACCTACTGCCATACAGTATCTTCAGCTCCTTCGTGAGAAAGTAATGTATTTGGGCAGCCACTCAGTCTGCCAAATAAAATTCCTGAGAAGGAAATTGTGGATGGCTTTGCTTTTGGTTCTGGGGAAACTGCTAATACCATGGCATCATGCCATAATTCACTGGAAATATTCCAGGCTGGTTGGAGCCAAGCTGATTCACACAGAAAAGTACCAGCAGGAAGCTAAGGAGATGATGTCCTCTATCATCATCACGACATGAAAGGTTTGCACTATGAACTCTCCTGAAGGAGAAGCCAGGGCCCACCGGAGGAGTCTCTGGTTCTCTGGGGGGCCCTTCCAACCCTGCCGAGAAGCAGCCATGGGTAAGAAAAGTCTGTGGGAAGGTTCCCGGACACCCTATAGCTGCTTTTTTACTGTGGACTGGCTCAAGCAATCTATAAGATTGCAATCTTTAAGATCCCTTCACTGGCCCCCAATTGCCCAGCATATCCAGTTCAAACTACTAACACTGACCTACAAAGTCATCCATAACCTTTCCCTTTGTACATCTGTGAACTAATCTCCCAAATATTCCCTTACGTAATCTCCATTCTAACATGCTGGAGAAACTTTCACTGCTAATACCATGGCATTGTGCCATAATTCACTCGAAATATTCCTGGCTGGTTGGAGGCACAGAAAAGTACCAGAAAGCTAAGGAGATGGTGGCCTCTATCATCATGAATAATTTACTCGTTGAATAGGAGACCAACTACTGCTATCATCTCCCTTGTGAATATTGTGTTGAAGCTTGATTGTCCCAAGGCCCGCAATCCTATGGGTCGTGAAGATGTGTTCCGTCCCAGGGTTCGACTGGGTCCCAGTGATTCGTCAGTGAGATGTAACATCCTTGGCCACATTCACTTTTCCACGTGTCTGTGGTTAGGCAATCCTCAGTCCTTCCCACTAACTGTGCTGGTGAGGGTATGGGTAATGTTCTGGGTCCCGTGCTTGTATAAGGCGGGGATGACACCGGGAGAAATAGAGCTGGCTGGGGACCGAGTAACCAGGGCCAGCCACTGCCATGAGGTTGCGGAAAGCTTCCGTCTCCATTAGCCTAAAAGGCAAAATTTCTAGTGCAAGCAGTCGAGAAATGTGGAAGTTTAGTATTGTGGCATGTGGGTGGTTGGCTGCGTATTTGAGCTTGATTTCAAAGGACAACTGAACTCTGCACTGGGACAAAGAATTGGACGTGGCTGCTGATTGTGATGGTAGCTAGTGTGCAATGACAGGTGCCGTGTGGGAGGCATTTTTGCCTGCATCATGGACAGAGGTTTGGCATGCATGTACAACAGGGGTGGTGACTGTGGTGTCACCCGCAGGCACTGTTTCTGGACTCTGGCGTTCATCGTCCACCACCTCGTCTTACACTTCCGCTCCCTGGTCCTCCACCTGACTTTCTGTCCATTGTGTCTCATCATCATCCATCTCTTGCCACAGTAATTGCACTTTCCCACTGTCACCTTCGGGTGACCATGACTGCTCAAATATTTAGTCATCGCTACATGCGATCTTCTGTTGCCCTGCTTGAAGCGGGCCGGGCGAGAAACCCAAATCTATAAATGGGAAAGTGAACAGCTCTTGGGGTAACCCTGGACTCTAATCTCTCTTTCAAACCACATATCCAAGCCCTTTCCACTTCCTGTTGACTCCAACTCAAAAATATCTACCAGATCTGCAGATTTCTCAACCACGAATCTGCAAAAACACTAGTGCATGCCCTCATCATCTCCTGCCTCAACTACTGCACCCTCCTGCTCTGTGGCCTCCCTTCCAATACTCTCGCACTCCTCCAATATATCCTAAACCTCTTCTGCCCGACTAGTCCACCTGTTCCCCCGCTATTCTCTGGGGGAGGAGTCTCTGTCAATCACTTCACTGGCTCCCCATTGCTCAGATTCTCCAGTTCAAAACCCTAACCATGGCATACAAAGCCATCCACAACTGGTCTTCTCCATATATCTGTGACCTTACCTGCACGCAACCTCTGATCCTCACAAGATCTCCTTCTCTACTTCTCTACTCCCCTTTTATCTCCTCTTCCCACAATCGCATACTACATTTTTTCCGTGCATTCCTCCTACCTGGAACTCTCGACTACTGTTGAAACCTTCAAAAGGAAGCTGAGGACCCACCTCTTGTGACAATGTCACGGTTGTGTCAGATGTGACAGATAGTCGCCCTGCAGTTGGTTGCATAAAATTTATTCATTTGGCATTACAGACACCTTCTTAGATCTATCTCACTCTAGGACCCAGTGGCAACCTCCCTCCTGCTAATTGACACCCAGACCTGGGTGTTTAAATACTTTGTTTGCTTCAGGGAGGTGCCGGTGATATTCACATGTTCCATTGTGAAGGCTTGGAGCTATTGTAATCTGGTTACTTTCTCTCTGTCCGGAGGCCACTCGTTGAGGGGGAGGTACTGTCACGGGTGTGTCAGATGTGACAGACAGTCACCCTGCAGTCGGTTGCAGAAGATCTCTTCCTTTGGCATTGCAGACAGCTTCTTAGATCAATTTTACACTAGGACCCAGCGGCTACCTCCCTCTTGATAATTGACACCCAGGACTGGGTGTTTAAATACATTGTTTGCTACAGGGAGGTGCCGGTGAAAGTGGGGTTGTGAGCACTAGTCTTCAGCAAAATTCATTAACGTGTGCACAGTTTTGATGAAAACACGTCAGCGAATAACACAAGATTAAAAATATAAAAATTTACCAAAAAAAGAACACAAATGATGAATTAGGCCTCTAGTGTCCTCATAGGTCTTCTTTAGACTTTACAGGTAGTTGGGAAGAAGCGCTTAATTATTAGGTCATGCCAACATTACATCAAGCATTTCATTAGCATATTTTAATAAGGAATGATTTCTGGCAATCACAGCAACAGATTAGGACACTAAAGACATTATTTGAATTTGCACTATGTGCACTACAGGGTATTGTGCTCAGTTTGAGCAGTAATTTTGCACTAACAGACCTTAAAGGGACTTTGTCACTAGGTTTTAGTCACCTAATCGGAGAGCAGCATAATGTAGAGACAGCGATCCTGATTCCAACAATGTGTCGCTTACTGGACTACTTGGTGTAGTTTTGATAAAATCACTGGATTATCAGCAGGAGATTATCATTAAAGGCCTAGTAAACCTGCCTTCTTCATATTCCTGAGCTCTGTATAACCCCACCCTCACCGCTGATTAGCAGCTTTCTGCCTGTTCACAGTATATTGAGAAAGTTGTCAATCAGTGGCGGGGGTGGATTTATACAGCGCTTAACATTTAACCCCTTGATGACCTCCAATGTGCATTAAAACGGCGGTCTTTAAAGGGCCTTATACCCTCATTAAGGTTACAGTGCCGCACAGAGGCCGCAAATCCCACGGGTGTCAGATTACATGACAGCTGAAATCCTACAGTATCGGTCCTGGCCAGTTTTGTAACTGATCAGGGCCGATTAACTCACTAAATACTGCTGTCAATTGCGAAAGCAGTGTTTAATTGGTGGCAAGGGGGTTACAAGACCCCCTTTGTAACCATCAGACCCCCACGATAAGAATCGCGGGTGTCAATGGTTACTACACATTGTACCTTGAGGTCATGTGATGACCCCAGGGTATGGTAGCCTGTGAGATCCAGCTATCAGCTGGGTCTCACAGGCAGAGTCAATGAGACACTGACAGTCTCGAGACCTGTGATCAAGATAAACATTGTACCATAGTGGGACTAAGTAAAAAAGTTAAAAAAAGGAAATAAAATATATAAAAAAGTAAAAAAAAATGCACAAATCACGAAAAGCTGTTTTGCTGCTCAAATTTTCTCATGTTACCCTTTTAAAATAAAAAAAATTGGGGCTAAAGTAAAATTTTTGTGAAAAAAGTAAAATGTTCCTTTTTTTCCTTCCACATTGTTTCAGTTCCTGTAAAGCACCTGAAGGGTTTATAAACTTCTTGAATGTGGTTTTGAGCACCTTGAGGGGTGCAGTTTCTATAATGGTGTCACTTTTGGGTGTTTTCTGTCATATAGGACCCCCAAAGTCACTTAAAATGTGATGTGGTCCCTAAAAGAATGATTTTGTGAATTTTGTTGGAAAAATTTGAAATTGCTGATCAACTTTTAACCCTCCTAACTACCTAACAAAACAAAATATGATTCAAAAATGATGCAGATATAAAGTAGACATGTGGTAAATATAATTTATTAACTCTGTTGTGTGACATAACTCTCTGGTTTAAGAGCATAAGAAATTGTGAAATTTTCAATATTTTTGCCAAATTTGCGATATTTTCACAAATAAATGCATGCCATATCAAACAAATTTTACCACTATTATCAAGTACAATATGTCACGAAAAAATAGTCTCAAAATCAGTGGGGTCTGTCGAAGTGTTCCAGAGTTTTAACCACATAAAGTGACACTTTAGATTTCAAAAAATTGGCCTGGTCATTAAGGTTAAAATTGGCTTGGTCACTAAGGGGTTAGAGAACCAACAGATTTAAAGTAGATAAAACAATTATTTCATCAAAACTGCAGTATGGAGCCAAGCGATATGTTGCCACAATCAGGGTCTCTTCATATTTTTCTGTACTGAATGGAACACTAAATGGAAAAAACTAACAATTTGAAATGCTGACCTCGTTCTCTGACACTTCGTAGTTTGTAGGGCAGGTGAGGACTCGGCATTCAGACAGAGCAGACATGTCAGTGTGCTATCTGCTAGATGTAGACTATACGGAGTCGTGCTAATGGCAGCCCATTGCAGTAGCTACCCTCTTTGTTCTAGTTACAATTTTTGTTTGCTTTTATGCTTCTCTTGGACTTTTGGAACTTTTTTCTTTTTTTTCTGAACCTTTCACTCTGAACTTTGGATCCTCTGGAATTTTTTTCTATTCGGTGTATTTCACTGTACGTGCATGCTGGACAGTGGTGGGATGGAGGAAACCAAACACCCTGGGGAGTATGGAGTAGAAGACTAACAAAGCACAGTGGAGTGAACCAGGGGGTCAGGAGAGAACCAGAGTGTTGGGAGAAGGTGTCACAGTGAGACTGAATTCCAAGCGCTAGCAGCACCTGGGAAAGCACGTCATGGAAGAACACTGATGGAGCAAGACCTTAAGGTACCACTGGCGGACATGGAGGGTATAGTGTGGTGGTACGATGGAGGATCTATATCCTCCATCAGCTATGGCACACAAACATTGTCAACTGTCTTCGGATACACTGCATAAGCACTATATTCTAATCTGCCACTACTACTTATAAGCCCCTCACAGCCACCGCCATCTCTGGGAATCCACCCTGTTCTATCCCAGTTAATGTTAACCATGGATGCATGCTGTTATCCACAGTCTTCTACAGATACACATCTGAGGCAACTATTACCATCTATGATGGGACACTATATGCAACTACTGCTATGTGTGGACAGAAGAGATGTGCTGTCATTATCTCCTGCGGACACAAATTTAATACAGCTATTGTCACCTCTGGTTCTATAACACATACGGTTATGACCTTATTGGATGTGTACAGCCATCTGTGTCTGGTGATGAACAACATATAGGGTCAATTATGGACAGGCTTGGTGGGATGGATGTGGACAATGATTTGCTGGATGTCCCAAAAACAGTTACTAAATGTATTGGGTATTCAAGGGGTCGACTTCTGAAGTCGCGCAGGTTAATGTCTTCTTCTGCAGTTGGTAGACCACATGTTCCCTGTGAAGTGCAGAGACCTTTAAGAGGCTGCAGAGCGAGCAAAGAAATAAAATCCAGAAGAAGACAGTTTAAACCTGCAGTCCTGTCCATTAGGATGGTTAACGTACGCTCACTTGGAAATAAGTTGGATGAATTGCTGATTTGGACCCAGAGGGAGTAAAAAAATGCAGTCTAATGTGTTTTACTTGGTTACATAGGGAGATCCCTGATTCAAGTGTCTCGGTACAAGGATTTCAAATGGTCCGGGCGGATAGAGGCATAATGAGGAGCGGCAAGAAGTAGGGTGGTGGGTTATACTCTACATAAACAACAGATGGTGTAATCATGGGCATGTGACTGTAAAGAAGGGTCATGTCACGCTGTCTCTGTATACTGGAGGTAGGGGGCCTAAGCTGACCCTAAGCTGGGGCCCTGACTAATCCCTCAACCTGGAAGTACTGTTAAAGGTACAGAGGTCCAGGCCGCCAGCGTAACCCCTACCTCCTGAGGATCCCTGCACCTAAGTAATCTAGTCCTGAGAAGGACCCCGATCACAACAAAAGGGGTCAAGTAATAATATGCCCACACACAGTACTTAGACGAACGAGACAGTACAAGGGAAAAACCAAAACCACCTTGCATACAAAAACTACACAACTACAACAGAGGGAACACCAACGGGAAAGGAGATAAATGATAAAGCGAGGAAGGGAAAAAACTCTCCGAATACACTTAGCTCTGAAACTCCAAATACCACGATCCGCTCTGTTAGTCTGCATGAAATGCTTTCACCGACACTTCCCTAACAGACCAGCAGGCATTTGAAGGAGTCTCACTACAACAGCATTGATTGCAGCTGGGCGAGGCTGGACCTCGTCTAGCACAGAGAGAGAGAGAATTAACTCCCTCACTGCCGAAAAACACAAAGCACCAAAAAGTCAGCTGCGAGAAGTCAGGCGGTGTAATCGTGACGATCTTCGTGGCGACACACCCGTGACAGTACCCCCCCTTCTACGAGGGGCCTCCGGACCCTCAGGGCCAGGTTTATCCGGGTGAGTTGTGTGGAAGGCCCGAACTAATCGGTCTGCGTTAATATCCGACGCAGGAACCCACATCCTCTCCTCAGGACCATACCCTTTCCAATGAACCAGGTACTGAAGGGACCGGCGATTAAAGCGTGAATCGATGACCCTCGATACCTGGAACTCCAAGTTACCCTTGACAACCACTGGAGGGGGAGGTAAAGGTGACGGTACCACCGGCGCCACATACCTCTTAAGCAACGATCTGTGGAACACGTTGTGAATTTTAAACGTAGGGGGGAGGTCAAGACGGAATGCCACCGGATTAATAATAGAACTGATTCTGTACGGCCCGATGAACCTGGGACCCAGTTTCCAGTAGGGAACCTTAAGTTTTATATTCCTGGTAGACAACCATACCCGATCGTTCACACTTAGGTCCGGACCAGACACTCTCCTCCTATCAGCCATACGTTTGTATCGGTTCCCCATAGTATTCAGATTCTTCAGCACCCCTCTCCATACTGAAGCGAGTGATGAGGAAAATCGTTCCTCCTCGGGAACCCCCGAAGAGCCCCCCCTACTGAAAGTACAAAACTGGGGGTGAAAACCATATGCCCCAAAAAACGGGGACTTACCAGTGGACTCGCTCCGCCTATTATTAAGAGCAAACTCTGCCAGAGGTAAGAAAGAAGCCCAGTCCTCCTGGTTCTCTGACACAAAACACCGGAGATATGTCTCCAAGCTCTGGTTCATACGTTCCGTCTGACCATTGGTCTGAGGATGAAAAGCCGATGAGAACGACAAATGCATACCCCGCCGTGCACAAAACGCCTTCCAGAACTTGGACACAAACTGAGACCCCCGATCAGACACCACCTCGGAGGGTACCCCGTGAAGCCTCACAATCTCCCCAATGAACACCTGCGCAAGAGTTTTAGCATTAGGGAGAGCCGGAAGAGCGATAAAATGTGCCATCTTGCTGAACCTGTCCACTACAACGAGTATGACCGTTTTACCCGAAGACGGAGGGAGGTCCGTAATAAAGTCCATAGACAGATGAGTTCAAGGACGCTCCGGGATCTTCAAAGGTAAGAGGGCCCCAGACGGACGGGTATGTGAGGTCTTAGAGCGCGCACAAACCCCACAGGACGCGACAAAAGTTACCACCTTCTTATGTAAGTTAGGCCACCAAAACCGACGCGAGAGGAGATCCACAGTTGCTCTACTCCCCGGGTGTCCTGCAAAAACTGAGTTATGGTGTGCCTCGATCACCTTTTGTCGCAACTGATCTGGAACAAACAGTCTCCCCGGAGGTCCAACAGGGGCGTCCCCCTGAGCCTCCAATACCTCCTCCTCCAGCTCAGAGCATACTGCCGAAACCACCACCCCCTCCTGAAGGATAGGAATCGGGTCGTCCGTATTCCCGGCCCCAGGGAAACTACGAGATAAGGCATCCGCCTTTACATTTTTTGACCCAGGACGATATGTAACGACAAAATTAAATCTGGTAAAAAACAATGACCACCTAGCTTGTCTGGGATTCAGACGTTTCGCGGACTCCAGATATAGCAGGTTCTTGTGATCGGTGATGACGGTGACCGGATGGACTGCCCCCTCCAAAAAATGGCGCCACTCCTCAAAAGCTAACTTAATGGCCAAGAGTTCCCTATTGCCGACATCGTAATTCCTCTCAGCGGACGACAATTTTTTAGAGAAAAAGGCGCACGGATGCCACTTACCAGGGGACGAACCTTGTGACAATACTGCTCCCACCCCTACCTCGGAAGCGTCTACCTCAACAATGAATGGCTGTGACGCATCCGGTTGAATGAGTATGGGTGCCGAGGCAAAACATTTTTTCAAGGAGGAGAATGCTTGAGAAGCCTTGTCAGACCACCTAGAAAAATCCGTCCCCTTTTTAGTCATGTCTGTGAGAGGCTTAACCATGGACGAGAAATTACGAATGAACTTCCGGTAATAATTAGCAAACCCCAGGAAACGTTGTAGTGCCTTAAGATTCTCTGGCCGATCCCACTCAAGAACTGCCCGCACTTTCCCAGGGTCCATACGAAAACCGGACGCTGAAACCAGGAAGCCTAAAAACTGGAGTTCCTGTACGGCGAACACACACTTTTCCCATTTGGCATACAGTTTATTAACCCGCAAGATTTGTAACACCTGCCTAACGTGCTCCTGATGAGACACCAGATCCGGCGAGTAAATTAAGATATCATCCAGATATATGACAACAAACTGTCCCACCAGGCGGCGAAAAATGTCATTAACAAAGTGTTGGAACACCGCCGGGGCATTAGTCAGACCGAATGGCATGACAAGGTTCTCATAATGCCCCTCCGGAGTGTTAAACGCCGTCTTCCACTCATCCCCCTCCTTCATCCTAATCAGATTGTACGCCCCCCTGAGATCCAACTTAGAGAACCATTTGGCGCCCACGATCTGATTAAAGAGATCGGGAATAAGTGGGAGCGGATACGGATCTCGGACCGTAATCCGATTAAGTTCACGGAAATCCAGGCAAGGGCGTAGGCCTCCATCTTTCTTCTTAACAAAGAAGAACCCTGCAGCCACCGGTGAAGATGAAGGTCTAATATGCCCCTTAGCCAGACTTTCTGAAATATAATCCTTCATGGCCTGCCTCTCAGGACCAGAAAGGTTATACAACCTAGCTTTAGGTAGCTTGGCCTCAGGGAGCAGTTTTACAGAACAGTCATACTCGCGATGAGGAGGTAGTTCCTGACACCCTTTCTCCGAGAATACATCCTCAAAGTCCGCCAGAAATGGAGGTAAGACCCAAGGAGTAACCGCACCGATGACCGTGTTCATGCAGTTTTTATTACAGAATTTACTCCATTGGCTTATCTCTCTGGTTTGCCAATTAATAACCGGGTTATGCTTAGTTAACCAAGGAAGGCCCAACACTATAGGAGTGGGAAGACCCTCCAAAACGTAGCAAGACAACAGTTCTTTATGTATCGCCCCCACTTGAAGTTTTACGTCATGCACAGCTTGCAAAAAACTTCCCTGACCGAGAGGCCTGGCATCGATCGAGAATATGGGGATGGGTTTAGCCAACTCACTCAATCGCATACCTTGAACCCGGGCAAACCGAGCATCAACCAGATTAGCCCCGGCCCCACTATCCAGAAGAACAGATATCCTCTCAGTTCTCGTACCCACCACCACCTCCGCCGGAACGAGAAACTGAGACGAACCTAGGGACGAAATACCTACTCCCAGATTGCCGTCCACCACACAACCTGGGATCAACAGTTTTCCGACGACTCTTCACTCTGCAAGGGACGGGATGGACACCCCTCAATAAAATGTCCCTTTCTCCCGCAGAAGAAACACCTTCCTGTCTTATGGCGCACCACCGGTCCCCTCCCCCGAAATGATGTCCCTCCTAATTGCATAGGCTCCTCTGGACTGACCAGGGGAACCACCATATGAGGGGACCTTGTAGGAGGTGGAGTCATCACAGGGGGTAGAGTTATCCCGCACCTCTCCCGAAGCCGTCTGTCAACGCGAATAGCAAGGGCCACAGCGGCTTCCAGTGACGCGGGAGAGTCATACTGTGCCAACACATCCTGTAATTTGTCGGATAAACCTTGACAAAACCGGGTCATTCCACTGGGTGTCCGTGGCCCACCTACGGAACTCCGAACAGAATTCCTCCGCTGGTCGATCTCCCTGCTGGATCCTACGTAACTTAGACTCAGCAAGGGAGATCCGATTTGGGTCATCATATACGAGTCCCAGAGCAGCGAAAAACCTATCCACTGACTGGAGAGCCGGGGAGCCCGGGGGAAGAGAGAACGCCCAAGATTGTGGGTCCCCTTGTAGGAGCGAGATGACAATTCCCACCCTTTGTTCTTCACTCCCCGATGACCGAGGCCGCAGCCGAAAGTACAACTTGCATGCCTCCCGGAAAACAAAAAACTTGTCCCGCCCCCCAGTGAACCTGTCAGGGAGAGCTACTTTAGGTTCTGGTCCGGTTTGCTCCTGAGGATACAAAACCTTGGACCTAACGTCCGCCAGCTCCATGGACAAACTCTGCAACTGCCGAGCTAGACCGGCTACTGGATCCATGGTAGCTGGAGAAAAACTAAGTGGTCGGTGAAAATGTCACGCTGTCTCTGTATACTGGAGGTAGGGGGCCTAAGCTGACCCTAAGCTGGGGCCCTGACTAATCCCTCAACCTGGAGGTACTGTTAAAGGTACAGAGGTCCAGGCCGCCAGCGTAACCCCTACCTCCTGAGGATCCCTGCACCTAAGTAATCTAGTCCTGAGAAGGACCCCGATCACAACAAAAGGGGTCAAGTAATAATATGCCCACACACAGTACTTAGACGAACGAGACAGTACAAGGGAAAAACCAAAACCACCTTGCATACAAAAACTACACAACTACAACAGAGGGAACACCAACGGGAAAGGAGATAAATGATAAAGCGAGGAAGGGAAAAAACTCTCCGAATACACTTATCTCTGAAACTCCAAATACCATGATCCGCTCTGTTAGTCTGCATGAAATGCTTTCACCGACACTTCCCTAACAGACCAGCAGGCATTTGAAGGAGTCTCACTACAGCAGCATTGATTGCAGCTGGGCGAGGCTGGACCTCGTCTAGCACAGAGAGAGAGAGAATTAACTCCCTCACTGCCGAAAAACACAAAGCACCAAAAAGTCAGCTGCGAGAAGTCAGGCTGTGTAATCGTGACGATCTTCGTGGCGACACACCCGTGACAGGTCATTGCTGTCGAAATATTGATCTGTTAGCTGTTAGCTTGAGGCCTTACTATCTACCTAGAGAATTCGCTTTTGTAATTGCATTAATCATGTATTTACCACCATCAGAGAACCATGAGGCAGCTGGGGAAGTGTTGTCAGGGTTATGGTTTAGCTCCAGAAGAAACACCTTAACTCTCTATCTGCAATTTCTGGGGATTTTAATCAAACTAAGATCTCAAATGCTTTACCAAAGTTCTATCAATATGTCAACTGTATTACACGTGACAACAGTATATTGGATCTCCTCTATGCTAATGTTAAAAATGCTTATTCATTCTCCGCCCTGCCCCCCTTGCGGAAATCCAACCACAATCTTATACTATTGTCACTAGCTTATCAATCAGTTGTTAGTAAACAACCTGCTACAATTAAAAAATCAGAAGTTGGTCTCCTAAGGCAGAGAAGGCATTAGTAGAATGCTTTGATCTTACAGACGGGGACTTGTTGTGTGGAACTGGGGGAGAGGATGTTAATGAAGCTGATGTAAATGAGGTGGTTGGTAGAATTACCGATTACGTTAACTTTTGTACTGATATGCTTGTGCCGTAAAAGAGATTAGGTGTTTTGCAAATAACAAGCCCTGGATAACAAAATAATTAAAACACTTACTAATCAGGAAAAAAATGGAATTTAAAATGAGGGACAAAAAGAAAATTAAAATGGTACAAAGAGATTTGAAGAACAGAATAAAAGCTTCCCTGGAGGCTTTCAGAATAAAACTAGAAAATAAACTGTCACATAATAACCCCAGGGAGGTGTGGCCAAGAATTAAATTCATAACTGGGTGTAAAGTGAGACCAGATCAGGGGGATGGGGCACAGGACAGGGTTAATGAAATGAATGAGTTTTTCAACAGTTTCAGCAATACATGCGCAGAACCAACAGGAAGCGAAGATGGAGCTAGGAAACAATCAGCAACATTGATATTGGGGGATGAAAGGACTGATTTCAGAGTCTCCCAAAATGATGTGAGGAGACAGATTAGGAAACTAAACATAGGCAAAGCAGGAGGGCCAGACAGTCTCAGTCCACGTGTTCTTAAAGTGTGGGCAAATCAGCTGTGTACTGTCTTTCAGTACCTGTTTACCTTGAACCTACAATCACAGAGGGTACCGGTGTTATGGAAGACTTCCTGCGTCGTTCCGGTTTACAAGACTACTTTTCCAGCATCCCTAAGTGACTATCGCCCTGTAGCCTTAACATTGCATGCTATGAAGTCCTTAGAAACATTAGTGCTTGTTCACTTGAGTCTGAGGGTGAGGGCTTTTACTGACCCCCTACAGTTTGCTTACCAGTATAGATTGGGGGCGGACGATGCTGTTATGTCTCTGTTACATTCAGTACATTCATTTTTGGACTATGATGGAACCACTGTAGGAGGGTGATGTCAGATTTTGTGGATTGGTGCCAGACTAACTATTTACAACAAAACATAAAGAATTCTAAGATGCTGGTGGTGAACTATAGCTGGAGAAAGATGGACTGTTCACCGGTCACTATTGCTGGTCAGGAAGTAGAGCAGGTCAAGAGTTACAAATATTTGGGGGTCCACTTGGACAGCAAACTGGACTGGAGGTGCCATGTGGAGAAGATTTACAAGAAGGGGATGAGCAAACTGTACTTTCTACGGAAACTAAGGTCGTAAAATTTGTGCAGCAAAATGTTAGAAATGTTTGACCAATCCATAGTGGCAAGTGCCATCTTTTTCGCAAAATTATGCTGGGGAAGTAGTGTACAGTGTCTGATGCTAATAAGCTAAATAAGCTTATCAAGGAGAAAAGCTCCGCTGTTAACTGCCATCTTGACACTTTTGAGGAGGTAGTGAAGAAAAAAATTCAGAAGAAGTGTTTGGCGATAATGAACAATAATGCACACCCATTATATGAACTGTTCATGAGGCAGAGAAGCATCTTCAGTAACTGTCTAATCCTACTAAGGTGTAAGAAGGAAAGATACACAAAATCATTCATACTGACTGCTATGGGAATGTACAACAATTACCTAAGTGTGAAATTCTCCAAGTGACTGGTGTATTATTGGCGTTCTAATTGTATATTGTACTGCCCGGTCATGAATAGGAATGTATAAGATTATACCTGCAAAATTCTACTGTTATGTTGTAATTCATGTCTATGTTTTGCTGCTGTGATACTGTCATTTCCTTCGGGATCAATAAAGTATATTGTATCATATTTTATCGTACCAGCCATGATGTTCTGTTGCATTCAGTTGAGATTCTATGGACCACTGGTACTTCTCTTATTGCTAACGCAGATGGCATCTGTTAACAGCTTCTGTCACAGAAATCTAGTATTAAAAGTGTACAATTTTAAAATTTTCTTTGAGAGCTTATGAGTAACAACTGACTGGTGGATGGCATCTGTCAGAGTCATCCATTAAAAAAATGACATCCTTTGTGGCATTTGTTGGATGTATACAGTACAGACCAAAAGTTTGGACACACCTTCTCATTTAAAGATTTTTCTGTATTTTAATGACTAAGAAAATTGTACATTCACACTGAAGGCATCAAAACTATGAATTAACACATGTGGAATTATATACTTAACAAAAAAGTGTGAAACAATTGAAAATATGTCTTATATTCTAGGTTCTTCAAAGTAGCCACCTTTTGCTTTGATGACTGCTTTGCACACTTTTGGCATTCTCTTGATGATGATGTGTTAATTCATAGTTTTGAAGCCTTCAGTGTGAATGTACAATTTTCATAGTCATGAAAATACAGAAAAATCTTTAAATGAGAAGGTGTGTCCAAACTTTTGGTCTGTACTGTATGTTTTTCTTTTCATGTCTGTTTAACATATTGCAACATACATATCAGAATGTGATGAGTTTAGAGACAATTTAAATAATCTATTGGACATGTTAAATTAATTCTTCAGATTAGTATGAATGCGACTATACCAAATATGTATATTTTATTTTTTATGTTTTTCAGTAAATTTAAACAGGAAAATCCTGTTTTATGAATGAAGTTAATTTTGAATATTTTTTATTTTTTTGTGTGACTTTTTTATTCTGCAGAAAACTATAGTTCCAGCAATACCAAATATGTCTTTTTTATGATGTTCTATTTTTAAGATATAAATATTTTTAAAACAAAAAGATTCTTTTTTGAGGGGAGGGATGCGGGATTAGGTTGAACCAGCAGGCACATCAGAACTTCACCTGTGTATTTAAGCCCCACTTTTGCCTAAATCTGGTGGGTAAAGTAAACAGTTCCCATGTGAACATAAAGTAGGACATTCTGTCACTGAGCAGAAGCTGTATCACTCATCGTTAAGGGCTTAAAGGAACATTGAAACAAAAGTGATACATTGTGTTATGCCTAGGGCAATACCTTAGGAGGCGGGCATGACTTCTTTATTTGGTGTTCTTTGAATTCTATTATCATGTTTCGAGCCCTCCTGCCAAGTGCTTTGAAACATGCATGGAACTCAGAGATTGCTTAATAAAAATGTATTCTAGGTGGTACATTATTAATTACTGTCTACTATTAATATACTATTAATATCTAACTATGAGCTTCATGGCAGTTGTAAGTGACATAATGAGGAATTAAAGCATTGCCCCTATAAAAGTGCTCCCCGCTCTCCTGAATCTCTGTTCTGGTGTAATTTTATCCTTCAGACATATATTAAAAGAATGATGTATACAGTACCTAGAATAACCTTTATTTAGAAGTACTAGAAGTTGAACCTATGAACATTATATTCATCAATTTATGAAGTTCTCATTATGGATAAATACAGCAGTAAATATAATGTGGGGGCGAAACATATTACAAGAAGGTTGTTTATTGTTTTCACATATATAATATTTACGGCTGTTCTAAAAATAAAAAAGTAATATTGGAAATGAAGACTGAAATTACCTTAGTTAAACCAATTATTACCCAGTACAAAAGGAGCCAGCAGGGAATCTAGTTAAAGTGCATTGAGATAAGTGAAAACAAAATATTATACGTACCATGATAAAAATTATTTTTAGTTAATGAGATTTCAGTCAACATAAATGTACACTTTATATTACAATATATTAACCTGTACAGGGAAACGAACTGATGTGCCCAGAGAGAGACTGCATACTTTATTCGGTAGTGAACCTAAAGTGTAAAGTCTCAAGACCATTAAGGCTTCATTCATTTCATGTTTTTGACATACATCAATAGTTCATCAGGGCTTCCCAACTGATCCCCAACAGTAGATGTCAGTAGAAGGAAAGCGCCATATTATAGTGATCTGGGTCTGCATAGGAGTCTATTGTAACTACTATGAGGAGCACAGGCAGGTAGCATTGTCAGTGGGAAGCCTGAGGTCAGTACACAGTAACAGCAGTACAGTATGGAGGAGCAGCAGATAGCATTGTCAATGGGAAGCCAGAGGTCAGGACACAGTAACAGCAGTGCAGTATGGAGGAGCAGCAGATAACATTGTCAGTGGGAAGCCAGAGGTCAGGACACAGTAACAGCAGTGCAGTATGGAGGAGCAGCAGATAACATTGTCAGTGGGAAGCCTGAGGTCAGTACACAGTAACAGCAGTGCAGTATGGAGGAGCAGCAGATAGCATTGTCAGTGGGAAGCCTGAGGTCAGTACACAGTAACAGCAGTACAGTATGGAGGAGCAGCAGATAACATTGTCAGTGGGAAGCCTGAGGTCAGTACACAGTAACAGCAGTACAGTATGGAGGAGCAGCAGATAGCATTGTCAGTGGGAAGCCTGAGGTCAATACACAGTAACAGCAGTGCAGAATGGAGGATCAGCAGATAGCATTGTCAGTTGGAAGCCTGAGGTCCGTACACAGTAACAGCAGTACAGTATGGAGGAGCAGCAAATAGCATTGTTAGTGGGAAGCCTGATGTCAGTACACAGAAACAGCAGTGCAGAATAGAAGAGCAGCAGATAGCATTGTCAGTGGGAAGCCTGAGGTCAGTACACAGTAACAGCAGTGCAGTATGGAGGAGCAGCAGATAGCATTGTCAGTGGGAAGCCGGAGGTCAGTACACAGTAACAGCAGTACAGTTTGGAGGAGCAGCAAATAGCATTGTCAGTGGGAAGCCTGAGGTCAGTACACAGTAACAGCAGTGCAGTATGGAGGAGCAGCAGATAGCATTGTCAGTGGGAAGACAGAGGTCAGTACACAGTAACAGCAGTGCAGTATGGAGGAGCTGCAGAGAGCATTGTCAGTGGGAAGCCAGAGGTCAGGACACAGTAACAGCAGTACAGTATGGAGGAGCAGCAGATAGCATTGTCAGTGGGAAGCCAGAGGTCAGTAAACAGTAACAGCAGTACAGTTTGGAGGAGCAGCAAATAGCATTGTCAGTGGGAAGCCTGAGGTCAGTATACAGTAACAGCAGTACAGTATGGAGGAGCAGCAGATAGCATTGTCAGTGGGAAGCCTGAGGTCAGTACACAGTAACAGCAGTACAGTATGGAGGAGCAGCAGATAGCATTGTCAGTGGGAAGCCTGAGGTCAGTACACAGTAACAGCAGTACAGTATGGAGGAGCAGCAGATAGCATTGTCAGTGGGAAGCCTGAGGTCAGTATACAGTAACAGCAGTGCAGTATGGGGGAGCAGCAGATAGCATTGTCAGTGGGAAGACAGAGGTCAGTACACAGTAACAGCAGTGCAGTATGGAGGAGCTGCAGAGAGCATTGTCAGTGGGAAGCCAGAGGTCAGTATACAGTAACAGCAGTACAGTATGGAGGAGCAGCAGATAGCATTGTCAGTGGGAAGCCAGAGGTCAGTAAACAGTAACAGCAGTACAGTTTGGAGGAGCAGCAAATAGCATTGTCAGTGGGAAGCCTGAGGTCAGTATACAGTAACAGCAGTACAGTATGGAGGAGCAGCAGATAGCATTGTCAGTGGGAAGCCTGAGGTCAGTACACAGTAACAGCAGTACAGTATGGAGGAGCAGCAGATAACATTGTCAGTGGGAAGCCTGAGGTCAGTACACAGTAACAGCAGTACAGTATGGAGGAGCAGCAGATAGCATTGTCAGTGGGAAGCCTGAGGTCAATACACAGTAACAGCAGTGCAGAATGGAGGATCAGCAGATAGCATTGTCAGTTGGAAGCCTGAGGTCCGTACACAGTAACAGCAGTACAGTATGGAGGAGCAGCAAATAGCATTGTTAGTGGGAAGCCTGATGTCAGTACACAGAAACAGCAGTGCAGAATAAAAGAGCAGCAGATAGCATTGTCAGTGGGAAGCCTGAGGTCAGTACACAGTAACAGCAGTGCAGTATGGAGGAGCAGCAGATAGCATTGTCAGTGGGAAGCCGGAGGTCAGTACACAGTAACAGCAGTACAGTTTGGAGGAGCAGCAAATAGCATTGTCAGTGGGAAGCCTGAGGTCAGTACACAGTAACAGCAGTGCAGTATGGAGGAGCAGCAGATAGCATTGTCAGTGGGAAGCCTGAGGTCAGGACACAGTAACAGCAGTACAGTATGGAGGAGCAGCAGATAGCATTGTCAGTGGGAAGCCTGAGGTTAGTAAACAGTAACAGCAGTACAGTTTGGAGGAGCAGCAAATAGCATTGTCAGTGGGAAGCCTGAGGTCAGTATACAGTAACAGCAGTACAGTATGGAGGAGCAGCAGATAGCATTGTCAGTGGGAAGCCAGAGGTCAGTACACAGTAACAGCAGTGCAGTATGGAGGATCAGCAGATAGCATTGTCAGTAGGTAGCCAGAGGTCCGGACACAGTAACAGCAGTGCAGTATGGAGGAGCTGCAGATAGCATTGTCAGTGGGAAGCCAGAGGTCAGGACACAGTAACAGAAGTACAGTATGGAAGAGCAGCAGATAGCTTTGTCAGTGGGAAGCCTGAGGTCAGTACATAGTAACAGCAGTGCAGTATGGAGGAGCAGCAGATAGCATTGTCAGTGGGAAGCCAGAGGTCAGGACACAGTAACAGCAGTGCAGTATGGAGGAGCAGCAGATAGCATTGTCAGTGGGAAGCCTGAGGTCAGTACACAGTAACAGCAGTGCAGTATGGAGGAGCAGCAGATAGCATTGTCAGTGGGAAGCCAGAGGTCTGTACACAGTAACAGCAGAGCAGTATGGAGGAGCAGAAGATAGCATTGTCAGTGGGAAGCCTGAGGTCATGACACAGTAACAGCAGTACAGTATGGAGGAGCAGCAGACAGCATTGTCAGTGGGAAGCCTGAGGTCAGTACACAGTAACAGCAGTGCAGTATGGAGGAGCAGCAGATAGCATTGTCAGTGGGTAGCCAGAGGTCAGTAGACAGTAACAGCAGTACACTATGGAGGAGCAGCAGATAGCATTGTCAGTGGGAAGCCTGACGTCCGTACACAGTAACAGCAGTGCAGTATGGAGGAGCAGCAGATAGCATTGTCAGTGGGAAGCCAGAGGTCTGTACACAGTAACAGCAGTGCAGTATGGAGGTGCAGCAGATAGCATTGTCAGCGGGAAGCCTGAGGTCAGTACACAGTAACAGCAGTGCAGTATGGAGGAGCAGCAGATAGCATTGTCAGTGGGAAGCCTGAGGTCAGTACACAGTAACAGCAGTGCAGTATGGAGGAGCAGCAGATAGCATTGTCAGTGGGAAGCCTGACGTCCGTACACATTAACAGCAGTGCAGTATGGAGGAGCAGCAGATAGCATTGTCAGTGGGAAGCCAGAGGTCAGGACACAGTAACAGCAGTACAGTATGGAGGAGCAGCAGATAGCATTGTCAGTGGGAAGCCTGAGGTCAGTACACAGTAACAGCAGTGCAGTATGGAGGAGCAGCAGATAGCATTGTCAGTGGGAAGCCAGAGGTCAGTACTTAGTAACAGCAATACAGTATGGAGGAGCAGCAGATAGCATTGTCAGTGGGAAGCCAGAGGTCAGAACACATAAACAGCAGTACAGTATGGAGGAGCAGCAGATAGCATTGTCAGTGGGAAGACAGAGGTCAGGACACTGTAACAGCAGTGCAGTATGGAGGAGCAGCAGATAGCATTGTCAGTGGGAAGCCAGAGGTCAGTACACAGTAACAGCAGTGCAGAATGGAGGAGCAGCAGATAGCATTGTCAGTGGGAAGCCAGAGGTCAGTACACAGTAACAGCAGTGCAGTATGGAGGAGCAGCAGATAGCATTGTCAGTGGGAAGCCTGAGGTCAGTACACAGTAACAGCAGTCCAGAATGGAGGAGCAGCAGATAGCATTGTCAGTGGGAAGCTAGAGGTCAGTACACATAAACAGCAGTACAGTATGGAGGAGCAGCAGATAGCATTGTCAGTGGGAAGACAGAGGTCAGGACACTGTAACAGCAGTGCAGTATGGAGGAGCAGCAGATAGCATTGTCAGTGGGAAGCCAGAGGTCAGGAGACAGTAACAGCAGTGCAGAATGGAGGAGCAGCAGATAGCATTGTCTGTGGGAAGCCTGAGGTCAGTACACAGTAACAGCAGTGCAGTATGGAAGAGCAGCAGATAGCATTGTCAGTGGGAAGCCAGAGGTCAGTACACAGTAACAGCAGTGCAGTATGGAGGAGCAGAAGATAGCATTGTCAGTGGGAAGCCTGAGGTCAGTACACAGTAACAGCAGTGCAGTATGGGGGAGCAGCAGATAGCATTGTCTGTGGGAAGCCAGAGGTCAGTACACAATAACAGCAGTACACTATGGAGGAGCAGCAGATAGCATTGTCAGTGGGAAGCCAGAGGTCAGTACACAATAACAGCAGTACACTATGGAGGAGCAGCAGATAGCATTGTCAGTGGGAAGACAGAGGTCAGGACACAGTAGCAGCAGTGCAGTATGGAGGAGCAGCAGATAGCATTGTCAGTGGGAAGCCAGAGGTCAGTACACAGTAACAGCAGTGCAGTATGGAGGAGCAGCAGATAGCATTGTCTGTGGGAAGCCAGAGGTCAGGAGACAGTAACAGCAGTGGAGAATGGAGGAGCAGCAGATAGCATTGTCAGTGGGAAGCCTGAGATCAGTACACAGTAACCGCAGTGCAGTATGGAGGAGCAGCAGATAGCATTGTCAGTGGGAAGCCTGAGGTCAGGACACAGTAACAACAGTGCAATATGGAGGAGCAGCAGATAGCATTGTCAGTGGGAAGCCTGAGGTCAGTATACAGTAACAGCAGTGCAGTATGGAGGAGCAGCAGATAGCATTGTCAGTGGGAAGCCAGAGGTCAGTACACAGTAACAGCAGTGCAGTATGGAGGAGCAGCAGATAACATTGTCAGTGGGAAGCCAGAGTTCAGGACACAGTAACAGCAGTGCAATATGGAGGAGCAGCAGATAGCATTGTCAGTGGGAAGCCAGAGGTCAGTACACAGTAACAGCAGTGCAGTATGGAGGAGCAGAAGATAGCATTGTCAGTGGGAAGCCTGAGGTCAGTACACAGTAACAGCAGTGCAGTATGGGGGAGCAGCAGATAGCATTGTCTGTGGGAAGCCAGAGGTCAGTACACAATAACAGCAGTACACTATGGAGGAGCAGCAGATAGCATTGTCAGTGGGAAGCCAGAGGTCAGTACACAATAACAGCAGTACACTATGGAGGAGCAGCAGATAGCATTGTCAGTGGGAAGACAGAGGTCAGGACACAGTAGCAGCAGTGCAGTATGGAGGAGCAGCAGATAGCATTGTCAGTGGGAAGCCAGAGGTCAGTACACAGTAACAGCAGTGCAGTATGGAGGAGCAGCAGATAGCATTGTCTGTGGGAAGCCAGAGGTCAGGAGACAGTAACAGCAGTGGAGAATGGAGGAGCAGCAGATAGCATTGTCAGTGGGAAGCCTGAGATCAGTACACAGTAACCGCAGTGCAGTATGGAGGAGCAGCAGATAGCATTGTCAGTGGGAAGCCTGAGGTCAGGACACAGTAACAACAGTGCAATATGGAGGAGCAGCAGATAGCATTGTCAGTGGGAAGCCTGAGGTCAGTATACAGTAACAGCAGTGCAGTATGGAGGAGCAGCAGATAGCATTGTCAGTGGGAAGCCAGAGGTCAGTACACAGTAACAGCAGTGCAGTATGGAGGAGCAGCAGATAACATTGTCAGTGGGAAGCCAGAGTTCAGGACACAGTAACAGCAGTGCAATATGGAGGAGCAGCAGATAGCATTGTCAGTGGGAAGCCTGAGGTCAGTATACAGTAACAGCAGTCCAGTATGGAGGAGCAGCAGATAACATTGTCAGTGGGAAGCCTGAGGTCAGTGCACAGTAACAGCAGTGCAGTATGGAGGAGCAGCAGATAGCATTGTCAGTGGGAAGCCAGAGGTCAGTACATAGTAACAGCAATACAGTATGGAGGAGCAGCAGATAGCATTGTCAGTTGGAAGCCTGAGGTCAGTACACAGTAACAGCAGTGCAGTATGGAGGAGCAGCAGATAACATTGTCAGTGGGAAGCCTGAGGTCAGTACACAGTAACAGCAGTGCAGTATGGAGGAGCAGCAGATAGCATTGTCTGTGGGAAGCATGAGGTCAGTACACAGTAACAGCAGTACAGTATGGAGGAGCAGCAGATAGCATTGTCTGTGGGAAGCATGAGGTCAGTACACAGTAACAGCAGTACAGTATGGAGGAGCAGCAGATAGCATTGTCAGTGGGAAGCCTGAGGTCAGTACACAGTAACAGCAGTGCAGTATGGAGGAGCAGCAGATAGCATTGTCAGTGGAAAGCCTGAGGTCAGTACACAGTAACAGCAGTGCAGTATGGAGGAGCAGCAGATAGCATTGTCAGTGGGAAGCCTGAGGTCAGTATACAGTAACAGCAGTGCAGTATGGGGGAGCAGCAGATAGCATTGTCAGTGGGAAGCCAGAGGTCTGTACACAGTAACAGCAGTGCAGTATGGAGGAGGAGCAGATAGCATTGTCAGTGGGAAGCCTGAGGTAAGTACACAGTAACAGCAGTGCAGTATGGAGGAGCAGCAGATAGCATTGTCAGTGGGAAGCCTGAGGTCAGTACACAGTAACAGCAGTACAGTATGGAGGAGCAGCAGATAGCATTGTCAGTGGGAAGACAGAGGTCAGTACATAGTAAGAGCAGTGCAGTGTGGAGGAGCAGCAGATAGCATTGTCAGTGGGAAGCCTGAGGTCAGTATAAAGTAACAGCAGTGCAATATGGAGGAGCATCAGATAGCATTGTCAGTGGGAAGCCTGAGGTCAGTATGCAGTAACAGCAGTCCAGTATGGAGGAGCAGCAGATAACATTGTCAGTGGGAAGCCTGAGGTCAGGACACAGTAACAGCAGTACAGTATGGAGGAGCAGCAGATAGCATTGTCAGTGGGAAGCCTGAGGTCGGTACACAGTAACAGCAGTACAGTATGGAGGAGCAGCAGATAGCATTGTCAGTGGGAAGCCTGAGGTCAGTACACAGTAACAGCAGTGCAGTATGGAGGAGCAGCAGATAGCATTGTCAGTGGGAAGCCTGAGGTCAGTACACAGTAACAGCAGTACAGTATGGAGGAGCAGCAGATAGCATTGTCAGTGGGAAGCCTGAGGTCAGTATACAGTAACAGCAGTGCAGTATGGAGGAGCAGCAGAAACATTGTCAGTGGGAAGCCTAAGGTCAATACACAGTAACAGCAGTGCAGTATGGAGGAGCAGCAGATAGCATTGTCAGTGGGAAGCCTGAGGTCAATAAACAGTAACAGCAGTACAGTATGGAGGAGCAGCAGATAGCATTGTCAGTGGGAAGCCTGAGGTCAGTACACAGTAACAGCAGTGCAGTATGGAGGAGCAGCAGATAGCATTGTCAGCGGGAAGCCAGAGGTCAGGACACAGTAACAGCAGTCCAGTATGGAGGAGCAGCAGATAGCATTGTCAGTGGGAAGCCTGAGGTCAGTACACAGTAACAGCAGTGCAGTATGGAGGAACAGCAGATAGCATTGTCAGTGGGAAGCCAGAGGTCAGGACACAGTAACAGCAGTACAGTATGGAGGAGCAGCAGATAGCATTGTCAGTGGGAAGCCAGAGGTCAGTACACATAAACAGCAGTACAGTATGGAGGAGCAGCAGATAGCATTGTCAGTGGGAAGCCTGAGGTCAGTACACAGTAACAGCAGTGCAGTATGGAGGAGCAGCAGATAGCATTGTCAGTGGGAAGCCAGAGGTCAGTACACATAAACAGCAGTACAGTATGGAGGAGCAGCAGATAGCATTGTCAGTGGGAAGCCTGAGGTCAGTACACAGTAACAGCAGTGCAGTATGGAGGAGCAGCTGATAGCATTGTCAGTGGGAAGCCTGAGGTCAGTACACTTAAACAGCAGTACAGTATGGAGGAGCAGCAGATAGCATTGTCAGTGGGAAGCCTGTGGTCAGTACACAGTAACAGCAGTCCAGTATGGAGGAGCAGCAGATAGCATTGTCAGTGGGAAGCCAGAGGTCAGAACACATAAACAGCAGTACAGTATGGAGGAGCAGCAGATAGCATTGTCAGTGGGAAGACAGAGGTCAGGACACTGTAACAGCAGTGCAGTATGGAGGAGCAGCAGATAGCATTGTCAGTGGGAAGCCAGAGGTCAGTACACAGTAACAGCAGTGCAGTATGGAGGAGCAGCAGATAGCATTGTCAGTGGGAAGCCAGAGGTCAGAACACATAAACAGCAGTACAGTATGGAGGAGCAGCAGATAGCATTGTCAGTGGGAAGACAGAGGTCAGGACACTGTAACAGCAGTGCAGTATGGAGGAGCAGCAGATAGCATTGTCAGTGGGAAGCCAGAGGTCAGTACACAGTAACAGCAGTGCAGTATGGAGGAGCAGCAGATAGCATTGTCAGTGGGAAGCCAGAGGTCAGTACACAGTAACAGCAGTGCAGTATGGAGGAGCAGCAGATAGCATTGTCAGTGGGAAGCCTGAGGTCAGTACACAGTAACAGCAGTCCAGAATGGAGGAGCAGCAGATAGCATTGTCAGTGGGAAGCTAGAGGTCAGTACACATAAACAGCAGTACAGTATGGAGGAGCAGCAGATAGCATTGTCAGTGGGAAGACAGAGGTCAGGACACTGTAACAGCAGTGCAGTATGGAGGAGCAGCAGATAGCATTGTCAGTGGGAAGCCAGAGGTCAGGAGACAGTAACAGCAGTGCAGAATGGAGGAGCAGCAGATAGCATTGTCTGTGGGAAGCCTGAGGTCAGTACACAGTAACAGCAGTGCAGTATGGAGGAGCAGCAGATAGCATTGTCAGTGGGAAGCCTGAGGTCAGTACACAGTAACAGCAGTGCAGTATGGAGGAGCAGCAGATAGCATTGTCAGTGGGAAGCCAGAGGTCAGTACACATAAACAGCAGTACAGTATGGAGGAGCAGCAGATAGCATTGTCAGTGGGAAGCCTGAGGTCAGTACACAGTAACAGCAGTGCAGTATGGAGGAGCAGCAGATAGCATTGTCAGTGGGAAGCCTGAGGTCAGTACACTTAAACAGCAGTACAGTATGGAGGAGCAGCAGATAGCATTGTCAGTGGGAAGCCTGTGGTCAGTACACAGTAACAGCAGTCCAGTATGGAGGAGCAGCAGATAGCATTGTCAGTGGGAAGCCAGAGGTCAGAACACATAAACAGCAGTACAGTATGGAGGAGCAGCAGATAGCATTGTCAGTGGGAAGACAGAGGTTAGGACACTGTAACAGCAGTGCAGTATGGAGGAGCAGCAGATAGCATTGTCAGTGGGAAGCCAGAGGTCAGTACACAGTAACAGCAGTGCAGTATGGAGGAGCAGCAGATAGCATTGTCAGTGGGAAGCCAGAGGTCAGAACACATAAACAGCATTACAGTATGGAGGAGCAGCAGATAGCATTGTCAGTGGGAAGACAGAGGTCAGGACACTGTAACAGCAGTGCAGTATGGAGGAGCAGCAGATAGCATTGTCAGTGGGAAGCCAGAGGTCAGTACACAGTAACAGCAGTGCAGTATGGAGGAGCAGCAGATAGCATTGTCAGTGGGAAGCCAGAGGTCAGTACACAGTAACAGCAGTGCAGTATGGAGGAGCAGCAGATAGCATTGTCAGTGGGAAGCCTGAGGTCAGTACACAGTAACAGCAGTCCAGAATGGAGGAGCAGCAGATAGCATTGTCAGTGGGAAGCTAGAGGTCAGTACACATAAACAGCAGTACAGTATGGAGGAGCAGCAGATAGCATTGTCAGTGGGAAGACAGAGGTCAGGACACTGTAACAGCAGTGCAGTATGGAGGAGCAGCAGATAGCATTGTCAGTGGGAAGCCAGAGGTCAGGAGACAGTAACAGCAGTGCAGAATGGAGGAGCAGCAGATAGCATTGTCTGTGGGAAGCCTGAGGTCAGTACACAGTAACAGCAGTGCAGTATGGAAGAGCAGCAGATAGCATTGTCAGTGGGAAGCCAGAGGTCAGTACACAGTAACAGCAGTGCAGTATGGAGGAGCAGAAGATAGCATTGTCAGTGGGAAGCCAGAGGTCAGTACACAATAACAACAGTACACTATGGAGGAGCAGCAGATAGCATTGTCAGTGGGAAGACAGAGGTCAGGACACAGTAGCAGCAGTGCAGTATGGAGGAGCAGCAGATAGCATTGTCAGTGGGAAGCCAGAGGTCAGTACACAGTAACAGCAGTGCAGTATGGAGGAGCAGCAGATAGCATTGTCAGTGGGAAGCCAGAGGTCAGGAGACAGTAACAGCAGTGGAGAATGGAGGAGCAGCAGATAGCATTGTCAGTGGGAAGCCTGAGATCAGTACACAGTAACCGCAGTGCAGTATGGAGGAGCAGCAGATAGCATTGTCAGTGGGAAGCCTGAGGTCAGGACACAGTAACAACAGTGCAATATGGAGGAGCAGCAGATAGCATTGTCAGTGGGAAGCCTGAGGTCAGTATACAGTAACAGCAGTGCAGTATGGAGGAGCAGCAGATAGCATTGTCAGTGGGAAGCCAGAGGTCAGTACACAGTAACAGCAGTGCAGTATGGAGTAGCAGCAGATAACATTGTCAGTGGGAAGCCAGAGTTCAGGACACAGTAACAGCAGTGCAATATGGAGGAGCAGCAGATAGCATTGTCAGTGGGAAGCCTGAGGTCAGTATACAGTAACAGCAGTCCAGTATGGAGGAGCAGCAGATAACATTGTCAGTGGGAAGCCTGAGGTCAGTACACAGTAACAGCAGTGCAGTATGGAGGAGCAGCAAATAGCATTGTCAGTGGGAAGCCAGAGGTCAGTACATAGTAACAGCAATACAGTATGGAGGAGCAGCAGATAGCATTGTCAGTTGGAAGCCTGAGGTCAGTACACAGTAACAGCAGTCCAGTATGGAGGAGCAGCAGATAACATTGTCAGTGGGAAGCCTGAGGTCAGTACACAGTAACAGCAGTGCAGTATGGAGGAGCAGCAGATAGCATTGTCAGTGGGAAGCCTGAGGTCAGTACACAGTAACAGCAGTGCAGTATGGAGGAGCAGCAGATAGCATTGTCTGTGGGAAGCATGAGGTCAGTACACAGTAACAGCAGTACAGTATGGAGGAGCAGCAGATAGCATTGTCTGTGGGAAGCATGAGGTCAGTACACAGTAACAGCAGTACAGTATGGAGGAGCAGCAGATAGCATTGTCAGTGGGAAGCCTGAGGTCAGTACACAGTAACAGCAGTGCAGTATGGAGGAGCAGCAGATAGCATTGTCAGTGGAAAGCCTGAGGTCAGTACACAGTAACAGCAGTGCAGTATGGAGGAGCAGCAGATAACATTGTCAGTGGGAAGCCTGAGGTCAGTATACAGTAACAGCAGTGCAGTATGGGGGAGCAGCAGATAGCATTGTCAGTGGGAAGCCAGAGGTCTGTACACAGTAACAGCAGTGCAGTATGGAGGAGCAGCAGATAGCATTGTCAGTGGGAAGCCTGAGGTTAGTACACAGTAACAGCAGTGCAGTATGGAGGAGCAGCAGATAGCATTGTCAGTGGGAAGCCTGAGGTCAGTACACAGTAACAGCAGTACAGTATGGAGGAGCAGCAGATAGCATTGTCAGTGGGAAGACAGAGGTCAGTACATAGTAACAGCAGTGCAGTGTGGAGGAGCAGCAGATAGCATTGTCAGTGGGAAGCCTGAGGTCAGTATAAAGTAACAGCAGTGCAATATGGAGGAGCATCAGATAGCATTGTCAGTGGGAAGCCTGAGGTCAGTATGCAGTAACAGCAGTCCAGGATGGAGGAGCAGCAGATAACATTGTCAGTGGGAAGCCTGAGGTCAGGACACAGTAACAGCAGTACAGTATGGAAGAGCAGCAGATAGCATTGTCAGTGGGAAGCCTGAGGTCGGTACACAGTAACAGCAGTACAGTATGGAGGAGCAGCAGATAGCATTGTCAGTGGGAAGCCTGAGGTCAGTACACAGTAACAGTAGTGCAGTATGGAGGAGCAGCAGATAGCATTGTCAGTGGGAAGCCTGAGGTCAGTACACAGTAACAGCAGTACAGTATGGAGGAGCAGCAGATAGCATTGTCAGTGGGAAGCCTGAGGTCAGTATACAGTAACAGCAGTGCAGTATGGAGGAGCAGCAGAAACATTGTCAGTGGGAAGCCTAAGGTCAATACACAGTAACAGCAGTGCAGTATGGAGGAGCAGCAGATAGCATTGTCAGTGGGAAGCCTGAGGTCAGTACACAGTAACAGCAGTGCAGTATGGAGGAGCAGCAGATAGCATTGTCAGTGGGAAGCCTGAGGTCAGTACACAGTAACAGCAGTGCAGTATGGAGGAGCAGCAGATAGCATTGTCAGTGGGAAGCCAGAGGTCAGGACACAGTAACAGCAGTCCAGTATGGAGGAGCAGCAGATAGCATTGTCAGTGGGAAGCCTGAGGTCAGTACACAGTAACAGCAGTGCAGTATGGAGGAGCAGCAGATAGCATTGTCAGTGGGAAGCCAGAGGTCAGGACACAGTAACAGCAGTACAGTATGGAGGAGCAGCAGATAGCATTGTCAGTGGGAAGCCAGAGGTCAGTACACATAAACAGCAGTACAGTTTGGAGGAGCAGCAGATAGCATTGTCAGTGGGAAGCCTGAGGTCAGTACACAGTAACAGCAGTGCAGTATGGAGGAGCAGCAGATAGCATTGTCAGTGGGAAGCCTGAGGTCAGTACACTTAAACAGTAGTACAGTATGGAGGAGCAGCAGATAGCATTGTCAGTGGGAAGCCTGTGGTCAGTACACAGTAACAGCAGTCCAGTATGGAGGAGCAGCAGATAGCATTGTCAGTGGGAAGCCAGAGGTCAGAACACATAAACAGCAGTACAGTATGGAGGAGCAGCAGATAGCATTGTCAGTGGGAGCCAGAGGTCAGTACACAGTAACAGCAGTGCAGTATGGAGGAGCAGCAGATAGCATTGTCAGTGGGAAGCCAGAGGTCAGTACACAGTAACAGCAGTGCAGTATGGAGGAGCAGCAGATAGAATTGTCAGTGGGAAGCCTGAGGTCAGTACACAGTAACAGCAGTCCAGAATGGAGGAGCAGCAGATAGCATTGTCAGTGGGAAGCTAGAGGTCAGTACACATAAACAGCAGTACAGTATGGAGGAGCAGCAGATAGCATTGTCAGTGGGAAGACAGAGGTCAGGACACTGTAACAGCAGTACAGTATGGAGGAGCAGCAGATAGCATTGTCAGTGGGAAGCCAGAGGTCAGGAGACAGTAACAGCAGTGCAGAATGGAGGAGCAGCAGATAGCATTGTCAGTGGGAAGCCAGAGGTCAGGAGACAGTAACAGCAGTGCAGTATGGAGGAGCAGCAGATAGCATTGTCAGTGGGAAGACAGAGGTCAGGACACAGTAACAGCAGTGCAGTATGGAGGAGCAGCAGATAGCATTGTCAGTGGGAAGCCAGAGATCAGTACACAGTAACAGCAGTGCAGTATGGAGGAGCAGCAGATAGCATTGTCAGTGGGAAGCCAGAGGTCAGGAGACAGTAACAGCAGTGAAGAATGGAGGAGCAGCAGATAGCATTGTCAGTGGGAAGCCTGAGATCAGTACACAGTAACCGCAGTGCAGTATGGAGGAGCAGCAGATAGCATTGTCAGTGGGAAGCCTGAGGTCAGTACACAGTAACAGCAGTGCAATATGCAGGTGCAGCAGACAGCATTGCCAGTGGGAAGCCTGAGGTCAGTAAACATTAACAGCAGTGCAGTATGGAGGATCAGAAGATAGCATTGTCAGTGGGAAGTCTGAGGTGAGTATAAAGTAATAGAAGTGCAATATGGAGGTGCAGCAGACAGCATTGTCAGTGGGAAGCCAGAGGTCAGTATACAGTAACAGCAGTGCAGTATGGAGGAGCAGCAGATAGCATTGTCAGTGGGATGACAGAGGTCAATACACAGTAGCAGCAGTACAGTATGGAGGAGCAGAAGATAGCATTGTCAGTGGGAAGCCTGAGGTCAATACACAGTAACAGCAGTACAGTATGGAGGAGCAGCAGATAGCATTGTCAGTGGGAAGCCAGAGGTCAGTACACAGTAACAGCAGTACAGTATGGAGGAGCAGCAGATAGCATTGTCAGTGGGAAGCCTGAGGTCAGTACACAGAAACAGCAGTGCAGAATAGAGGAGCAGCAGATAGCATTGTCAGTGGAAAGCCAGAGTTCAGGACACAGTAACAGCAGTACAGTATGGAGGAGCAGCAAATAGCATTGTTAGTGGGAAGCCTGATGTCAGTACACAGAAACAGCAGTGCAGGATAGAGGAGCAGCAGATAGCATTGTCAGTGGGAAGCCTGAGGTCAGTACACAGTAACAGCAGTGCAGTATGGAGGAGCAGCAGATAGCATTGTCAGTGGGAAGCCTGAGGTCAGTACACAGTAACAGCAGTACAGTTTGGAGTAGCAGCAAATAGCATTGTCAGTGGGAAGCCTGAGGTCAATACATAGTAACAGCAGTGCAGTATGGAGGAGCAGCACATAGCATTGTCAGTGGGAAGCCTGAGGTCAGAACACAGTAACAGCAGTGCAGTATGGAGGAGCAGCAGATAGCATTGTCAGTGGGAAGCCAGAGGTCAGTACACAGTAACAGCAGTGCAGTATGGAGGAGCAGCAGATAGCATTGTCAGTGGGAAGCCTGAGGTCAGGACACATTAACAGCAGTGCAGTGTGGAGGAGCAGCAGATAGCATTGTCAGTGGGAAGCCAGAGGTCAGGACACAGTAACAGCAGTACAGTATGGAGGAGCAGCAGATAGCATTGTCAGTGGGAAGCCGGAGGTCAGTACACAGTAACAGCAGTACAGTTTGGAAGAGCAGCAAATAGCATTGTCAGTGGGAAGCCTGAGGTCAGTATACAGTAACAGCAGTACAGTATGGAGGAGCAGCAGATAGCATTGTCAGTCGGAAGCCAGAGGTCAGTACACAGTAACAGCAGTGCAGTATGGAGGAGCAGCAGATAGCATTGTCAGTAGGTAGCCAGAGGTCAGGACACAGTAACAGCAGTGCAGTATGGAGGAGCAGCAGATAGCATTGTCAGTGGGAAGCCTGAGGTCAGTACACAGTAACAGCAGTGCAGTATGGAGGAGCAGCAGATAGCATTGTCAGTGGGAAGCCAGAGGTCTGTACACAGTAACAGCAGTGCAGTATGGAGGAGCAGCAGATAGCATTGTCAGTGGGAAGCCAGAGGTCAGTACACAGTAACAGCAGTGCAGTATGGAGGAGCAGCAGATAGCTTTGTCAGTGGGAAGCCTGAGGTCAGTACACAGTAACAGCAGTGCAGTATGGAGGAGCAGCAGATAGCATTGTCAGTGGGAAGCCAGAGGTCAGGACACAGTAACAGCAGTGCACTATGGAGGAGCAGCAGATAGCATTGTCAGTGGGAAGCCTGAGGTCAGTACACAGTAACAGCAGTGCAGTATGGAGGAGCAGCAGATAGCATTGTCAGTGGGAAGCCAGAGGTCTGTACACAGTAACAGCAGTGCAGTATGGAGGAGCAGCAGATAGCATTGTCAGTGGGAAGCCAGAGGTCAGTACACAGTAACAGCAGTGCAGTATGGAGGAGCAGCAGATAGCATTGTCAGTAGGTAGCCAGAGGTCAGGACACAGTAACAGCAGTGCAGTATGGAGGAGCTGCAGATAGCATTGTCAGTGGGAAGCCAGAGGTCAGGACACAGTAACAGCAGTACAGTATGGAGGAGCAGCAGATAGCTTTGTCAGTGGGAAGCCTGAGGTCAGTACATAGTAACAGCAGTGCAGTATGGAGGAGCAGCAGATAGCATTGTCAGTGGGAAGCCAGAGGTCAGGACACAGTAACAGCAGTGCAGTATGGAGGAGCAGCAGATAGCATTGTCAGTGGGAAGCCTGAGGTCAGTATACAGTAACAGCAGTGCAGTATGGAGGAGCAGCAGATAGCATTGTCAGTGGGATGACAGAGGTCAATACACAGTAGCAGCAGTACAGTATGGAGGAGCAGAAGATAGCATTGTCAGTGGGAAGCCTGAGGTCAATACACAGTAACAGCAGTACAGTATGGAGGAGCAGCAGATAGCATTGTCAGTGGGAAGCCAGAGGTCAGTACACAGTATCAGCAGTGCAATATGCACGTGCAGGAGATAGCATTGTCAGTGGGAAGCCAGAGGTCAGTACACAGTAACAGCAGTACAGTATGGAGGAGCAGCAAATAACATTGTTAGTGGGAAGCCTGATGTCAGTACACAGAAACAGCAGTGCAGAATAGAGGAGCAGCAGATAGCATTGTCAGTGGGTAGCCAGAGATCAGGACACAGTAACAGCAGTGCAGAATGGAGGATCAGCAGATAGCATTGTCAGTGGGAAGCCTGAGGTCCGTACACAGTAACAGCAGTACAGTATGGAGGAGCAGCAGATAGCATTGTCAGTGGGAAGCCTGAGGTCCGTACACAGTAACAGCAGTACAGTATGGAGGAGCAGCAGATAGCATTGTCAGTGGGAAGCCTGATGTCAGTACACAGAAACAGCAGTGCAGAATAGAGGAGCAGCAGATAGCATTGTCAGTGGGAAGCCTGAGGTCAATACACAGTAACAGCAGTGCAGTATGGAGGAGCAGCAGATAGCATTGTCAGTGGGAAGCCTGAGGTCAGTACACAGTAACAGCAGTACAGTTTGGAGGAGCAGCAAATAGCATTGTCAGTGGGAAGCCTGAGGTCAATACATAGTAACAGCAGTGCAGTATGGAGGAGCAGCACATAGCATTGTCAGTGGGAAGCCTGAGGTCAGTACACAGTAACAGCAGTGCAGTATGGAGGAGCAGCAGATAGCATTGTCAGTGGGAAGCCTGAGGTCAGGACACAGTAACAGCAGTGCAGTGTGGAGGAGCAGCAGATTACATTGTCAGTGGGAAGCCAGAGGTCAGTACACAGTAACAGCAGTGCAGTATGGAGGAGCTGCAGATAGCATTGTCAATGGGAAGCCTGAGGTCAGTACACAGTAACAGCAGTCCAGTATGGAGGAGCAGCAGATAGCATTGTCAGTGGGAAGCCTGAGGTCAGTATACAGTAACAGCAGTCCAGTATGGAGGAGCAGCAGATAGCATTGTCAGTGGGAAGCCTGAGGTCAGTACATAGTAACAGCAGTGCAGTATGGAGGAGCAGCAGATAGCATTGTCAGTGGGAAGCCAGAGGTCAGGACACAGTAACAGCAGTGCACTATGGAGGAGCAGCAGATAGCATTGTCAGTGGGAAGCCTGAGGTCAGTACACAGTAACAGCAGTGCAGTATGGAGGAGCAGCAGATAGCATTGTCAGTGGGAAGCCAGAGGTCTGTACACAGTAACAGCAGTGCAGTATGGAGGAGCAGCAGATAGCATTGTCAGTGGGAAGCCAGAGGTCAGTACACAGTAACAGCAGTGCAGTATGGAGGAGCAGCAGATAGCATTGTCAGTAGGTAGCCAGAGGTCAGGACACAGTAACAGCAGTGCAGTATGGAGGAGCTGCAGATAGCATTGTCAGTGGGAAGCCAGAGGTCAGGACACAGTAACAGCAGTACAGTATGGAGGAGCAGCAGATAGCTTTGTCAGTGGGAAGCCTGAGGTCAGTACATAGTAACAGCAGTGCAGTATGGAGGAGCAGCAGATAGCATTGTCAGTGGGAAGCCAGAGGTCAGGACACAGTAACAGCAGTGCAGTATGGAGGAGCAGCAGATAGCATTGTCAGTGGGAAGCCTGAGGTCAGTATACAGTAACAGCAGTGCAGTATGGAGGAGCAGCAGATAGCATTGTCAGTGGGATGACAGAGGTCAATACACAGTAGCAGCAGTACAGTATGGAGGAGCAGAAGATAGCATTGTCAGTGGGAAGCCTGAGGTCAATACACAGTAACAGCAGTACAGTATGGAGGAGCAGCAGATAGCATTGTCAGTGGGAAGCCAGAGGTCAGTACACAGTATCAGCAGTGCAATATGCACGTGCAGGAGATAGCATTGTCAGTGGGAAGCCAGAGGTCAGTACACAGTAACAGCAGTACAGTATGGAGGAGCAGCAAATAACATTGTTAGTGGGAAGCCTGATGTCAGTACACAGAAACAGCAGTGCAGAATAGAGGAGCAGCAGATAGCATTGTCAGTGGGTAGCCAGAGATCAGGACACAGTAACAGCAGTGCAGAATGGAGGATCAGCAGATAGCATTGTCAGTGGGAAGCCTGAGGTCAGTACACAGTAACAGCAGTACAATATGGAGGAGCAGCAGATAGCATTGTCAGTGGGAAGCCAGAGGTCAGTACACAGTAACAGCAGTGCAGTATGGAGGAGCAGCAGATAGCATTGTCAGTAGGTAGCCAGAGGTCAGGACACAGTAACAGCAGTACAGTATGGAGGAGCAGCAGATAGCATTGTCAGTGGGAAGCCTGAGGTCAGTACATAGTAACAGCAGTACAGTATGGAGGAGCAGCAGATAGCTTTGTCAGTGGGAAGCCTGAGGTCAGTACATAGTAACAGCAGTGCAGTATGGAGGAGCAGCAGATAGCATTGTCAGTGGGAAGCCAGAGGTCAGGACACAGTAACAGCAGTGCACTATGGAGGAGCAGCAGATAGCATTGTCAGTGGGAAACCTGAGGTCAGTACACAGTAACAGCAGTGCAGTATGGAGGAGCAGCAGATAGCATTGTCTGTGGGAAGCCTGAGGTCAGTATACAGTAACAGCAGTACAGTATGGAGGAGCAGCAGATAGCATTGTCAGTGGGAAGCCAGAGGTCTGTACACAGTAACAGCAGTGCAGTATGGAGGAGCAGCAGATAGCATTGTCAGTGGGAAGCCTGAGGTCAGTACACAGTAACAGCAGTGCAGTATGGAGGAGCAGCAGATAGCATTGTCAGTGGGAAGCCTGAGGTCAGTACACAGTAACAGCAGTACAGTATGGAGGAGCAGCAGATAGCATTGTCAGTGGGAAGACAGAGGTCAATACACAGTAACAGCAGTACAGTATGGAGGAGCAGCAGATAGCATTGTCAGTGGGAAGCCTGAGGTCAGTATACAGTAACCGCAGTGCAGTATGGAGGAGCAGCAGATAGCATTGTCAGTGGGAAGCCTGATGTCAGTACACAGTAACAGCAGTGCGGTATGGAGGAGCAGCAGACAGCATTGTCAGTGGGAAGCCTGAGGTCAATACACAGTAACAGCAGTGCAGTATGGAAGAGCAGCAGATAGCATTGTCAGTGGGAAGGAAGCCTGAGGTCAGTAAACAGTAACAGCAGTGCGGTATGGAGGAGCAGCAGACAGCATTGTCAGTGGGAAGCCTGAGGTCAGTATAAATTAACAGCAGTGCAATATGGAGGAGCATCAGATAGCATTGTCAGTGGGAAGCCTGAGGTCAGTATACAGTAACAGCAGTCCAGTATGGAGGAGCAGCAGATAACATTGTCAGTGGGAAGCCTGAGGTCGGTACACAGTAACAGCATTACAGTATGGAGGAGCAGCAGATAGCATTGTCAGTGGGAAGCCTGAGGTCAGTACACAGTAAAAGCAGTACAGTATGGAGGAGCAGCAGATAGCATTGTCAGTGGGATGGAAGCCTGAGGTCAGTACACAATAACAGCAGTGCAGTATGGAGGAGCAGCAGTTAGCATTGTCAGTGGGAAGCCTGAGGTCAGTACACAGTAACAGCAGTACAGTATGGAGGAGCAGCAGACAGCATTGTCAGTGGGAAACCTGAGGTCAGTACACAGGAACAGCAGTGCAGTATGGAGGAGCAGCAGATAGCATTGTCAGTGGGAAGCCAGAGGTCAGTACACATAAACAGCAGTACAGTATGGAGGAGCAGCAGATAGCATTGTCAGTGGGAAGACAGAGGTCAGGACACTGTAACAGCAGTGCAGTATGGAGGAGCAGCAGATAGCATTGTCAGTGGGAAGCCAGAGGTCAGTATACAGTAACAGCAGTGCAGTATGGAGGAGCAGCAGATAGCATTGTCAGTGGGAAGCCAGAGGTCAGTACACAGTAACAGCAGTGCAGTATGGAGGAGCAGCAGATAGCATTGTCAGTGGGAAGCCAGAGGTCAGGAGACAGTAACAGCAGTGCAGAATGGAGGAGCAGCAGGTAGCATTGTCAGTGGGAAGCCAGAGGTCAGTACACAGTAACAGCAGTGCAGTATGGAGGAGCAGCAGATAGCATTGTCAGTGGGAAGCCAGAGGTCAGGAGACAGTAACAGCAGTGCAGAATGGAGGAGCAGCAGATAGCATTGTCTGTGGGAAGCCTGAGGTCAGTACACAGTAACAGCAGTGCAGTATGGAAGAGCAGCAGATAGCATTTTCAGTGGGAAGCCAGAGGTCAGTACACAGTAACAGCAGTGCTGTATGGAGGAGCAGAAGATAGCATTGTCAGTGGGAAGCCAGAGGTCAGTACACAATAACAGCAGTACACTATGGAGGAGCAGCAGATAGCATTGTCAGTGGGAAGACAGAGGTCAGGACACAGTAACAGCAGTGCAGTATGGAGGAGCAGCAGATAGCATTGTCAGTGGGAAGCCAGAGGTCAGTACACAGTAACAGCAGTGCAGTATGGAGGAGCAGCAGATAGCATTGTCAGTGGGAAGCCAGAGGTCAGGAGACAGTAACAGCAGTGCAGTATGGAGGAGCAGCAGATAGCATTGTCAGTGGGAAGCCTGAGATCAGTACACAGTAACCGCAGTGCAGTATGGAGGAGCAGCAGATAGCATTGTCAGTGGGAAGCCTGAGGTCAGTACACAGTAACAGCAGTGCAGTATGGAGGAGCAGAAGATAGCATTGTCAGTGGGAAGCCTGAGGTCAGTATACAGTAACCGCAGTGCAGTATGGAGGAGCAGCAGATAGCATTGTCAGTGGGAAGCCTGAGGTCAGTGCACAGTAACAGCAGTGCAGTATGGAGGAGCAGCAGATAGCATTGCCAGTGGGAAGCCTGAGGTCAGTACACAGTAACAGCAGTGCAGTATGGAGGAGCAGAAGATAGCATTGTCAGTGGGAAGCCTGAGGTCAGTATAAAGTAACAGAAGTGCAATATGGAGGTGCAGCAGACAGCATTGTCAGTGGGAAGCCAGAGGTCAGTATACAGTAACAGCAGTGCAATATGGAGGAGCAGCAGATAGCATTGTCAGTGGGATGACAGAGGTCAATACACAGTAGCAGCAGTACTGTATGGAGGAGCAGAATATAGCATTGTCAGTGGGAAGCCTGAGGTCAATACACAGTAACAGCAGTACAGTATGGAGGAGCAGCAGATAGCATTGTCAGTGGGAAGCCAGAGGTCAGTACACAGTAACAGCAGTACAGTATGGAGGAGCAGCAGATAGCATTGTCAGTGGGAAGCCAGAGGTCAGTACACAGTAACAGCAGTACAGTATGGAGGAGCAGCAGATAGCATTGTCAGTGGGAAGCCTGAGGTCAGGACACAGTAACAGCAGTGCAGTATGGAGGAGCAGTATATAGCATTGTCAGTGGGAAGCCTGAGGTCAGGACACAGTAACAGCAGTGCAGTATGGAGGAGCAGCAGATAGCATTGTCAGTGGGAAGCCTGAGGTCAGTACACAGTAACAGCAGTGCAGTATGGAGGAGCAGCAGATAGCATTGTCAGTGGGAAGCCAGAGGTCAGTACACAGTAACAGCAGTGCAGTATGGAGGAGCAGCAGATAGCATTGCCAGTGGGAAGCCTGAGGTCAGTAAACATTAACAGCAGTGCAGTATGGAGGAGCAGAAGATAGCATTGTCAGTGGGAAGCCTGAGGTCAGTAAACATTGACAGCAGTGCAGTATGGAGGAGCAGAAGATAGCATTGTCAGTGGGAAGCCTGAGGTCAGTATAAAGTAACAGAAGTGCAATATGGAGGTGCAGCAGACAGCATTGTCAGTGGGAAGCCAGAGGTCAGTATACAGTAACAGCAGTGCAATATGGAGGAGCAGCAGATAGCATTATCAGTGGGATGACAGAGGTCAATACACAGTAGCAGCAGTACAGTATGGAGGAGCAGAAGATAGCATTGTCAGTGGGAAGCCTGAGGTCAATACACAGTAACAGCAGTACAGTATGGAGGAGCAGCAGATAGCATTTTCAGTGGGAAGCCTGAGGTCAGGACACAGTAACAGCAGTGCAGTATGGAGGAGCAGCAGATAGCATTGTCAGTGGGAAGCCTGAAGTCAGTACACAGTAACAGCAGTGCAGTATGGAGGAGCAGCAGATAGCATTGTCAGTGGGAAGCCTGAGGTCAGTATACAGTAACAGCAGTCCAGTATGGAGGAGCAGCAGATAACATTGTCAGTGGGAAGCCTGAGGTCAGTGCACAGTAACAGCAGTGCAGTATGGAGGAGCAGCAGATAGCATTGTCAGTGGGAAGCCAGAGGTCAGTACACAGTAACAGCAGTACACTATGGAGGAGCAGCAGATAGCATTGTCAGTGGGAAGCCTGAGGTCAGTACACAGTAACAGCAGTACAGTATGGAGGAGCAGCAAATAACATTGTCAGTGGGAAGCCTGAGGTCAGTATACAGTAACAGCAGTACAGTATGGAGGAGCAGCAGATAGCATTGTCAGTGGGAAGCCTGAGGTCAGTACACAGTAACAGCAGTACAGTATGGAGGAGCAGCAGATAGCATTGTCAGTGGGAAGCCTGAGGTCAGTATACAGTAACAGCAGTGCAGTACGGAGGAGCAGCAGATAGCATTGTCAGTGGGAAGACAGAGGTCAGTACACAGTAACAGCAGTACAGTATGGAGGAGCAGCAGATAGCATTGTCAGTGGGAAGACAGAGGTCAGTACACAGTAACAGCAGTGCAGTATGGAGGAGCAGCAGATAGCATTGTCAGTGGGAAGACAGAGGTCAGTACACAGTAACAGCAGTGCAGTATGGAGGAGCAGCAGATAGCATTGTCAGTGGGAAGCCTGAGGTCAGTACACAGTAACAGCAGTGCAGTATGGAGGAGCAGCAGATAGCATTGTCAGTGGGAAGCCTGAGGTCAGTACACAGTAACAGCAGTGCAGTATGGAGGAGCAGCAGATAGCATTGTCAGTGGGAAGCCTGAGGTCAATACACAGTAACAGCAGTACAGTATGGAGGAGCAGCAGATAGCATTGTCAGTGGGAAGCCTGAGGTCAGTACACAGTAACAGCAGTACAGTATGGAGGAGCAGCAGATAGCATTGTCAGTGGGAAGCCTGAGGTCAGTACACAGTAACAGCAGTACAGTATGGAGGAGCAGCACATAGCATTGTCAGTGGGAAGACAGAGGTCAGTACACAGTAACAGCAGTGCAGTATGGAGGAGCAGCAGATAGCATTGTCAGTGGGAAGCCTGAGGTCAGTACACAGTACCAGCAGTGCAGAATGGAGGAGCAGCATATAGCATTGTCAGTGGGAAGCCTGAGGTCAGGACACAGTAACAGCAGTGCAGTATGGAGGAGCAGCAGATAGCATTGTCAGTGGGAAGCCTGAGGTCAGTACACAGTAACAGCAGTGCAGTATGGAGGAGCAGCAGATAGCATTGTCAGTGGGAAGCCAGAGGTCAGTACACAGTAACAGCAGTGCAGTATGGAGGAGCAGCAGATAGCATTGCCAGTGGGAAGCCTGAGGTCAGTAAACATTAACAGCAGTGCAGTATGGAGGAGCAGAAGATAGCATTGTCAGTGGGAAGCCTGAGGTCAGTAAACATTAACAGCAGTGCAGTATGGAGGAGCAGAAGATAGCATTGTCAGTGGGAAGCCTGAGGTCAGTATAAAGTAACAGAAGTGCAATATGGAGGTGCAGCAGACAGCATTGTCAGTGGGAAGCCAGAGGTCAGTATACAGTAACAGCAGTGCAATATGGAGGAGCAGCAGATAGCATTGTCAGTGGGAAGCCAGAGGTCAGTAAACAGTAACAGCAGTACAGTATGGAGGAGCAGCAGATAGCATTGTCAGTGGGAAGCCTGAAGTCAGTACACAGTAACAGCAGTACAGTATGGAGGAGCAGCAGATAGCATTGTCAGTGGGAAGCCAGAGGTCAGTACACAGTAACAGCAGTCCAGTATGGAGGAGCAGCAGATAACATTGTCAGTGGGAAGCCTGAGGTCAGTGCACAGTAACAGCAGTGCAGTATGGAGGAGCAGCAGATAGCATTGTCAGTGGGAAGCCAGAGGTCAGTACACAGTAACAGCAGTACACTATGGAGGAGCAGCAGATAGCATTGTCAGTGGGAAGCCTGAGGTCAGTACACAGTAACAGCAGTACAGTATGGAGGAGCAGCAAATAACATTGTCAGTGGGAAGCCTGAGGTCAGTATACAGTAACAGCAGTACAGTATGGAGGAGCAGCAGATAGCATTGTCAGTGGGAAGCCTGAGGTCAGTACACAGTAACAGCAGTACAGTATGGAGGAGCAGCAGATAGCATTGTCAGTGGGAAGCCTGAGGTCAGTATACAGTAACAGCAGTGCAGTACGGAGGAGCAGCAGATAGCATTGTCAGTGGGAAGACAGAGGTCAGTACACAGTAACAGCAGTACAGTATGGAGGAGCAGCAGATAGCATTGTCAGTGGGAAGACAGAGGTCAGTACACAGTAACAGCAGTGCAGTATGGAGGAGCAGCAGATAGCATTGTCAGTGGGAAGACAGAGGTCAGTACACAGTAACAGCAGTGCAGTATGGAGGAGCACCAGATAGCATTGTCAGTGGGAAACCTGAGGTCAGTACACAGTAACAGCAGTGCAGTATGGAGGAGCAGCAGATAGCATTGTCAGTGGGAAGCCTGAGGTCAGTACACAGTAACAGCAGTGCAGTATGGAGGAGCAGCAGATAGCATTGTCAGTGGGAAGCCTGAGGTCAATACACAGTAACAGCAGTACAGTATGGAGGAGCAGCAGATAGCATTGTCAGTGGGAAGCCTGAGGTCAGTACACAGTAACAGCAGTACAGTATGGAGGAGCAGCAGATAGCATTGTCAGTGGGAAGCCTGAGGTCAGTACACAGTAACAGCAGTACAGTATGGAGGAGCAGCACATAGCATTGTCAGTGGGAAGACAGAGGTCAGTACACAGTAACAGCAGTGCAGTATGGAGGAGCAGCAGATAGCATTGTCAGTGGGAAGCCTGAGGTCAGTACACAGTACCAGCAGTGCAGAATGGAGGAGCAGCAGATAGCATTGTCAGTGGGAAGCCAGAGGTCAGTACACAGTAACAGCAGTGCAGTATGGAGGAGCAGCAGATAACATTGTCAGTGGGAAACCTGAGGTCAATACACAGTAACAGCAGTGCAGTATGGAGGAGCAGCAGATAGCATTGTCAATGGGAAGCCTGAGGTCAGTACACAGTAACAGCAGTGCAGTATGGAGGAGCAGCAGACAACTTTGTCAGTGGGAAGCCTGAGGTCAGTATACAGTAACAGCAGTGCAGTATGGGGGAGCAGCAGATAGCATTGTCAGTGGGAAGCCTGAGGTCAATACACAGTAACAGCAGTGCAGTATGGAGGAGCAGCAGATAGCATTGTCAGTGGCAAGCCTGAGGTCAGTACACAGTAACAGCAGTGCAGTATGGGGGAGCAGCAGATAGCATTGTCAGTGGGAAGCCTGAGGTCAGTACACAGTAACAGCAGTGCAGTATGGAGGAGCAGCAGATAGCATTGTCAGTGGGAAGCCTGAGGTCAGTACACAGTAACAGCAGTGCAGTATGGAGGAGCAGAAGATAGCATTGTCAGTGGGAAGCCTGAGGTCAGGACACAGTAACAGCAGTGCAGTGTGGAGGAGCAGCAGATAGCATTGTCAGTGGGAAGCCTGAGGTCAGTATACAGTAACAGCAGTCCAGTATTGAGGAGCAGCAGATAACATTGTCAGTGGGAAGCCTGAGGTCAGTACACAGTAACAGCAGTACAGTATGGAGGAGCAGCAGATAGCATTGTCAGTGGGAAGCCTGAGGTCAGTATACAGTAACAGCAGTGCAGTATGGGGGAGCAGCAGATAGCATTGTCAGTGGGAAGCCTGAGGTCAGTATACAGTAACAGCAGTGCAGTATGGGGCAGCAGCAGATAGCATTGTCAGTGGGAAGCCTGAGGTCAGTATACAGTAACAGCAGTACAGTATGGAGGAGCAGCAGATAGCATTGTCAGTGGGAAGCCTGAGGTCAGTACACAGTAACAGCAGTGCAATATGGAGGAGCAGCAGATAGCATTGTCAGTGGGAAGCCTGAGGTCAGTATACAGTAACAGCAGTCCAGTATGGAGGAGCAGCAGATAACATTGTCAGTGGGAAGCCTGAGGTCAGTACACAGTAACAGCAGTGCAGTATGGAAGAGCAGCAGATAGCATTGTCAGTGGGAAGCCAGAGGTCAGTACACAGTAACAGCAGTGCAGTATGGAGGAGCAGCAGATAACATTGTCAGTGGGAAGCCTGAGGTCAGTACACAGTAACAGCAGTACAGTATGGAGGAGCAGCAGATAGCATTGTCAGTGGGAAGCCTGAGGTCAGTACACAGTAACAGCAGTACAGTATGGAGGAGCAGCACATAGCATTGTCAGTGGGAAGACAGAGGTCAGTACACAGTAACAGCAGTGCAGTATGGAGGAGCAGCAGATAGCATTGTCAGTGGGAAGCCTGAGGTCAGTACACAGTACCAGCAGTGCAGAATGGAGGAGCAGCAGATAGCATTGTCAGTGGGAAGCCTGAGGTCAGTATACAGTAACAGCAGTGCAGTATGGGGGAGCAGCAGATAGCATTGTCAGTGGGAAGCCTGAGGTCAGTACACAGCAACAGCAGTGCAGTATGGAGGAGCAGCAGATAGCATTGTCAGTGGGAAGCCAGAGGTCAGTACACAGTAACAGCAGTGCAGTATGGAAGAGCAGCAGATAGCATTGTCAGTGGGAAGCCAGAGGTCAGTACACAGTAACAGCAGTGCAGTATGGAGGAGCAGCAGATAACATTGTCAGTGGGAAGTCAGAGGTCAGGAGACAGTAACATCAGTGCAGAATGGAGGAGCAGCAGATAGCATTGTCAGTGGGAAGCCAGAGGTCAGTACACAGTAACCGCAGTGCAGTATGGAGGAGCAGCAGATAGCATTGTCAGTGGGAAGCCTGAGGTCAGTACACAGTAACAGCAGTGCAAAATGCAGGTGCAGCAGATAGCATTGTCAGTGGGAAGCCAGAGGTCAGTATACAGTAACCGCAGTGCAGTATGGAGGAGCAGCAGATAGCATTGTCAGTGGGAAGCCTGAGGTCAGTACACAGTAATAGCAGTACAGTATGGAAGAGCAGCAGAGAGCATTGTCAGTGGGAAGCCTGAGGTCAGTATACATTAACAGCAGTGCAGTATGGAGGAGCAGAAGATAGTATTGTCAGTGGGAAGCCTGAGGTCAGTGTAAAGTAACAGAAGTGCAATATGTAGGTGCAGCAGACAGCATTGTCAGTGGGAAGCCAGAGGTCAGTATACAGTAACAGCAGTGCAATATGGAGGAGCAGCAGATAGCATTGTCAGTGGGAAGCCAGAGGTCAGTACACAGTAACAGCAGTGCAGTATGGAGGAGCAGCAGATAGCATTGTCAGTGGGAAGCCTGAGGTCAGTACACAGTAACAGCAGTACAGTATGGAGGAGCAGCAGATAACATTGTCAGTGGGAAGCCTGAGGTCAGTATACAGTAACAGCAGTGCAGTATGGGGGAGCAGCAGATAGCATTGTCAGTGGGAAGCCTGAGGTCAGTACACAGCAACAGCAGTGCAGTATGGAGGAGCAGCAGATAGCATTGTCAGTGGGAAGCCAGAGGTCAGTACACAGTAACAGCAGTGCAATATGGAGGAGCAGCAGATAGCATTGTCAGTGGGAAGCCTGAGGTCAGTATACAGTAACAGCAGTCCAGTATGGAGGAGCAGCAGATAACATTGTCAGTGGGAAGCCTGAGGTCAGTACACAGTAACAGCAGTGCAGTATGGAAGAGCAGCAGATAGCATTGTCAGTGGGAAGCCAGAGGTCAGTACACAGTAACAGCAGTGCAGTATGGAGGAGCAGCAGATAGCATTGTCAGTGGGAAGCCAGAGGTCAGTACACAGTAACAGCAGTGCAGTATGGAGGAGCAGCAGATAACATTGTCAGTGGGAAGCCAGAGGTCAGGAGACAGTAACATCAGTGCAGAATGGAGGAGCAGCAGATAGCATTGTCAGTGGGAAGCCAGAGGTCAGTACACAGTAACCGCAGTGCAGTATGGAGGAGCAGCAGATAGCATTGTCAGTGGGAAGCCTGAGGTCAGTACACAGTAACAGCAGTGCAAAATGCAGGTGCAGCAGATAGCATTGTCAGTGGGAAGCCAGAGGTCAGTATACAGTAACCGCAGTGCAGTATGGAGGAGCAGCAGATAGCATTGTCAGTGGGAAGCCTGAGGTCCGTACACAGTAACAGCAGTGCAGTATGGAGGAGCAGCAGATAGCATTGTCAGTGGGAAGCCAGAGGTCAGGACACAGTAACAGCAGTGCACTATGGAGGAGCAGCAGATAGCATTGTCAGTGGGAAACCTGAGGTCAGTACACAGTAACAGCAGTGCAGTATGGAGGAGCAGCAGATAGCATTGTCTGTGGGAAGCCTGAGGTCAGTATACAGTAACAGCAGTACAGTATGGAGGAGCAGCAGATAGCATTGTCAGTGGGAAGCCTGAGGTCAGTACACAGTAACAGCAGTGCAGTATGGAGGAGCAGCAGATAGCATTGTCAGTGGGAAGCCTGAGGTCAGTACACAGTAACAGCAGTACAGTATGGAGGAGCAGCAGATAGCATTGTCCGTGGGAAGACAGAGGTCAATACACAGTAACAGCAGTACAGTATGGAGGAGCAGCAGATAGCATTGTCAGTGGGAAGCCTGAGGTCAGTACACAGTAACAGCAGTGCAGTATGGAGGAGCAGCAGATAGCATTGTCAGTGGGAAGCCTGATGTCAGTACACAGTAACAGCAGTGCGGTATGGAGGAGCAGCAGATAGCATTGTCTGTGGGAAGCCTGAGGTCAATACACAGTAACAGCAGTGCAGTATGGAAGAGCAGCAGATAGCATTGTCAGTGGGAAGGAAGCCTGAGGTCAGTAAACAGTAACAGCAGTGCAGTAAGGAGGAGCAGAAGATAGCATTGTCAGTGGGAAGCCTGAGGTCAGTATAAATTAACAGCAGTGCAATATGGAGGAGCATCAGATAGCATTGTCAGTGGGAAGCCTGAGGTCAGTATACAGTAACAGCAGTCCAGTATGGAGGAGCAGCAGATAACATTGTCAGTGGGAAGCCTGAGGTCGGTACACAGTAACAGCAGTACAGTATGGAGGAGCAGCAGATAGCATTGTCAGTGGGAAGCCTGAGGTCAGTACACAGTAACAGCAGTGCAGTATGGAGGAGCAGCAGATAGCATTGTCAGTGGGAAGCCTGAGGTCAGTACACAGTAACAGCAGTACAGTATGGAGGAGCAGCAGATAGCATTGTCAGTGGGAAGGAAGCCTGAGGTCAGTACACAATAACAGCAGTGCAGTATGGAGGAGCAGCAGTTAGCATTGTCAGTGGGAAGCCTGAGGTCAGTACACAGTAACAGCAGTACAGTATGGAGGAGCAGCAGATAGCATTGTCAGTGGGAAGCCTGAGGTCAGTATACAGTAACAGCAGTGCAGTATGGAGGAGCAGCAGATAGCATTGTCAGTGGGAAACCTGAGGTCAGTACACAGTAACAGCAGTGCAGTATGGAGGAGCAGCAGATAGCATTGTCAGTGGGAAGCCAGAGGTCAGTACACATAAACAGCAGTACAGTATGGAGGAGCAGCAGATAGCATTGTCAGTGGGAAGACAGAGGTCAGGACACTGTAACAGCAGTGCAGTATGGAGGAGCAGCAGACAGCATTGTCAGTGGGAAGCCAGAGGTCAGTATACAGTAACAGCAGTGCAGTATGGAGGAGCAGCAGATAGCATTGTCAGTGGGAAGCCAGAGGTCAGTACACAGTAACAGCAGTGCAGTATGGAGGAGCAACAGATAGCATTGTCAGTGGGAAGCCAGAGGTCAGGAGACAGTAACAGCAGTGCAGAATGGAGGAGCAGCAGGTAGCATTGTCAGTGGGAAGCCAGAGGTCAGTACACAGTAACAGCAGTGCAGTATGGAGGAGCAGCAGATAGCATTGTCAGTGGGAAGCCTGAGGTCAGTACACAGTAACAGCAGTGCAGTATGGAGGAGCAGCAGATAGCATTGTCAGTGGGAAGCCAGAGGTCAGTACACAGTAACAGCAGTGCAGTATGGAGGAGCAGCAGATAGCATTGTCAGTGGGAAGCCAGAGGTCAGGAGACAGTAACAGCAGTGCAGAATGGAGGAGCAGCAGATAGCATTGTCTGTGGGAAGCCTGAGGTCAGTACACAGTAACAGCAGTGCAGTATGGAAGAGCAGCAGATAGCATTGTCAGTGGGAAGCCAGAGGTCAGTACACAGTAACAGCAGTGCAGTATGGAGGAGCAGAAGATAGCATTGTCAGTGGGAAGCCAGAGGTCAGTACACAATAACAGCAGTACACTATGGAGGAGCAGCAGATAGCATTGTCAGTGGGAAGACAGAGGTCAGGACACAGTAACAGCAGTGCAGTATGGAGGAGCAGCAGATAGCATTATCAGTGGGAAGCCAGAGGTCAGTACACAGTAACAGCAGTGCAGTATGGAGGAGCAGCAGATAGCATTGTCAGTGGGAAGCCAGAGGTCAGGAGACAGTAACAGCATTGCAGTATGGAGGAGCAGCAGATAGCATTGTCAGTGGGAAGCCTGAGATCAGTACACAGTAACCGCAGTGCAGTATGGAGGAGCAGCAGATAGCGTTGTCAGTGGGAAGCCTGAGGTCAGTGCACAGTAACAGCAGTGCAGTATGGAGGAGAAGCAGATAGCATTGTCAGTGGGAAGCCTGATGTCAGTAAACATTAACAGCAGTGCAGTATGGAGGAGCAGAAGATAGCATTGTCAGTGGGAAGCCTGAGGTCAGTATAAAGTAACAGAAGTGCAATATGGAGGTGCAGCAGACAGCATTGTCAGTGGGAAGCCAGAGGTCAGTATACAGTAACAGCAGTGCAATATGGAGGAGCAGCAGATAGCATTGTCAGTGGGATGACAGAGGTCAATACACAGTAGCAGCAGTACAGTATGGAGGAGCAGAAGATAGCATTGTCAGTGGGAAGCCTGAGGTCAATACACAGTAACAGCAGTACAGTATGGAGGAGCAGCAGATAGCATTGTCAGTGGGAAGCCAGAGGTCAGTACACAGTAACAGCAGTACAGTATGGAGGAGCAGCAGATAGCATTGTCAGTGGGAAGCCTGAGGTCAGTACACAGTAACAGCAGTACAGTATGGAGGAGCAGCAGATAGCATTGTCAGTGGGAAGCCAGAGGTCAGTACACAGTAACAGCAGTACAGTATGGAGGAGCAGCAGATAGCATTGTCAGTGGGAAGCCTGAGGTCAGGACACAGTAACAGCAGTGCAGTATGGAGGAGCAGCAGATAGCATTGTCTGTGGGAAGCCTGAGGTCAGGACACAGTAACAGCAGTGCAGTATGGAGGAGCAGCAGATAGCATTGTCAGTGGGAAGCCTGAGGTCAGTACACAGTAACAGCAGTGCAGTATGGAGGAGCAGCAGATAGCATTGTCAGTGGGAAGCCAGAGGTCAGTACACAGTAACAGCAGTGCAGTATGGAGGAGCAGCAGATAGCATTGCCAGTGGGAAGCCTGAGGTCAGTATACAGTAACAGCAGTGCAGTATGGAGGAGCAGAAGATAGCATTGTCAGTGGGAAGCCTGAGGTCAGTAAACATTAACAGCAGTGCAGTATGGAGGAGCAGAAGATAGCATTGTCAGTGGGAAGCCTGAAGTCAGTACACAGTAACAGCAGTGCAGTATGGAGGAGCAGCAGATAGCATTGTCAGTGGGAAGCCAGAGGTCAGTACACAGTAACAGCAGTCCAGTATGGAGGAGCAGCAGATAACATTGTCAGTGGGAAGCCTGAGGTCAGTGCACAGTAACAGCAGTGCAGTATGGAGGAGCAGCAGATAGCATTGTCAGTGGGAAGCCAGAGGTCAGTACACAGTAACAGCAGTACACTATGGAGGAGCAGCAGATAGCATTGTCAGTGGGAAGCCTGAGGTCAGTACACAGTAACAGCAGTACAGTATGGAGGAGCAGCAAATAACATTGTCAGTGGGAAGCCTGAGGTCAGTATACAGTAACAGCAGTACAGTATGGAGGAGCAGCAGATAGCATTGTCAGTGGGAAGCCTGAGGTCAGTACACAGTAACAGCAGTACAGTATGGAGGAGCAGCAGATAGCAATGTCAGTGGGAAGCCTGAGGTCAGTATACAGTAACAGCAGTGCAGTACGGAGGAGCAGCAGATAGCATTGTCAGTGGGAAGACAGAGGTCAGTACACAGTAACAGCAGTACAGTATGGAGGAGCAGCAGATAGCATTGTCAGTGGGAAGACAGAGGTCAGTACACAGTAACAGCAGTGCAGTATGGAGGAGCAGCAGATAGCATTGTCAGTGGGAAGCCAGAGGTCAGTACACAGTAACAGCAGTGCAGTATGGAGGAGCAGCAGATAGCATTGTCAGTGGGAAGCCTGAGGTCAGTACACAGTAACAGCAGTGCAGTATGGAGGAGCAGCAGATAGCATTGTCAGTGGGAAGCCTGAGGTCAGTACACAGTAACAGCAGTGCAGTATGGAGGAGCAGCAGATAGCATTGTCAGTGGGAAGCCTGAGGTCAATACACAGTAACAGCAGTACAGTATGGAGGAGCAGCAGATAGCATTGTCAGTGGGAAGCCTGAGGTCAGTACACAGTAACAGCAGTACAGTATGGAGGAGCAGCAGATAGCATTGTCAGTGGGAAGCCTGAGGTCAGTACACAGTAACAGCAGTACAGTATGGAGGAGTAGCAGATAGCATTGTCAGTGGGAAGACAGAGGTCAGTACACAGTAACAGCAGTGCAGTATGGAGGAGCAGCAGATAGCATTGTCAGTGGGAAGCCTGAGGTCAGTACACAGTAACAGCAGTGCAGAATGGAGGAGCAGCAGATAGCATTGTCAGTGGGAAGCCAGAGGTCAGTACACAGTAACAGCAGTGCAGTATGGAGGAGCAGCAGACAACATTGTCAGTGGGAAGCCTGAGGTCAGTATACAGTAACAGCAGTGCAGTATGGGGGAGCAGCAGATAGCATTGTCAGTGGGAAGCCTGAGGTCAATACACAGTAACAGCAGTGCAGTATGGAGGAGCAGCAGATAGCATTGTCAGTGGCAAGCCTGAGGTCAGTACACAGTAACAGCAGTGCAGTATGGGCGAGCAGCAGATAGCATTGTCAGTGGGAAGCCTGAGGTCCGTACACAGTAACAGCAGTGCAGTATGGAGGAGCAGCAGATAGCATTGTCAGTGGGAAGCCAGAGGTCAGGACACAGTAACAGCAGTACAGTATGGAGGATCAGAAGATAGCATTGTCAGTGGGAAGCCTGAGGTCAGGACACAGTAACAGCAGTGCAGTGTGGAGGAGCAGCAGATAGCATTGTCAGTGGGAAGCCTGAGGTCAGTATACAGTAACAGCAGTCCAGTATTGAAGAGCAGCAGATAACATTGTCAGTGGGAAGCCTGAGGTCAGTACACAGTAACAGCAGTACAGTATGGAGGAGCAGCAGATAGCATTGTCAGTGGGAAGCCTGAGGTCAGTACACAGTAACAGCAGTACAGTATGGAGGAGCAGCAGATAGCATTGTCAGTGGGAAGCCTGAGGTCAGTATACAGTAACAGCAGTGCAGTATGGGGGAGCAGCAGATAGCATTGTCAGTGTGAAGCCTGAGGTCAGTATACAGTAACAGCAGTGCAGTATGGGGCAGCAGCAGATAGCATTGTCAGTGGGAAGCCTGAGGTCAGTATACAGTAACAGCAGTACAGTATGGAGGAGCAGCAGATAGCGTTGTCAGTGGGAAGCCTGAGGTCAGTACACAGTAACAGCAGTGCAATATGGAGGAGCAGCAGATAGCATTGTCAGTGGGAAGCCTGAGGTCAGTATACAGTAACAGCAGTCCAGTATGGAGGAGCAGCAGATAACATTGTCAGTGGGAAGCCTGAGGTCAGTACACAGTAACAGCAGTGCAGTATGGAAGAGCAGCAGATAGCATTGTCAGTGGGAAGCCTGAGGTCAGTACACAGTAACAGCAGTGCAGTATGGAGGAGCAGCAGATAGCATTGTCAGTGGGAAGCCAGAGGTCAGTACACAGTAACAGCAGTGCAGTATGGAGGAGCAGCAGATAGCATTGTCAGTGGGAAGCCAGAGGTCAGTACACAGTAACAGCAGTGCAGTATGGAGGAGCAGCAGATAACATTGTCAGTGGGAAGCCAGAGGTCAGGAGACAGTAACATCAGTGCAGAATGGAGGAGCAGCAGATAGCATTGTCAGTGGGAAGCCAGAGGTCAGTACACAGTAACCGCAGTGCAGTATGGAGGAGCAGCAGATAGCATTGTCAGTGGGAAGCCTGAGGTCAGTACACAGTAACAGCAGTGCAAAATGCAGGTGCAGCAGATAGCATTGTCAGTGGGAAGCCAGAGGTCAGTATACAGTAACCGCAGTGCAGTATGGAGGAGCAGCAGATAGCATTGTCAGTGGGAAGCCTGAGGTCAGTACACAGTAATAGCAGTACAGTATGGAAGAGCAGCAGAGAGCATTGTCAGTGGGAAGCCTGAGGTCAGTAAACATTAACAGCAGTGCAGTATGGAGGAGCAGAAGATAGCATTGTCAGTGGGAAGCCTGAGGTCAGTATAAAGTAACAGAAGTGCAATATGTAGGTGCAGCAGACAGCATTGTCAGTGGGAAGCCTGAGGTCAGTAAACATTAACAGCAGTGCAGTATGGAGGAGCAGAAGATAGCATTGTCAGTGGGAAGCCAGAGGTCAGTATACAGTAACAGCAGTGCAATATGGAGGAGCAGCAGATAGCATTGTCAGTGGGAAGCCAGAGGTCAGTACACAGTAACAGCAGTGCAGTATGGAGGAGCAGCAGATAGCATTGTCAGTGGGAAGCCTGAGGTCAGTACACAGTAACAGCAGTACAGTATGGAGGAGCAGCAGATAACATTGTCAGTGGGAAGCCTGAGGTCAGTATACAGTAACAGCAGTGCAGTATGGGGGAGCAGCAGATAGCATTGTCAGTGGGAAGCCTGAGGTCAGTACACAGCAACAGCAGTGCAGTATGGAGGAGCAGCAGATAGCATTGTCAGTGGGAAGCCAGAGGTCAGTACACAGTAACAGCAGTGCAATATGGAGGAGCAGCAGATAGCATTGTCAGTGGGAAGCCTGAGGTCAGTATACAGTAACAGCAGTCCAGTATGGAGGAGCAGCAGATAACATTGTCAGTGGGAAGCCTGAGGTCAGTACACAGTAACAGCAGTGCAGTATGGAAGAGCAGCAGATAGCATTGTCAGTGGGAAGCCAGAGGTCAGTACACAGTAACAGCAGTGCAGTATGGAGGAGCAGCAGATAGCATTGTCAGTGGGAAGCCAGAGGACAGTACTCAGTAACAGCAGTGCAGTATGGAGGAGCAGCAGATAACATTGTCAGTGGGAAGCCAGAGGTCAGGAGACAGTAACATCAGTGCAAAATGGAGGAGCAGCAGATAGCATTGTCAGTGGGAAGCCAGAACTCAGTACACAGTAACCGCAGTGCAGTATGGAGGAGCAGCAGATAGCATTGTCAGTGGGAAGCCTGAGGTCAGTACACAGTAACAGCAGTGCAAAATGCAGGTGCAGCAGATAGCATTGTCAGTGGGAAGCCAGAGGTCAGTATACAGTAACCGCAGTGCAGTATGGAGGAGCAGCAGATAGCATTATCAGTGGGAAGCCTGAGGTCAGTACACAGTAATAGCAGTACAGTATGGAAGAGCAGCAGAGAGCATTGTCAGTGGGAAGCCTGAGGTCAGTAAACATTAACAGCAGTGCAGTATGGAGGAGCAGAAGATAGCATTGTCAGTGGGAAGCCTGAGGTCAGTATAAAGTAACAGAAGTGCAATATGTAGGTGCAGCAGACAGCATTGTCAGTGGGAAGCCAGAGGTCAGTATACAGTAACAGCAGTGCAATATGGAGGAGCAGCAGATAGCATTGTCAGTGGGAAGCCAGAGGTCAGTACACAGTAACAGCAGTGCAGTATGGAGGAGCAGCAGATAACATTGTCAGTGGGAAGCCTGAGGTCAGTATACAGTAACAGCAGTGCAGTATGGGGGAGCAGCAGATAGCATTGTCAGTGGGAAGCCTGAGGTCAGTACACAGCAACAGCAGTGCAGTATGGAGGAGCAGCAGATAGCATTGTCAGTGGGAAGCCAGAGGTCAGTACACAGTAACAGCAGTACAGTATGGGGGAGCAGCAGATAGCATTGTCAGTGGGAAGCCTGAGTTCAATACACAGTAACAGCAGTGCAGTATGGAGGAGCAGCAGATAGCATTGTCAGTGGGAAGCCAGAGGTCAATACACAGTAACAGCAGTGCAGTATGGAGGAGCAGCAGATAGCATTGTCAGTGGGAAGCCTGAGGTCAGTATACAGTAACAGCAGTCCAGTATGGAGGAGCAGGAGATAACATTGTCAGTGGGAAGCCTGAGGTCAGTACACAGTAACAGCAGTGCAGTATGGAGGAGCAGCAGATAGCATTGTCAGTGAGAAGCCTGAGGTCAGTACACAGTAACAGCAGTGCAGTATGGAGGAGCAGCAGATAGCATTGTCAGTGGGAAGCCTGAGGTCAGTACACAGTAACAGCAGTGCAGTATGGAGGACCAGCAGATAGCATTGTCAGTGGGAAGCCTGAGGTCAGTATACAGTAACAGCAGTCCAGTATGGAGGAGCAGCAGATAGCCTTGTCAGTGGGAAGGAAGCCTGAGGTCAATACACAGTAACAGCAGTGCAGTATGGAGGAGCATCAGATAGCATTGTCAGTGGGAAGCTTGAGGTCAGTACACAGTAACAGCAGTGCAGTATGGAGGAGCAGCAGATAGCATTGTCAGTGGGAAGCCTGAGGTCAGTACACAGTAACAGCAGTACAGTATGGAGGAGCAGCAGATAGCATTGTCAGTGGGAAGCCTGAGGTCAGTACACAGTAACAGCAGTACAGTATGGAGGAGCAGCAGATAGCATTGTCAGTGGGAAGCCTGAGGTCAGTACACAGTAACAGCAGTACAGTATGGAGGAGCAGCAGATAGCATTGTCAGTGGGAAGCCTGAGGTCAGTACACAGTAACAGCAGTACAGTATGGAGAAGCAGCAGATAGCATTGTCAGTGGGAAGCCTGAGGTCAGTACACAGTAACAGCAGTGCAGTATGGAGGAGCAGCAGATAGCATTGTCAGTGGGAAGCCTGAGGTCAGTACACAGTAACAGCAGTACAGTATGGAGGAGCAGCAGATAGCATTGTCAGTGGGAAGACAGAGGTCAGTACACAGTAACAGCAGTGCAGTATGGAGGAGCAGCAGATTGCATTGTCAGTGGGAAGCCTGAGGTCAGTACACAGTAACAGCAGTGCAGTATGGAGGAGCAGCAGACAACATTGTCAGTGGGAAGCCTAAGGTCAGTATACAGTAACAGCAGTGCAGTATGGGGGAGCAGCAGATAGCATTGTCAGTGGGAAGCCTGAGGTCAGTACACAGTAACAGCAGTGCAGTATGGGGGAGCAGCAGATAGCATTGTCAGTGGGAAGCCTGAGGTCAGTACACAGTAACAGCAGTGCAGTATGGAGGAGCAGCAGATAGCATTGTCAGTGGGAAGCCAGAGGTCAGTACACAGTAACAGCAGTGCAGTATGGAGGAGCAGCAGATAGCATTGTCAGTGGGAAGCCTGAGGTCAATATACAGTAACAGCAGTGCAGTATGGAGGAGCAGCAGATAGCATTGTCAGTGGGAAGCCTGAGGTCAGTATACAGTAACAGCAGTCCAGTATGGAGGAGCAGGAGATAACATTGTCAGTGGGAAGCCTGAGGTCAGTACACAGTAACAGCAGTGCAGTATGGAGGAGCAGCAGATAGCATTGTCAGTGAGAAGCCTGAGGTCAGTACACAGTAACAGCAGTGCAGTATGGAGGAGCAGCAGATAGCATTGTCAGAGGGAAGCCTGAGGTCAGTACACAGTAACAGCAGTGCAGTATGGAGGAGCAGCAGATTGCATTGTCAGTGGGAAGCCTGAGGTCAGTATACAGTAACAGCAGTCCAGTATGGAGGAGCAGCAGATAGCATTGTCAGTGGGAAGGAAGCCTGAGGTCAATACACAGTAACAGCAGTGCAGTATGGAGGAGCAGCAGATAGCATTGTCAGTGGGAAGCTTGAGGTCAGTACACAGTAACAGCAGTGCAGTATGGCGGAGCAGCAGATAGCATTGTCAGTGGGAAGCCTGAGGTCAGTACACAGTAACAGCAGTACAGTATGGAGGAGCAGCAGATAGCATTGTCAGTGGGAAGCCTGAGGTCCGTACACAGTAACAGCAGTACAGTATGGAGAAGCAGCAGATAGCATTGTCAGTGGGAAGCCTGAGGTCAGTACACAGTAACAGCAGTGCAGTATGGAGGAGCAGCAGATAGCATTGTCAGTGGGAAGCCTGAGGTCAGTACACAGTAACAGCAGTGCAGTATGGAGGAGCAGCAGATAACATTGTCAGTGGGAAGCCTGAGGTCAGTACACAGTAACAGCAGTGCAGTATGGGGGAGCAGCAGATAGCATTGTCAGTGGGAAGCCTGAGGTCAGTATACAGTAACAGCAGTGCAGTATGGAGGAGCAGCAGATAGCATTGTCAGTGGGAAGCCTGAGGTCAGGACACAGTAACAGCAGTGCAGTATGGAGCAGCAGCAGATAGCATTGTCAGTGGGAAGCCTGAGGTCAGTATATAGTAACAGCAGTCCAGTATGGAGGAGCAGCAGATAACATTGTCAGTGGGAAGCCTGAGGTCAGTGCACAGTAACAGCAGTGCAGTATGGAGGAGCAGCAGATAGCATTGTCAGTGGGAAGCCTGAGGTCAGTACACAGTAACAGCAGTGCAGTATGGAGGAGCAGCAGATAGCATTGTCAGTGGGAAGCCAGAGGTCAGTACACAGTAACAGCAGTGCAGTATGGAGGAGCAGCAGATAGCATTGTCAGTGGGAAGCCTGAGGTCAGTACACAGTAACAGCAGTACAGTATGGGGGAGCAGCAGATAGCATTGTCAGTGGGAAGCCTGAGGTCAATACACAGTAACAGCAGTGCAGTATGGAGGAGCAGCAGATAGCATTGTCAGTGGGAAGCCTGAGGTCAATACACAGTAACAGCAGTGCAGTATGGAGGAGCAGCAGATAGCATTGTCAGTGGGAAGCCTGAGGTCAGTATACAGAAACAGCAGTCCAGTATGGAGGAGCAGGAGATAACATTGTCAGTGGGAAGCCTGAGGTCAGTACACAGTAACAGCAGTGCAGTGTGGAGGAGCAGCAGATAGCATTGTCAGTGGGAAGCCTGAGGTCAGTACACAGTAACAGCAGTGCAGTATGGAGGAGCAGCAGATAGCATTGTCAGTGGGAAGCCTGAGGTCAGTGCACAGTAACAGCAGTACAGTATGGAGGAGCAGCAGATAGCATTGTCAGTGGGAAGCCTGAGGTCAGTACACAGTAACAGCAGTGCAGTATGGAGGAGCAGCAGATAGCATTGTCAGTGGGAAGCCTGAGGTCAATACACAGTAACAGCAGTACAGTATGGAGGAGCAGCAGATAGCATTGTCAATGGGAAGCCTGAGGTCAGTACACAGTAACAGCAGTGCAGTATGGAGAAGCAGCAGATAGCATTGTCAATGGGAAGCCTGAGGTCAGTACACAGTAACAGCAGTACAGTATGGAGGAGCAGCAGATAGCATTGTCAGTGGGAAGCCTGAGGTCAGTACACAGTAACAGCAGTGCAGTATGGAGGAGCAGCAGATAGCATTGTCAATGGGAAGCCAGAGGTCAGTACACAGTAACGGCAGTGCAGTATGGAGGAGCAGCAGACAACATTGTCAGTGGGAAGCCTGAGGTCAGTATACAGTAACAGCAGTGCAGTATGGAGGAGCAGCAGATAGCATTGTCTGTGGGAAGCCTGAGGTCAGTATACAGTAACAGCAGTGCAGTATGGGGGAGCAGCAGATAACATTGTCAGTGGGAAGCCTGAGGTCTGTATACAGTAACAGCAGTGCAGAATAGAGGAGCAGCAGATTGCATTGTGAGTGGGAAGCCTGAGGTCAGTATACAGTAACAGCAGTGCAGTATGGAGGAGCAGCAGATAGCATTGTCTGTGGGAAGCCTGAGGTCAGTACACAGTAACAGCAGAGCAGTATGGAGGAGCAGCAGATAGCATTGTCAGTGGGAAGACAGAGGTCAATACACAGTAACAGCAGTGCAGTATGGAGGAGCAGCAGATAGCATTGTCAGTGGGAAGCCTGAGGTCAGTATACAGTAACAGCAGTGCAGTATGGAGGAGCAGCAGATAGCATTCTCAGTCGGAAGCCAGAGGTCAGTACACAGTAACAGCAGTGCAGTATGGAGGAGCAGCAGATAGCATTGTCAGTGGGAAGCCAGAGGTCAGGACACAGTAACAGCAGTACAGTATGGAGGATCAGAAGATAGCATTGTCAGTGGGAAGCCTGAGGTCAGGACACAGTAACAGCAGTGCAGTGTGGAGGAGCAGCAGATAGCATTGTCAGTGGGAAGCCTGAGGTCAGTACACAGTAACAGCAGTGCAGTATGGAGGAGCAGCAGATAGCATTGTCAGTGGGAAGACAGAGGTTAATACACACTAACAGCAGTGCAGTATGGAGGAGCAGCAGATAGCATTGTCAGTGGGAAGCCAGAGGTCAGGACACAGTAACAGCAGTACAGTATGGAGGATCAGAAGATAGCATTGACAGTGGGAAGCCTGAGGTCAGGACACAGTAACAGCAGTGCAGTGTGGAGGAGCAGCAGATAGCATTGTCAGTGGGAAGCCTGAGGTCAGTATACAGTAACAGCAGTCCAGTATTGAGGACCAGCAGATAGCATTGTCAGTGGGAAGCCTGAGGTCAGTATACAGTAACAGCAGTGCAGTATGGGGGAGCAGCAGATAGCATTGTCAGTGGGAAGCCTGAGGTCAGTATACAGTAACAGCAGTCCAGTATGGAGGAGCAGCAGATAACATTGTCAGTGGGAAGCCTGAGGTCAGTATACAATAACAACAGTGCAGTATGGAGGAGCAGCAGATAGCATTGTCAGTGGGAAGCCAGAGGTCAGTACACAGTATCAGCAGTGCAGTATGGAGGAGCAGCAGATAGCATTGTCAGTGGGTAGCCAGAGTTCAGGACACAGTAACAGCAGTGCAATATGGAGGAGCAGCAGATAGCATTGTCAGTGGGAAGCCTGAGGTCAGTGTACAGTAACAGCAGTCCAGTATGGAGGATCAGCAGATAACATTGTCAGTGGGAAGCCTGAGGTCAGTATACAGTAACCGCAGTGCAGTATGGAGGAGCAGCAGATAACATTGTCAGTGGGAAGCCTGAGGTCAGTATACAGTAACAGCAGTGCAATATGGAGGAGCAGCAGATAGCATTGTCAGTGGGAAGCCTGAGGTCAGTATACAGTAACAGCAGTCCAGTATGGAGGATCAGCAGATAACATTGTCAGTGGGAAGCCTGAGGTCAGTATACAGTAACCGCAGTGCAGTATGGGGGAGCAGCAGATAGCATTGTCAGTGGGAAGCCTGAGGTCAGTATACAGTAACAGCAGTGCAGTATGGGGGAGCAGCAGATAGCATTGTCAGTGGGAAGCCAGAGGTCAGTACACAGTAACAGCAGTGCAGTATGGAGGAGCAGCAGATAGCATTGTCAGTGGGAAGCCAGAGGTCAGGACACAGTAACAGCAGTCCAGTATGGAGGAGCAGCAGATAGCATTGTCAGTGGGAAACCAGAGGTCAGTACACAGTAACAGCAGTGCAGTATGGAGTGGCAGCAGATAGCATTGTCAGTGGGAAGCCTGAGGTCAATACACAGTAACAGCAGTGCAGTATGGAGGAGCAGCAGATAGCATTGTCAGTGGGTAGCCAGAGTTCAGGACACAGTAACAGCAGTGCAATATGGAGGAGCAGCAGATAGCATTGTCAGTGGGAAGCCTGAGGTCAGTGTACAGTAACAGCAGTCCAGTATGGAGGATCAGCAGATAACATTGTCAGTGGGAAGCCTGAGGTCAGTATACAATAACAACAGTGCAGTATGGAGGAGCAGCAGATAGCATTGTCAGTGGGAAGCCAGAGGTCAGTACACAGTAACAGCAGTACAGTATGGAGGATCAGCAGATAACATTGTCAGTGGGAAGCCTGAGGTCAGTATACAGTAACCGCAGTGCAGTATGGAGGAGCAGCAGATAGCATTGTCAGTGGGTAGCCAGAGTTCAGGACACAGTAACAGCAGTGCAGTATGGAGGAGCAGCAGATAGCATTGTCAGTGGGAAGCCTGAGGTCAGTGTACAGTAACAGCAGTCCAGTATGGAGGATCAGCAGATAACATTGTCAGTGGGAAGTCTGAGGTCAGTATACAGTAACCGCAGTGCAGTATGGAGGAGCAGCAGATAACATTGTCAGTGGGAAGCCTGAGGTCAGTATACAGTAACAGCAGTGCAATATGGAGGAGCAGCAGATAGCATTGTCAGTGGGAAGCCTGAGGTCAGTATACAGTAACAGCAGTCCAGTATGGAGAATCAGCAGATAACATTGTCAGTGGGAAGCCTGAGGTCAGTATACAGTAACCGCAGTGCAGTATGGGGGAGCAGCAGATAGCATTGTCAGTGGGAAGCCTGAGGTCAGTATACAGTAACAGCAGTGCAGTATGGGGGAGCAGCAGATAGCATTGTCAGTGGGAAGCCAGAGGTCAGTACACAGTAACAGCAGTGCAGTATGGAGGAGCAGCAGATAGCATTGTCAGTGGGAAGCCAGAGGTCAGGACACAGTAACAGCAGTCCAGTATGGAGGAGCAGCAGATAGCATTGTCAGTGGGAAGCCAGAGGTCAGTACACAGTAACAGCAGTGCAGTATGGAGTGGCAGCAGATAGCATTGTCAGTGGGAAGCCTGAGGTCAATACACAGTAACAGCAGAGCAGTATGGAGGAGCAGCAGATAGCATTGTCAGTGGGAAGCCAGAGGTCAGGACACAGTAACAGCAGTACAGTATGGAGGAGCAGCAGATAGCTTTGTCAGTGGGAAGCCTGAGGTCAGTACACAGTAACAGCAGTACAGTATGGAGGAGCAGCAGATAGCATTGTCAGTGGGAAGCCTGAGGTCAGTATACAGTAACAGCAGTCCACTATGGAGGAGCAGCAGATAGCATTGTCAGTGGGAAGGAAGCCTGAGGTCAATACACAGTAACAGCAGTGCAGTATGGAGGAGCAGCAGATAGCATTGTCAGTGGGAAGCCTGAGGTCAGTACACAGTAACAGCAGTGCAGTATGGAGGAGCAGCAGATAGCATTGTCAGTAGGTAGCCAGAGGTCAGGACACAGTAACAGCAGTGCAGTATGGAGGAGCAGCAGATAGCATTGTCAGTGGGAAGCCAGAGGTCAGTACACAGTAACAGCAGTGCAGTATGGAGGAGCAGCAGATAGCATTGTCAGTGGGAAGCCTGAGGTCAGTACACAGTAACAGCAGTACAGTATGGGGGAGCAGCAGATAGCATTGTCAGTGGGAAGCCTGAGGTCAATACACAGTAACAGCAGTGCAGTATGGAGGAGCAGCAGATAGCATTGTCAGTGGGAAGCCTGAGGTCAATACACAGTAACAGCAGTGCAGTATGGAGGAGCAGCAGATAGCATTGTCAGTGGGAAGCCTGAGGTCAGTATACAGTAACAGCAGTCCAGTATGGAGGAGCAGGAGATAACATTGTCAGTGGGAAGCCTGAGGTCAGTACACAGTAACAGCAGTGCAGTATGGAGGAGCAGCAGATAGCATTGTCAGTGGGAAGCCTGAGGTCAGTATACAGTAACAGCAGTGCAGTATGGAGGAGCAGCAGATAGCATTGTCAGTGGGAAGCCTGAGGTCAGTACACAGTAACAGCAGTACAGTATGGAGGAGCAGCAGATAGCATTGTCAGTGGGAAGCCTGAGGTCAGTACACAGTAACAGCAGTGCAGTGTGGAGGAGCAGCAGATAGCATTGTCAGTGGGAAGCCTGAGGTCAGTATACAGTAACAGCAGTGCAGTATGGAGGAGCAGCAGATAGCATTGTCTGTGGGAAGCCTGAGGTCAGTACACAGTAACAGCAGTACAGTATGGAGGAGCAGCAGATAGCATTGTCAGTGGGAAGCCTGAGGTCAGTATACAGTAACAGCAGTGCAGTATGGGGGAGCAGCAGATAGCATTGTCTGTGGGAAGCCTGAGGTCAGTATACAGTAACAGCAGTGCAGTATGGGGGAGCAGCAGATAACATTGTCAGTGGGAAGCCTGAGGTCTGTATACAGTAACAGCAGTGCAGAATAGAGGAGCAGCAGATAGCATTGTGAGTGGGAAGCCTGAGGTCAGTATACAGTAACAGCAGTGCAGTATGGAGGAGCAGCAGATAGCATTGTCTGTGGGAAGCCTGAGGTCAGTACACAGTAACAGCAGTACAGTATGGAGGAGCAGCAGATAGCATTGTCAGTGGGAAGCCTGAGGTCAGTACACAGTAACAGCAGTACAGTATGGAGGAGCAGCAGATAGCATTGTCAGTGGGAAGCCTGAGGTCAGTATACAGTAACAGCAGTGCAGTATGGGGGAGCAGCAGATAGCATTGTCTGTGGGAAGCCTGAGGTCAGTATACATTAACAGCAGTGCAGTATGGGGGAGCAGCAGATAGCATTGTCTGTGGGAAGCCTGAGGTCAGTACACAGTAACAGCAGTACAGTATGGAGGAGCAGCAGATAGCATTGTCAGTGGGAAGCCTGAGGTCAGTATACAGTAACAGCAGTGCAGTATGGGGGAGCAGCAGATAGCATTGTCTGTGGGAAGCCTGAGGTCAGTATACAGTAACAGCAGTGCAGTATGGGGGAGCAGCAGATAACATTGTCAGTGGGAAGCCTGAGGTCTGTATACAGTAACAGCAGTGCAGAATAGAGGAGCAGCAGATAGCATTGTGAGTGGGAAGCCTGAGGTCAGTATACAGTAACAGCAGTGCAGTATGGAGGAGCAGCAGATAGCATTGTCTGTGGGAAGCCTGAGGTCAGTACACAGTAACAGCAGTGCAGTATGGAGGAGCAGCAGATAGCATTGTCAGTGGGAAGACAGAGGTCAATACACAGTAACAGCAGTGCAGTATGGAGGAGCAGCAGATAGCATTGTCAGTGGGAAGCCTGAGGTCAGTATGCAGTAACAGCAGTGCAGTATGGAGGAGCAGCAGATAGCATTGTCAGTCGGAAGCCAGAGGTCAGTACACAGTAACAGCAGTGCAGTATGGAGGAGCAGCAGATAGCATTTCAGTGGGAAGACAGAGGTTAATACACACTAACAGCAGTGCAGTATGGAGGAGCAGCAGATAGCATTGTCAGTGGGAAGCCAGAGGTCAGGACACAGTAACAGCAGTACAGTATGGAGGATCAGAAGATAGCATTGTCAGTGGGAAGCCTGAGGTCAGGACACAGTAACAGCAGTGCAGTGTGGAGGAGCAGCAGATAGCATTGTCAGTGGGAAGCCTGAGGTCAGTATACAGTAACAGCAGTACAGTATGGAGGAGCAGCAGATAGCATTGTCAGTGGGAAGCCTGAGGTCAGTACACAGTAACAGCAGTGCAGTATGGAGGAGCAGCAGATAGCATTGTCAGTGGGAAGCCAGAGGTCAGGACACAGTAACAGCAGTACAGTATGGAGGATCAGAAGATAGCATTGTCAGTGGGAAGCCTGAGGTCAGGACACAGTAACAGCAGTGCAGTGTGGAGGAGCAGCAGATAGCATTGTCAGTGGGAAGCCTGAGGTCAGTATACAGTAACAGCAGTCCAGTATTGAGGAGCAGCAGATAGCATTGTCAGTGGGAAGCCTGAGGTCAGTATACAGTAACAGCAGTGCAGTATGGGGGAGCAGCAGATAGCATTGTCAGTGGGAAGCCTGAGGTCAGTATACAGTAACAGCAGTCCAGTATGGAGGAGCAGCAGATAACATTGTCAGTGGGAAGCCTGAGGTCAGTATACAATAACAACAGTGCAGTATGGAGGAGCAGCAGATAGCATTGTCAGTGGGAAGCCTGAGGTCAGTACACAGTATCAGCAGTGCAGTATGGAGGAGCAGCAGATAGCATTGTCAGTGGGTAGCCAGAGTTCAGGACACAGTAACAGCAGTGCAATATGGAGGAGCAGCAGATAGCATTGTCAGTGGGAAGCCTGGGGTCAGTATACAGTAACAGCAGTGCAGTATGGAGGAGCAGCAGATAGCATTGTCAGTGGGAAGCCTGAGGTCAGTATACAGTAACAGCAGTCCAGTATGGAGGATCAGCAGATAACATTGTCAGTGGGAAGCCTGAGGTCAGTATACAGTAACCGCAGTGCAGTATGGAGGAGCAGCAGATAACATTGTCAGTGGGAAGCCTGAGGTCAGTATACAGTAACAGCAGTGCAATATGGAGGAGCAGCAGATAGCATTGTCAGTGGGAAGCCTGAGGTCAGTATACAGTAACAGCAGTCCAGTATGGAGGATCAGCAGATAACATTGTCAGTGGGAAGCCTGAGGTCAGTATACAGTAACCGCAGTGCAGTATGGAGGAGCAGCAGATAGCATTGTCAGTGGGAAGCCTGAGGTCAGTATACAGTAACAGCAGTGCAGTATGAGGGAGCAGCAGATAGCATTGTCAGTGGGAAGCCTGAGGTCAGTACACCGTAACAGCAGTGCAGTATGGAGGAGCAGCAGATAGCATTGTCAGTGGGAAGCCAGAGGTCAGGACACAGTAAGAGCAGTCCAGTATGGAGGAGCAGCAGATAGCATTGTCAGTGGGAAGCCAGAGGTCAGTACACAGTAACAGCAGTGCAGTATGGAGTGGCAGCAGATAGCATTGTCAGTGGGAAGCCTGAGGTCAATACACAGTAACAGCAGTGCAGTATGGAGGAGCAGCAGATAGCATTGTCAGTGGGAAGCCAGAGGTCAGGACACAGTAACAGCAGTACAGTATGGAGGAGCAGCAGATAGCTTTGTCAGTGGGAAGCCTGAGGTCAGTACACAGTAACAGCAGTACAGTATGGAGGAGCAGCAGATAGCATTGTCAGTGGGAAGCCTGAGGTCAGTATACAGTAACAGCAGTCCACTATGGAGGAGCAGCAGATAGCATTGTCAGTGGGAAGGAAGCCTGAGGTCAATACACAGTAACAGCAGTGCAGTATGGAGGAGCAGCAGATAGCATTGTCAGTGGGAAGCCTGAGGTCAGTACACAGTAACAGCAGTGCAGTATGGAGGAGCAGCAGATAGCATTGTCAGTAGGTAGCCAGAGGTCAGGACACAGTAACAGCAGTACAGTATGGAGGAGCAGCAGATAGCATTGTCAGTGGGAAGCCTGAGGTCAATACACAGTAACAGCAGTACAGTATGGAGGAGCAGCAGATAGCATTGTCAATGGGAAGCCTGAGGTCAGTACACAGTAACAGCAGTGCAGTATGGAGGAGCAGCAGATAGCATTGTCAATGGGAAGCCTGAGGTCAGTACACAGTAACAGCAGTACAGTATGGAGGAGCAGCAGATAGCATTGTCAGTGGGAAGCCTGAGGTCAGTACACAGTAACAGCAGTGCAGTATGGAGGAGCAGCAGATAGCATTGTCAATGGGAAGCCAGAGGTCAGTACACAGTAACAGCAGTGCAGTATGGAGGAGCAGCAGACAACATTGTCAGTGGGAAGCCTGAGGTCAGTATACAGTAACAGCAGTGCAGTATGGGGGAGCAGCAGATAGCATTGTCTGTGGGAAGCCTGAGGTCAGTATACAGTAACAGCAGTGCAGTATGGGGGAGCAGCAGATAACATTGTCAGTGGGAAGCCTGAGGTCAGTACACAGTAACAGCAGTGCAGTATGGAGGAGCAGCAGATAGCATTGTCTGTGGGAAGCCTGAGGTCAGTACACAGTAACAGCAGTGCAGTATGGAGGAGCAGCAGATAGCATTGTCAGTGGGAAGCCTGAGGTCAGTATACAGTAACAGCAGTGCAGTATGGAGGAGCAGCAGATAGCATTGTCAGTGGGAAGCCTGAGGTCAGCACACAGTAACAGCAGTGCAGTATGGAGGAGCAGCAGATAGCATTGTCAGTGGGAAGACAGAGGTTAATACACACTAACAGCAGTGCAGTATGGAGGAGCAGCAGATAGCATTGTCAGTGGGAAGCCAGAGGTCAGGACACAGTAACAGCAGTACAGTATGGAGCATCAGAAGATAGCATTGTCAGTGGGAAGCCTGAGGTCAGGACACAGTAACAGCAGTGCAGTGTGGAGGAGCAGCAGATAGCATTGTCAGTGGGATGCCTGAGGTCAGTATACAGTAACAGCAGTCCAGTATTGAGGAGCAGCAGATAGCATTGTCAGTGGGATGCCTGAGGTCAGTATACAGTAACAGCAGTGCAGTATGGGGGAGCAGCAGATAGCATTGTCAGTGGGAAGCCTGAGGTCAGTATACAGTAACAGCAGTCCAGTATGGAGGAGCAGCAGATAACATTGTCAGTGGGAAGCCTGAGGTCAGTATACAATAACAGCAGTGCAGTATGGAGGAGCAGCAGATAGCATTGTCAGTGGGAAGCCAGAGGTCAGTACACAGTATCAGCAGTGCAGTATGGAGGAGCAGCAGCAGATAGCATTGTCAGTGGGTAGCCAGAGTTCAGGACACAGTAACAACAGTGCAATATGGAGGAGCAGCAGATAGCATTGTCAGTGGGAAGCCTGAGGTCAGTATACAGTAACAGCAGTGCAGTATGGAGGAGCAGCAGATAACATTGTCAGTGGGAAGCCTGAGGTCAGTATACAGTAACAGCAGTGCAATATGGAGGAGCAGCAGGTAGCATTGTCAGTGGGAAGCCTGAGGTCAGTATACAGTAACAGCAGTCCAGTATGGAGGATCAGCAGATAACATTGTCAGTGGGAAGCCTGAGGTCAGTATACAGTAACCGCAGTGCAGTATGGAGGAGCAGCAGATAGCCTTGTCAGTGGGAAGCCTGAGGTCAGTATACAGTAACAGCAGTGCAGTATGGGGGAGCAGCAGATAGCATTGTCAGTGGGAAGCCAGAGGTCAGTACACAGTAACAGCAGTGCAGTATGGAGGAGCAGCAGATAGCATTGTCAGTGGGAAGCCTGAGGTCAGGACACAGTAACAGCAGTCCAGTATGGAGGAGCAGCAGATAGCATTGTCAGTGGGAAGCCAGAGGTCAGTACACAGTAACAGCAGTGCAGTATGGAGTGGCAGCAGATAGCATTGTCAGTGGGAAGCCTGAGGTCAAGACACAGTAACAGCAGTACAGTATGGAGGAGCAGCAGATAGCATTGTCAATGGGAAGCCTGAGGTCAGTACACAGTAACAGCAGTGCAGTATGGAGGAGCAGCAGATAGCATTGTCAATGGGAAGCCTGAGGTCAGTACACAGTAACAGCAGTACAGTATGGAGGAGCAGCAGATAGCATTGTCAGTGGGAAGCCTGAGGTCAGTACACAGTAACAGCAGTGCAGTATGGAGGAGCAGCAGATAGCATTGTCAATGGGAAGCCAGAGGTCAGTACACAGTAACCGCAGTGCAGTATTGAGGAGCAGCAGATAACATTGTCAGTGGGAAGCCTGAGGTCAGTATACAGTAACAGCAGTCCAGTATGGAGGATCAGCAGATAACATTGTCAGTGGGAAGCCTGAGGTCAGTATACAGTAACCGCAGTGCAGTATGGAGGAGCAGCAGATAACATTGTCAGTGGGAAGCCTGAGGTCAGTATACAGTAACAGCAGTGCAGTATGGGGGAGCAGCAGATAGCATTGTCAGTGGGAAGCCAGAGGTCAGGACACTGTAACAGCAGTGCAGTATGGAGGAGCAGCATATAGCATTATCAGTGGGAAGCCTGAGGTCAGTACACAGTAACAGCAGTCCAGTATGGATGAGCAGCAGATAGCATTGTCAATGGGAAGCCAGAGGTCAGGACACAGTAACAGCAGTCCAGTATGGAGGAGCAGCAGATAGCATTGTCAGTGGGAAGCCTGAGGTCAGTATACAGTAACAGCAGTCCACTATGGAGGAGCAGCAGATAGCATTGTCAGTGGGAAGGAAGCCTGAGGTCAATACACAGTAACAGCAGTGCAGTATGGAGGAGCAGCAGATAGCATTGTCAGTGGGAAGCCTGAGGTCAGTACACAGTAACAGTAGTGCAGTATGGAGGAGCAGCAGATAGCATTGTCAGTAGGTAGCCAGAGGTCAGGACACAGTAACAGCAGTACAGTATGGAGGAGCAGCAGATAGCATTGTCAGTGGGAAGCCTGAGGTCAATACACAGTAACAGCAGTACAGTATGGAGGAGCAGCAGATAGCATTGTCAATGGGAAGCCTGAGGTCAGTACACAGTAACAGCAGTGCAGTATGGAGGAGCAGCAGATAGCATTGTCAATGGGAAGCCTGAGGTCAGTACACAGTAACAGCAGTACAGTATGGAGGAGCAGCAGATAGCATTGTCAGTGGGAAGCCTGAGGTCAGTATACAGTAACAGCAGTGCAGTATGGAGGAGCAGCAGATAGCATTGTCAGTGGGAAGCCTGAGGTCAGCACACAGTAACAGCAGTGCAGTATGGAGGAGCAGCAGATAGCATTGTCAGTGGGAAGACAGAGGTTAATACACACTAACAGCAGTGCAGTATGGAGGAGCAGCAGATAGCATTGTCAGTGGGAAGCCAGAGGTCAGGACACAGTAACAGCAGTACAGTATGGAGCATCAGAAGATAGCATTGTCAGTGGGAAGCCTGAGGTCAGGACACAGTAACAGCAGTGCAGTGTGGAGGAGCAGCAGATAGCATTGTCAGTGGGAAGCCTGAGGTCAGTATACAGTAACAGCAGTCCAGTATGGAGGATCAGCAGATAACATTGTCAGTGGGAAGCCTGAGGTCAGTATACAGTAACCGCAGTGCAGTATGGAGGAGCAGCAGATAGCATTGTCAGTGGGAAGCCTGAGGTCAGTATACAGTAACAGCAGTGCAGTATGGGGGAGCAGCAGATAGCATTGTCAGTGGGAAGCCAGAGGTTAGTACACAGTAACAGCAGTGCAGTATGGAGGAGCAGCAGATAGCATTGTCAGTGGGAAGCCTGAGGTCAGGACACAGTATCAGCAGTCCAGTATGGAGGAGCAGCAGATAGCATTGTCAGTGGGAAGCCAGAGGTCAGTACACAGTAACAGCAGTGCAGTATGGAGTGGCAGCAGATAGCATTGTCAGTGGGAAGCCTGAGGTCAAGACACAGTAACAGCAGTACAGTATGGAGGAGCAGCAGATAGCATTGTCAATGGGAAGCCTGAGGTCAGTACACAGTAACAGCAGTGCAGTATGGAGGAGCAGCAGATAGCATTGTCAATGGGAAGCCTGAGGTCAGTACACAGTAACAGCAGTACAGTATGGAGGAGCAGCAGATAGCATTGTCAATGGGAAGCCTGAGGTCAGTACACAGTAACAGCAGTGCAGTATGGAGGAGCAGCAGATAGCATTGTCAATGGGAAGCCAGAGGTCAGTACACAGTAACCGCAGTGCAGTATGGAGGAGCAGCAGATAACATTGTCAGTGGGAAGCCTGAGGTCAGTATACAGTAACAGCAGTCCAGTATGGAGGATCAGCAGATAACATTGTCAGTGGGAAGCCTGAGGTCAGTATACAGTAACCGCAGTGCAGTATGGAGGAGCAGCAGATAACATTGTCAGTGGGAAGCCTGAGGTCAGTATACAGTAACAGCAGTGCAGTATGGGGGAGCAGCAGATAGCATTGTCAGTGGGAAGCCAGAGGTTAGTACACAGTAACAGCAGTGCAGTATGGAGGAGCAGCAGATAGCATTGTCAGTGGGAAGCCTGAGGTCAGGACACAGTATCAGCAGTCCAGTATGGAGGAGCAGCAGATAGCATTGTCAGTGGGAAGCCAGAGGTCAGTACACAGTAACAGCAGTGCAGTATGGAGTGGCAGCAGATAGCATTGTCAGTGGGAAGCCTGAGGTCAAGACACAGTAACAGCAGTACAGTATGGAGGAGCAGCAGATAGCATTGTCAATGGGAAGCCTGAGGTCAGTACACAGTAACAGCAGTGCAGTATGGAGGAGCAGCAGATAGCATTGTCAATGGGAAGCCTGAGGTCAGTACACAGTAACAGCAGTACAGTATGGAGGAGCAGCAGATAGCATTGTCAATGGGAAGCCTGAGGTCAGTACACAGTAACAGCAGTGCAGTATGGAGGAGCAGCAGATAGCATTGTCAATGGGAAGCCAGAGGTCAGTACACAGTAACCGCAGTGCAGTATGGAGGAGCAGCAGATAACATTGTCAGTGGGAAGCCTGAGGTCAGTATACAGTAACAGCAGTCCAGTATGGAGGATCAGCAGATAACATTGTCAGTGGGAAGCCTGAGGTCAGTATACAGTAACCGCAGTGCAGTATGGAGGAGCAGCAGATAACATTGTCAGTGGGAAGCCTGAGGTCAGTATACAGTAACAGCAGTGCAGTATGGGGGAGCAGCAGATAGCATTGTCAGTGGGAAGCCAGAGGTCAGTACACAGTAACAGCAGTGCAGTATGGAGGAGCAGCAGATAGCATTGTCAATGGGAAGCCAGAGGTCAGGACACAGTAACAGCAGTCCAGTATGGAGGAGCAGCAGATAGCATTGTCAGTGGGAAGCCAGAGGTCAGTACACAGTAACAGCAGTGCAGTATGGAGTGGCAGCAGATAGCATTGTCAGTGGGAAGCCTGAGGTCAATACACAGTAACAGCAGTGCAGTATGGAGGAGCAGCAGATAGCATTGTCAGTGGAAAGCCAGAGGTCAGGACACAGTAACAGCAGTACAGTATGGAGGAGCAGCAGATAGCATTGTCAGTGGGAAGCCTGAGGTCAGTACACAGTAACAGCAGTGCAGTATGGAGGAGCAGCAGATAGCATTGTCAGTGGGAAGCCAGAGGTCAGGACACAGTAACAGCAGTGCAGTATGGAGGAGCAGCAGATAGCATTGTCAGTGGGAAGCCTGAGGTCAGTACACAGTAACAGCAGTGCAGTATGGAGGAGCAGCAGATAGCATTGTCAGTGGGAAGCCTGAGGTCAGTACACAGTAACAGCAGTGCAGTATGGAGGAGCAGCAGATAGCATTGTCAGTGGGAAGCCAGAGGTCAGGACACAGTAACAGCAGTGCAGTATGGAGGAGCAGCAGATAGCATTGTCAGTGGGAAGCCTGAGGTCAGTACACAGTAACAGCAGTGCAGTATGGAGGAGCAGCAGATAGCATTGTCAGTGGGAAGCCAGAGGTCTGTACACAGTAACAGCAGTGCAGTATGGAGGTGCAGCAGATAGCATTGTCAGTGGGAAGCCTGAGGTCCGTACACAGTAACAGCAGTACAGTATGGAGCAGCAGCAGATAGCATTGTCAGTGGGAAGCCAGAGGTCAGGACACAGTAACAGCAGTGCAGTATGGAGGTGCAGCAGATAGCATTGTCAGTGGGAAGCCTGAGGTCAGGACACAGTAACAGCAGTGCAGTATGGAGGAGCAGCAGATAACATTGTCAGTGGGAAGCCAGAGTTCAGGACACAGTAACAGCAGTGCAGTATGGAGGAGCAGCAGATAGCATTGTCAGTGGGAAGCCTGAGGTCAGTACACAGTAACAGCAGTGCAGCATGGAGGAGCAGCAGATAGCATTGTCAGTGGGAAGCCTGAGGTCAGTATACAGTAACAGCAGTCCAGTATGGAGGAGCAGTAGATAGCATTGTCAGTGGGAAGCCTGAGGTCAGTACACAGTAACAGCAGTGCAGTATGGAGGAGCAGCAGATAGCATTGTCAGTGGGAAGCCTGAGGTCAGTACACAGTAACAGCAGTACAGTATGGGAGAGCAGCAGATAGCATTGTCTGTGGGAAGCCTGAGGTCAGTACACAGTAACAGCAGTACAGTATGGAGGAGCAGCAGATAGCATTGTCAGTGGGAAGCCTGAGGTCAGTACACAGTAACAGCAGTGCAGTATGGAGGAGCAGCAGATAGCATTGTCAGTGGGAAGCCTGAGGTCAGTACACAGTAACAGCAGTGCAGTATGGAGGAGCAGCAGATAGCATTGTCAGTGGGAAGCCTGAGGTCAGTACACAGTAACAGCAGTGCAATATGGAGGAGCAGCAGATAGCATTGTCAGTGGAAAGCCTGAGGTCAGTACACAGTAACAGCAGTGCAGTATGGAGGAGCAGCAGATAGCATTGTCTGTGGGAAGCCTGAGGTCAGTACACAGTAACAGCAGTGCAGTATGGAGGAGCAGCAGATAGCATTGTCAGTGGGAAGCCAGACGTCTGTACACAGTAACAGCAGTGCAGTATGGGGGAGCAGCAGATAGCATTGTGAGTGGGAAGCCTGAGGTCAGTACACAATAACAGCAGTGCCGTATGGAGGAGCAGCAGATAGCATTGTCAGTGGGAAGCCTGAGGTCAGTACACAGTAACAGCAGTGCAGTATGGAGGAGCAGCAGATAGCATTGTCAGTGGGAAGCCTGAGGTCAGTATACAGTAACAGCAGTGCAGTATGGAGGAGCAGCAGATAGCATTGTCAGTGGGAAGCCTGAGGTCAGCACACAGTAACAGCAGTGCAGTATGGAGGAGCAGCAGATAGCATTGTCAGTGGGAAGACAGAGGTTAATACACACTAACAGCAGTGCAGTATGGAGGAGCAGCAGATAGCATTGTCAGTGGGAAGCCAGAGGTCAGGACACAGTAACAGCAGTACAGTATGGAGCATCAGAAGATAGCATTGTCAGTGGGAAGCCTGAGGTCAGGACACAGTAACAGCAGTGCAGTGTGGAGGAGCAGCAGATAGCATTGTCAGTGGGAAGCCTGAGGTCAGTATACAGTAACAGCAGTCCAGTATTGAGGAGCAGCAGATAGCATTGTCAGTGGGATGCCTGAGGTCAGTATACAGTAACAGCAGTGCAGTATGGGGGAGCAGCAGATAGCATTGTCAGTGGGAAGCCTGAGGTCAGTATACAGTAACAGCAGTCCAGTATGGAGGAGCAGCAGATAACATTGTCAGTGGGAAGCCTGAGGTCAGTATACAATAACAGCAGTGCAGTATGGAGGAGCAGCAGATAGCATTGTCAGTGGGAAGCCAGAGGTCAGTACACAGTATCAGCAGTGCAGTATGGAGGAGCAGCAGATAGCATTGTCAGTGGGTAGCCAGAGTTCAGGACACAGTAACAACAGTGCAATATGGAGGAGCAGCAGATAGCATTGTCAGTGGGAAGCCTGAGGTCAGTATACAGTAACAGCAGTGCAGTATGGAGGAGCAGCAGATAACATTGTCAGTGGGAAGCCTGAGGTCAGTATACAGTAACAGCAGTGCAATATGGAGGAGCAGCAGGTAGCATTGTCAGTGGGAAGCCTGAGGTCAGTATACAGTAACAGCAGTCCAGTATGGAGGATCAGCAGATAACATTGTCAGTGGGAAGCCTGAGGTCAGTATACAGTAACCGCAGTGCAGTATGGAGGAGCAGCAGATAGCATTGTCAGTGGGAAGCCAGAGGTCAGTATACAGTAACAGCAGTGCAGTATGGGGGAGCAGCAGATAGCATTGTCAGTGGGAAGCCAGAGGTTAGTACACAGTAACAGCAGTGCAGTATGGAGGAGCAGCAGATAGCATTGTCAGTGGGAAGCCTGAGGTCAGTATACAGTAACAGCAGTGCAGTATGGGGGAGCAGCAGATAGCATTGTCAGTGGGAAGCCAGAGGTTAGTACACAGTAACAGCAGTGCAGTATGGAGGAGCAGCAGATAGCATTGTCAGTGGGAAGCCTGAGGTCAGGACACAGTATCAGCAGTCCAGTATGGAGGAGCAGCAGATAGCATTGTCAGTGGGAAGCCAGAGGTCAGTACACAGTAACAGCAGTGCAGTATGGAGTGGCAGCAGATAGCATTGTCAGTGGGAAGCCTGAGGTCAAGACACAGTAACAGCAGTACAGTATGGAGGAGCAGCAGATAGCATTGTCAATGGGAAGCCTGAGGTCAGTACACAGTAACAGCAGTGCAGTATGGAGGAGCAGCAGATAGCATTGTCAATGGGAAGCCTGAGGTCAGTACACAGTAACAGCAGTACAGTATGGAGGAGCAGCAGATAGCATTGTCAATGGGAAGCCTGAGGTCAGTACACAGTAACAGCAGTGCAGTATGGAGGAGCAGCAGATAGCATTGTCAATGGGAAGCCAGAGGTCAGTACACAGTAACCGCAGTGCAGTATGGAGGAGCAGCAGATAACATTGTCAGTGGGAAGCCTGAGGTCAGTATACAGTAACAGCAGTCCAGTATGGAGGATCAGCAGATAACATTGTCAGTGGGAAGCCTGAGGTCAGTATACAGTAACCGCAGTGCAGTATGGAGGAGCAGCAGATAACATTGTCAGTGGGAAGCCTGAGGTCAGTATACAGTAACAGCAGTGCAGTATGGGGGAGCAGCAGATAGCATTGTCAGTGGGAAGCCAGAGGTCAGTACACAGTAACAGCAGTGCAGTATGGAGGAGCAGCAGATAGCATTGTCAATGGGAAGCCAGAGGTCAGGACACAGTAACAGCAGTCCAGTATGGAGGAGCAGCAGATAGCATTGTCAGTGGGAAGCCAGAGGTCAGTACACAGTAACAGCAGTGCAGTATGGAGTGGCAGCAGATAGCATTGTCAGTGGGAAGCCTGAGGTCAATACACAGTAACAGCAGTGCAGTATGGAGGAGCAGCAGATAGCATTGTCAGTGGAAAGCCAGAGGTCAGGACACAGTAACAGCAGTACAGTATGGAGGAGCAGCAGATAGCATTGTCAGTGGGAAGCCTGAGGTCAGTACACAGTAACAGCAGTGCAGTATGGAGGAGCAGCAGATAGCATTGTCAGTGGGAAGCCAGAGGTCAGGACACAGTAACAGCAGTGCAGTATGGAGGAGCAGCAGATAGCATTGTCAGTGGGAAGCCTGAGGTCAGTACACAGTAACAGCAGTGCAGTATGGAGGAGCAGCAGATAGCATTGTCAGTGGGAAGCCTGAGGTCAGTACACAGTAACAGCAGTGCAGTATGGAGGAGCAGCAGATAGCATTGTCAGTGGGAAGCCAGAGGTCAGGACACAGTAACAGCAGTGCAGTATGGAGGAGCAGCAGATAGCATTGTCAGTGGGAAGCCTGAGGTCAGTACACAGTAACAGCAGTGCAGTATGGAGGAGCAGCAGATAGCATTGTCAGTGGGAAGCCAGAGGTCTGTACACAGTAACAGCAGTGCAGTATGGAGGTGCAGCAGATAGCATTGTCAGTGGGAAGCCTGAGGTCCGTACACAGTAACAGCAGTACAGTATGGAGCAGCAGCAGATAGCATTGTCAGTGGGAAGCCAGAGGTCAGGACACAGTAACAGCAGTGCAGTATGGAGGTGCAGCAGATAGCATTGTCAGTGGGAAGCCTGAGGTCAGGACACAGTAACAGCAGTGCAGTATGGAGGAGCAGCAGATAACATTGTCAGTGGGAAGCCAGAGTTCAGGACACAGTAACAGCAGTGCAGTATGGAGGAGCAGCAGATAGCATTGTCAGTGGGAAGCCTGAGGTCAGTACACAGTAACAGCAGTGCAGCATGGAGGAGCAGCAGATAGCATTGTCAGTGGGAAGCCTGAGGTCAGTATACAGTAACAGCAGTCCAGTATGGAGGAGCAGTAGATAGCATTGTCAGTGGGAAGCCTGAGGTCAGTACACAGTAACAGCAGTGCAGTATGGAGGAGCAGCAGATAGCATTGTCAGTGGGAAGCCTGAGGTCAGTACACAGTAACAGCAGTACAGTATGGGAGAGCAGCAGATAGCATTGTCTGTGGGAAGCCTGAGGTCAGTACACAGTAACAGCAGTACAGTATGGAGGAGCAGCAGATAGCATTGTCAGTGGGAAGCCTGAGGTCAGTACACAGTAACAGCAGTGCAGTATGGAGGAGCAGCAGATAGCATTGTCAGTGGGAAGCCTGAGGTCAGTACACAGTAACAGCAGTGCAGTATGGAGGAGCAGCAGATAGCATTGTCAGTGGGAAGCCTGAGGTCAGTACACAGTAACAGCAGTGCAATATGGAGGAGCAGCAGATAGCATTGTCAGTGGAAAGCCTGAGGTCAGTACACAGTAACAGCAGTGCAGTATGGAGGAGCAGCAGATAGCATTGTCTGTGGGAAGCCTGAGGTCAGTACACAGTAACAGCAGTGCAGTATGGAGGAGCAGCAGATAGCATTGTCAGTGGGAAGCCAGACGTCTGTACACAGTAACAGCAGTGCAGTATGGGGGAGCAGCAGATAGCATTGTGAGTGGGAAGCCTGAGGTCAGTACACAGTAACAGCAGTGCAGTATGGAGGAGCAGCAGATAGCATTGTCAGTGGGAAGCCTGAGGTCAGTATACAGTAACAGCAGTCCAGTATGGAGGAGCAGCAGATAGCATTGTCAGTGGGAAGCCTGAGGTCAGTACACAGTAACAGCAGTGCAGTATGGAGGAGCAGCAGATAGCATTGTCAGTGGGAAGCCAGAGGTCAGGACACAGTAACAGCAGTGCAGTATGGAGGAGCAGCAGATAGCTTTGTCAGTGGGAAGCCTGAGGTCAGTACACAGTAACAACAGTGCAGTATGGAGGAGCAGCAGATTGCATTGTCAGTGGGAAGCCAGAGGTCTGTACACAGTAACAGCAGTGCAGTATGAAGGTGCAGCAGATAGCATTGTCAGTGGGAAGCCTGAGGTCCGTACACAGTAACAGCAGTACAGTATGGAGGAGCAGCAGATAGCATTGTCAGTGGGTAACCAGAGTTCAGGACACAGTAACAGCAGTGCAATATGGAGGAGCAGCAGATAGCATTGTCAGTGGGAAGCCTGAGGTCAGGACACAGTAACAGCAGTACAGTATGGAGGAGCAGCAGATAGCATTGTCAGTGGGAAGCCTGAGGTCAGTATACAGTAACAGCAGTCCAGTATCGAGGAGCAGCAAATAACATTGTCAGTGGGAAGCCTGAGGTCAGTATACAGTAACAGCAGTGCAGTATGGAGGAGCAGCAGATAGCTTTGTCAGTGGGAAGCCTGAGGTCAGTACACAGTAACAGCAGTGCAGTATGGAAGAGCAGCAGACAGCATTGTCAGTGGGAAGCCTGAGGTCAGGACATAGTAACAGCAGTGCAGTATGGAGGAGCAGCAGATAGCATTGTCAGTGGGAAGCCAGAGGTCAGGACACAGTAACAGCAGTACAGTATGGAGGAGCAGCAGATAGCATTGGCAGTGGGATGCCAGACGTCAGTACACAGTAACAGCAGTGCAGTATGGAGGAGCAGCAGATAGCATTGTCAGTGTGAAACCAGAGGTCAGTACACAGTAACAGCAGTACAGTATGGAGGAGCAGCAGATAGCATTGTCAGTGGGAAGCCTGAGATCAGTAAACAGTATCAACAGTGCAGTATGGAGGAGCAGAAGATAGCATTGTCAGTGGGAAGCCTGAGGTCAGTACACAGTAATAGCAGTGCAGTATGGAGGAGCAGCAGATAGCATTGTCAGTGGGATGCCAGAGGTCAGTACACAGTATCAGCAGTGCAGTATGGAGGAGCAGCAGATAGCATTGTCAGTGGGAAGCCAGAGTTTAGTACACAGTAACAGCAGTGCAGTATGGAGGAGCAGCAGATAGCATTGTCAGTGGGAAGCCAGAGGTCAGGACACAGTATCAGCAGTACAGTATGGAGGAGCAGCATATAGCATTATCAGTGGGAAGCCTGAGGTCAGTACACAGTAACAGCAGTGCAGTATGGAGGAGCAGCAGATAGCATTGTCAGTGGGAAGCCTGAGGTCAGTACACAGGAACAGCAGTGCAGTATGAAGGAGCAGCAGATAGCATTGTCAGTGGGAAGCCAGAGGTCAGTACACAGTAACAGCAGTACAGTATGGGGGAGCAGCAGATAGCATTGTCAGTGGGAAGCCTGAGGTCAATACACAGTAACAGCAGTGCAGTATGGAGGAGCAGCAGATAGCATTGTCAGTGGGAAGCCTGAGGTCAATACACAGTAACAGCAGTGCAGTATGGAGGAGCAGCAGATAGCATTGTCAGTGGGAAGCCTGAGGTCAGTATACAGTAACAGCAGTCCACTATGGAGAAGCAGGAGATAACATTGTCAGTGGGAAGCCTGAGGTCAGTACACAGTAACAGCAGTGCAGTATGGAGGAGCAGCAGATAGCATTGTCAGTGGGAAGCCTGAGGTCAGTACACAGTAACAGCAGTGCAGTATGGAGGAGCAGCAGATAGCATTGTCAGTGGGAAGCCTGAGGTCAGTACACAGTAACAGCAGTGCAGTATGGAGGAGCAGCAGATAGCATTGTCAATGGGAAGCCTGAGGTCAGTACACAGTAACAGCAGTGCAGTATGGAGGAGCAGCAGATAGCATTGTCAGTGGGAAGCCTGAGGTCAGTATACAGTAACAGCAGTACAGTATGGAGGAGCAGCAGACAACATTGTCAGTGGGAAGCCTGAGGTCAGTATACAGTAACAGCAGTGCAGTATGGGGGAGCAGCAGATAGCATTGTCAGTGGGAAGCCTGAGGTCAGTACACAGTAACAGCAGTGCAGTATGGGGGAGCAGCAGATAGCATTGTCAGTGGGAATCCTGAGGTCAGTATACAGTAACAGCAGTGCAGTATGGAGCAGCAGCAGATAGCATTGTCTGTGGGAAGCCTGAGGTCAGTACACAGTAACAGCAGTGCAGTATGGAGGAGCAGCAGATAGCATTGTCAGTGGGAAGACAGAGGTCCATACACAGTAACAGCAGTGCAGTATGGAGGAGCAGCAGATAGCATTGTCAGTGGGAAGCCTGAGGTCAGTATACAGTAACAGCAGTGCAGTATGGAGGAGCTGCAGATAGCATTGTCAGTGGGATGCCTGAGGTCAGTACACAGTAACAGCAGTGCAGTATGGAGGAGCAGCAGATAGCATTGTCAGTGGGAAGACAGAGGTCAATACACAGTAACAGCAGTGCAGTATGGAGGAGCAGCAGATAGCATTGTCAGTGGGAAGCCAGAGGTCAGGACACAGTAACAGCAGTACAGTATGGAGGATCAGAAGATAGCATTGTCAGTGGGAAGCCTGAGGTCAGGACACAGTAACAGCAGTGCAGTGTGGAGGAGCAGCAGATAGCATTGTCAGTGGGAAGCCTGAGGTCAGTATACAGTAACAGCAGTCCAGTATTGAGGAGCAGCAGATAACATTGTCAGTGGGAAGCCTGAGGTCAGTATACAGTAACAGCAGTACAGTATGGGGGAGCAGCAGATAGCATTGTCAGTGGGAAGTCTGAGGTCAGTATACAGTAACAGCAGTCCAGTATGGAGGAGCAGCAGATAGAATTGTCAGTGGGAAGCCTGAGGTCAGTATACAATAACAGCAGTGCAGTATGGAGGAGCAGCAGATAGCATTGTCAGTGGGAAGCCTGAGGTCAGTACACAGTAACAGCAGTGCAGTATGGAGGAGCAACAGATAGCATTGTCAGTGGGTAGCCAGAGTTCAGGACACAGCAACAGCAGTGCAATATGGAGGAGCAGCAGATAGCATTGTCAGTGGGAAGCCTGAGGTCAGTATACAGTAACAGCAGTCCAGTATGGAGGAGCAGCAGATAACATTGTCAGTGGGAAGCCTGAGGTCAGTATACAGTAACAGCAGTGCAGTATGGGGGAGCAGCAGATAGCATTGTCAGTGGGAAGCCTGAGGTCAGTATACAATAAAAGCAGTGCAGTATGGAGGAGCAGCAGATAGCATTGTCAGTGGGAAGCCTGAGGTCAGTACACAGTAAAAGCAGTGCAGTATGGAGGAGCAGCAGATAGCATTGTCAGTGGGAAGCCTGAGGTCAGTACACAGTAACAGCAGTACAGTATGGAGGAGCAGCAGATAGCATTGTCAGTGGGAAGCCTGAGGTCAGGACACAGTAACAGCAGTGCAGTATGGAGGAGCAGCAGATAGCATTGTCAGTGGGAAGCCTGAGATCAGTAAACAGTATCAACAGTGCAGTATGGAGGAGCAGCAGATAGCATTGTCAGTGGGAAGCCTGAGGTCAGTACACAGTAACAGCAGTGCAGTATGGGGGAGCAGCAGATAGCATTGTCAGTGGGAAGCCAGAGGTCAGTACACAGTAACAGCAGTGCAGTATGGAGGAGCAGCAGATAGCATTGTCAATGGGAAGCCAGAGGTCAGGACACAGTAACAGCAGTCCAGTATGGAGGAGCAGCAGATAGCATTGTCAGTGGGAAGCCAGAGGTCAGTACACAGTAACAGCAGTGCAGTATGGAGTGGCAGCAGATAGCATTGTCAGTGGGAAGCCTGAGGTCAATACACAGTAACAGCAGTGCAGTATGGAGGAGCAGCAGATAGCATTGTCAGTGGAAAGCCAGAGGTCAGGACACAGTAACAGCAGTACAGTATGGAGGAGCAGCAGATAGCATTGTCAGTGGGAAGCCTGAGGTCAGTACACAGTAACAGCAGTGCAGTATGGAGGAGCAGCAGATAGCATTGTCAGTGGGAAGCCAGAGGTCAGGACACAGTAACAGCAGTGCAGTATGGAGGAGCAGCAGATAGCATTGTCAGTGGGAAGCCTGAGGTCAGTACACAGTAACAGCAGTGCAGTATGGAGGAGCAGCAGATAGCATTGTCAGTGGGAAGCCTGAGGTCAGTACACAGTAACAGCAGTGCAGTATGGAGGAGCAGCAGATAGCATTGTCAGTGGGAAGCCAGAGGTCAGGACACAGTAACAGCAGTGCAGTATGGAGGAGCAGCAGATAGCATTGTCAGTGGGAAGCCTGAGGTCAGTACACAGTAACAGCAGTGCAGTATGGAGGAGCAGCAGATAGCATTGTCAGTGGGAAGCCAGAGGTCTGTACACAGTAACAGCAGTGCAGTATGGAGGTGCAGCAGATAGCATTGTCAGTGGGAAGCCTGAGGTCCGTACACAGTAACAGCAGTACAGTATGGAGCAGCAGCAGATAGCATTGTCAGTGGGAAGCCAGAGGTCAGGACACAGTAACAGCAGTGCAGTATGGAGGTGCAGCAGATAGCATTGTCAGTGGGAAGCCTGAGGTCAGGACACAGTAACAGCAGTGCAGTATGGAGGAGCAGCAGATAACATTGTCAGTGGGAAGCCAGAGTTCAGGACACAGTAACAGCAGTGCAGTATGGAGGAGCAGCAGATAGCATTGTCAGTGGGAAGCCTGAGGTCAGTACACAGTAACAGCAGTGCAGCATGGAGGAGCAGCAGATAGCATTGTCAGTGGGAAGCCTGAGGTCAGTATACAGTAACAGCAGTCCAGTATGGAGGAGCAGTAGATAGCATTGTCAGTGGGAAGCCTGAGGTCAGTACACAGTAACAGCAGTGCAGTATGGAGGAGCAGCAGATAGCATTGTCAGTGGGAAGCCTGAGGTCAGTACACAGTAACAGCAGTACAGTATGGGAGAGCAGCAGATAGCATTGTCTGTGGGAAGCCTGAGGTCAGTACACAGTAACAGCAGTACAGTATGGAGGAGCAGCAGATAGCATTGTCAGTGGGAAGCCTGAGGTCAGTACACAGTAACAGCAGTGCAGTATGGAGGAGCAGCAGATAGCATTGTCAGTGGGAAGCCTGAGGTCAGTACACAGTAACAGCAGTGCAGTATGGAGGAGCAGCAGATAGCATTGTCAGTGGGAAGCCTGAGGTCAGTACACAGTAACAGCAGTGCAATATGGAGGAGCAGCAGATAGCATTGTCAGTGGAAAGCCTGAGGTCAGTACACAGTAACAGCAGTGCAGTATGGAGGAGCAGCAGATAGCATTGTCTGTGGGAAGCCTGAGGTCAGTACACAGTAACAGCAGTGCAGTATGGAGGAGCAGCAGATAGCATTGTCAGTGGGAAGCCAGACGTCTGTACACAGTAACAGCAGTGCAGTATGGGGGAGCAGCAGATAGCATTGTGAGTGGGAAGCCTGAGGTCAGTACACAATAACAGCAGTGCCGTATGGAGGAGCAGCAGATAGCATTGTCAGTGGGAAGCCTGAGGTCAGTACACAGTAACAGCAGTGCAGTATGGAGGAGCAGCAGATAGCATTGTCAGTGGGAAGCCTGAGGTCAGTATACAGTAACAGCAGTGCAGTATGGAGGAGCAGCAGATAGCATTGTCAGTGGGAAGCCTGAGGTCAGCACACAGTAACAGCAGTGCAGTATGGAGGAGCAGCAGATAGCATTGTCAGTGGGAAGACAGAGGTTAATACACACTAACAGCAGTGCAGTATGGAGGAGCAGCAGATAGCATTGTCAGTGGGAAGCCAGAGGTCAGGACACAGTAACAGCAGTACAGTATGGAGCATCAGAAGATAGCATTGTCAGTGGGAAGCCTGAGGTCAGGACACAGTAACAGCAGTGCAGTGTGGAGGAGCAGCAGATAGCATTGTCAGTGGGAAGCCTGAGGTCAGTATACAGTAACAGCAGTCCAGTATTGAGGAGCAGCAGATAGCATTGTCAGTGGGATGCCTGAGGTCAGTATACAGTAACAGCAGTGCAGTATGGGGGAGCAGCAGATAGCATTGTCAGTGGGAAGCCTGAGGTCAGTATACAGTAACAGCAGTCCAGTATGGAGGAGCAGCAGATAACATTGTCAGTGGGAAGCCTGAGGTCAGTATACAATAACAGCAGTGCAGTATGGAGGAGCAGCAGATAGCATTGTCAGTGGGAAGCCAGAGGTCAGTACACAGTATCAGCAGTGCAGTATGGAGGAGCAGCAGATAGCATTGTCAGTGGGTAGCCAGAGTTCAGGACACAGTAACAACAGTGCAATATGGAGGAGCAGCAGATAGCATTGTCAGTGGGAAGCCTGAGGTCAGTATACAGTAACAGCAGTGCAGTATGGAGGAGCAGCAGATAACATTGTCAGTGGGAAGCCTGAGGTCAGTATACAGTAACAGCAGTGCAATATGGAGGAGCAGCAGGTAGCATTGTCAGTGGGAAGCCTGAGGTCAGTATACAGTAACAGCAGTCCAGTATGGAGGATCAGCAGATAACATTGTCAGTGGGAAGCCTGAGGTCAGTATACAGTAACCGCAGTGCAGTATGGAGGAGCAGCAGATAGCATTGTCAGTGGGAAGCCAGAGGTCAGTATACAGTAACAGCAGTGCAGTATGGGGGAGCAGCAGATAGCATTGTCAGTGGGAAGCCAGAGGTTAGTACACAGTAACAGCAGTGCAGTATGGAGGAGCAGCAGATAGCATTGTCAGTGGGAAGCCTGAGGTCAGTATACAGTAACAGCAGTGCAGTATGGGGGAGCAGCAGATAGCATTGTCAGTGGGAAGCCAGAGGTTAGTACACAGTAACAGCAGTGCAGTATGGAGGAGCAGCAGATAGCATTGTCAGTGGGAAGCCTGAGGTCAGGACACAGTATCAGCAGTCCAGTATGGAGGAGCAGCAGATAGCATTGTCAGTGGGAAGCCAGAGGTCAGTACACAGTAACAGCAGTGCAGTATGGAGTGGCAGCAGATAGCATTGTCAGTGGGAAGCCTGAGGTCAAGACACAGTAACAGCAGTACAGTATGGAGGAGCAGCAGATAGCATTGTCAATGGGAAGCCTGAGGTCAGTACACAGTAACAGCAGTGCAGTATGGAGGAGCAGCAGATAGCATTGTCAATGGGAAGCCTGAGGTCAGTACACAGTAACAGCAGTACAGTATGGAGGAGCAGCAGATAGCATTGTCAATGGGAAGCCTGAGGTCAGTACACAGTAACAGCAGTGCAGTATGGAGGAGCAGCAGATAGCATTGTCAATGGGAAGCCAGAGGTCAGTACACAGTAACCGCAGTGCAGTATGGAGGAGCAGCAGATAACATTGTCAGTGGGAAGCCTGAGGTCAGTATACAGTAACAGCAGTCCAGTATGGAGGATCAGCAGATAACATTGTCAGTGGGAAGCCTGAGGTCAGTATACAGTAACCGCAGTGCAGTATGGAGGAGCAGCAGATAACATTGTCAGTGGGAAGCCTGAGGTCAGTATACAGTAACAGCAGTGCAGTATGGGGGAGCAGCAGATAGCATTGTCAGTGGGAAGCCAGAGGTCAGTACACAGTAACAGCAGTGCAGTATGGAGGAGCAGCAGATAGCATTGTCAATGGGAAGCCAGAGGTCAGGACACAGTAACAGCAGTCCAGTATGGAGGAGCAGCAGATAGCATTGTCAGTGGGAAGCCAGAGGTCAGTACACAGTAACAGCAGTGCAGTATGGAGTGGCAGCAGATAGCATTGTCAGTGGGAAGCCTGAGGTCAATACACAGTAACAGCAGTGCAGTATGGAGGAGCAGCAGATAGCATTGTCAGTGGAAAGCCAGAGGTCAGGACACAGTAACAGCAGTACAGTATGGAGGAGCAGCAGATAGCATTGTCAGTGGGAAGCCTGAGGTCAGTACACAGTAACAGCAGTGCAGTATGGAGGAGCAGCAGATAGCATTGTCAGTGGGAAGCCAGAGGTCAGGACACAGTAACAGCAGTGCAGTATGGAGGAGCAGCAGATAGCATTGTCAGTGGGAAGCCTGAGGTCAGTACACAGTAACAGCAGTGCAGTATGGAGGAGCAGCAGATAGCATTGTCAGTGGGAAGCCTGAGGTCAGTACACAGTAACAGCAGTGCAGTATGGAGGAGCAGCAGATAGCATTGTCAGTGGGAAGCCAGAGGTCAGGACACAGTAACAGCAGTGCAGTATGGAGGAGCAGCAGATAGCATTGTCAGTGGGAAGCCTGAGGTCAGTACACAGTAACAGCAGTGCAGTATGGAGGAGCAGCAGATAGCATTGTCAGTGGGAAGCCAGAGGTCTGTACACAGTAACAGCAGTGCAGTATGGAGGTGCAGCAGATAGCATTGTCAGTGGGAAGCCTGAGGTCCGTACACAGTAACAGCAGTACAGTATGGAGCAGCAGCAGATAGCATTGTCAGTGGGAAGCCAGAGGTCAGGACACAGTAACAGCAGTGCAGTATGGAGGTGCAGCAGATAGCATTGTCAGTGGGAAGCCTGAGGTCAGGACACAGTAACAGCAGTGCAGTATGGAGGAGCAGCAGATAACATTGTCAGTGGGAAGCCAGAGTTCAGGACACAGTAACAGCAGTGCAGTATGGAGGAGCAGCAGATAGCATTGTCAGTGGGAAGCCTGAGGTCAGTACACAGTAACAGCAGTGCAGCATGGAGGAGCAGCAGATAGCATTGTCAGTGGGAAGCCTGAGGTCAGTATACAGTAACAGCAGTCCAGTATGGAGGAGCAGTAGATAGCATTGTCAGTGGGAAGCCTGAGGTCAGTACACAGTAACAGCAGTGCAGTATGGAGGAGCAGCAGATAGCATTGTCAGTGGGAAGCCTGAGGTCAGTACACAGTAACAGCAGTACAGTATGGGAGAGCAGCAGATAGCATTGTCTGTGGGAAGCCTGAGGTCAGTACACAGTAACAGCAGTACAGTATGGAGGAGCAGCAGATAGCTTTGTCAGTGGGAAGCCTGAGGTCAGTACACAGTAACAGCAGTGCAGTATGGAGGAGCAGCAGATAGCATTGTCAGTGGGAAGCCTGAGGTCAGTACACAGTAACAGCAGTGCAGTATGGAGGAGCAGCAGATAGCATTGTCAGTGGGAAGCCTGAGGTCAGTACACAGTAACAGCAGTGCAATATGGAGGAGCAGCAGATAGCATTGTCAGTGGAAAGCCTGAGGTCAGTACACAGTAACAGCAGTGCAGTATGGAGGAGCAGCAGATAGCATTGTCTGTGGGAAGCCTGAGGTCAGTACACAGTAACAGCAGTGCAGTATGGAGGAGCAGCAGATAGCATTGTCAGTGGGAAGCCAGACGTCTGTACACAGTAACAGCAGTGCAGTATGGGGGAGCAGCAGATAGCATTGTGAGTGGGAAGCCTGAGGTCAGTACACAGTAACAGCAGTGCAGTATGGAGGAGCAGCAGATAGCATTGTCAGTGGGAAGCCTGAGGTCAGTATACAGTAACAGCAGTCCAGTATGGAGGAGCAGCAGATAGCATTGTCAGTGGGAAGCCTGAGGTCAGTACACAGTAACAGCAGTGCAGTATGGAGGAGCAGCAGATAGCATTGTCAGTGGGAAGCCAGAGGTCAGGACACAGTAACAGCAGTGCAGTATGGAGGAGCAGCAGATAGCTTTGTCAGTGGGAAGCCTGAGGTCAGTACACAGTAACAACAGTGCAGTATGGAGGAGCAGCAGATTGCATTGTCAGTGGGAAGCCAGAGGTCTGTACACAGTAACAGCAGTGCAGTATGAAGGTGCAGCAGATAGCATTGTCAGTGGGAAGCCTGAGGTCCGTACACAGTAACAGCAGTACAGTATGGAGGAGCAGCAGATAGCATTGTCAGTGGGTAACCAGAGTTCAGGACACAGTAACAGCAGTGCAATATGGAGGAGCAGCAGATAGCATTGTCAGTGGGAAGCCTGAGGTCAGGACACAGTAACAGCAGTACAGTATGGAGGAGCAGCAGATAGCATTGTCAGTGGGAAGCCTGAGGTCAGTATACAGTAACAGCAGTCCAGTATCGAGGAGCAGCAAATAACATTGTCAGTGGGAAGCCTGAGGTCAGTATACAGTAACAGCAGTGCAGTATGGAGGAGCAGCAGATAGCTTTGTCAGTGGGAAGCCTGAGGTCAGTACACAGTAACAGCAGTGCAGTATGGAAGAGCAGCAGACAGCATTGTCAGTGGGAAGCCTGAGGTCAGGACATAGTAACAGCAGTGCAGTATGGAGGAGCAGCAGATAGCATTGTCAGTGGGAAGCCAGAGGTCAGGACACAGTAACAGCAGTACAGTATGGAGGAGCAGCAGATAGCATTGGCAGTGGGATGCCAGACGTCAGTACACAGTAACAGCAGTGCAGTATGGAGGAGCAGCAGATAGCATTGTCAGTGTGAAACCAGAGGTCAGTACACAGTAACAGCAGTACAGTATGGAGGAGCAGCAGATAGCATTGTCAGTGGGAAGCCTGAGATCAGTAAACAGTATCAACAGTGCAGTATGGAGGAGCAGAAGATAGCATTGTCAGTGGGAAGCCTGAGGTCAGTACACAGTAATAGCAGTGCAGTATGGAGGAGCAGCAGATAGCATTGTCAGTGGGATGCCAGAGGTCAGTACACAGTATCAGCAGTGCAGTATGGAGGAGCAGCAGATAGCATTGTCAGTGGGAAGCCAGAGTTTAGTACACAGTAACAGCAGTGCAGTATGGAGGAGCAGCAGATAGCATTGTCAGTGGGAAGCCAGAGGTCAGGACACAGTATCAGCAGTACAGTATGGAGGAGCAGCATATAGCATTATCAGTGGGAAGCCTGAGGTCAGTACACAGTAACAGCAGTGCAGTATGGAGGAGCAGCAGATAGCATTGTCAGTGGGAAGCCTGAGGTCAGTACACAGGAACAGCAGTGCAGTATGAAGGAGCAGCAGATAGCATTGTCAGTGGGAAGCCAGAGGTCAGTACACAGTAACAGCAGTACAGTATGGGGGAGCAGCAGATAGCATTGTCAGTGGGAAGCCTGAGGTCAATACACAGTAACAGCAGTGCAGTATGGAGGAGCAGCAGATAGCATTGTCAGTGGGAAGCCTGAGGTCAATACACAGTAACAGCAGTGCAGTATGGAGGAGCAGCAGATAGCATTGTCAGTGGGAAGCCTGAGGTCAGTATACAGTAACAGCAGTCCACTATGGAGAAGCAGGAGATAACATTGTCAGTGGGAAGCCTGAGGTCAGTACACAGTAACAGCAGTGCAGTATGGAGGAGCAGCAGATAGCATTGTCAGTGGGAAGCCTGAGGTCAGTACACAGTAACAGCAGTGCAGTATGGAGGAGCAGCAGATAGCATTGTCAGTGGGAAGCCTGAGGTCAGTACACAGTAACAGCAGTGCAGTATGGAGGAGCAGCAGATAGCATTGTCAATGGGAAGCCTGAGGTCAGTACACAGTAACAGCAGTGCAGTATGGAGGAGCAGCAGATAGCATTGTCAGTGGGAAGCCTGAGGTCAGTATACAGTAACAGCAGTACAGTATGGAGGAGCAGCAGACAACATTGTCAGTGGGAAGCCTGAGGTCAGTATACAGTAACAGCAGTGCAGTATGGGGGAGCAGCAGATAGCATTGTCAGTGGGAAGCCTGAGGTCAGTACACAGTAACAGCAGTGCAGTATGGGGGAGCAGCAGATAGCATTGTCAGTGGGAATCCTGAGGTCAGTATACAGTAACAGCAGTGCAGTATGGAGCAGCAGCAGATAGCATTGTCTGTGGGAAGCCTGAGGTCAGTACACAGTAACAGCAGTGCAGTATGGAGGAGCAGCAGATAGCATTGTCAGTGGGAAGACAGAGGTCCATACACAGTAACAGCAGTGCAGTATGGAGGAGCAGCAGATAGCATTGTCAGTGGGAAGCCTGAGGTCAGTATACAGTAACAGCAGTGCAGTATGGAGGAGCTGCAGATAGCATTGTCAGTGGGATGCCTGAGGTCAGTACACAGTAACAGCAGTGCAGTATGGAGGAGCAGCAGATAGCATTGTCAGTGGGAAGACAGAGGTCAATACACAGTAACAGCAGTGCAGTATGGAGGAGCAGCAGATAGCATTGTCAGTGGGAAGCCAGAGGTCAGGACACAGTAACAGCAGTACAGTATGGAGGATCAGAAGATAGCATTGTCAGTGGGAAGCCTGAGGTCAGGACACAGTAACAGCAGTGCAGTGTGGAGGAGCAGCAGATAGCATTGTCAGTGGGAAGCCTGAGGTCAGTATACAGTAACAGCAGTCCAGTATTGAGGAGCAGCAGATAACATTGTCAGTGGGAAGCCTGAGGTCAGTATACAGTAACAGCAGTACAGTATGGGGGAGCAGCAGATAGCATTGTCAGTGGGAAGTCTGAGGTCAGTATACAGTAACAGCAGTCCAGTATGGAGGAGCAGCAGATAGAATTGTCAGTGGGAAGCCTGAGGTCAGTATACAATAACAGCAGTGCAGTATGGAGGAGCAGCAGATAGCATTGTCAGTGGGAAGCCTGAGGTCAGTACACAGTAACAGCAGTGCAGTATGGAGGAGCAACAGATAGCATTGTCAGTGGGTAGCCAGAGTTCAGGACACAGCAACAGCAGTGCAATATGGAGGAGCAGCAGATAGCATTGTCAGTGGGAAGCCTGAGGTCAGTATACAGTAACAGCAGTCCAGTATGGAGGAGCAGCAGATAACATTGTCAGTGGGAAGCCTGAGGTCAGTATACAGTAACAGCAGTGCAGTATGGGGGAGCAGCAGATAGCATTGTCAGTGGGAAGCCTGAGGTCAGTATACAATAAAAGCAGTGCAGTATGGAGGAGCAGCAGATAGCATTGTCAGTGGGAAGCCTGAGGTCAGTACACAGTAAAAGCAGTGCAGTATGGAGGAGCAGCAGATAGCATTGTCAGTGGGAAGCCTGAGGTCAGTACACAGTAACAGCAGTACAGTATGGAGGAGCAGCAGATAGCATTGTCAGTGGGAAGCCTGAGGTCAGGACACAGTAACAGCAGTGCAGTATGGAGGAGCAGCAGATAGCATTGTCAGTGGGAAGCCTGAGATCAGTAAACAGTATCAACAGTGCAGTATGGAGGAGCAGCAGATAGCATTGTCAGTGGGAAGCCTGAGGTCAGTACACAGTAACAGCAGTGCAGTATGGAGGAGCAGCAGATAGCATTGGCAGTGGGATGCCACAGGTCAGTACACAGTATCAGCAGTGCAGTATGGAGGATCAACAGATAGCATTGTCAGTGGGAAGCCAGAGTTTAGTACACAGTAACAGCAGTGCAGTATGGAGGAGCAGCAGATAGCATTGTCAGTGGGAAGCCAGAGGTCAGTACACAGTAACAGCAGTACAGTATGGAGGAGCAGCAGATAGCATTGTCAGTGGGAAGCCAGAGGTCAGTATACAGTAACAGCAGTACAGTATGGAGGAGCAGCAGATAGCATTGTCAGTGGGAAGCCTGAGGTCAGTATACAGTAACCGCAGTGCAGTATGGAGGAGCAGCAGATAGCATTGTCAGTGGGAAGCCTGATGTCTGTATACAGTAACAGCAGTGCAGTATGGAGGAGCAGCAGATAGCATTGTCAGTGGGAAGCCTGATGTCTGTATACAGTAACAGCAGTGCAGTATGAAGCAGCAGCAGATAGCATTGTCAGTGGGAAGCCAGAGGTCTGTACACAGTAACAGCAGTGCAGTATGGAGGAGCAGCAGATAGCATTGTCAGTGGGAAGCCTGAGGTCAGTACACAGTAACAGCAGTGCAGTATGGAGGAGCAGCAGATAGCATTGTCAGTGGGAAGCCAGAGGTCAGTACACAGTAACAGCAATACAGTATGGAGGAGCAGCAGATAGCATTGTCAGTGGGAAGCCTGAGGTCAGTACACAGTAACAGCAGTGCAGTATGGAGGAGCAGCAGATAGCATTGTCAGTGGGAAGCCTGAGGTCAGTACACAGTAACAGCAGTGCAGTATGGAGGAGCAGCAGATACCATTGTCAGTGGGAAGCCAGAGGTCAGTATACAGTAACAGCAGTGCAGTATGGAGGAGCAGCAGATAGCATTGTCAGTGTGAAACCAGAGGTCAGTACACAGTAACAGCAGTGCAGTATGGAGGAGCAGCAGATAGCATTGTCAGTGGGTAGCCAGAGGTCAGTACACAGTAACAGCAGTGCAGTATGGAGGAGCAGCAGATAGCATTGGCAGTGGGATGCCAGAGGTCAGTACACAGTATCAGCAGTGCAGTATGGAGGATCAACAGATAGCATTGTCAGTGGGAAGCCAGAGTTTAGTACACAGTAACAGCAGTGCAGTATGGAGGAGCAGCAGATAGCATTGTCAGTGGGAAGCCAGAGGTCAGTACACAGTAACAGCAGTACAGTATGGAGGAGCAGCAGATAGCATTGTCAGTGGGAAGCCAGAGGTCAGTATACAGTAACAGCAGTACAGTATGGAGGAGCAGCAGATAGCATTGTTAGTGGGAAGCCTGATGTCTGTATACAGTAACAGCAGTGCAGTATGGAGGAGCAGCAGATAGCATTGTCAGTGGGAAGCCAGAAGTCAGTATACAGTAACAGCAGTGCAGTATGGGGGAGCAGCAGATAGCATTGTCAGTGGGAAGCCTGAGGTCAGTACACAGTAACAGCAGTGCAGTATGGAGGAGCAGCAGATAGCATTGTCAGTGGGAAGCCTGAGGTCAGTACACAGTAACAGCAGTGCAGTATGGAGGAGCAGCAGATAGCATTGTCAGTGGGAAGCCAGAAGTCAGTATACAGTAACAGCAGTGCAGTATGGAGGAGCAGCAGATAGCATTGTCAGTGTGAAACCAGAGGTCAGTACACAGTAACAGCAGTGCAGTATGGAGGAGCAGCAGATAGCATTGTCAGTGGGTAGCCAGAGGTCAGTACACAGTAACAGCAGTGGATTATGGAGGAGCAGCAGATAGCATTGTCAGTGGGAAGCCTGAGGTCAGTATACAGTAACAGCAGTGCAGTATGGAGGAGCAGCAGATAGCATTGTCAGTGTGAAACCAGAGGTCAGTACACAGTAACAGCAGTGCAGTATGGAGGAGCAGCAGATAGCATTGTCAGTGGGAAGCCTGAGGTCAGTACATAGTAACAGCAGTACAGTATGGAGGAGCAGCAGATAGCATTGTCAGTGGGAAGCCAGAGGTCAGTACACAGTAACAGCAGTGCAGTATGGAGGAGCAGCAGATAGCATTGTCAGTGGGAAGACAGAGGTCCGTACACAGTAACAGCAGTGCAGAATGGAGTAGCAGCAGGTAGTGAGAGAGCTTGACTAGTGGCTAGGAGTATATAATCTTGCAAGGAAGGAAATACGTGGCCAGGTTTAAATAGTGTTCAATCAGGAAATCGCAGAGTGGAGCCAATCAGCTATAACAGGTACTGGTAGCTGAATTACATGGAGTTGTCCAGAGAGCTGTATAGCTAAAAGGGATGAGATGCTGCTTGGTGCACAGTAATCGAGACGTTCGAGTGATGGCACATGTCTTTCTTTTCTGTGCTTGGTTTAATCTTGCTGCCAGTAACCTTCAGTGGTTTTTATAATTATGTCTTTAATACTGTAGAAATATCATGTACAATATCTTTATTACATATTTTATGCTAAACTGACAGTTTTTAAAGGAAATCTGTGAGTAAGATCACCCTTCCTAAGCCATCTATTTGGGTGTTTTGTTGATAACTGGAAATCTGTGATACCCTATATCCGCAGAAGATCTGTCATTAGTTTTCCAAAATGTTTGTAAAAACCTCCCTGCCGATTACCTACAAAAGCTGCAAATGTACATTGAAGAATTGTTGCTCTTTTGAATGTAAATTGTGGTCAGGTCACATCAAATATTGATTTCATTTAGACTCCTCCTTTGTTCATTCCTGTTTCATTTTGCCAAATAAAAAGAAACTATTAACGTTTTTATTTTTGAAAGCATTCTTATTTTGCAGCATTTTTGCCACACCTGCCTAACCATTTTGCACATTGCTGTACATAATTAATTTTTCTGTCACTGTTTAGCAAAATATAGTTGTGTTCTAAATTATAAGTTATGTTTTATATGTCTATGAAATACTGATCATGGCAATTTTCAATGTAGGTGTTGTTAACAGCTATTAGACTTGAATAATTTACTCAGATCGTTGTGATACATGTTTTAGTAATTGGGATTATGCTTAGATCAGAAAAGCAGCAAGTCATGGCTAAACGTAAAAGAAGGCTTCCAAATTCAAAAACAATGCTATGAGCAGTAGTTTGCAAAGTAAAAATAGTGTATAAAAAGCCCTGTCTGGCAAAAACACAAGTTCTCACTGCTCATTGGAGGGGATTTCTCATTTACATGTTTAGCTCAACAACAACAAAAAATTACTTCCACGCACTTTGTAGATAATGCCATGTAGCTGCTGGATATTGCAAGGCTCGAAGGGTTTTCAGGTGTTTTTCTTTTTTCTTGAAACCACTAAGGTGTTTCTACCAAAAAGCTCCCTACTTAATTATTTGTAGGAATAGCAGGTTACAGTGAACATGCACAAAAGAACTGATTAATACTTGCACTTCGCTTGGAAGACTCATATTTCACAGGTTGTTATTTATAAGCTATTATTAAACTAAAATACACAAAGATATGTGATTTAAAGTTGTATACTACACTTAGAATTTTCTATAAAGTATATTTTAGATAGTAATAAAACATTTATACAGCTGAGTGATAAAGTGATCCTCCGAGAAATTTACTTTAATACTAGTATGGGTTTCAAAGGCTAAAAGAGTATTGTATTTCTTTTAAATGCTTTCTGCAAATCTAAAGAATCACAGAAGAAAGTTGACACAGGATATACAGAATATGGCTCATTTCCTACCTATTCTAAATGGTCCTGCTATGGACAAGAAAAGCAATGCAAAATACAAAGTTACTTACTGGTAATTTGATTTTTCGGAACCCATGACAACACCACGAGAGAGGGGATCCACCCTTCAAGGACAGGAAACCTTCAGGATTAAAAGGGCGGCACCTCTCCCTGCATCAGTTGGATTACAGAGCATGAGAGGACCTCCAATAATTAGTTTACACACATTTGTTTACCTTCACCATCAAGTGAAATCCACCAAGCAGAAAGTGAAAACTTAGTAACAGGAGGGAATATAAGGGTGCTATCTTGGGTTCTGAAAAAAACATATTACTGGTAAGTAAATTAGTATTTTTCTGGCACCCATGACTGCATCATGAGAGAATTAAAGAGAGTAACTACTTTTAGGGAGGGACCACAGCCTTTAGAACCCTTCTCCGAAAGATGAGGTCAGAAGAGGAAGACAAATCCAGCCTATAGTGCTTATAACAGATAGAAGGGGAAGACCATGTTGCTGCCTTACTCCTTGATGGAGACAAGACCACTCTTCCCTGATTACTGCCATCGCTCTTGTGGAGTTGGCTTTCAGACCTTCTGGAACAGCTCTACCTGCCCCCACATAGGCTATCTTAATGGGTTCCCTGATCCATCGCTCTAAAGTTCCTTTGACACTTTTAATCCCTTTCTAGGTCCCTGAAAGGAGACGAACAGAGCCCTATCCTTCATCCAAGGCTCTATGACTGACAAATATTGTAATAGGAACCTTCTAACATCTGTAACTTTTCCTCTTTATAATTTTTAGAATCTGAAAAGATGGTAAAACTATCTCTTGTGACCTATGAAATTTAGAAACTACCTTGGGGAGATCAGTCGGGTCCAGTTTCAAAATTACCCTATATTTTAGAACCTGGGTAAAGGGAGGATCTGTTGACTAGGCCTGTATGTCACTCACCTTACGATATGATAAAGGCTACAAACAGGATTGTTTTCAGAGAGATTATTTTTGCTGAACCTGAATTCAAAGGTTCGAAGAGTGATTCTGTTAATGCCGTTAAAACTAAATTCAAATCCCAAGAGGGTACTTTGACATAGGGAAAGGTCTGGACCTAGTACATGCTTTAATGAGCCTAAAAGCCTACTTGTTGCCTCCTAGGTTATAATGTTATAGTGCAGCAAGAGTGGAAATCTGAACCTTAAGGATGCTGACCAAAAGGCCCTTTTCTAGCTTCTTCTGAAGGAACTCTAGGATAGTACTGAGATGCACCTTCCCACCTAGAGTAGCTCCTGTAGAAGAAAGGATTTTTTTTTCAGTAGTAATTGGTTTTCTATTACTGAGTAATGTGGAGACTAAATTAGTGGAAAACTCTTTATCTTCTAGTATAGACCTCTCAAGTTCCAGGCTGTTAAATGTAGCCCGGTCCCTTGAGGATCACATATTGGCCCTTGAGAGAGAAGATCTGGATCTTATGGAAGAACCCAGGGGTCTAAGACATTGGTCTGAACCAGAAAAACCAAGGTCTCTTTGGCCAGGAGGAGGGCCATAAGAATTACCCTCGTCCTGTCTTCTGATCTTCTTTAGAACTGATGGAATCAGACATACTAGAGAAAACGCATATGCTAGCCTGAAGTTCCAATTCATTAAGAAGACATCTACCATCTGAGGGCTCTCCCTCTGAATCAGGGAACAGAACTTCTCTACTTTTCTGTTTTGCCTCGTTGCAAAAAAATCAATTTTTGGAAGACCCTACATGGCAAGAGTCTGGTCGAACACTGATTTCTTTAGTGACCACTTTCATTCTTGCAGCTGATTGTGGCTTGGGAAGTCTGTCTTGTAATTTTCTTTCCCCCTTATATGTAGGACTGACAATGAAAGGACCTGTTCTTCTGTCAGTATAAATATTCACCTTGCAATTGAAATCAGGGATCTGGAGCGAGTGCCTCCCTTGTGATTCATGTATGCTACCGTGACTTGGTTGTCTGAGAGCACAGTTATAGGGTGACCCTGCAGTAGGAGCAGTAATCTGTTTAGCTCATATTCTACTGCTAAAAGTTCCCACATATTTAAGGAGAGGCCAATCTCTCTTCCTTTGACCATATACCTTGGATTAGATGGTTGCCCAGATGAACCCCCCACCCTTTAAAGCTGGCATTTGTGGTGACCACCCTGGTTATGTTACATACCTAAAGTTTCCCCTATTCTTAGCCACCAAAGGAGAGAGCGGACAACCGCTTGGGAAAGTGTTAAATTGCCTTCTAGATGTCTCAGAATGCTCTCTTCCGGCCAAACTGCTTTCTCCGAAAGGCCTGCTTGAAGAATGAAAAGGGAGATTTCGGAGATTTCACTTTCACTTGCACATCCTCTGGCCAACGTTTCAACCAGACTGCTCTGCCGCCTGCGATGGACAATACTGCTGGCCTGGCTGCTAGCCTTGTCAAGTCCACCGAGGCGACCGAAAGGAAGGCAGCTGCCCCTTTCATTACTGGGAGTGTGGCTAAGATGGAATCTCTTGGAACCTTTTTCTTTAGTTGGTCCTCTAGATTACTTAACCAGATCATAAGGGACCTAGTTGTAAATGTCGCTGGTATGGCCAGTTTTAAGGCTCCTACTGATGATTCCCATGCAACTTTAAGGAAACTATCAGTTTTCCTATCTAAGGGGTCTTTTAATAATCCCATATCTTCAAAGGAAAGTAAAGACTTTATTGAAGCCTTTGAAATTAATACACCAAGTTTAGGAGCCTTGCGCCCTGGATTTGTGGCATCTTCTTCAAAGGGATATTATCTTTTGAAAGAAGAAGGGAGGGGGCCTCTTTTCTCCGGTCTTCTCCACTCTATAATAATAAGACATTTGACTTTCTCGTTAATGGGGAAGGTCTTACTTCTCTTATGATCCAGGGCCCCAAACAATTTGTCCTGAACAGATTTCCTGTTTTTTTTGGTCTACTAACCCCATTGTAGACCTTACTACCTTTAAAACATGTTCCATTTCTTCTAGCGGAAAACAATGTCCAGTCTCCGTGTCACTCTCAGATGAGGTGGAACCTGATAAGGACTCATACTGAACCTTCCCTTCTAACTCAGTAGAATTATCAGACAATCGGGGAGATTGTCTGGCTTTTAAAGTCATATATCTTACTTCTTTTGAGTGGGACAGTGACTTTAAGGAGTTTTCCACCTCTGTTCTAATGAGGGATCTCAAATTAGAGGTAAAATTTAGGGACTCCTCCGAAATAGTCTGATCAATGCATGACTGGCACAATCCCTTATGACAAGTCCTAGCCAATCCTTGTCCACAGAGAACACACTCTCTATGGTTGGTTTTTGATGAACTTTTTTTTAGTGACCTCCTGGTAATCGTCAGAAAGGAAAAAGAAAAAAGAAAAAATCTCATTAATAGGCTGACTTTCACATAGCTCACTTACCACTTAGAAGATATCAAAGGTACCTGAACAGGAGGTAGAATCACTTCCGATAATTCTCCTCCATTCTGCTGGAGCTGTGCTGACTTGACCTGAAATCCAGGTGTGCTCCACGTGAGTGACCACCATTGCTGCTGCCCCGTCGCTCTGGATGTGGTTGCTGATGTACCTGCTTCTTCTAGGACTGCTTTTGTCACCATGGCTGGAGCTACTGCTCACATACTCACACTCCAACCGCAGCTGCTCCTTCATGTACTGCTTTGTGTCCATGATGGAGCACAGGAGCCCAGCCTGGCCGGCGATCAACCCTTATATCCAGTGGGGAAAATAAGTATTTGATACACTGCCGATTTTGTTCAAATATAAAAGTTCAAATCAGCTCCCTTTTGCCTCCATTGAAAATAAAAAAATAAAGAAAATAAAATCAATCAATCAAAAATACACATACTTGGTATCGCCACTTTCAGAATCACCCAATCTGTCAATATATAAAAATAATTAATTGGATCTGTAAACAGCGTAACCAGAAAAAAAATCAAAATGCTAGAATTAAATTTTTTTGGTCACCGCAACATTGCAATAAAATGCAATAACAGGCAATAAAAACATTGTATCTATCCCAAAATGGTATCAATAAAAACGTCAGCTTGGCATGCAAAAATAAGCCCTCACCCGGCACCAGATCCTGAAAAATGGAGACGCTACCAGTCTCGGAAAATGGTGCCATTTTTTTTATTTTTTTTAAGCAAACTTTGGATTTTTTTCCCATTTAAATAAAAAAGAACCTATACATGTTTGATCTGCAAACTCATAATGACCTGGAGAATCATAATGGCAGGTATGTTTTATCATTTAGCCCTCCTTCTCTGCACTCATTACCTGTATTAATTGCACACTCAATCAATCATACTCCAACCTCTCCACCATGGCCAAGACCAAAGAGCTGTCTAAGGACACCAGGGACAAAATTGTAGGCCTGCACAAGGCTAGGATGGGCAACAGGACAATAGTCAAACAGCTTGGTGAGAAGTCAACAACTGTTGTCACAATTATTAAAAAATGGAAGAAACACAAGATGACTGTCAATCTTCCTTGGTCTGGGGCTCCATGCAGGACCTCGTCTCGCGGGGTAAGGATGATACTGAGAAAGGTCAGGAATCAGCCCAGAATTACAAGGGAGGACCTGGTCAATAACCTGAAGAGACCTGGAAACACAGTCTCAAACATTACCGTTAGCAACATAATACACCATTATGGTTTAAAATCCGTCAGGGCACACAAAGTTCCCCTGCTCACGCCAATGACCATATGCATGAATCAGAGGAGGCATGGGAGAAGGTCATGTCATCAGATGAGACCAAAATATAACATTTTGATATCAACTCCACAAGCTGTGTTTAGAGGAAGAAGGATGAGTACAACCCCAAGAACACCAACCCAAACTAACCAGCAAAGGATAAACTAGACAGCTACGGGCTGATATTAATAGCCAGAGAAGAAGCCATGAATACTAGCCCCCTCCGCGGCTATTAATATCACCCCCCAGCAGCGCCAGAAATGGCGCCTCCATAAGAGGTGCCAAATCTGGCGCATAGCCTCCGCTCTCCCACTGCCCTGTAGCGGTGGTGAGTGGGGTAATGGGGTTGGATTCATGTCAGCCTTGTATTGGTGGCTGCTGTGAAGCCCAGGTTAGTAATGGAGGCGTCTATAAGACGCCCCCATTACTAATTGCGTAGTAAAATGGTCACCGCTTTTTCAATAAAAGACATGGCTAGAATAAAGTATTTTAATTAAATAAAAACACACGGTTCTAAAAAAAAATTTATTTACCCTCCGTCCGCGAAGCCATTGATCTCCTGTAAAAAAAGTAAAAAAAAAACAACCATATCCCTCACCTGTCCAAAGTCAACGATGTAGTCCACAATTACGCCCAATGTCCCACGGTGATCTGGGTCACTTCTACAGCAGTGACATCAGAAATCACTGATGTCACTGCTGTAGAGGACAGCATTCTATACTGACAGGGGTGTAAAATCACCCCTGTCAGTATACATGCTGCAGGAGGTCAATGGGGTTGATCAGCTGAAGATCAGCTGATCAGCCCCAGTGAGGTTACCACCTGATAACATGGGAATGTTCCCAGGTTCAAGTCACTTGAGCATCAGCTGATCGCTGGCGTCATTGATCAGCTGATGGTCACTTGACCATCAGCTGATCGGTAACGTCACCAATAGTGTTGAGCGAATTTGTTCGGCGAATGCTCAAAAGTTTCAAATTTGGCACGAATATGGCACATTTGGATTCGTGATTGCAAAGGCGAGCAAATTTTCTTAAAAACGGTAAAGTTTGATGAATTTGCGCGGGACCACGAATACAGGGTAACCACAGCATTTTGAACAGTTTTGTTAGCATAGTGCAAGTGTATGATGAGCGGTGACATGTGCCAGGTGAGTGTGGGGGCTGTGGAGAGCTTAGAAGAGGTCAGATCAGCGGCGCACTGTTTTTTTTTTTCCTGTGGGCGGTAACTTGAACTGAGGAAAGTGCGGCCAGCCAATCATAGCGCAGGAAGCATCTACACTGTCCAGACATAAGGGCTTCTGCAATTGGCTGCAGAAATCACATGTCCTCTCAATATAAAAAGTGGCCATGTTCCCTCAGCGCCATTATATCCATGTCACTGCTGGAGACAGACGCAGCTCACTGTTCTCCTGTGTAATGAGAGATATTAGCTAGATAGATGGGCACTTGTGTGGTAGTCAGATAGTGTAGATAATTCCTGGCCTGTGTACCTCTGCAACAGCTGGTGCAGCACATTTTTGGTGTTCTTGTGCAAGTACTGAGATTCTGACAGAAACAGAGGTCCCATGCCATACAATAGTGCTGTGCACCGCTGGTATACAGTAGAGCTCCTTGTCTCAGTATACCTTGAATCTTTTTTTGCACTTGCTAATGTGATCAAGCAAGTGCAGTGCACCTTTTCATTTTGTGGGGTTGAAATTGTGCTCTGCACAGTCTGCAGAGCTTCTTATTGCAGAGCATAAAATCAGTTTTTTTTCTGTTGCTATTGTGATATTGAAAGCAGTGTGCACAAAAGTTTTTTTAGTGTCAGATACTATTTTAGTGGAGCTGAACTTCAGGTGGTTTCAGAATAAAAAAAATATTTTTTTTTCTCTTGCTACGCCTAGTCCAAAAAATATTTTTTCCTGTGCCAAAAGTTATACAGTGCTATAAGCCAGCTACTACGTCAATGGCGGTCAAATTCAGCTTGTACGCACAGTCAAACCTATATATATTTTTGGTTGGCAGGCAGAGTCCACCAAAGGTTTTTTACTGTGGTGAAGTTGATCCAGTCTGCTAAAATGTAGATACTATTTTAGTGGCATTGAATTTGTCCTGGTTTCACAGTAAAAAAAAAACTTCTCTTACTAGGCCCAGTCCAAAAAATATTTTTCCTGTGCCAAAAGTCATACAGTGCTATAAGCCAGCTACTATGTCAGTGGCGGTCAAAGTCAGCTGGACGCAGAGCTTACCCAAAGTAACCCAAAAATATTTTTTGCTCTGAGTAAAGTGATACAACTAGCTAGATCTGAGTTTGAAATATTTTGGAGCATATATATCATATATGTCATACTGGCCTCATCCACATTCAAAAAAAAAATTTTCTTCTGTTCCTAAAGTAATACAGCAGGGGACATCTCAGTTTAAAATTGTTTGGAGAATATCTTGTAGGTTTTATTGTCCTCATGCACACTAACCAATTTCTTTTGTCTGTTAGTAACGTTATATGGCAGGCCATATCTTACCTTGTCATTTAGTGTCGCTGAAATTCAGGTGTGTGCTGAGCTATTGCACAGGAAAAAAACATATTTTTCTTTTGTTAATTGCAGGCTCCTACCACTGTATCTGACAAAAATGAGTGGGAAAAAGAGAGGGCGTGGTGGAAGGGGGAATAGGCTTGGTGTTCAAGGTGTACGTGGGGTATGTGGTAATGTTAGTGAAAGCACTAGTGAACCAACACAAACAGGTGCTATCCAAAGACAACTTATGTTAGTGGATGGCCAGCTCTGTTTCCAGTGCCATTTCCTCTTCTTCCTTCACCTCAACATCACACGCAGTACAGTCCACAGAGGTGGCATCCCAATTACCCATGCTTCCCCCCGCATCACAACTGGCCAATTGCCCAACTGACTGTAGCGAACGACAGGTGAGCGATCTGTAGAACTCTTCATTCATTCTACACCATGGGCATCAGAAGTGTACTCCAAACAGTCACAGAGTCAAGGAGAGGAAAGCATCTGCACTGATGCCCAAAAGTTTTTTATCTTGGATTCGGGGCAGGACGAAGTAGAGTCCGAGCAGGTTCCTGACCCTCGTCACCAGACGTTAACCTAAGGGGAGGGAGGTGATCCTGATGAGACTCAGATACCTGAGGCTCATGCGGACTGTACTGTGCTGTCAGGGCAACAAGAGGAGAGAGGTCACTCTGAGGGCGAGGAATAGGATAACACATTGGATGATGACGGGGTTGAAGATCCTACTTGGTGTGAACCCAGAGTCACGCAGCTGAGTAGCTCATCTGAGGAGGTGGAAGAAGAAGACAAAGAGGTTACATTTCACCCTACGGTGCAGACACGGAGAAATGCAAGCAAGAGGAGCACTGCATCCTTAGCCACAACCGTGGCTGTGGCAAGCAGCGGTCACGTGTCTGCAGCTCGCAGGGGCAGCAAGGGATGCCTAGCATGGGCCTTTTTTGTCACTGCAAAGGATGAGCCAACTCACATTATCTGCAAACTTTGCGATAAAAAACTCAATAGAGGGAAAAACTGCAATAATTTGACTACTACATGCATGAACATTCACATGCTCAAACAACATTCTTTATGCTGGGAATCTTACTTCGCTGAAATGCGGACCAGTGAACCTCAACAACCATCAGCTGCCCCATCAAACGCATCCGCTGCTTCTTCCTCCTCCTCTGTTACCGTGCCAAGTATTGTCACGCAGGTCTTCCATCACAGAAACTCCGGTTCTTTACACACTCCAGTCAGGCTGAGTGACAGCCCGTCAGCTGTAACAGAAGCGGACACGCCTGCTGTGTTTGTTTCACCGAGCACACCGCATGTTTCACAATCCACCGTTACATTTACACCTCACTCACGCTCCACCATTTTTTTCAGTTCACCATACTCCACCCTCTCTCAGCACCTTAGCCAGCCCTCGGTCCAGCAGTTGTGGTCACGTAAAAGATTGTTTGATCCTACGCATGACAAAGCTAAGAGGTTGAACTCCTCCATCTCCAATCTGTTGGCCACAGAAATGCTGCCTTTCCGTCTGGTAGATACAGACGGTTTTCGAAAACGGATGGCCATCGCAGTCCCCCAGTACCAGTTTCCCAGTCGCCATTACTTCTCTGAGAGCTGTGCCTGCGCTACACCAGCATGTCGCATACAACATCACAACATGAGAATATCCTCATAAAGCAAATAGATGAAGCAGCGACTCAAGGAGAAGTCATTATTATGGGGGACTTAACTACCCTGAAATACATTGGGGAACAGAAACCTGTAGTTCCAGCAAAGGTAATAGGTTTTTGACAACTATGAGAGACAATTACCTTTCACAACTGGTTCAGGACCTAACAAGAAGGGGGGCACTGCTAGACCTAATATTAACCAACAGGCCAGACCGCATATCAAATATACGAGTTGGGGGTCACTTGGGTAATAGTGATCACAAAATAATAAGTTTTCATGTATCCTTTAATAAGATGTGTAGTAGAGGGGTTACAAGGACACTAAACTTCAGGAAGGCAAATTTCCAGTGGTTGAGAGTAGTGTTGAGCCACCCCCGTAGTGTTCGGGTTCGGTTCGGTTCGTCGAACACCGGGATGTTCGATGAACTGTTCGTCGAACTGTTCGTCGAACACCTTAGAACACCGTCGAACACCGTTAAAACCAATGGCAGGCAAACAAAAACACATAGAAACACATAGAAAACACCTTCAAAGGTGTCCAAAAGCTGACAAACTGCTCAGAAGACGCTTTCTTTAAAAAAGCCGGCCGGCAATTCAGCAGCGGCATACACCGGTACCCGACAATTTAGACAAGAAGGAATAGAGCCTCACACATAGATTAGATAGATAGAAACATGTCAGTCACATATATATGAAGTACAGTGACAGTGTTGCTTACTGTACTTGTCATTTAGTGTAAAGGATTTATTAAAAAATATAATAGTGTTTTCATGCACTGTCTCTTTAAAAAAGCCGGCCGGCAATTCAGCATCTGTACCCGACAATTTATAACAGACAGAATAGAGCTTCACACATAGATTAGATAGATAGAAACATGTCAGTCACATATATATGAAGTACAGTGACAATATTGCTTACTGTACTTGTCATTTAGTGTAAAGGATTTATTAAAAAAAATAATAGTGTTTTCATGCACCGTCTCTTTAAAAAAGCCGGCCGGCAAATCAGCATCTGTACCCGACAATTTATAACAGACAGAATAGAGCTTCACACATAGATTAGATAGATAGAAACATGTCAGTCACATATATATGAAGTACAGTGATAGTGTTGGTTACTGTACTTGTCATTTAGTATTAAAATAAAGGATTTATTATTAAAAAAAATTGGCGTGGGGTTCCCCTTAATTTTAGTCTCTAGCGGAGGTTAAGCAGACAGCTGGGGCAGATGTTTGAAGCCTGGGAAGGGGGTAATACCCACGGAGCTTCCCAGGCTACTAATATGAGCCCCCAGCTGAATACATAGCCTTTACTAGCTATTAAAATGGGGGACCCCCCCAAAAAAATGACGTGGGGTCCCCCCTAATTTAATAGCTAGCAAAGGCTAGGCAGACAGCTGGGGGCTGATATTAATAGCCCAGGAAGGGAGCCATGAATATTGGCCCCCTCCCAGGCTAGAAACACCAGCCGTCAGCCGCCCCAGAAATGGCGCATTCATAGGATGCGCCAATTCTGGCACTTAGCCTCGCTCTTCCACGCTGCCCTGTAGCGGTGGCAGGGGGTAATAGGGCTGGGGTTGATGTCAGCTTATAATGCCAGCTGACATCAAGCCCAGGTTAGTAATGGAGAGGCGTCTATAAGACACCACCATTACTAACCCCATAGTCAAAGTTAAAAGAAAACACAAACACCCAGAATAAAGTCCTTTAATTGAAATAAAGACACAATCCTTTATTGTTCTAAATTAAACCATACTTACCATCACGCCCATTCCAGCTGAAGCCAACGATCTCCTGCAATAAAAGAAAAATAATAAAGCAACATCATCCTTACCTTTCCATGGTTCCCACGACAGCTTCAACTCTGCTACATCGAGATGACAGGCTGGACCGCAGCAGAACGCTGCCATCCAGCCTGTCATCCCGCAGACACTGAGAAGCGCAGGCATGCTTGCGCTCTGCAGTGTCTGGCTGTGACGGCATAAAGATGAGACGAGTTCATGTCCAATGAACTCGGCGCACCTCATGCACGTCACTGACAGCGTGGGAAAATTCTCACGCTGAAGCGCTGAGTGCAGGAGAATTTTCCCACGCTGTCAGTGACGTGCATAAGGTGAGCTCATGTCCAATGAACTCAGCTCACCTCCTGCACGTCACTGACAGCGTGGGAGAATTCTCCTGCACTCAGCGCTTCAGCGTGAGAATTCTCCCACGCTGAAGCGCTGAGTGCAGGAGAATTTTCCCACGCTGTCAGTGACGTGCATAAGGTGAGCTCATGTCCAATGAACTCAGCTCACCTCCTGCACGTCACTGACAGCGTGGGAGAATTCTCCTGCACTCAGCGCTTCAGTGTGAGAATTCTCCCACGCTGAAGCGCTGAGTGCAGGAGAATTTTCCCACGCTGTCAGTGACGTGCATGAGGTGAGCCGAGTTCATTGGACATTAACTCGGCTCATCTGGATGCCCTCACAGAGAGACACTGTGGAGCACAAGCAAGCCTGCGCTTCTCAGTGTCTGCGGGATAACAGGCTGGATGGCAGCGTTCTGCTGCGGTCCAGCCTGTCATCTCGATGTAGCAGAGCTGAAGCTGTCTTGGGAACCATGGAAAGGTAAGGAGGATGTTGCTTTATTATTTTTCTTTTATTTCAGGAGATCGTTGGCTTCAGCTGGAATGGGCGTGACGGTAAGTATGGTTTAATTTAGAACAATAAAGAATTGTGTGTTTATTTCAATTAAAGGACTTTTTTCTGGGTGTTGTGTTTTTTTTAAATACTTTACTAGAAATTCATGGTGGTCATGTCTAATATTGGCGTGACCCCATGAATTTTGGGCTTAGGGCCAGCTGATAATGCCAAGCTGGCCCTAACCCCTTTATTACCCAGTGAGCCACCGCATCAGGGCCCTGGATGAGTTGGGTACAGCGCCAGAAGATGGCGCTTCTATGAACGCGCCATTTTCCGGGGTGGCTGCGGACTGCAATTTGCAGCGGGGGTGGCCCAGAAAGCTTGGGCCTCCCTGCGCTGCGGATTCCAGCCCCCAGCTGCCTAGTTGTACCTGGCTGGACACAAAAACAGGGCGAAGCCCCACGTCAATTTTCTTTAAATTATTTCATGAAATAATTAAGAAAAAAAGGGCTTCCCTATATTGTTGTGTCCGGCCAGGTACAAATAGGCAGCTGGTGGTTGGGGGCAGCCCGTTCCTGCCTGCTGCACCTGACTGGACACAAATATAGTGCGAAGCCCCACGTCAATTTTTTTTTAATTATTTCATGAATTTCCTGAAATAATTTAAAAAAATTGAAGTGGGCTTCGCACTATATTTGTGTCCAGCCAGGTACAGCAGGCAGGAATGGGCTGCCCCCAACCACCAGCTGCCTATTTGTACCTGGCCGGACACAACAATATAGGGAAGGCCTTTTTTTCTTAATTATTTCATGAATTTCATGAAATAATTAAAAAAAATTGAAGTGGGGCTTCGCACTATATTTGTGTCCAGCCAGGTACAGCAGGCAGGAACGGGCTGCCCCCAACCACCAGCTGCCTATTTGTACCTGGCCGGACACAACAATATAGGGAAGGCCTTTTTTTCTTAATTATTTCATGAATTTCATGAAATAATTAAAAAAAAAATACGTGGGGCTTCGCCCTATTTTTGTGTCCAGCCAGGTACAACTAGGCAGCTGGGGGCTGGAATCTGCAGCGCAGGGAGGCCCAAGCTTTCTGGGCCCCCCCCGCTGCAAATTGCAGTCCGCAGCCACCCCGGAAAATGGCGCGCTCATAGAAGAGCCATCTTCTGGCGCTGTACCCAACTCATCCAGGGCCCTGGTGCGGTGGCTCACTGGGTAATAAAGGGGTTAGGGCCAGCTTGGTATTATCAGCTGGCCCCAAGCCCAAAATTCATGGGGTCACGCCAGTATTAGACATGACCGCCATGAATTTCTAGTAAAGTATTTAAAAAAAACACAACACCCAGAAAAAAGTCCTTTAATTGAAATAAACACACAATTCTTTATTGTTCTAAATTAAACCATACTTACCATCACGCCCATTCCAGCTGAAGCCAACGATCTCCTGCAATAAAAGAAAAATAATAAAGCAACCTCATCCTTACCTTTCCATGGTTCCCACGACAGCTTCAGCTCTGCTACATCGAGATGACAGGCTGGACCGCAGCAGAACGCTGCCATCCAGCCTGTCATCCCGCAGACACTGAGAAGCGCAGGCATGCTTGCGCTCCTCAGTGTCTCTCTGTGACGGCATCCAGATGAGCCGAGTTCATGTCCAATGAACTCAGCTCACCTCATGCACGTCACTGACAGCGTGGGAAAATTCTCACGCTGAAGTGCTGAGTGCAGGAGAATTCTCCCACGCTGTCAGTGACGTGCATGAGGTGAGCTCATGTCCAATGAACTCAGCTCACCTCATGCACCTCACTGACAGCGTGGGAAAATTCTCCTGCACTCAGCGCTTCAGCGTGAGAATTCTCCCACGCTGTAAGTGACGTGCATGAGGTGAGCCGAGTTCATTGGACATGACCTCGGCTCATCTTTATGCCGTCACAGAGAGACAATGTGGAGCGCAAGCATGCCTGCGCTTCTCAGTGTCTGCGGGATGACAGGCTGGATGGTGGCGTTCTGCTGCGGTCCAGCCTGTCATCTCGATGTAGCAGAGCTGAAGCTGTCGTGGGAACCATGGAAAGGTAAGGATGAGGTTGCTTTATTATTTTATTTTTATTACAGGAGATCGTTGGCTTCAGCTGGAATGGGCGTGATGGTAAGTATAGTTTAATTTAGAACAATAAAGAATTGTGTCTTTATTTCAATTAAAGGACTTTATTCTGGGTGTTTGTGTTTTTTTTAACTTTGACTATGGGGTTAGTAATGGGGGTGTCTTATAGACGCCTCTCCATTACTAACCTGGGCTTGATGTCAGCTGGCATTATAAGCTGACATCAACCCCAGCCCTATTACCCCCTGCCACCGCACCAGGGCAGCGTGGAAGAGCGAGGCTAAGTGCCAGAATTGGCGCATCCTATGAATGCGCCATTTCTGGGGCGGCTGACGGCTGGTGTTTCTAGCCTGGGAGGGAGCCAATATTCATGGCTCCATTCCTGGGCTATTAATATCAGCCCCCAGCTGTCTGCCTAGCCTTTGCTAGCTATTAAATTAGGGGGGACCCCACGTCATTTTTTTGGGGGGGTCCCCCATTTTAATAGCTAGTAAAGGCTATGTATTCAGCTGGGGGCTGATATTAGTAGCCTGGGAAGCTCCGTGGGTATTACCCCCTTCCCAGGCTTCAAACATCTGCCCCAGCTGTCTGCTTAACCTCCGCTAGAGCCTAAAATTAAGGGGAACCCCACGCCAATTTTTTTAATAATAAATCCTTTATTTTAATACTAAATGACAAGTACAGTAACCAACACTATCACTGTACTTCATATATATGTGACTGACATGTTTCTATCTATCTAATCTATGTGTGAAGCTCTATTCTTTCTGTTATAAATTGTCGGGTACAGATGCTGAATTGCCGGCCGGCTTTCTTAAAGAGACGGTGCATGAAAACACTATTATTTTTTTTGATAAATCCTTTACACTAAATGACAAGTACAGTAATCAACACTGTCACTGTACTTCATATATATGTGACTGACATTTTTCTATCTATCTTATCTATGTGTGATGCTCTATTCTTTCTATTATAAATTGTCGGGTACAGATGCTGAATTGCCGGCCGGCTTTTTTAAAGAGACGGTGCATGAAAACACTATTATTTTTTTTGATAAATCCTTTACGCTAAATGACAAGTACAGTAAGCAGCACTTTCACTGTACTTCGTATATATGTGGCTGACATGTTTATATCTATCTAATCTATGTGTGAAGCTCTATTCTTTCGGTTCTAAATTGTCGGGTACCGGTGTATGCCGCTGCTGAATTGCCGGCTTTTCATGTTTCACTGTGAGCACTGTTCCCATCGATTTGGGCAATCACTGTAATGCCACAACCACCATGGCTGTGGCATTACAGTGAGTGGCAGACAATCCCTGCATGATTGGTGCTCTAAATAGCGCCAGACATGCAGGACACGCTTTTGGTGCACGAACAGTTATCGAACATAACCTCGAACAGCCGAATTTTTTGCAAATCGTTCGGGTTCGTCGAACAACTCGAACACCGCCCAAAACAGCTCGAATTTGAGATTGGCGAACAGTTCTAGTCGAACACCGCTCATCTCTAGTTGAGAGATGATCTTAGTGCAATAAACTGGGACGATATCCTGAGACATAAAACTGCACAAAGCAAATGGGAGGCATTTATTAGCATCATGAATAGGACCTGTGCACAATATATACCCTATGGGAATAAACATGCTAGAAATAGGAGGAAACCACTATGGCTAAATAGAGCTGTAAGGGGCACAATAAGTGACAAAAAGAAAGTATTTAGAGAGCTAAAGCAAGTAGGTAGTGATGAAGCATTAAATAAATCCAGAAAATTAAATAAATTCTGTAAAAACCAAATCAAGGCAGCAAAGATTGAGACAGAGAGACTCATTGCCAAAGAAAGTAAAAATGATTCCAAAATATTCTTTAACTACATAAATAGTAAGAAACTAAAAAATAATAGTGTTGGCCGACTTAAAAATAATCTGGGTGAAATGGTGGATGAGGATGAGGAAAAAGCCAATATGCTAAATGATTTTTTTCAACAGTATTTACGCAAGAAAATCGCATGACAATAAACATGATCAGTAATAACAAAAATTCTCCATTAAATGTCACTTGCTTAACCCAGCAGGAAGTATGGCGGCGTCTAAAAATCACTAAAGTTGACAAATCCCCGAGGCCGGATGGGATACACCCGCGAGTACTGCAGGAATTAAGTAAAGTCATAGATATACCATTATTTTTAATCTTTAAAGATTCCATAATAACAGGGTCTGTACCACAGGACTGGCGTATAGCAAATTTGGTGCCAATATTCAAAAAGGGGACAAAAATTGAACTTGGAAATTATAGGCCAGTAAGCTTAACCTCTACTGTGGGTAAAATCCAGGAGGGTTTTCTAAGAGATGCTATACTAGAGTGTGTTGAGCGATACCATCCAATATCGGGAAATATCGGATCGGATTGGATCAGACCGATACCCAAAAAGTATCGGATATCACCGATTACGATACTGGAAACCAATGCAAGTCAATGGGACACTAATATCAGAATGCCATCCCAGCGTGAGAGAATTCTCCTGATTGTTTAAAAGCCTGCGGGCGGTAAAAAGCCGGCGGGCGGTAAAAAGCCGCCGGCTTTTAAACAATCACACGGCCCCATACTGCTTCCCCGCAGCCTCCCACCCCGATCCTGCACTCCCCTCGCTACCTCACATCCCGATCGTAAGTTAGGACCGGGCGGGGAGCGCAGCACCAAGGAGCAGGGAGCGAAGGACCCGAGCAGGGAAGCCGGCAGTGAAAAGACTTCACCGTGGGCTTTCCCGTTCTGTGCTGCGCTCTCCCGCCGGTTATTTCAAATGAACAGCTGAGGTATCAGGTGATGCCGATCAGCTGTTCATTTGAAGTAGCCGCGGTGCCTTCAGAGGGTTCATGTGAGTTCATGCTTGACTGCATTGCATGAACTCACATGAACTTTCCCACGGCCGCACAGGTCAGCCTCACCTCCCAGACCATCAGACCCATCATGATTAGTGTGTGCGCGGTGTCTGTGCGATGTCTGCGGGTGTCTGCGTGCAGGCAGACATAGGCCGATGTGACACTACCACTCCCATTGGCCTATGTCTGTCCCCCGTCCACTCGTGCCAGCAGGATCAGCTCGATGGGAGCAGTAGTTCCCATCAGCCTGATCCTGCTATTTAAACTGCCTCATATGTTATTTTTGCCCCTATACATCTTTTATTCTTTTAGGCCCCCATATATTTTTTTTGTTTTTGGTCCCCAATAAATTTTAAATACATTTCATTGGTGGCCAGTGGTTACCTAAAATAAATTAGTTTATACATTACCTTTCCCCGCCGATCGCCACCTAAAATAAAGTAAAAAATAAAAAACTACACCTATACTCACCTAGACACCTAATTCCCCGAAGCCATCGATCTCCTGTAATAAAATTGAAAATAATAAACCACAACCTTATCCTTACCCCTCCGTAGTAGTCCACGAGTGTCCCACGATGATCTCCAGTTTAGAGCAGCCACATAGAATGTGACCGCTCTGAACCGCTGCCGCCGCCAGAATGACGGGGCCGTAAAGCAGCCCCGTCATTGCATAAGTGGGTTCGCCGGAGTTCAGGCAGCGCTGCTCCGGTTGGCTCCTTTACGGCCCTGCTGTACCGTGAGAAATTCCCACTATACAGCAGGGCCGTAAAGGAGGTCACCGGAGCAGCGCTGCCTGAATGCACTCCGGTGTGACCTCAGTCAGGGCTCACACTGCCAGGAGCGGATGTGTTCCCAGCAGTGTGAGCTTACAGCAGCCATGCACAGCTGTCACCATCTCCAGATGTGACAGCTGTGCATGGGAGATCAGCGCAGGAACGTGGACAGGTAACTATTTTTTTTAGTAAACTAAGAATTAAGTAAAATGGTGTGTTTTATTTCAAATTAATTATTTTTTTTGGGGTGTAGTGTGTTTTTTTCTTTTTAACACTTTGTAGGTTAGTAATGGGGGTGTCTTATAGACGCCCATCATTACCAACCTGGACTTCATGGCAGCTGGCGCTGACATGAACCCCACCACTATTACCCCACTGCCACCGCTACAGGGCAGTGGGAAGAGCGAGGCTAAGTGCCAGAATTGGCACCAGGGCCCTGGATGAGCTGGATACAGTGCCAGAAGATGGCGCTTCTATGAATGCGATATTTTCTGGGGTGGCTGCGGACTGCAGTTCGCAGCAGGGGGGTCCGCAAAGCTTGGGCCACCCTGCGTTGTGGATTCCAGCCCCCAGCTGCTTAGTTGTACCTGGCTGGATACAAAAATAGGGCGAAGCCCCATGTATTTTTTGCTTTATTATTTCATGAAATTCATGAAATAATAATAATAAAAAAAAGGGCTTCCCTATATTGTTGTGTCCGGCCAGGTACAAATAGGCAGCTGGGAGTTGGGGGCAGCCCATTCCTGGATGCTGTACCTGCTGGCATACAAAAATATGGCGAAGCCCACGTCAAAATTTTTGGGAAAAATTAATTAAAAAATAAATAATAATTTAGGGATGGCATCATTATTAGCCCCTCAAGTGTAACTTAGTGTTAAAATAAAGGATTTATTTAAAAAAAAATTAGCGTGGGATCCCGCATAATTTTAGTCTCTAGCGGAGGTTATGCAGACAGCTGGGGCAGATGTTTGAAGCCTGGGAAGGGGGTAATACCCACGGATCTTCCCAGGCTACTAATATCAGTCCCCAGCTGAATACCTAGCCTTTACTAGCTATTAAAATGGGGGACCCCCCCCAAAAAAATGACGTGGGGTCCCCCCTATTTAATAGCTAGCTAAGGCTAGGCAGACAGCTGGGGGCTGATATTAATAGCCCAGGAAGGGTGCCATGAATATTGGCCCCCTCCCAGGCTAGAAACACCAGCCATCAGCCACCCCAGAAATGGCGCATCCATATGATGCGCCAATTCTGGCACTTAGCCCAGCTCTTCCCACTGCCCTGGTGCGGTGGCAGGGGGTAATAGTGGTGGGGTTCATGTCAGCGCCAGCTGCCATGAAGCCCAGGTTAGTAATGATGGGCGTCTATAAGACACCCCCATTACTAACCTACAAAGTGTTAAAAAGAAAAGAACACACTACACCCAGAAAAAAATAATTTATTTGAAATAAAACACACCATTTTATTTAATTCTTAGTTTACTAAAAAAAAAATAGTTACCTGTCCACGTTCCTGTGCTGATCTCCCATGCACAGCTGCTGTAAGCTCACACTGCTTGGAACACATCCGCTCCCGGCAGCGGGAGCCCCTGACTGAGGTCACCGGAGTGCATTCAGTCTGCGCAGCTCTGAAAACCTCCTTTACGGCACTGCTGTATCGTGGGAATTTCTCATGGTACAGCAAGGCCGTAAACGAGCTAACCGGAGCAGCGCTGCCTGAACTCCGGCGAACCCACTTATGCAATGACGGGGCTGCTTTACGGCCCCGTCATTATAGCAGCGGCAGTGGTTCAGAGCGGTCACATTCTATGTGGCTGCTCTAAACTGGAGATCATCGTGGGACACTCATGGACTACTACGGAGGGGTAAGGATAAGGTTGTGGTTTATTATTTTATATTTTATTACAGGAGATCGATGGCTTCGGGGAATTAGGTGTCTAGGTGAGTATAGATGTAGTTTTTTATTTTTTACTTTATTTTAGGTGGCGATCGTTTTGGACATGTTATGTATAAACTAATTTATTTTAGGTAACCACTGGCCACCAATGACATGTATTTAAAATTTATTGGGGACCAAAAACAAAAAAAAAATATGGGGTCCTAAAATAATAAAACAAGTATAGGGGCCAAAATAACATATGGGGCAGTTTAAATAGCAGGATCAGGCTGATGGGAACTACTGCTCCCATCGAGCTGATCCTGCTGGCACGAGTGGACGGGGGACAGACAAAGGCCAATGGGAGTAGTAGTGTCACATCGGCCTATGTCTGCCTGCACGCAGACACCCGCAGACATCGCACAGACACCGCGCACACACTAATCATGACGGGTCTAATGGTCTGGGAGGTGAGGCTGACCTGTGTGGCCGTGGGAAAGTTCATGTGAGTTCATGCAATGCAGTCAAGCATAAACTCACATGAACCCTCTGAGGGCACCGTGGCTACTTTAAATGAACAGCTGATCGGCATCACCTGATACCTCAGCTGTTCATTTGAAATAACCGGCGGGAGAGCGCAGCACAGAACAGGAAAGCCCGCGGTGAAGTCTTTTCAATGCCGGCTTCCCCGCCCGGGTCCTTCGCTCCCTGCTCCTTGGTGCTGCGCTCCCCGCCCGGTCCTAACCTACGATCGGGATGTGAGGTGGCGGGGGGAGCGCAGAATTGGGGTGGGAGGCTGCAGGGAAGCAGTATGGGGCTGTGTGATTGTTTAAAAGCCGGCGGCTTTTTACCGCCCGCCGGCTTTTAAACAATCAGGAGAATTCTCTCACGCTGGGATGGCATTGTAATGACAGGCTGGATCGCAGCTGAGCGCTGCAATCCAGCTTGTCATCCTTCAGAGACACTGCAGAGCGCAGGCATTATGGGAACTTCCGATTCCGGTATCCGATATTGTAAAAGTATCGGAACTCCGATACCGCGAATATCGGCCGATACCCGATATTACAGTATCGGAATGCTCAACACTACTCATGACCCAATATCAACATGGGTTTACGAGGGACCGTTCCTTTCAAACTAATCTGATCAGCTTTTATGAAGAGGTAGGTTCCGGACTGGACCAAGGAAATGCAGTGGATGTTGTGTATATGGAGTTTTCAAAAGCTTTTGATACAGTTCCACACAAAAGGTTGATACATAAAATGAGAACAATGGGGATAGGGGAAAATATATGTATGTGGGTTAAGAACTGGCTCAGTGATATGAAACAAAGGGTGGTTATTAATGGAACACACTCAGTCTGGGTCACAGTTAACAGTGGGGTACCACAGGGGTCAGTATTTGGCCTGCTTCTTTTAACATATTTATTAATGACCTTGTAGGGGGCATACAGAGTAGTATTTCAATATTTGCAGATGACACTAAACTCTGCAGGGTAATCAATACAGAGGAGGACAATTTTATATTACTGAAGGATCTATGTAAACTAGAAGCTTGGGCTAATAAATGGCAAATGAGCTTTAATGGGGATAAATGTAAGGTAATGCACTTGGGCAGGGGAAATAAAATGTATAATTGTATGCTTAATTGTAAAATACTGGACAAAACTGTCAATGAAAAAAACCTGGGTGTATTGCTGAACGACAATATCACTTTTGGTGGCCAGTGTCAGGCAGCTGCTGCAAAAGCAAATAAAATAATGGGATGCATTAAAAGTGGCATTGATGCTCATGAGGAGAACATAATTTTACCTCTATACAAGTCACTAGTGCAACCACACTTAGAATACTGTAAACAGTTCTGGTCTCCGGTGTATATGAAAGACATAGCTGAACTAGAGCGGGTACAGAGAAGAGCGACCAAGGTTATTAGAGGACTGGGGGGTCTGCAATACCAAGACAGGTTATTACACTTGGGGTTATTTAGTTTGGAAAAATGAAGGCTTAGGGGTGATCTTATGTACAAGTATATGAGGGGACAGTACAAAGACCTTTCTACTGATCTTTTTACTCTGAAGCCTGAGACGGTGACAAGGGGGCATCTTCTACGTCTGGAGGAAAGAAAGTTTAATCATAATCACAGACGTGGATTCTTTGCTGTAAGAGCAGTGAGACTATGGAACTCTCTGCCGCATGATGTTGTAACGAGTGATTGACTACTAAAATTTAAGAAGGGCATGGATGCCTTTCTTGAAAAGTAGAATATTATAGGTTATATATACTAGAATCCTTGATAGGGAGGTGATCCAGGGAACTAATCTGATTGCCGTATGGAGTCAGGAAGGAATTTTTTTCCCCAATGTGGAGCTTAGTGTTTGCTACATGTTTTTTTTTGCCTTCCTCTGGATCAACATGTTAGGCTATGGGTTGAACTAAATGGACTTAGTCTTCCTTCAACCTTAAAACTATGTTACTATTTTAACCATTCCTTGTCTAAATCTACATGTACCAGGGTCCATTTCACCACAGACCCCTGGACAAGTAAGCATGGCCAGGGGTGTTACATCTCACTGACTGGGCACTGGGTGACTCTGGTAGCTGTGGGGGCAGGCGGGGAAGGGGCTGCTCCACAAATCTTGGAATCCTCAAGGCTTGCAGAAGAAACCTCTGTATTTCCCACTTCCTCCACTGCTTCTGCGTCCTCCACCTGCTCTAGGGCCTCCACCTGCGCACTCAACCTCTGCCTTAATGAGACATGCGTTCCAATGGTGCAGAGCGATACACACCTCCTCCGTACTGCGCAATCAGGGCTCACGGTAATTAGGCCGTCTTCAAATTAATTTGCCTTGGAGATCGCAGTCATACAGGTGAAGAGTTGTGGACAGCTCTCCAGGCTCAGTTTGAGCAATGGCTGTCTCCGCTGAATCCAGAGCCAGGGAAGGCCTTGTGCGATAACGGTGCGAACCTGTTAGCGGCCCTTGGCCGAGGCAAGCTCACACACGTGCCTTGCATGGCTCACGTCCTCCACCTGGTGGTACAGCGATTTCTTCTCTGCCACTATCCTGGCCTGGATGAGCTGCTTCATAAAGTATGAGAGCTGTGTGCTCACTTCCGCCGTTCGCACCCCTCATGTCATCGACTTGTATCGATTCAGAGGTCTTTTTCCATGGCAGTTAACAGATTGATCTGCAATGTGCCGACACGGTGGAATTCCACTCTGCACATGTTGCAGCTACTGTGCAAGCAGCAACGAGCTCTGACACGGTATGTCATGACGTATAGCTTGGGGCAACGCAGTACGGACTTGGGGCATATCACGTTTGTGGAGTGGGAACAGATTAAGGACCTCTGCGCCATTCTTCACGGTTTTGAAATGGCTACTAAACTGGTTAGCGCTGACGTTGCCATCATCAGCATCACTATTCCGATCATATACATGCTGGAGCAAACTTTGAATAACCTGCGGCAGGAGGTGGTGGCCCCAGAAGAAGAGGAGGATGGGGAAGGGATACCAATGTCTCAAATTTCCAGACTGACATCACACAGGCGGATGCCAAGTGATGGTTGATTACAGCGATCGAGGGGGTTTGGTGATGCCAGGCAAACTGTTAGTGAAGGTGCAACAGCCGAGGAACTAATGGAGGAGGAAGAGGTGATGGGTGACCTGCTGTCAGAGGATGAAGAGGATAATCATCCCCTCTCATTTGAACGTGATTGGTAGGAGGGGATGGAGGAAACAAGCATCAGTGTTACGCAGCCTACAATACAGCCTGGCTTTGGACCTCCTGGAAGAGCCAGACAAATGAGTGCCTTCTTGATGCACTCATTTGCAACATGATCCCCACATAGTTAGGATTCAAAATAATGCTGACTACTGGGTTGCCACACTGTTAGATCCACGTTATAAGAGTCAATTTTGCCAGATGCTTCCCGCCCTGGAAAGGGACCCGCTTATGTTGGAGTATCAAAACAAGCTTTTAAGCAACCTTAATAGAGGTTTTCCCCAAGATAACAGTGAGGCACACAGTGTGCATCGCTGCTGTAATCTTTCAACATCCAGCACGTCAGTTCGTCAATGAAAAATCATTAGCAGCAGCAGAGTAAGTGGCAGAAGCAATTTCTGGGAGTCCTTTCACACATTTTTTGCACCAGCTCGTGCACCAGCACAACAGAGTACAAGTCTGACACGTGGTGAACGACTGGAGAGGATAGTGCAGGAGTATTTAGAGTTCAATATGAATACCATCAGGGAGGGTTTGGACCCTTTTACAAAAGTGGATGAATGGCATGAGCTCGCCTCATACACCTTGGAGGTTTAATCATGCCCGGCAGCCAGCGCTCTCTCTGAACATGACTTCAGCGCTCCTGGTAGTGTCTTGACGGATAAGTGCACCACCTAACTTTCATCAAGATGAACAAGTCATGGATCTCCAAGGACTTTTGCACTCCAATTGCAAACTGTACAGAGTAGGCGATGTTGTCGTTTTGAGTGTGCTGCATTGATCTCTTGAAATTGCAGTCTGTGATATGGCTTCTGTGCCTGCTCTTGCTACTGCTGCAGGTTTTAAGCTCTAATTTTAGGAAATGTGGAGAATTCTGATTGTGTCTCCTACCATTGGGTTGGCTGTAGTGGGACAAGTAAAGGTCTGCGTTAAACTACTTTTAATCTCATGACATTGATGCCACTTCGGTGGTGGTAGGCCCTCATTTAGGGCAATGTGAACACTCCTGGTTAGGTCTCCATCTCCGGGGTTGGCTGTACTGGAACAGGCGTTGGTCTTATTTACACTATTTGTACAGTAGTGAAATTGATGGCACTTTGCTGGCGCCTGCCACAATTTTTTTTAAATGTGGGGAATCCTAATTGGGTCTCCATCTATTGGGTTGGCTGTAGTGGAACTGGTTTAGGCCTCCTTTGCAATACTTATACTCTAGTGAAATTGATACCACTTCTGGTTAGGTCTCCATCTCCTGGGTTGGCTGTACTGGAACAGGTGTGGGTCTTATTTAGAGATGAGCGGTGTTTGACTAGAACTGTTCGCCAATCTCAAATTCGAGCTCTTTTGGGTGGTGTTCGAGTCGTTCGACAAACGCGAACGATTTGTAAAAAATTCGGCTGTTCGAGGTTATGTTCGATAACTGTTCGTGCACCAAAAGCGTGTCCTGCATGTCTTGCGCTATTTATAGCACCAATCATGCAGGGATTGTCTGCAACTCACTGTAATGCCACAGCCATGGTGGTTGTGGCATTACAGTGGTTGCCCAAATCGATGGGAACAGTGCTCACAGTGAAACATGAAAAGCCGGCAATTCAGCAGCGGCATACACCAGTACCCGACAATTTAGAATAGAAAGAATAGAGCATCACACATAGATTAGATAGATAGAAACATGTCAGTCACATATATAAGAAGTACAGTGACAGTGTTGGTTACACTGTCACTGTACTTCTTATATATGTGACTGACATGTTTCTATCTATCTATCTAATCTATGTGTGATGCTCTATTCTTTCTGTTCTAAATTGTCGGGTACCGGTGTATGCCGCTGCTGAATTGACGGCCGGCTTTTTTTAAAGAGAGAGTCTACTGAGCAGTTTGTAAGCTTTTGGACACCTTTGAAGGTGTTTTCTATGTGTTATCTATGTGTTTCTATGTGTTTTTTTTTGCCTGCCATTGGTTTTAACAGTGTTCAACGGTGTTCTAAGGTGTTCGACGAACAGGTCCATGAACATCCCGGTGTTCGACGAACCGAACCCGAACACTACGGGGGTGGCTCAACACTAGTCTTATTTACTCTATTTCTACTGTAGTGAAATTGATTAGACATTGCTAGTGTCTGCCACTAATTTTTTGAAATGTAGGGAATTATGATTGGGTCTCGTTCTATTGGGTTGGCTGTAGAGGAACTGGTTTTGGCCTCCTTTGCAATACTTATACTCTGATGAAATTGATGCCACTTCGGTGGTGTTAGGCCCTCATTTAGGGCAATGTGAACACCACTGGTTAGGTCTCCATCTCCTGGGTTGGCTGTACTGAAACAGGTGTTGGTCTTATTTACACTATTTCTACTGTAGTGAAATTGATTACACTTTACTGGCGTCTGCCACTAAGTTTGGGAAATGTAGGGAATCCTGAATGGGTCTCCCTTAGTGATGAGCAAGCATACTCGCAAGTACTCTGTACTCGCCCAATCATTTCAGTACTCGAGATGCTCGGAGCTCGCCGAGTACTTGCAAGATACTTGGGCGGATGCCCGGGTCCCCTCTCTGCATGTTTGGCGCTCTTTACAGAACCAATGAACATGCAGGGATTGCCTGCCACTCACAGTAAGGCCGCAGCCATGTTGGTTGTGGCATTACAATGATTGGCTGGCCGCGCAGTGTCATCAGGTCTATATCAGACCTGGCGCCGCCATGCTCGTCAGTCTACTCCTCAATCAGACAGTATAGGGAGAGCTGCTGCTGAGCTAGGGAGAGATTTGCTTGTTTATTAGGTAGTGTAGGTAGAACAGAAGCATATTACACATATCCATCTCAACAAACAGTCCTTCTGAGGACTAATATATCTGCAGAGATATCAGGCAGGCAGGCAGTGTATATAGCAGACTGCAGTGCATATAGCACAAGAGGCTCCATTCCAGTTCTTTATGCTGCTGTTGTTGCTAGACATTTCTAGACATAGGCCCAGGTCTCAGGGGCCAGAAATATATATTTTTTTGGATCTTAATCCTCATTATTTGCTTAAAAAGCAATCCAGAGAACACCGTTTTTTCTGTCCCATTTGCTTGCTGGCAGTGCAGAATACAGCGAGGTCCTTTAAATATTAAACTGCTAAAAATCCAGCTATTTAAAACTGTGTTTTCTCCGTCACATGGATCACATATACATTTTCAGAAGATACTGCCATTTCTGGCCTCCATTAAAAATTTGTTTCAGTGTGTCAGCGAAGTTTTTGACACCGTTTTGCTATTCAAAATAGTTACCTACAGGCCAGGTATTTAAAACTGTGGTTTCTCCGTCACACAGATCACATATAAGTTTGCTCCAAATTCAGCCATTTATAGTGAGCATGGAAGATATTGTCCTCCATTTAAAATGGGCAAGGCGCATGGCAAGGGACGGGGAACTGGACGTGATGGTGATGGTGCATGCAGAGGCCGAGGCTGTGAGCAAGCCGAAATTGTGCCACAACAAACACCCACATCTTCTCGCCTTACCTTCCTGTCCCAATTCCTAGGGGACTGCAGCACACCACTATTGAACCCACAGCAGTGTCAAAAAGTTGTTGGTTGGATAGCAGATAATGCTTCCAGTCACTTTGTCACCACCTTACTGACCCAACCTGTCAGGAGGACATGCAGAGCAAGGGCAGCATCACACAAGTGGAGGGAGGCAGAGCACCTCAACATGCAGGAAGAAGCAATGTGGTGGCAGCAGAGAGAAAGCATGCAACCATTCCCTGTAACACCAACAAGAAGTACGTTGCCAGTATAATTGTTAGGTCTTCCCGAGTCTGGTTGTTTTTTAAAGACTCTGCCGATAACCCCAAAAAGGCCATTTGCACCACCTGCCAGGCCACCAAGAGCAGGGGTGGCAAAACTATTAGCCTAACCACCACCCACATGATCAGGCACAAGGCAGAAAAGCACCTGACTTTGTGGGCCGAACCCCAGGGTCCAGGAACACTGTCTATGGGTGGCACCACTGCTTCTTCCACTGTTGTGCATGCAAGCCAATCCTCTGTCCATGGTGTATGCGAAGATGCCTCCTGCCCTGCACCTGTCATTGCACACACTCAAGTAGCAGCATCAGGAAGCACATCCACGTCCTTGTCCCAGCGCAGCGTTCAGTTGTCCATACCCCAGTCCTTCGAACGCAAGCGCAAATACGCAGCCAACGCCCCACAGGCCACACTACTAAATTCTCACATTTCACGACTGCTTGCGCTCAAAATGTTGCCTTTTAGGCTTGTGGAGACAGAAGCATTTCGCACCCCAGCCACCACTATTTCTCCCGGTGTGCCGTCCCCGCATTACACAATCACGTGTCCCAAAATATTAGCCGTGCCCTCAACAGCGCAGTTACCGGGGAAGTCCACCTAACCACGGACATGTAGTTGTGCTGGTGGGCAGGGATGGTACATCTCGCTGACGGCACACTGGATTAACATAGTGGAAGCTGGGACCCAGTCAAATCTTGGGACGGAACACGTCCTCCCGATGCCAAGGATTGCGAGCCCTAGGTAAATCAGGGTTGCCCCCACAGTCTACAACTCCTGCAACTCATCCTTCTCAGCCTCCTCCTCTAAAAGTTCCATATCCGAAATGACCACATCAGCCGCAATCTGGAAGCACTGCAGCACTGCCTCGGCAAAGCGGCAACAGGCTGTGCTGAAGCTAATATGCTAAGGTGACAAATTGCACAATGCTGAAGAGTTGTGGACAGCTCTGAAAGAGCAGGCAGATCTGTGTCTCACACCGCTGAACCTACAGCCAGGCATGTTCATGTGTGACAATGTCCGGAACCTGGTGGCGGCTCTGAGGTGAGGCGAGCTCACACACGTACCATGCCTGTCCCATGTGCTTAACCTCGTGGTTCAGTGGTTTCTCAAATCCAACCTGGATCTGCTTGATCTGCTTGTTAAAAGTATGCTGCTTGTGTGCCCATTTTAGAAAGTCACCTATAGCTTCCGCCACCCTTGCCGTGTTTCAGCAGCATTTGCAGCTTCCGGCTCACAGACTGGTGTGTGATGTCCCCATGCACTGGAACTCTACACTGTAGATGTTGGGAAGGATTTGTGAGCAGAAGAGGGCAGTTGTTGAGTTCCAGCATCAACAAGGCCGTCGGTATTCAGTTCAGACTCCACACATAAGACCTCAGGAGTGGACATGGATGTCAGACATCTGTACCATCCTCCACCAAGGACTCCACCAAGATGGTGAGCGGCAATGACACCATGATTATCGTCAACATCTACTTCTCTGTCTTCTGAAACGCTCTCTGCTCACAATCAAAGAGGATGCATTGCAGGCAGAGTACAATGAGATGGAGCAAAGAACCATACAGGGTGATTACACACAGCCCAGCCTCATCTCATCCCAACGTGGATTGAGTGACAATGAGGAAGAGGAGGAGGAAGAACAGGAGCTAGTTTCATGCGCTATAGATGGTACTACCTGGACAACTGTCATACAGTCTTTTCAGCGTGGATGGCTTGAGGACAGAGAGGAGGAGGAGGAGGAGAGCATGGTCAGTCATCCTCTTGGTGAGGACATGGAAGTCTTGCCTGTTAGCAGTCTGGCACGCATGGCTGAGTTTTTGTTAAACTGTCTTTCCCATGATCCTCGTGTTCTCAAAATTTTGGATGACAGTCATTACTGGTTGGTGACACTTGTTGACCAATGCTACAAGGAGAACTTTATATCTCTTATTCCTGATGTGGACAGATCTACAAAAATGGACCAGTACCAGAAAGCCCTTGTTCCGGAACTATTAAAAAAATTCCCATCTGAAAACGCTGGCGGCAGAGGTCACAGTTCGTTGAACAACCAAGGACTATAGGCAATAGAGACACAACTCCAGTCCAACAGAGGCTCCCCGCAGTATACCGCTGGCCGCTGGGGAAATGGCATTGCCGGAGATCAGGAGGACACCGGGGACTGCCGGACAGGTAACTATAAGGTTTAGTTTTTTATTTTTACTTTTTTTTTTTCTTTTTATGACTGCAGGCACGTGGGCTGGGCTGAGCAGACTACTGTTCCTCTCATCCAATCTTCTCTCACTGTTATCAGCGAGAGCAGCGGTCGGATGAGAGGCGATATAGTCCTCCTCTCCTGAGCCAGGTTCCACCTGCAGGCGATTGCACAGCCATTGAATTGCAGCATATCCGCAGGTATAGATATTATACCTGTGGGTTTGCTGCGATTCAATGCAAGTCAATAGGCAACGCCCAAACAATGGTCATGCTGCGGTTTTTACCGCATTGCGAATCCGGAGTAGAAATTTCCGTATCATGTGCACAGCACATCCGGATTTGCATTGCTATACCTGGCAGACCTATTAACAAGCGTTTTTGCAGTGTTTCCACGGTGGGAAAACTGCCTCAAAAACGCATCGTGTGAACTTAGCCTAAGGAGACAAACAGAGTCCAAAGTCTGCAACTTTGGATTCCGATGGAGCGTGCTGGTGCACAGTGACTTAGGTTACTTACCAATAGTCTCTACTGTTAAAAAAACCTATTCAGTGCTATAAACTCTATGCTGGTCCTTACAGCGGTAAAGCTTTGTCAATGTATACCAGAATGCATATAGATACATAAACATATTTCACGCTTGAACTAGGAAAGTGAAGGTGAACCCAGTTTAGTTAATAATGACAGATTACTTTATTGCTTCATTCATCTGGCAACTAAAATGTCCTTTCTAAATAAGTATCTTTACACCCTAGCCACTTATTAACTTTATTATAAAATGGCCCACACTTCTCTCTATCTTACTAATCCTTAAATTTGTTTGAGAGAAGTCTCAAGCAGGACTCAGAGGAGGCTGAGGCTGCACTCACTCCCCTGCAGCATCCATTGCCCCTGCTGGAACAGGAATTTCTTACATCGCCGCCCTCCTAAGACGTCATTGATCTATGGCGAGCGATATTGCCGGATATTCTAACTGTGATACAAGATGGACTTAAAAGCAATGAGTTACACGTATCTCCAAATGAATCATCACTGCAATTGGGTTTCAATCAAATTAGTACATAATTTGCCTTTCATACCCTCTGTGTTGTATGTACTGTCTATTTAGCTTGCTTCTTAATATGTTAACTGAGAATCCATCAGTTAGCTCGTTCTGATGATCTGATGAGAGTTTTTAACCCTTTTTTCTGAATTTTTGTGAGCACTTCTCGGCTGATTTATGACTGTAAACCACGTAATATATGAATGTACAGGGAAAAAAAGCATGTAAAAGTCAAATGGTGCAATTTTTTTTAATGAAATCCAATAGCATAGCAAAAAAAAGTCCTCAAAGGTGGACATCACCTTTAATTATACATAAATATTTTTTGATTGCCATACCTCAGTGCTGTGACAATGAGTTAAGGATATGCAAGAAGGACAAAAGAAACCTGCAGACTTGTGAATCTGAAAAAGACATAAATTACAGTGATACTGTGATTCTTACATGGAAAACATTCATTGAGTACTTGAAACTAAACAATGTCACAGAATAGGACCAAAAGTCCCTGAAATCTCAGCTCAGGAACTGGATATTCACAGTGTGAAAACTAAAAAGTTACAGCTTTTACTGCTGGGGTAATTACAGGTAATATAAAAAGTCAGGAAGACCCCGTTTAAGAAAGAAGAGTAGTCACATGCCCTACAGTATGGCTTAGCAATATAAATTAGAAAGACCTTATAATAATTATGTGTCAGTGCTTGGGAGAATGCTTATTGTCAGGTTTTTCAATACCATGACTTGAAGTTCTTTTTATTCCACTGGACAAACAAAGAGTATAATGTGGATCAGGAGGGAGAATATGTAGGTTTAACATAACAATAGTTTTTGTCAAGGGTTTGAGCTTTTCAGGCAACTCAATGATAGCTTATTATTAGTACAAATTGCCTCAGTCATTATGTATTATTATTATTTATTACCTACAAATTATGCACAAAGACAATTCATTCAACAACAGCAATTGCTTTTATATATAATTTTATGATGTCGCTCTCTTGTAGGTTTTTCTATAAAAAGTATTGTTATGTATCCTGTTGTTTGACTATGATGTTTGTTCTGATTGTAAAGCATTTACTATCAAGAATTCAACAATTCTGCCCACTGCCTGGAATACAAGAATTCTCCACACAATTTTGTCACTGCAATTGCTATCTACAAATATAAAACAGTCAAGTTACAATTTTGATTGATGCACCTTCTTAGGATTGCATTGAAAAACAGTATGTCTTTATTAATGTACTTTTCTTTGAGAATTGTATTACATAGCAAAGTTTTGATTTGTTTTGATCCTTTCAATGGATCATTTTGGTACCCATGTAATGGACAAACATATATATATATATATATATATATATATATATATATATATATATACAGTACAGACCAGACCAAAAGTTTGGACACACCTTCTCATTTAAAGATTTTTCTGTATTTTCATGACTTTTATAAAAACCTGCTTCATGCAGTCTACTTTGAACCATTGATGTTGCGATGTGTCACTTGACGACGGTATCATTTACAGTTCTTGATATCTGTATCATGTGCATCATTTATTTGGGCTGTTATTTGAGATGCTGTCAAATATCAGTTTCTGAGGCTTTAATCTGTAAAGCAGAGGAATTTCATGTTCTACCTTTCCTACGGTGATCCTCATGAAAACTAGTTTCATCATACAAATTGAAGGTTTTCCTGACTTCACTTGAGGTTCTAGCAGCTTTCTGGATTGATTGACCATCTTGTATTGAAGTAATGATGGCCTGTCATTTCTATTTACTAAGTTGAGTGGTTCTTGCTATATTATAGTTTAAGAAAGTTGAGGAATAGTGCTCAGGATTGTATGGCTTTGTTCCAAACATCTTGAAGAACTAAGCACAAATCTTCTGTTTATATAGGCTATCTTCTCATGAAATCCCACACAGACTCAATGAAGTTGAGACCAGACCTCATTACCCAGGATTCCTTATTTTTCTTAATGTTTAAGATTAAAGGTGAGCAGATCTGGAGAAATTAAAATTCGCCAAATACCGCCAATTTTACACAGAATTCAATTCACAACAAACTTATTTTCTGCAAATTGAATGTTCCCTATCAGTATTTGGGATTTCTCCATACATACCCCAGAGCATAATAAACGTACTGTGTAAAAAATAATAAAAAAAAATAATATTCACCTTATGACTCATCTGTCCCGGCAACCCTGCTGCCTGCCAGTCCGGTTCTCCGGGCATCTTCTTTCCACACACCAGTGTCTTCACTCTAAAACAGGAATTCCAGCCACATCCAGGACTCAAATTAGCCAACTAATATGGATTTTAGAATGAAATTTAATTCACAACGAAGATATTCAATGCGAATTGCATCTTCGTTATTACAATTCCACTCCAATTAATGTGCTGATCTCTAACATATATGTATACATTTTATTTATATTTAGATATATTTTATAAATACATATATATGTGTATATACAGTACAGACCAAAAGTTTGGACACACCTTCTCATTTAAAGATTTTTCTGTATTCATGACTATGAAAATTGTACATTCACACTGAAGGCATCAAAACTATGAATTAACACATGTGGAATTATATACTTAACAAAAAAGTGTGAAACAACTGAAAATGTGTCTTATATTCAAGGTTCTTCAAAGTAGCCACCTTTTGCTTTGATGACTGCTTTGCACACTCTTGGCATTCTCTTGATGAGCTTCAAGACGTAGTCACCGGAAATGGTTTTAATTTCACAGGTGTGCCCTGTCATGTTTAATAAGTGGGATTTCTTGCCTTATAAATGGGGTGGGGACCATCAGTTGTGTTGTGCAGAAGTCAGGTGGATACACAGCTGATAGTCCTACTGAATAGACTGTTAGAATTTGTATTATGGCAAGAAAAAAGCAGCTAAGTAAAGAAAAACGAGTGGCCATCATTACTTTAAGAAATGAAGATCAGTCAGTCCGAAAAATTGAGCAAAGTTTGAAAGTGTCCCCAAGTGCAGTTGCAAAAACCATCAAGCGCTACAAAGAAACTGGCTCACATGAGGACTACCCCAGGAAAGGAAGACCAAGAGTCACCTCTGCTTCTGAGGATAAGTTTATCCGAGCCACCAGCCTCAGAAATTGCAGGTTAACAGCTCAGATTAGAGACCAGGTCAATGCCACACAGAGTTCTAGCAGCAGACACATCTCTTCAACAACTGTTAAGAGGAGACTTTGTGCAGCAGGCCTTCATGGTAAAATAGCTGCTAGGAAACCACTGCTAGGACAGGCAACCAGCAGAAGAGACTTGTTTGGGCTAAAGAACCCAAGGAATGGACATTAGACCAGTGGAAATCTGATTCAAAGTAGACGGCATGAAGTAGGTTTTTATGGTAAAATTGCTGCAATAAATCCACTACTGAGGATGGTAAACAAAAAGAAGATATCTCTTTGGAACAAGCAACACAAGGCCTGCTCAAGATCAGAGTGAATCTGTACTGTAGTCTAATTTGAGATTTTTGGTTACATCTGCCATGTCTTTGTGCAGAAAGGGTGAACAGATGGTTTCTACATGTGTGATACCCACCATGAAAAATGGAGAATGCGGTATGATGGTGTGGGGATGTTTTGCTGGTGACACTGTTGGTAACTTTTTCCAAAGTCAAGGTGCACTTACCAAACATGGCTAATACATCATTCTGCAAAAAATGCAATCCCATTTGGTTTGTACCATGTGGAACCATCATTTGCATTGCAACAGGACAGTGACCGAAAACAAATCCCCAGATTTTGTAAGGGGTATGTGACCAAGAAGGATGGGGTGCTGCATCAGATGTCATGCCAATTTGACATGGCAATCAGCTTATCTCAACTCAAATGAAATAATTTTGGACTGCAAAGTGAAAGCAAAGCAGCCAACAATTGTTCAACACCTCTGGGAACTCTTTCAATACTTTTGGAAAACTATTTAAGGTGATCAGCTGATAAAGCTGCTTGAAAAAAATAACAAGGGGGTGTAAGGCTCTCATCACTCTCATCAGCGTAAAAGGGGAGTTTTTTGAGAAATCTAAAGTTTAAAACATATTCTGGTTTCTTTCACATGTGTTTCTTTAGCCCGGGTTTCCATGTTTTATTTCATATTTTTGTTGTTTTCAGTGTAAATCTACAATTTTCACATACCAATAAGAACAAGGAAAGCAACTGAATAAATTAGAGCAGTCTAGCTACTGTACATTTTGCCACCCCACACCATGATCCCAGGATTAGGACCAGTGTGGTGTTCTCTCATGAAGTTCTCTCCATGCCATTGCCCAAGTTGTCACTTTAGAGTAGAAGAATGGTGCATAGTGATCCATTTTGTACTGCAAGTAAAATTAGACATTAACATCAAACAGTGTCTACATAATCTATCGGAAGATATTTGCATTACAAAGGGCTACAAGCCAGACATCCAACTAGAGGCATTCCAGTGACGTCATACCACCGATTTAAAAAAAATATGATAGTGCACAGAAAATAATGAAGAGGGAAAAAGAGGTGTATATCTTCAGCGATAAATCCCGATTTTGTTTTTTTGCTTGTTATTTCCCACTGGTTGCTGACAGCTCTGAACTGATGGCACTGCTGAACATTTTATGAAGAGAAGAAAGTATGTGTCTTTCATCTGCTGCACTAAGTTTTCTTACTGAGAAATACAGGCAAATACTTAAACATCATATGTCAAAATTAAAATCCATAATACATCTCTAGTAGTAAAGTAGAGTATTGAAGTAGAATTACACACGGAACATCTGGGATTAAGTAGGCCTAAGGGGAAGATAAAGTAATTAATGTAACGGGTCTGGGAGGTGGAACCTCTGTGCAACTATACTAGGGGGCAGTCCATGTAAGGAAGCGGGTGGCTCCCAGGGAAGACGGGCAGGTAGTCACGGCAAGTGACAGGGACAGTCTCTGGGTAGAGGGGCAGGTAGTCATGGCAAGTGACAGGGACAGTCTCTGGGTAAAAGGACGGGTACTCACGGCAAGTGACAGGGACAGTCTCTGGGTAGAAGGACAGCAGGCAGGTGGCTGGTGAGCGCTCCCAGGTGAGCGGGCGAGAGTCTCTGGATGGGCAGGTGGTCATGGCAAGTGACGGCAGAGCCTCCAGGTAGGCTAGCAAACAGGTAGCAGGTGAGCGCTCCCAGGTGAGCAGGCAAGAGTCTCTGGACAGGCAGGTGGTCACGGCAAGTGACGGCAGAGCCTCCAGGTAGGCTAGCAGACAGGTAGCAGATGAGCGCTCCCAGGTGAGCAGGCGAGAGTCTCTGGACAGGCAGGTGGTCACGACAAGTGACGGCAGAGCCTCCAGGTAGGCTAGCAGACAGGTAGCAGATAAGCTCTCCCAGGTGAGCAGGCGAGAGTCTCTGGACAGGCAGGTGGTCACGGCAAGTGACGGCGGAGCCTCCAGGTAGGCTAGCAGGCAGGTAGCAGATGAGCGCTCCCAGGTGAGCGAGCAGGCTGGTCCATAGACAGACTGACAGGTGTAGGAAAGCAGACCGTCGGACCGCAGGCTTGCAAGCAGGTAAACGGATATCAGGCAGGTATCAAGCAGGAATCAGGCAGGTGACTGGCAGGTAACAGGCAGGAATCCGGCAGGTGACTGGCAGGTAACAAGCAGGAATCTGGCAGGTGACTGGCTGGTAACTGGTAACGGGACCTGAGGGCTGAAGCAGAGTGAAGGCTTTGCAACAACATTGCTCGGGCACCTCCATTTTGGAGGAGGTGCCTTAAATATGGGAGGTCCTCCGGCAATTGGCCGGGGATTCCTTAGGACGGCGCGCGCGGTCCCTTTAAGAGAGGGGGAGCGCGCGCGCGCGCGCCCTAAGCACACTGCCGGGGAAGGAGCGCGTGCCGGAAGCAGCGGGGAGAGAAGCGCTGGAGGACGCCGCGCCAGGAGCGGGGAGGTGAGAGGGACGGCGTCTCTGCCTAGTACGGGGCAGAGACGCCGATGCTACAGTACCCCCCCCTTTAGGCCCCCTCTTTTTTTGGTCAGAAAGAAATTTTTCAAGGAGAAGCGGGGCGTTGATGTTCTCCCTGGGTTCCCAAGTTCTCTCCTCAGGACCAAACCCCTTCCAATCTACCAGAAAAAAGGTCTTTCCTCTTACCCTCTTGGAGGCCAGAATACTCTCTACCTCAAAGACGTCATCAGCGGAAACCGGAGCAGGAGGGGTACCTGGATTATTGGAAAAAGAGTTAAAGACAACGGGTTTGAGGAGAGATACGTGGAAGGAGTTGGGAATCCGTAGGGTGGCCGGGAGTTTTAATTTGTAGGCCACAGGGTTAATTTGCCTGAGGACTTCGAAGGGACCGATGAATCGAGGGCCCAACTTGAAGGAGGGTACTTTGAGCCGCACATGTTTGGACGAGAGCCAAACCTTGTCTCCCGGACGGAATTGAGGCGGATCCAGACGTCTCTTATCAGCATATCTCTTCATCCGCTCAGAGGACAGAAGAAGAGCGGACCTGGTACTCTCCCAAATAGTAGAAAATTCGCTGACAAGAGACTCCGCAGCAGGGTTGTCCACAGAAACGGAGACAGGGAGCGGAATCCGGAGGTGCTGGCCATAGACAATAAAGAACGGGGACTTGGAAGAGGATTCGCTCTCGTGGTTATTATAAGGGAACTCGGCCCAAGGAAGGAGGTCCACCCAATCAGAATGGTGGGCATTAACAAAGTGCCGGAGATAGCTGGTAAGGATCTGATTGATCCGCTCCACTTGACCATTGGACTGAGGGTGGTAAGCGGAGGAGAAGTCCAGGGTGACGTCCAGCAGTTTACATGTGGCTCTCCAGAAGCGTGAGGTAAACTGAACCCCTCGATCCGACACGATGTGGAGGGGTAGGCCATGGAGACGGAAGATATGGCGAATAAAGTCCTAAGCCAGCTCAGGTGCAGACGGAAGACCAGGCAGGGGAATGAAGTGGGCCATTTTAGAGAAGCGGTCCGCGACCACCCAAATGACAGTACACCCGGCAGAGACAGGAAGATCGGTAATGAAGTCCATAGCGATGTGTTGCCACGGGGCAACAGGTATGGGAAGCGGCAGGAGATGACCAGCTGGTAAGTGTCTGGGAATTTTGTTGCGGCCACAAGATGAACAGGCAGAGACGAAGTCTACCACATCCTTACTCAGGGTAGACCACCAGTAATGCCGGGAAATGAGTAGGAAGGTCTTCTTTTGGCCGGCATGGCTAGCTAGTTTAGAAGAATGACCCCAGCGAAGAACCCGCTCACGGTCTGGAGGCGCCACGAACGTCTTGCCGGGTGGAAGACAAGTCAAATCCAAGGGGGCCACATTCATCACCTTGGAGGGGTCGATAATGTGCATAGGCTCCTCCTCTTGGTCGGAGGACAGGAAGGATCGGGACAAGGCATCAGCTTTGACATTTTTGTCCGCCGGGCGGAAATGAAGGATGAAATCGAAGCAGGCAAAGAACAAAGACCACCGGGCTTGACGTGGATTAAGTCTCTGGGCATTTTGGAGATATGCCAGGTTCTTGTGATCCGTATAGATGATCACTGGGTATAGAGCCCCTTCAAGCAGGTAACGCCACTCCTCCAGCGCCAATTTAATCTCAAGCAGTTCTCGGTCTCCTATGGAGTAATTGCGCTCAGAGAAGGAGAAGATTTTAGAGAAAAAGCCGCAGGTTACCATTCTCCCGGAGGAAGACTTCTGGGTGAGCACCGCTCCGGCTCCAGAGGAGGAGGCATCAACCTCCAGGTTGAACTGTTTGTTGCAGTCCGGACGGTGCAGCACAGGGGCAGAGGAGAAGGCTTGTTTCAGGGAAAGGAAGGCCTCCTCAGCTTCGGATGACCATACCTTGGGATTTGCTCCCTTACGGGTGAGCGCAGATATGGGCGCAGTCCGTGACGAGAAGTGAGAAATGAAGAGATGATAGTAATTAGCGAAGCCCAGGAACCGCTGTATCGCCTTCAAGCCCTCCGGACGGGGCCACTTTAGGACATCAGAGAGCTTCTCGGGATCCATTCGCAAGCCTGTCTGGGAGATAACATAGCCCAAAAAAGGAAGAGAGGTCTGCTCAAAAAGGCACTTCTCATATTTAGCATAGAGGTGGTTCTGCCTGAGCCTAAGCAGGACCTGACGAACATCCCTCCGGTGTGTGGGAAGATCCGGAGAGAAGACCAAGATGTCGTCCAGGTATACCACCATGCAGGAGTAAAGAAGGTCACGGAAGATGTCGTTGACCAGTTCTTGGAAGACGGCGGGAGCATTGCAGAGACCGAAGGGCATCACACGGTACTCATAGTGTCCGTCCCGGGTATTAAATGCTGTTTTCCACTCGTCTCCCTGACGGATACGGACCAGGTTATAAGCTCCACATAGATCCAGCTTGGAGAAGATCCTGGCGCCTTTAAGACGATCAAATAACTCAGAGATGAGCGGAAGGGGGTATTTATTTTTAACCGTGATCTGATTGAGTCCTCTATAGTCAATACAGGGGTGTAGCGAGCCGTCTTTCTTTTTGACAAAGAAGAATGCGGCTCCAGCCGGGGAGGTAGATTTCCGGATAAATCCCCTAGCCAGATTCTCTTCAATGTACTCAGACATGGCCCGGGTTTCGGCTGCAGACAACGGGTAGATACTCCCACGGGGAGGAGTGGTGCCAGGTACCAGGTCGATCGGGCAGTCATATGGCCTATGGGGTGGCAACGTCTCTGCTTCCTTCTTACCGAAGACGTCCGCATAGGGCCAGTAAGGAGCCGGGAGACCTGGTAAATTAGCTGGAGTAGGCGGATTGCGAACTGGGCGGACCGGAACCAGGCAGATCCTATGGCAGTCTGGACCCCATCGGAGTACTTCACCGGATCGCCAGTTCAATACGGGTTCGTGTGTCTGGAGCCAAGGTAGACCTAGCAACAGGGAGTGAGAAAGTCCGGACAACACATGGAATGAGATTTCCTCAGAGTGCAGCATTCCCACCTGCAGGGTTATGGGTTCAGTGACGAGCAGGATGGTCTCCGAGAGAAGTCTTCCATCCACGGAGGCGACTGATAATGGTTCAGCCAGGGACTTGGTGGGAATACGGTATCTCTCTACCAGAGACTGGGAGATGAGGTTTCCAGCAGCTCCAGAATCCAGGTGGGCAAGTTCAAAGTGACGGTTTTCTCCCCAAGCAATAGAGACCGGTAAAGTCAGAGACGGAGAGGGCTTACTTTTGTCTAGGACAACCTCTCCGAGCGGTCCTAGACACTGGCGTTTCCCGGCTTCTCCGGGCAGGAACGGATGAAGTGCTCCATACTGCCACAATAAAAACAGCTTCCCTCGGCTCGGCGAGATTCTTGGCGAGATTTGACCATCTTGGTCTGGTCGATCTGCATAGGTTCAGGCGAGGGCGCCCACGGAGTGACTGATTGAGAGGCAGATCTCAGGGAAGTAGGAGCAGAGCAAGAAAAGTCTTTCTCCCAGGTAGTCTCTTTGGCACGTTCTTGGAACCGGATGCCAATCCGGGTGGCTAGTGACACCAGGTCATCCAGAGTGGTAGGAATGTCCCGACCAGCTAACTCGTCCTTAATCCGACCGGAAAGACCCTCCCAGAAGACGGACACCAGAGCCTCATTTTCCCAGGCAAGCTCAGAAGCGAGGGTGCGGAACCGTATGGCATATTGGCCCACGGTGAGACTCCCTTGGTGGAGACGTAGCAGTGAGGAGACAGAAGAGGTTTTCCGTCCAGGTTCATCGAAGACTTTCCGGAAAGCAGCGAGGAAAGACGGCAGGTCGGACACCAGGGGATCCCCTCTCTCCCACAGGGGATTTAGCCATGCCAGTGCCTCCCCAGTAAGATGGGACATGATGAAGGCCACCTTGGCTCGGTCGGAGATGAACTGGTATGCCAATAGCTCAAAGTGCAGGGTGCACTGGTTTATGAAAGCCCGAGCTAAAGTAGGTTCGCCGGCAAAGCGTGGAGGTGCCAGAAGCCGAGGTCCATAGTCGGGTACCATGAAGGGACTGGATTGCGGTACCGCAGGAATGGGCACGGCTGGACCAGAGGTAGACATAGACAAGTCACACAATGCGCCTAGACGAGAGTTAACGGACCGTAGATAGGACAGTACCACCTCCTGCTGAGTTTTCTGACGTAAGACTTCCTGGTGCAGATCGGAGATCTGGGGGCCACCGGGTTCCATGGCCCGAGCAAACTGTAACGGGTCTGGGAGGTGGAACCTCTGTGCAACTATACAAGGGGGCAGTCCATGTAAGGAAGCGGGTGGCTCCCAGGGAAGACGGGCAGGTAGTCACGGCAAGTGACAGGGACAGTCTCTGGGTAGAGGGGCAGGTAGTCACGGCAAGTGACAGGGACAGTCTCTGGGTAAAAGGACGGGTACTCACGGCAAGTGACAGGGACAGTCTCTGGATAGAAGGACAGCAGGCAGGTGGCTGGTGAGCGCTCCCAGGTGAGCGGGCGAGAGTCTCTGGACGGGCAGGTGGTCACGGCAAGTGATGGCAGAGCCTCCAGGTAGGCTAGCAGACAGGTAGCAGGAGAGCGCTCCCAGGTGAGCAGGCAAGAGTCTCTGGACAGGCAGGTGGTCACGGCAAGTGACGGCAGAGCCTCCAGGTAGGCTAGCAGACAGGTAGCAGATGAGCGCTCCCAGGTGAGCAGGCGAGAGTCTCTGGACAGGCAGGTGGTCACGGCAAGTGACGGCGGAGCCTCCAGGTAGGCTAGCAGGCAGGTAGCAGATGAGCGCTCCCAGGTGAGCGAGCAGGCTGGTCCATAGACAGACTGACAGGTGTAGGAAAGCAGACCGTCCGACCGCAGGCTTGCAAGCAGGTAAACGGATATCAGGCAGGTATCAAGCAGGAATCAGGCAGTTGACTGGCAGGTAACAGGCAGGAATCTGGCAGGTGACTGGCAGGTAACAAGCAGGAATCTGGCAGGTGACTGGCTGGTAACTGGTAACGGGACCTGAGGGCTGAAGCAGAGTGAAGGCTTTGCAACAACATTGCTCTGGCACCTCCATTTTGGAGGAGGTGCCTTAAATATGGGAGGTCCTCCGGCAATTGGCCGGGGACTCCTTAGGACGGCGCGCGCGGTCCCTTTAAGAGAGGGGGAGCGCGCGCGCGCCCTAAGCACACTGCCGGGGAAGGAGCGCGTGCCGGAAGCAGCGGGGAGAGAAGTGCTGGAGGACGCCGCGCCAGGAGCGGGGAGGTGAGAGGGACGGCGTCTCTGCCTAGTACGGGGCAGAGACGCAGATGCTACAATTAAACAAGGGAACTAGCAAAAGAGATAAAGCTTTAACCTCTTTGAAGCCGGGACTGCCTGTATTGTACAAGTAATTAAACGTGAAAGGTTTTCTATGGCACAGAGCTTCCATTCACACAGCACAGATTGTAGCCAGCCCAGCTCCAGGGTCCAGATAACAATATTGGGGTTTGTATTGAATGCAATATTTATGGGATATAGATTTCCAGAATCGTAGCAAAGGGACGAATGGGACGCATTCACTCACATCACTGTGGGGCCACTAGAATCCCTCCAATTGAATAACGGTCTTATAGATTTTGCGAACCAGGTCATATTCGGTCTCTATGTACAGATAAAATCATGATAGAAAATACTATGTCAATATCTAATGCCTGCAAACTTGAGGAGTAAGGATATCGTGAATGTTAGGTATCTCAGAATTTTTTAAGACTTAGGCTCATTTTATAATTCCCTGAAATACTGCCCTGTTATGAGTCACCAGAGTGGAGGTGTGTGTTGCAACTTGTGCTAATAAAAAAACAATGACAATTATGATTTTTGTTCAATGCCAGGAAGATACATTGCTTTCGCCGGAATGATTCCCTCCATAAATCTGAATAGACTTCAGATTTAGTGCCTTCTTTTCATTTTCCTTTTTATTTTATGTAATTGTATATGTCTTATTGGTTTGTCTAACCCCTTTGTAAGATGTTTTGTATATTTTTTTATGAATACTGCCTTTCTTTCTGGATTAAATATAAAATTCAATAGGTCTGTTCTGTTTCTCTTGCTCTGTAATCCCCCCCCCACCCAGAAGCCATACGCTACCTCTAATGGGTGACCATTCAGTCTGTATAAACGATTGGCGCTGGCAGTGAGTAGTTACTTTTCTTAATGTGGAGCTGGCAGTGACCGCATGGGGAATATATACATATATTCCATGAGTTGGAATCAAAGGTGTATATACTATACCCTCACTGTGATTTCCCTATTAACTGACTTTGTAGTGGAAACAGCCGTGGTCTCATTCATCACTCCTTAAACAATTATACAATTGTCCTTGCGATTGGAGGCATGTGTACCCTTCATGAAAAGATAACAGCTGGTGGAAAAGATAACAGCTGGTGGATCTGCACAACCTTCCGGCTGTGTATCCTTGACATCATGCATTACCATCAGGGAGGCATCTGGTTTGCTCCGAATTTATTCTGTAGTAGGACAACTACCCCAATCAAACTATCTTCAAAAGAAAAGTAAAGAAGAACAAGTAATGGAAATTATAATATGGCTCCCAAAGCGCACTGATCTGAACAAAAACTGTCTAGGTGTAATGCACACGCCCGGGCTGAGCGGCGTGTGCGTGTGATTCCACTGGACCGTGCCGGAGAGTAAATGCCCGGAGGGGCGCAACCAGGTATTCACCCGATCCGACCAGGGTCGCACGACGGCATACGACGCCAGTGCACCAAGGAGGAACCGAGCAGAGGGACCAGGTGCTACTCCAGGACAGACCCCGGACACGGCTGTTGACCCACACAGGGGAATACAGGAACAGACTGGTTAGGCTGGCACACAGACTGGTGGGAATAGGCAGGCACGACTGGTATGCAGGCAGGCGGGTATGCAGGCAAGGGGGTACAGGCAAGTACGGCTAGAGTGCAGACAGGGAGGCACTAGCAGGTTGGAACACAGGCGGGATAGGACCCAGTACACACTGGGACTCAGGAACAGAACCACAGATGTGGCGGACAAACACAGCAGAGTGAGGCCGCCCAGAGAGGTGAGCGAGAGCAGGGTAGGACGAGACCGCCTGGAGCGGTGAGCAAGAGTAGAGCAGGACGAGGCCGCCTGGAGCGGTGAGCAAGAGTAGAGCAGGACGAGGCCGCCTGGAGCGGTGAGCAAGAGTAGAGCAGGACGAGGCCGCCTGGAGCGGTGAGCAAAGGGTCAGAGCAGAGCGAGACTGCCGGGGCAGCAAGCAAAGGAATCAGAGCAGAGCGAGACTGCCGGAGCAGCCAGCAAAGGAGTCAGAGCAGGCTAGAACCGCCGGAGCGGTGAGCAAAGGCAGAGCAGGCTAGAACCGTCGGAGCGGTGAGCAAAGGCAGAGCAGGCTAGAACCGCCGGAGCGGTGAGCAAAGGCAGAGGAGGCTAGAACCGCCGGAGCGGTGAGCAAAGGCAGAGCAGGCTAGAACCGCCGGAGCGGTGAGCAAAGGCAGAGCAGGCTAGAACCGCCGGAGCGGTGAACAAAGGCAGAGCAGGCTAGAACCGCCGGAGCGGTGAGCAAAGGCAGAGCAGGCTAGAACCGCCGGAGCGGTGAGCAAAGGCAGAGCAGGGGGGACAGGGCTCTGTTCACACGGAACAGACAGGAAGGGAATGGCAGAACCAGATACCCTCAGGGTACTTGCAGTGAAGTAGCGAGTGGACCACAAACTCACAAACGGGAGTACAGAGACAACGAGCAGGAGTTAGGTACGAGTTCAGACTCTGCAGAAAAAGGAAAGGTACGGACATAAAGAAACACGGGAAACAGGCTAGAAGAGTGTACAGACAAGAACAGACACAGTAGCAAGATACAGGAGCGGGTCTAGGTAGCAGCTCCTAGAAGGCGGGAGGAACAGGCTAGGAGCGTGTTCAGACAGGACAGACAACATACAGGAGCGAGTCTAGGTAATCGGCCCCTAGAAGGCGGGAGGAACAGGCTAGGAGCGTGTTCAGACAGGACAGACAAGATACAGGAGCGGGTCTAGAAATGCAGCCCCTAGGGGGCGGGAGGAACAGGCTAGAAGCGTGTTCAGACAGGCCTGGAAATACAGCCTCCAGGATAGGCAGACAAGAGAACACAGAAGGGACCTGGCACATTCAGAGTGCAAGAGCACACTAAATGAAACACAATGCTCAGGCATGGGTTAATTGGAGCAGCTGGTTTAAATACCAGGTGACAGACAGCAATAGGCTGAGGACGCACAAGGGGCATGCCTGCAGCAGGTACAAAAAGCAGGAAGTGATCGGGCGCCGCCCCTAAGCAGCAGCACACAGAAGCAAACAGACAGCATGGAGGGAAGCCAGAGAGACATTCTGGACTGGAGATCAAGTGCGTGCTCTTGCACAGTGGGAGATGGACCACTATGCAAGGACGGCAACCAGGTACGTTACAGTACCCCCCCCCTTACGCCCCCTCTTCTTCAGGCCTGCCAGAATGTTCCGCAGGGAATTCGAGGGCCAATCCTTCACTTCAAGGAGATCACTTCCACTGTCCACCGGAAAAACTGGTCTCCTCTGGGTAGCTAGGATGCTACCTCCCATCCAGCCACCCTTAGCAACAGACGAAATGGGTGGAGTACCAGGAACAGCACACAAGGAAATCTCTCTCCATATATTTTCAGGTGGCACCCCAGAGGGTACAGGAGACAACTGGAAGTCCTCCAACGGGTTGGAGGGGAGCAGAGACTTGGGGGTAATCTCTGCTTCGAGGTACATCTTGTCAAACTCACAGGAAGAAATAGACGGGTTATCAGGTACAGAGTGAGGAAAAGTCACTGTCTCTTTGTAATCTGGTGGTACCCCGGAGGATTCAGGAAACAACTGGAGGTCCTCCGCCGGGTCAGAAGAGTGCAGAGGCTCAGGGAAAACATCTGCTTCAGAGTACACTAGGTCGGACTCACTGGACGAAGCAGGCGAGGTATCGGGTGCCGAGTATAGGAAAGTCTCTGTCCATTCACCACCAGGTGGCACCCCGAAGGGTTCTGGAGACAACTGGAGGTCCTCCGCCTGGTCGGAGGGGTGTAGAGACTCGGGAGTAACCTCTGCTTCGGAGTACACTAGGTTGGACTCACTGGACGAAGCGAGCAAGGTATCAGGTACAGAGTATAGGAGAGTCTCTGTCCATTCGCTACCAGGTAGCACCCCGAAGGGTTCAGGAGACAACTGGAGATCCTCCGCCTGATCGGAGGGGTGTAGAGACTCGGGGGTAACTTCTGCTTCGGAGAACACTAGGTCGGACTCACTGGACGAAGCTGGCGAGGTATCAGGTGCAGAGTATAGGGAAGTCTCTCTCCAATTGTCATCAAGTGGTATCCCGGGGGATTCAGGAGGCAACAGGGGGTCCTCCGGTGTGGATTCTGGGTGGGCAGCAGTCTCTTCGGGCAGGAGAACTGGTGCGCTACCCACGCACATTACCCGTTGGGGCTTCTCCGGGATACAGGGAGATGAAGCTTCAGTAGGGACTTCAAGGTTGGGGTCAGGAGGTCTCAGGGAGGACAGACCCTGGCGTGACGGCTTGCCTCTACGTCTAGCACGTCTGGACTGCCTCTTGAGGTTGGGAGAAGTATTCCGGAGAGTGTAGTCACCCTGTGAGGATTCTGGGTGGGCAGTAGTCTCATTGGGCTTGAGGACTATTGCGCTACCCACACACATTACCCATCGGGGCTGCTCCGGGATATTGGGAAGTGAAGCTTCAGCAGGAGCCTCCGGGTTAGGATCATCGAAGACCATTAGAAAGGCCACCAGGAAGGCCATTATGTCCAGGACAATAGGATCCTGTGCGTCCCATAGTGGGGTGATCCAATTCAAGGCATCACCCGCTAGGTAAGACATCATGAATCCCACCTTAGCCCGATTTGTGGGAAAACATAGAGGGTAGAACTTGAAGTGTAGCATGCATTGCTCCACAAATGCACGACTCTGTCTTAGATTCCCATAGTAACGTGGCGGATCCGCAGGAACGAGTGCAGAAAGATCCATCTGGACGGGTGCGTAATTTGCCTGGAACTCAGCTAAGGAAAATTTTTTTTAATTTATTTATTTATTTTTAATGCACGTATTCGCTGGAAAACGTCTCAGAGAGCGAAGGCCGTGGGGCTCAACGGGAACCATGGCCTGAGCATGCTGTAATGCACACGCCCGGGCTGAGCGGCGTGTGCGTGTGATTCCACTGGACCGTGCCGGAGAGTGAATGCCCGTGGGGGCGCAACCAGGTATTCACCCGATCCGACCAGGGTCGCACGACGGCATACGACGCCAGTGCACCAAGGAGGAACCGAGCAGAGGGACCAGGTGCTACTCCAGGACAGACCCCGGACACGGCTGTTGACCCACACAGGGGAATACAGGAACAGACTGGTTAGGCTGGCACACAGACTGGTGGGAATAGGCAGGCACGACTGGTATGCAGGCAGGCGGTTATGCAGGCAGGGGGGTACAGGCAAGTACGGCTAGAGTGCAGACAGGGAGGCACTAGCAGGTTGGAACACAGGCGGGATAGGACCCAGTACACACTGGGACACAGGAACAGAACCACAGATGTGGCGGACAAACACAGCAGAGTGAGGCCGCCCAGAGAGGTGAGCGAGAGCAGGACAGGACGAGACCGCCTGGAGCGGTGAGCAAGAGTAGAGCAGGACGAGGCCGCCTGGAGTGGTGAGCAAGAGTAGAGCAGGACAAGGCCGCCTGGAGCAGTGAGCAAGAGTAGAGCAGGACGAGGCCACCTGGAGCGGTGAGCAAAGGGTCAGAGCAGAGCGAGACTGCCGGGGCAGCGAGCAAAGGAATCAGAGCAGAGTGAGACTGCCGGAGCAGCGAGCAAAGGAGTCAGAGCAGGCTAGAACCGCCGGAGCGGTGAGCAAAGGCAGAGCAGGCTAGAACCGCCGGAGTGGTGAGCAAAGGTAGAGCAGGCTAGAACCGCCGGAGCGGTAAGCAAAGGCAGAGCAGGCTAGAACCGCCGGAGCGGTGAGCAAAGGCAAAGCAGGCTAGAACCGCCGGAGCGGTGAGCAAAGGCAGAGCAGGCTAGAACCGCCAGAGCGGTGAGCAAAGGCAGAGCAGGCTAGAACCGCCGGAGCGGTGAGCAAAGTCAGAGCAGGCTAGAACCGCCGGAGCGGTGAGCAAAGGCAGAGCAGGCTAGAACCGCCAGAGCGGTGAGCAAAGGCAGAGCAGGCTAGAACCGCCGGAGCGGTGAGCAAAGGCAGAGCAGGCTAGAACCGCCTGAGCGGTGAGCAAAGGCAGAGCAGGCTAGAACCGCCGGAGCAGTGAGCAAAGGCAGAGCAGGCTAGAACCGCCGGAACAGTGAGCAAAGGCAGAGCAGGCTAGAACCGCCGGAGCGGGGAGCAAAGGCACAGCAGGCTAGAACCGCTGGAGCGGTGAGCAAAGGCAGAGCAGGCTAGAACCACCGGAGCGGTGAGCAAAGGCAGAGCAGGCTAGAACCACCGGAGCGGTTAGCAAAGGCAGAGCAGGCTAGAACCGCCGGAGCGGTGAGCAAAGGCAGAGCAGGCTAGAACCGCTGGAGCGGTGAGCAAAGGCAGAGCAGGCTAGAACCGCCGGAGCGGTGAGCAAAGGCAGAGCAGGCTAGAACCGCCGGAGCAGTGAGCAAAGGCAGAGCAGGCTAGAACCGCCGGAGCTGTGAGCAAAGGCAGAGCATGCTAGAACCGCCGGAGCGGTGAGTAAAGGCAGAGCAGGCTAGAACCGCCGGAGCGGTGAGCAAAGGCAGAGCAGGCTAGAACCACCGGAGCGGTGAGCAAAGGCAGAGCAGGGGGGACAGGGCTCTGTTCACACGGAACAGACAGGAAGGGAAAGGCAGAACCAGATACCAACAGGGTACTTGCAGTGAAGTAGCGAGTGGACCACAAACTCACAAACGGGAGTACAGTGACAACGAGCAGGAGTTAGGTACGAGTTCAGACTCTGCAGAAAAAGGAAAGGTACGGACATAAAGAAACACAGGAAACAGGCTAGAAGAGAGTACAGACAAGAACAGACACAGTTGCAAGATACAGGAGCTGGTCTAGGTATCAGCTCCTAGAAGGCGGGAGGAACAGGCTAGGAGCGTGTTCAGACAGGACAAACAAGATACAGGAGCGAGTCTAGGTAATCGGCCCCTAGAAGGCGGCAGGAACAGGCTAGGAGCGTGTTCAGACAGGACAGACAAGATACAGGAGCGGGTCTAGAAATGCAGCCCCTAAAGGGCGGGAGGAACAGGCTTGGAGCGTGTTCAGACAGGCCTGGAAATACAGCCTCCAGGATAGGCAGACAAGAGAACACAGAAGGGACCTGGCACATTCAGAGTGCAAGAGCACACTAAATGAAACACAATGCTCAGGCATGGGTTAATTGGAGCAGCTGGTTTAAATACCAGGTGACAGACAGCAATAGGCTGAGGACGCACAAGGGGCGTGCCTGCAGCAGGTACAAAAAGCAGGAAGTGATCGGGCGCCGCCCCTAAGCAGCAGCACACAGAAGCAAACAGACAGCATGGAGGGAAGCCAGAGAGACATTCTGGACTGGAGATCAATTGCGTGCTCTTGCACAGTGGGAGATGGACCACTATGCAAGGACGCCACCAGGTACGTTACACTAGGATTACATGAAGAGACTGAATGATGTATGCAAACCCGTATTCATAGAAGATCTGTGGTTAGTTTTCAAAGATGTCTGGTTAAACCTGCCTGCAGAGTCCCTTCAAAAACTAAGTACAAGTGTACCTAAAAGAATAGAAGCTTTGATACTGTTTTGAAGACAATGGGTAGTCACACCAAATATTAATTTGATCTAGATTTCTCTTTTTTACACTTTGATTTTTGTTGCTAACAAATAAACTGATATCTCTTCAATTTGAAAGAAATCTTAATTTGGAGCATTCTTTCCACACCTGCCTAAAACTTTTTCACAGTACTAGACATATGACATACACATATTTACTCACTCTTTAGTGCTGATACCTCGATTTCTTCATTTCATTTATCAGATTGTAGAAATGGAGGAAAGTCCTGAAGTTAGAAATTTGTAGACAGCTGTTGAGTTGTATTCACAGCCCTCTGTCACTTTAAGAAATCCAAAAAGCAAAGATCCAGCACATCTAAAAAGTAGAAAACTTTATTTTTTGATAATTAAAAACATTGTAGTGACAGGATAGGATGTCAAAAAAGTTTATATGGAAAGAGTCGCTTATTAGACCATAACAGTTGATGCATTTTGAGGCAAAAACCTCTTACTCATACTTATTGGTTATGAGTAGTGATGGGCGAGCACTAAAATGCTCGGGTGCTTGTAGTTCGGGTTGAGCACATTGGAATACTCGGGTGCTCGACCAGAGCAACGAGCCCAATGTAAGTCTATGGGAAACTCATGCTTTGTTGTTCCCATAACTAAACAGTGGGTCTCCTATACTGTTATTGTGTATGCAGTGAGTGGCAGGGCTGCCCAAAATTTGGATGCACCCCAATACCCTTTTGAAAATTTGGACGCACCCCAATAACCCTTTGGAGAGACTTAGAGGAGGGCCTCCTGAAAACAATGTTCCCATTATTAGGAAGTGGGTCTCCCATACTGTTTGCTTATGCAGTGAATGCAAGGGCTGCCAAAAATTTGGACCTACTCCAATGCCCCTTGGAAGAAGCGTAGAGGAGGGCCTCCTGAAAAAAAATGTTACTATTAATAGGAAGTGGGTCTCCCATTGTGTTTGCCTATGCAGTAAACGCAAGGGTTGCCAAAAATTTGGAGGCACTCCAATGCCCCTTGGAAGAGACGTGGAGGTCGTAGGGGCTCCTGAAAACAATGTTCCCATAATTAGGAAGTGTGTCTCCCATTGTGTTTGCCAATGCAGTGAATGCAAGGGTTGCCAAAAATTGGGAGGCACTCCAATGGCCCTTGGAAGAGATGTAGAGGGCCTCATGAAAAAATGTTCGCATTATTAGGAAGTGGGTTTCCCATAGTGTTGGCCTATACAGTGAATGCAAGGGCTGCCAAAAATTGGGAGGCACTCCAATGCCCCTTGGAAGAGACGTGGAGGAGGGCCTCATAAAAAAATGTTACCATTAGAAAGGAGTGGGTCTCCTATACTTGTAATGCCCATGCACTAAGTGTATGGGTTGACAAACATTTACCCCTGGGGTGTATACACAAGCATTCTGTATAAAAATTTTTTTTTACGGGCATAATAAACACCCTTTAAAAAAATTATGTGGGTGTTGCATCACGGACCACGGTCACCCTGGTGACATGGTGGTTGAGGATGAGGAGAAGGAGGAGGACAAGAGCAAATATCCAAAAGCAGAGAGCTTATACCCATGTGTGGGTGTGAAAAGGTGCATGGGAATACACTTCCCAAAAAGACACTGGATTTGAGTTTATGTTACGCTGCTATCATTCGGTGGTGTTGAGAAGTCTGGCCCAATCCCGCCCTTGTTCATTTTTATAAGAGTCAGCCTGTCAGCATTTTTAGTTGACAGGCGGATGCGCTTATCAGTTATAATCAGTTATAATTCAACCAGCGGCACTAAAAACCCGCTCTGATAAGACGGTAGCGGCAGGGCAGGCCAGGACCTCCAAGGCGTAGAGAGACAGTTCATTCCACATATCCAGTTTAGATACCCAATAATTGTAAGGCACAAAGGAATCACTGAGGACATTCGTGTGGTCAGCAAGGTACTCCCTCAGCTTCTTCCCAAACTTTGCACTCCTTGAGTGAGTACCCCATGCCTCAGGGCCTGTGCGATGGGAGGGGCTGAGAAAATTCTCCCAGAACTTTGACAGTGTTCCCTTGCCTCTGCTGGATTGGAGTTGTCTCTCTCTTGCCTGTACTCCTTGGTTGTCCAACAAACTGTGACCTCTGCCGCTAGCGTTTTCAGATGGGAATTTTTTTAATAGTTTTGCAACAAGGGCCTTCTGGTACTGCACCATTTTTGTAGACCTGTTCACATCAGGAATAAGAGATATAAAGTTCTCCTTGCAATGTGGGTCTAGAAGTGTCACCAAAGAGTAATGACTGTCACTCAAAATTTTGAGAACGCGAGGGTCATAGGAAAGGCAGAGTAACAAAAACTCAGCCTTGCTTGCCAGACTGCTAACAGGCAAGACTTCCATGTCCTCACCAAGAGGACAACTGACCATGCTCTCCTCCTCTTTGTCCTCAGGCCATCCACGCTGAATAGACGGTATGACAGTTGTGCAGGTATTACCGTCTATAGCGCATGAAACTAGCTCCTGTTCTTCCTCTTCCTCTTCTTGCTCATTGTCACCCAATCCACTTTGGGATGAGATGAGGCTGGGCTGTGTGTAATCACCCTGTATGATTCCTTGCTCCATCTCATCGTTCTCTACCTGCAATGCATCCTCTTTGATTGTGAGAAGAGAGTTTCAGAAAACAGAGAAGCGGGATGGTGATGCTAATTATGGAGCCATGGCAGCTCACCATCTTGGAGGAGTCCTCAATGTTTTGGAGGATGGTACATAAGTCTGACATACATGTCCTCTCCTGAAGTCTTATGTGTGGAGTCTGAACTGAATACTGACGGTCTTGTTGATGCTAGTAGTCAACAACTGCCCTCTTCTGCTCACAAATTCTTCCCAATATCTACAGTGTAGTGTTCCAATGCGTGGGGACATCACACACCAGTCTACGAGCCAGAAGCTGCAAACGCTGCTGAAGGGTGCGGAAGAAGCTATAGGTGACTTTCTAAAATGGGCACACAGGCAGCGTACTTTAACAAGCAGATCCGGCAGCTCTGGGTAGGATTTGAGAAACCTCTGAACCACGAGGTTAAGCACATGGGCCAGGCATGGTACATGTGTGAGCTTGCCTCTCCTCAGAACTGCCACCAGGTTCCAGCCATTGTCACACACAACCATGCCTTGCTGTAGGTTCAGCGGTGTGAGCCACAGATCTACCTGCTCTTTCAGAGCTGTCCACAACTCTTCAGCATTGTGCAGCTTGTCACCTAAGCATATCAGCTTCAGCACAGCCTGTTGCCACTTGGCCGAGGCAGTGCTGCAATGCTTCTAGCTTGTGACTGATGTGGTCATTTTTGAGAGGCTGAAGAGAAGAAGAAGGCTGAGGAGGATGAGGTGCAGGAGCTATAGACTGTGGGGGCAACCCTGATTGACCTAGGGCCCGCTATTCGTGACATCGGGAGGACGTGTTCCGTCTCAAGGTACGATTGGGTCCCGGCTTCCATTATGTTACCCACGTCCATGTGTCCGTGGTTAGGTGGACTTTCCCCGTAACTGCGTTGTTGAGGGCATTGCTAATGTTTTGGCACACGTGTTTGTGTAATGTGGTGATGACATACCGGGAGAAATAGTGGCGGCTGGGGACCAAGCACCGAGGGATGGCCGCCGCCATCAGGGTGCGGACTGCTTCTGTCTCCACGAGCCTATAAGGCAACATTTCGAGTGCAAGCAGTTGCCAAATGTGGCAATTAAGTAGTGTGGCCTGTTGGGCGGTGGCTGCGCATTTGCGCTTGAGTTCCCAGCACTGGGGTATGGACAACTGAACGCTGCGCTGGGACAAGGACGTGAACGTGCTTCCTGATGCTGCTACTTGAGATTGTGCAACGACAGGTGCAGGGCAGGAGGCAACTTTGCATGCACCATGGACAGGGGATTGGCTTGCAAGCACAACAGCGGAAGAAGCAGTGGTCCCACCCACAGACACTGTTCCTGGAACCTGGGATTCGGCCCACAAAGTCGGGTGCTTTGCTGCCATGTGCCTGATCATGCTGGTGGTGGTCAAGCTTGCCGTTTTGCCACCCCTGCTGATGCTGACCTGGCAGGTGGTGCAAATGGCCTTTTTGGAGTTATCAATAAAGTCTTTAAAAAACAACCAGACTCTGCAAGACCTAATAGTTGTACTGGCAACTTCCTTCGTGTTGGTGATACGGGGAATGGTTTCCTGCCTTCTGTCTGCGGCCACCACACTGCTTCTTCCTGCCTGTTTGGGTGCTCTGCCTCCCTCCTCCTGTGTGCTGCTGTCCTCGCTCTGCATGTCCTCCTGCCACGTTGGGTCAGTTACTATGTCATCCACCACCTCGTCTTCCACTTCTGCACCCTGGTCCTCCTCCTGACTTTCTGTCAATTGTGTCTCATCATCATCCACCTCTTGTGACACTTTCCCACGGTCGCCTTTGTGGGACCGGGGTGGCTCAAATATTTGGGCATCGCTACAGTCGATCACCTCTTGCCGCGCTTCAAGTGAACCAGGCGAGAGGCCCGAATCTATAAATGGAAAAGTGAACAGCTCTTCGGAGTGTCCAAGTGTGGGATCAGTAGTCTCCGGGTACTTGGCATGGTGGGAGGAAGGAGGATCAGGGAGGAATATGCAGTCTAGACTCACGGCTAGTGAGACTTGACTGTGTGGAAGACAGGGTGGTGGTGGTGGCAAAGTGACTGGAAGCATTATCCGCTATCCAATCAACAACCTTTTGACACTGCTCTGGGTTCAATAGTGGTGTGCTGCGGTCCCTGAGGAATTGGGACAGGAAGGTCGGTCGAGAAGATGTCGGTTTTTGTTGTGGCACAATTTCAGCTTGTCCACGGCCTTGGCCTCAGCATGCACCATCACCATCACGTTCAGTTCCCCGTCCCTTGCCACGTGCCTTGCCCATTTTAAATGGAGGAGAATATCTTCCACGCTCACTACAAATGGCTGAATTTGGAGCGAACTTATATGTGATCCGTGTGACGGAGAAACCACAGTTTTAAATACCTGGCCTGTAGTTAACTATTTTGAACAGCAAACCGGTGTCAAAAACTTTGCTGACTCACTGAAACACATTTTTAATGGAGGACGAAATGGCAGTGTTTGTTGAAAACGTATATGTGATCCGTGTGACGAAGAAATTACATTTTAAATATCTGGCCTGTAGGTAACTACTTTGAACAGCAAACCGGTGTCAAAAACTTCGCTGACAAACTGAAACAAATTTTTAATGGAGGCCAGAAATGGCAGTTTTTTTCTGAAAAGGTATGTGATCCGTGTGACAGAGAAAACACAGTTTTAAATAGCTGGATTTTTAGCGGTGTAATATGGAAAGGACCTGGCTGTATTCTGCACTGCCAACAAGCAAATGGCGCTGAAAAACGGTGTTCTCTGGATTGCTTTTTAAGCAAATAATGAGGATTAAGATCCAAAAAAAAAATTATTCCTGGCCCCTGAGACCTGGGCCAATGTCTAGAAATGTCTAACAACAGCAGCAGCAGACAGAACTGGAATGGAACCTCTTGTGCTATATGCACTGCAGTCTGCTATATACACTGCCTGCCTGCCTATATACACTGCCTGGCCTGATATCTTTGCAGATCGATTAGTCCTCAGAAGGACTGTTTGTTGAGATGGATATGTGTAATATGCTTCTGTTCTACCTACACTACCTAATAAACAAGCAAATCTCTCCCTAGCTCAGCAGCAGCTCTCCCTACACTGTCTGATGGCAGAGTAGACTGACGAGCACAGCGGCGCCAGGTCTGATATAGACCTGATGACTCTGTTCGGCCAGCCAATCACTGTAATGCCACAACCAACATGGCTGCTATATTACAGTGAGTGGCAGGCAATCCCTGCATGTTCATTGGCTCTGTAAAGAGCGCCAAACATGCAGGGAGGGGACCCAAGCATCCACCCGAACATCTCGCAAGTACTCGGCGAGCTCCGAGCATCTCGAGTACTGAGATGCTCGGGCGAGTACAGAGTACTTGCAAGTATGCTCGCTCATCACTAGTTGTGAGTAAGCATTTTTTTGCCTTGAACACATCAACTTTTATGGTCTAATAAGAGACTGTTTCCATACAAGCTTTTTTGACATCCCATCATTTCACTGCCATGTTTTGAAGTGTCGTAAAATAAAGTTTTGTACTGTTTAAACGTGGTGGATCTTCACTTTTTGGATTTCTTGTTTGGATTTTGATCACGTGCAATCTTCCAGACAGGTGAACTAGTTACTCTTTTTTTTATCCAACGTTGTCACTTAAAGTCCAGCATTGTCAGTGCACATGCTCTCCTCTGTCTCAACGGCTCGAGAAAAGAAAGGTTTCAGTAGAGAAAGGGAATGTCAGAGCTGTCATTGAGGAGCAACTCAAGGCTGGAATCTTTCTCTCCTCTTCACAATGTAGGCTGTTTTATTATTCCTGCACATCTAGCCCTGCCCACCTCTTCACTCTATTGCATGAGCCAAGCCCAGTTGCCCTTAATCAATTCTTCCCTCTAACCCCTCATTAGCACAGTTTAATTAATCTGCACATAGATTGAGGAAGACTCTGCTATTATTGGCACCAAAAAAGGAGGACCAGGGAACAATGAGGAGGAACTTCAAGGGCATGGTCAGGCAAAACTTGTGTGCATGCATGACTTTGTGCACTATACTATAGATAATAAGGTTTATTTAATTAACTAAAATGTTACTAGAAATTCAGGGCATAATCCTTATGATCCAGGCTTTGGTCCCTGATCTAAGTGCCAGGCAATGTCTCTGTTTCTATGTGTTACCATTGTGGTACTATTTACATGCATGGTGCTAGTACCATTTATTTGAACCTTTCACATGTGCTGTTATGTCATTTAAAAGTCTGTTGTTGTAATTACAAAAACTGTTGCCATGGACTGTGCTCACATAAAGGTTGAATTGCTTGCTTTTTAATTTAAATGTACATTTGTCAGAAGCAGTTGTCCCCTTATGATTATGGGTAATTAAAGCCTTCGTTGGCAAGTGTCAAGCTACAATGAACAAAACCATTTTTTGAGGTCCGTTGGTATATCATAGATGTGACTATTATGAAATCATATTTAATACCTTATCTTAACGCAAACCATTTTAATCAATGTGGTTGTCTAGTTTAAAAATGCTGAGAGGAAAGAATGACATTCCTCATACTTTCTTCATGCTAGTCTGACTATGACCTGATGATCACTTTCTGGCTTTATTAAAAAGATGTCAGAGCTCAGTAAGCTTCACGATAGAACAAAGGTAAATTTGCTGACACTGATTGCTTAAATCCTTTTTATCCACTTTTGACACTAGGTGAGATGATGCTACTTAATAGTGTTACATCTTAGAGGTTTTCATTGGGAATAAGTCATGTCTCATCGTACCTTCGCTGCACAATAACCCTGTCATTTAAAAATAAATCCATTTCTTAGTACTAATAATTCTGGCTTGTTATGATCTATTTAACAATTACATGCATATGTTAAATATTTTTACCTTCTTTCCCAGAAAATGTCATGAACACTTGGAAACCTGGTATATGTGGATTTGTTTTTGCTGTCTTGATCCAGAGCCACAGCTAGAATTTTTTTTTACTAGCCTAGACCATTGAGTGCCTCATAACCCTATCACATTCACAGAGTCAGATTTGTGCATAGTACTTTACTAGTGATGAGTAAGCACTAAAATTCTCGGCTACTCGTTGCTTGGGTCGAGCAAATAGTGATGCTCGGCTGCTCGACCCAAGCAACGAGCCCAATGTAAGTCAAAGAGAAACTCAAGCATTTTTCCGGTGGCGTCCCCCCTGGAGGTCTGCAAGGGGCTTAAAAATTGCCTAAATTGATGGGAACAGTGCCAAAATGACTTGGGAACAGCAGGGGGAAGACCCCTGGAAGCACCTCTGCCTCCCAGGTCACTGCTGTGAACAATTTTGTCAGAGTATAATGCTCACAACAACACATACAAAACCTAAGCCAAAATGGATTTTCCTGGAGAAAAACATTAAGGGACATTCTTTCCCGGGTAATGACTTGCATATAAGGCAAAAAAAACCACAAAAAATGCTCCTCCACACCTTGGGCTATGTTCAGACGTAGCGTTTCTGATGCATTTTTGCACTTGTGCATTGCTTTCAATAGTGAAAAATGCATTCACTCGTAAATGTAATTTTAACATTTTACTACCTTATCTTCCCATGTGGTGTGTGAGACATGATTAGACACATCCTGTTTCATTTATGAAGTCACAAAGCTTATTTTTACAGGGCCATCAAGCGGCCCTTACTATTGTTAAAGGGCCAGCAGTCGGCCCTCACTATTGTTAGAGGGCAATCAGCCAACTATGCTTTATTGTTCCTATTATTAAGGGGCGGGTCTCCTATACTGTTATTGGGTATGCAGTGACTGCAAGGGCAGGCAAAAATTTGGACGCATGCCAATAACCCTTTGAAAAGACATAGAGGAGGGTCTCAGTAAAAAAAATTTCCCATTATAAAGGAGCGGGTCTCCTATACTGTTATTCTGTATGCAGTGACTGTAAGGGCTGCCAAAAAATTAGACGCACCCCAATACCATTTTGAAGAGACATAGAGGAGGGCCTCAGTAAAAAAATTTTTCTCATTATAAAGGAGTGAGTCTCCTATACTGTTATTGCGTATGCAGTGACTGCAAGGGCTGCCAAAAATTTGGACGCATCCCAATACCCCTTTGAAGAGACATAGAGGAGGGCCTCAGTAAAAATATTGCTCCCATTATAAAAGAGCGGGTCTCCTATACTGTTATTGCGTATGCAGTGACTGCAAGGGCTGCCAAAAATTTGGACGTACTCCAATACCCCTTTGAAGAGACGTAGAGGAGGGCCTCATTTAAAAAAAATTCCCATTATTAAGAAGTGGGTCTCCTATAGTGGTGTTGTAGCTTTTTGATTCTGATGAAAAGTCAGATATGCCAGATCACTAGTGAGGCCGAATTAAGAGATTAGGCCCTCCAATATTATGAGCGCTCAGATAAAAGACTGCACACGGATCGTGAGAAAATCAGTTTCTGTTTATTCACACAAGAATAATATCTCTTAATCCATTTACAAGCAATGTAGCTTAATGCAGCCCGCGTAGCCCCTCTCCCTTTGTCCAGGTCATGATAGCTTTATTCACCCTGTCCCCATAATATGGTTTTAGCAGGTATTAGCAGAATGTTGCATATGAGATAAGAAGCATAAGATCCTTGAGCAGAGACTACAAGGCTGGATAATTCTAAACAAAGTATAAAATAGAGAAAAGATAGGAGTCTAGAGAATGTAGAGAAATATAGAGCAGAGAGGAAGAACATTAACCCTTCTATATCAATTCCTCCCATTTGTAAATGGTATAGATATACAGTATATTGTGACAAAGTCACTGGTATTGTGTCAGAAGTGAGGTATGTGTCGTTGAGAGTCTTAGCATCAGTGATGTAAAAACAAGTTCTCCTGCACAAGTACGTGCAGAGAGAGTTAATAGAACCATATTTACAAGGAAATGTTTTCAGTGGATAACAAAGTGCAGGGAGGGACATTATCTACCATCCCTCCAATCAGGGGAGTGTCTGGGCTTTATATAGTCAGCTCTTATACTCAGGTGTGGTCAGTACCTGGGGAAATTTTGTTCCAGTATGGAGTTAGCATGTGCAGTGCTGAACCTGTGTGTGGCTAATTGTGAGTGGCCAGACCTTGGCCGAGATACAGCCTGTGCTGTAAGTTTTGTATTTTGCTTTGTATCTTTAGCCGAATGGGCTATGTTTTCTTTAGGGACTCCAGAATGGTTTATGACTGCTAAATAAACTAACCAGAAATTTTAAAGAGACGGTATCCCGTGTTTTACCTCTGCATACAGCTGAGCTTGTCGCTATACCACAATATATATATAACCTCTACCATGGGGTCAGCTGATGTCCACAAAGGAGCTACTGTCTCATGAGTCTAATACCCATAAGGGGGCTTCCTACCTGCTTCACCCATCCCCCCTCATTGTGGACTCCCACTTCCCCCATCAGTAGTGATTATCTGTGTACCCGCTAGGCCACTTAAGCAGTTGGCTGGATTTAAAAAGCAAAATGTATTCCCCCACCAGGAGTCTCCGTTTGTGCTGTGTTGCTTTAACCAATTGTCTCTAAGTTCACTCATTTAAGTTTGGCAAGAGTGCCCGTGAGCATGGTGTCCACAACCCACTGTCTCTTGACTCATTAGTTCTATGCAGCCATGTTCGTGCGTCATGTCAAAGTACTCTTGCTCACTTGCTAATACTGTCACCAATTCCTCCTTTTCTGAATCCACAGGCAGAATGGTGGCTGGATTCAGAACATCACATCTTTTGGGTGACATACTCAGGAATCAGAAGAGGACATTCAAGTCTGAGCTGTCTAGCCATAGACGGGTGTTTTGGCTGAACCTGTACGAGTACCGCATGGATATCATGTGGGGAGTAAACTGTCAAAGGAAAAGTCATCATTATCTCGCATGCCTGTCCTAGCAGTAATGCAGCAGCACCTACAGCATGGACACACGTGGGAGATCCTCTGATCACTGGGTCTAATTGTTCGGAGTAGTAGGCTATTGGTCTTTGTCTGTCACCATACTGTTGTGTCAGTACTGCTGTGCATAACAAGAAAAATGACTGATTATAGTTTGGAATGCCTACACCCGGGGCTGACACAATGAGCAGTTTGAGAGAATGAAATGAATCAATAGCTCCCTGAGTGAGATCAAAGGGGTCTGATGAAAAATAGTCTTACAGTGGTTGCATCATTTGGGAAGCAGACCTTATCCAAGGCCTACAATAGGGCACCAAGCCTAAAAAAGTGTGCAATTGTCGGTGTGACCTGGGTAAAGTGAGATTTTGAACTGCCTGTTTTCTCTATTCAGTCAGGTGCCTTGTACCTTCAGCAATACAGTAGCCTAAAAATGTCACCTTTTGTTTGCAAAATTTTAATTTGTCACATGAGACTTTGCAACCTTTTTGGGCTAAGAAGCCCAAACTGTTGCTTCTTTGCAGGACATCTGGTCCGGGCAGCAGAGCAAAAGGTCATCCACGTACTGTAATAACACGATCTATGGATGAGGCGGTTGCCACAGCTCCAGGAGTTCATTCTTCCTTGTGGGGGGGACTATCCAGCAGTATTGCTTCCCTTCATGTGTGAAGATGAAAAGGTACTGACAGGGTGAAGGCGCACAGAGACAAATGCATTTGCCAGGTCAATTACTGTGAAACATTTGGAGGTCGCTGGGTTCTGTGACAGTAATGTGTGTGGGTTAGAAATAGTGATGAGCGAGTGTATTCGTTACTATTCGCTTTTCGCACGAATAGTATGGTATTCGGGTTAATCGTTATTCAGCGAGTATTTGTATACTCGCCTCGCTATATTCGAATGTCCCGCCCTGCAGTTTTGGCACCTCCTTTGCAGCCACAAAACATGCTGGGCTTCTTAACCAATCACAGTAATGCCGCCGACATCTTGCATTACTGTGATTGGCTGGCTGCCCAGCGTCATAGGGTCTAATGACCCTATGGCTTAAGCCCTGCTGCCGCCATTTTGTGCACATTGAGTCTGGAGCCTGCGTTCTATAAGCATAGGGAGAGATCGCTGCGCTGCTAGGGAGAGTGTTTAGGCCACTTGATCAAACAAAAGCCCTTGTAAGGGCTACCTGCAGTGTCTACTAGTTCCGTGTTTAAAGGAGCCGCTCACTAGCTCCATAATACCACCAAAAAATAGCTCTTTTCAGAGCTGAAGACTCACAGCAAAGTTAGAGTACAGGGGAGAGCTTGTGTATTAGCTAGGGAGAGGATAAAGTATTCTTCCAGTGTCCATCTTAAAACAGCTCTTGTCAGAGGCAAAGCAATATTTTTCCTGCACACACAGAATTAGCATTGTGTGCTGCCTTTTTTTTTTTTTTTCTAGCACTGGTCTATTTTAAAAAAACTTTGATAACCCTGCACAAAGTAGTAGTCCAAACATTTTCTACTGCCTGCTACAAACAAGCACCAGGCCATTTTAACCACTATTTTGAGGTGTCAGCCTGCCTTCTGTCCATATTAGTCTACGTAAAAAATCTTTGATTGCCCTGCACAAAGCAGTAGTCCAAACATTTTCTACTGCCTGCTACAAACAAGCACCAGGCCATTTTAACCACTATTTTGAGGTGTCAGCCTGCCTTCTGTCCATATTAGTCTACGTAACAAATCTTTGATTGCCCTGCACAAAGCAGTAGTCCAAACATTTCCTACTGCCTGCTACAAACAAGCACCAGGCCATTTTAACCACTATTTTGGAGTGTCAGCCTGCCTTCTGTTCGTATTGGTCCACTTAAAAAAATCTTTGATTGCCCTTCACAAAGAAGTAGCCCAAACATTTACTACTGCCTGCTACAAACAAGCACCGGGCCATTTTAACCACTATTTTGGGGTGTCAGCCTGCCTTTTGTCCGTATTAGTGTACGTAAAAAATCTTTGATTGCCCTGCACAAAGCAGTAGTCCAAACATTTCCTACTGCCTGCTGCAAACAAGCACCAGGCCATTTTAACCAATATTTTGGGGTGTCAGCCTGCCTTCTGTTCATATTGGTCCACTTAAAAAAATCTTTGATTGCCCTTCACAAAGCAGTAGTCCAAACATTTTCTACTGCCTGCTACAAACAAGCACCAGGCCATTTTAACCACTATTTTGGGGTGTCAGCCTGCCTTCTGTCTGTATTAATGTACGTAAAAAATCTTTGATTGCCCTGCACAAAGCAGTAGTCCAAACATTTCCTACTGCCTGCTACAAACAAGCACCAGGCCATTTTAACCCCTTTACTGCCTGGGGCGTAACAGTATGCACCAGGCTGTCACCCCCTCTTCAGTGCGAGCTCCGGTGCTGAGCCCACACTGAACCGGGCACATGTCAGCTGACCCCAGTGGCTGTCATGTAATGATCGATATGAGCACCACCTAGTGGTCGGCGCTCTAAGCACAGGAGCATTTCTGCTACATAGAGGTGATCTGCTCTGCACAAAGCAGTAGTCCAAACATTTCCTACTGCCTGCTACAAACAAGCACCAGGCCATTTTAACCACTATTTTGGCTGTGACAGCTATCTTGTGCCATCAACATCTGAAAATCTGTCAACAAAACCCAAAATGCCAAAAAAGCCTGTTGTTAAGGGACGTGGACTTGGTGTTGTCCATGATACGCAATAAGGCATTCAGTCTGTGTCAGGTCAGAAGAAGCTTGATGCAGCCACTATGTTCCTGGAAAAATTCCCGGTCTGGAACGTAAACATGTGTGGAAGTCAGAAGAGAGAGAGCAGATTCTGTCTTTTATAGCAGACAAGGCCTCTACGCATTTGTCAAGCAGCAACAAATCTTCCAGAACCACACAGTCTACTGTGGATACACAGAAGGCTGGCCCATCCAATCCTGCAGCTTGTTCTCCTTCCTACCGCCATTATCAGCTACAGGAGACATATGACCCCAAGCTTGGCCACTCCGAAGATTTGTTTGGTACGTATCCTTTGGTTGGCTCTGGCCTATCACCGTGCAGCATTGAAGAGGGACAAGAGGAGGTGGCGTGCGTTGATGCTCAAGTATTTGAGGACCTACGGCCAGTAGAAACAAACTTGGCGGAAAGTCATTTACTGTCTCCAGAGTTGGAGGCTGATGATGATGAGACACAGTAGCCATCAGGTCAGCCTACAATGTCAACTGGGAATGACGATGAGATGGAAGATGAGGTAGTCGATGATGAGTCCACTGATCCGACCTGGACCGTTGGCCTGCATAGCCATGACAGCTACACAGAGGAAGATGGATATGTAGCACCAACACAGGCACCAAGGGGTTGTGGTTTTCCCAGACTGAGAACTGGGTCAACTGTTCCCAAAACCACCCCTGCTGTGTGGCAAGTCAGGGCAAGGGGGCGTTCAGCTGCTGTGTGGAATTGTGTGGCAACCTAAGCACCACCAGTATGCGAAACCACATGGCAGCCAAGCACCCCAGAAGGTGGGCGGAACACCAGGGTACCAAATCTGCATCTGCGGGTCAAACCAATGCCGTGTCGCCTGGGCTATGTCCTTCAGAATCTGCTTTTCAGGAAGCAGGCGCTCATACCTTATGCCCACAAGCTGCGGTTGATCACGCACAACAAACATCAACGACATTCACTTCCTTGTCCCAGCAAAGTGTCCAATTGTCCTTGCCTGAGAGCTTGAAAAGAAAGCGTAAATACCCTGCCACGCACCCACAGGCACAAATAATAAACTTGCAGATTGCCAAATTGCTAGCTGTGGAGATGTTGCCGTTTACGGTTGTGGGAACACAGTCTTTCTGTGATCTCTTGGCTGTGGCTGCCCCACTATACAGTGTTCCCAGCTGCCACTATTTTGCCCGGTGTGCCATCCCTGCATTACACAAGCACGTGTTAAACAATCTGAACTGGGCTCTCATCAACGCCGTAACCAGGAAGGTCCACCCAACAACAGACACCTGGACAAGTTGTTGTGGACAGGGATGATTCATTTCTGTCACAGCACACTGGGTGAACCTGGTGGAGGGAGGGATAAAGGCGCAAATGGGAATAACACACATCCAACCCACGCCAAGAATAGCGGGCCCAACTTCTGTCAGGGTTTGCGCCTCTTCATATTCCACTTCCGCTGGAACCTGTGCAGCAGCACATCGGCAAATCCGCAACACACTCTGCTGAAGCTGATCTGTTTAGGTCATAAAGCACAATGCAGCAGAGCTGTGGCAAGCTTTAAAACAACAGGCGATCAGTGGCTCTCCCCGCTGCACCTCCAACCCGGTCTGCTCGTCTGCGATAATGGGCGTAACCTGGTGGCTGCTTTAAAGGTCGGCAAGCTGGTACACGTGCCATGCATGGCTCACGTGCTGAACATAGTTGTTCAGAAATCTCTGAAAACTTACCATGACTTGCTGTACCTACTTGAGGAGGTGCGTCGTATTAGCGCCCATTTCCACCATTCCTCTACCGCTTTTGCTGCTCTTACAGCGCTGCAAAAGCTCTTGAATTTGCTAAGTCACTGATTCATTCGCGACCTGCCCATGCAGTGGAGCTCCACCTATCATATGTTGGTGAGGATTAGTGAACAGCAGAGGGCAGTAGCTGAATACTAGCTTCAGCATTCCCGTCAGACTGAAAGTCAGCCACCACACATATCAACTGTCGAGTGGGTATGGATCGCTGACATTTGTGAGGTTTTTGAGAACTTTGAGTACTGCACCAATCTCGTGAGCGGTGATCAGGCTATTATTAGCATAACCATCCCTCTGCTGTGTCTCTTGAAGCAATCATTGCTTAATCTCAAAGCCCAGCCTAGCCAATATTCTCAGGCAACATTGGGTGATGAGAGAAGATGAGGAGGATGAGGAGGGAGAGGACTTGTTTTTCTGTGCTACCGAGGGGACTCATAATGCTACAGAGGGGACAACCAACCCAAGCTTCATGTCTGTCCAGCCTGGATGGGCTGGAGAGGAGGAGGTGGAGGAGGAGGCCAGTCAGGCTGAGGAGAGGATGGGTATTGTTTCTACGGTTGGGGACACAGAACATTTGCCTTTTTGCAGCTTGGCCACATGGCATAGTTCATTTGTAAGAGTCTGTGGCAAGACCCTCGCGTTATACACATTTTATCCAACAGCCTATACTGGTTGGCCACCTTTCTCGATTCACGGTACAAGGAGAAATTTCCTTCTCTACTTTTGGAGTCACCAAATGAGTTTTACAATGGAATCGTTCAAGGGGACCATTGTAGATCAGTTGCTGAAAACATCACCCTCAGACAATGCTGGTGGCAGAGGGACCGACTCTTTTCAACACCAAGGGATAATGGGGAGGGACACAATCATCAGCTCCAACAAAGGTGGGGGGAAAATGTGCCCAAATTGTGCAATTTTTAATAAACCAAGGGCTATCTGTGCCTGTAGCAATGCCAAGGAGGGACAAGTTGCAGAGCATGGTCAAGGGGTACTTAAGTGACCATATGTGCGTCCTTTCTGAAGCTTCAGTTCCCTTTAATTATTGGGTGTCTAAGCTGAACACTTGGCCCGATCTCTCCTTATATGCCTTGGAGGTACTGGCATGCCCGGCTGCTGGTGGGGTGTCTGAGCGTGTTTTCAGTTCCGCTGGGGCAATCATCACTGATAGGCGCACCCTCCTCTCCACGGAAGATGCAGACAGACTTACTCTAATTAACATTCAACAAGGACTGGATAGCTCCACAGTTTGTAATCCCTACAAATGACAGCAAGCTAACCTAAATTCATCAATAATACAGATTCATGCTACTGCTGTTAACATTACCCCCTTCCCATAAAAAAGCTTCCTTCCTTCGTCAACCAGAGGGCTAATTTTTAGAAACCCTATGCACATTGTGCAGTGGACAGACCAGGACAGTATTCCTACTCCAGCCTAACTACTAATTGTCTTTGGAGGCCCTTGTGACGATGGCTTCCTGCTTCAACCATGACTCAGCCCAGAGGGCTAATTTTTAGAAAGCCTATGCACATTGTGCAGTGGACAAACCAGTCCAGGACAGTATTCCTACTCCAGCCTAACTAATATTTGTGATTGGAGGCCCTTGTGATGATGGCTTCCTGCTTCAACCATGACTCAGCTCAGGGGGCTAATTTTTAGAATCCCTATGCACATTGTGCAGTGGACAAATCTGAAATGTACAGTGGTCCTATCAAGCTAATATTTGTCATTGGAAGCCATTGTCACAGGTTGTGCCACATTGTGACTGAGCTAGGGGATACATGTTCAATAGAAATTTACACTGACTGTTGATGACCGACTGATGGCCCTCTGAAAACTTGAATTGAGGGTCACAACTACTACAGTACTCCATCGTACATAATGTTTGACAAGGGAGGCCCTTGTCATGGAATCTCCCTGCACCTATGACACAGCCCCCAGAAGTAATTTTTGGAAATACGATGCAGCACATTCTGCACTGGACCAAGTAGTACAGTATCAAAAGGTCTTTTCTTCCTATATAAGAAGGATAATATTGACAATCAAAATCTCTGAGCTATTTGGAGAAGCTTTTCCAACCCATCCTGGAGGGGGGCACTATATATCCTTTGTCCTTTGACTTGCACAAGTGATATATTTGATATTGCATTTTTGGCCTGTTACATGCAGTTTAGGTTAGGCTTGGTAGTTGTTCTTGTGTGTCTGTAAAAGTGGCGTAACACTGCGACAAACTTATACCCAGAAACCATATGTGAGTCAGAAATGCATGCAGGCACATTCTCCAGGCTCTTCCTATTCAGTTTCATCACTTTCCCATCCATTTCAGCATTTTCCTCAGGCCCCCAGACCTCTTTGTAGGGTCCAGCAGAAAATTACTTGCATTTCCCATTGACTTACATTGTACTCGCTATTCGGAACGAATATGCGATTATTACAAAGTACTCGTTACGAGTATAGCGATTACGAATATTACGGTGCTCGCTCATCACTGGTTAGAAACAATCGAGGTCACACTTTCTGTAACATCATTGACAGCTCTCAAATCATGTATCATTTTGTAAGTGTCAGGGAAACCTCCTTTTTTTTTCCCTTGTGCTCCAGCATACATGACTGGTCCCTCGGTCCTTGTCTGTTCAACTCCTCTAGTGACTTGTAAGACATATTTTAGTTCCATATTTCTCCATTCTGGTCTGGCTGGTTGTACTGCCTTACGTAAACCTTTGTTCATACCGTGAATGAATGCATTTATCAGTATTTTAATATCAAGAGTGTCCCTGGTCTTAATTATGTGTGATAGTGCGTCACCTGCCTTTGCAGACACCAAACTCTCTAGGTCTGCCCAAGTGCACTTTTACGTCTGTTGTATTCTCTGTATTTGTCTGTAAAATGGGAAAGGTTAGTTCTTAGGGTCAGGCAACTGTTTCAGCATAGCTAACTGGTCACAGGGGCTCCAGGGATAATACTCCTCTGTCTGTCTTACTCTAGTCACCCTTCTCAGTCCAGATGTGGATTGTTGACTTGTGGTTTAGGTGACAGGATGTTCTGTGATGGTGACATGGTGTTCCACACCATACTCCCTCTCAGGGTTACTGTCAGCTTCCTCCCCAAAGGTCAAAGCCGTCACTTCTGTGTCAACGTCTTCTGTTACTACATGTGACTTTTCCCAAACAGGATTCATTGTAACTCGCTTAGGTGGAGTGGTACCACACGTCACATAAGTATCTCTCCAGTCTGGGTTTGGCTGACCACAATGTTTACAAGTCCATCCGTCTTGTTTGGGTTTCTTGTCACTCAATGGTGACAGCCCCCGATGCCATTTATTCCTCTCCCTGAAACTGTGCCATTTTTGTACATCCAAACATCGACACTCTGGCATGTCTGCCTTTTTCAGTATTGGTTCCACATTTTTCACTGCTTCCTCTCCTTCTCTGCCTTTTTCTGCCTGTATAGCTGTTTCGGATCCCACTGGGGGCCCTGACTGCACCCAGAACAAGTTGCCCATGGCTTCAACTTATTCTCCACACAGCTCACTGTGCTGAAAATGCCCTCTCAGTGTGCCTGGACCTTGTCCACAGGCCACATTCTAGCAAGTCAGAGTGAGCTGGCAAGGTGTAGCTGGAAGGCTCTTGTAGCTCTCTCACCCAGTAGAGAGCCAGTTCATGCCATGTGTCCAGCTTGAATACCTAATAGTTATAAGGCACAGAGGACTCACGGAGGATGTTGGTACGGTCGGCAAGGTACTCCTTCAGCTTCTTCCAAAACAATTCCCTCCTTGTCAGAGTACCACGTGCATCAGGGCCTGGGCGCTGGGAGGTGTGAGAAAACTGTCCCACACTTTTGACAGTGTTCCCCTGCTGCATCATATTTGTGTCTTCTTGCCTGTACTTCTTGGTTGTCCAAGAAAATGCGCCAGAAAATTACAAGCTGAGATGTGGCTTGCTGTACGACATTAGTAACCGAAGAAATTAGATTTTTTTTTTACTGTGAATGAGTTCTGGATACAGCTGAATATCACCGCAAAAAAAAACAAGCTGAGATGAGACGTTAGTAACAGAAGAAGCTAGATTTTTTTTACCGTGGACGAGCTCTGGATACAGCTAAATTTCACCGCCAAAAAATTACAATCTGAGATATGGCCTGTTGTATCGCGTTAGTAGCAGAAGAAATTTGATTTCTTACTGTGGACGAGTTCTGGATACAGTAGAATATATTCGGCAAAAGATTATAAGGTGAGATGTGGCCTGCTGTATGTATCATGGTAGTAGCAGAAAAAATTAGATTTTTTTGCTGTGAAGCTCTGGATACAGCTGATTCTCAGCACAAAAGAATTACAAGGTCAGATGTGGGTTGCTTAATGTAGCACGGTAGGAACAAAAAAAAATAAGTTTCAAAGGTGTACTCGTGCAAGGAGCACAATATAAGCAGTGCACAACAGAGTTCTATGCTGAAATGTGCCCTGGTGTCTTTGTCTGGACCTCACTAATAGCAAAAACCATTGATCTACTGGAAGGTCAATTTCCCAGCCACACAAGATCCTTTCTATCTAATCTATCTGACTTAGAAGCAACCACCTAGCTAACTCTGTCAAATCTCTCAATATCCAGGACCAGCATCAGGAGTATCCTCTCTACGCTGTTATACTAACAAAATGGTGCTAAAACAACATGTCCGCTCTTTATATGGAGATTGGCATGTGACTTCAGCAGCCAATGTGCCCTTGTTCCTGGACATTGTGGATGGTTTCTGTGCCGATTGGCTTGCCGGAATCTGCACACAATAAGTTAAGAAAAAAAAATTAAATTAACAGCACTCTGCTACTCTGACCTCTCCCCACCCTCTCGCGTCATCAAACATGTCCCCCCTCCTCATCATACAGCACCACTATCCTAGCCAAAATCATAAAAATACTGTAGTGGAAACGCTATCATTTCCCGCACTTTTATCGAATTAGGGCGATTTTCAGTAAAAACGCTCGGGAGGCCGATCACGAATCTGAATGTGCAATGTTCGGGCCGAATTTTAAATTGGCGAACATGTTTCAAACATGTTTACTCATCTCTAATAATAAATTGGACTTTTCACAAACTTTTTAACCGGTAGGACCTGCGGTCACATGATCTTGTTAGACCAATAGCAGCCGTGCATTTTGGTGCATGCACACTCTGCAGTGCGTGCGAACCACACCGCCCACAACATGGGAGGCAGGGCTGGTTGCCAAGGATCCTGGGCATGCGTAAACGCCCATATAAATGCCAGGAGCGATACGGGGATCCAAAACAGCGGAGGCACACACTCTCACCACAGGCTGTCACAGAATAAGAGTAGAATATACAGTGGTGGCCAAAAGTATTGGCACCCCTGCAATTCTGTCAGATAATACTCAGTTTCTTCCTGAAAATGATTGCAATCACAAATTCTTTGGTATTATTATCTTTATTTAATTTGCTTGCAAGGAAAAAACACAAAAGAGAATGAAGCAAAAATCAAATCATTGATCATTTCACACAAAACTCCAAAAATGGGCCAGACTAAAGTATTGGCACCCAAAGCCTAATACTTGGTTGCACAACCTTTAGCCAAAATAACTGCGAACAACCGCTTCTGGTAACCATCAATGAGTTTCTTACAATGCTCTGCTGGAATTGTAGACCATTCTTCTTTGGCAAACTGCTCCAGGTCCCTGATATTTAAAGGGTGCCTTCTCCAAACTGCCATTTTGAGATCTCTCCACAGGTGTTCTATGGGATTCAGGTCTGGACTCATTTCTGGCCACCTCAGTAATCTCCAGTGCTTTCTCTCAAACCATTTTATAGTGCTTTTGGAAGTGTGTTTTGGGTCATTGTCCTGCTGGAAGACCCATGACCTCTGAGGGAGACCCAGGTTTCTCACACTGGGCCCTACATTATGCTGCAAAATTTGTTGGTAGTCTTCAGACTTCATAATGCCATGCACACGGTCAAGCAGTCCAGTGCCAGAGGCAGCAAAGCAACCCCAAAACATCAGGGAACCTCCGCCATGTTTGACTGTAGGGACCATGTTCTTTTCTTTGAATGCCTCTTTTTTTTCCTGTACACTCTATGTTGATGCTTTTTGCCAAAAAGCTCTACTTTTGTCTCATCTGACCAGAGAACATTCTTCCAAAACGTTTTAGGCTTTCTCAGGTAAGTTTTGGCAAACTCCAGCCTGGCTTTTTTATGTCTCGGGGTAAGAAGTGGGGTCTTCCTGGGTATCCTACCATACAGTCCCTTTTCATTCAGATGCCGACGGATAGTACGGGCTGACACTGTTGTACCCTCGGACTGCAGGACAGCTTGAACTTGTTTGGATGTTAGTCGAGGTTCTTTATCCACTATCCACACAATCTTGCGTTGAAATCTCTCGTCAATTTTTCTTTTCCGTCCACATCTAGGGAGGTTAGCCACAGTGCCATGAGCTTTAAACTTCTTGATGACACTGCGCACGGAAGACACAGGAACATTCAGGTCTTTGGAGATGGACTTGTAGCCTTGAGATTGCTCATGCTTCCTCACAATTTGGTTTCTCAAGTCCTCAGACTGTTCTTTGGTCTTCTTTCTTTTCTCCATGCTCAATGTGGTACACACAAGGACACAGGACAGAGGTTGAGTCAGCTTTAATCCATGTTAACTGGCTGCAAGTGTGATTTAGTTATTGCCAACACCTGTTAGGTGCCACAGGTAAGTTACAGGTGCTGTTAATTACACGAATTAGAGAAGCATCACATGATTTTTCAAACAGTGCCAATACTTTTGTCCACCCCATTTTTTAGGTTTGGTGTGGAATTGTATCCAATTTGGCTTTCGGACAATTCTTTTTGTGTTTTTTCATTGAAGGCAAATTAAATGAAGATAATAATACCAAAGAATTTGTGATTGCAATTATTTTCAGGAAGAAACTGAGTATTATCTGACAGAATTGCAGGGGTGCCAATACTTTTGGCCACCACTGTATATGGGTAGAGCTAGAGGTACACCTATAAGCCAAAAATAATACCTCTCACACCACCATGCGGCAATTATAACAATTAACATATATGGCAAAATACAAGAATACATCATCATATTTCATGATTTATGACTGCATGATGACTTACGTTCCCGTCCATATATTCTATATTGCGTTAACTATTTAGTACTGCACAGACACTTTGGCTATATTTGCTCTATATGTCTATTATTTCAACTATTTTTATAACATTGTATACACCACTGACCTGTGCTGCTTCTATGACTTTTTGGGTATTCTTGCCCTTTCATGCGCATACAGGAGGGCCACTGGGACAGGTTTAGACTGTGCAGACAGGACGGCCACTTAAGAAACAGTTCTTGTACAGCCGATGCGGCCACGCAGTACAGATACCATAGATGTGGCTTCAGAATAAAGTATAACCTAGACAGGAATGCAGGGATGGTATTGGATAGGGTATCACTATAATTGGGAATATAGGAATAGTTTTAACAGACTAGGGATGGAGGTTCTTGCAACATACAGTTGCACACGTCAACCACCTAACAGTAACTATAGGGGTTGCTAAGGCACTTCCCTATTATACAAGATGCCTCCCAGCTATTGGCTGAGAGACATCTTTCAGGTGTTCACATTAGGTAAATGCCTCCCAGCTGTCAGCTGGAGGCATTTATCACATGTGCGCGCTGCCCCTTTAAGAGCACATATGCAAACACTAGGTGCGCCACCGGGAGACAGTTCGGAGTGCATTGAGGAAGACAGGTAACACGCAGGGACCACACCGGAGGACCAGGGTGATGAGTAAGCCTGCGTCCCTGCATGGAGGGGAAAGGGGAAACCATGCAGGGGTGCCGGCCACAGTGCTACAATACTTCCCCCTTACACCTCCTCTTCTTCAAGCTCCTGATGACTCCTTGCCGAGAATATGGAGTCAGAGTCTTCCTCCTGAACTCCCACCACCTCCTATCAGGACCATGTTCTCTCCGAGCCACTGGGAAGAAGATCACCTCTCCCACCTTCTTCTTGGCCAGAATGCCTCTCACCAGCTGGACATCATCGGAGCAGAAAATAGCCAATTTAGAAACAGGGACCTTAATTTGCAGAATCTCTCTTAGTCTTGCAGGAATAGATGCCTCCATGGAAGACACAAAGATGAACTGGGACTCCTCCTCCTGGTTGGTGGACAGTAGATACTCATAGGATGCCTCCACCTTGACATTGTCATCCTGTGACCATCTGAAACTAGAAGATACCTTCACAGTGTCAAACTTCACATTGGTCTCACCAAGGATATGTCCTTTAAGCGGTAGGTCTTTATGAAGCTGGCCATTGCAATCATCTCCTATCGGAGATGATGGCAACACTGGTGATCCAGCTGGAAGCACAGGGACCAGACAATTCTCATGACACAACTTTCCCCATCGAAGCACCTCACCAGACTTCAAATCTAGCACAGGCTCATGAGCTGTCAGCCATGGAATGCCTAAATGAAGGGGGTGAAAAATGTTAGTCAGCACAAAGACAGCAATCTTCTCCGAAAAGAGTGCTCCAGTCTGGAGCTCTAAAGGTTAAGTGATGACTTGAATGACTTCAAGTAGGTCCCCCTCTTCAACAGATGACACTCTCAATGGATTCTGGAGGTGATGAACGGGAATATGATACCGATCCACCATGGCTTGCTGTAGGAAACTTCCCACCAAACCAGAGTCAAGAAAGGCTGTTTCATTGAACCAGATTCCTCCACAGGACTCAAAAACGTTCAAAGTCAGTGATGAAGAGTCTTCTTTCTCACCTAGGGAAGCTTCACACACAGGCCTTAGGTTTAGAAGTTTAGACCTCTTTGAACTGTCACCAATAAAGTGCTTCCCGCTACCATAACCAAAATTCACTCCCTTGACATGAACACTCTCTGAATGCCACTCTGCCAGCCAAACACAATCGACCTGCATGGGTTCCACGAGGACGGCTGTTTCTGAAGGCTGAGGAAAGAGCGGTCTTTGGAAAGATGAAGCTAGACGCACCAGTCTCCTTTCACGTGTCACCTCTTTGGTCCGCTCTTGAATCTTGAGGTCAATTCTGATTGCCAGGGAAAATAATTTGTCTAGAGAGGCCGGGATGTTATATCCTGCTAACTCGTCCTTGATCATTCCAGATAATCCTTTCCAGAAGACAGCTACCAGACCTTTGTTGTTTCATCCAAGTTCAGAAGACAAGGTGTGGTACCGGAAGGCATACTGGCTGAAGGACAATTTTACCTGAAGCAGTTTGAGCAGGGAGGATGCAGTGGAGGAAGCATGACCAGGTTTGTCAAAGACCTTTCAGAAGGCCACCAGGAAGGTCTGTTGGTCCATGGTCACAGGATCCCTTCTCTCTCACTAGGGGAAAATTCATGCTAGGGCTTCTCCAGCTAGGTGTGACATCAGGAATCCCCTTTTAACTCAATCAGTCGGGAACTGATGGGCCAAAAGTTCATAGTGCAGAGTGCACTGGTTCATGAATCCATGGCACTGCTTAGGGTCTCTGCTAATTCTGTCTCTCGCAGACCTGTTTAAGAAACCCTCCTACTCTGCACTCATTATCTATATTTATTGCATCTGCTTGAACTCATAAACTGTATAAAAGTCACCTGTCCACACACTCGAACAATCACACTCCAACACTCCACCATGGCCAAGACCGAAGAGCAGTCTAAGGACACCAGGGACAAAATTGTAGACCTGCACAAGGCTTGGATGGGCTACAGGATAATAGGTAAGCAGCTTGGTGAGAAGGCAACAACTGTTGGCACAATTATTAGAAAATGGAAGAAAAACAAGAAGACTGTCAATTTTCCTCAGTCTGGCGCATCATGGAAGGGAAGATCTCACCTCATGGGGTAAGTATGATTCTGAGAAAGGTTAGGAATCAGCCCAGAACTACACGGTAGGACCTGGTCAATGACTTGAAGAGAGCTAGGACCACAGTCTCAAACATTAGATTAGTAACACACTACGCCGTCATGGATTAAAATCTTGCAGGGCACGCAAGGTCCCCCTGCTCACGCCAGCACATGCATAGGCCCGTTTGAAGTATGCCAGTGGCCATCTGGATGATTCAGAGGAGCCATGGGAAAAGATCATGTGGTCAGATGAGACCAAAATAGAACTTTTAGGTATCAACTCCACTCGCCGTGTTTGGAAGAAGAAGAAGGATGAGCACAACTTCAAAAACACCGTCCCAACCGTGAAGCATGGAGGAGTAAACATCATACTTCGGGGATACTTTTCTGCAAAAGGGACAGGGTGACGTATGGGGCCAGGTATCAGAAGATTTTGGCCAACAACCTACTTCCCTCAGTAAGAGCATTAAAGATGGGTCAAGGCAAGGTCTTCCAGCATGACAATGACCTGAAAAACACAGCCAGGACAACTAAGGAGTGGCTCTGTAAGAAGCATTTCAAGGTCCTGGAGTGGCCTAGCCTATCTCCAGACCTGAACCCAATAGAAAATCTTTGGAGGGAGCTAAAACTCAATGTTGCCCAGCGACAGCCCCAAAACCTGAAAGATCTGGAGAACATCTGTATGGAGGAGTGGGACAAAATCCCTGCTGCAGTGTGTGCAAACTTGGTCAAGAACTAAAGGAAACGTCTGACCTCTGTAATTACAAACAAAGTTTTCTATACCAAATATTAACTTCTGTTTTTCGATTGTATCAAATATTTATTTCATGCAGTAAAATGTAAAATAATTATGTAAAAATCATACAATGTGAATTTCTGTATTTTTTTTAAGATTCTGTCTCTCACAGTTGAAGTGTACCTACGATAAAAATTACAGACCTGTCCTTTCTTTGTACGTGGAAAAACTTGCAAAAGCAACAGTGTATCAAATACTTATTTTCCCTACTGAATATATATACCTGCAAGTGCCAATTGAATTGAACTCATTTAGTAATTCAACTACATTCAGTACTAGAGCTTTATCCCTTATTGGATGCTTGAAAATCTATCAATAAGGTCCTTCACTAGCATATTTATTATGTTTTTTCCTCTTGGGGAAATTTTCAGTACTTTATTTGCCTGGATGTGGTCCTAGTATTTGACATACATTAGGATAATAAAACAATTTATTATGTGGGAAGTAACAAGAATTTGTATCCTGGGTTCAACTTTTTTTCTGTAGCTGTGCTTCACAAAGTTCAGAAACAGTTTTCTTTCATGTGTTCCTGTCTCCTGAGGAAAGGGGATAAGGCGATGTGTCCCTGGACAGGATCTATAACTCATTATGTCAATCAAACTCCACTTCAGAGGGGAATAAAGAGATTTGTATCTCAAAGCTGTGCATAACGACTTCTCGGCTTTTCATTTCATATTTATGAGGAGTTTACTTTGAAGTGTTTATCAGGCAATACGCAGAAACATGAGAGAGCTTTGCCTGCAACCATGTTCAAGTGTCTAATCTGTTAAATGCTTACTGAGCAGGCTACTTCATCTGTGCATGCAATGTAAAACTAAAGCAAATAAGTAAACTTTGTGTTTTGGTGATTTCAAAATACAACAGTAATAATCATAATGATGAACAAAACCCTTTAAAACAGTAATTAATTGTAATATGGAAAATGTATCTAAACTGCTTTATGTCACATAAAAAGGAGAAAGGCAGTTTTATTTAAGTTATACTACGTATCAAAACAGGAGATGTGCAGAATATGCCCTACAAAACGGAAAGAATGTGCGTGAAATGATCACAGAGTTTCCTCTGCCTGAACTGCGATGATGAGTGTATCAAAGGAGTCTAGTTCTTTCTAGTCTTACTGAGTTTTAGGGCAACCCCTGGCAGCTGACCAAAGAACAACATCATCATCGGGCTTTGATGATATCAAGTAGGTTTTACATTTTCATACATGGAGAAAACTGCATGCTCTAGTTTGACATTTATGATTTAATTAGTTAGTTGAATAGTGTGTATTTTTCTGCGCAGATGATACTCCTGAGAGAACACTCTCTTTGTTTCAATGGTTTACTACATAGCTAAGAGTTAAAAGTGTAGATACTTTAGTGAAGGGAATTTTCAATGACAGCAGGCTTGGATTTCCCTTAAAGTGACCCTGCAACCTTGCACTTTAATGTGACTTTATTCTTGCCATGTATAGTCACCATACTTGGTGCCCTCCATTCTGCAGGCACTGCCTCCATCTGTCAGTATGATTGACTGTTCTTTTTTCCAAATTTACTACTGCAGAAGCATGGGGAGCATTGGGGAAAGTCCAAAATGCGCTTTCCCCTTTATGTGTCATGGCATAGACACAGAACTAGAGATGAGAAAATCGATTCATACCAAATCAAATTAGCTACAAATTTGATTTTCACAAATCCAACAAAATAGTGGTAAGAAGAAAGTGTGGTACATGAGAGAAGCTGTGGTGGCCACAGAGACATTTTTAATCCTTTCCTAGACCTCCAGTAATTACACTTTGGGGCTGGAAAGACATCAGAGCATGATAAAAGGTAACAGACACTTTCAATTTGGATTGAATTTTATGCAGCCTAATCAAATCTGTCAACCAATGTAAGCAAATGTGCCAAAATGAATTTTGGGAGATTCACTCATTTCTACACAGGACCATTGTAATCAAAGCTGGCCCATCCTACACCAATATAAAGGCAAGGAAGGTGTAGTTTAGACTTTCCACAGTGCTTCCCGTGCCATGACTGCTTGGGAGAAGCAATGGCTGCAGGATAGAGTGCTCCAAATATAGCGACTACACATGGTATAAAATTGTCATTTTTAGGTTATGGTGGTGGAAGATCGCTTTATAGTGATATTAAGTATAGTTGTCATGGATACATTTTAACCTCATGCATTGATGCTAGTGGAAAAAGACCCTAACACAAAATTATTAGTGTTGAGCGATCACTAAAATGCTCGGGTGCTCGAAGCTCGGGCCGAGCTCACCGTGATACTCGGGTGCTCGACCCGAGCAACGAACCCAATGTTAGTCTATGAAAGACCCGAGCATTTATGCGGCGGCACCCCCGGCAGTCTGTAGAAAGCCTAAAAAGTGCCCAAAACGATAGTGACAGTGCTCAAAAGACATGGGGACAGCATGGGCATCGCCCCAGGAAGCATTTCTGACCCCCAGGTCACTGCTGTCAACAACCTGGTCAGAGGTATTAAGCCACTTTTACGGGCTCACAATAAAACGTTCAAAAACGAAACTAAAACGGTTTTCCTGTGAAATATGTTAAGGAGCTTCCTTTCCAGGGTAAAGACTTGTGTATAAGGTAAAGTAAATAACCAAAAACAAAAATACTCCTCCACACCTTGGGCTATGTTCACAAGTAGCATTTTTTATGCATTTTTACACTTGTATTGCTTTCAACCGTGACAAATGCATTCACTGGGAAATGTCATTTTAACATTTTACAATCTTATCTGGCCATGTGCTGTGTGACACATGCATACAGTGCTGAAAAGACATGAGAACAGCATGGGGAAGACCCCTGGAAGCATCTCTGACACCCAGGTCACTGCCTAAAAGTGTGCCCATCAGAAGTCATCCTTGCCGCATCAGAAGATGCAGACTTGCAACTATCCCCGTGCAAGTCCTTGTCCCAGGGCAGTGTTAAATTGTACCTCCCCCATTCCTTGCAATGGATGCGCGAGTATGCAGCCTGCCACCCACCCCCAGGCTGCAATACCATACTGCTAGCTTGCTTGCACTTCAAATTGGGCCTTTTAGGCATGTGGAGGCAGACGCCGGCCACCATGTCATGGCTGCGTCGGTGGCCTGGTATCCATACTCAGTCCTCAGCCGCCCGGCGGCTGGGTGTCCATACTCGGTCCCCAGCCGCCCCACGGCCAGGTGCCCACACACGGTCCCCCGCCACCTGGGGGTGGCTGGGTGTCCATAAACGGTCCCCAGCCACCCCTATTTCTCCTGGGAACTTCCCCCACAGTTTTCTTAGCCTGGCCTGCTTTAGGGGAGCATTGGACGAGCCCACCAGAGAACCAGACTCCTCCGGTGGGCCCTGGCTTCTCCATCAGGGGAGTTGAGAGTGCCAAGGTGAGGACCATGATGATGATGATGATAGAAGTTAGTATCTGCTTTGTTTTCTTGGAATGCAAGCGTAAGTGTGCAACCTGCCACTCACCCACCCCCAGGCTGCAATACCATACTGCTAGCTTGCTTGCTCTGGATATTGGGCCTTTTAGGCATGTGGAGACAGACGCCGGCCACCATGTCATGGCTGCGTCGGCGGCCTGGTATCCATACTCAGGCCCCAGCCGCCCGGCGGCCGGGTGTCCACACTCAATCCCCAGCCGCCAGGGGGTGGCCGGGTGTCCATACTCGGTAACCAGCCGCCCCGCGGCCTGGTGCCCACACACGGTCCCCAGCCGCCTGGGGGTGGCTGGGTGTCCATAAACGGTCCCCAGCCGTCTCTATTTCTCCTGGGAACTTCCCCCACACTTTTCTTAGCCTGGCCTGCTTTAGGGGAGCATTGGACGAGCCCACCAGAGAACCAGACTCCTCCGGTGGGCCCGGGCTTCTCCATCAGGGGAGTTGAGAGTGCCAAGGTGAGGAGCATGATGATGATGATAGAAGTTAGTATCTGCTTTGTTTTCTTGGAATGCAAGCGTAAGTGTGCAACCTGCCACCCACCCACCCCCAGGCTGTAATACCATACTGCTAGCTTGCTTGCACTTGAAATTGGGCCTTTTAGGCATGTGGAGGCAAATGCCGGCCACCATGTCATGGTTGCGCCGGCGGCCTGGTATCCATACTCGGCCTGGTGTCCACGCTCGGTCCCCAGCCCCCAGGGGGCGGCCGGGTGTCCATGTTCGGTCCCCAGCCGCCCCGCGTCCGGGTGCCCACACACGGTCCCCAGCCGCCCCTATTTGAAGGACAGCCTAACCACAAACACGTGGACAAGTGAATATGGCCAGTGATGGTCCATCTGACTGACCCCGTCACACTGGGTTAATATTGTGGAAGCTGGGACACTGGGATGAAACACGTCCTCCAGTCATAGCGGATTGCGGGTCCTGGGTCAATCAGGCTTCAACACAAAGTTCAGAAGGTAAACAGCAGCAGTGGTCGGCCTCCTACACAACAAGTAAATTATTCATGATCATGAGGCAATCCATCTCCTTAGCTTTCTGTTCCTTGGAATGCAAGCTCATGTATGTAGTAGCGGCTAGGCCTGAGGTGGTCAGCGTTTTGGCGCATATCCTACCTCCTCCGAGGATTGCTGGATGTTTTCCTGCTACTATCCCAGTTCTATGACTCCCGTTAAAACAAAGCTTCATGTGATGAATGATGGATGAGGTGATGGCAAATAAGAAAGAGCAGGAGGAACAGAGACCATTCACATCAATACCAGGCCAGTCAACCACACATGTCTTGTAGTATATCTTTCTGTACCAAAAGGAGCAGTTCGGCTACATAGTTATAGGGCATACAGTAAGTGCAATGTCTATCAAAAATTTTGAGGCACTCCAATGCCCCTTGGAAATGACATGGAGGTCAGAGGGCCTTAACTAAACCATTTTTTCCATTTATAGCAACTGGGTCTCCTGTACACTGTTGGCCTAAGCAGTGAATGGAAGGCTTTCCAAAAATTATGAGGAACTGCAATGCCCCTTGAAACAGACATGGATTACAGCTTGCAAAAAACCTTCTACCCATTATTGGGGAGTGGGTCTCCCTTAGTGTTCGCCTATGCATTGAAAAGCAAAAGCTGACTAAAATTAGGAGGAAATGCTATGCCCGTTGGAAGAGTCGTGGAGGTTAGAGTTAATTAAAAACAACATTTCAATGCCCCTTGGAAGAGCTGTGGAGTTCAGAGTGGTTTAACAAGAAGCTTTTAATGCCCCTTGGAAGAGTGGTGGAGGTTGCAGTAGCTTAACAAGACGGTTTTAATGCCCCTTGGAAAAGTGGTGGAGGTCACAGTAGCTTAACAAGATGTTTTTAAGGCCCCTTGGAAAAGTGGTGGAGTTCGCAGTGGAATAAAAAGACAATATCAATGCCCTTTGGAAGCGTGGTGGTGGTCGCAGTAGCTTAACAAGACGGTTTTAATGCCCCTTGGAAAAGTAGTGGAGGTCGCAGTGGAATAAAAAGACAATAGTAATGCCCCTTGGAAGAGTGGTGGAGGTCGCAGTAGCTTAACAAGACGGTTTTAATGCTCCTGGCAAGAGTGGTGGAGGTCGCAGTAGCTTAACAAGACAGTTTAATGCCCCTTGGAAAAGTGGTGGAGGTCGCAGTGGAATGAAAAAACAATATCAATGCCCCTTGGAAGAGTGGTGGAGGTTGCAGTAGCTTAACAAGACGGTTTTCTTGCCCCTTGGAAGAGTGGTGGAGGTCGCAGTAGTTTAACAAGACGGTTTTAATGCCCCATGCAAGAGACGTGGAAGTCACAGTAGCTTAACAAGATGGGTTTAATGCCTCTTGGATGAGACTTGGAGTTCAGAGTGGTTTAACAAGACGCTTTTAATGCCCCTTGGAAGAGTGGTGGAGGCCGCAGTAACTTAACAAGACGGTTTTAATGCCCCTTGGAAGAGACGTGGAGGTCGCAGTGGAATAAAAAGACAATATCAATGCCCCTTGGAAGAGTGGTGGAGTTCGCAGTAGCTTAACAAGACGGTTTTAATGCCCCTTGGAAAAGTGGAGGAGGTCGCAGTAGCTTAACAAGACGGTTTTAATGCCCCTTACAAGAGCCATGCAGCACAGCATATTAAAAACATTATTCCCATTATTGGGGAGTGGGTCTCCCATAGTCTTTGCCTAAGCCTTCCAAGCAAAAGCTGCCAAAAATTAGGATGGAGGAACTTGCAATGCCCCTTACAAGAGCCATGCAGTACAGCATATTAAAAACATTGTTACCATTATTGGTGAGTGGGTCTCCGATAGTCTTTACCTATGCCTTCCAAGCAAAAGCTGCCAAAAATTAGGACGGAGGAACTTGCAATGCCCCTTACAATGGCCATGCAGTACAGCATATTAAAAACATTATTCCCATTATTGGGGAGTGGGTCTCCCATAGTCTTTGCCTATGGCTTCCAAGCAAAAGCTGCCAAAAATTGGGACGGAGCAACTTGCAATGCCCCTTACAAGAGCCATGCAGTACAGCATATTAAAAACATTATTCCCATTATTGGGGAGTGGGTCTCTCATAGTCTTTGCCTATGCCTTCTAAGCAAAAGCTGCCAAAAATTAGGACGGAGCGACTTGCAATGCCCCTTACAAGAGCCATGCAGTACAGCATATTAAAAACATTATTCCCATTATTGGGGAGTGGGTCTCCCATAGTCTTTGCCTATGCCTTCCATGCAAAAGCTGACAAAAATTAGGACGGAGGAACTTGCAATGCTGGCAACACGGACCATGGTCACCCTGGTGGTATAGTGGTGGTGGAGGCTGAGGATAAGGAGAAGAGCAAAATACAGCCGAAATGAGGAAGCGTATACCCATGTGTGGGTGTGAAGCGGTGCATGGGAATACACCTCCCGAAATAACACAGTGGATTTGACTTTATGTTACTCTGCTGTCATTTGGTGGTGATGAGAAGTCTGGCCCAATCCAGCCCTTGTTCATTTTGATAAGGGTCAGCATTGTCAGTTGACAGGCGAGTGCGCTTATCAGTTATAATTTCCCCAGCGGCACTAAAAACACGTTCCGATAACACGCTAGCGGCAGGGCAGGCTAGGACCTCCAAGGCATACAGAGCGAGTTCATTCGAAGTGTCCAGCTTGGATACCCAATAATTAAAAGGCACAGAGGAATCACGGAGGACGCTGGTATGGTCAACAAGGTACTCCCTCACCATCTTTAGAAACTTTCCACTCCTTGTGAGAGTACCCCACGCCTCAGGGCCTGTAAGCTGGGCGGGTCTCAGAAAACTGTCCCAGAATGTTGACATTGTTCCCCTGCCTCTGCTGGATTGCAGTTGCGTCTCTCTCGCCTTTACGCCTTGGTTGGTCAATGAACTGTGACCTCTGCTGCTAGCATGTTCAGATGGGAATTTTTTTAACATTTCAGCAGCAAGGGCTTTCTGGTACTGCCACATTTTTGTAGACCTCTCCACCTCAGGAATAAGAGAGTGAAAGTTCTCCTTGTAGCGGGGGTCTAAAAGTGTCACCAATCAGTAATGACTGTCACCCAACATTTTGACAACGCGAGGGTCACGGTTAAGGCAGCGTAACATAAAGTCAGCCATGAGTGCCAAACTGGTAACGGGCAAGACTTTCGTGCCCTCACCAAGATGATGACTGACCATGCTCTCCTCCTCCTCCTCCTCCTCCCCCCTGTCCTCAGGCCACCCACGCTGAACCGACGTTATGACAGTTGTACGGGTACTACCGTCTACAGCGCATGATACCAGCTCCTGTTCTTCCTCCTCCTCCTCCTCTCCCTCATTGTCCCCCAATGCACGTTGGGATGAGATGAGGCTGGGCTGTGTGTAATCGCCCATTACGGCTTCTTGATCCATCTCATCATACTCTGGCTGCAATGCCTCCTCTTTAATTCTCTGCAGAGAGTGTTGCAAAAGACAGACAAGTGGGATGCTGACGCTAATGATGGCGTCATCGCCACTCACCATCTTGGTGGACTCCTCAAAGTTTGTCAGGATGGTACATATGTCAGACATCCAGGTCCACTCCTGAGGTCTTATGTGTGGAGTCTGACCTGAATATCGATGGCCTTGTTGCAGCTGGTGCTCCACAACTGCTCTCTTCTGCTCACAAATCCTTTGCAACATGTGGAGGGTAGAGTTCCAACGTGTGGGGAGATCACACACCAGTCGGTGTGCCGGAAGCTGCAAACGCTGCTGCAACACAGCAAGGGCAGCGGAAGCTGTAGCCGACTTCCGAAAATGAGCTGACAGGTGGCGTACTTTGACAAGCAGATCTGGCAATTCGGGGTGCGATTTAAGAAACCGCTGAACCATGAGGTTAAGCACATGAGCCAGGCATGGTACGTGTGTGATCTCGCCTCGCCTCAGAGCCGCCACCAGGTTACGGCCATTGTCACATACGACCATGCCTGGATGTAGGTTCAGCGGTCTCAGACACAGATCTGCCTGCTCTTTCACAGCTGTCCACAACTCACAAGCAGTGTGAGGTTTATCACCTAAGCGTATGAGTTTCAGCACAGCCTGTTGCCGCTTGGCTGAGGAAGTACTGCAGTGCTTTCAGCTTGTAACTGATGTGCTGATATCTGAGATGGAGGCTGAACATGAGGAGGAGGAGGAGGATGATGCACAGGAGCTGTACACTGTGGGGGCAACTCTGACTGACATAGGGCCCGCAATCCTCGGTGTGGGGAGGATGTGTTTCGTCCCAAGGTCCGACTGGGTCCCGGCTTCCACTATGTTTACCCAGCGTGCCGTCAGGAAGATGTACCGTCCCTGGCCACAAGCACTTGTCCACGTGTCCGTTGTCAGGTGAACTCTCCCAGTAACTGCGTTGTTGAGGGCACGGCAGATGTTTTGGGACACGTGCTTGAGTAGTGCGGGGATGGCACACAGGGCAAAATAGTGTCGGCTGGGGACCGAGTACCGAGGGACGGCCACCGCCATAAGGTTGCGGAAGGATTCCATCTCCACCAGCCTAAAAGGCAGCATTTCTAACGCAAGCAATCGTGAAATGTGCGAATTTAGGACTGTGGTCTTTGGGGCGTTGGCTGCGAATTTGCGCTTTCATTCAAAGGTCTGGGATATGGACAATTGAACGCTGCGGTGGGACGTGGACGTGGACGTTGATGCTGTTTCTTGAGAAACTGCCATAACAAGTGAAGACTGAGAGGAGGCGGCATCTTTGCATGCAGTATGGACAGGGGGTTCTCTTACACGCACAACAGCGGAAGAAGCAGTGGTGATACCCACTGACACTGGTCATGGACCCTGGGGTTCGCCCCACAAAGTCTGGTGCTTTGCTGACATGTGCCTGATCATGCTGGTGGTGGTCAGGCTGGTAGTTTTGTCACCCCTGCTAATGCTGGCATGGCAGGTGGTACAAATGGCCTTTTTGGGGTTGTCAGCAGAGTCTTTAAAAAAATTCCAGACTCTTGAAGACCTACAGGTTGTACTGGCAATGTCCCTCGTGTTGGTGTTACGGGGAACTGTTGCCCACCTTCTGTGTGTGGCCACCACACTGCTTCTTCCTGCCTGTTTGGGTACTCTGCCTCCCTCACCCTGTGTGCTGCTGGCCTTGCTCTGCGTGTCCTCCTGCCACGTTGGGTCTGTCACTAGATCATCCTCTACCTCCTCCTCTTCCACTTGCGCACCACGATCCTCCTCCTCACTTCGTGGCAATTGTGGCTCGTCATCGTCCACCTCTTCTGACAAATTGCCAAAGCGACTTCCTCTGGCCATGGCTGTTCAAATATTTGGGAATCGCTACATGGGATCTCCTCTTCCACCACTTCAAGCGGAGCAGGCGAGGGGCACAAATGTGGAAATGGACCAGTGATCAGCTCTTCAGAGTGTCCAAGTGTGGGATCAGTTGCTGTCTGACGACACTCGGCATGGTGGGAGGAAGGAGCATCAGGGTGAGGAGGAGTATGCGGTCGAGACTCACGGCTACTAAAACTTGACCGTGTGGAAGACAGATCGGAGGTGGTGGTGCCCAGGTAACTGGAAGTATTATCTGCTATCCAATTAATAACCTGTTCACTGATCAGTTCGCAATACTGGTGTTGTTCTGTGCTTTCCTAGTAATTCGGTCAAGTAGTGGGAGCGAGAAGATGTGACTGTTGGTTGTGGCTCATTTTCACCTTGGCCACGGCCCTGTCCTCTACACGCACCATCACCAGAACGTCCAGTTCCACGTCCCTTGCCAGGCGCCTTGCCCATTGTAAAATAAGTAAAATAGCTTACACTCGCACTATCAATGGTAAAAGGGTAATAAAAAGGAGATTAGAACCGTGGAAGAGGAAAACCACAGTTCTATTTCTCTGGCCTACACCGGACTCTTTTAAACAGTTATATTTATGTCTGAACAGTCAGGGAGACACTATTACTGTTTTTTTTACGGAAAAAATGCCAAAAGCAGAATAATACAGAGATTTGAACCGTGGACCTGCAAAACCACAGTTCTATTTCTCTGGACTACGCCAGACTCTTTTAAACAGATATATTTGTGTCTGAACAGTCAGGGAGACACTATTACTGTTTTTTTTACGGAAAAAATGCCAAAAGCAGGATAATACAGAGATTTGAACCGTGGAAGAGGAAAACCACAGTTCTATTTCTCTGGCTTACACCAGACTCTTTTAAACAGATATATTTGTGTCTGAACAGTCAGAGAAACACTATTACTGTTTTTATTTAAGGAAAAAATGCCAAAAGCAGGATAATACAGAGATTTGAACCGTGAAAGAGGAAACCACAGTTCTATTTCTCTGGCCTACACCAGACTCTTTTAAACAAAACAGATATATTTGTGTCTGAACAGTCAGGGAGACACTATTACTGTTTTTTTTTACGGAAAAAATGCCAAAAGCAGGATAATACAGAGATTTGAACCGTGGAAGAGGAAAACCACAGTTCTATTTCTCTGGCCTACACCAGACTCTTTTAAACAGATATATTTGTGACTGAACAGTCAGGGAGACACTATAACTTTTTTTTTTATGGAAAAAATGCCAAAAGCAAGATAATACAGAGATTTGAACCATGGAACTGCAAAACCACAGTTCTATTTCTCTGGCCTACACCAGACTCTTTTAAACAGATATATGTGTGTCTGAACAGTCAGGGAGACACTATTACTGTTCTTTTTTTATGGAAAAAAATGGCAAAAGCAGGATAATACAGAGATTTGAACCGTGGAAGAGGAAAACCACAGTTCTATTTCTCTGGCCTACACCAAACTCTTTTAAACAGATATATTTGTGTCTGAACAGTCAGAGAAACACTATTACTGTTTTTTTTTACGGAAAAAATGCCAAAAGCAGGATAATACAGAGATTTGAACCGTGAAAGAGGAAACCACAGTTCTATTTCTCTGGCCTACACCAAACTCTTTTAAACAGATATATTTGTGTCTGAACAGTCAGGGAGACACTATTACTGTTTTTTTTTACGGAAAAAATGGCAAAAGCAGGATAATATAGAGATTTGAACCGTGGAAGAGGAAAACCACAGTTCTATTTCTCTGGCCTACACCAGACTCTTTTAAACAGATGTATTTGTGTCTGGACAGTCAGGGAGACTCTATTACTTTTTTTTTATGGAAAAAATGCCAAAAGCAGGATAATACAGAGATTTGAACCATGGAACTGCAAAACCACAGTTCTATTTCTCTGGCCTACACCAGACTCTTTTAAACAGATATATTGGTGTCTGAACAGTCACAGACACACTCAATTTTTTTTTTTTGGGGGGGGGGAATACCAAAAGGTTAATAAGACGCGTATTTGTACAGTCTGGCTGAGGGAAAAAAAATGCAGGATTTAGATGAAAAAAAAAGGATTTTTCCTGGCCCCTGAGACCGGGGAATAAGTCAAGCAATTTGACCAGCAGGAGCACACAGGACTGGTATGCAGCGTTTGTTGGTATAACCACTGCATCTCCTATACAGCCTGCCTGTCTGCCTGATATATGGGATTGATATTAGTCCTGAGAAGGACTGTTTGTTTGATTTGGCAGCCTTGGAGACCCTACACTAACTATTTCACACTATACATCTCTCCCTAACTCAGCAGCACTCTCCCTACACTGTCTGATCCTGGGCGACTGTGTCCAAGATGGCGGCGCCCGGTTCTAAATTCTCAAGGTGACGCTGTGCGGCCAGCCAATCACTGTAATGCCCACAAAAAACATGGCTGCGGCATTACAGTGACTGGCTGGCAATCCCTGCATGTTCATTGGCTCTGTAAAGAGTGCCAAACATGCAGGGAGGAGACCCGGGCTCCCCCACGAGTAACCCGGAAATACTCGGTGCTCGCTGAACATCCCGAGTAGTGAGATGCTCGGGCGAGTACCGAGTAGTGTCGAGCATGCTCGCTCAACACTAAAAATTATCAATAAATATGACTGCACTTCTGAATATCAAAAAGTTATTGGGAAAAATGAATGGCAATTTTACTGTTTTACAGTCAAATTGGTTCAGATGCTAAAATAGTTGAACCTAATTTTTTGGTGTTGAAAATAAATATGATGCTTAAAATTGCTGATTGGCTCTAGTTTTCAAGATCGAGAAGAGGTTGTAATGACTTATGACACCTTTCATGCAAGCATATTGAAAAAGTGCATCTTTATTATTTCATCATCATTATTGCATTGTTATTAACTAGTCTATTACATCATGTATTAACTCTATTGAGTCTTCAGTATTCCATCATCTTAGGGTGACCAATCAAAAAATGCCAACTCAGCTCCGATAATGTAATCCTAATTACAGTTGCATTACCTGTTTTTATAAATGCTCTCTGTGTAAGATAAGGTATACAGTTTTAGGATTTCTTAACTTAGTTTCTTAGCATATTGACATGTTTCTATATGTTTTTTCAGATATTCCTTGTTCTTACATTAACAAAGCGAATAGCTTTTCTACATAAGAGAAATCACTTTTGCATCGCAAAGGCAAAACTTGACTACCATGATAAGGCAAGCTTACAACCTTTATTTTGTCTGCTGAATAGCTGCAGGTGTTCCAAAAAAGATATCAGAAACCAGCATGCTATCCCACCTTCATAATAGACCGCTGTTCACTTACGGAAACCAACAAGTACACCTACCTGGGCCTAGAACTCAGCCAATCAGGGAGCTTTAAGCAAGCCATACAGTTGCTGAAAGACAAGGCGTGCAAAGCCTTCTATGCCATCAGAAGATGTCTGAACCATCTCAATGAACCTGTAATAGTCTGGCTAAAAATCTTTGATACCATCGTTGCCCCAATCCTTCTGTACGGCAGTGAAGTCTGGGGTCTAGTCTCGTACCCAAACTGGTCAAAGTGGCACGTTGGACCAACAGAAATATTCCACCTAGAGTTCTGCAAACTCCTTCTCCAAGTCCATCGGAGCACATTAAACAGCGCCTGCCGAGCAGAGCTGGGCAGATTCCTGCTACATCTTGTGATCCAGAAGAAGGCACTATCATTGAAGGCTCATCTACAAAGTAGTAGCCCTAGCTCCTACCATCACAAAGCCTTGCTACATCAGGAAACCCTAGGAGAACGAAGCCCACCAACACAAATCACCCCAAACCAGCCTGACCAAGCCACCAACCTGCATGGCCTGACAAAAGGGGATATCTGGACGATGGTACACAAAGGAAAAGAGGAATATCTCAATGTCTGGAGGAACGACATTACCAAATCACAGAAACTGACGGTATACCAGAACCTACGGACGGAATACAAACTGGCCCCATATCTAGAGAAACTTGTAAACCCCAAAGAGAGACAGATCCTGAGCCACTACAGACTGAGCACCCACGGCCTACTCATCAAATCCGGGTGGCCACGACAGAACTACATGCACCGAGAGCGCAGACTCTGCCAGCAGTTTCCCCAGGAGGCTATGGAGGATGAGGCCCACTTCTTTCTGAGGTGCCCCAAATACTCCACAGTGAGGGACACTCACTTTATGAGACTGTCCGATCTCCTCCCAGACTTCTCCTCCATGGAGGAGGAAGAGAAACTGCCTATACTACTGGGGGAAGAGGAAAGTGAAGCGGCCATCGGAGCACAACATGTCAGTGCCTGCTGCCAACTAAGAGGAGCCAGATATGTCATGGATCATGATACCCCACCCTGGATGTGTCCCTATCCCCATCCCTCCATTATTTTACCTCTGGCTTTGGCAAAGCTATCATGTACTTATTCCTGCCTTTAAAGCCCATTTGATTTGATTTGAATAGCAGATCTGGACAAGAGTTGAGCTCCACACAATAGATGTGCATGACATCTTAGTGGTTGCATGGGAAAAGGCAATCTATGCCTTTTGCAGTCCCAATGATCTGGAGAGAGCCAACCAATCACAATACCAATTGTTATTTTTGCATGGTGCTACCCATTAGGAAAGAAGTTTCAAGGAAGAAGAAGAAGTGGATTTTACAGTACCCAAACATTACATCTGCATTATGCCCAAGTACCACATACAGAAGAACTACCATTTCTGAAAGCATCAGAAACATTTTCAGTTGAGTCAAGTGAGGACCTGCCCAAGAGTAAGGCTGAGCTCTTAGATTTCAGGATACAGAGATGGAATCTCCTAGCGCGCAATGTTCTGAATTCTTTGTTCTGAAACTGTGCTAAAGATATTGTCAAAAACTTCTTCATGGAGGGCGATAATGTGGAATGCAAGAACATCAACAGTTTAATGGAAGCTCTGAAGATAAGCTATAATCCAGAGGAATGGAAGCTCTTAATTGTTTCATCAAAAATAAGCCTAAAACCCATTTTGCTGCATAATGGCAACTCCAGTTGGTTATGCAGCCCACATGAAAGAAACCTATGACAGCATGAAACAGCTGCTGAGGTGCCTGAACTATGTCCAATATCTGCTCTTTGGTGACTTAAAGGTGGTTGCCTTCTTACTTGGTCCCCAGGATGGATACACAAAATACTGCTGCTTAGTGTGTGAGTGGAAGAGAATATCACTACATTAAAAGAGACTGGCCGCTTTGATATTCACTTCAGCCAGGGAGTAAAAATGTCCTGCATACAGCACTTGTTGATCCACATAAGATTTTGTTACCATCATTTCATATCAAGTTGGGCCTAATGAAGAACTTTTTAGAGGGAATGGATAAAAATGTAAAAGCATTCAAGTATCTCATTGATAAATTTGTAAGGTTGAGTGAAACAAAGATAAAGGAATTCAAATTTATTGGACCTCAGATTTGTAAACTTCTTCCTGATGAGGAGCTTCTCCGTTTGTTACAGGGCAATGAAAAGGCTACAGTGGTAACTAATTTTTTGTGAGACTCAAGAGAAGATAACTATGAAGAGTTTGTGGGAAATCTCCTCAAAACATATAATGATCTTGGCTGTAACATGTCCTTAAATATTCATTTCTTACATTCGCATCTAGACTTTTTTCCATGAACCTGCTGTGCAGTGAGCGACGAGCACGGTGAGATATTTCACCAAGATATTGCAGCTATGGAGAAAAGATATCAAGAAAAATGTAATCCATCAATGCATGCAGATTACTGTTGGACAATCGGAAGAGATGATCTGATGCAGGAGTACAAGAGACAAGCAAAAAAATAGTTTTCACTGAACGAGGATCAAATTTTGTAGTGCAAGTTCTGTAACTGTTTATAATTTTCAATATTGTTTAGGCATGTTTTAGTTATTTGAATTGTTGCTAGGTTTCATCTAAATAAATATCAGAAGATTGGTGTAACAAAATATTATGCATCTTTATATTTACAAAACTAATAATGTGCAGTAAAAACTAAACTCTTTCAGCTAACTAAAAATTTTAATTGTCAGATTAGAATTCAGGAGGTCAAAATCACTTAGAAATGGTTCATTTCATAACTAAACCTGACAACTTTTGAAAATATGTAGAACAGTGAGTAAAGATTATGTAAAAGACATGGCTCTACTTTTACTGCTTCATGACCAATTGTAATTTTTGGATTAAATTGTTCTTTAACCCTTTAAAAAATGTACTATTTTGTTCCTCAGGGCCAAATGTGTCTGTGTTCATTTTCCAATAACCTTATGTTTATCTATCTCCCTATTAATCTCTCCATACGACAGCTGTTTTGCTTGAGAAGTTGTAACTTAATTGCCACCACTTTGAAGTACATGTATTTTGTTTATGTTGTTTGACTTTTCAATCATATTTGTTGGAGGAAGAATAATAGCATATCCACCAAAATCGGTTAAGACTGTTCATGTGGAATTAAGTAGTCTTGATATTAGCAGTAGTGATGAATGTCTAAAATGCTCAGGTACTCGTTGTTCGAGTTGAGCAAATTGGAATACTCGAGTGCTCGGTCCAAGTAACGAGCCCAATGAAAGTCTATGGGAAACTCGAGCATTTTCTGGCGGTTCACCCCGGCGATCTGGAGAGGGCCTAAAAATTGCCCAAATCGATGGGAACAGTGCTCAAATGACATGGGAACAGTATGGGGAAGACCCTTGGAAGCATTTCTGATTCCCAGGTCAATGCTGTCAATAATGTTATCAGAGGTATTTAGCCACTTTTACGGACTCACAATAAAACATACAAAAACAAAACCAAAATGGATTTTCCTGGGAAATATGTTAAGGAGCATCCTTTCCAGGCTAATGACATTTATTTAATATAAAATAAATATACAAAAAAAATGCTCCTCCACACCTTGGGCTATGTTCACACATAGCGTTTTTGATGCGTTTTTGCACTTTTGCATTGCTTTCAACCAAGACAAATGCATTCACCTTGAAATGTCATTTTAGCATTTTAAAACCTTATCTGGCCATGTGGTGTGTGACACATCATCTAACACATCCTGTTTCATTTATGATGGAGGGAATCTGAAAGTCACAAAGTCTATTTTTATAGGGCCCTCAGGCGGCCCTTACTATTCTTAAAGCGCCAGCAGTCGGCCCTCGCTATTGTTAGAGAGCCATCAGCTGGCTACGCTTTGTTATTCCCATTATTAATGAGTGGATCTCTTATACTGTTATTGCGTATGCAGTGACTGCAAGGGCTGCCAAAAATTTGGACGCAACCCAATACCCTTTTGAAGAGACATAAGGGACGGTGTCAGTAAAATAAATGTTCCCATTATAAAGGAGCTGGTTTCCTATAGTGGTAATGCCCATGCTGTGACTGCAAGGGTTGCCAACATTTGGGAAAAATCCTACTAGCAATTTAAAGATGCATAGAGCTGGGCCACAGTAACGACTTGTTCCCATTAGAAAGGAGAGGGTCTGCTGTTCAGTTATAGGGTATGCAGTGAGTGCAGCGGCTGACAAAATTTAGTAAAAACCCTACTAACAATTTAAAGACACATAGAGCCAGGTCACAGTAACGACATGTTCCCATTAGAAAGGAGAGGGTCTGCTATTCAGTTATAGGGTATGCAGTGAGTCCAACGGCTGCTAAAATTTAGGAAAAACCCTACTAACAATTTAAAGACACATATTGCCTGGCCACAGTAACAACATGTTCCCATTAGAAAGGAGAGGGTCTGCTATATAGTTAAAGGGTATGCAGTGAGTCCAAGGGCTGCCAAAATTTAGGAAAAACCCTATTAACAATTTAAAGACACATAGAGCTGGGCCACAGTAACGAGTACGACATGGTCCTATTAGAAAGGAGAGGGTCTGCTATTCAGTTAAAGGTTATGCAGTGAGTCCAACAGCTGCCAAAATTTAGGAAAAACCCTACTAACAATTTAAAGACACATAGAGTTGGGCCTCAGTAACGACATATTCCCATTAGAAAGGAGATGGTCCCCCACACTGTTTGCCAATGCAGTGACTGCAATGGCTGTCAAAAATTTGGAGGAACTCCAATGTCCCTTGCACGAGACATAGAGGTCAGAGGGCCTCCTGAAAACAGTATTCCCATTATTAGGAAGTGGGTCTCCCATACTGTTTGCCTATGCAGTGAAGCAACGGCTGCCAAAAATTTGGAGGAACTCCAATGTCCCTTGCAAGAGACGTAGATATGGTGATATGGTACATATGGTGGCGATATGGTGGTGGAGGATGAGGATGCAGAGAAGGAGGAGGACAAGAGCAAATAGACAAAATCAGGAAGCGTATACCCATGTCTGGGTGTGAAGACAGAGGTGCATGGGAATGGAGTTGGACCTCCCAAAAAAAGACACTGTATTTGAGTTCATGTTACGCTGCTATCATTCGGTGGTGTAGAGAAGTCTAGCCCAATCCAGCCCTTGTTCATTTTTAGAAGAGTCAGCCTGTCCACATTTTCAGTTTACAGGCGGATGCGCCTATCAGTTGTAATTCCACCAGCGACACTAAAAACCCGTTCTAACAAAACGCTAGCGGCAGGGCAGGCCAGGACCTACAAGGCATAGAGAGACAGTTCATTCCACGTGTCCAGCTTGGATACCCAATAATTATAAGGCACAAAGGAATCACGGAGGATGTTGGTACGGTCGGCAAGGTACACCCTCAGCATCTTCCGAAACATTTCCCTCCTTGGGAGAGTACCCTATGCCTCAGGGCCTGTGCGATGGGAGGGTCTGAGAAAACTGTCCCAGAACTTTGACAGTGTTCCCCTGCCTCTGCTTGATTGCATTTGTGTCTCTCTCGCCTATACTCATTGGTTGTCCAACGAACTGTGACCTCTGCCACCAGCATTTTCAGATGGGAATTTTTTAAATAATTCTGCAACAAGGGCCTACTCGTACTGCCCCATTTTATTAGGCCTGTCCAGTGTGGGAATAATAGACAAAGTGTTCCTTTTAGCATGGGTCTAGAAGTGTCACCAACCACTAATGACTGTCACCCAAAATTTGGACAATGCGAGGGTCACGGGAAAGGTAGCGTAACATAAACTCAGCCATGTGTGCCAGACTGCAAAGAGGCAAGACTTCCATGTCCTCACCAAGAGGATGACTGACCATGCTCTCCTCCTCATCCTCCTTCTCTTCCTACTCCTCCCTGTCCTCAGGCCATTCACGCTGAACAGACGTTATGACAGTTGTGCAGGTAGTACCATCTATAGCACAGGAAACTAGCTCCTGTTCTTCCTCCATCTCCTCCTCCTCTTCCTTATTGTCATCCATTCCACGTTGGAATGAGATGAGGCTGGGCTGTGTGGAATTCCCCTGTATGGTTCCTTGCTCCATCTCATCATGTTCCACCTGCAATGCATCCTCTTTAAATGTGAGCAGATAGCGTTTCAGAAGGCAGAAAAGCGGGATGGTGACACTAATTATGGCATCATCGCCACTCACCATCTTGGTGGAGGCCTCAAAGTTTTGGAGGATGGTACACATGTCTGACATCCATGTCCACTCCTGAGGTATAATATGTGGAGTCTCTGAATGGAATACCGACGGCCTTGTTTATGCTGGTAGTCAACAACTGCCCTCTTCTGCTCTCAAATCCTTCCCAACTTCTGCAATGTAGAGTTCCAATGCGTGGGGACATCGCAGATCAGTCGGTGACCTGGAAGCTGCAATCGTTGCTGAAGCACGGCAAGAGCGGTGGAAGCTGTAGCTCACTTTCTAAAATTGGCACATAGGCAGCGTACTTTGACAAGCTGATCTGTCAGATCCAGGTAGGTTTTGAGAAACTGCTGAACCACGAGGTTAAGCACATGGGCCATGTTAGATAGGGGAAAGGGGAAGTAGGAGAAGTGTGGATATATAGAAATTTTTTAAAATTCATAACCTTTATTAATTTATTAAATCTTAAAATGCAAAATATCTAATGCATCTATAGATGCATATAAGGTAACCATCTATTAGAGTATAGAGATGGTACCCACTAATAAGTCTGGCCAAATGAAGTGTAGGGCAAATTAGGGACACCTCTGTCCAATCCCTCTAATATAGGACCGAAGTTATATGTAAATAATATCCCCATATATTGGAATAGCCTTAGTACTAATATCAGGTGGAGCAGTTATACAAATCCAAGAAATAGGAAAATTAATTGTTATTATAACAAATCATATCACTATCATGTGTGAATCTGCCTTGGAACACAACTGTGCACCCCCTGATTATCCCATAATAATGGGATGACATTAGTCTAGCGATTTGTAATGTAATAGCAGTGATAGATGTCAGCTAATATCGCTAACTCTGCCCATTACCGCAATTTTCTTAAGTGCTCTGTGTGTGCATTGATGCTTGTAATGACTGAGCCGGCACCGCTTGAAATCTTAGGCGGGAGGAAAACCTCACTGCCAAGCGATCATAAATATTGTGACACTGAGGAGCGGCCCGCTGTGCCGAGCGACCCCTCACATGTCAGGTACTAAGAATCACACTACTGTTCAGCGTGCCTGGCTGAACAGCTAATCACTGGGGTGAGGGGCAATCTCGTCCCCTGTCTCACTCCCCGCACATGTGCTCAGCGTCCCGGCTTCAAACAGCTGATCGCTGCAGTGAGGAGCGATACAATGTCTCCTTGCTCTCTCACTGCACACGTGCGTCGCGTGCCGGTACAACAGCTGATCGCTGCGGACCTAGACTATGTGTTGTCCGCTGCAGCTTGGAGTACTGATACAGTTCTCCCTGATCAGAGTACCGCAATTGGGTGCATATTCCTAGGGCTTAATCTCATTCCCCCCTACACTATCAAATAGCTCAGATGTAATCCCTGACGCGCGTTTCGCCGGTATACCGGCTTTTTCTAAGGGTGGGGTCGGCCTCCAACTCCGGATCTTTATACCCTCTAACTAGATTGACAGGAGGATCGACCAATCAGATTATGCTAATCAAAAGAGAAAGATTTCTTTTCTCTAAATTACAAGTAGCTCTTATATGTATGAACCATACTACTTTATTAAAACAGACAGATTGTCCATCTGCATAGCCCACATCATGATTCATAAATATAACATGAGAAAGGAAACAAAGGTGACTCTAGAAGAACATTTTCATACACCTATGCTCATATTTTATAACTGATTAATCTTCCAGTGTTCCGATATATTTGAATTAATACCTCTAAATAGGTTATCAGAGAGATAAAGGGAGAGGGAATCGATATAAAGGAGGGGATAAAGGAAAAAAAGAAAAAAAGAGAGAGAGAAGGAGAGGGAAAAAGAGGGGAAATTATTCTTCATGCAAATCTCATCACGAGATGTTTTTATTATTATTTGGATTTTAATTTTTAGCCACAAATAGCCCCATTATCATATATTCCCAATCATATTAATACGTACTGGGGCCATGGTATATCCGTCTCCTATACCCACAGGATAGGGAATGGCAATTACAAAAAACATCCAAAATTGAAGCTCTCATTCAGTCCATGTGGATTCACAGAGTTACATCTAAAAATCCATTCGCTCTCTCTCTTCAGAAGCATGGAATCCAGATCTCCTCCTCTGTTATCCAATTTTATTTGACAGATTGCCCAACCCTTCAAGTCCTTCCATTGTGATTGATGTTTAATCTTAAAATGTCTTGCAATCGGTGTTGGGGTAAATATTTTCCCCTGCTCCTGACTCCTTCTCTCATCCCTATCATAGTTAACAATACTTTGAATGTGTTCCCTTATACGGGTTCTCAGATCCCTTATTGTTTTCCCAACATATTTAAGCCCGCATGTGCATTCAAGGCAGTAAACTACCCCACTAGTGGTACAATTAATATGCTGGTAGATTGTACATTTTTTCCCAAAGGCGTCCATAAACGATTTTCTAGGAACTAAAACCCGACATGCCTTGCACATTTTGCATGGGAAAAAACCGGGATCTCTTGTTCTTATTGATACATTGTCCCTCCTAAAGTGACTAGATACTAAAAAGCTTGAGATTTGGGTATTTTTTCTATATCCAGAGGAAGCTCGTGATGTTACACAATTCCTAAGATCCACATCTGATCGAATAATATCCCAATGTTTGTTCAGAATATCCAGCATCGTTTGCCATTCCTCGTGAAATTCAGTTATGAATCTCACGACATTGCTGTCATCTCTATTCTTCTTCTTAGGGACCAAAAGCTCTCTTCTCTCAACCCTTAGGGCATAGTTATATGCCTTTTTAATCATTCTCCCTGAGTAACTTCTCTCCAAGAGTCTGAGTTTAAGTTCTCGAGCCCGTTCTTTAAAAAGCTCAAAAGTTGAACAATTCCGTCGTAAACGTAAAAATTCTCCTTTTGGAATTCCTCTAATAGTACTGGTTGAGTGAGCACTTTTGGCATCTAGGATGCTATTGGTGGAAGTCTCTTTCCTATACAGGTCAGTTTATACCGAGTTATTTTCATCTCTTTGTATCATTATATCCAGGAAGGGGATCATTTGCCTATGGAAAGCCAGTGTAAGTTTTAGGTTGAGGGAGTTGTTATTCAATATATTTATAAATTCATGTAGTTTGTCTTCCGTACCCCTCCACAATATCAACACGTCATCAATATAACGTTTCCAGGTTACAATGCAATCAACGTATGTTGACATATTTTCAGCAAAGACTATCTCCTCCTCCCACCATCCTAGGTATAGATTAGCAAATGTTGGTGCTACGGCCGCACCCATCGCGGTACCCCGCGTTTGGAGGTAGATGCGGCCATCAAAGAGAAAGAAAGTACGCTTCAAAATAAATTTCAAAAGATCAAGAACAAATTTTTTCCGTATAGGATTATATTCTTGGTCCTTTTTAAGAAAAAAGTCCACCGCTTTACAACCCATCTCCTGATCTATGCTCGTATAGAGACTCTCTACATCACAGGTAACAAATATTTCATGTTCCTCCATTTGGTAGCCCTCTAGTTCCTGTAAGATCTGCATAGTGTCTCTGGTATAGGAGGGAAGATCATATACATATCCCCTTAATTCTTGATCAAGCCATTGATTTGCTTTTTCTGTCAGATTTCCTATACCAGAGACAATAGGTCTACCTGGGGGGTTTTCAAGGTTCTTGTGAACCTTAGGGAGCATATAGAATGTTGCCACTCTAGGATTCTTAACTAAAAGAAAATCCTTCTCGTGTTTCAAAATTGCTCCACTATCCCAACCCTGTTGTATGATATGTCTATACTCATCCAAGAATTGCTCTGTGGGATCACTCCAAAGAGGTCTGTAACATTGTTTATTCATCAGTTGTTTTTTGGCTTCCAGGATATATTTATCCTTTGGCCAGATAACAATGTTACCACCTTTGTCGCTGGATTTAAAAACAACATCATCCCAACTTTTCAATTCGTCAATGCTCTTTCTGTATTCCAAATCAATTGGGGAGCTAACCGTTCTTTCAGGTAAGGCCAGTATGTCTCGAGAAACTAGATCTACAAAAACCTGTATGGTAGGGCATGTTTGTAGAGAGGGCATATTAGTGGATTTCGGTTTCATGATCTTTTTCTCCCATTTACATCCTTCCGGATTGTATGCCAAACTGATTGCGTCTTGAGGATTATCGGTATCCAACTCCTCTAGGATTTCTAATGCTCGTCGCTCTTGACTAGATAAGTCAGAAGGATCTGTATCTTCTTGTGTTTCAGTAATATCATGGTATTTTTGTGCAAAGATCTTTTTGTAAATTAATTTTCGTCCAAAGAGATGCAGATCTTTAATAATATTAAATTTATTGAGACGTGTTGGCAGACAGAAATTAAGTCCTTTTTTGAGGATATCCATCTGTGCATCTGTGATCACATGCTCAGAAAGATTGATAATCCTCAGGCAGTTACCCTTATTTCGCTCTACTGTTTTCTCCTGCTCCTGTTTTTCATTGAACCTCTGAAGCCCCACCGTCCCCGATCGCGTAAAAAAGGCATATCGGAATTATAGTTGCCTATCGGTTCAGTTCTACTACTCCTATCAGGAGCTTGTTCTGTATCAGAGTCTGAAACATTACTACTTTCTACATCTGTCCCCGAGAAATCTCTCCTAAAATCGTCTGTTTTCCTAGTCCCAGATTTTACTAATCTCTGCGATTGTTTTCTACCCCAGATATAAACCTGTCCCTTATTGAAGACAGATTTATCCCTCAGATACTTTCTTCTTTTCCGTGTCTTGATCTTGGCCTCTACTTTATCAACATATACCATGGTCTGTTTAAAACCCTCCTCAAAATCTGATTTTCCTTCCATTTTATCAATTATGGGAGTAATCTCCTCAAGTTCCCTCTCCAATTTTTCTATGATATGTATTTCATCTTCGATGAGAATTTTCATTAAGTTACGCGAACATTCCGTTAGACAGGCCTCCCATCTTTCTTTCAAGCCTGATTTAGTCATATCATACGAAGGAAAAATGGGAACACGTAAGCCCCTGGAAATTAAACCCTGTTCTAAATATTGTTCAAGGCTCAATTTAGTCCAGGTAGCTTGCACATGTTTAAATTGCATGTCCCTAAATTTCCTCAAGACATCATCAATCTCAATATGTGCTGTAGAAGATTCTCCTTTACTATAAGGTTCTTCATTGAATAAAGCTTTAACATCATCTTTTTGTCTTGTAAACCTCGTACGCAGCTGATGCGTTATCTTAGATGTAGCCATAATATAATCTCTATGGTCCAACAGTCATAAATAGGGCAATATATTTATTTATAAATCATACCCCGAAATATTGTCTGGAGATATAGACAGAAATGTATCCTAGCAGGACACCATACGAAAGTCAAGGAGATGGTCTATTCTCATCAGATCTATATCCACAGGTGTACACCACCAAAATAGTCATGTTAGATAGGGGAAAGGGGAAGTAGGAGAAGTGTGGATATATAGAAATTTTTTAAAATTCATAACCTTTATTAATTTATTAAATCTTAAAATGCAAAATATCTAATGCATCTATAGATGCATATAAGGTAACCATCTATTAGAGTATAGAGATGGTACCCACTAATAAGTCTGGCCAAATGAAGTGTAGGGCAAATTAGGGACACCTCTGTCCAATCCCTCTAATATAGGACCGAGGTTATATGTAAATAATATCCCCATATATTGGAATAGCCTTAGTACTAATTTTAGGTGGAGCAGTTATACAAATCCAAGAAATAGGAAAATTAATTGTTATTATAACAAATCATATCACTATCATGTGTGAATCTGCCTTGGAACACAACTGTGCACCCCCTGATTATCCCATAATAATGGGATGACATTAGTCTAGCGATTTGTAATGTAATAGCAGTGATAGATGTCAGCTAATATCGCTAACTCTGCCCATTACCGCAATTTTCTTAAGTGCTCTGTGTGTGCATTGATGCTTGTAATGACTGAGCCGGCACCGCTTGAAATCTTAGGCGGGAGGAAAACCTCACTGCCAAGCGATCATAAATATTGTGACACTGAGGAGCGGCCCGCTGTGCCGAGCGACCCCTCACATGTCAGGTACTAAGGATCACACTACTGTTCAGCGTGCCTGGCTGAACAGCTAATCACTGGGGTGAGGGGCAATCTCGTCCCCTGTCTCACTCCCCGCACATGTGCTCAGCGTCCCGGCTTCAAACAGCTGATCGCTGCAGTGAGGAGCGATACAATGTCTCCTTGCTCTCTCACTGCACACGTGCGTCGCGTGCCGGTACAACAGCTGATCGCTGCGGACCTAGAGTATGTGTTGTCCGCTGCAGCTTGGAGTACTGATACAGTTCTCCCTGATCAGAGTACCGCAATTGGGTGCATATTCCTAGGGCTTAATCTCATTCCCCCCTACACTATCAAATAGCTCAGATGTAATCCCTGACGCGCGTTTCGCCGGTATACCGGCTTTTTCTAAGGGTGGGGTCGGCCTCCAACTCCGGATCTTTATACCCTCTAACTAGATTGACAGGAGGATCGACCAATCAGATTATGCTAATCAAAAGAGAAAGATTTCTTTTCTCTAAATTACAAGTAGCTCTTATATATATGAACCATACTACTTTATTAAAACAGACAGATTGTCCATCTGCATAGCCCACATCATGATTCATAAATATAACATGAGAAAGGAAACAAAGGTGACTCTAGAAGAACATTTTCATACACCTATGCTCATATTTTACAACTGATTAATCTTCCAGTGTTCCGATATATTTGAATTAATACCTCTAAATAGGTTATCAGAGAGATAAAGGGAGAGGGAATCGATATAAAGGAGGGGATAAAGGAAAAAAGAAAAAAAGAGAGAGAAGGAGAGGGAAAAAGAGGGGAAAAAATTCTTCACGCAAATCTCATCACGAGATGTTTTTATTATTATTTGGATTTTAATTTTTAGCCACAAATAGTCCCATTATCATATATTCCCAATCATATTAATACGTACAGGGGCCATGGTATATCCGTCTCCTATACCCACAGGATAGGGAATGGCAATTACAAAAAACATCCAAAATTGAAGCTCTCATTCAGTCCATGTGGATTCACAGAGTTACATCTAAAAATCCATTCGCTCTCTCTCTTCAGAAGCATGGAATCCAGATCTCCTCCTCTGTTATCCAATTTTATTTGACAGATTGCCCAACCCTTCAAGTCCTTCCATTGTGATTGATGTTTAATCTTAAAATGTCTAGCAATCGGTGTTGGGGTAAATATTTTCCCCTGCTCCTGACTCCTTCTCTCACATGGGCCAGGCATGGTATGTGTGTGAGCTCACCTTGCCTCAGAGCCACCACCAGGTTCTGGACATTGTCACACACGACCATGCCTGGCTGTAGGGTTTGCTGTGTCCTCCACAGATCTGCCTGCTCTTTCAGAGCTGTCCACAACTCTTCAGCATTGTGCGGTTTGTCACCTAAGCATATTAGCTTCAGCATAGCTTGTTGCCGCTTGGCCGAGGCAGTGCTTCCAGCTTGCGACTGATGTGGTCATTTCGGAGACGGAGACTGAAGAGGAGGAGAAGGACTTGAGGGAGCTGTAGAATGTGGATGCAACCCTGATTGACCCAGGGCCCGCAATCCTCAGCATTGGGAGGAAGAGTTCCGTCCCAAGGTCCGACTGTGTCCTGGCTTCCACTATATTAACCCAGTGTGCAGTCAGCGAGATGTACCATCCCTGCCCACAAGCACTTATACACGTGTCTGTGGTTAGGCGGACTTTCCCAGTAACTGAGTTGTTGAGGGCACGTATGTTATGTGCAGAGTCTTTAAAAAATAACCACACTCAAGAAGACCTAACAGTTGTACTGTTGACGTTACGAGGAACGCTTTCCCACCTTGTGTCTACGGCCACCACACTGATTCTTCCTGCCTGTTGTGGTGCTACACCTCTCTCCCTCTGTATGCTGCTGTCCTCGCTCTGTATGTCCCCCTGCCATGTTGGGTCAGTTACTATGTTATCCACCACCTCGTCTTCCACTTACGCACCCTGGTCCTCCTCCTAACTTTCTGGCAATTGTGTCTCATCATCATCATCATCATCCACCTCTTGCGACAGTAATTTGCACTTTCCCACCGTCGCCTTCATGTGACCGTAGCTGCTCCAATATTTGGGCATCACTACACGCTTTCTCCTCTTGACTCGCTTGAAGCTGGCCGGGCAAGAGGCCCGAATCTACAAATGGAAAAGTGAACAGCTCTTTTGAGTGTCCAAGTGTGGGATCAGTTATCTCCGGGCACTTGGCATAGTGGGAGGAAGGGGGATCAGGGTGAGGAATATGCTGTTCAGACTCACTGCTACAGAGTCTTGACCGTGTGGAAGACAGGGTGGTGGTGGTGGCAAAGTGACCGGAAGCATTATCTGCTATCCAACCAGCAACCATTCAACACTGCTCTGTGTTAAAGAGTGGTGTTCTGCGGTCCCCTAGTAATTGGGACAGGAATGTCGAGCAACAAGATGTGAGTGTTTGTTGAGGCACAATTTCAGCTTGCCCATGGCCACGTCCTCGGCCTCTGCATGCACCATCACCATCACGTCCACTTCCCCGTCCCTTGCCATGAACCTTGCTCAATTTAAATAGAGGACAATATTTTCCATGTTCAAAAGAAATGTCTGATTTTGGAACGCAGTTATGTGATACGTCTGACAGAGAACCACAATTTTAAATAGCAGACCTGTAATTTACTAATGCTATTCTTCACAGACACCTAGTGTGAATAATTTGACTGACACACTGCAACAGAATGAAAATGGAAGAAATGTCTGATTTTGGAACACTCTGATAGGTGATATGCCTGACAGAGAACAACGGTTTTAAATAGCAGGCCTGTAATTTACTAATATTACTTTTTACAGACACCCAGTGTAAATAACTTGACCAACACACTGCAACAGAATGAAAATGGAAGAAATATCTGATGGAAAAGGAGGCCAATATTTTCCATGTTCAGTTCAAATTTCTGGATTTTTATGGAACAGATCTGTCTGTATTCTGCAGTGAGAACAAGCAAATGGAGCAGAAAAATGTTGTACTCTGGATTGCTTTTTAAGTACATAACCAGGATTAAGATAAAAAAAAATTTGCCCTGGCCCCTGATATCTGGGGCTATGTCTACAAATATCTGTAATTATTACATTAGCAGCAGACAGGACGCTCAATGGACCTTCTTGCGCTATATGCACTGCAATCTGTCACATACACTGCCTGCCTGCCTAACTTCTGGCTAGCACTGATTATATGCAGCTGGATTAGTCCTCAGAAGAACTGTTAATTCAGATGGATATATATATATATATATATATATATATATATACACACTACCGTTCAAAAGTTTGGGGTCATTTAGAAATTTAATTATTTTTTAAAGAAATGCACATTTTTTTTTAATGATGCTAACATTAAATGAATCAGAAATACACTCTATACGTTGTTAAAGTGGTTAATGACTATTCTAGCTGCAAACGTCTTGTTTTTATTGCAATATCAACATAGTTGTATAGAGGCCCATTTCCAGCAACCACCACTCCAGTGTTTAAATGGTACATTGTGTTTGCTAACTGTGTAAGAAGGCTAATGGATGTTTAGAAAACCCTAGAAAACCCTTGCACAAGTATGATAACCCAGCTGAAACCGGTTTGGCTGGTTTGAGAAGCTATAAAATTGACCTTCCTTTGAGCTAGTTGAGAATCTGGAGCATTACATTTGTTTGTTCTATGAAACTCTAAAAATGGCCAAAAAAAGAGAACTTCCATGTGAACCTCGACAGTCTATTCTTGTTCTTAGAAATTAAGGCTATTCCATGTGAGAAATTGCCAAAAAACTGAAGATTTCCTACAACGGTGTGTACTACTCCCTTCAGAGGAGAGCACAAACCGGCTCTAACCAGAGTAGAAAGAGAAGTGGGAGGGCCCGCTACACAACTGAGCAACAAGACAAGTACATTAGAGTCTCTAGTTTGAGAAATCGACACCTCTCAGCTCCTCAACTGGCAGCTTCATTAAATAAACGCAAAACGCCAGTGTCAATGTCTACAGTGAAGAGGCGACTCCGGGATGCTGGCCTTCAGGGCAAAGTGGCAAAGAAAAAGCCATATCTGAGACTGGCTAATAAAATGAAAAGATTAATATGGGCAAAAGAACACAGACATTGGACAGAGGAAGATTGGAAAAACGTTTTATGGACAGACGAATCAAAGTTTGAGGTGTTTGAATCACACAGAAGAACATTTGTGAGACGCAGAACAACTGAAAAGATACTGGAAGAGTGCCTGACACCATCTGTCAAGCATGGTGGAGGTAATGTGATGGTCTGGGGTTGCTTTAGTGTTGGCAAAGTGGGAGATTTGTACAAGGTAAATTGGATTTTGAATAAGGAAGGCTATCACTCCATTTTGCAACGCCATGCCATACCCTGTGGACAGCGCTTGATGGGAGCCAATATCATCCTACAACAGAACAATGACTCAAAGCACACCTCCAAATTATGTATGAACTATTTAGGGAAGAAGCAGGCAGCTGGTATGCTAGCTGTAATGGAGTGGCCAGTGCAGTCACCAGATCTCAACCCCATTGACTATTGCGGGAGCAGCTTGACGGTATGGTATGCAAAAAGTGCCCATCAAGCCAATCCAACTTGTGGGAGGGGCTTCAGGAAGCATGGGGTGAAATTTCTCAAGAGTACCTCAGCAAAATAACAGCTAGAATGCCAAAGGTCTGCAATGCTGTAATTGCTGCAAAGGGAGCATTCTTTGACGAAAGCAAAGTTTGAAGGAGAAAATTATTCTTTCTATTAAAAATCATTATTTCTAACCTTGTCAATGTCTGGACTATATTTTCTAATCATTTTGCAACTCATTTGATAAATAAAAGTATGAGTTTTCATGGAAAACATAAAATTGTCTGGGCGACCCCAAACTTTTGAACGGTAGTGTATATATATATATATATATATATATATATATATATATATATATATATATATACACTGATCGAAAAAATAAAGGGAACACTTAAACAACAGAATATAACTCCAAGTAAATCAAACTTCTGTGAAAACAAACTGTCCACTTAGGAAGCAACACTGATTGACAATCAATTTCACATGCTGTTGTGCAAATGGAATAGACAATAGATGGAAATTATTGGCAATTATCAAGACACCCTCAATAAAGGAGTGGTTGTGCAGGTGGGGACCACAGACCACATCTCAGTACCAATGCTTTCTGGCTGATGTTTTGGTCACTTTTGAATGTTGGCTGTGCTTTCACACTCGTGGTAGCATGAGACGGACTCTACAACCCACAGAAGTTGCTCAGGTAATGCAGTTCATCCAAGATGGCACATCAATGCGAGCTGTGGCAAGAAGGTTTGCTGTGTCTGTCAGCGTAGCGTCCAGAGGCTGGAGGCGCTACCAGGAGACAGGGCAGTACACCAGGAGACGTGGAGGGGGCCGTAGGAGGGCAACAACCTAGCAGCAGGACTTCTACCTCCGCCTTTGTGCAAGGAGGAACTGGAGGAGCACTGCCAGAGCCCTTCAAAATGACCTCCAGCAGGCCACAAATGTGCATGTGTCTGCACAAACGGTTAGAAACCAACTCCATGAGGGTGGTATGATGGCCCGACGTCCACAGATAGGGGTTGTGCTCACAGCCCAACAGCGTGCAGGATGCTTGGCATTTGCCACAGAACACCAGGATGGGCAAAGTCGCCACTGGTGCCCTGTGCTCTTCACAGATGAAAGCAAGTTCACACTGAGCACATGTGACAGATGTGACAGAGTCTGGAGACGACGTAGAGAGCGATCTTCTGCCTGCAACATCCTTCAGCATGACCAGTTTGGCAGTGGGTCAGTAATGGTGTGGGGTGGCATTTCTTTGGAGGGCCACACAGCCCTCCATAAGCTCGCCAGAGGTAGCTTGACTGCCATTAGGTACCGAGATGAGATCCTCAGACCCCTTGTGAGACGATATGCTGGTGTGGTTGGCCCTGGGTTTCTCCTAATGCAGGACAATGCCAGACCTCATGTGGCTGGAGTGTGTCAGCAGTTCCTGCAAGATGAAGGCATTGAAGCTATGGACTGGTCCGTCCATTCCCCAGACCTGAATCTGATTGAGCACATCTGGGACATCAAGTCTCGCTCCATCCACCAACATCATGTTGCACCACAGACTGTCCAGGAGTTGGCAGATGCTTTAGTCCAGGTTTGGGAGGAGATCCCACAGGAGACCATCCACAACCTTATCAGGAGCATTCCCAGGCATTGTAGGGAGGTCATACAGGCACATGGAGGCCACACACAATACTGAGCCTCATTTTGACTTGTTTTAAGGATATTACATCAAAGTTGGATCAGCCTGTAGTGTGCTTTTCCACTTTAATTTTGGGGGTGACTCCAAATCCAGGCCTCCATTGGTTAATAAATTTGATTTCCATTGTTGATTTTTGTGTGATTTTGTTGTCAGCACATTCAACTTTGTACAGAACAAAGTATTCAATGAGAATATTTCATATATTCAGATCTAGGATGTGTTATTTGAGTGTTCCCTTTATTTTTTTGAGCAGTGTATATATGTTGTGGAATACCTATACTAACAGGACTTCAATGGACCCTCTTGTGCTGTATTGTACACTGCAGTCTGCCACATACCCTGCCTGCCTGCCTAACTCCTTCTATCACCACTGAATATATGCAGCTGGATTAGTCCTCAGAAGGACTGTTAGTTCAGTTGGATATAAATATATGTTGTGGAATACCTATACTAATTCTAAACAAGCAAATCTTTCCCTGACGCAGGAGCACCTCTCCCTACTCTGCTTGATTCCGGGGTACACTGTGACAAGCATAGTGGTGCCAGGTCTTATATAGACCTAATGATGCCCACAACCAACATGGCTACAGCATTACAGTGCGTGGCAGGCAATCCCTGCATGTTCATTGGCTCTCTAAAAACCGCCAAACAAGCAGGGAGGGGACCCGAGATCCCGCCCGAGCAACCCAGAAATACTCGCCGAGCACCAAGCTTGTCGAGCACAGTGATGCTCAGGCGAGTACCGAGTGGTGGCGAACACATTCGCTCATCACTAATTAGCATTTTTCTTCGTTGATCAGACTAATATTACATTTTTCTTTATAAAAACAAATGTGCAACTATGGGGAAATTTCTCTTGGTGCTGACACTTTCAAATGTTACATTCCTTGATAAGATACAGTGCTACCCTTCTACCGCTTTGTTTAGCATGGTCTATCTGAATCCTGTTAGATCTTTAATAGGGATGACCGAGTGTGCTCGCTACTGCTCGGTACTCGCCCGAGCATCTCACTATTGGAGATGCTTGGCGAGTACCTCCTGGATGTTCTGGCGGGAGCTCAAGTCCCCACTAGAGATGAGCGTTGTTCTACTCGAACTGTTCGCCAATCTCAAATTCGAGCTGTTTTGGGCGGTGTTCGAGCCGTTCGGCGAACACGAACAATTTGAGAAAAATTCGGCTGTTCGAGGTTATGTTCGATAACTGTTCGTGCACCAAAATCATAACTGGATTTTTTCTCAGTAATGATGAAAATTAATGTTAATACGCAGTTTGAGTGTACAGCGGGGTGGGGGGAGGGGCAGGGGATGGATCTCTGCAGGAACAATGAAGATCTCCATTTTTTTTTCTCTTTCCCGCATTTACAGTGGGGAGGTGCAATCTGTCAGCCTATCAGCAGCGCACACACGGAGCGAAGTGCTTTTTTTCACACAAGCAAGGGCATGTGTCATTGGCAGTGTATGTCACATGTCCTTGCCCTATAAGACCAAGCCATTTTCCCCGTCGCCACCATTTTCTCACTGCTGAAGCTGCGTGTTAGACGGCACCGCTGTTGCTGTGTGCGCTATACCTTGTTAATTTCAAGCCAATTTTCGCACAAATAGCTTGGGAGTAGGGAATAGTTGTGATTGCAGTCCTTTTAAGGACTAGGTTACAGCATTTCCTACGACTTTTATCAGGCAGGTCTGTGCTCTTAAATAGATAGGTTGTGGGAGTAAAGACTAATTGTAATTGGAGTCCTTTTCAGGACTAGGTTACATGAGTTCCTATCAGTTTTTGCCAGGCAGGTCTGTGCCAGTGCTGTGCAAGTTTTTTTCACAGCATTTGGCTGAATCTAGCAAAGCTAATCCTTTTTGGCCTATTGCAGAGTGTGTTAGTCAGTGGAGTAGCCTATCTGTGTTGCAAGATATACCACCTGTGTATAGAATACCAATTTTTTTACTGCACCTAGTGAAGTAAAATCTTTTGGGCATAGCATCATTCTATTAGTCCATCTATACTGACCTCCATCAGGTTGCAAATTAAAACTAATTTTTATCTGCATCTACAGTACCTCTGAAAAAATATTTGGGCTTCTAGCAGTGTGTGGGACTTGTTCTATTAGTCCATCTATACTGACCTCCATCAGGTTGCAAACTGAATATATTTTTTTCTGCATCTACCTCTGAAAAAATATTGGGCTTCTAGCTGTGTGTGGGTCTTGTTCTATTAATCCATCTATACTGACCTCCATCAGGTTGCAAACTGAATATAATTTTTTTCTGCATCTAGCTCTGAAAAAATATTTGGCCTTCTAGTAGTGTGTCGGACTTTCTCTATTAGTCCATCTATACTGACCTCCATCAGGTTGCAAATTAAAACTAATTTTTATCTGCATCTACAGTACCTCTGAAAAAATATTTGGGCTTCTAGCTGTGTGTGGGACTTGTTGTATTAGTCCATCTATACTGACCTCCATCAGGTTGCAAACTGAATATATTTTTTTCTGCATCTACCTCTGAAAAAATATTTGGCCTTCTAGTAGTGTGTCGGACTTTCTCTATTAGTCCATCTATACTGACCTCCATCAGGTTGCAAATTAAAAATAATTTTTATCTGCATCTACAGTACATCTGAAAAAATATTTGGGCTTCTAGCTGTGTGCGGGACTTGTTGTATTAGTCCATCTATACTGACCTCCATCAGGTTGCAAACTGAATATATTTTTTTCTGCATCTACCTCTGAAAAAATATTTGGCCTTCTAGTAGTGTGTCGGACTTTCTCTATTAGTCCATCTATACTGACCTCCATCAGGTTGCAAATTCAAAATAATTTTTATCTGCATCTACATTACCTCTGAAAAAATATTTGGGCTTCTAGCAGTGTGTGGGACTTGTTCTATTAGTCCATCTATACTGACCTACATCAGGTTGCAAACTGAATATATTTTTTTCTGCATCTACCTCTGAAAAAATATTTGGCCTTCTAGTAGTGTGTCGGACTTTCTCTATTAGTCCATCTATACTGACCTCCATCAGGTTGCAAATTAAAAATATTTTTTATCTGCATCTACAGTACCTCTGAAAAAATATTTGGGCTTCTAGCTGTGTGCGGGACTTGTTGTATTAGTCCATCTATACTGACCTCCATCAGGTTGCAAACTGAATATATTTTTTTCTGCATCTACCTCTGAAAAAATATTTGGCCTTCTAGTAGTGTGTCGGACTTTCTCTATTAGTCCATCTATACTGACCTCCATCAGGTTTCAAATTCAAAATAATTTTTTTCTGCATCTAACCCAGACAATAGTTTTGGCCTAATACCACAGTTTGGCCACTCAGCTCTGCTCGGTTACCATCCATTGTTTTTTTGTGCAAACAACTCCAGAGTTGTGAATTAGTTAACCACCAAAATGAGTGGAAAAAGGCCTGCTGCTGGTGGAAAGGGGAATAGGCGTGTTGGGAAGGGGAAAAAAGGTTGTGTCCGTGGGGTAGGTGTTAAAGCAACAGTAACATCTGCAGAAGAAAGACCATCTTCCAGCCAAACTAAAATGTCTACTTCTTTTAGCGGACAATGTGATAAGATCCCTTTCTTACGGCCACGCCAATCGCTACAAATTCCAGATGAGGCACAAAAACAGCAGGTGCTTCAACGGATATCAAGTGCTCCTTTAAGTGGGCTCTCCTCCACATCAACTTCAACATCACAAATACTCCAGTCCTCAAAGGTGTCACCCAAATCGCACTTGCTTCCTCACAGCTCCCAAATCTCCAACTGCCCGTCTGAGTATGAGGTAGAACAGATGGTTGAGTCTGCAGAGCTGTTTACTCATACTATAGCCTGGGAATCAGAGGTCGACTCCAGCGCTTCTGTGAATCCAGACGAGGAAATGATCTGCACTGATGCCCAGAATCTTTATGAGTCGGATCCAGGACCAGACGCAGAAGGTTCTGACCATAATGTAGACCCTCATTCCCAAACTGTAACTCCTGTTGGTGGAGACAATGAGGAAGACGATGATAAGACTCAAATACCTGATTGGAGCGACAACTTTAGTTTTTTGTCAGGGCAGGAACAGGTTGGCGCTGAGGACGACGGGTGTGATAACGCACAGGGTGATGATGATGAGGTCGGAGATCCCACTTACTGTCAACCCACAGTCAGCCAAGAGATGAGGACAGCAGAGGAGGTGGAGGAAGATGCTAGTGACGACGAGGTCAGGTTGCGCCTTCCTGGACAGAGACGTAGTACTGGAAGCACGTCAACAACTGCATCCTCAAACACAACTCTGCCTCTCACCACAAGTCGTGGTGGCTCTTCAGGTCGCATGGGTGCTAAGCCTTGCATAGCCTGGGCATTTTTTCAGATCGATAAAGATGACCCAACTCGTGTTATCTGTAACATTTGTCAGCAAAAGCTAAGTAGAGGCCAAAAAATACATAGTTTGAGTACTTCATGCATGAACTGGCACATGGACATGAAGCATAAGTTGCAGTGGGAAGCTCAGTGTGCTACAATGCGGCCTAGCCGGCCGGGCCAACCACCGTCTGCCATATCTTGTGCATCCGCGGCCTCTTCATCCTCTGTGACTGGGGGGACAGCAGTCACACCTGTTTTGGGGCGCAGACCTGCCACCTCTTTACCCGCAACAGCCAGCGTGATTGGCAGGTCATCATTTTCTTTGGAGGTGGTAACACCAGCTGGTGTTGAGCGCTGTCCGACATCGATAGCACCACCTTTGGATCAAGGCAACCTAACATGTCCGCCTGCATCTTCCTCACAGACCGGCAGTTTGCCGGGGACACCCTTATCAACCCCGTCTAAGCACAATAGCCAGCCCTCGGTCCCTCAGATGTGGACAAGTAAAAGACCATTTCCTCCTAGCCATGAGAAAGCTAAGAGGTTGAATTTCACCATCTGCAAGCTCTTGGCTACAGAAATGCTGCCTTTCCGCCTGGTGGACACAGAGGATTTTCGAGACCTTATGTCCGTCGCAGTGCCCCAGTACCAGATGCCCAGTCGGCACTACTTCTCAAAGAAAGGTGTGCCTGCGCTCCACCAGCATGTCGCACACAACATCACCGCTTCTTTGAGAAACTCTGTGTGTGACAGGGTGCATTTCACCACAGACACTTGGACGAGTAGGCATGGACAGGGGCGTTACATGTCGCTGACTGGGCACTGGGTAACTATGGTGACAGCAGGACAAGGGGCTGCTGTCCAAGTCTTGCCGTCCCCACGAGTTGTGCGTCAATCCTCTTTATGTCAAAGTTCCTCCACTGCTTCTGCCTCCTCAACCTCCTCTCTGTCTTCAACCTGCACCCAAAGCCTGTCTGGTCATGCCACAAGCTTTCTAACTGCGCAGAAGGGATCCTGCACACCTCCTTACTATGCTGGCAGTAGGGCTCAACGTCATCAGGCGGTTTTTACTTTGAAATGTCTAGTAAATGTGAGTCACACAGCTGAGGAGTTGTGCTCAGCTCTGGAGAACCAATTTCATGAATGGTTGTCTCCACTGGACCTGAAACCAGGGAAGGCCGTGTGCGACAATGCTGCAAACCTGGGTGCGGCCCTTCGCCGGGGCAATGTCACACACGTGCCTTGTATGGCTCACGTGTTGAACCTGGTTGTCCAGCAATTTTTAGCCCACTATCCCAGACTAGATGGCCTTCTGCAGAGGGCACGGTCGCTGTGTGCTCACTTCCGCCGTTCGCATCCCGCAGCTCATCGACTTACATCTCTACAGAAGTCGTTGGGCCTGCCACTTCACCGGCTAAAATGCGATGTGCCTACCCGGTGGAATTCAACTCTGCACATGTTGCAGCGACTGTGGCAGCACCGACAAGCCCTGGTGCAATACGTTCTGACGTATAGCCTGGGCCAACGAGATTCAGAGGTGGGGCAAATCACGCTGGAGGAGTGGTCTCAGATCAGGGACCTATGCACCCTTCTGCACAGTTTTGAAATGGCGACGAAGATGTTTAGTGCTGACGATGCCATTATCAGCATGACTATTCCGGTGATTTACATGCTGGAGCACATGTTAAACAGAATTCGGAGTCAGGTGGTGGCACAAGAGGAGGTGGAGGAAGTAGAGGAGGAGGAGTTGTATTCGGAAGGGCTAACATCTGCAAGGTCCAGACGGTCGGCAGCACCAAGGCGGCAGGCATGTGAGGGTGGGGGAGATGGTTTTACCAGGGCCCATGGTAGCAGCCAAACTAGTGAGGAAGGTGCAGGAGCCCAGGAAGAAGTGGAGGACGAACTGATGGAAGACTCATTAGATGAGGGAGACCTTGATCACATTTCTGTTGTGCGAGGTTGGGGGGAGAGGACAGAGGAAGGAAGCATGATTGTTACCTCGCCACCAACACAACAGGGACTTGGTGCTCCTGGATGCGCAACACACATGAGTGCCTTCTTGCTGCACTACCTGCAACATGACCCTCGAATTGTGAGAATTAGAAATAATCCTGACTACTGGGTTGCCACACTGTTAGATCCCCGGTACAAAAGTAAATTTGCAGAAATTATTCCTGCCATAGAAAGGGATGCACGCATGCAGGAGTATCAGCAGAGACTGTTGCAGAATCTTACATGTGCTTTTCCACAAAATATCAGTGGTGCACGTAGTGAATCTCACAGTTCCAACTTGCCAACCGTGGGACCGTCAAGTGTTCAGCACTCAAACCGTAACAGAACCACAGTATCTGCTGGTAACATCAATTTTGCGGAATCATTTCACCACTTTTTTAGCCCATCCTTTGCAAGGCCACAGGAGACAAGAAGTCTGACACATAGTCAACGCCTAGAGACGATGGTACAGGAGTATCTCCAAGTAAACATTGAAGCCACGACTGTGTCACTGGACCCTTGCTCTTTTTGGGCTTCCAATCTGGATAAATGGCCGGAGCTAGCCACTTACGCCTTGGAGATCTTGTCATGCCCCGCAGCCAGCGTTCTGTCTGAACGTGTGTTCAGCGCTGCTGGTGGTGTGCTGACAGATAAGCGCACGCGGCTCTCCACTGATAATGTAGACAGACTCACGTTCATAAAGATGAACAAATCATGGATCCGAAACGACTTTTCTACCCCTGTGTCATCCTGGGGAGAGTAAAAGCTTGATGATTGGTTAAAATCACCCTACCAACCGTTTTAAGCTTTCAAATTACTAATCATGTTTATCTGTATCTTGACTGGAAAATAATTTGGGCTTTGTAGCAGTGTGCAGCACTGATCCTATTAGGCCATCTATACTAAAGCTTCACCAGATTTAAAATTAAAAATAATTTTTAGCTGCATCTAGCCCGGAAAATAATTTTGGGGCTCCGAGATGCGCAAGACACATAAGTGCCTTCTTGCTGCACTACCTGCAGCATGACCCTCATATTGTCAGAATTCGAAGTAATCATGACTACTGGGTTGCCACACTCTTAGATCCCCCAAACTTTTCGATCAACCTTTTCATTTTAATAAAGACCAAAAAAATGGTCATTTTTGAAATTATAAGCATTAGCAGGTTGTTAGAAACTGAAATCAAACAGTTTTCAACTCAAAACTTTATTGTAGGTGATGTTACATTTTCACATAGGACCCCTTGTTCGAAAGGAGCTTCTGAACTCTCTCGTCCATTGAATTTGTCAGGTTTTGGATGGTTTCTGCTTCAATTGTTTTGCATGAGGACAGAATACCCTCCCAGAGCTGTTGCTTAGATGTGAACTGCCTCCCGCCATCATAGACACTCCTTTTAATGATGCTCCAAAGGTTCTGAATGGGGTAGAGGTCAGGGGAGCATGGGGGTCACACCATAAGTTTGTCCCCTTTTATGCCCATATCAGCCAGAGATGCAGATGTTTTATGTGCAGCATGAGATGGTGCATTATCATGCAGAAAAATGATCTTGCTGTGAAATACACGGTTCTTCTTCTTGAACCATGGCAGGAAGTGCTGTTTGAGAAAATCCACATACATTATGGAGTTCATCTTTAGCGCCTTCAGGGATCCTAAAGGGGCCGACAATCTCTCTCCCCATGATTCCAGCCCAAAACATTACTCCACCTCCTCCTTGTTGGCGCTGTAGCCGTGTTTGCGTGGGGTGTCCATCAACCAGCCATCCTCCACTCCATCCATCTGGACCATCGAGCGCTGCACGGCACTCATCCGTGAACAAAACAGTTTTGAAATCAGTCTTCATGTAATGTTTGGCCCACTGGAGCCGTTTCTGCTTGTGTGAAGTGGATAGAGGAGGTCGACAGGATGGCGTATGCACAGGTGCAAACCGCTGAAGGACCCTGCATCTTGTTGTTCGGGGGACGTTGGAGGCACCAGCAGCTTCAAAAACTTGTCTGCTGCTATGACAAGGCTTTCTTGCCGCTGCTCTTTTAACCTGACGTAATTGCCTGTAGGAAAGAGTCCTCAATTTGCCCTTATCAGCACGCACACGTGTGTACTGTGAATCAGCTACATACTTCTTGATTGCCAAGACACTTCATCCTGATCATCGCACAATGTTGATTGTAGTCATGCCTTGACCTAAACACTCCACAATTTGTTGCTTCTCAGCAGCCGACACATCCTTTTTCTTTCCCATTTTGGCAGAAAATGTAGGCTGCTTAATAATGTGAGAGAGCCTTCTTAAGTAGTCTTGCCTTTCATTGGACACACCTGCCAAACTAATTAGCACAGGTGTCTGCAATTGCTTACAGTGATATAAAGAGCCCTGACACACATCACCATCAATGAGTTTAACTGACAAACAAATTCTTCCCTTATCACTCCTAAACACTTTTTGCATAATAATTTGGAACGCAGTGTACATGTGCTTTTCCACAAAACACCAGTGGTTCACGTAGTGAATCTTACAGTTCTAACTTGCCAACCATGGTCTGTATGGAATTGTTCAATAAAGGGCCCAAAATTAAGATAACATAGATGGGAGAGGTCTCTATGAATAGGAATTCCTAAGTATTTGATACCCTGTGAGGGCCAGGCAAAGGGAAAGTTGGACTGGATGGAATCCTATATGGATTTGGGGAGGGAGACATCGAGGGCCTCAGACTTCGCTGCATTGATTTTAAAATTTTACCATGTAACAAAGTGATCTATTTCAGCCATAACAGCAGGGATGGATATATGTGATTGAGTGATATATACTAGGACATCATCAGCAAATAGAGAGCACTTGTACTCGGTGCCTCCCACCTCAATCCACCTAATATTGGGGTTATGGCGAATTGATGAGAGCAGGTGCTCCGTCACTAGGATGTATAAGAGAGGGGACAGAGGACATCCCTGCCTTGTCCCATTGGTGATTGTGAAAGGTGATGAAAATGTTCTGACGCACCCCCTGGGCCTTGGGACACCCGGAGCCGGACCCTTTTTGGTGGATGCTGGTGGTTGTAGTCTTCGTGGCGGCGACCCGGTTCCGTGGCTCAGGGCGGTCAAACCAGTGGCGGAACTATTTATGTGGTTTTGATGTTTAAATGTCCGACTACGCCACCCGTGGATTGCGGTCAGAGTGAACCTCCGCTACAGGGCAGACCGCTGAGGCTGGTGTTGTGGGTGCAGCAGAGCGTAGCATAACTCCCCACGGGAGGAGTATAGCCTCAGGGCAGTGTATGCGGAGGATGGGGGTGATGGTGCAGGGCAGCAGCAGTAACGACACGGAGTCAGTGATGCAGTCCAGGGCCTTTACTCACAGTTCTTATTATCCAGACCACGTCTGCAGGTAACGGCTGCCCACGTCATACTTTGCTCACCAGGTGAGGGGCTCAGACAACTCCCAGATAACTTTGGAGCACTTCACAGGACCCCCTTTGTGTGTCCTTTGTCTGGCCTTTCTTACCAACACTTCTGTCCGGCTGCCTCGGGCCTCCTCTTGGTAAACTTGGCGCCAGTTTCCCTGACCCTATGTGGTGCCTTCCTAGCGGGTGTAGCGAGGGGCTGCGCCACATAAAATGTCAGAGCCTCCGGTTTCTAGCTGAGGGTCGTTTCCTGCCTCCACTAGTTCGGGGACCGGTCTCCCCCTTTGGCCTGACCCCTCCACGCAGGTGCATTCGGGCGTGCGGTGGCAACTCGCCCGTCCGCACCCCTGGGATCCCTTCATTCCTCGTTCCTGGAGCCTTCTCCGCTCCTCTTCCTTCCTTCTCCCTCTTCCAGGCCTGGGCCTCTGTTACTAGGCCTGCCTCCGGAGCAGAGCTCATGCAGAGCCCCTGCTCCCTGCCACTTCTGCTCAGACTTCTCTGCACTGAACTAAGATGGTGCCCACCTTTTATACTCCCTTCTCAATGCACCCAGGAACTGCTTCCTCCCTGCTCCTGCACTACAGGGTTCCCCTTCCTCAGTGTTCCCTCCCCCCACTCCAGCCAGGGACAGGGACTGTCGTGCCCATCTCAGGGGCATATTGGTCGCCCTGCCCCACGGCAATGTGGTGTAATGCATGCAGGTGTCGGGTCCTGATCCACACTCCATCCTTACCTGAGAGTGAGATATCACACCTCTAGGTGAGGTGCAATACGTCTGTAGCAACCGAGCCCTCAGGGTGCTACAGTTCCATTTATCTTCAGCCTAGGTGACGTATTGCGATACAGGGCCGTGATTTTGGCTATAAAAGGGTCCCCTAGACCCCTACCCCAAGCTTTTTAAGAGAATCATATATGGCGTGCCAGGAGACTCTATGGAATGCTTTCTCAGCATCCAACGAGAGTATCTAATTACAAATTTTTAACTGCATCTAGCCCAGGAAATACTTTGTGCCTAGTAGCAGTGTCTGCTAGTCAGCGGATTATCCCGGCTGTTAAGCAAGCTACACCACCTGTAGTTTAGACACTTAATTTTTTCAAAGGAAATGCTTCGGGACCATGGGATACTTAGTGAAGAGCATCAGGAGGCACCCCAAGGCATAGGGGCTGGGACTGGCAGTAGGATGCCTTGCGGTGGACAGCCGAGCTCGATCCTTATAAAAGCTTTTTAACTGCAGCAGCTTTAGTGGACGCTACTGGAGCTGGAATTACCGCGGCTGCTGGCATGAGACTTGCCCTCCAATAGATCCTTGTAAATGGATTTAAAGTGTATTCATTCAAATTAGAGGGACAATTTAAATTAAAAAGCTTAGAGCTGCCTCCACCACAGGGGGGCTCGCTCGACCCACCAGCGGACAGGCACCAGTATTGGGAGAGGGGGGCTGGCCGTCAGGGTTCACCTCGGCTCTGGCACAAACCCGGCGACACGGAGGTGGCACGGGCAGGAGCGGACTGGCAGTGTCGGCTTCTCACTTTTTGGATTTTAGAAGGGCATGACATGCCTATATCTGTGTCTCCCCCTCCTTTTACTCCTCCACCTCTTTTATTTTCGCATGACTATATGTACTTGTCACTTTTCCATGTGTTAGTTATGTCTTCTGAGCAGTTTGTCAGCTTTTGGACACCTTTGAAGGTGTTTTCTATGTGTTTCTATGTGTTTTTGTTTGCCTGCCATTGGTTTTAACGGTGTTCGAAGGTGTTCGACGAACAGTTCGACGAACAGTTCGGCGAACACACGGGTGTTCGACGAACCGAACTCGAACACTACGGGGGTGGCTCAACACTAGTCCCCACCCTGCATGTTTGGCACTGCTTAGACAGTGAATAAACATGCGGGATTGCCTGCCACTAACTGAAATGCCGCAGCCATATTGGATGTGCATTATAGTGATTGGCTGGCCGCATAGCATCTTCGAGTCTATATCAGACCCAGTGGCCCTATGCTTGTCACAGTCTACCCTTCAGTCAGGAAGAGTAGGGAGAGGTGCTGCTGAGCTAGGGAGAGAATTGACGATTTATTTAGTGAGGTATTAGGTATTCCACCGCAATATACATATCCATCTGAATTAACAGTCCTTCTAAGGACTAATCCAGCTTCATATATTAATCCTGGTGATAGCTGGAGTTAGGCATGCAGAGTTTGTAGAGAGTGTATAGAGCAGAATAGGGTCCATTGCATGTTCTGTCTGCTGCTGTTACAGACATCCATAGCCCTAGATATCAGGGCTAATATTCTTTTTGCTCTTAATCCTGATTATTTGCTTAAAAAGCAATATAATACACCATTTTAACTGCTCCATTTACTTGTTAGCAGAATACAGCCAGATTTGGTTGATTTTATTTGCATTGCCGTATTTTGGAAGAAGAAAATTTTATCCATCATCAGACATGATCCGATATTATTGCGGTAATAATCATGACATTTTGGGAAGTGTGGCAAATATTATACTTCATTTAAAGTCTGCCAGTTGTGTGTTGTTCACACTTGATCATTGACCAATACCATACTACAAGGCTACTGCCTAAAACCGTGGTCATCAGGCATGATCCGATATTACTGCGATAATAATTGTGACATTTTTTGGAGCATGCCAAACATTATACTCCATTTACAGTATGCCAGTTGTGTGTTGTTCAATCTCTTCACACTTGGTCGCTGACCAATACCATATTACAAGGCCTCTGCCTAAAACCGTGGTCATCAAATCTTATCCGTTTTTACTGCCATAATAACCGTGACATTTCGGGGAGTGTGCCTAATACTACTCTTTGTTGAATAAAATTTAAAAGATAATCCAGTGGATACAATCAAGAGCAACTACCATGCTCATGATCATGACTAAGACCTAACAAGTTGAAACGCATAAATCTGGATCCCCTTCGAGGGTGCATGGTAGTTGCTCTTGATTGTATCCACCAGATTATCTTTTAAATTTTATTCAATAACGAGAAATGGATTTTTATTAACAATATCATCGATGGACAGACCTTCTTCTTTTCCTGCTGTGCATATACTCAACCTGAACCAGGGCGGTTCCATGCGATGACTTTCTAAGGAAGATGAACTCACCAGTGAGCTAACTCTCCCTACCCCCATTTTCCTTTATGTTTCCGTGCCAAATATTACACTCCATTTAAAGTCTGCCAGTTGTGTGTTGTTTAACCTATTCACACTTGGTCGCTGACCAATACCATGCTGCAAGGCCACTGCCTAAAACCGTGGTCATCAGACATGATCCGATATTATTGCGGTAATAATCATGACATTTTAGGGAGCATGCCAAATATTTTACTCCATTTAAAGCCTGCCAGTTGTGTGTTGTTCAACCTATTCACACTTTATCATTGGGCATACTCCAAGGCCACTGCCTATAACCGTGGTCATCAGATGTGATCTGATATTACTGCAGTAATAATAGTGACATTTTGGGGAGCGTGACAAATATTATACTCCATGGGCAAGGCACATGGCAAGGAACAGGTAAGTGGACGTGATGGTGCACGCAGAGGCTGAGGCCATGGGCAAGAAACTGTGTCTGCTGAGAGAGCACAATAAACACCCACATAATGTCGAACTACCTTCCAGTCCCAATTTCTAGGGGGCCACGGAACACCACTCTTGAAGCGAGAGCAGTGGGAAAAGGTTGTTGGTTGGATAGCAGATAATGCTTCGAGTCAGTCTGCCACCACCACCACCCTGTCTTCCACATGGTCCAGTCTCCGTAGTCGTGAGTCTGGACCACATATTCCTCACCCTGATCCTCTTTCTTCCCACCATGCCAAGTGCCCGGAGACAAGTGATCCCACACTTAGACACTCTGAAAGGCTGTTCACTTTTCCATTTATAGATTTTGGCCTCTCACCCGACCTGCTTCAAGTGGGGCAAGTGGCGATCACATGTAGCGATGCCCAAATATTTGAGTAGTCACGATCACATGAAGGCGATGGTGGGAAAGTGCAATTACTGTTGCAAGAGGTGGATGATGATGATGAGACACAATTGCCAGCAAGTTCGGAGGAGGCCCAGGGTGTGTATGTGGAAGACGTAATGGTGGACGATGAAGTCACTGACCCAACCTCACAAGGTGACATGCATAACAGGGACAGCAGCACAGAGGGCGAGGGAGCCGTAGCACCACAACAGGCAGAAACAAGCAGTGGGGTGGCCAGAGACACAAGGTAAGCAACTGTTCCCCAGAACACCAACACGACGGAAGTTGCCAGTCCAACTGACCCCAAAAAGGCCATTTACGACATCTGCCATGCCAACATCAGCAGGGGCAGCAAAACTACCAGCCTGACCATCACCAGCATGCTCAGGCATATGACAGCAAAGCACCTGACTGGTTGGGCCGAACACCAGGGTCCAGAAACAGTGTCTGCAGGCGACACCACTGCCTGTTCCACTGTTGTGTGTGCATGCCAATCCCCTGTCCATAGTGCAGGCGAAGATGTCTCCCACCCTGCACCTGTCATTGCACACTTGCAACCACCAACATCAGCAGGAAATTTTCAGGAAAATCCATTTTGGCATTGTTTATGTATGTTTTATTGTCAGTCTGTAAAAGTGGTGTAGTACTCTGACAACATTGTTAACAGCAGTGACCTGGGAGTCAGAGATCCTTCCAGGGGTCTTCCCCATGCTGTTCCCATATCATTTGAACACTGTTTCCACTGATTTGCCCAATTTGTAGCCCCTCTCCAGACCTCCGGGAGTGACTGCCGGAAAATGCTCCAGTTTCCCATTGACTTTGGGCTCTTTTCTCTTCTTGGTACATTGGGCTTTTTTCTTGGGTCGAGCAGCCAAGCATTACGATTTGCTCGACCCGAGCAACGAGCACCCAAGCATTTTAGTGCTTGTTCATCACTAATCTCAAAACCTCACCTCTACTTCTATTGAATATTCCTGACTACTCGCCCTTTCCTGACTATTACCCTTTCTGTAATATGGAAAGTATTCAGACCCCTTTAAATTTTTCAATCTTTGTTTCATTGCAGCCATTTGGTAAATTCTTATAATGTCATTTTTTTTCTCATTAAAGTACACTCTGTACCCCATCTTGACTGAAAAAAACAGAAATGTAGAAATTTTTGAAAATTTATTAAAAAAGAAAATCTGAAATATCACATGGTCATAAGTATTCAGACCCTTTGCTCAGACACTCATATTTAAGTCACATGCTATCCATTTGCTTGTGATTAGAGATGAGTGGTGTTCGACTAGAACTGTTCGCCAATCTCAAATTCGAGCTTTTTTGGGCGGTGTTCGAGTTGTTCGATGAACCCGAACGATTTGCAAAAAATTCGGCTGTTCGAGGTTATGTTCGATAACTGTTCGTGCACCAAAAGCGTGTCCTGCATGTCTGGCACTATTTAGAGCACCAATCATGCAGGGATTGTCTGCCACTCACTGTAATGCCTCAGCCATGGTGGTTGTGGCATTAGAGTGATTGCCCAAATCGATGGGAACTGTGCTCACAGTGAAACATGAAAAGCCGGCAATTCAGCAGCGGCGTACACCGGTACCCGACAATTTAGAACCGAAAGAATAGAGATTCACACATAGATTAGATAGATAGAAACATGTCAGTCACATATATAAGAAGTGCAGTGACAGTGTTGATTACTGTACTTGCCATTTAGTGTAAAGGATTTATTAAAAAAAATATTAGTGTTTTCATGCACCGTCTCTTTAAAAAAGCCGGCCGGCAATTCAGCAGCGGTACCCGACAATTTAGAATGGAAGGAATAGAGCATCACACATAGATTAGATAGATAGAAACATGTCAGTCACATATATAAGAAGTACAGTGACAGTGTTGAATACTGTACTTGCCATTTAGTGTAAAGGATTTATTAAAAAAAATATTAGTGTTTTCATGCACCGTCTCTTTAAAAAAGCCGGCCGGCAATTCAGCAGCGGTACCCGACAATTTAGAATGGAAGGAATAGAGCATCACACATAGATTAGATAGATAGAAACATGTCAGTCACATATATATGAAGTACAGTGACAGTGTTGATTACTGTACTTGTCATTTAGTGTTAAAATAAAGGATTTATTTAAAAAAAAATTGGCGTGGGTTCCCCATAATTTTAGGCTCTAGCGGAGGTTAAGCAGACAGCTGGGGCAGATGTTTGAAGCCTGGGAAGGGGTAATACCCACGGAGCTTCCCAGGCTACTAATATCAGCCCCCAGCTGAATGCCTAGCCTTTACTAGCTATTAAAATGGGGGACCCCCCAAAAAATTGACGTGGGGTCCCCCCTATTTTAATAGCTAGCAAAGGCTAGGCAGACAGCTGGGGACTGATATTAATAGCCCAGGAAGGATGCCATGAATATTGGCCCCCTCCCAGGCTAGAAACACCGGCCGTCAGCTGCCCCAGAAATGGCACATCCATAGGATGCGCCAATTCTGGCACTTAGCCTCGCTCTTCCCACTGCCCTGTAGCGGTGGCAGTAGGGTAATAGGGCTGGGGTTGATGTCAGCTTATAATGCCAGCTGACATCAAGCCCAGGTTAGTAATGGAGAGGCGTCTATAAGACACCCCCATTACTAACCCCATAGTCAAAGTTAAAAAAAAACACAAACACCCAGAATAAAGTCCTTTAATTGAAATAAAGACACAATTCTTTATTGTTCTAAATTAAACCATACTTACAATCACGCCCATTCCAGCTAAAGCCAACGATCCCCTGCAATAAAAGAAAAATAATAAAGCAACATAATCCTTACCTTTCCATGGTTCCCACGACAGCTTCAGCTCTGCTACATCGAGATGACAGGCTGGACCGCAGCAGAAAGCTGCCATCCAGCCTGTCATCCCGCAGACACTGAGAAGCGCAGGCTTGCTTGCGCTTCTCAGCGTCTCTCTGTGACGGCATCCAGATGAGCCGAGTTCATGTCCAATGAACTCGGCTCACCTCATGCACATCACTGACAGCGTGGGAAAATTCTCACGCTGAAGCGCTGAGTGCAGGAGAATTCTCCCACGCTGTCAGTGACGTGCATGAGGTGAGCTCATGTCCAATGAACTCAGCTCACCTCATGCACGCCACTGACAGCGTGGGAAAATTCTCCTGCACTCAGCGCTTCAGCGTGAGAATTCTTCCACGCTGTAAGTGACGTGCATGAGGTGAGCTGAGATCATTGGACATGAACTCACCTCATGCACGTCACTGACAGCGTGGGAAAATTCTCACGCTGAAGCGCTGAGTGCAGGAGAATTTTCCCACGCTGTCAGTGACGTGCATGAGGTTAGCTGAGTTCATTGGACATGAGCTCACCTCATGCACGTCACTGACAGCGTGGGAGAATTCTCCTGCACTCAGCGCTTCAGCGTGAGAATTTTCCCACGCTGTCAGTGACGTGCATGAGGTGAGTTCATGTCCAATGATCTCAGCTCACCTCATGCACGTCACTGACAGCGTGGGAAAATTCTCCTGCACTCAGCGCTTCAGCGTGAGAATTCTCCCACGCTGAAGCGCTGAGTGCAGGAGAATTTTCCCACGCTGTCAGTGACGTGCATAAGGTGAGCCGAGTTCATTGGACATGACCTCGGCTCATCTGGATGCCGTCACAGCGAGACACTGAGGAGCGCAAGCAAGCCTGCTCTTCTCAGTGTCTGCGGGTTGACAGGCTGGATGGCAGCGTTCTGCTGCGGTCCAGCCTGTCATCTCGATGTAGCAGAGCTGGAGCTGTCCTGGGAACCATCGAAAGGTAAGGATGATGTTGGTTTAATATTTTATTTTTATTGCAGGCGATCGTTGGCTTCAGCTGGAATGGGCGTGACGGTAAGTATGGTTTAATTTAGAACAATAAAGAATTGTGTGTTTATTTCAATTAAAGGACTTTATTCTGGGTGTTTGTGTTTTTTTTAACTTTCACTATGGGGTTAGTAATGGGGGTGTCTTATAGACGCCTCTGCATTACTAACCAGGGCTTGATGTCAGCTGGCATTATAAGCTGACATCAACCCCAACCCTATTACCCCACTGCCACCGCTACAGGGCAGTGGGAAGAGCGAGGCTAAGTGCCAGAATTGGCGCATCCTATGGATGCGCCATTTCTGGGGCGGCTGACGGCTGGTGTTTCTAGCCTGGGAGGGGGCCAATATTCATGGCACCGTTCCTGAGCTATTAATATCAGCCCCCAGCTGTCTGCCTAGCCTTTGCTAGCTATTAAAATAGGGGGACCCCACGTCATTTTTTTGGGGGTGTCCCACATTTTAATAGCTAGTAAAGGCTAGGTATTCAGCTGGGGGCTGATATTAGTAGCCTGGGAAGCTCCATGGGTATTACCCCCTTCCCAGGCTTCAAACATCTGCCCCAGACATCTGCTTAACCTCCGCTAGAGACTAAAATTACAGGGAACCCCACGCTAATTTTTTTTTTAATAAATCCTTTATTTTAACACTAAATGACAAGTACAGTAACCAACACTATCACTGTACTTATTATATATCTGACTGACATGTTTCTATCTATCTAATCTATGTGTGATGCTCTATCTTTCTGTTCTAAATTGTCGGGTACAGATGCTGAATTGCCGGCCGGCTTTTTTAAAGAGACGGTGCATGAAAACACTATTATTTTTTAAAATAAATCCTTTACACTAAATGACAAGTACAGTAAGCAACATAGTCACTGTACTTATTATATATGTGACTGACATGTTTCTATCTATCTAATCTATGTGTGAAGCTCTATTCTTTCTGTTCTAAATTGTCGGGAACCGCTGCTGAATTGCCGGCCGGCTTTTTTAAAGAGACGGTGCATGAAAACACTAATATTTTTTTTAATAAATCCTTTACACTAAATGACAAGTGCAGTAACCAACACTGTCACTGTGCTTATTATATGTGTGACTGACATGTTTCTATCTATCTAATCTATGTGTGATGCTCTATTCCTTCTTGTCTAAATTGTCGGGTACCGGTGTATGCCGCTGCTGAATTTGCCGGCCGGCTTTTTTAAAGAGAGTGTCTTCTGAGCAGTTTGTCAGCTTTTGGACACCTTTGAAGGTGTTTTCTATGTGTTTCTATGTGTTTTTGTTTGCCTGCCATTGGTTTTAACGGTGTTCGACGGCGTTCTAAGGTGTTCGACGAACAGTTCGACGAACAGTTCCTCGAACATCCCGGTGTTCGACGAACCGAACCGAACCCGAACACTACGGGGGTGGCTCAACACTGCTTGTGATCCTCCTTGAGATGGCTCTACTCCTTCATTGGAGTCCAGCTGTGTTTAATTAAACTGATAGGACTTGATTTGGAAAGGCACACACCTGTCTATATAAAACCTCACAACTTACAGTGCATGTCAGACCAAATGAGAATCATGAGCTCAAAGGAACTGCCCAAGGAGCTCAGAGACAGAATTGTGGCAAGGCACAGATCTGGCCAAGGTTACAAAATAATTTCTGCATTACTCAAGGTTCCTAAAAGCACAGTGTCCTCCATAATCCTTAAATGGAAGATGTTTGGGATCACCCGAAGTCTTCCTAGACCTGGCCGTCCAGCCAAGCTGAGCAATCGTGGGAGAAGAGCCATCGGGAGAGAGGTAAAGAAGAACTCCAAGATCACTGTGGCTGAGCTCCAGAGATGCAGTAGGGAGATGGGAGAAAGTTCCGCAGAGTCAACTATCATTACAGCCCTCCACCAGTCGGGCCTTTATAGCAGAGTGGCCCGACGGAAGCATCTCCTCAGTGCAAGACATATGAAAGCCCGCATAGAATTTGCTCAAAAACACATGAAGGACTCCCAGACTATGAGAAATAAGATTCTCTCGTCTGATGAGATGAAGATAGAACTTTTTGATGATAATTCTAAGCTGTATGTGTGGAGAAAACCAGGCACTGCTCATCACCTGCCCAATACAATCCCAATAGTGAAACATGGTGGTGGCAGTAGCATGCTATGGGGGTGTTTTTCAGCTGCAGGGACAGGATGACTGGTTGCAATTGAAGGAAACATGAATGCGGCCAAGTACAGAGATATCCTGGATGAAAACCTCTTCCAGAGTGCTCTGGACCTCAGACTTGGCCGAAGGTTCACTTTCCAACAAGACAATGACCCTAAGCACACAGCTAAAATAACAAAGGAGTGGCTTCAGAACAACTCTGTGACTATTCTTGACTGGCCCAGCCAGAGCCCTGACCTAAACCCAATTGAGCATCTCTGGAGAAACCTTTAAAATATCTGTCTACCAACGTTCACCATCCAACCTGATGGAACTGGAGAGGATCTGCAAGGAAGAATGGCAGAGGATCCCCAAATCCAGGTGTGAAAAACTTGTTGCGTCATTCCCAAGAAAACTCATGGTTGTACTAGCTCAAAAGGGTGCTTCTACTCAATACTGAGCAAAGAGTCTGAATACTTATGGCCATGTGATATTTTTCAATATATTTACACTTTAATCATAATACATTATATTTTACAGACCAACATAACACAATACTTTAGATATTTAGAGTTGAAGAAAACATTGCACAAATATTTGAAGGCCTCATTTTATGCAGTCAAGAGCTATTGAAATAATTCTGCCACATGTCCTATTTTATTGTTATTATCTCCCTATACTTGTGTTTTACATGAATATCTTTGGAAATGGTTCTCCTGAGTCTTATTTACCCTCATAAACTGTTTAAACACACACATCCATTCTCCTACACGTCTTCTCTAGAGGTATTGACATTTTATCTTCTTAACAGATATTCTCAGAATTGTACATAATTCTAGGTAATGCAACTGCCTTGATAAGTTATTGTGTTAAGTGAAACATAGAATGACTAAGATAGTTGTCAATGTCCTTCAGAATGAGAGTACCTAATTCTTATTACTGTGAACACAATGCAGACACCTAAACCATCAGTTATTGCATACGGTAGAAGAGGTTTTGGAGTGTTGCGTTTGATTTAACAACTACATTTTTGTACATAAAAATAAATTTCTCTTGCCTGTAGTCTGTTCCTTACTAGAGATGAGCGGTGTTCGACTCAAACTGTTCGCCAATCTCAAATTCGAGCTGTGTTGAGCGGTGTTCGAGCCGTTCGGCGAACACAAACGATTTGAAAAAAATCCGGCTGTTCGAGGTTATATTCGATAACTGTTCGAGCACCAAAATCATAACTGAATTTTTTCACAGTAATGCTGATAATCAATGTTAATACGCAGTTTGAGTGTACAGCGGGGCGCCGGGAGAGGCAGGGGATGGATCTCTGCATAAATAATGAAGATCTCCATTTTTTTTCTCTTTCCCGCATTTACAGTGGGGAGGTGCAATCTGTCAGCCTATCAGCAGCACACACACGGAGCGAAGTGCTTTTTTTCACTCAAGCAAGGGCATGTGTCATTGGCTGTGTATGTCACATGTCCTTGCCCTATAAGACCCAGCCATTTTCCCCGTCTCCACCATTTTCTCACTGCTGCAGCTGCGTGTTAGACGGCACCGCTGTTGCTGTGTGCGATATACTTTCAGTGTTAATTTCAAGCCAATTTTCTCAGAAATATACAGATAGCTTGGGAGTGGGGAATAGTTGTGATTGCAGTCCTTTTGAGGACTAGGTTCCAGCATTTCCTACGACTTTTAGCAGGCAGGTCTGTGCTCTTAAATAGATAGGTTGGGAGTAGGGTCTACTTGTAATTGCAGTCAGTCCTTTTGAGGATGAGGTTACAGCATTTCCTACGACTTTTAGCAGGCAGGTCTGTGCTCTTAAATAGACAGCTTGGGAGTAGGGACTAGTTGTAATTGCAGTCCTTTTGAGGACTAGGTTACAGCATTTCCTAGGACTTTTTGCCAGGCAGGTCTGTGCCAGTGCTGTGCAGGTGTTTTTCACAGCATTTGGCTAAATCTAGCTAAGCAAATCCTTTTTGGCCTCTTGCAGTGTGTGTTAGTCAGTGGAGTAGTACAATTTTTTTTACTGCACCTAGCCAAGTAAAACCTTTTGGGCATAGCATCATTCTATTAGGCCATCTATGCTAAGCTCCACCAGCTTGCAAATTACTAAAAATTTTTATCAGCATCTAGCTCGGAAAATAATTTTGGGCTTGTAGCAGTGTGTGGGACTTATTCTATTAGTCCATCTATACTAAGCTCCACCAGCTTGCAAATTACAAATAATTTTTAGCTGCATCTTGTCTGGAAAATAATTTTGGGCATAGTAGCAGTGTGTGGTACTCATTCTATTAGGCCACCTATACTAAGCTCCACCAGTTTGCAAATAACTAGTAATTTTTAGCTGCATCTTGTCTGGAAAATAATTTTGGGCCTGTATCAGTGTGCGGTACTCATTCTATTATGCCATCTATACTAAGCTCCACCAGCTTGCAAATTACTAATAATTTTTAGCTGCATCTTGTTTGGAAAATAATTTTGGGCATAATAGCATTGTGTGGTACTCATTCTAACCAACCGTTTTAAGCAACTCTGGGGCAATTGATGCCACTTAAGTGGTGTCTGTGCCACAAATTTTTTGAAAAAATGGAGACTCTTTTTGGAGTCCCCTTGCTTTGTTTTACGTGACGTTGCCATCGTCAATTAGAGGTGGGTTGGGTCTCCCCCCCCCTTTTTAACCGTAAGAAAATACATACACTATGGCTTGGGGTAACACAGATGGTTGAGTCTGAAGAGCTGTTTACTCAGAGGTCTGCTCCAAAGCTTCAGTGTCTGCTAGTCAGCGTAGTAACCCAGCTGCGAAGCAAGCTGCACCGCCTGTGTATCTAATAATGATTTTTAAATGCATCTAGCCTAGGCAGACTGTGGGGACCCCTAACCAAACCCAGATGCTCAGCCCCCTAATGCCCCCCTTTCATTGACAATACAATTATGTAACTTTTACAACTGGATGGGTGAGGATCGGTCACAGCTTTATTAACTGTTTATACTCATTCCATTAGAAATGCATTTTATTTCTAAAATTATTCAGCTTGTTGCAGCATGCCCTTTGTCTCCAGTCTCCACAACGGCAAGTTGGCCAACAAGTGTAACTCTCCAACATGTCCTTTCTATTTCCAGGCCACGGAGGATCCTGCTTACTCGTATGCAGGACTCCGACCCCCATCCATCACTCTTAACGCTTGTTCCACTCCGTCCTGGAGTCCTGATAGTAATATGTCCTGTCTAATATCCATTAAGTGAACACCGTCGGGCCGTATGAGGCCTGCTTTATCTCCTTCCAGTTGTCGGTGTCGTATCACTACACAGCCTCTGTCTCTTATAAATTTTGCCATCCGAATATTTATTACCTGCCTTGTCCGTTCGATGGCCGTGATGTCTCATGCACCTTGCCATACCGTTCTCGGCACAATCTCTGATCATACTATAGTTAGTTTTGTGAAAAATTCTCTGAAGCACTCAGTGTCTAGTTTCATTATTGCCATTAGTTATGCGCTCTTGTGATAAGCTATGTCGTTTCCCCTGGCCTGTATAACTCAGATGACCGGACCTCTTGCCTCTCTCCCTACCTTGATTACCTCCATTAGTACCTGTGGCCATTGCAGGCCTCTAATACCTCTCCAGTTCAAATATGTGTTATGAAACTCCAATTTCCTCCCGCCTGGGCGGACTTTCACCCTTCTTTCTGCACAATATATATACGAGTTCTTAATCATTGCATACCAAAAAAACAGCAAGGAAGTGGTATTTATATGTCATGTTCTGCTATGCACCTGTTCAAGGCTGAGTTAATCAGAAATGTAAACACACATACCATGTTAAAATCGTATAGCATAGAAACAATGCATATAAATGTAAATAATCAAAAAGAAAAAGAAAAGAAGAAAAAAGGAACATATATAATAATAATCTATAAATGATCACTCATAATGATACATCAAATCATGTCTGATGTTTAAACCCGCTGGTATACGTGTATTTAAAGTATAAATCCACCAACTTTCTCAATTAAGGAGCTTTCTCCTATAATCATCCACCAAATCTCCACCAATCGCCACGGCCCACGGAGGTGCCACTACAGTCAGTGAATCCTTCCTTATTTAGTATAGAGTCTACCAATACTTTGGGCGTATTAGCCCAGCTGCGAAGCAAGCTGCACCGCCTGTGTATCTAATGAGAATTTTTAACTGCATCTAGCCTAGGCAGACTGTGGGGACCCCCAACCAAACCCAGACGCTCTGCATCTAACCCAGCCAATCATTTGATAGTATTGCTAGTAGCAGAGTCGCATGGGCTCTAAACCTTGCATAGCCTGTGCATTTTTTCAGATCGCTAAGGATGACCCAACTCGTGTTATCTGTAACATTTGTCACCAAAAGCTAAGTAGAGGCCAAAAAATACATAGTTTGAGTACTTCATGCATGAACCGTCACATGGATATGAAGCATAAGTTGCAGTGTGAAGCTCACTGTGCTACAATGCGGCCAAGCGGGCCGGGACAACCACCATCTGCCCCACCTGTGTCATCCTGGGGAGACTAAAAGCTTTTCCAAAAATTTGAGGGAATTACCATGGGAATGGTTTGGAAGAGGTATAAGAGTTTAGGTAGGACGTTCATTTTTAGTATACTTATTCTGCCGAACCAGGAAAAATCCTTCACCGTCCAAGAAGTAAGATCTTTATGGAGTTGTTCAATAAAGGGCCCAAAATTAAGATAAAATAGACGGGAGAGGTCTCTATGAATACAAATTCCTAAGTATTTGATACCCTGTAAGGGCCAGGCAAAGGGAAAGTTGGACTGGATGGAATCCTGTATGGATTTGGGGAGGGAGACATCGAGTGCCTCAGACATCGAGTGCCTCAGACATCGCTGCATTGATTTTAAAATTTGACCATTTAACAAAGTGATCTATTTCAGCCATAACAGCAGGGATGGATATACAGTTATAAGAAAAAGTTTGGGCACCCCTATTAATCTTAAGCTTAATGTTTTATAAAAATTGGTGTTTTTGCAACAGCTATTTCAGTTTGATATATGTAATAACTGTTGGACACAGTAATGTTTCTGCCTTGAAATGAGGTTTATTGTACTAGCACCCTTATCATTTTCTTGTTTTAAATACTCCTACCTACTTTTTACTGACTTACTAAAGCACTTTTTTGGTTTTGTAACCTCATTGAGCTTTGAACTTCATAGCCAGGTGTATGCAATCATGAGAAAAGCTACTTAAAGTGGCCACTTGCAAGTTGTTCTCCTGTTTGAATCTCCTCTGAAGAGTGGCATTATGGGCTCCTCAAAACAACTGTCAAATGATCTGAAAACAAATATTGTTCAACATAGTTGTTCAGGGGAAGGATACAAAAAGCTGTCTCAGAGATTTAACCTGTCAGTTTCCACTGTGAGGAACATAGTAAGGAAATGGAAGAACACAGGGACAGTTCTTGTTAAGGCCAGAAGTGGCAGGCCAAGAAAAGCATCAGAAAGGCAGAGAAGAAGAATGGTGAGATAAGTCAAGGACAATCCTCAGACCACCTCCAGAGAGCTGCAGCATCAACTTGCTGCAGATGGTGTCACTGTGCATCGGTCAACTATACACCACACTTTGCACAAGGAGAAGCTGTATGGGAGAGTGATGCGAAAGAAGCCGTTTCTGCAAGCACGCCACAAACAGAGTCGGCTGAGGTATGCAAAAGCACATTTGGAGAAGCCAATTTCTCTTTGGAAGAAGGTCCTGTGGACTGATGAAACTAAGATTGAGTTGTTTGGTCATACAAAAAGGCGTTATGCATGGCGGCAAAAAAACACAGCATTCCAAGAAAAACACTTGCTACCCACAGTAAAATTTGGTGGAGGTTCCATCATGCTTTGGGGGTGGGTGGCTAATGCCGGCACAGGGAATCTTGTTAAAGTTGAGGGACGCATGGATTCCACTCAGTATCAGCAGATTCTTGACAATAATGTTCAAGAATCAGTGACAAAGTTGAAGTTACGCAGGGGATGGATCTTTCAGCAAGACAATGATCCAAAACACCGTTCCAAATCTACTCAGGCATTCATGCAGAGGAACAATTACAATGTTCTGGAATGGCCATCCCAGTCCCTAGACCTGAATATCATTGAACATCTGTGGGATCATTTGAAGAGGGCTGTCCATGCTCGGCGACCATCAAACTTAACTGAACTGGAATTGTTTTGTAAAGAGGAATGGTCAAAAATACCTTCATCCAGGATCCAGGAAATCATTAAAAGCAACAAGAAGCGACTAGAGGCTGTTATTTTTGCAAAAGGAGGATCTACTAAATATTAATGTCACTTTTCTGGTGAGGTGCCCATACTTATGCACCTGTCAAATTTTGTTTGAATGCAGATTGCACATTTTCTGTTAGTACAATAAACCTCATTTCAAGGCAGAAACATTACTTTTTCCAACAGTTATTACATATATCAAACTGAAATAGCTGTTGCAAAAACACCAATTTTTATAAAACATTAAGCTTAAGATTAATAGGGGTGCCCAAACTTTTTCATATAACTGTATGTGATTGAGTGATATATACTAGGACATCATCAGCAAATGCAGAGCACTTGTATTCGGTGCCTCCCACCTCAATCCACCTAATATTGGGGTTATCGTGAATTGATGAGAGCAGGTGCTCCATCACTAGGATGTATAAGAGAGGGGACAGAGGACATCCCTGCCTTGTCCCATTGGTGATTATGAAAGGTGATGAAAATGTTCCATTTATCTTCAGCCTAGGTGACGGATTGCGATACAGGGCCATGATTTTGACTATAAAGGGTCCCCTAGACCCCTACCCCAAGCTTTTTAAGAGAATAATATATGGTGTGCCAGGAGACTCAATGGAATGCTTTCTCAGCATCCAACGAGAGTATCTAATTACAAATTTTTAACTGCATCTAGCCCAGGCAATACTTTGGGCCTAGAAGCAGTGTCTGCTAGTCAGCGGAGTAGCCACCGCCTGTAGATCTAATTACAAATTTTTAACTGCATCTAGCCCAGGAAATACTTTGGACCTAGTAGCAGTGTCTGCTAGTTAGCGGATTATCCCACCTGTTAAGCAAGCTACACCACCTGTAGTTTGGACACTTAATTTTTTCAAAGGAAATGCTTCGGGCCCTCGGGACACTCAGTGAAGAGCATCGGGGAGGCACCCCAAGGCACAGGGGCTGGGACTGGCGGTACGATGCCTTGCGGTGGACCGCCAAGCTCGATCCTTATAAAAGCTTTTTAACTGCAGCAGCTTTAGTGGACGCTACTGGAGCTGGAATTCCCGTGGCCGCTGGCATCAGACTTGCCCTCAAATAGATCCTGTAAAAGGATTTAAAGTGTACTCATTCAAATTAGAGAGACAATTTAAATTAAAAAGCTTAGACCTGCCTCCACCGCAGGGGGGCTCGCTCGACCCACCAGAGGACAGGCACCAGTATTGGAAGAGGGGGGCTGTCAGTCAGGGTCCACCGCAGCTCTGGCACAAACCCGGCGACACGGAGGTCGCATGGGCAGGAACGGACTGGCCCTGTCAGCTTCGCACTTTTTTGGTTTTAGAAGGGCATGACTTGCCTATATCTGTGTCTCCCCCTCCTTTTACTCCTCCACCTCTTTTCTTTTCGCATGACTATATGTACTTGTCACTTTTCCATGTGTTAGTTGTGTCTTCTGAGCAGTTTGTCAGGTTTTGGACACCTTTGAAGGTGTTTTCTATGTGTTTCTATGTGTTTTTGTTTTCCTGCCATTGGTTTTAACGGTGTTCGACGGTGTTCGACGAACAGTTCAACATACAGTTCGGCGAACATACGGGTGTTCGACGAACTGAACCGAACTCGAACACTACGGGGGAGGCTCAACTCTATTCCTTACTCAAGGACATATAATTGGACTAATCTTCTCCAAATTTGGAACATAGTTAAACCAGGAATTTCAGGAGATTTTAGATGAGGTTTCAGGATCAATGCCAGAGCTAATGAAAACTCTCAGCAGACCCAAGCCCATCTTCAGGCTGACACAATGCATCACAGCCAACAGCTAGGTGCTAATACTCCCCAGCAGACAGAGGCACCAATGTAGTCTCAGCAAGACAGATAAGTAGAACAGACTCCCCAGCAGACCAAAACCTGTCTCCAAGCTGACCAGGTGTGATATACTTATTGACAGGCTACTATCTGGGCTGATATGCATAATAGTACCAACCAATATTCCGATAGCCAAAAAGTATCTGACTGAATAAGAGAGATACACCTAGGTATCATGATATAAACTAAAAAAAAGGTGCTATAAAATGTTTCACAAATATATCAACTTTATTAAATATAAAATATATTGGATTTTGTTAACGAACAGAGTAGCTTAATGGAGGGCTGACCACAATCCTCTCAAGGCTATAAACACAATATAATTAGTATGCCCACATACCTATTGCAGTACATTCTCTGTGGTTAGCTTATACTGTACATCAGATAAGTATAAGTATGTATAAGTATAGGAGACAAACTTACATAGTAATAATGTGTAGCCCTGCAAAGCAACATATGTTTCACCCAGCTTTGTCAGGGGGGCGTGTAAAAAGAAAAAAAAAGAGCAGAAAGGCGAGTATTTAACTTATGTTTCATTTAAAATGTAGCCAATAGCAAAAGGGCCAAAAATACATGTCAAATGTAGCCAATAAAAAATGGGCACATTATGAATCTATCAGAGATGTGTCATCTGTTATGGAGCTGCAAATGGAATGTAGCCAAGAGTAAAAGGTCCAATAATACATGCATATCCAAATAGACAAAGGACACAATATGAATATGTCAGCCATATGTCATCTGTTGTGGAACAGCAAATAGAATATACCCAATGGAAGAGGGATACATCACAAATGTGTTCAACCGCTTCCCGACCACCAACTGTACATAAACGTCGGCGCTGCCTGGGCTCTGTGCAGCGCCGACGTTAATTAACGGTTGGTGGTCCCGCAGCCCTCAGGACCCCCAGGGTCCTGCAAGCAAAGCTGCGGGTGCGGTGCAGAGCGACAGCTCTGACAGGGGACATCATCGGTACCTGATTGGATCAGGTCCCAATGATGTTAACCCTTTGCTATCTTCTATATGACACAATCTATAGTGATCGCGGCATTCAGAAGATAGTGAGAGGAGAGGGGGTCATCCACTTACCTCTCCAATGGCCCCCTGATGTCTGACAGGACCTGCCGTTGTCATGGCAGCCGGAGGTCACATGACCGCCTCCGGGTCTGCCATGTACGGTGTCCTGCTAGACTCAGCCTGCAGCTGAAGTCTAGCAGGAGACAGACAGTGTGAAACTGTCAGCAAATTTCTCATGCAATGCAATACATGTCTATTGCATTGCATGAGAACAGTGATTAGAAACATAAAAATTAATGTCCCATACAGGACTAAGTAAAAATGTAAAAAAAGTCAAAAAAAAGTTTTCAAACTGTAAAAAAAATCACAAAATAAATAAAAATAAATAAATAAAATATTAAACCAATAAATCCGTATATTTATGCAAAAACAAAAAAAGCACATATATTTGGTATTGCCGCGTCCGAAACAACCCGATCTATAAAACTGTCGCATTAATTAACTCCTTCTGTGCACACCATAATAAAAATAAATAAAAAACGAAGCAAAAAACGATGCTTTTTCATCATATCGCCAAATAAAAAGTGGAAAAAAATGCGATCAAAAAGCAAAATGGAAATAAAAATGGTCATCTTGTTCCGCAAAAAAAAAGCCGCCATACAGCTCCGTCAGCCGAAAAATAAAAAGTTATGGCTCTCAGAATAAAGCGATGCAAAAAAATGATCGCAGTAAGGCTCTGCTCACATTTATCCTGCGCTCTGCGCTGAGCACTTACACCAGAGTTTCCATTTAAGTCTCTGAAATACGTGATTCAGACGGAACCCACGGCAGAAGAGGCAGATATAGGCCACTGTGGATGCCATCTGGCCTGTGATCCCACGGTGTCAGTAATTTAGGCGTGCATAAAAGTGCGGTTTGCCACAGTTTTGTGCATTTCAGAAAAAAAAGGACACCGCTAAACAGAGGCCAGACGGAGTCCAGAGTAACTCTGCTGCCTCATTACAGTGAATGGATCCCGCAGGGGTTTCATCTGAATTACATCACTTGGAAATTTAGAAGGAAACCCCGATGTAAGTGCTCAGCATAGAGCGCCGGATAAACAATATGTAAAATGTTCCCAATAAAAGCTTCAACTCAGTCCTCAAAAGAAGCTAGTCCCCACTCAGGTCCGTTATCTGTTAAAAATATAAGGGACTTCCAAGTTACTGGTAGCAGAAAGGCTCTGGAAAAGCGAAATGGCCCTTGCCCCCCAAAAGAAATTCAGAAAATGTTGTGCTCCCAAATCCAAATGCCTATTCTACAATAATTTGTTCGCCAATTGTCAAATAGCGCTGCGTCCCTCCCAGATCTCGCCGTATGGCTAAGCGGTATGATACAGCCATTTATGGGGTATTGCCACGTTTAGAAGAAATTGTGTGACACATTTTTGCCCATTGCCCTGTGTGAAAATGTAAAATCTGAGGGTAAAACATTTTTTTGTGGTAAAAATATAATTATGTTTCCTTCACTGCCCAATGGTATAAATTAAAAAATTAAAAAATACTGGGGTCACTTGTGGGGGTTTCTGCTGTTTCGGCATGTCAGCGACTCTTCAAATGTGACATGGTGTCTGCCAGCTATCCCAGCCAACATAGCGCTCCTTTCTCTTCCGTACCCTGCCGTACACCAAAGCAGTGGTTTTCCCCCACATATGGGGTATCAGCGTGTTCAGGAGAAATCAGGTTGCAAATTGAATATAATTTTTTTCTTCATCTAACCCAGCCAATAGTTTTGGCCTAATACCACAGTTTGGCCACTCAGCTCTGCTCGGTTCCCATCCATTGTTTTTTTGTGCAAACAACTCCAGAGTTGTGAATCAGTTAACCACCAAAATGAGTGGAAAAAGGCCTGCTGCTGGTGGAAAGGGGAATAGGCATGTTGGGAAGGGGAATAAAGGTTGTGTCCGTGGGGTAGGTGTTAAAGCAACAGTAACATCTGCAGAAGAAAGACCATCTTCCAGCCAAACTAAAATGTCTACTTCTTTTAGCGGACAATGTGATAAGATCCCTTTCTTACGGCCACGCCAGTCGCTACAAATTCCAGATGAGGCACATAAACAGCAGGTGCTTCAACGGATATCAAGTGCTCCTTTAAGTGGGCTCTCCTCCACATCAACTTCAACATCACAAATACTCCAGTCCTCAAAGGTGTCACCCCAATCGCACTTGCTTCCTCACAGCTCCCAAATCTCCAGCTGCCCGTCTGAGTATGAGGTAGAACAGATGGTTGAGTCTGCAGAGCTGTTTACTCATACTATAGCCTGGGAATCAGAGGTCGACTCCAGCGCTTCTGTGAATCCAGACGAGGAAATGATCTGCACTGATGCCCAGAATCTTTATGAGTCGGATCCAGGACCAGACGCAGAAGGTTCTGACCATAATGTAGACCCTCATTCCCAAACTGTAACTCCTGTTGGTGGAGACAATGAGGAAGACGATGATGAGACTCAAATACCTGATTGGAGCGACAACTTTAGTTTTTTGTCAGGGCAGGAACAGGTTGGCTCTGAGGACGACGGGTGTGATAACGCACAGGGTGATGATGATGAGGTTGGAGATCCCACTTACTGTCAACCCACAGTCAGCCAAGAGATGAGGTCAGCAGAGGAGGTGGAGGAAGATGCTAGTGACGACGAGGTCAGGTTGCGCCTTCCTGGACAGAGACGTAGTACTGGAAGCATGTCAACAACTGCATCCTCAAACACAACTCTGCCTCTCACCACAAGTCGTGGTGGCTCTTCAGGTCGCATGGGTGCTAAGCCTTGCATAGCCTGGGCATTTTTTCAGATCGATAAAGATGACTCAACTCGTGTTATCTGTAACATTTGTCAGCAAAAGCTAAGTAGATGCCAAAAAATACATAGTTTGAGTACTTCATGCATGAACCGGCACATGGACATAAAGCATAAGTTGCAGTGGGAAGCTCAGTGTGCTACAATGCGGCCTAGCCGGCCGGGCCAACCACCGTCTGCCATATCTTGTGCATCCGCGGCCTCTTCATCCTCTGTGACTGGGGGGACAGCAGTCACACCTGTTTGGGGGCGCAGACCTGCCACCTCTTTACCCGCAACAGCCAGCGTGATTGGCAGGTCATCATTTTCTTTGGAGGTGGTAACACCAGCTGGTTTTGAGCGCTGTCCGACATCGATAGCACCACCTTTGGATCAAGGCAACCTAACATGTCCGCCTGCATCTTCCTCACAGACCGGCAGTTTGCCGGGGACACCCTTATCAACCCCGTCTAAGCACAATAGCCAGCCCTCGGTCCCTCAGATGTGGACAAGTAAAAGACCATTTCCTCCTAGCCATGAGAAAGCTAAGAGGTTGAATTTCACCATCTGCAAGCTCTTGGCTACAGAAATGCTGCCTTTCTGCCTGGTGGACACAGGGGATTTTTGAGACCTTATGTCCGTCGCAGTGCCCCAGTACCAGATGCCCAGTCGGCACTACTTCTCAAAGAAAGGTGTGCCTGCGCTCCACCAGCATGTCGCACACAACATCACCGCTTCTTTGAGAAACTCTGTGTGTGACAGGGTGCATTTCACCACAGACACTTGGACGAGTAGGCATGGACAGGGGCGTTACATGTCGCTGACTGGGCACTGGGTAACTATGGTGACAGCAGGACAAGGGGCTGCTGTCCAAGTCTTGCCGTCCCCACGAGTTGTGCGTCAATCCTCTTTATGTCAAAGTTTCTCCACTGCTTCTGCCTCCTCAACCTCCTCTCGGTCTTCCACCTGCACCCAAAGCCTGTCTGGTCATGCCACAAACTTTCTAACTGCGCAGAAGGGATCCTGCACACCTCCTTACTATGCTGGCAGAAGAGCTCAACGTCATCAGGCGGTTTTTACTTTGAAATGTCTGGGAAATGTGAGTCACACAGCTGAGGAGTTGTGGTCAGCTCTGGAGAACCAATTTCATGAATGGTTGTCTCCACTGGACCTGAAACCAGGGAAGGCCGTGTGCGACAATGCTGCAAACCTGGGTGCGGCCCTTCGCCGGGGCAATGTCACACACGTGCCTTGTATGGCTCACGTGTTGAACCTGGTTGTCCAGCAATTTTTAGCCCACTATCCCGGACTAGATGGCCTTCTGCAGAGGGCACGGTCGCTGTGTGCTCACTTCCGCCGTTCGCATCCCGCAGCTCAGCGACTTACATCTCTACAGAAGTCATTGGGCCTGCCACTTCACCGGCTAAAATGCGATGTGCCTACCCGGTGGAATTCAACTCTGCACATGTTGCAGCGACTGTGGCAGCACCGACAAGCCCTGGTGCAATACGTTCTGACGTATAGCCTGGGCCAACGAGATCCAGAGGTTGGGCAAATCACGCTGGAGGAGTGGTCTCAGATCAGAGACCTATGCACCCTTCTGCACAGTTTTCAAATGGCGACGAAGATGTTTAGTGCTGACGATGCCATTATCAGCATGACTTTTCCGGTGATTTACATGCTGGAGCACATGTTAAACAGAATTCGGAGTCAGGTGGTGGCACAAGAGGAGGTGGAGGAAGTAGAGGAGGAGGAGTTGTATGCGGAAGGGCTAACATCTGCAAGGTCCAGACGGTTGGCAGCACCAAGGCGGCAGGCATGTGAGGTGGGGGAGATGGTTTTACCAGGGCGCATGGTAGCAGCCAAACTAGTGAGGAAGGTGCAGGAGCCCAGGAAGAAGTGGAGGACGAACTGATGGAAGACTCATCAGATGAGGGAGACCTTGATCACATTTCTGTTGTCCGAGGTTGGGGGGAGAGGACAGAGGAAGGAAGCATGATTGTTACCTCGCCACCAACACAACAGGGACTTGGTGCTCCTGGATGCGCAACACACATGAGTGCCTTCTTGCTGCACTACCTGCAACATGACCCTCGAATTGTGAGAATTAGAAATAATCCTGACTACTGGGTTGCCACACTGTTAGATCCCCGGTACAAAAGTAAATTTGCAGAAATTATTCCTGCCATAGAAAGGGATGCACGCATGCAGGAGTATCAGCAGAGAATGTTGCAGAATCTTACATGTGCTTTTCCACAAAACACCAGTGGTGCACGTAGTGAATCTCACAGTTCCAACTTGCCAACCGTGGGACCGTCAAGTGTTCAGCACTCAAACCGTAACAGAACCACAGTATCTGCTGGTAACATCAATTTTGCGGAATCATTTCACCACTTTTTTAGCCCATCCTTTGCAAGGCCACAGGAGACAAGAAGTCTGACACATAGTCAACGCCTAGAGACGATGGTACAGGAGTATCTCCAAGTAAACATTGAAGCCATGACTGTGTCACTGGACCCTTGCTCTTTTTGGGCTTCTAATCTGGATAAATGGCCGGAGCTAGCCACTTACGCCTTGGAGATCTTGTCATGCCCCGCAGCCAGCGTTCTGTCTGAACGTGTGTTCAGTGCTGCTGGTGGTGTGCTGACAGATAAGCGCACGCGGCTCTCCACTGATAATGTAGACAGACTCACGTTCATAAAGATGAACAAATCATGGATCCGAAACGAATTTTCTACCCCTGTGTCATCCTGGGGAGAGTAAAAGCTTGATGATTGGTTAAAATCACCCTACCAACCGTTTTAAGCTTTCAAATTACTAATCATGTTTATCTGTATCTTGGCTGGAAAATAATTTGGGCTTTGTAGCATTGTGCAGCACTGATTCTATTAGGCCATCTATAATAAGCTCCACCAGATTTAAAATTACTAATCATGTTTATCTGTATCTTGACTGGAAAATAATTTGGGCTTTGTAGCAGTGTGCAGCACTGATCCTATTAGGCCATCTATACTAAGCTCCACCAGATTTAAAATTAATAATAATTTTTAGCTGCATCTAGCCCGGAAAATAATTTTGGGGCTCCGAGATGCGCAAGACACATAAGTGCCTTCTTGCTGCACTACCTGCAACATGACCCTCATATTGTCAGAATTTGAAGTAATCATGACTACTGGGTTGCCACACTCTTAGATCCCCCAAACTTTTCGATCAACCTTTTCATTTTAATAAAGACCAAAAAAATGGTCATTTTTGAAATTATAAGCATTAGCAGGTTATTAGAAACTGAAATCAAACAGTTTTCAACTCAAAACTTTATTCTAGGTGATGTTACATGTTCACATAGGACCCCTTGTTCGAAAGGAGCTTCTGAACTCTCTCGTCCATTGAATTTGTCAGGTTTTGGATGGTTTCTGCTTCAATTGTTTTGCATGAGGACAGAATACCCTCCCAGAGCTGTTGCTTAGATGTGAACTGCCTCCCGCCATCATAGACACTCCTTTTGATGATGCTCCAGAGGTTCTGAATGGGGTAGAGGTCAGGGGAGCATGGGGGTCACACCATAAGATTGTCCCCTTTTATGCCCATATCAGCCAGAGATGCAGATGTTTTATGTGCAGCATGAGATGGTGCATTATCATGCAAAAAAATGATCTTGCTGTGAAATACACAGTTCTTCTTGAACCATTGCAGGAAGTGCTGTTTGAGAAAATCCACATACATTATGGAGTTCATCTTTAGCGCCTTCAGGGATCCTAAAGGGGCCGACAATCTCTCTCCCCATGATTCCAGCCCAAAACATTACTCCACCTCCTCCTTGTTGGCGCTGTAGCCGTGTTTGCGTGGGGTGTCCATCAACCAGCCATCCTCCACTCCATCCATCTGGACCATTGAGCGCTGCACGGCACTCATTCGTGAACAAAACAGTTTTGAAATCAGTCTTCATGTAATGTTTGGCCCACTGGAGCCGTTTCTGCTTGTGTGAAGTGGATAGAGGAGGTCGACAGGATGGCGTATGCACAGCTGCAAACCTCTGAAGGACCCTGCATCTTGTTGTTCGGGGGACGTTGGAGGCACCAGCAGCTTAAAAATCTTGTCTGCTGCTATGACAAGGCTTTTTTGCCGCTGCTCTTTTAACCTGACGTAATTGCCTGTAGGAAAGAGTCCTCAATTTGCCCTTATCAGCACGCACACGTGTGTACTGTGAATCAGCTACATACTTCTTGATTGCCAAGACACTTCATCCTGATCATCGCACAATGTTGATTGTAGTCATGCCTTGACCTAAACACTCCACAATTTGTTGCTTCTCAGCAGCCGACACATCCTTTTTCTTTCCCATTTTGGCAGAAAATGTAGGCTGCTTAATAATGTGAGACAGCCTTCTTAAGTAGTCTTGCCTTTCATTGGACACACCTGCCAAACTAATTAGCACAGGTGTCTGCAATTGCTTACAGTGATATAAAGAGCCCTGACACACATCACCATCAATGAGTTTAACTGACAAACAAACAAATTCTTCCCTTATCACTCCTAAACACTTTTTGCATAATAATTTGGAACGCAGTGTACATGTGCTTTTCCACAAAACACCAGTGGTTCACGTAGTGAATCTTACAGTTCTAACTTGCCAACCGTGGTCTGTATGGAGTTGTTCAATAAAGGGCCCAAAATTAAGATAACATAGATGGGAGAGGTCTCTATGAATAGGAATTCCTAAGTATTTGATACCCTGTGAGGGCCAGGCAAAGGGAAAGTTGGACTGGATGGAATCCTATATGGATTTGGAGAGGGAGACATCGAGGGCCTCAGACTTCGCTGCATTGATTTTAAAATTTGACCATGTAACAAAGTGATCTATTTCAGCCATAACAGCATGGATGGATATATGTGATTGAGTGATATATACTAGGACATCATCAGCAAATAGAGAGCACTTGTACTCGGTGCTTCCCACCTCAATCCACCTAATATTGGGGTTATGGCGAATTGATGAGAGCAGGTGCTCCGTCACTAGGATGTATAAGAGAGGCGACAGAGGACATCCCTGCCTTGTCCCATTGGTGATTGTGAAAGGTGATGAAAATGTTCTGATGCACCCCCTGGGCCTTGGGACACCCGGAGCCGGACCCTTTTTGGTGGATGCTGGTGGTTGTAGTCTTCGTGGCGGCAACCCGGTTCCGTGGCTCACGGTGGTCAAACCAGTGGCGGAACTATTTATGTGGTTTTGATGTTTAAATGTCCGACTACGCCACCCGTGGATTGCGGTCAGAGTGAACCGCCGCTGCAGGGCAGACCGCTGAGGCTGGTGTTGTGGGTGCAGCAAAGCGTAGCATAACTCCCCACGGGAGGAGTATAGCCTCAGGGCAGTGTATGCGGAGGATGGGGGTGATGGTGCAGGGCAGCAGCAGTAACGACACGGAGTCAGTGATGCAGTCCAGGGCCTTTACTCACAGTTCTTATTATCCAGACCACGTATGCAGGTAACGGCTGACCACGTCGTACTGTGCTCACCAGGTGAGGGGCTCAGACAACTCCCAGATAACTTTGGAGCGCTTCACAGGACCCCCTTTGTGTGTCCTTTGTCTGGCCTTTCTTACCAACCCTTCTGTCCGGCTGCCTCGGGCCTCCTCTTGGTAAACTTGGCGCCAGTTTCCGTGACCCTCTGTGGTGCCTTCCTCGCTGGTGTAGCGAGGGGCTGTGCCACATAAAATTTCACAGCCTCCGGTTTCTAGCTGAGGGTCGTTTCCTGCCTCCACTAGTTTCGGGGACCGGTCTCCCCCTTTGGCCTGACCCCTCCACGCAGGTGGATTCGGGCGTGCGGTGGCGACTCGCCCGTCCGCACCCCTGGGATCCCTTCATTCCTCGTTCCTGGAGCCTTCTCCGTTCCTCTTCCTTCCTTCTCCCTCTTCCAGGCCTGGGCCTCTGTTACTAGGCCCGCCTCCGGAGCAGAGCTCATGCAGAGCCCCTGCTCCCTGCCACTTCTGCTCAGACTTCTCTGCACTGAACTAAGATGGTGCCCACCTTTTATACTCCCTTCTCAATGCACCCAGGAACTGCTTCCTCCCTGCTCCTGCACTACAGGGTTCCCCTTCCTCAGTGTTCCCTCCCCCTACTCCAGCCAGGGACAGGGACTGTCGTGCCCATCTCAGAGGCATATTGGTCGCCCTGCCCCACGGCAATGTGGTGTAATGCATGCAGGTGTCGGGTCCTGATCCACACTCCATCCTTACCTGAGAGTGAGATATCACACCTCTGAGTGAGGTGCAATACCTCTGTAGCAACCGAGCCCTCAGGGTGCTACAGTTCCATTTATCTTCAGCCTAGGTGACGTATTGTGATACAGGGCCGTGATTTTGGCTATAAAAGGGTCCCCTAGACCCCTACCCCAAGCTTTTTAAGAGAATCATATATGGCGTGCCAGGAGACTCTATGGAATGCTTTCTCAGCATCCAACGAGAGTATCTAATTACAATTTTTTAACTGCATCTAGCCCAGGAAATACTTTGTGCCTAGTAGCAGTGTCTGCTAGTCAGCGGATTATCCCGGCTGTTAAGCAAGCTACCCCACCTGTAGTTTGGACACTTAATTTTTTCAAAGGAAATGCTTCGGGACCACGGGATACTCAGTGAAGAGCATCAGGAGGCACCCCAAGGCATAGGGGCTGGGACTGGCAGTAGGATGCCTTGCGGTGGACAGCCGAGCTCGATCCTTGTAAAAGCTTTTTAACTGCAGCAGCTTTAGTGGACGCTACTGGAGCTGGAATTACGCGGCTGCTGGCATGAGACTTGCCCTCCAATAGATCCTTGTAAATGGATTTAAAGTGTATTCATTCAAATTAGAGAGACAATTTAAATTAAAAAGCTTAGAGCTGCCTCCACCACAGGGGGGCTCGCTCGACCCACCAGCGGACAGGCACCAGTATTGGGAGAGGGGGGCTGGCCGTCAGGGTTCACCGCGGCTCTGGCACAAACCCGGCGACACGGAGGTGGCACGGGCAGGAGCGGACTGAACGTGTCGGCTTCTCACTTTTTGGATTTTAGAAGGGCATGACATGCCTATATCTGTGTCTCCCCCTCCTTTTACTCCTCCACCTCTTTTCTTTTCGCATGACTATATTTACTTGTCACTTTTCCATGTGTTAGTTGTGTCTTCTGAGCAGTTTGTCAGCTTTTGGACACCTTTGAAGGTGTTTTCTATGTGTTTCTATGTGTTTTTGTTTGCCTGCAATTGGTTTTAACGGTGTTCGACGGTGTTCGACGAACAGTTCGACGAACAGTTCGGCGAACACACGGGTGTTCGACGAACCGAACCGAACTCGAACACTACGGGGGTGGCTCAACACTAGTCAGAAGTGCATCATTTGTTATACTCAGGTACCATATAAACATGTGCAGTCTATATGCCTGATCATGGTGGAGCTTCCACTATCTGGACTCAATTTCAGTATGCAGTGTCACCATTAAAACCTTTTTCATGATGACACAGGCACTTCATGATGCAACGCCGGCAGGACGAAAAGTCTGATGAAAGAAGACTGGATGCATGCGCACAATGGAACCTGAGGTGCTATGTTGCAAAGAGGAAAAGGAAAAGGTAGACAAAGAATGGCTGTTGTATAAAGTGTACAGTGGCTTGCAAAAGTATTCACCCTCCCCCCTTGACATTTTTCATGTTTTGCTACCTCACAACCTGAAATTTGAGAGCTTGCATCAGTTCATGTAAAGAACATGTCTACAACTGTGAACATCTGGTTTTCGTTCTATTGTGAAGCAAACAACAAAGAGGACAAAATAACTGAAAACTTCAGTTTGAATAATTATTCACCCTCCTAAAGTCAGTACTTTGCAAAGCCTCCTATTGCAGCAATTACAGCTGCAAGTCACTTTGGTTAAGTCTCTATGAGCTTTCCACATCTTGCCACTGGGATTTTTGCCCATTCCTCAAGGCAAAACTGCTCCAGCTTCATCAAGTTAGATGGTTTCCTCTGGTGAACAGCAATTTTCAAGTCTGACCACAGATTCTCAATTGGATTAAGGTCTGGGCTTTGACTCCAAAACATTTACTCAATTCCCATTAAACCACTCGAGTGTTGCTTTATTAGTATGCTTTGGGTCATCGTATCATTAGAAGGTGAACCTCCGTACCAGTCTCAAGTAGCTGACAGACTTCAACAGGTTTTGCTCAATAATATCCCTGCATTTCTCACCATCCATCTTCCTCTCGACTCAGACCATTTTCCATATGTCCATTCTGCTGAAAAACATCCGCACAGCATGATGGTGCCACCACCATGTTTCACTGCAGGGATCATGTTCTTGGGGTGATGAGCTGAGTTGGTTTGGCGCCAGACATAGCATTTACCTGGTGGCCACAATATTCAATTTTGGTCTCATCTGACCACAGCACCTTCCTCCATACATTTGAGAGTCTCCCACATGTCTTTTGGTAAACCCAAAACGAGCCTTACAATTGTTGTGTGTAAGTAAAGGCTTTTTTTCTGCCCACACTTCCATAAAAGCCACCTCTATGGAGTGTACAGCTTATTGTGGTCGTATGGACGGATAGTCCAGTCTCTGCTTGGGCACTCTGCAGCTCCTTCAGGGTTACCTTTGGTCTCTATGCTGCCTTTCTGATTAATGCTCTCCTTGCAAGGCTGAGAGTATTGGCAGGTGGCCCTCTCTTGGCAGGTTTGTTGTGGTACCATGTTTTTTCCATTTGATCATGATGGATTTGATAGTGCTCCAGGGGATCATCAGAGATTGGGATATGTTTTTATAACCCAACCCTGAGTTGTATTTCTCAACAACTTTGTTCTTGACTTGATTTGAGATCTCCTTGGTCTTCATGGTGTTGTTTGGTTAGTGGTGCCTCTTACCTAATGGTGTTGCAGCCTCTGTGGCCTTTCAGAAAAGGTGGACAAAGGTGGACTTCCTTTCAATAAGCATGTGACTTATGAAGGTAATTGATTGCACCATTTTTTAAGGGCTTCATAGCAAAAGGGGTGAATATATATGCGTATACCAATGTTTAGTTATTTGAAGTAACACCGTCTCTTTAAATTTCGTGTTAGTTTATTAAACATCATAAACAAACCTGGAGTCCATAAAGAAAACACAGCCCATTCAGCATAAAGACACAACAAAATACCATACTTGCAGCACAGTCCATATATCAGCCAGCGTCCAGACACTCAGGGTTAGTTGCCCACTGTTCAGCACAGCTCTCTGTAGCAGGGTTTTTCCAGACACTGCCCCCCTCCTGAGTCAAAAGGCAGGCTCTTTAAAGCCTCAAACCACTCCCTGAAGTGGAGATAGAGTGGATGGCGTTCCTCCCAGCACTTAGCCATCCACCTGTAAAGCATGAAAACCTATAAACCGACCATACAATATACGGTCCGTAATCGCTATAGAAACAGCACAACCAAAAAGAAGTAGTGGAGGGGAAAACAGTGAATCAAAGAGAGAAGCATCTATATATTTTATTATAAATTCCTTAATATTCATATGATACACCTCCAAAACAACACAGAAAGAGATTTAGCTATATAAATATACTTTATTGAAAAAAAAATTTGAATTCACAAAAAATACTCAACTATAAATAATAGGGGTGAGATTTGGGGGAGGAACAGCAAAAAGAAGAAAAGGCAGGGTATAGTTGTCAAATCCTGCAAAGAGACCTACATCCCCTACATAACACTCAATGAGTGATGAGTGTCAGCATAATCTGCCAGCCGAATAAGGTGGTAATAATCAAGGAAGCTATATACAAATGGAAAGAACTGATATTTGTGTATATATATATCATAAACTGTTGTACAGATATCCAGACACAGACCCAACCATAGGGGTCTTGATTAGTAAACCATAGAAAAATGTTCCATGTAAAAGATGTATAGCCTAATAATATGGATGCCTAATATAGGAATATAAATATACCACAGTAGTCTGTTGTCTAAATAGACAGAATATAGAAGCTAATCAATTAGACTATGGACTGTAAGTGCAGTGGGAAGACATACACACCGCACCATCAGTTCAATGCTGATGATATTAAGTCTCTAGATAAGTATACGGCACTCAGTGTGAATGGTGCATGAGTAAAGGTTCCACTCTATGAGTATTTGTATCAGAATACTGGGCACTCAAAATTATGCACAAAATTGATGCAAAAAATATTTTTTTTTCATTATTTCATGAAGCAATCCAATCCAAAGTGAATGTGACGTTACGGCCTTATACACTCAGGCCTTTATCAAACACTGATTGCATGTGCTGTGTGAATATAAAAGCAGCGCTGCTGAAAGGCAGGAGATGCTTGCAATGGAAGGCATCACTTTTGTGCATAATTTTGAGTGCCGAGTATTCTGATACAGATATTAAGTCTCCATTACCTTGACTCATGCTGGGAAGATATGTAGTGTGGGAGGAAATGCTGAGGATGTGCAGCAGCCTCGATGCGCGTTTCACAGGGAGCGGCTTCATCAGGAGGCGTGGGCATGCCTGTAAAGCAAGCCCTTGTAAACCTGGCTATTAACCCTCTCTGCACCTAATGTGCAGGAGAAACTTCCATGCTTCACATCACTAAAGCCAATAGTCTCAGTGAAACATATCTCCCCTCCAGTATTCTACCAATGACTTTGTCACAGAGGGTATAGTTTATTCTATTTTATCTTGTTTTTATTTAACTCATTTATTTCTCACACACCTAACAGTGCCTCATGTTATTACAATGTAACTTTGCCTCCTATACTCTTCTATCTAAAGTATATGTTAACTAGTGTTGAGCGAGCATGCTCGACACTGCTCGGTACTCGCCCGAGCATCACGCTACTCGGGATGTTCGGTGAGCACCGAGCATTTCCGGGTTATTAGGGCGGGAGCTCGGGTCTCTGCCCTGCATGTTTGGCGCTCTTTACAGAGCCAATGAACATGCAGGGTTAGCCAGCCAGTCACTGTAATGCCGCAGCCATGTTGTTTGTGGGCATTACAGTGATTGGCAGGCCGCACAGCGTCACCTCGAGTATTTAAAACCGGGCGCCGCCATCTTGGACACAGTCGCTCTGGATCAGACAGTGTAGTGACAGCGCTGCTGATTTAGAGAGAGATATATCCTGCAAAATATTTAGTCTAGGGTCCGTAAAGCCTGCCAGATCAAACAAACAGTCCTTCTCAGGACTAATATCCATCCCAGATATCAGGCAGGCAGGCTGTATAGGAGACGCAGTGGTTATACCAGCAAATGCTTCATTACAGTCCTGTGTGCTCCTGTTGCTGAAATTGCTTGACTTAGCTCCAGGTCTCGGGGGCCAGGAAAAATCCTTTTTTTTCATCTAAATCCTCTTTTTTTTTGCCTCCTTCACACTGTACAAATACCTGTCTTATTAACATTTTGGTGTCCACCCCCAAAAAAAAAAATGTGCCTCTGATTTTTCAGACACAAATATATCTGTTGAAAATAGTCTGGTGTAGGCTAGAGAAACAGAAGTGTGGTTTTGCAGTTCCACGGTTCAAACCTCTGTATTATCCAGTTTTGGGCCATTTGTATCTAAAAAAAACAGTTTGAGTGTGTCGCTCACTGTTCAGCCGCAAATATATATATTTAAAAAAGTCTGGTATACACCAGTAAATTATAACTGTGGTTTTGCTGTTCCATGGTAAAAAAATCTCTATTTTCCTGCTTTTGGCATTTTTTGCCATAAAAAAAAAACTAATTGTGTCTCCCTGATTTTTCAGACACAAATACTGTATATCTGTTAAAAATAGTCTGGTGTAGGCCGGAGAAATAGAAGTGTGGTTTTGCAGTTCCACAGGTCAAATCTCTGTATTATCCTGCTTTTGCCATTTTTTGCCGTAAAGAAAAACAGTAGTAGTGTCTCCTGATTGTTCAGACACAAATATATCTGTTCAAAATAGTCTGGTATACACCAGTAAATTATAACTGTGGTTTTGCTTTTCCACGGTAAAAAATCTCTATTATCCTGCTTTTGCCATTTTTTGCCGTAAAAAAAAAATAATAGTGTCTCCTGATTGTTCAGACACAAATATATCTGTTGAAAATAGTCTGGTGTAGGCCCGAGAAATACAAGTGTGGCTTTGCAGTTCCGCGGGTCAAATCTCTGTATTATCCTGCTTTTTTGCATTTTTTGCTGTAAAGAAAAACAGTAGTGTCTCCTGATTGATCAGACACAAATATATCTGTTGAAAATAGTCTGGTGTAGGCCCGAGAAAAACAACTGTGGTTTTGCAGTTCCACGGGTCAAATCTCTGTATTATCCTGCTTTTTTGCATTTTTTGCCGTAAAGAAAAACAGTAGTGTATCCTGATTGTTCAGACACAAATATATCTGTTGAAAATAGTCTGGTGTAGGCCCGAGAAATACAAGCGTGGTTTTACAGTACCACGGGTCAAATCTCTGTATTATCCTGCTTTTTTGCATTTTTTGCCGTAAAGAAAAACAGTAGTAGTGTCTCCTGATTGTTCAGACACAAATATATCTGTTGAAAATAGTCTGGTATACACCAGTAAATTATAACTGTGGTTTTGCTGTTCCACTGTAAAAAATCTCTGTTATCCTGCTTTTGGCATTTTTTTCCGTAACAAATAAACTAATAGTGTCTCCCTGATTTTTCAGACACAAATATATCTGTTGAAAATAGTCTGGTGTAGGCCAGAGAAATAGAAGTGTGGTTTTGCAGTTCCACGGTTCAAACCTCTGTATTATCCACTTTTGGGCCGTTTATATCTAAAAAAACACAGTTTGAGTGTGCCGCTCACTGTTCAGCCGCAAATATATATATTTAAAAAAGTCTGGTATACACCAGTAAATTATAACTGTGGTTTTGCTGTTCCACGGTAAAAAATCTCTATTCTTCTGCTTTTGGCATTTTTTGCCGTAAAAAAAAAATAATAGTGTCTCCTGATTGTTCAGACACAAATATATCTGTTGAAAATAGTCTGGTGTAGGCCCGAGAAATACAAGTGTGGTTTTGCAGTTCCACGGGTCAAATCTCTGTATTATCCTGTTTTTTTGCATTTTTTGCTGTAAAGAAACACAGTAGTGTCTCCTGATTGTTCAGACACAAATATATCTGTTGAAAATAGTCTGGTGTAGGCCCGAGAAAAACAAGTATGGCTCTGCAGTTCCACGGGTCAAATCTCTGTATTATCCTGCTTTTTTGCATTTTTTGCCGTAAAGAAAAACAGTAGTGTCTCCTGATTGCTCAGACACAAATATATCTGTTGAAAATAGTCTGGTGTAGGACCGAGAAATACAAGTGTGGTTTTGCAGTTCCACGGGTCAAATCTCTGTATTATCCTGCTTTTTTGCATTTTTTGCCGTAAAGAAAAACAGTAGTGTCTCCTGATTGTTCAGACATAAATATATCTGTTGAAAATAGTCTGGTGTAGGCCCGAGAAATACAAGTGTGGTTTTGCAGTTCCATAGGTCAAATCTCTGTATTATCCTGCTTTTTGCATTTTTTGCCGTAAAGAAAAACAGTAGTGTCTCCTGATTGTTCAGACACAAATATGTCTGTTGAAAATAGTCTGGTGTAGGCCCGAGAAATACAAGTGTGGTTTTGCAGTTCCTCGGGTCAAATCTCTGCATTATCTACTTTTGGGCCATTTTTACCTAAAAAAAAACAGTTTGAGTGTGTCGCTCACTGTTCAGCCGCAAATATATCTATTTCAAATTTTCTGGTGTACCCCACTAAACAATTACTGTGGTTTTGCCATTCCATGGTAAAAAATCTCTATTATTCAGCTTTTGGTATTTTTTCCGTAAAGAAAAACAGTAATAGTTTCTCCCTGATTGTTCAGATTGTTTAAAAGAGTCGAGTGTAGGCCAGAGAAATAGAACTGTGGTTTTCCTCTTCCACGGTTCTAATCTATTTTTTATTTCCCTTTTTCCATTGATAGTGCGAGTGTAAGCCATTTTATTTCCTTTACAATGGGCAAGGCGCGTGGCAAGGGACGTGGAACTGGACGTTCTGCTGATGGTGCGTGCAGAGGACGGGGCCGTGGCCAAGGTGAAAATGTGCCACAACCAACAGCCACATCTTCTCGCTCCCACTTCTTGACCGAATTACTAGGGAAGCACAGAACAACACCAGTATTGCGAACTGATCAGTGTGAACAGGATATTAATTGGATAGCAGAAAATACTTCCAGTTACCTGGGCACCACCACCTCTGGTCTGTCTTACACACGGTCAACTCTTAGTAACCTTGTGTCTCGACCGCATAATCCTCCTCACCCTGATGCTCCTTCCTCCCACCATGCCGAGTGTCGTCAGACAGAAACTAATCCCACACTTGGACACTCTGAAGAGCTGTTCACTGGTCCATTTCCAGATTTGTGCCCCTCGCCTGCTCTGCGCGAAGTGGTGGAAGAGGAGATCCCATGTAGCGATGTCAAAATATTTGAACAGCCACGGCCACAGGAAGTCTACGCTGGCAATTTGTCACAAGAGTTGGACGATGACGAGACACAATTGCCAGGAAGTGAGGAGGAAGATCATGGTGCGCAAGTGGAAGAGGAGGAGGTGGTGGATGATCTAGTAACTGACCCAACGTGGCAGGAGGACATTCAGAGTGAGACCAGCAGCACACAGGGTGAGGGGGGCAGAGTACCCCAAGAGGCAGGAAGAAGCAGTGTGGTGGCCGCACAGAAGGCGGGCAACAGTTCCCTGTAACAACAACAGGAGGGACATTGCCAGTACAACCTGTAGGTCTTCCAGAGTCTGGAATTTTTTAAAAGACTCTGCTGATAACCCCAAAAGGCCATTTGTACCACCTGCCATGCCAGCATCAGCGGGGGTGACAAAACTACCAGCCTGGCCACCACCAGCATGATCAGGCACACGGCAGCAAAGCACCCCACTTTGTGGGGCGAACCCCAGGGTCCACGACCAGTGTCAGCGGGTGTCACCACTGCTTCTTCCACTGTTGTGCATGCAATAGAACCCCCTGTTGTGTGTGCAAGGCAATCCCCTGTCCATACTGCATGCAAAGATGCCCCCTCCTCTCAGTCTTCACTTGTTATGGCAGTTTCTCAAGAAACAGCATCAACGTCCACGTCCACGTCCCACCGCAGCGTTCAATTGTCCATATCCCAGACATTTGAACGAAAGTGGAAATTCGCAACTAACGCCCCACAGGCCACAGTCCTAAATTTGCACATTTCACGACTGCTTGTGTTGGAAATGCTGCCTTTTAGGCTGGTGGAGATGGAATCCTTCCGCAACCTTATGGCGGTGGCCGTCCCTCGGTACTCGGTCCCCAGCTGACACTATTTTGCCGGTGTGCCATCCCCGCACTACACAAGCACGTGTCCCAAAACATCTGCCGTGCCCTCAACAATGTAGTTACTGGGAGAGTCCACCTGACAACGGACACGTGGACAAGTGCTTGTGGCCAGGGATGGTACATCTCCCTGACGGCACACTGGGTAAACATAGCCGGGACCCAGTCGGACCTTGGTACGGAACACATCCTCCCCACACCGAGGATTGCGGGCCCTATGTCAGTCAGAGTTGCCCCCACAGTGTACAGCTCCTGCCCATCATCCTCCTCCTCCTCCTCATGTTCAGCCTCCATCTCAGATATCACCACATCAGTTACAAGCTGGAAGCACTGAAGTACTGCCTCCGCCAAGCGGCAACAGGCTGTGCTGAAACTCAAAAGCTTAGGTGAGAAACCTCACACTGGTTGTGAGTTGTGGACAGCTGTGAAAGAGCAGGCAGATCTGTGTCTGAGACCTACATCCAGGCATGGTCGTATGTGACAATGGCCGTAACCTGGTGGCGGCTCTGAGGCGTGGCGAGATCACACACGTACCATGCCTGGCTCATGTGCTTAACCTCGTGGTTCAGCGGTTTCTTAAATAGTACCCCAAGTTGCCAGATCTGCTCGTCAAAGTACACCGCCTGTCATCTCATTTTCACAAGTCGGCTACAGTTTCCGCCGCCCTTGCTGTGTTGCAGCAGTGTTTGCAGCTTCCGTCACACCGACTGGTGTGTGATGTCCCCACACTTTGGAGCTCTACCCTCCACATGTTGCAAAGGATTTGTGAGCAGAAGAGAGCAGTTGTGGAGTACCAGCTGCAAAAAGGCTGTCGATATACAGGTCAGACTCCTCACATAAGACCTCAGTAGTGGACCTGGATGTCTGACATATATATCATCTTGACAAACTTTGAGGAGTCCACCAAGCATTCCACTTGTCTGTCTTTTGCAATACTCTCTGCAGAGAATTAAAGAGGAGGCATTGCAGCCAGAGTATGATGAGATGGATCAAGAAGCCGTAGCAGTTAATTACACACAGCCCATCCTCATCTCATCCCAATATGCCTTGGGGGACAATGAGGGAGAGGAGGAGGAGGAGGAGGAGGAAGACCAGGAGCTTGTATCATGCGCTGTAGACGGTAGTACCTGTACAACTGTCATACCGTCGGTTCAGCGTGGATGGCCTGAGGACAGGGGGGAGGAGGAGGAGGAGGAGAGCATGGTCAGTCGTCATCTTGGTGAGGACACGGAAGTCTTGCCTGTTACCAGTCTGGCACGCATAGCTGACTTTATGTTACGCTGCCTTAACCGTGACCCTCGCGTTGTTAAAATGTTGGGTGACAGTCATTACTAGTTGTTGACACTTTTAGACCCCCGCTACAAGGAGAACTTTCACTCTCTTATTCCTGAGGTGGAGAGGTCTACAAAAATGACGCAGTACCAGAAGGCCCTTGGTGCAGAACTGTTAAAAAAATTCCCATCTGAACACGCTAGCGGCAGAGGTCACAGTTCATTGACCAACCAAGGCGTACAAGCGAGAGAGAGGCAACTCCAATCCAGCGGAGGCAGGGGAACACTGTCAACGTTCAGGGACAGTTTTCTCAGACCCTCCCTTCGGACAGACCCTGAGGCGTGGGGTACTCTCACAAGGAGTGGAAAGTTTCAAAAGATGGTGAGGGAGTACCTTGCAGACCGTACCAACATCCTCCGTGATTCCTCTGTGCCTTTTAATTATTGGGTATTCAAGCTGGACACTTGGAATGAACTCGCTCTGTACGCCTTGGAGGTCCTGGCCTGCCCTGCCACTAGTGTGTTATCGGAGCGTGTTTTTAGTGACGCTGGGGGAGTTATAACTGTTAAGCACACTCGCCTGTCAACTGACAATGCTGGCGAGCTGACCCTTATCAAAATGAACAAGGGCTGGATTGGGCCAGACTTCTCATCACCACCAAATGACAGCAGAGTAACATAAAGTCAAATCCACTGTGTTATTTTGGGAGGTGTATTCACATGCACCGCTTCACACCCACACATGGGTATATGCTTCCTCATTTCGGCTGTTTTATGTTTTTCTCCTTATTCTCAGCCTCCACCACCACTATACCACCATGGTGACCATGGTCCTTGTTGCCATTATTGAAATTTTCTCCGTCCTTATTTTTGTCAGCTTTTGCTTGGAGGGCATAAGCAAAGACTGTGGGAGACGCACTCTCCATAATGGGAATAATATTTTTAAGATGCTGTACTGTATGGCTCTTGGAAGGGGCATTAAAAGCGTCTTGTTAAGCTACTGCGACCTCCACCACTTTTCCGAGGGACATTCAAACCGTCTTGTTAAGCTACTGCCACCTCCACCACTTTTCCAAGGGGCATTAAAAGCGTCTTGTTAAACCACTCTGAACTCCACAGCTCTTCCAAGGGGCATTGAAATGTTGTTTTTAATTAACTCTAACCTCCACGACTCTTCGAACGGGCATTGCATCTCCTCCTAATTTTTGGCAGCTTTTGCTTGGAAGGCATAAGCAAAGACTATGGGAGACACACTCCCCAATAATGGGAATAATGTTTGTAATATTCTGTACTGCATCGCTCTTGTAAGGGGCATTGCAAGTTCCTCCGTCCTAATTTTTGGCAGCTTTTGCTTGGAAGGCATAGGCAAATACTATGGGAGACCCACTCTCCAATAATGGGAATAATGTTTGTAATATGCTGTATTGCATGGCTCTTGCAAGGGGCATTGCAAGTTTCTCCGTCCTAATTTTTGGCAGCTTTTGCTTGGAAGGCATAAGCAAAGACTATAGGAGACACACTCCCCAATAATGGGAATAATGTTTGTAATATGCTGTACTGCATGGCTCTTGTAAGGGGCATTGCAAGTTCCTCCATCCTAATTTTTGGCAGCTTTTGCTTGGAAGGCATAAGCAAAGACTATGGGAGACACAGTCCCCAATAATGGGAATAATGTTTGTAATATGCTGTACTGCATGGCTCTTGTAAGGGACATTGCAAGTTCCTCCATCCTAATTTTGGGCAGCTTTTGCTTGGAAGGCAAAAGAAAAGACTATGGGAGACACACTCCCAATAATGGGTATAATGTTTTTAAGATGCTGTACTGTATGGCTCTTGTAAGGGGCATTAAAACCATCTTGTTAAGCTGCTGCGACCTCCACCACTTTTCCGAGGGGCATTAAAACCGTCTTGTTAAGCTACTGTGACCTCCACGTCTCTTCCAAGGGGCATTCAAACCGTCTTGTTAAGCTACTGGGACCTCCACGTCTTTTCCGAGGGGCATTAAATCTGTCTTGTTAAGCTACTGTGACCTCCACGTCTCTTCAAAGTGACATTAAAAGCGTCTTCTTAAGCCACTCTGAACTCCATAGCTCTTCCAAGGGGCATTGAAATGTTGTTTTTAATTACCTCTAACCTCCACGACTCTTCCAACGGGCATTGCATTTCCTCCTAATTTTAGTCAGCTTTTGCTTTTCAATGCAAAGGCGAAAATTAAGGGAAACCCACTCCCCAATAATGGGTAGAATGTTTTTAGTACGCTGTAAGCCACGTCTGTTTCAAGGGGCATTGCAGTTCCTCATAATTTTTGGAAAGCCTTCCATTCACTGCTTAGGCCAACAGTGTACAGGAGACTCAGTTGCTATAAATGGAAAAAACGGTTTAGTTAAGGCCCTCTGACCTCCATGTCATTTCCAAGGGGCATTGGAGTGCCTCAAAATTTTTGGTAGGCATTGCACTCACTGTATGCCCTATAACTGTGTAGCCGAACCGCTCCTTTTGTTACAGAAACATATCCTACAAGACATATGTGGTTGACTAGCCTGATATTGATGTGAATGGTCCCTGTTCCTCCTGCTCTTTCTCCTTTGCCACTACCTCATCCATCATTTATCACCTTAAGCTTTGTTTTAACAGGAGTCATAGAACTGGGATAGTAGCAGGAAAACATCCAGCAATCCTCGGAGGAGGTAGGATATGCGCCAAAACGCTGACCACCTCAGGCCTAACCGCTACTACATACATGCGCTTGCATTCCAAGAAAACAAAGCAGATGCTAACTTCTATCATCATAATCATGCTCCTCACCTTGGCACTTTCAACTCCCCTGATGGAGAAGCCAGGGCCCACCGGAGGAGTCTGGTTCTCTGGTGGGCTTGTCCAATGCTGCCCTAAAGCAGGCCAGGCTAAGAAAAGTGTGTGGGGGGAAGTTGACAGGAGAAATAGGGGTGGCTGGGGACCGTTTATGGACACCCGGCTGCCCCCAGGCGGCTGGGGACCATGTGGAGACTGGGGACCGAGTATGGATGCGCCATTTCTGGGGCGGCTGATGGCTGGTGTTTCTAGCCTGGGAGTGGACCAATATTCATGGCACCTTTCCTGGGCTATTAATATAAGCCCCCAGCTGTCTGCCTAGCCTTTGCTAGCTATTAAAATAGGAGGTACCCCACGCAATATTTTTTGGGGTGACCCATTTTAATAGCTAGTAAAGGCTAGATATTCAGCTGGGGGCTGGTATTATTAGCCTGGGAAGCTCCGTGGGTATTACCCCCTTCCCAGTCTTCAAACATCTGCCCCAGCTGTCTGTTTAACCTCCGCTAGAGACTAAAATTACGGGGAACCCCACGCCAATTTTTTTTTTAATAAATCCTTTATTTTAACACTAAATGACAAGTACAGTAATCAACACTGTCACTGTACTTCTTATATATGTGACTGACATGTTTCTATGTATTTAATCTATGTGTGATGCTCTATTCTTTCTATTCTAAATTGTCAGGTACCGATGCTGAATTGCCGGCTGGCTTTTTTAAAGAGACGGTGCATGAAAACACTTATTATATTTTTAATAAATCCTTTAACACTAAATGACAAGTACAGTAAGCTGAGCGCTGCCATCCAGCTTGTCATCCTTCAGAGACACTGCAGAGCGCAGGCATTATGGGAACTACCGATTCCGGTATTCGATATTCTAAAAGTATCGGAACTCAGTATCGGAACTCCGATACCGCGAATATCGGTCGATACCCGATATTTCAGTATCGGAATGCTCAACACTAGTCGTTATGTATCAGAAGCCCATTAATGCCAACACAACACTGTTAGCAAACAGTTGTCATCCAAAGTACACTGCCAAAGCAATCACTTATAATGAATTTATAAGTGCAAAATGCATATGCTCAGGTACACAAACATTTATTACCGAAGGAAAAAACTAGAAGCAAAAATAGCGCAAATAGGGCAAATATGAGTAAAAGAAATAAATAATTTATTAAGGTTATGCTAATCTGGTAATATTGTGATCTTACAACCATGTAAAGGCATAGAAGACACAGCTGCTGCAGAGCCATGGGCCTTCTGACCACTGACATATACGAAATGGAGTGTATTTGTGGATTTTCCGCTCTGTAGATCGGTAATATAATCCAGATGAGACGATAATGTATTGTGGTTTTTATTCATTTTTGTGAGCGCGTTTCATTTCAAAGTAATTCCAGACTTCTTCTTCAGGACACAACCACTCCATTTCAAAGATTTATTACTGAAAGTCACGAAATAAAAAACAGGTTAAAAGCAAAAGGATGTAAGGAGGATTCTATAAATAAATCAAAGTTATGACAAAAACACGAACTGATCTGATACCAACTATAAAATAAAAAATGCAAAAGTAAAGAATACCAATATACCTACCTTTTGTACACCATATAGCCTTCAATTTAATTAAATAAATGAAATTATACATACATATTTAACAATCCTTCAAGCAGACATTAAAAAAAATACTCAGTCAGGGTGAATGATAGCCAAAAAGGGCTCTAGTGATAATTTCTTGGTAAAATACTGATTGTATTGAAACTACAACGCATAGCCTAATAAGTGACACATCCCTGGAATCAGGCTCTCTTGCCCTATATTATGCTGTTCTCCAATAAAATGGCACAAACCTGCTCACAGATTCCTTTTAAAAATAAGTTTTATGGGGAACATATTCATAGTGACTACTTTTCTTCATCTTAGGGTTTTCCAATGAAAGATCCAGAAGCTAACTCTTTCATTGCTGTTAGGCATATTTTGCCATTTCAAGTTACTCTTTCTTAAAGTTATATTACTTACTCTGCAGATCTTTTTTTTGATAGTGTTGACAGCTCGCTATTACCATGGCATTTCAATTAATTATTAATAAACAATACATTCACTGAATGAATGTGTGATTTCTTTCTTTGCACAAAAAAACAAGTTACCCAAACACAAACAAATAAAAATAAATTTTATAGAAAGTATAAAAAGGTTTAAATGTTTTTAACGGTCATTTGTGTTCATAACATATTTGAAAACAGACATGTATTTCCTTTACTTTTAAACTGACATTGCCCGACTGCAAAAAAAAAATAGAAAGAAAATAAGAGTATGAACATAACTTAAAAATTAGGCCTCATGTATCATGAGAAAAGAAGAAGAAATTGCTTGAATGTCCCAATGAGAAAAATATTTACAACTTTTTAAAACCACTGAAAAATCTGAAAATGTACTGGTTTTGAACTGGTTTAAAAAAGTTTCTAAGCTTCATTTTTTTTATCAATTTTGGCTATGCTGCCATGATGACTAGTGATGAGCAAGCTTTACAATGCTCGGTGCTTGCTACTCGAGTCAAGTAAATCGTAATGCTCGGGTGCTCGACCCGAGTAACGAGTATAATGAAAGTCAGTGGGAAACTAGCAATTTTCCGGTGACCCTCCCATCCCCTGGGAAGTCTGGAAGGGTCTAAAAAATGCTTAAATCGATGGAAACAGTGCTGATATGGCATGGGAGCAGCATGGGGAAGACCCCTGGAAGCATCTCTGTATCCCAGGTCGCTGCTGAGAACAATGTTGTTAGAATATTGCGGCACTTTTACCAACTGATAATAAAACATACAAAACCGAAGATGAAGTGGATTTTACTGGAAATAATGTTACGAAAAATTATTTCCAGGATAATGACTATTTAAGGCAAAATAAAAATGCTCCTCCACACCTTGGGCTATGTTCACAAGTACTGTTTTTGCTGCGTTTCTGCACGTTCGTATTGCTTTCATTGGTGAAAAAAACATTCACTAGTAAATGTAATTTTAATATTATAATACCTTATCTGGCCATGTGTTGTGTGAGACATGATCAGACACACCCTGTTTCATTTATAAAGGAGGGACTCTGAATGTCACAAAGCCTATTTTTTCAGGGCCATCAGGCGGCCCTCTCTATTTGTAGAGGGCCATCAGGCGACCTTTACTATTGTTAGAGGGTCAGCAGTCGGACCTGACTATTATTAGAGGACCAAGAGCCTTCCCTCACTAAGCATTTTTGAAGGACTAGCAGTTGGCTATGTTTTGCACAGCTGTGTATTGCTACTGCGATATAATGTATCCATATGAGGTGGTAAAATTTTATTTTTCGTATATATTCTATAAAGTTTGATACTTGGAGGGCCAGCAGTCAGCCTCCACTACTTTTAGAGGTCCAGCAGGCGTCTTGTGAACAGATAAGAGCAAGATAGAGATTTTTGTTAGAGCACATCATTCAACTGTTTACTGTAAATGGAATGAAGCCTACACATAAAAGAACAAAGTACTTACAGTTAAATATGGTGGAGGTTCAAAGATATTTAGGGGTTATTTGGCTGCCTCTGTCACTGGGTGCCTTGACTGTGTGCAATGCATAGTGAAATTTCAAGATTCCCAAAGGATTTTGGGTTGCAATGTAGTGCTCAGTGTTAGAAAGCTTTGTTTGCATTCTAGGTCATGGGTCTTGCAGCATGACAATGACCCCATACTTCAAAAAGTACCCAGAAATGGATGAAAATAAAGCACCTGAGAGTTCTGAAGTAGTAATTCCAGTTCCAGTAGCGTAAAGTCTCCCAACACTACCTGTTACATACTGATGCTACAGAAAAACTGTGAATGGACACATTAAATCATTTTGTCCTGGTTTTTAAACCAACACATTTAAAAGCTACCCTTGGCTGGTGTTCCTAGTTTGGGACTGGAGCCTCAGTCTGCCCTTATTCACACAGAGGTCAACTTGGACACATGGTAAGGTTTTTAATATTAGACAGAGTAGGTTCTATCCCGAGCGGGTTCACCTTGTCACTGGTGGGATAGCTTTCATACTATTTTTGATCAAAAACAGTGTTACTAAGAACCCTATTTTATTTAAATGCACTTGCTTTTTATTTATTTATAGCAGGGTTTGTTTTCATTTTGCTTCTTGTAGGTTTTTCTGATTCATGGCCATTGTGAGACATGGATTCATGTGCTGCATGTATGCCATTTTAAACCAAGCTCAAATTTTGTGTTCTATACTTCAAGAAGTACCCAGAAATGGATGAAAACAAAGCACTGGAGCGTTCTGAAGTAGTAATTCCAGTTCCAGTAGTGTAAAGTCTCCCAACACTACCTGTTACATACTGATGCTACAGAAAAACTGTGAATGGACACATTAAATCATTTTGCTCTGCTTTGATAAATTTCTGAGTACATATCACCGTAGAAATCACAAATCTGTCAATGAGTATTTGAAAAAAAGTTATAGAGAGTGGAAGTGATATATGTAACCAAAATGAACACTCATTTCCAGCAGATGATACTTAACACCTATCAATATACTAAATGCAGCTAACAGCAGTTTTAATAGGGAATAGAATAAACTTTTTTATATTCCGTTGCAGCAGCTAAGAATATAAGGCAATAATCCCTGACTAGTTGCCTGTAATATGCTATCACTTGTGCAATAGATCACAAATTGCTGATAAGAGAGGTAATATTGTAGAATAATATAGTTATTATAGTTTATAGTTTATATATTTTTTGTATGTTGCAACACTAAACTATGGAGGAACCCAAGCAACCATGCCTGCTTTGATGAATTTCTGAGTACAGATCACCGTAAAATCATGAATCTTTCAATGAGTGTTTTGAAAAAAGAAATAAAGTTATGGACAGTGGAAGAGATGTATGTGACCAGAATGAACACTCATTTCCAGCAGATTATACCTGGCAGCTATCCCTATACTAAATGCAGCCAACGGCAGTATTAATAGGGAATAAAAGTTTTTTTTTATTTTTTTTTCAGTTGCAGAATCAAGTACTATAAGACAATAATCCCTGACTAGATGCCTGTAATATGCTATCCCTTGTACGATAGCTCACCATACATGAATTGCAGATAAGAACGGTATTATTAAAGAATAGAATATATTTGAATTAACCCTGAAAAAAGCTATTCGTTTAACGTAGCAGCACCTGGACTGTTATTTCATCAACCCTGCTGAAAAATATAGTGGAGCGTTTCGCATCTACTCAGCCTGATATGGAGAAGACCAGTATCTTCTGTACTTACTGTACAAAATCTTCTGTCCTGACTGTGAAATCCTGTATGCAGTGTTAAAACTCCTTATGTGACAATAACCCCCTGCCACTCACTGCATACGCTAAAATAGTATAGGAGACCCGTTACTTAATAATGGGAACAACAAAGCATAGCCAACTGATGGCCCTCTAACAATATTGAGGGCCAACTACTGACCCTTTAAGAATAGTAAGGGCCGCCTGATGGCCCTATAAAAATAGGCTTTGTGACTTTCAGAGTCCCTCCTTCATAAATGAAACAGGATGTGTCTGACCATGTCTCACACACCACATGACCAGAGAAGGTAGTAACATGTTAAAATTATATTTACCGATGAAGGTATCTTTCTCCGTTGAAAGCAATGCCAAAGTGCAAAAATGCATCAAAAATGCTAAGTGTGGACATAGCCCAAGGTGTGGGGGAGCATTTTTTTGAGGGGGTATTTATTTTGCCTTATATACAAGTTATTCCTCTGGAAAGGATGTTCCTTAACATTTTTCCCAGGAAAATCCATTTTGGTTTTGTTTTTGTATGTTTTATTGTGAGTCCTTAAAAGTAGTGTAATACTCTGACAACATTGTTCACAGCAGTGACCTGGGAGTCAGAGATGCTTCCAGGGGTCTTCCCCATGCTGATCCCATGTCATTTCAGCACTGCTTCCATCGATTTGGGAAATTTTTAGGCCCACAGCAGACCTCCGGGGGGGGGACGCCGGAAATATGCTCGAGTTTCCCATAGACTTACATTGGGCTCGTTGCTCAGGTCCAGCACTCGGGCATTCCAATGTGCTCGACTCGAGCAATGATCATCCGAGCATTTTAGTGGTCACTTATCGCTACTGATTATATACAGTATATCATAATATTATAGTTCAATTAACAGTGATAAAAACTCATGAGACTTTTGTTTTACTTACTTGTGACAGAATATCATGTCGTTATGTAAGGCCAGCATTGACATAATCTTATTACTGTTTTCCATAGCAAATATACAATTTTTTATGCCAATTAATCTGCTTTACTTTCTTCTAGGAACAAACTTCACTCTGGCTGAACTAGGAATATGTGAACCCCCGCCACATCAAGGTGGCTTTTGCTCAGATATTGGAATACTTCACCCAACTTTTGCTTTAAGTGTTGGGTCGGACATTGACTCTGATACCGATGGAGGAATGTCTCCTGAGCATGCAATTCGATTATGGGGGAGAAGTGTAAAATCCCGCAGAAGCTCTGGTCTGTCAAGTCGTGAAAACTCAGCGCTGACACTGACTGACTCTGACAATGAAAATAAATCAGATGAAGAGAACGGTAGGATTGCTTTCCAAATACAGATTTAGCACAAATTAAGATAAAAATGAATAATGCTCTTTAGAAGAATTAATTATCCTCTCACTTACAACATTTTAGACAATACGCTATTACAAACCTGATTAACTTTCCAATAAAACACTTGAGTATAAGATATTATTTATTAAATGTGTTGATTTTATATGTAAAGAGTTAATGTACCTGTGAAAAGGCATTTAGATTTTTATTGAGCAAGTGGAGAACACAGATGAGCCAAAACTAATTGCAATAAAATATAACTAAGAAATATTTATCGCTGTCAGGTACCTGAAAGAATGGTTGTTGCCTTCAAAAATGAAAATATATTTTTGTGAAACAAAGTATTACAAGCATATTTCTTTATTTCTTTTCATAACACTTTTGTCTTTTTAGAGGAATTCATTCTAAAAATATTTTCCCATTTATATTAGCAGTTTAATGAAAAAAAATTGTTTCCAAAAAGCAAACATTTTATGCAGAATTTTTATTCTTGTATATAGCAGTAAATAATTCATTAGCAAGCAAATGTATACTATTTTGTGTTATGAAATTTGCTCTTTTAAAATCGATTTACTTTATGTGGCCATATGCTATGGTTTTGCTCTTTGGAATGCTACATAAAAGCCTTAACAAAAGCAAACATACAAGACACAGATGCAAAGGGAACGAGAGCTCTTTTGGCAAGAATTTATAATCTTACAGTTTGTCTTGTTTCTCTTTCATTTCCATTTATTGTGAAGACTGAACAAACACTCATAGCTCAACAATTATGGGGAGGAAAATTGATCCCCATAATGAGTCTTAGTGCGCTTCAGAGCTCTGATGATCACCATCTGTTGAGATGCAGAAAGTTCTCCCAAATCTAAACTCAAAATTCTGTTGTTGGCATGATTGCAAGCCATAACTAGTAGATGTTATTAATTGACATTCAATAATAAAAGCTAAGACTATAAAGTGTTTGTATTTAATCAAGTAAAAAGTAAAATAGTTTTTATTTGGCATAGGGCTAAGGTGAGCCATGTATGTTGCAAAAATGTTTTACCTGTGCATTTAGGGTATAATCAAACATGAGAGTTTTGTGTGGGTTTTGTAAAAAATAGTAGCAAAAAATGCCATAGAATTGACATGTGTAAAAGCGGTTTTATGCTGGCCAAAATGTATTCATATTGCAGTCAATACATTTGATCCGCTGTTTTTTTGTCAGGGAGATAAAAGGGATGATGGAGGAAAAATAATACTGAAAAACATCTGATGAAAAAAATCCATCTTCCCTCAAGAGTGAATTGAGTCTTTTTTATATATGAAAAAGACTGCTGCCATAATATATTAGTACATACCTTTTCAGGTCACTCAACAGACAATTCAGTTCTCAAACCTTAAATAATAAGGTGCGCATGCAGTAGGCCTGAATGTCACTGGAATCATGGAGATTATTTTGCTTGAATAAAGGATGCATTGAAGGCATTACTATTGGTTTTTCAGCATGACTTTTAGTCATTGATAAGGATATAGCAAAAATTTCTATGGATTAACTTTGTATAAGTATGATAAAGCAAAGAAACATAGTAGGCTTTATTGGGCCGTATGCCACGACTGTACTTTCTGCATTTCAAACTAAAAGATCTTCCATTATGCACACAATTAATGATGATGTTCAAGAAGACTAACGCCAAATCTTTTCCCCTCTTTTCAGTTAGACATATGATTTACAAGGAAAGCATGCTTTTCTTTATACCCATTTATACTCACCCTATTTCTTTGATGGTTTCCTTTTTTTTCAGAGTGATGGCAAAATACATCTTATTACTTGTATTTATTTTAAAGGCTTTAAAGCAACCCTACTAATGAAAGTCAAAATTTTACTATATAGTGGGCATGTATATTAAACTTACCTGGTGGCCACCTAATGTTGCTGTTCGCCCATTCTGCTATCTGGTTCTCTGCATCAAAAAATGCCCTTCTCTTTAACAGGCTTTACAATGAAGAGTGCGCTGAGGAAATCTTAGGGTTTGGCAACATGCAGTTAATGTATTGTAAAAGAAAAAATTCTGGTCAATTTTTATTATTCATCTAATTTTGTTATGTTGCTATTTAATGTTGTTATATAGAAATGAATATCCATCTTGTAGCTTGAAGGGGTCATTGGAAACAAAAAAATATATTTATTAGTGTCCAAATCTGAAATAAAGCTACTTAGGATTGGTGCTGAGCATTCCATCACAGAATTATGTTAGAAAAAGGGAAAAAATGGCGGCCAAATGTGTACATCGGCATATCCAAATCCTTTAAAGTTCACTTTGTATGGTGAAGTGGGAGGTTTGGTAGGTAAACATGTTTATTTAATCACACTTTTTCTATAGCAGTCTATAAATTTTTCAATCATTGTTTTATTACTAAGACATATTTCTGCCTGTGTGTGCTCTCGTGATAAATATATGTTTATAAAAAACATTATTCATCTTTTTTGTGAACCAGAAAACATTCTTCTACAAGATCAAATTCTAGGCAATATCTTCTTCCAACACTTGACAAGGTCACCATGGTGGTTTCCATAAGACCATGGAAATACAAACTGGTCAAATACGATCAAGTTGTCTTTTAACCCTAGAACGCGCAACCATAGAAATCTACACTTTCACATACCTGGGGCCTTTTAGGCCTGTGTGCAAATAACATGGAGTAGCTCAAATAGAAATACTTTTCAAAGTTTATTTGAGATGTGAATATTTCAAAACATTATAATTATGTGCATAAAACAAAAAATAGTAATTATACCGGCTTAAAACGCCCAATATATGCTGTTCTATACAATTATATATATATATGTATATATATATATATATATATATATATATATATATATATATATATATATATATATGAATGATTTTTTTTGTCTAAAAGTTTTTCATATAAAAGTTGTAGTAAACATGGTGCAGGAATATTTCTTTTTCAAAAACTTTCCTTTTCGACTTTACTGATTACCCCAACAATTTTCTCATATTTTTTCGGAAGAATGTTCCTTGCAGACATTTTGTCCATAAGTAGTACAGAAACGCTCAGATTTCCTTTCCTTCTTTGCTGGACAAATATAACAGCGCTTTCTTTTTTTTTCTCTTGGCTCTGGATGTTCCTGAAAATGTATACCACATCGGATCATAGCTTCCGTAATTTGCCTTGCAAGCATTTCATATTGCTTCGCTCCATCATGGTAGGCATCAAAAGTCCATAGCAAAGTTCTGTCAAGAATAGACGTCTCTTGTCCTTCCTGTTGGCATGGAATTCTGGATGAGTTTCACTATAAACAATATAGCTATTGAGGGCTAACACATCAAGGATATTATAAAAAATGACTACAGGCCAACGTTTTTTCTGCCTCTTGCATGAATACTCTCCAATCATTTCATCCATCTTGTCCACACCTCCTTTTGTTTTATTATAATGCAGTATGATTTCAGGTTTCTGTTTCCTGTCATCGGTGTCAATACTTCCATCATGATGCATTGTACTCAGTAATATCACAGATTTTACTTTCGTTCTTTGCTTTATAAGATACCATTGTCTCTTGATTGCAGAAACCAAAGACACTCTCATAAAGTGGTCGCTTGGGATTGTGCTTCATGTTTGGAGGAATTTTGTGTCAGTTTAGCCTCATAGTACCAACAAGTGTGAGTTTTTTCTGAAGCAAAAATTTGCCCAGTTCCAGATTGGTAAAGTAGTTGTCCATTGTTATATTTTTTCCAGAATTGAAAATTGGTACTGCAAGTTTTTTTTACTATGTCAGAACATAGGACTTTCTGGACTGGAGCATCAGCTTCTTTGCCACAGTAAATCAGACCATTCATGCCATAATAGCTTGCAGAATCACACATCCCGAAAATTTTTATGCCATACTTGGCAGGTTTACTTGCCATGTACTGAATGAATTTGCAATGTCCCCTAAAGGCAAGAAGTTGCTCATCCACTGTCACATTGTCATTAGAATGGTAATGCTTTGTACAGTTTTTGATGAAAAGATTCCAGATTTAGCTAATAGGGGCTAATTTATCTGAGTTCTCTTATCATCAAAACAAAATTCTAACTAAAGTAATCTTGCAGAAAATAGAAAACAAGTAACCTAGCAGGCCTGCGAGGCCCCAGGTATGCGTTCTAGGGTTAATAAGCTCACTAGGGGCTACCTGCTATAGCAATCGCAGTATTTGCAAAGTTTATTTATCATGAGACTTTGCTAACAGGAGATGAATGAAAGATCATTTAGCAGATTTTCAAAAGTGCTTTGAATAATGTGAATGTCTAAAAACTTGGTCTGTCCTAAATCCCACAGAAAAAAATGCCTCTTTACCTAAATCCCACAGAAAAAAATGCCCCTTTAGGACAAATCAAATTGATGATACCCCCTCTTGATAAAACACATTTTAAGAAACATGTATTGGGTCTACATGGTTCCTGGTTATCAGCGCTTTATCTACTGATAAATTATCTTAATCATCTGACTGTGTCTTTAATTACCTATTACTCAATATGGTTGATTTAATACTTTAATACTACATTGTCATTCATTGTTCCACATGGCTGAATATGGTATTAATTTGATGTCTTTGATATAGCATCTTTATTAGCCTAACAGTTCTCTCTTGCTCTACTTTGTTAATATTTATATAATTCTACTCTGTTCATGTATTTATGCTAGATACCAAGTGACACACTTTATGTATTACTCTTCTTATAAGGTTCCATTTTTAATGGTTACCTTGTTTCTTCTAGAATGTACTTAAAGAAGCACTCACACAAATGTTTTATCCCTTAATCTGTCTAAATGTATATGTAATGCAATGAAGCATTAACATACTCACCAAAATGTCATCCCTCTTTTCCAACATCGCTCTGGTCCTGTTTTCACTCACGTTACTGGAATTCTGACTGGTCGAATTACACTGAAGTATAGGAGTGAGCTGGAGGTTGCTTTTACAATGTAAGCCTATGCAGCCGCATTTTGATGTTCCACAGACTTACATTCTAAAAGTGACTTCCAGTTCACACATAAACTCCATTAAATCAAAATTTAGGATGATGGCAATATTGAATATATTAACGCACTTACACAACATTACATATATATTTAGACATGTTTAGGGAATTAAAAATTTAATGAGTGCTGCTTTAACCAGTTCAGGACTGGGCCATTTTACCTTGTTCCTGACAACATACATTTTCAGGTTTTATATTTGCACCTCTAACAGTTCTAAAAAATGTTCTATTTCACATATCCATAAAAAACTTTGCCCCTTTTTTTCACAATACAAGGATCATAACTGGAAGGTCATTATTGCAGAAAAATAGGAAATATGTATCTATTTTCACATTATTTTATGACCACAAAAGACCACTAAAACATTTTAAATTGAATTTCCCTTTACATGGAAATTATTAAAATATATTGGACATTTTTTTTTTCTACGTGAGTCGAACTAGAAACAATTATTTCAATTGGCAGAATGGCAGTATCTCTTTGTTTTTTTTATTTATGCTTTTTTTATTTTTTTGTTGCATTTTTATATAGTTTTTTTATTTATTTATTTCACATACTGTGACCCCTATGAGGTCTTAAGAGATCGTTGAGTGGAATTTTAACATATTAATACATTATTTCCTTGCAGTTACAGGAGAAATTTAGCACCCTGCCTGCATAGTAGAGATGACTTGACCCAGCAGCTACTGTTTTCTCCCCATACCTAGCGATCACCTGACCACTGGGTTCAGAGGAGGAAGCACAGTCAGTGCTTCCTAATTTGTATAGACAAGCACAGGCTCAGCATTTTATATATAAAATCAGGAAGGTAAACATAGTAATAAACCAAGTTTATCTTCTCTGTGGGGAGTTTGGCTGTGTCTATGTCTAACCACCGTCGCTGCACCCCCACAGCTGCACAATGCAAGCTGCTTACTAATTCAGTGACATTTTAGAATGTCAGTGTAGTTTGAAGTGTGGACTGCCCAGATGTTATATACTATGTATATAGTATGTTATATGGGAGGTCCAGAAGTAATTAATAAAACATTTTATTTTTTTGTATACTCAGATTTCCATTTCCAAGTCTTTTAAGTATTGGTTAATGTTTCACTCTTGCAACAATTCAGAGTAATTAGCATGTAGTAAATCAGACTTCAATCATCTTAAGGCTCCTTTAATGCCCATGCAATTGAGAATACAATTTTCTTAAATAAAACTAAACCTAGAAAGGAGAACTAAATGAACAATAACAGAAACATAATAAAAGTTGTCCACACTGTTTGATTTGTCTACAGGATTTTCTGAGTGAAACAAACAGTTCTGGAAAAGAACAGATGGGTTAATTTTCTGGCAATTCCTTTTATTTTTGGCAGGTAAATGGTGCTAAGGGTGGTGCTCACTCAAGGGATGGGAATTAACAATATTTGTGTCCTACTGCAGACAGAATAAAGCATGAATGTACTTGCTATAGCCAGTCATCTTACAGCAAAGTACAATATTGTGAGAGGAGTCTGATTTTAAATTAGAAATCAAAATACTATTAACAAAAGGATGAGATTAAAGGAGATATTGCCTGTATTTAAATCAGACAGAAACATGATGTATTATTAATAAAATCTCAAAAAATTAACTTAACATTTCAGCTTTACAGTTGTTTTCAGTCTTCAGTCAGCTTTTCTGGCAAATTATCTTCAGTCTGCTGTGTGCATTTTCCCTGTAATATTACCCCTGCCAACCAGTGAAGTCAATGGCTAGTTAAAACTGGGTTTAATTGACGTTTAATATAAAAATACAATAGAATTTCTACTCACTCAATAGCTGTAGACTGAGTTATACATTTTTAATTTTCTCACTTTCTGCCTGCTCACATTTAGCATCTTCTATAGTTAATCACTTCCTAAAACAGCAATCACTTGAAAGCTGGAATTGAAGTACTAACACTTTCTAGTAGTGAATGATGTGATCAACTGTTCCCTCCTGGGTTTTTAGATGCTCTCTGTGTAGTTATTTCACCTGGCATTACATGAATGTAATTGTGGGATTCTGTTTTATTGCGACATGGTTAAAATCATAACATACTCTTAACAGAACTTTTAACATATAGTATAATCTTCTGGAAAAATATAATATGTAAATAACGTAAAATACATATAGCTTATAAAAGTTAATTGAAATAACTTTGTCCAACCTGAATGCCTTTGATCCTGAAGTCTCCCTTCTAGAGGGATGTAAGTTATGATTATTCAATTAATTTGACTGTGTGTGTTAAGATTTAACAATCTGGACATCATACTTGTAAATAAATAATTTCCACTTTTGAAAGTAATATGAATGCAAATATAATATGGTATAGATTTTCTAAATGTTACTGTGTAATTCAGAGAATAGAATGTATTCTCAGTGGTTACCAAAGGTTAGGCCACATCACTCAATGGAAGTTTAAAGCCATGTTTTCACTCTTTATCATCTTGCATTGTTTGAGAGCAATTTTTTCTCAATACATAAAGAAACGGCAAAAATTGCATCATGCGAACATGGCTGAAAGGTGACTGACTGCAGGAGGTGCAACTAGGAGAGAAAGTAAAGTAACTTTAAAAATACCATAAGTCTCTACTGAAAAGCTTCCTTGCAGGAGAGGCTTTTAACACATTCATCTGCTTTCCCTGTAACTCTTAATGAGATTCTCTCAGAATGGAAATATATAATTTGTCTACAAAAATGGCTAAAGGCCCCGTTACACATAGCGATGCTACAGCGATCCCGACAACGATACGACCTGGCAGGGATTGTTGCTGCGTCGCTATGTGGTCGCTGGTGAGATGTCAAACAGTCAGATCTTCCCAACGACGCAGCAACGATGCGGTGACCCGTAACGACCTGTATAATGATGCACGCCTATGTGTTTCTGTGTCTGAGTCGTTAACAAGGTCTTTGGTAAGGTGTCAAACACACCAATGCATGCTACCCAGCGGGACTTCAACGATCAAAGAAATGTCCAGACCATTCCGACACGACCAGCGATCTCACAGCAGGGGCCTGGTCGCTGCTAAGTGTCAAACGTAGCGAGATCGCTACTGAGGTCGCTGTTGCATCTCAAAACTTGTGACTCAGCAGCGATTTCACTAGCGATCTCGCTTAGTGTGACGGGGGCTTAAGGTTCTACAATAGAAATCCACATTGAGCCTGCTGATAATCTTCTCTGCAGATCCTTATTGAGCCCTGAATACTCTGTGTCAATCACTGCAGTACAGCACACTTTCTCAATGCCTTTGTTCAGCCCCTCTTACTGTCACTGCTTTTGACAGAAATCCACTGCTGTACCTTGACAAGCAATCTTATGTATTCCTGCAGTCTTAAAAGGGTTTTCCCATGAACAAAAGTTAATTTTAATCAATAGATCTTGGAATAATAATAATTTCTACAATTGGATGTTTTTAAATTAAATGTTCTTGTGCTGAGATAATCTTATAAATGTGGCCCTGCTGTGTACTGTGTAATGGCTGTGTCTGACTATGTGCGAAATATGGTCTGATCATACCACATCTCCTGGGCAGGGGAAGAAGCAAAAGAAAGTATACAGACAGGACAGCATGGGTTAACAGCTCAGTCTTTCTGCGAAGTAAAACATTTCCCTGCCTGTTATTAAACAATGTTTTACCTCAAAGAAAGAATCATTTGTGATCCCGTTCAGTCCTGCCTGTATACTCTTTTGCGTCCTCCCCTGCCCAGGAGCTGTGGTATGATCAGACCATGTTGCTGCATGGTGAGATGCGGCCATTACACCATACACAGCAGGGGAACATATATAAAATTATATCAGCACAGGAACATTTTATTTAAACACATCCAATTGTGGAACTTTATATTATTCCAAGATCTATTGATTAAAATGAACTTTTGTTTGTGGGAAAATCCCTTTAATTTTACTGCATATCAGTCTCTCTTAGGCACCAGTCTCCTTGATATGGTGAAGCTAATCTCTTTGTTGGCAGTTACGCTTTGCATATTTGGCAGATACACACATCACAAAAAGTAAGAACCCCCTTCATACCCTTTTACCCTTTTGTGGAATTCACATGATTAAAAAAACAACTTACAAAACCAAATGGGATCTACAATGCCATAGGGTCAAGGGAAAACTATAATAACTGGAGATTAGCCAATGTATTCAAATGAAATTGAATTGTCCTCAAATTTTATAAAAATCTGTGTTGTCAATAATGCAGATTTTTTTGTACTTCACTCTGAGGCCACGTTCACATGTCCAGTATTTGGTCAATATTTTACATCAGTATTTGTAAGCAAAAATCAGGAATGGAACAATCACAGGAAAAATATAATAGAAATACAAGCACTAGTGATGAGCGAGTATGTTCTGTTAACCCTTTTGGCGATCATGCTCAGGTACTCGCCAAGTATCTTCAGTGTTCTCAGGTGTTATGTTTCAGTCACTCTGTGCGAGCAATTTGCGACTCTTTGACAGCTTTAATACATGTGAGGAATGCTTAAGAAACAGGCATTCCTCACATGTGTTAAAGCTGTCAAACAGTCGCAAATCATGCGCACAGAGTGACTGAAACATTACACCCGAGCGCGCTGAAGATACTCGGAAAACACCTGAGCATGCTTGTAAATCTCGAGTAATGAGCATGCTCGCTCATTACTAACAAGCACCACTTCTGCCTTTTTCTCCCATTCCAGGATTTGGCTTACAAATATTGATGAAAAATACTGACCAAATACTGAACATGTGAACGTGGCCTGAGCGAATAGAGTAAAATGGCGGCCACAGACATGTGAGGCCTGATCACACCTTAGCCTAGAGTGAAGACAAGCGATGGTGTGAAGGACCAGGGAGAGACCCCAGAGGATAAAGAACACTTAATTTTCAGTAAATTTACAAGTAAAATCTGACTGCGTGATTTGGAGAATTCTAATTTTGCAAGATCTGCTCATCTCTAATAGTGACAAATGATATGTTAATTCTGGACAATTCAGAGAAAAACAGTGTTATTCTTGTGACATAAAGAGAGTGGCAGACTCATGTCCTCCGAGAAACAACCCATTTTAGAGAGAATACTTGTGATAATTAGAGTTAAAGGGAATGTGCCACTGTGCTGCACATTCCACACCTGTGGGAGGAGTTGAGTGCCATTTTATTGTAGTCCAGAGCTGTGTTCTGAACTATAATTTCCCTTTGTCACTGTTCACAGTGTTTATGGTGGGCGCTGATTGTAGTGGTGAGCGATGATGGGATAAAGACGGCATGTACGCGACACCTGTGAAAAGGAGGTCCGGTGCCACTACTGAGCTGTTCTCACTGCTGGAAGAAGTCACCACTGCGGGCCTGCTGTGGCTGCCCTGAATGCTAAGAGCAGTGCTGCAGCCGTAGCTTCCTCCAGCAGTGAGAACAGCTTGGTAGCCTGGTGTTAGCAGTACAATGTCAGGCTGTCAACCTGCGCTCACCACCGCTGTCACTGCAATATTCTTAGTGTAATCATCACGCTGCTGTGCTCTGAACCTGAACACTGACTCAGCTCTACTCAGTCAGTGGAACACTTCATTCTGATGTCTGTGTGCAGGAGGAACGTCTGCATGCGAATTTACTGCTGAGTCTGCAATGTGCATCAGCAGGCAGCAGTAAAGTTGTTCAGATGTCAGATATCCCTGCATTACAAACATCTGAATGAGCAGAGCTATGCATCTCATCCCATCATGTGTGACACGGTCTGCTGAACTGAGCATCTAATCCCATCATGTGTGACACGGTCTGCTGAACTGAGCATCTCATCCCATCATGTGTGACACGGTCTGCTGAACTGAGCATCTAATCGCATCATGTGTGACACGGTCTGCTGAACTGAGCATCTCATCCCATCATGTGTGACACGGTCTGCTGAACTGAGCATCTAATCCCATCTTGTGTGACACGGTCTGCTGAACTGAGCATCTAATCCCATCATGTGTGACACGGTCTGCTGAACTGAGCATCTCATCCCATCATGTGTGACACGGTCTGCTGAACTGAGCATCTAATCGCATCATGTGTGACACGGTCTGCTGAACTGAGCATCTCATCCCATCATGTGTGACACGGTCTGCTGAACTGAGCATCTAATCCCATCTTGTGTGACACGGTCTGCTGAACTGAGCATCTAATCCCATCATGTGTGACACGGTCTGCTGAACTGAGCATCTAATCCCATCATGTGTGACACGGTCTGCTGAACTGAGCATCTAATCCCATCATGTGTGACACGGTCTGCTGAACTGAGCATCTAATCCCATCATGTGTGACACGGTCTGCTGAACTGAGCATCTAATCCCATCATGTGTGACACGGTCTGCTGAACTGAGCATCTAATCCCATCATGTGTGACACGGTCTGCTGAACTGAGCATCTAATCCCATCATGTGTGACACGGTCTGCTGAACTGAGCATCTAATCCCATCATGTGTGACACGGTCTGCTGAGCTGAGCATCTAATCCCATCATGTGTGACACGGTCTGCTGAACTGAGCATCTAATCCCATCATGTGTGACACGGTCTGCTGAACTGAGCATCTAATCCCATCATGTGTGACACAGTTCACTGAGCTAAGCAGCTATTCCCATTATCTGTGATATGGTCTGCTGAGGCCTGTATCAAATCCCATACTTTGTGATACTCCTTGAGTCTAATCCTATTATGTGTTACACTATGATGAGCCCTGTATCTAATCTTCTCCTATGTCATAAACTCTCTGTGTCGAACCCCATACTGTGTGATACTTTCAGTGTGTCTAATCCCATCCTGTGTGTTATGCTCCATGTATCTAATCCCGGCATGTGATACAGTCCACGTATCTAATCCCATCCTGTGTGATAGATTCCAATGAGCCGTTTACCTAACCTCACCATGTGGTACACTATTCTGAGCCTTGTATCTAATCCCTTCCTGTGTGATACTACCTAATCCCATCGTCTCATACAGTACGTGTATCTAATCACAGCGCATGATACCAACTAACAGAATCAACGCTTACAGCCTTCTCACTGACATATTTCACATCACAGCATAACTTTGCAGCCAGCAAAAAAATGACTCCGCGCTGTGATCCTAAACTTCATCCCAGAAGGGGTGATGAGAGAAGACATCAGACACACGCGAACAGACCCCGCGTCCATATTTACTGCAGTTGTAATACGAGCTAGCAATACACTAGGTTTTCAAGGCAAATTTCAGCAGCTTTTCCCACTAGACTTTAAAAGTGGAAAATATCAAACCATTTAATTTTTTTAGATATTTTATACCATTAAAAATGTAAATATTTAAAAAAAAATGAAAACATTAATACTTTCCATTTTTTCAATTGTTGAAAATTATAAAAAAAAAACCATTCCTTTTAACTTGTAAATTTGAAAGAAAGCATACTCTGTAAGGAAACTTAATGTTGATTCTCTTTCTATCTCTCTACCTTTCAGTGTATTATTTGCTTGATCTTCATCCTCTCCTCTTCCCCTTTCTATTGGCATTCCTCAGTCATAGCTTCTCTCCTCTTTTCTCCATACACCACCCCTTTTATGCAAACGATCAGAAGATTTGGCTTTCAGTACTATCTCTATGTTGATGACACCCAATTATACATGTCTTTTCCTGACATCACTCCTGCATTACTACAGAATACAACTAATTGTCTGTCTGCTTTTTCTAAGATCATAAATAAAATGGTAAAACTGGAGAGAAAAAAATCACAAATAGGGTCTTATCTGATAACCAAGTGGTATAAAATATTATAGGTACGCTCACTTAATGGGGTTGTGACAGTCACAACTCCTATAGAGGCATGTAAAGGCTGCTGCAGGACCACCAAGGAGATACGTTGCAATAAATGAGGAAATACGTTGGTTCAGAGTCCGTGCTGCCCAAGGTTCAAAGATACGATCACACACGAAGGTAAAGCATGAATGTGTTTTATGTCAACGCGTTTCAAGGTTTTCAAACCTTTTCATCAAACCACAATGATCATTTCAGCTTTGAACCTTGGGCAGGACAGACTCTGGACCACTATATTTCCTCATTAATTGCAACATTTTTAAGATCATGTCCTACCTATATCTGAAACTGAATCTTTCCAAAACTGAAGTTCTTGTGTTTCCACTATTTATTAACCTGATATTTCAATTTGCGTGCCTGTGTCTAGTCGTTCACATGTGCATCAAAAATATCTCTTGGATCTTATTTTGTCTTACATGGAAAACATTAAAAATTCTTACCGTCCTTTTGATTCGTTTATATCTTGACTACTGAAACTCTGCACTAATCAGCTTTCCTCTTACTAAACTATCCTGTCTTCAATGAATCCTGAATGCAGCAGTCAGGCTCAATTTTTTGTCCAGCCGCTACACTGTTGCTTCTACCCTGTGCCAGTCAGAACACTGGTTGACCAACTAATACTGAATACAAGATAACTTATCACACTCACTCACAAAGATCTCCACATTGCTACACAACCCTATATCTCCATTTACCACCCTACTCGTGCTCTCCGGTCAGCTAATGATCTAATACTAACATTATCCATAATATGAACCTTCCCTTCCAGTAGTTCCAAGACTTTTCTCATTCTGCATCAGTTTTCTGGAATGCACTATCCCAATTTGATTAATTTACTCTGTCCACATCATTCAACTTGCCCTAAAAACGCATTTTTTAGATTGTCCTATCAAACCATCTTACTAATCCCAAAGCTATTGTTGCTCTCGTTCTACATATTCTTCCGAATTTGGTCCTTTTATCTGTTCCCATATACTCTATGCACTCAAAGGCACTTTATTTGTGGACACATATGGGTACTGGCTGTGAACCAGCCAGTACATGCAGCTTTACATGATAACCCTTGCTTCTTATAAAGATGGCTGGACTATAAAATACAGGCACCTTTTTTAAACCTGTTCTGAATCCTGCATCCGCTTATTTTTGGTTCCTGAACCTCTCTACTTTAAAATATTACCCCCTCTTCCCTGTATATAAACCTAGTCTTCCAGCCAATTGGACAAGGTCATCAGGAACACTCCCATCAAGTGTGCCAAAAAGAGGACAGTCTGTGTAGAAAAGTCCCAGCAAAAGTGACCTGAATAACCCCTGCCATCGCAGCAGTAATGACATGTCATACTAATAGCCCCTTCACACACTCAAATAATCTACAAACATTGGTGTCAACATGCCAGCAATCATGCACAATCAAAGTACTCATTTGTTGGGTTATTTGACTTTTATGCATACATAATAATCAAGAATATCAGCAGCACATTGCCTTGTGTAAACAGGTATGCTGCTGACAACATGTATTATATGTTGGGATAGAACGATTTTACTTGTGATATTTCTGTCTCAAACATTATTCATCAGGCAAATGGATTGGCGCTTACTTGCCTGACATCAGCCAATGTAAATTGGCCATAACAGTATATTAACACATAGCAGTCCAGCTGCAATTAAATATCACACCAAACTGTCCCAAAATTTCATGCGACTTTATTGTGATTTACTGAAGCTGGCAATATGGAAATTGGTTGACTGTGTGCTTTTTTGTAGGTGCAAAATAAAAGTGTTAGACCTATTAAAAAAAATGTAATTACCGCATGGCAAAACAGCGAAAAATCCTAGTAAAATTAATTGTTTTTTTTTCAGATGCTGTTTTGATATATCTTTTCAATTACATGTGGGAATATACATTAACATGACTGTTGCCAGTGATTGTATTCTTTGCATGCTTGTGTCAAGTGATTTGTCTGCATCAATCATGTGTCAGTATGACATTCCTGCAGGGATGTATATAAAAATCGTAGGAAACCGTGAAGTCCTGAAGGTTTTTTTTAAGTATGTTATTATATGCTAACAAACAGCAGGTAGATGTTATGTTAGGATTAGTGATGAGCGAGCATGCTCACCACTGCTCGGTACTCGTCCGAGCATCTCAGTACTCGAGATGTTCGGAGCTCGCTGAGTACTTGCGCGATGCTCGGGCGGGAGCTCGGGTCCCCGTCCTGCATGTTTGGCCTATTTAGAGCACCAATCATGCAGGGATTGTCTGCCACTGACTGTAATGTCACAGCCATGGTGGTTGTGGCATTACAGTGATTGCCCAAATCAATGGGAACAGTGCTCACAGTGAAACATGAAAAGCCAGCAATTCATCAGCGGCATACACCGGTACCCGACAATTTAGAACAGAAAGAATAGAGCATCACACATAGATTAGATAGATAGAAACATGTCAGTCACATATATAATAAGTACAGTGACAGTGTTGGTTACTGTTCTTGTTATTCAGTGTTAAAATAAAGGATTTATTTAAAAAAAATAATAGTGTTTTCATGCACCCGTCTCTTTAAAAAAGCTGGCCGGCAATTCACCAGTGGCATACATTGGTACCTGACAATTTAGAACAGAAAGAATAGAGCATCCCACATAGATTAGATAGATAGAAACATGTCAGTCACATATATAATAAGTATGGTGACAGTGTTGGTTACTGTACTTGTCATTTAGTGTTAAAATAAAGGATTTATTAAAAAATCCCAGTAATTTTAGTCTCTAGCGGAGGTTTAGCAGACGGCTGGGGCAGATGTTTGAAGCCTGGGAAGGGGGTAATACCCACGGAGCTTCCCAGGCTACTAATATCAGCCCCCAGCTGAATACCTAGCATTTACCAGCTATTAAAATGAGGGACCCCCAAAAAAAATGACGTGGGGTCCCCCCTATTTTAATAGCTAGCAAAGGCTAGGCAGACAGCTGGGGGCTGATATTAATAGGGAATTTCATGAAATAATTTAAAAAAAATTGACGTGGGGCTTCGCCCTATTTTTGTGTCCAGCCAGGTACAGCAGGCAGGAATGGGCTGCCTCCAACCACCAGCTGCCTATTTATACCTGGCCGGACACAACAATATAGGGAAGCTGTTTTTTTTTTTTATTATTTCATGAATTTCATGAAATAATTAAAAAAAAAATATGTGGGGCTTCGCCTTATTTTTGTGTCCAGCCAGGTACAACTAGACAGCTTGGGGCTGGAATCCACAGCACAGGGAGGCCCAAGCTTTCTGGGCCCAACGCACTGCAAATTGCAGTCCGCAGCCACCCCAGAAAATGGCGCGTTCATAGAAACACAATCTTCTGGCGCTGTACCCAACTCATCCAGGGCCCTGGTGCGGTGGCTCACTGGGTAATAAAGGGGTTAGGGAAAGCTTGGTATTATCAGCTGGCCCTAAGCCCGAAATTCATGGGGTCACGCCAATATTGGACAAGACCACCATGAATTTCTAGTAAAGTAAAAAAAACACAACACCCAGAATAAAGTCCTTTAATTGAAATGAACACACAATTTTTTTAATGTTCTAAATTAAACCATATTTACCATCACGCCCATTCCAGCTGAAGCCAATGTCTTCTGCAATAAAAGTAAAATAATAAAGCAACCTCATCCTTAACTTTTCATGGTTCCCACGACAGCTTCAGCTCTGCTACATTCACATGACAGGCTGGATCGCAGCCAAAAGCTGCCATCCAGCTTGCCATGCTGCAGACACTGAGAAGCACAGGCATGCTTGCGCTCCTCAGTATCTGGCTGTGATGGCATCCAGATGAGCCGAGTTCATGTCCAATGAACTCAGCTCACCTCATGCACGTCACTGACAGCGTGGGAGAAATCTCCAGCGCTCAGCGCTTCAGAAAGAGAATTCTCTCATGCTAGGATGGCATTGAGATGACAGGCTGGATCGCAGCTGAGCGTTGACATCCAGCTTGTCATCCTTCAGAGACACTGCAGAGCGCAAGCATGCCTGCGCTCTGCAGTCTCTATGAAGGATGGCATTCTGGATGGCAGCGCTCAGCTGCGATCCAGCCTGTCACCTCAACGCCATCCCAGCGTTGGAGAATTCTCCTGCTCATGCGCTGAGCGCAGGAGAATTCTCCCACGCTGTCAATGACGTGCATGAGGTGAGCTGAGTTCATTGGACATGAACTCGGCTCATCTGGATGCCGTCACAGCCAGACACTGAGGAGCGCAAGCATGCCTGCGCTTCTCAGTGTCTGCGGCTTGGCAAGCTGGATGGCAGCTTTCGGCTGCGATCCAGCATGTCATGTCAATGTAGCAGAGCTGGAGCCGTCCTGGGAACCATGGAAAGGTAAGGATGAGGTTGGTTTATTATTTTATTTTTATTGCAGGAGATCGTTGGCTTCAGCTGGAATGGGCGTGATGGTAAGTATGGTTTAATTTAGAACATTAAAGAATTGTGTGTTTATTTCAATTAAAGGACTTTATTCTGGGTGTTTGTGTTTTTTTTTACTTTGACTATGGGGTTAGTAATGGGGGTGTCTTATAGACGCCTCTCCATTACTAACCTGGGATTGATGTCAGCTGGCATTATAAGCTGACATCAACCCCAACCCTATTACCCCACTGCCACTGCTACAAGGCAGTGGGAAGAGCGAGTCTAAGTGCCAGAATTGACGCATCCTATGGATGCACCATTTCTGGGGCAGCTGACGGCTGGTGTTTCTAGCCTGGGAGGGGGCCAATATTCATGGCACCCTTCCTGGGCTATTAATATCAGCTCCCAGCTGTCTGCCTAGCCTTTGCTAGCTATTAAAATATTGGGGACCGCACGTCATTTTTTTGGGTGGCCCCATTTTAATAGCTGGTAAAGGCTAGGTATTCAGCTGGGGGCTGATATTAGTAGCCTGGGAAGCTCCGTGGGTATTACCCCCTTCCCAAGCTTCAAACATCTGTCCCAGCCATCTGCTTAACTTCCGCTAGAGACTAAAATTACAGGGAACCCCACGCCAATTTGTTTTTTAATAAATCATTTATTTTAACACTAAATGACAAGTACAGTAATCAACACTGTCACTGTACTTATTATATATGCTACTGACATGTTTCTATCTATCTAATCTATGTGTGATGCTCTATTCTTTCTGTTATAAATTGTCTGGTACCGGTGTATGCTGCTAAAGAATTGCCGGCCAGCTTTTTTAACCCCTTAACCCCCGAGGGTGGTTTGCACGTTAATGACCAGGCCAATTTTTACAATTCTGACCACTGTCATTTTATGAGGTAATTACTCTGGAACGCTTCAACGGATCCCCCTGATTTTGAGAATGTTATTTCGTGACATATTATACTTCATGATTGTGGTAAAATTTATTCGATATCACTTGCGTTTATTTGTGAAAAAAACGGAAATTTGGCGAAAATTTTGTAAATTTTGCAATTCTCAAACTTTGAATTTTTATGCCCTTAAATCAGAGAGATATGTCACGTAAAATAGTTAATAAATAACATTTCCCACATGTCTACTTTACATCAGCACAATTTTGGAACCAAAATTTTTTTTTGTTAGGGAGCTAAAAGGGTTAAAAGTTGACCAGCGATTTCTCATTTTTCCAACAAAATTTATAAAACCATTTTTTTAGGGACCACATCATATTTGAAGTCACTTTGAGAGGTGTTTATGACAGAAAATACAAAGTCACACCATTCTAAAAACTGCACCCCTCAAGGTGCTCAAAACCACATTCAAGAACTTTATTAACCCTTCAGGTGCTTCACATGAATTTTTGGAATGTGGAAGAAAAAAAATGAACATTTAACTTTTTTCACAAAAATGTTACTTTAGACCCAATTTGTTTTATTTTCACAGGGGTAACAAGAAAAAATGGACCCCAAAATTTGTTGTGCAATTTCCCCTGGGCACGCAGATACCCCGTATGTGGGGAAAAAACACTGTTTGGGTGCACGGCAGGGCTCGGAAGGGAAGGAGCGCCATTTGACCTTTTGATTGTAAAATTTGCTTGAATAATTAGCGGACGCCATGTTGTTTGGAGAGCCCCTGATGTGCCTAAACATTGGAACTCCCCCACAAGTGACCCCATTTTGGAAACTAGACCCCCCAAGGCACCTATCTAGATGCATAGTGAGCACTTGGAACCCCCAGGCACTTCACAAATTGATTCGTAAAAATGAAAAAGTGTTTTTTTTTCTCACTTTTTCATTTTTACGAATCAATTTGTGAAGCACCTAGGGGTTCCAAGTGCTCACTATCCATCTAGATAGCTGCCTTGGGGGGTCTAGTTTCCAAAATGGGGTCACTTGTGGGGGAGCTCCAATGTTTGGGCACACAGGGGCTCTCCAAACACAACATGGTGTCCGCTAACAATTTGAGCCGATTTTCCATTCAATTTGTTAGCGGACACCATGTTGCATTTGGAAAGTCCCTGTGTGCCCAAACATTGGAGCTCCCCCACATGTGACCCCATTTTGGAATCTAGACCCCCCAAGGCACCTATCTAGATGCATAGTCAGCAGTTGGAACCCCCAGATGCTTCAAAAATTGATTCGTAAAAATGAAAAAGTGGGAAAAAAAATACTTTTCCATTTTTACGAATCAATTTGTGAAGCACCTAGGGGTTCCAAGTGCTCACTATGCATCTAGATAGGTGCCTTTGGGGATCTAGTTTCCAAAATGGGGTCACTTGTGGGGTAGCTCCAATGTTTGGGCACACAGGGGCTCTCCAAACACAACATGGTGTCCGCTAACAATTTGAGCCGATTTTCCATTCAATTTGTTAGCTGACACCATGTTGCATTTGGAAAGTCCCTGTGTGCCCAAACATTGGAGCTCCCCCAAAAGTGACCGCATTTTGGAAACTAGACCCCCCAAGGCACCTATCTAGATGCATAGTCAGCAGTTGGAACCCCCAGATGCTTCAAAAATTGATTCGTAAAAATGAAAAAGTGGGAAAAAAAATACTTTTCCATTTTTACGAATCAATTTGTGAAGCACCTAGGGGTTCCAAGTGCTCACTATGCATATAGATAGGTGCCTTGGGGGATCTAGTTTCCAAAATGGGGTCACTTGTGGGGTAGCTCCAATGTTTGGGCACACAGGGACTCTCCAAATGCAACATGGTGTCCGCTAACAAATTGAATGGAAAATCGGCTCAAATTGTTAGCTGACACCATGTTGTGTTTGGAGAGCCCCTGTGTGCCCAAACATTGGAGCTCCCCCACAAGTGACCCCATGCTGGAAACTAGATCCCCCAAGGCACCTATCTATATGCATAGTGAGCACTTGGAACCCCCAGGTGCTTCACAAATTGATTCGTAAAAATGAAAAAGTGAAAAAAAAAACACTTTTTCATTTTTATGAATCAATTTGTGAAGCACCTGGGTGTTCCAAGTGCTCACTATGCATCTAGATTGGTGCCATGGGGGGTCTAGTTTCCAAAATGGGGTCACTTGTGGGGGAGCTCCAATGTTTGGGCACACAGGGACTCTCCAAATGCAACATGGTGTCCGCTAACAAATTGAATGGAAAATCGGCTCAAATTGTTAGCGGACACCATGTTGTGTTTGGAGAGTCCCTGTGTGCCCAAACATTGGAGCTCCCCCACAATTGACCCCATTTTGGCGACTAGACCCCCCAAGGCACCTATCTATATGCATAGTGAGCACTTGGAACCCCCAGGTGCTTCACAAATTGATTCGTAAAAATGAAAAAGTGAAAAAAAAAAACACTTTTTCATTTTTACGAATCAATTTGTGAAGCACCTGGGTGTTCCAAGTGCTCACTATGCATCTAGATAGGTGCCTTGGGGGGTCTAGTTTCCAAAATGGGGTCACTTGTGGGGGAGCTCCAAAGTTTGGGCACACAGGGACTCTCCAAATGCAAAATGGTGTCCGCTAACAAATTGAATGGAAAATCGATTCAAATTGTTAGCGGACACCATGTTGCGTTTGGAGAGCCCCTGTGTGCCCAAACATTGAAGCTCCCCCACAAGTGACCCCATTTTGGAAACTAGACCCCCCAAGGCACCTATCTAGATGCATAGTGAGCATTTGGAACCCCCAGGTGCTTCACAAATTGATTCGTAAAAATGAAAAAGTGAAAAAAAAAAAACTTTTTCATTTTTATGAATCAATTTGTGAAGCACCTGGGGGTTCCACGTGCTCACTATGCATCTAGATAGATGCATTGGAGGGTCTAGTTTCCAAAATGGGGTCACTTGTGGGGGAACTTCAATGTTTGGGCACACAGGGGCTCTCCAAACGCAACATGGTGTCCGCTAACAATTTGAGCCGATTTTCCATTCAATTTGTTAGCGGACACCATGTTGCATTTGGAGAGTCCCTGTGTGCCCAAACATTGGAACTCCCCCACAAGTGACCCCATTTTGGAAACTAGACCCCCCAAGGCACCTATCTAGATGCATAGTCAGCAGTTGGAACCCCCAGGTGCTTCACAAATTGTTTCGTAAAAATTAAAAAATGGGAAAAAAAAAACTTTTCCATTTTTACGAATCAATTTGTGAAGCACCAAGGGGTTCCAAGTGCTCACTATGCATCTAGATAGGTGGCTTGTGGGGTCTAGTTTCCAAAATGGGGTCACACAGGGACTCTCCAAATTCAACATGGTGTCCGCTAACAAATTGAATGGAAAATCGGCTCAAATTGTTAGCGGACACCATGTTGCGTTTGGAGAGCCCCTGTGTGCCCAAACATTGAAGCTCCCCCACAAGTGACCCCATTTTGAAACTAGACCCCCAAAGGCACCTATCTAGATGCATAGTGAGCACTTGGAACCCCCAGGTGCTTCACAAATTGATTCGTAAAAATGAAAACGTGAAAAAAAAACATTTTTTCATTTTTACGGATCAATTTGTGAAGCACCTGGGTGCTCCAAGTGCTCACTATGCATCTAGGTAGGTGCCTTGGGGGGTCTAGTTTCCAAAATGGGGTCACTTGTGAGGGAGCTCCAATGTTTGGGCACACAGGGGCTCTCCAAACGCAACATTGTGTCCCCTAACAAATTGGAACCATGTCGTGTTTGGAGAGCCCCTGTGTGTCTAAACTTCTTAGCTCCTCCACAAGTGATCCCATTTTGGAAACTAGACCCGCCAGGGAACTTATATAGATGTGTGATGAGCCCATTGAACCCCCCAGGTGCTTCACAGAAAATCATAATGTTGACTGTTGAAAATAAAAAAAAAAACATTTTTTCCACAAAAATGCAAAAAAAAATATTTTCACAATTTTCACAAGGGTACCAGGAGAAATTGCACCCCATAATTTGTTGTGCAATTTCTCCTCAGTACGCATATACCCCATGTGTTGGAAAAAACTACTGTTTGGGCGCATGTAAGGGCTCGGAAGGGAAGGAGTGACGCTTTTGAACGCAGACTTTGATGGAATTGCCTGCGGGCGTCATGTCATGTTCTCAGAGCCCCTGATGTGCCTAAACAGTGAAATGCCCAACAAGTGCCCCCTTTTTGGCAGTGGTAGTTGATTTTTGAATTTTGTAATGTAGTGTTATACATCAGTTGTGTAGGAAAACCTGACGAACACTACACAACTGACGCATGACAACCTACATCAGCTGTGTAGTGTTCGTCAGGTTGTCTTACGTCAGAAATTAATTTACTAGTCCATCGAAGTATGATACCTTTTGAAGCAGTCTTTCATACACAGGCCAGGTTTGTCAGGGCAGGTGTCACATTGATAAATGGTGTCCTTGCGTATTCCACTTTTATAACACACTCGGCACCTCTTTTGTGACTTTCCTTTTTTTCCGCTGTGAGGGATCTGCCCTGGGAAATGCTGGCCTGGTACAATTCTCGGTCCTTCAATTCCAGAAGTACTGGGGCCCGCTCTGCCAAATATCAGGGCCTTGATAACTGTTTCCTGAAACTGAAGATACGACGCAGAAGTCTGGCCTGCACATTGTGACAGAAGGAAAGCATTGTGCATTGCCATCTGTACAATGTGCACGGCCAGCTTCTTGTACCACACTCTGGCCTTTCTCAAAGCACTGTATGGCTGGAGGACTTGATCAGAGAGATCAACTCCCCCCATGTACTTGTTGCACCCAACTACACAGTCTGGTTTGACGACCTGTGTAGTGGAACCTCATACTGTGCTGAGTGTGCTGCCATCACCATGAATTGTGGTCAAGAAAAGGACATCCCTTTTGTCCTTGTACTTGACCATCAACAGGTGGTCGCTACATTGGGCTCTGCTCTCACCCCTTCTGAGCAGTTGCCCAATTAGGGTCTTTGGGAGGCCTTTCTGATTTTTGCGGACAGTACCGCAGGCTGCGGTACGTCGCGCAGAGAGGGACTTGAAGAGCGGGATACTTGTATAAAAGTTATCCATGTAGAGGTGATAACCTTTATCAAGCAGTGGGTGCACCAAGTCCCACACAATTTTCCCACTCACTCCCAGAACAGGGGGGCATTCATGGGGTTCAATCCGGGAGTCCTTCCCTTCATAAACTCTAAACTTGTGAGTGTATCCTGAGGTACTCTCACAAAGTTTATACAGCTTGATCCCGTACCTTGCCCTCTTACTGGGCAGGTACTACCGGAATCCAAGCCGCCCCTTAAAATAAACTAAGGACTCATCTACACAGATGTCCTTTTGGGGCACGTACACTTCACCAAACTTGTTGTTGAAGTGTTCGATGACCGGCCGAACTTTGAAAAGTCGATCAAAGTTCGGGTCATCGCGTGCAGAACACCTTGCATTATCTTGGTAATGCAAGAACTTGTAGATGGCCTGAAAGCGGTCTTTCAGGACCGGGAGCCCAGAGCAGGAGCCCGGCGCTGGTGACCGGGAGCCCGGCGCAGGAGACCGGGAGCCCGGAGCAGGAGACCAGGAGCCCGGAGCAGGAGACCAGGAGCACGGAGCAGGAGCCCAGCGCTGGTGACCGGGAGCCCGGCGCTGGTGACCGGGAGCCCGGAGCAGGAGACCAGGAGCCCAGAGCAGGAGACCGGTACTGGAGCTGGAGATCAGAACCAAAAGAATTAGCAGGGACACTGGGGTGAGGCGGATTGGGGTGGGAAGGGGGTAAAAAGACAGGGGAGTGGGAAGAGGGGTAAAAAGACAGGGGAGTGGGAAGAGGGGGATTGGGGTGGATGAGGGGAGATCAGAGATGGACTTACCAAAGGGTCAGCAGGACTGGAACAGAAGACCCAGAGCAGGAGACCGGGAGCCCGGAGCAGGAGACCGGGAGCCCGGCGCTGGTGACCAGGAGCCCGGCGCTGGTGACCAGGAGCCCGAAGCTGGTGACCGGGAGCCCGGCGCAGGAGCCCGGGAGCCCAGAGCAGGAGCCCAGGAGCCCCGAGCAGGAGACCAGGAGCCCGGAGCAGGAGACCAGGAGCCCGGAGCAGGAGACTGGTACTGGAGCTGGAGATCAGAACCAAAAGAATTAACAGGGACACTGGGGTGAGGCGGATTGGGGTGGTAAGGGGGGTAAAAAGACAGGGGAGTGGGAAGAGGGTAAAAAGACAGGGGAGTGGGAAGAGGGGAATTGGGGTGGATGAGGGGGGATCAGAGATGGACTTACCAAAGGGTCAGCAGGACTGGAACAGAAGACCCAGAGCAGGAGACCGGGAGACCGAAGCAGGAGACCAGGAGCCCGGCGCTGGTGACCAGGAGCCCGGCGCTGGTGACCGGGAGCGGAGCTGGAGACTCGGACCAGAGCTGGAGACCACAGCAGGATGCAGAAAAAAGGGTAAGGGGGGGTAAAAAGAGGGGGGAGGGGGGATTGGGGTGGATGAGGGGAGAACAGACTTACCAAAGTCTTCTCTGCAGGATCAGCAGCAGACTCTGGAGCAGGAACCACAGCAGGTCAGGAGCAGAAGATCCAGGATGCTGGAGCAGAAGATCCAGGAGCAGCGGCAGCAGCAGCAGCAGCGACTGGAACAGTGAGAAGATGGTCTTGTGGTGTCACAGAACATTCTGTGGCACTACAAGGCCCAGTACAGACACATCAGATGTGACCACTCTGTAGAAATCCTCACCAAGTGTGAGGGTCTGCAGGGCGGTCACAGGGTGATGATGGGGTGGTGACAGGTGGAGGTAATCTGATTGGAGCAATCATTGATGACATTGATTGCTCCAATCAGAGTACCTGAATACAGGTGACCAGGCGGTCACAGGGAGGTGTCACCTCTCTGTGACCCCCTGTGGTGCATGCTGTGCCCCAGCCATCTGATTGGTGACACTGATTGCACCAATCAGACATAGCTGGAGCAGAGCACGCACCACAGGGGTCACAGAGAGGTGACACTTCCCTGTGACCGCCGGTCACCTGTATTCAGGTACTCTGATTGGAGCGATCGATATCATCATCGATCGCTCCAATCACAGCAGTCTGGGGGCTTGAATCACATTACAGGGGGTCATGGGGCGGTGACAGGCAGGTCACAAGCCGGTCACCGCCCCATGACCGCCCTGTCACCGCGCGGTCGCGCTACGATTGGTGCGATCGATGTGATTGGCGATCGCACCGATCATAGCAGTCTGGGGCCAGGGCTGGGGTGTCCTAGCAACAGCCTAGGATCTGTGCTCTTAGGAGCACCAATCCTAGGCTGCAGATCACTGTTTCCATCAATCACATTGCCGGAAACAGTGAGAAATGCTGTGATTGGCTTTTCAGATTTTAACAGCCAATCACAGCGATCGCTAGTGCGGGGGGGCAGCGACACCCCCCCGGGATGATGACACCATCTACCCAGAGGTAAGATGGCACCGTAACTTTAATGCTGTCACCGCGACTTAAGTCGCGGTGCCGCATTAAAGTTATGACGTACTAATACAGGTCTGGCTCTTAAGTCCCAGGGCACAGACGCGTATTAGAACATTAAATGTTGTTAAGGGGTTAAAGAGCCAAAAACACTATTATTTTTTTTTAATAAATCCTTTATTTTAACACTAAATAACAAGTACAGTAACCAACACTGTCACTGTACTTATTATATATGTGACTGACATGTTTCTATCTATCTAATCTATGTGTGATGCTCTATTCTTTCTCTTCTAAATTGTCGGGTACCAGTGTATGAATTGCCGGCCGGCTTTTATAAATAGACAGGTGCATGAAAATCGCAGGGCAAAAGTGTGTTCCAAGTGCCCTGCTATGTTTTTCATGCACCCTCCTATATACCCTGCTTGCCTGTCTGCCTATATATTCTGCCTGCCTGAAATTTAATTGAGCACCGTTCCCATCGATTTGGGCAGATTTAGGAGAGCAGCTCGCAATTTGTTGGTTTTGGTATGATAATGTACATGGTGACCAATTTTTTTGCAATGTTGCTTTTTAGGAGGAGTCAACCTAAAACATCTTTAAAGGGGTGGTCCAAAGGCAAAGCATTTTTCTCCTAACTCCCTATCTATTTAATCCCATAATTCTAAGGTATTTTCTAATGTACTTGCTTTAAAAATTCCCTATCCTTCCCTTTTGTTCCCTAGCTACATGCTTTTGTAGTTTTTTTCCTATTTCCTGTGTGATGACTATTTGTTTGCGTATCACCAATGCATGCCGAGATACTCAAACAAAGAGTCATAAGGAGTTGGAGTCTGTGGTCCCTGAAATGAAGCATCATCAGTGACTCTAGTTTCAGGGGCAGTGCTGTCCCTGCTGTGTCCCAGAGTGTCTCCCTTATGCCTCCCCTTGTGCGCAGTCTCCCCTAGTGCGATCAGGCAGCGTCCAGTCTGTTGTCTGTATAGAAGAAGCAGAGTGGTGTCACTATACCCCGCAGAGACCAGTGACATCACTTGCGGGGTGAAACTGGTCTCCGGCACACCGGGTATTTTGACACTTCTCTGCTGCTGGATTATAATCTATATAGACAACAGACTGGACACTGTGCTCATCACACAGGGCAATGGGGGAGACACTGCACAAGGGAGACAATCAGAGACACAGCAGGGACAGCACCACCTCTGAAACGAGCATCACTGATGACACTTCAGGGAGGGGTCAGAGGCTGTGAAACTGACCGCTGCCTCTGCCACCTGATAATGCTTTAGATGAGTATCCCAGCATTTGGTGATACTCAAATGAAGACTTTGGAGTGGCCTAGTCAAAATCTTGACCTTAATCTGATTGAGATGCTGTGGCATGACCTTAAAATTGCGGCTCATGCTCGGAAACCCACCAAAGTGGCTGAATTACAACAATTTTGCCAAGATGAGTGGCCAAAATTCCACCAGAGTGTTGTATTAGACTCACTGCCAGTTATCGCAAACGGTTGATTGCAATTGTTGCTACTAAGGGTGGCCCAACCAGTTATTAGGTTTAGGGGGCAATCACTTTTTCACACGGGGCCCAGTAGGTTTGGATTTATTTTTCCTTAATAATAAAGACCTTCATTCAAAACCCGCATTTTGTGTTTACCTGTGTTATCTTTGTCTAATATTTAAATTTGTTTTGTGATCTGAAACATTTAAGTGTGACAAACATGTAAAAGAATAAGAAATCAGGAAGGGGACAAACACTTTTTCACACCATTGTATAGTATAATATACATTTTGAATGCTCAGAATGCTGAGATATTCAGGCAGGCAGCCAATTTCAAGTATATTCTCATTTTAAAGATTTCCTGGTCAAAAGCTGTCAAATTTTACAGCAGAACATGCCTGTAATGACACTCATGTATACAGATCTATGCAAGGAAATACATACATTTGTTACTGAGTTATGACAGATCTTGCTTCATACTGGGTCTGAACCACACTAAATTCCTGCTCAAACTTTTGGGATGGAATCTGTTTCAGACAATTGCTTATACGTATGTGTGGATAGATGTATAGATAATTACATAAAGTGTGTCCCTGCTCTTAATTATGGCAGACGTTTTGTGCATGACCTTGCATACTTCATTATAATTTACTACATTATATCTACCTATGGAGTGCACCAGCATGCATTCCAAAGCATTATTGTGATCAGAGGCACACAAAGGTTGTCTCCATGGAAATACGAATAGAAAAGCACATTTGGATCGAGTGCTAAACTAGCTTCCTTTAAAATCTCAAATGTCATGAACGTGAACCCATAGAAATGAAGCCATGCTTTTAGATGTAGGAAAAATGTCCATGAAATTGTACAGTAATCCGAGTGATTTTAGAGAAATGCGCTAGAACACAAGTGGACATGCTAACATCCTTTTCTATCCACTTAACATTTCCAACGAGGAACAAGAACAGCTTAGTGTAATGAAGTTTTCATGGAATTAAGTCCCAAGACCCTTTTGTGAATTGTCAGCCGCAAATGCCAATTGTGATAGTTTGCTATGTTGGACACCTGTCTACAGGGAGCCAGAACAAGTCACAAATTAATATAACTTTCTGTGTTCAGCTGCCTTCGTGTGGTAATGAATGAAGTTATTGCTTCTGTAACCTTTACACTAGGCGTCCGCTCTTCATTGAAAGGCTGTCTGGTCCCACCCACTTTATATGCACTTATTAGCGGCCATTGATTTGTACTGCTGACAGTACTTGTTAGTACATTGCTTGCCTGTCACTTGATGCTTAAATTTGGAATTAAAAGCTGAAAAGCATCCGCTGAGATGGGCATCAGCATAATTACACAACTGTAAGGTGCAACAAGTGAGTTCTTAGGCCACGACTGAGAAGACAACAGAGAGTCAGAAGTATAATAGAAATGCTTGTCAGCCATCCAGGAACTTGTGTCGCTGCGCCATTTATGAAAATGAAGCCACCTGATGGATGTCTTTTAGCAAATATAATATGTCTATTAGACAGGCAGAGGTGTTAACTTCAGTAAAGTTCCTGCTCTTTCTAGCTGACAGATTTCTGTTTAGCTGAGGAAAATCAATGTTTTTTCACATGGCTGATTTTATGAAGTGTTGGGATGTATTATCATATAGATTGACAGTTGCCCCACTAGTTCAACACCACAGCATGGACGCTTACAAAGCTATCATTAATTTCTTATGCTTGTACCCAGCTACAGCTTCCTACATAATAAACACTGTGTCCTTCAGAGCCCAATCAATAACCTTTTAGGTATGCTTCTCTTGAAGAGGAACTAACAGCAATCCATACTTGAATCAAAATGATCTTTCCTGAGCAATGTAGGTTTACAAATATAAATAAAAATAGGACTTTTATGACTTTTCATTTTAGTATGTATAGCACACCCTAAAAGCTTTTTTCTTGTGCTCTATTCACTGACTTAGCTGAAATTGTGCAATTTGTTGCTGACATTGTCGACAGACATTAACTGGCCATAATCAATATTCTGCACAATTTCCAAACCTCTTCTTGCTGGCAGGCTATGAAACAATACAGAAAGCAGCTGGGAGGGGGTGAAGGAGTTAATTTACATAGCTTTTCTAATTTACTGGCTTCACACAAACATGTTAATATGTATGAGGCGAGAATCTTCTAATAACAAAGGCTTTCTTCTTCATATTATGTGATTCTCTGTAACATTGAATAACCTTCTGATAATCCCTTGATATGAGACATTTAGGTTTAACATATATTTTTTAGGTAACTGAAAATATTGACACAGTGGAATTGGGTACTTTAGATGCATTGGAAAGATTAATGATCTGCTACATTGATACACACACCTGTTTTTAAAGATGAACCTGTAACTTGTATGATATAACCTTGATTGATTTCACTAAATGTCGCCAGTGAATATCATTTAACAAGGTGCTTTGCAAACCAATTGATGGATTCACTGACTTTTCCTACTAATTTCCCAGTCAGTTTCTCTATTTAGTAATTAAGATTTTCAACACCGGATCGTGTACAATCAATATTATAAGCCGAAAGGGAATTCTTATGTATATGTCTCTGAGGTCACACACATGTTATGTAAGGGAAAATCTCTTGGCTGCTACAGAGTAACCCTTAGTGTTAGCTTTGCTTATGCAGAAGAAAAAAAATCATTTTTATATTGCATGTATGTTAGTAGGTCCATTATTTCACCAGTAGAATAAAACTGATATAATTATCCAGGAGAAACTGATATACTGTGTTCCCTCCTGTACAATATAAAGGGACAGTGCCTGACAGATGTATGATTTTATGTATGTTGTTAGTAACATGTGAATGATTTTATTTATATTGTAACTTATTGAAACATTTTACAATTTTTAACATTTGGCAATGTTCAGTTCTGTTCTAATAATACTATACATATATATATATATATATGTATATATATATATATATATATATATATATATATATATATATATATATATATATATACATACAGTATTTTAATTAGTTGGATTACTGACTTTAACAGTATTGGCCAAGCAGCATTTATGTCACTGAATGTTGCATTATATTTGATAGCTGGATTTTGTATTATGTTTCTATATCTGATTATATCTAGATGATACTAAAATATGTACAGTAATCAACAGACTGGAGGATCAAAGAGTTATTTGTGGTGGTATAGTCAGAGAAATGCAAAATAATGTTTTATGTGGATAAATACATAGCGAGCGTATCACACTTACCAAAATTCTCCAATTATGTATTGGATAGTAAAATATTAAGCAAAACTGCCACTGAAAAATACTGGGGGATATTCATAGCTGGCTGCTGTTAAGACAAATAAAATCATAGGAGGCATCAAAAGATTCACACAGTAGATGTTCACATGCTAACTCTCTCACCCCCGGGCCATTTTCCATTTTTTCATTTTCATTTTATCCTCCTCTACTTTCAAGAGCCATAATTTTTTATATTTCCTTCAATATGGCCGTATGAGGGCCTTTTTTTTTGTGGTACAAGTTGTACTTTTGAACGGCATCGTTTATTTTACCATATAGTGTACTGTAAAACAAGAAAAAAAAATCCAACTGCGCTGAAATTGCGAAAAAAATGAAATTCCACAATTGTTTTCTTGTTTTATTATTTACCATGTTCCCTATATGGTAAAACTGACCTGGCAATATGATTTTCCAGGTCTGTACAAGTATGCAGATACCAAACATGTATAGTTCATTTGTTATTTAAGTGGTGAAAAAAATCCAAAATTTTTATTAAAAAATTTTTTTTCGCACTTGATGCCATTTTGCGAAACCCACAGCATTTTTATTTTTGGGATGCTTTTTGTGCACGGAGCTGGCGTTTTTTATTGATAGCATTTTAAGGTACATACGATGTTTTGATCATCTCTTATTGCATTTTATTGCAATGTTGCAGCTGCCAAAAAAACGTAATTCTGGTGTTTTGATTTTTACTCGTTATAGTGTTTACCAATAGAGATGAGCGGTGTTCGACTAGAACTGTTCGCCAATCTCAAATTCGAGCTGTTTTGGGCGGTGTTCGAGTTGTTCGACGAACGCGAACGATTTGCAAAAAAATCGGCTGTTCGAGGTTATGTTCGATAAATGTTCGTGCACCAAAAGCGTGTCCTGCATGTCTGGCGCTATTTAGAGCACCAATCATGCAGGGATTGTCTGCCACTCACTGTAATGCCACAGCCATGGTGGTTGTGGCATTACAGTGGTTGCCCAAATCGATGGGAACAGTGCTCACAGTGAAACATGAAAAGCCAGCAATTCAGCAGCGGCATACACCGGTACCCGACAATTTAGAACAGAAAGAATAGAGCATCACACATAGATTAGATAGATAGAAACATGTCAGTCACATATATAAGAAGTACAGTGATAGTGTTGGTTACTGTACTTAACATTTAGTGTAAAGGATTTCTTAAAAAAAATATTAGTGTTTTCATGCACCGTCTCTTTAAAAAAGCCGGCCAGCAATTCAGCAGCAGTACCTGACAATTTATAACAGAAAGAATAGAGCATCACACATAGATTAGATAGATAGAAACATGTCAGTCACATATATAAGAAGTACAGTGATAGTGCTGATTGCTGTACTTGTCATTTAGTGTTAAAATAAAGGATTTATTAAAAAAAAAATTGGCGTGGGGTTCCCCGTAATTTTAGTCTCTAGCGGAGGTTAAGCAGACGGCTGGGGCAGATGTTTGAAGCCTGGGAAGGGGGTAATACCCACGGAGATTCCCAGGCTACTAATATCTGCCCCAGCTGAATACCTAGCCTTTACTAGCTATTAAAATGGGGGACCCCCAAAAAAATGACGTGGGGTCCCCCCTATTTTAATAGCTAGCAAATGCTAGGCAGACAGCTGGGGGCTGATATTAATAGCCCAGGAAGGGTGCCATGAATATTTTCCCCCTCCCAGGCTAGAAACACCAGCCGTCAGCCGCCCCAGATATGGCGCATCCATAGGATGCGCCAATTCTGGCACTTAGCCTCGCTCTTCCCACTGCCTTGTAGCGGTGGCAGTGGGGTAATAGGATTGGGGTTGAAGTCAGCTTATAATGCCAGCTGACATCAAGCCCAGGTTAGTAATGGAGAGGCGTCTATAAGACACCCCCATTACTAACCCCATAGTCAAAGTTACAAAAAAAATAAACACCCAGAATAAAGTCCTTTAATTGAAATAAAGACAGAATTCTTTATTGTTCTAAATTAAACCATGCCTGCGCTTCTCAGTGTCTGCCGCATGGCAAGCTGGATGGCAGCGTTCTGCTGCGGTTCAACCTGTCATGTGAATGTAGCAGAGCTGAAGCTGTCGTGCGAACCATAGAAAGGTAAGGATGAGGTTGCTTTATTATTTTACTTTTATTGCAGGAGATCGTTGGCTTCAGCTGGAATGGGCGTGATGGTAAGTATGGTTTAATTTAGAACAATAAAGAATTGTGTCTTTATTTCAATTACAGGACTTTATTCTGGGTGTTTGTGTTTTTTTGTAACTTTTACTATGGGGTTAATAATGGGGGTGTCTTATAGACGCCTCTCCATTACTAACCTGGGCTTGATGTCAGCTGGCATTATAAGCTGACATCAACCCCAACCCTATTACCCCACTGCCACCGCTACAGAGCAGTGGGAAGAGCGAGGCTAAGTGCCAGAATTGGCGCATCCTATGGATGCGCCATTTTTGGGGCGGCTGACTGCTGATGTTTCTAGCCTGGGAGGGGGCCAATATTCATGGCACCCTTCCTGGGCTATTAATATCAGCCCCCAGCTGTCGGCCTAGCTTTTGCTAGCTATTAAAATAGGGGGGACCCCACGTCATTCTTTTGGGGGTCCCCCATTTTAATAGCTAGTAAAGGCTAGGTATTCAGCTGGGGGCTGATATTAGTAGTCTGGGAAGCTCCGTGGGTATTTCCCCCTTCCCAAGCTTCAAACATCTGCCCCAGCCATCTGCTTAACCTCCGCTAGAGACTAAAGTTATTGGGAACCCCACACCAATTTTTTTTTTAATAAATCCTTTATTTTAACACTAAATGACAAGTACAGTAATCAACACTATCAATGTACTTCTTATATATGTGACTGACATGTTTCTATCTATCTAATCTATGTGTCATGCTCTAGCTTTCTGTTCTAAATTGTCGGGTACCGCTGCTGAATTGCCGGCCGGCTTTTTTAAAGAGACGGTGCATGAAAACACTAATATTTTTTTTAATAAATTCTTTAACACTAAATGACAAGTACAGTAACCAACACTGTCACTGTACTTCTTATATATGTGACTGACATGTTTCTATCTATCTAATCTATGTGTGATGCTCTATTCCTTCTTGTCTAAATTGTCGGGTACCGGTGTATGCCACTGCTGAATTGCAGGCCGGCATTTTTAAAGAGAGTATCTTCTGAGCAGCTTTTTGGACACCTTTGAAGTTGTTTTCTATGTGTTTCTATGTGTTTTTGTTTGCCTGCCATTGGTTTTAACGGTGTTCGACTGTGTTCTAAGGTGTTCGACGAACAGTTCCTCGAACATCCCGGTGTTCGACGAACCGAACCGAACCCGAACACTACGGGGGTGGCTCAACACTATTTACCAATTGAATTAATTTATTTTGTATTTTGATAGATTAAACTTTTCTGAATGCAGTGATACAAATATGTTTATTTTTTTTTCAGTTATCTTATTTTCAGTGGGGCTAAAAGAGGTGATTTGAACCTTTGTGTTTTTTTATTTTTTTCATATTCTTAAAAACTTTTCTCTTTCTCCTTTTACTTTATTTAATAGTCCCCTTAGTATAATTGAAGCTGTGATTATCCGATCGCCTGTGCTTTACATAGCCGTGCTTCAGATTTTAATTGTTGCTCCATCTCCTACAAGGCTTTGTAGTTAGTTTGAAGTGTAAAATTGGAGTGACAAAATGCCTTTGAGGCCACGGCCCCACTATCAGTATTTGGTCAGTATTCGGTCAGTATTTTTCTCAGGAGTGGCAGCCAAACCAGGAGTGGGTGATAAATGCAGAATTGTGACTTGTTTCTATTATACCTTTTCTCTGAATGTCCCTCACTATCTTTAGGCATCTGGTTTTTAAGTAAAAAAAAAACTAAAGGGTTTTGATTATTAAGTAATTAACAGGGAAAAAAGGTGATATTTTTCCTTAAAGTAAACCTATCACTTCATTTTTTAATATTTAATTTAAAAGCACAAGTAAAAATATCAATTATTTGACAAAAAAATAATAATCAAGGTATGTACCAAGTGGGAGAAAACTCCCTTTCTTGGCACCAGCCTCTCATTTAACTGAGCCGACTTCAGCTGAAACCACCTCCAGGGGATTCCCCAAGCTCCTCTGCTCTGCTGACGTCACTGTCCTATGAGGCATTGCACCAAGGAAAAGTGATCAGCAGTCTGCTGTCTGCGTTATGTAGGTAATACTAGAGCTGCTCAGCTAGGGTTAAGTTGCAGAGCAGGATCGATGGGCTGCTGTATATATTGGTAGCTATCCTGTTAGTGAGTCCGCAGTAACCCAGTGATCCTTTTCTACATCTGCTGAGACAGCACAATCAGCTCTGTGTCTGCCCAGGTCCTGTAACTCCCTCCATAACTCACCAGGCAGTGAGCTGCAGCGCTGCCCTTGGCTTCCTCTTTCCACCTCCCTCTTTAGTGGTAAAGTCTTGCATTATGCTCTTGCTGTGGGCTTCCTATTCCCCCCCACACACTGTCCAGCACTGAAGTTCAGATCTTCTGAAGACTCCTGCAGCCTCAGGGGTAGTGATTGTGCCGCTCCCCCACTGTGTGACAGCAAGCAGGGCTGAGAGGAGAGATGTGGGAAACAGAAACTACCTACTGAAGGAAGCTGTGCCAGACAAGAGGGGGTTTTATTTATTTCCAGTTTCTATATATGTCCAGTTTATGTGTAATTGTGTGTGTATATACTTGTGTCAAATGTTTGCATATACAGTACAGACCAAACGTTTGGACATACCTTCTTATTTAAAGGTTTTTCAGTATTTTCATGACTATGAAAAATGTACATTCACACTGAAGGCATCAAAACTATGAATTAACACATGTGGAATTATATACTTAACAAAAAAGTGTGAAACAACTGAAAATATGTCTTATATTCTAGGTTCTTCAAAGTAGCCACCTTTTGCTTTGATGACTGCTTTGCACACTCTTGGCATTCTCTTGATGAGCTTCAAGAGATAGTCACTGGAAATGGTCTTCCAACAATCTTGAAGGAGTTCCCAGAGATGCTTAGCACTTGTTGGCCCCTTTGCCTTCACTCTGCGGTCCAGCTCACCCCAAACTATCTCGATTGGGTTCAGGTCTGGTGACTGTGGAGGCCTGGTCATCTGGCATAGCACCCCATCAATCTCCTTCTTGGTCAAATATCTCTTACACAGCCTGGAGGTGTGTTTGGGGTCATTGTCCTGTTGAAAAATAAATGATGGTCCAACTAAACGTAAACCGGATGGAATAGCATGCGGCTGCAAGATGCTGTGGAAGCCATGCTGTTTCAGTATGCCTTCAATTTTAAATAAATCCCCAACAGTGTCACCAGCAAAGCACCCCCACATCATCACACCTCCTCCTCCATGCTTCACGGTGGAAACCAGGCATGTAGACTCCATCCATTCACCTTTTCTGCGTCGCACAAAGACACGGTGATTGGAACCAAAGATCTCAAATTTGGACTCATCAGACCAAAGCACAGATTTCCACTGGTCTAATGTCCATTCCTTGGGTTCTTTAGCCCAAACAAGTCTCTTCTGCTTGTTGCCTGTCCTTAGCAGTGGTTTCCTAGCAGCTATTTTACCATGAAGGCCTGCTGCACAAAGTCTCCTCTTAACAGTTGTTGAAGAGATGTGTCTGCTGCTAGAGCTCTGTGTGGCATTGACCTGGTCTCTAATCTGAGCTGCTGTTAACCTGCGATTTCTGAGGCTGGTGACTCGGATAAACTTATCCTCAGAAGCAGAGGTGATTCTTGGTCTTCCTTTCCTGGGGCGGTCCTCATGTGAGCCAGTTTCTCTGTAGGGCTTGATGGTTTTTGCAAATGCACTTGAGGACACTTTCAAAGTTTTCCCAATTTTTTGCACTGACAGACCTTCATTTCTTAAAGCAATGATGGCCACTCATTTTTCTTTACTTAGAATTTGTATTATGGCATGAAAAAAGCAGCTAATAGTCTATTCAGTAGGACTATCAGCTGTATATCCACCTGACTTCTGCACAATAGAATTGATGGTCCCAACCCCATTTATAAGGCAAGAAATCCCACTTATTTAACTTGACAGGGCACACCTGTGAAGTGAAAACCATTTCCGGTGACTACCTCTTGAAGCTCATCAAGAGAATGCCAAGAGTGTGCAAAGCAGTCATCAAAGCAAAAGGTGGCTACTTTGAAGAACCTAGAATATAAGACATATTTTCAGTTGTTTCACACTTTTTTTGTTAAGTATATAATTCCATGTGTGTTAATTCATAGTTTTGATGCCTTCAGTGTGAATGTACAATTTTCATAGTCATGAAAATACAGAAAAATCTTTGAATGAGAAGGTGTGTCCAAACTTTTGGTCTGTACTGTATATTTTTGTGTTATCTTAAAGGGAACCTGTTACCAGCAATAACACTTTTAACCTGCAGACATGTGACTAATCTGCAGGTTAATAGTGTTATTATACTGCCCAGCACCTGCATGCGACCAAATGCAGTGAGGAGAAAATGATCATTATTCTACCCACCATCATTTGGTTTCAGTTATGGGGGCGGTGGTGGTTTAGTCATTGCCCGGCCCTGACTCACACTAGCTTCACATTGGGGTTCAGTTGTCAGTCAGGGCTGGTGGAGTGGTTACAGCCACTCTCTAACCTCAGAGCAATGACTGAATCGCCCCATAACTGAAACCAAATGATGGTGGGGAGAATAAAGCTAATTTTCTCTATTAACCTTCAGATTAACCGCATATCTGCAGGTTAATAATCTTATTTCTGGTGACAGGTTCCCTTTAATTTTGCAATACAAAACTTCAATAAAATGGTGTCGGAGTCAGCACGTGAGTATATCATGTTATCCGGCACCATTTTTTTTAAGACACTGCATCTGCGAATTCGAGTACACAGTGTCTTCAATAAAATGGGGCCGAAGATCACTGAATGCGCTGACTCCGGCGTCATTTTATTGAAGTATTTTACTACAATGTCAACATAGCAGTGCACACACGCCAGACATAGGGATAATGGCGACAGCTAGCGAGTGTGCACTGCTATGTTGACATTGTAGTAAAATTCACCTAAGTGGAGACACGGACCAGGAGCGGGGCATGTGAGTAGCAGGTGACTGATCGGCTGCCTGTGTTGGCAGCGTTGGCGTCCACACTACGGCTCTATAGTACATAACATCTCTGGTTATATTATAGGTGTGTTTATAATAGCAGCTCAGTACTATTGTTGTGGGTTCAATACTTCCCCCAAGCAAGTAATATAATTATATTATACCCACATATATGCATATACATACATACATGGACATATACACAGTCACTAAATCTTACAGCAAGGAAAGTGAAAAACCTGCACCACCTGCAAGCAGCTGCAATAGTCAGTGCAAAGCTGAACATGTACAATGCAGACACCTAAATAGGACTTGGTAACATTTCAGGTGCAAAAGCTCATTAAAAAGTTTAAACAGTCCAAAATAACCATAAGAAAGAAAAATGAGCTGCACTCACCAGTCCTTAAAAGCAGTATCTTTATTCCATAAGAATAAAAAGTCCGGCAAGCAGGGAGAGCGGGGAAGAAAAAAGCAGACAACAGCTGTTTCTACAGGTCTGCTTTTTTCTTCCCCTCTCTCCCTGCTTGCCGGACTTTTTATTCTTATGGAATAAAGATACTGCTTTTAAGGACTGGTGAGTGCAGCTCATTTTTCTTTCTTATGGTTATATACACAGTCACACTTGCTCTGGTTCCTTTGTAGCCTTTTCTCTGGCTCCACACACAGTATATACGGTAAAGATAGAAAGCCCCTTTTATATACACTTTTCATGTTTTTATAATAGTACAGTTTAGTAAATGAGCTGTTAGGGTTGCTAAACAGCTGCTGACCGGAGGCACTGCCTAGCAAACAGCCTGGAATCTGGGGGCGTGTCTTATTAGATCACAGCACGTTGAGCTGCCAATCCTAAGATGGCTGCTCCCATAAACTGATTTTCTCATAACATAATTCATGTAATAACAGTCATTATTCTTACAAAAGTAGTTTATTTATTTCTATAGTCTCCTTACTGTAATATACTATAGTATGTGTGAAGGTGATAGGTCCTTTTTAACTTTTTTCGTAATATGGCCTTGACAAAGAAGATGAGTAAAGAATTAGTTTGAGGCTTAGAACTCTGATCAATTTTAGTTGGCTGAGTAATTTCGAAATAATTTGCTGAGGACATGTAGGGCCAAGATTATATACACCATTGGGGTTTACTAATACATCTGACATAAAACATCTAATTGAAACATAATTTAAAAAATGGCAAAAATAGAAGTTGAGAAGCTCTGGAGAGGGACAGAAGTGCACACAAAATAGGGCAATACCGTCTGGCAAGGGATAGGTATAATCAATGATAACACTCACCTAAAGGTGTTGTGTGCAGGCACATCACCTATAAATGCATCAAAAGCCACTGCTGCTGCCCTGTTGCTGGAGGAAATGGTTCTTCCAGAGGTAATGTCAAAAAATGGAAGCTGGCACATGTAGGCGGGCTGCGCTGCGGGAATGAAGAGCCTTGGGATTCCAAGACGATTTTTATTAATACCAATGTGTTTCTGCGCCGGACCAGCACCTTTCTCAAGGTATAAAATCCAAGACTTTCCAACTTCCATTTTTGCCATATACCTCTGGAAGAACCTTTCCTCCAGCCGCGGGACAGCAGCGGCGGCTTTCCATGCATTTATAGGTGTTGTGCCTGTACACAACACCTTAGGTGAGTGCTACCATCACGTATACCTATCTCTTTTCAGACGGCATTGCCCTATTTTGTGTATGCTTTTGTACCTCTCCAGAGCTTCATAATTTTAAAAATGTAATCTTTGAAAATCAACAATGTAATATATAAATACACAGAGGGTTATAGAAAGTGATGCCAAGTGGTTACAATCATTAATTGATTAGTACAATATAGTGCAAAAAAAACACCATATGTTCTCATATTTATAGATTATCAAAACAACCAAGTGATGGCAATTACATTACTTAAATCAGTTGCGCAAATATATAAAAATATAATGTATATCTTCAAAAAGTGCAAAACATTATAATTGATATACAAAAATATCTGGGCTCACCTAAGTATTGAGCAAAAGAAAATGACCTGGGCAGTGAAATCTCATCCATCTAGCATAATGTTCATTAAGTTATGGGATCATAGGCAAATTTAGGTTTTCCTGCACCTGGGGCAAAAGTTCAATTTAGTGCCCCCTACTATATATTGCTTAAGCGGTTTGAGTAGTTGTCATGTAGCTACTCACATTCGATTTGCATACAGTCATGCCGACTAACTGCTCCTCCTAGTTCTCTCAATGTTTAGTGAAAAACCACATCCCCTGCTTCATTGAGAGAAGCAGGAAGAGAAGCTAGTCAGCACAGGTCCACAAGTATGAAAATTACATATGAGTGGTCATGTGATGACCTCTGGAACCAGCAAACCGGGCCGAATCCTCACAGTGGGTATATTACCTGCTGTTCGGTTTTGGCATTCTGCAGTGCTTAATTATAGTCATCAGTGTCCTAAAATATGAAATAAGATACTAGACACTTTTACACTACATATATCTACACCTTATCCTTTGCCTATCAATTAATGTGCCACAGGATAAAAAGAAATTCTAGTCCAATTAAAAACAGTAGTCTGCGACCAATCAGCAGAGCGTTGTTTAAATTTGGCACCAATCTCGCTGATTGGTCGCGTGTGGTGTCCGCGACCAATCAGCAGAGCGTTGTTTAAATTTGGCGCCAAGCTCGCCGATTGGTCGCGGCTGGCGTCCGCGACCAATCAGCACAGCAGTGTTTAAATGTGGTGGCAAGATCGGTGATTGGTCGCGGCCGCTATTTAAATGTGGCGCCCAAATCGGTGATTGGTCGCGGGCAGCGGCCGCAACCAATCAGCAGAGCGGTGTTTAACTTTATCGCCCAGATCACTGATTGGTCGCGGGCGGAGAGCGCGACCACTCAGCGAATCGTATTGGTGAGGACCGGGGAGCGGAATCATATTGGTGAGGACCGGGGAGCGCCGCTGCCTGTGCGGATACTTCCGCTGTGAGAAGCCGGGACATGAGCGGGCGCTCGCAGCAGAAGTATACCGCCCCGCAGCGCCGCTCCCTGGTCCTCCCTCGACACCCTAGCCGCTGATGTCCCCACAGCGCCAAATTTAAATATCGGCCGCGACCAATCACCGATCTTGGCTCCACATTTAAACACCGTTGTGCTGATTGGTCGCGGACGCTATTTAAATGTGGCGCCAAAATCGGTGATTGGTCGCACCCGGCGTCGGCGACCAATCCGCACAGCGGTGTTTAAATGTGGAGCCAAGATCGGTGATTGGTCGCGGCCGATATTTAAATGTGGCGCCCAAAGCGGTGATTGGTCGCGGGCAGCGTCCGGGACCAATCAGCACAGCAGTGTTTAACTTTTGCGGTAAGATCAGTGATTGGTCGGGTCCGAAGACCGCGACCAATCATCGAATCGTCTTGGTGAGGACCGGGGAGCGGCGCTGCCTGTGCGGCTACTTCCGCTGTGAGAACCCGGGACTTGAGCGGGCTCTCACAGCAGAAATATCCCGACCCACAGCGCCGCTCCCCGGTCCTCCCTTCCGCATGGAGGTCAGCGGCGCCGGCGGTCCTTCGGCTGCTACCGGCCGGGAGATGAGCGCCTCGCGCCGGTCATCTCCCGGCTGCATCGCCGCTGAGCTCCGTCCCGCAGATGAGCCGCTAACGGACACCATCTTTTTTCAGAAATCCCGCGGCACTGATTGGCCGCTGCCGGACCAATGAGCGACACAGGATTTCCAGGACAGACAGACAGACAGATAGACAGACAGACAGACAGACAGACGGGATAAGACGATTATATATATAGATGCTCCTAACATAAATACAGAAGATCCTTAACTTGTCAGATGGCACAAAAATTTATTAACATAGTCATGAATCTAGGTATCCAACAAGTTATGGATTGTTACATGTGTACATCAGAACCAAAAACAGTACATGAATATAGCACCAGACTTGAGCAACAGTACAGAAATGCATCACCAGAAGCATTATCAGTACAGGAATACATCCCCACAACCACCATTGGGAAATGAATACATCACTAAATTTAGTACAGTGATCAACTGCAATGTCAGGTCAACCCTATATAGAATGGTATTGCATGAATCCACAACTGCCAGTATGTCTATAAGGGCTCGCTCGCACTGCCGTATAACACGGACAAGTGTTATCTGATGTTTTATTGGATATCACTCGGCCCAATGTTATAGTAAGGGTCAGTGCAGATCTCTGATCATTGTTGGCATGAGAAAATAATTGCAGCATGCTGTGAGTACATCTAATAATCAGATTGCACTCACCCATTTAAGTCTATGGGTGCAAGTGAAACATTGGACTGCACTCTGATGTCATCTGAGTGCAGTCTGATGTACTGGCGCAGTGTCAATGGAGAAGATGGAGAAATTACGTTTTCCATCTTCTCCACACCTGTGCTGCAATTCTCATGTGAGAGAATCGGATTACTGCAAGATGACACTCAGATCAATCTTTGACAGACTTTGATCTGAGTGTTATTAGCATAATCGGCCCAAGTCTCTCTCATGAGAGAATATATGCCAGTGTAAGGATACCCTCACAATGGTCAGACGGCAGACCATACAGAAACCACAATACTGATGAGATGTAATCAGTATCACAACTAACATTTATATCCTGGTTATATGGAATTCCACCATATCAATGACATCTTTTCTGATTGGAGTCGATCTCTTTCTTTTCTTCCTCATCTGGTTCAGACACCATGATGACTTTGGACATCCACAGCTGTGGATGTCCAAAATCATTATGGCGTCTGAACCAGAAAGTCAGAATTGCTTTATTATTCTGACAGTTTAAGCTGATCTGGGTCTGGACTACAACATATTAACATAAACCAGATAATCATGTGATTAGTGACATGATAATTACAAGCAACAGCATATATTTTGTGTTCAGGGGCTGCACAGAGAACAGATTAGCACCAACAACTGTTAATGAAAATAGTACAAAAGAGCTATTACGGGTATATCCAGAGTAGTACATGTAATATAAATAATTTTGTTCAAAATGAATACATTGAAATAATATTTTACCTTAATACCCACTGCTTATTCTTCATTTTAAGTAGAAACTAGCATCAGTTCAGGAATGCTATATTTTAAGTGCCCAGAATAATATTATAATTGTAGTATAATTACTGTAATTACACATTAGTTCCTGTAATTATGTGTTTCTGCAGTTTATAATACATATCTCCAAGCAAACTCCATATTTAATTGCAATAGAGAAATAATGTGACAAATCTGTAAGTGTAACATTAAATTGGTAGTAGTTACTATTAAAAGTATAAATAAGTATCTATAAAGCATGGATAAGAAATTACAGTATTTAGTTGTGTTCCTTATTAAATTCTCTGCTTACATCACAATAACTTGTTGAACTTCTATTTTGACCACTAATTTTTCTTTTTGCTTTTTATGTGGTAACTAGCTGTACTACCCGTCTTCGCCCGGGTTAATAACTGCTGTTAGCAAAATAGAATGTGTTAACAAAAATTTATTCTCCACATTAAAACCACGAAACAAATAGATAGAAAGTTCATTGGCTCTTGAGGAAGCAGCTCTTGTTTTCATGTCTGCAAGCCTCGCTTCCTTCTCCTCAGAAAGTTCATTGGCTCTTGAGGATGCAGTTCTTGTTTTCATGTCTGCAAGCCTCACTTCCCTCTCCTCAGAAAGTTCATTGGCCCTTGAGGAAGCAGCTCTTGTTTTCATGTCTGCAAGCCTTGCTTCCCTCTCCTCAGAAAGCTCATTGGCTCTTGAGGAAGTAGCTCTTGTTTTCTTGTCTACAAGCCTCGCTTCCCTCTCCTCAGAAAGTTCATTGGCCCTTGAGGAAGCAGCTCTTGTTTTCATGTCTGCAAGCCTCGCTTCCCTGTCCTCAGAAAGTTCATTGGCCCTTGAGGAAGCAGCTCTTGCTCTCTTTTCTGCAAGCCTCGCTTCCCTCTGCTCAGAAAGTTCATTGGCTCTTGAGGAAGCAGCTGCTGCTCTCATGTGTGTCAGCCTTGTTTCTCGGTCTTCACATTTTTCATTGGCCCGTAATGCAGCTTTTCTTTTTGCATCAGCTGACATTCGTGCCATGAAATTCCTTTTCTTATGAGGCATTATTGTGGTAAAAATAGTCTGTAACTGGCAGTTTCTATATCCTCTCACATAGAAGTAATGTGACTGACATCAGCCTTTCCACCAACACAGCCTAACTGACATCTTATTACCTTACACAAGCTTTGCTATACTGAGAATGTCCTTTGTTGCCTATATTAACCAATCTCTGCTCAGATTAATTAACTGTAGCAAAATAGAAGCTGAGCTGTGATTGGTTGCTATTGGCAGCCTGATAAATCTTTGTAAGATGAGTTTTGTGTGTGCTGATGGGGGTATATGTGTTCAAGCACGTGGTAGTGTGTGGAGCATTTTGTGTGTGTGTTCATATCCCCGAGTGTGGTGAGTATGAGTATCCCATGTCGGGGCCCCACCTTAGCAACTGTACGGTATATACTCTTTGGCACCATCGCTCTCATTCTTTAATTCTCCCTTGTTCACATGTGGCAGCTGTCAATTTGCCTCCAACACTTTTCCTTTCACTTTTTTCCCATTATGTAGATAGGGGTAAAATTGTTTGGTGAATTGGAATGCACAGGGTTAAAATTTCGCCTCACAACATAGCCTATGACGCTCTCGGGGTCCAGACCTGTGACTGTGCAAAATTTTGTGGCTGTAGCTGCGACGGTGCACATGCCAATCCCGGACATACTCACATACATACACACATAGATATGTACATACATACATACATGCATACATACATACATACACACACACACATTCAGCTTTATATAATAGATTTGTTTTGTCTTAATTCTCACAGGAATAATTTATCATCTCATAAAATTTGTTATTGAGTGTTTTTTTCCCTTTTTTGTAAATTCTATTTTTAGTGAAAGTTTAAAATAGCAAAATAGCATATAAGCTTGCCAACACAAGATTATATAAACATAATCATATGGCAAATATGAGAGAATTCTTTACACACATGAATAAGCAAAGTTTAGAATATCTGAAGCATCATTTAATAAGGTATAGGGAAGGAAAGTGGGATGGGGAACCAAAGGAAGTAGACATGAAGAGATGTTTTAAGTAGTGTTACGTTATTTTAATACTATGTAGAAGTGATGGCATTAGGTTGACTGATGTCCTTCTTTTATTAGGTAAAGTTCAGCTACATATTTTAAGCATAATTTGCTGAAAATGAACCGAGTTTAAATTTCTAAGTAACTGTATTTAGTCTTATCATTAGTTTTAGTTTTTTTTTAGATTCACAACATTCTCTTATTCTTAATGTGAGGCCTATTCCAATACTCAAGTCTAGATGATTTGAAAATTATGAAATGTTCACCTTTTAACACCATATAATTTTTAAGTCAGACACTCTGTGCTGAATAGTTTTTGAACAGAGCTTTTCATTGCTTGTATCTCTATATATTGACCTCAACACATTTTGCAGTAAGCTCCTTAGCTCTATCTAGGCACATAATAAGGTAATATTTCTACAGAGGTATGAGTGCTCAGAACAATAGAAATGACACAATAACTATTGTAAAGATATATAAGGAAATTAACCAGTATATAATTTTGGATATGTTTAGATAAAAAGAACAAAGTGCATTCATAGTTTGAATATTCACTTTAGCGAGAACATTCATATGTAAAGAAGTTCTTATTGTTCCCTGTAGAAATGATGTACAACATTAAAATGTTATGAAACTTTATTTCTCAGGCTAAAAAATAGCAGTGTCAATAGAGCCTGACTAGAATATGTAAGCTATTGAGTCACACATAGATTAGGCTTTCACTGTACCATTACCCAGGGCACAAAAGGAAAAAATGAGTTGGCTGTCCCAGTAATAAGTTCCAAAATCCCTTTGCTATCTTTACTTTCATTTTTGTTGGGCTGTCTTATAGATCTTTGCAGCCATCCTTGTGTTTTGCTGTTGATATCCTGAACTTGTTGCCACCCTCCCTCTGTACCTCTAGACTACATTTACCAAAAGACAGGGCTGTATCTGTCCCACAGCTCACTCACTTCCATCTTCATTGCCTTCCACACCACCTACAAAGCACCATCTAGTGACTCCTATACAATCTCAAGATGAATAATTCACTTTTCTTACCATTTCTCCCTTCTGACATTCCCTAATATTCCTCACATTTCATCTAGCATGTGGTTTTCTGACATTTTCCTGCACTCAGTAATGTCTTGGTCTTTTTCTATTTTTTCATTTTCATATTTTTTTCTACCTTTCTTCCAAGAGCCATAACTTTTAATATTTGAATCAATATGGCCATATGAGGGCTTGTTTTTGTGGGGTGAGTTGTACTTTGAATGGCACCATTGATTTTACCATATAATATACTGGAAAACAGAAAACAAATTCCATATGTGGTGAAATTTAATTATACAATTTTTTTGTTCTTAATTTAAGATTTTCACTATATGGTAAAACTGACCTTGCAATATGATTCTCCAGGTCAGTACGAGTACACAGATAACAAACAGGTATAGTTTATTTTTCATTTAAAGGGGTTGTGCTACCATATAGTATACGTGTAACCCCCCAACTCTCCACCCCCAGTGTGCACAACATAATATCCCTTAAAGTATAACCTTCATATGTTTTCTATGTAAAAAATATCAAACAATTTATATTCTTAACTAAACTTAAAGAGTACTTGTTACCAGTCTAGGGCTGCCCTTTTTATGTAAGAAAAAAGTGGGCTGCCTCAGACTGATATTTCTAATTAACCCCTTAATGCAATATTCCATATAAGTACATGATTTCAAGTGTGATTGCGAATGGAGAGGGCTCAGGAGCTGATGGGTTACTATTGCAGCCAGTGGCCTGTTGAAGCTACCCATCACCGCCATCTTGGTAGTCCTTTAATACTCCCTTGAAGCTTAGCTATATGAAAAGCTTCAAAGGAGATGGAGATTTATGCTATATACTGCAGCACTGTGTTAATGTAGTACATAGTATAAGCAATCGGATGATCACAGGTTCAAATGCCCTAAGGAAACTAAAAAACTAAAGTAAAATAAAAAAAAGTATTTTTCAAAATATAAAAAATGTGAAAGTCCTCGTTGAAAATAAAGAAATTAAAAAATAAACATATTTAGTATTGCCATGTTCATAAAAGTCTTATTTATGAAAATATAAAATTAATTAAACCAGTCGGTAAATGCTGTAATGAGAAAAAAAATAAACATGACAAGAATCTGTTTTTAAGTCAACATTCCTCAATAAAAAAAGCAATAAAAACAAATTGAAATGATGAAGTATACAGCCAAAATTGGTATCATGCTTGTCATGCAATAAACAAGTTTTACCCAGCTAAATCGATGGTACAACAAAAATATCGTTGGTCTCGGAGTATGGTGACAAAAAAAACAATTTTTTTTTCAAACTTCTGAATTTTTTTTCACATTTTAATAAAAAAAATGTAGTGCAGCATCTGAAACAACGGATACTGGAAGCCTGTGCTAGCATTTCTTCTGCGGTGTTGCTATCAGTGTGTCAAGGGTGGGAGAAGAGGGTTGCATTGACAATCCAACACAATGGGCAGCACTTTGAACACATTTTATAAGTGGTCATAAACTTGTAAAAAACCCATGAAAGAATAAAGTTATGTTAAAACCAAGCACACCATTGTTTTTCTTATGAAATTCTCAATAAGCTTGATGTGTCACATGACCCTCTTCCCATTGAAAAAAATAAAGTGGGATCCAAAATGGCCAACTTCAAAATGGTTGCCATGGTCACCACCCATCTGGAAAAGTTTCCCCCCTCCCATATACTAATGTGCCACAAACAGGAAGTTGATATCACCAACCATTCCCATTTAATTTAGGTGTATCCATATAAATGGCCCACCCTGTATAACCTTAAAGAGAACCTTTCTCATAGCATAAAACACATGAACAATCCATGCTATACCAGTATTGTTCTTATATGTTATTTGTATCTTTCTGTAGAGATTTGTCATTATAGATGTATTTTTTATAAATAGATAAAACATATTAATCTTAATAGGCTTTAAAAAATATTTAGACATAATATATAAAAAGACGACATAGCAATATGACATTTTCTTCTGAAACCCATCAGCTATGGCAATAATTAGTTCATGAGTGGTCATGTTGCCAGGTGGTGTTATCTGTGACAGTGTCAAAAGACACTGCTTTCATTAATTAGGCAATCCCAACTGAGCATTGACAGATTAATTCCAGCACTGTCTTTCCTCAGAGAAACAACCAAAATATATGTTCTTTTTAGGCTTTCAGATAATCTGGATATCTGGCCATTTCCCAAACACATGGACGTGTCAAATTTCAAAGTAGAATACACAAGATTTACAGCAAGATTTACTAGAAGCCCCACACCCCTGCACAGTATGAGCAGTATACATAGTAGCTATGGTAAATAAGTATAAAAAATGCATGAACGTACTAAAAGAAACCTACTTTGACAGTGAATAGTTGTTAGGACATTTATTTTAATCATGAGCATTAGTGGCAATGTTTGAAAAATCATTTGCATTTTGTATCTTTTCTTTCTAGAAGGTGAAAAATATTGTAATTAGCAGAATTACAACAAAAAATAATTGTACGTATTTCTACAAGATCAAACTAGGTGATGATATTTCCTAGTTACAAACATGTTTTGTTAGTTTCAGGTTTTCTTTTGATTTTTCTTGAAGTGCTTAACAAGAGAATGTAATTTCTCATTAATTGGTATCACCTTGTTCAATTGGCCTTTCTATACTCTCTTCTTTCAGCTGTTATCTTTTTTTATCTCATTCTTTCATGTATTAGTTAAAGAATTTATAAGAAAGCAGCAAAGTCTTAAGCTAGGAGACTTCATGCACTGTTCACAGGAATTTAGATTTTTACTATGAGAGTGAATTATACCCATAGACCTATTTAGCCTAATAATGTAAAATCAAGCTCGATGTATGTGGTTAAAATGTCAGTCACTGAGAATGAATGCAGCCTTGATTATAATAATTCTGCATTTTCCATAACTTGCTCTATTCATTACTTTTTATTTTTCAAACTATTTTCTATTATCAAAATGCAACAATCTGATGCTGGGATAAAATGCATGACAATGTAGCAAAATCAATATTGGTTGCATCACTATTCTGTTATTCCAAGATATTTGCCTCAGGCAGTAGAAATGGCTCCAAATACAGAAAATCACTTAAAACCTATAAATGAAATCTCTTAACTCTGTCGCCTTATCCAGCCTGTGTTGTTTTAAATCTCCAGTCACATCACGCCTTGTGTCTAATAATGTTTTATTTCCTTTGCATAAATGAATTGTTCTTTTGCAAATATAAAAACCCTAGAACTATTTTAAAGAACTATTTGAAGTTCCTGAAGTCGTACTCCCTCTTCTGTGGGTAGTCTCTGTGGACTTAAACATACATGGCAACTCCTTTAGAAAGAGCCTCTCAAAAGAGATTATATTAAAAATGAAATCTAAGAATTTTTAGATCAAAAGAATAATGATTTTTTAAAATCTTTACTACAGTATGTGATAAATTATTCTGAAGGTAGTATAAAGACATACAAAGTTTCATTCGGGAATAGAAGAGAAAGTTGGCAGTGACTTTGAAATTAGTGTAGATACAGAGCAATGATATGCCATCCTTATTAAGTTAAATATCTCAATAAGATGGAACATGAATGTGACTGATGTAAACATAATGGATTTAAAATGAATTAAATAAGAACTGTGCTTTATTGTAGCCTCAATGTACTGACATTGTATGAAAATTATTTTTTCTCTAAATGGATGGAGCAGGTAAGAAATAGGCTGGCTTCTCATGGAAGGAGGTCATTTATCACTTCACATTTTAATGTATGCAACTTTTGTTCCTTAGTTAAAGTGACTGCATAAAGCAAATACCATGTATCATGCATAGATTACTTGACACAAAGTCCAAAGGCTTGTGTACAGTGTATCAAGCAGATATCAGAAATTCACTTCTATATTGTACATCAAATTTCGGGAAAGCGCAATTGGCTTCGAGCATCACAAATGACTGCATGACTTCTAGAAAATGGCACTTAGCGCATAATTGCCAGTGACATTTATGCATATTGTCATGTTCTAACCTTGTTACGTACAATTTCACAGATATGTTTTCAATATCTATGTCATATCTAGCATTTATAAGGATAACATATTACTGTGAAATAGATAATGGGGCAATCGTTTCTTTTATATGTACAAAACAATACCTGCATTACTGGAAATATCATTACATTTATGCCTATTTTTAGGGATTTAGTATAAATTGCAGGACATACAGTTGCTAGCACTTTTTTGCTTTATTATTTTATTATGTTTCCCAATACTGCAAAATATTCTTAAAATGGTTATGCCATATAACATACATATATGTTCTAATTTGTCATGGAGGGCAGGAGCTTGAAGTCTGCTAACAATATGCATCACTAGTGATAGGAAGACCACTGGATGTTCGAGTCTGGCAGATTTGGCTGAACATGTATTAAAAGTTTGGGTTTGGGTATCAGAAAAGTACCCGAACTCGGACCCCATTCATATCAATTGGGGGCCCGAACATCCGTGGTTTCCCGCACTGTAATCTGCGTGACAGCGCGGGAAACAGGGGCTTTGATTGGCAGTAAGATCGTCAAAGGGCTGCGGGATCATGACATCAGAGTGAGCCCGCAGCTGTGACTGTGACCGGTGGTAAAAAGCTTACCGTGGGGCAAAGGCGTCGACTGATGAGAGACTACTACTCCCATCAGCCTATGCCTGCTGTCACTGTTAACAGTGAGTGCAGGTGCCGCTGATGGGAGTAGTCATCAGCCAGCACCTGTGCTCAAAGTAAAAAAAAAAGTAAAAAAAATAAGTATATATTGAAATAATGATAAAAAACGCAGTTATACTGACCTAACACCTAATCCCTGAAGCCCGTGTCCCCTGTAAAAAAATCAAAAATAAAAAAAATCATAATACTCACCTTAACGCCTAATCCCTAAAGTCCATGTCACCAGTAAAAGAGTAAAAATAATAAACCACCATAATACTCATCTATCCACCATAATCCACATAATCCGTATTATCCCACAACAATCGGATCACTTCTAGAGCAGTCACATCAGCAAATTTGACTGTTATATCCGGAAGCCAGCTACACACTCACAGGAGCATAATCGCTCCTGCAGTGTATAGCTGAGCTGTCGTGAGAAAGGTCACAGGAGTTCATCAGCTAATGAGCTGATGAGCTCCGGTGATCTCACTTATGGCTTCTTATAGACACCTATTCATTACTAACCCCTGGGCTTCATGTCAGCTGCCAATACAAGGCTGACATGAAACCCTCCCATATTACCATAAAAATACTAGGGTATACTAATAGATCACCGACTGAATATGAGTCAGCAGTGTGATGCAGCAGTAAAAAAAGGCAAACACAATTATGGGTTGCAGTAACAGAATCATACAGTCTAGACCACATTAAGTAATTATCCCCCTTTACTCCTGTTTGGCCAGACCTCATCTGGAATACTGTGTCCAGTTCTGGGTTTCCACAATTTAAAAAAGACATTGAAAAACTGGAGCAAGTTCAGAGAAGAGTGACCAGAATGGTGACCAGTCTGCAAAAAATTTCCTACGAGGAACGGTTAAAGGATCTTGCAAAAGAGAAGACTGAGAGGAGATTAATAGCTGTCTACAAATATCTCAAGGGCTGTCACACTGTAGAGAGATCATCCTTATTCTCATTTGCATAAAGAAAGGCTAGAAGCAGTGGGATGAAACTGAATGGGAGAAGGTTCAGATTAGATATTAGAAAAAACTTTTTGACAGTGAGGATGAACATTGAATGAAACAGGATTCCACGAGAGGTGGTGAATTCTCCTTCATTGGAAGTCTTCAAACAGAGGCTGGATAGACATCTGTCTGACATGGCTTTGTGAATCCTGCATTGAGCAAAGGGTTGGACACGATGACCCTGGAGATCCCTTACAAGTCTAACATTGTGTGATTACCTCACTTGCCATCGCACCACGGCAAGTGGGAAGAACCGAGGCTAAGCAGCAGAATTGGCACATCTTATTGATGTGCCATTTCTGGGGCAGCAGAGAGCTGATATTATTAGCCTCAGAGGGGGCTTGTATCCATGGCTCCTTCCCTGGCTTTTACTATCAGCCCACAGCTTTCTGTTTAGTCTTTGCTGGTTAGATTTTACAGGGGGGCCCTACATCATTTTTTTTCTTGGGTCCCACTGTAATCTAGCCAGAAAACGCTAATCAAATAGCTGTGAGTTGTTATTAATCGCCAGGGAACATGTTGGCCTAATGGTCCCTTCCTAGGCTATTAATATCAGCCTGCATGTAATAGGGTTGGGGTTCATGTCAGCCTTGCATTGGCAACAGACATGAAGCCCGGAGATTAGTAATGGAGAGGTGTCTATAAGACACCCTATTACTAACCTCATAGTAAAAGTTTTGAAATAAAGACACAGCATGAAAAAAACTCCTTTATTTGAAATAAAAGTCCACACCATTTTTTACACATTTATTTAAAAAAAACAGTTATACCTTCTTAACTCCCAATCCTCTGAAATATTTGTCCTCTGTAAAAAGCAAAAAAAAAAAAAGCAACCTTATACTCACCTAACACCAAATTCATTTGAAGCCATTGTCACCTGTAAAAAAACAAAAATAGAAAACAACAATATCCCTCATCTGTCTGAAGTGGTGAAATAATCCATAGTGTCCCACGATGATCTGGATCACTTGCAGAGCAGTCATATCAGCAGTCACTGATGTGGCTGCTTTACAGGACAGCACCCTACACACTGACACATGCAGTGTAAAGCGTTGAGCTGCCCTGACAGAGTTCACAGTAGTTCATCAGCTGATGAACTCCTGTGACCTCACTTACGGCACCGTCCCTGCATGAGAATTTGCGGCACTATAGTTAAGTGCGGGCCCCCATTCATCTGCGTGACAGTGTGGGAATCACCCACACCCGAACAGTAACACGGACTTCCTGAGGAGCCTTAGTGACCACCAATACAATCTTTTTATTGACCTGAGATAACAGAAAAGCATCTCCCGATGGGTGAAAATTCAGAAGCTGTTAGCTGTACACTATAGCTGACACCCTGCTGTATCAGACACTATCGGTGTTGGCAACGACAGTGTTCATTTAACCCCTTAGATGCTGCTGTCAATAGACATCTAGGTGGTAAACAGAGTAAGGGGGCTCCCTCTTTAACCCCATCGGCATCCTGAGATCATGATTGTGTGGCCCTGACAGTTGCTATGGAATTTCATGGCCAAATAACGGCCTTAGATTCTGCCGGCTATAGTGACCTGTACAGATGTTAGCCAAATTTAGGTGGTAAAAATAACATTTTATCGGTCAACCATGGCAGCACCATGAGAAAAGGGATCCGCCCACCAAGGACAGGAAACCTACAGGCTTAAAAGGTCCAGCCCTTTCTCTCACCTCAGTTTGGTTTCCTGTCCTTGATGGAGGGAACCTATAGCAGGCTCATGGAAGATTTCCGCACAAAGCTGCATGTGGTGGCGGCTGTCGAGCAGCGCCCCTATCTGGGATCGGCAGCTCCAGCATCAGCTATGCGAGGGCACCCTTATCTGGGGAATTCCCAGCATCTTTTTTTTCACCGGATAGCAATGGGAGCTGCCCCCTTATCTGGGGTGGCAGCCCTAACATCTTTTGCTACAGCCAGGTCTGCGTCCCTACCTGGGGGGGCTGCCCCTGGACTGGTCCGGACTGCAGTGGGACTGCACTCTGAGGATGATGGCGGGTTGCGTGGGGTGTCATTCCCATCGACACCCGGCAGAGGATGGCACTCTGGATATTACAAAGAGGCTGCGCCCCTGTCTGGGGTGGCAGACCCGTCGGTTCAGCGGTGGCTGCGACCTGGGGAAACAGGCCGACCATCCCCCTGGAGTCTACCTGGAGCGGAAGTGGCTGGAGCATCTCGGCATCCTTGGTGCTCGCAGTGCAGGCGCGCACTTCCGGCCTCCTCCTGTGAGGACGCGGTAGTTCCGGTCACGTGCATCTGGAAGACAAGTATAGTGCGGTACTGACCGCAGCGGCATCCCTGTGGTAAAAAAAAAAAAAAAAGAGCTAACGGCTGATTAAAATTGATGTAAAGGTGGAACAGGTGCTACTATTTAACTGCCCTAGCACCGCTGTTCCGGGCTTCCCAGCTTCACTTCTCCCTATCATGGAGACAGAAAGTGAGGAGCAGCAGCAAGTTCAGCAGCCGCCATCTTCACCATCTCAGTGGCTGTTTGGGGAGCTTCATAAGGTACATCACCCTTGAGCTATTGGTAATGCCCGGTCCTCAGGAAAGCGAGGTTCCGCGTCTAGGTCCAGTCGTCATAGCTCCAGCAGGATGGATGAATCTGCAGCCTCCAGGGAAGATCCCCTGGCTGAGACAGGTCCTTCCTCCAAACCGGTACCAGCCCTTTGAGCCGCCTGGGTAAGTGATCTTTGAGAAAGTTCACTTAGTAATGGAGTATCCCTTCTCCTCTTCTATTTTTTAATAGGGGAAGAAGTGTGCCTCCAAGACCAAGCATTTTGAATGTGCATTGTGTAACACCGTCCTTCCTGACTCGTATCCTTAAAAATTGTGTCAATCCTGTATCAATCAGACACTAGCAGAAGAGACCCCTAGTTTTGCCTCGGGATTGAAAACCTTAGTCAAGTCTGAAATTATTCTTCTCTCTAAAAAAGCTAAGAGGAAGGTGGATACAAACTGTGAGATCTCCCCAGCCCCTGATGACTCCCTGTCGTCGGCTTATGAGTTGGACTCTGACAACTCAGTCTCTTCATCATCTGCTTCCTCAGATAGTGGTGCAGGTCAGCATTGTTTTCCCCTTAATGAGATTGATGGTATTGTTAAAGTAGTTCACTCAACTATGGTCATTACAGATGCCAGACCAAAGAAATCAGTAGGACGTAATGTTCAGGGAGCTGGGGCAAAGGAAAAGAAGAAGTTTTCCTATTAATGATAAACTTCAGGATCTGATACATAGAGAATGGAAAAGACCGGAGAGAAAGGGTGCTCTCCCTCCGTTCTTTAAGAGAAAATACCCCTTTGAAGACTCTGTTATTCCTCCTGGGAGAAAGCCCCCAAAAATAGATGTGGTCATAGCTAAGGCATCTAGACGATCGTCTCTTCCTTTTGATGATATGGGGGCCCTTAAGGACCCTTTGGACAGTGGTTGCCGCAACCTGTACAGCCAGGTCCCTAATGATATGGCTGGACCAGCTTGAAGAAGAATAACACACCCAGGAAAGAGATTTTATCAGATATGTCACTTTTAGGGTATGTGCACACGATGCAGAAATGCTCAGGATTTTTTCCTGAGCGTTTCTGCATCTCTCTGGCAGGAAAAAACGCATGCGGATTGTACATGCGGTTTCCTGCCAGGGACATGCGGAAATGAAGCGGTCTTCACTTTCATTTCCGCATGCGGGTTGACAAGCGCTTCCCAAGCGATTTTAGCATCACTTGAAAAGTGCTTGTCAACTTTACACTATATAAATCCATGCAACCAGCATGAATTTATATATTGTGTGAATGTCAAAAAATAAAAAATAAATCTATACTTTACCCTCTGATGGCCCCCGGTGTCCTGCTTCATCGGTCCCGGCTGCCGGCAGTGAAGACTTTAGGACCTTCTGACGTCAGCGTCACGTGACCCGTCACATGACTCTGACGTCAGCGAAGGTCCTTCATTCAACCGCGAAGTGCCCGGGAAGCCAGCAGGACGCAGCGCGGGCCGTCAGAAGGTGAGAATATATATATTTTTTATTTTATTCTTTTTTTTTTAATGGTACCTGGGTCTGGATGAGAGTCCTCTCCTCCACACCCGGGTACCATCCGCACATTAGACCGTATGAAAAGCGCATCAACATATACAGTGATGCGGATTCCATGCGATCTAATGCAAGTCAATGGCGGCAAAAGAGCAGCGTTTCCGCAAAATTAATTGACATGCTGCGGATTCTTGACCGCAGCGTTTACGCTGCGGAAAAATCCGCATCATGGGCACAGCACATGCGGATTTCAATTGGGGAACATTGCTGCCCTTCTACCATGCGTTTTTCATGCGTTTCTGCGGCATTTACGCAACTGCAAAAACGCCGCGGAAACGCATGAAAAACGCATCGTGTGAACTCAGCCTTACAGGGGGCAGCAGCTTTCTTGGCTGATGCCTCAGCGGATTCAGTCGGGTTGGCAGCAAGGTTGGCCGCCAGGTCCAACGCAGCCCATAGAGCCCTATGGCTTAAATGTTGGCCAGGTGATATTCAGGCAAGAACGAGACTCTGTACTATACCATATGAAGGGGAACATCTTTTTGTACCTCTTCTGGACGAGATTCTGGATAAAGCTAGTGACAAAAAGAAGGTGTTCCCTAGTTTGCCCGTTCCCACTTATAAACGTCCTTTCCATAGAAGATTTCTACGAAAAAGACCGCAGAAGGGTCAGGAGATGTGGGAAGACCGCAGGCCGAAAGGTAGAGGACTCCTATTCGGCTCTTCTTCTTCTACTCGAGGGCCCCGGAAACCGAGTCAATGACTCATAGCCCAGGTAGGAGCGAGGCTGTTGGGCTTCTTACCTGCCTGGACAAAAATTTCTGCCAGTAACTGGATCCATGATCTGGTAGGTTCTGGTCTGAGGTTCGAGTTACGGGAGATTCCTCGTGGGAGATTCATCTTGACCCCAGCCAGTTCCTCAGTGTTAGAGCAGGTGGCTCCACTAGTGGAAGTCCTGAACTTGGTTCATAAAGCAGTCTTGGTGGAAGTCCCGGCATCGGAAAGGGGGCTAGGATTCAACTCGCTTCTCTTTCTGGTTTCTAAGCCTGACGGTTCATTTAGGTGTATCATTAACTTGAAAGCCCTTAATAAGTTTTTGATAGTCCCCACCTTTAAGATGGAATCCGTAAAATCAACAATAAAGTTGCTTTTTTCAGGCTGTTACATGGTAGTGCTAGATTTAAAAGACGCCTATTACCATGTATCTATACATAAGGATTTCCAGAGGTACCTTAGTGTAGCTTTGACCATAGATGGAGAAATTAAACAGTTCCAGTTTAGGGCCCTGCCGTTCAGTCTGGCCATAGCTCCCCAGGTATTTACTAAGGTTATAGCAGAAGTCATGGCTCATATTAGGGAACATGATATTTTAATTATCCCTTACCTGCATGATTTCTTGATAGTTGGAGACTCGGCCTCCCAATGTGATAAAGACCTGAAACTAGTAACCTCTATCTTAGAGAATCTGGGCTGGATTCTGAATCTGGAAAAATCTAGGGTAGTGCCTTCAAAAATTCCACAGTTTTTGGGTATTATGCTGGATTCAGATCTTCAACTATGTTACCTCCCGGAAGCCAAAAATCAAAAGGTTAAGATTCTGGTAGGAAAAGCAATATCAAACCCGGTCATATCCCTTAGAGCAGCAATGTCCTTGTTGGGTACCCTGTCATCTTGCCTTCCCGGGGTTCTGTGGGCACAATACCACTCCAGGGTTCTACAGTGGGACGTTCTACATAATGAAGTTTTGTTAAATGAGCACTTAGAAGGACGATTATTTTTGTCACCCCTGTCAGTTGAGTCCTTACAGTGGTGGGTGAATGAGGCAAACCTATCTCGAGGGGTTCCCGGGGTGTTTAGAGTCACTAAGATAATTACCACTGATGCAAGCTCCTGTGGGTGGGGGGCCCATCTGGGGGATATGGTAGCCCAGGGGTCCTGGTCAGATACTGAAAAGGGTATTTCCTCCAATACTAAAGAACTGTTAGCAGTGGACAAAGCAATTAATCATTTTCTATTTTTCCTTCATGATAAAAACGTTAAAATCCTTTCAGATAATAGGATTGCGGTAGCTTACGTGAACCACCAAGGGGGTACAAGTTCAAGATCGCTGATGAGAGTGACGGATCATCTTTTTCAGGTTTCGAAATGTCATCTCCTTTCCTTAACGGCCCTCCACATCAAAGGAAAAGAAAACATAAAAGCAGACTACTTAAGCCGCTATCCTCTGAGGCAGGGAGAATGGGAACTAAAACAGGTCATTTTCTCCCAAATAGTCAGAAGATGGGGGCCTCCGGTAGTAGGCCTCTTTGCCATGAGATTAAATCAAAAGACAGAGCTCTTTTGTTCCCTAAATCCCAGAGAAAACCCCCTGGCAGTGGACGCCCTCCAAGTAACTTGGGATTTCAGCCTGGCCTATGCCTTTCCCCCTTTGAATCTTCTTCCCTTGGTCCTAAGAAAGATCAAAGAGGACAAGGCTAGGGTTCTTCTGATCGCATCCTTTTGGCCCAGGATGCCCTGGTTCTCATGCCTGAGGAGCATGTCCATCTCCGATCCTTGGGTCCTGTCCGCGATTCCGGATCTCCTCGTCCAGGGTCCAATAGTCCATCCTCAAGCTCCTGGTCTCCACTTGATGGTGTGGAACTTGAGAGGTCACTGTTAGAATGTAAAGGGTTCTCTCAGGACCTAATAGCTACACTAATGTGTAGTAGAAAACCTATCACTACTAGAATTTACGCTTGAACTTGGAAGAAATTTTTATCTTTTTCCGGTTCTACAGTTGGTGAGGGGGCACCAATTGATAAAATTTTAGAGTTTTTACACAAGGGCCTTGAGTTGGGGTTGGCGACAAGTACCCTAAAAGTCCAAGTCTCTGCCTTGAATGCCCTATACAACTGTGACTTGGTGGGCAATTACTGGGTTTTTCGCTTTATCAAAGCCGTGTTTAGATCCAGACCTGTTATCGAAAGCAATTTAGTACCCTGGGATCTAAATTTAGCTCTAAAGGCACTAACTAGTTTGCCCTTTGAACCAATAGATATAGCAACCCTTAAGTCCATCTCCCTTAAAACAGCGCTTCTAATAGCTCTAACATCAGCTAGGAGGAACAGTGATATATAGGCTCTGTCTTCGGCTTCTCCTTTCACTCAGATCCTGGACGGTAGAATAATTCTTAGAACTGACCCAGCGTATCTCCCTAAAGTAGCTTCCCATTTCCATAGACTCCAAGAAATAATCCTACCCTTGTTCTGTTCTAATCCGAGTAACCAAAAAGAGGAAGAATTTCATACTTTAGATGTAAGAAGATGTGTGATGAGGTACCTCTTGGTCACCCAGGCTTTCAGGAAAGATAGTTCTTTGTTTATCTCCTACCAAGGTGTTAGCTACCTTAAGCCCCTTCCTAAGTCCACCATAGCTAGGTGGATCAAGGAGGCTATTACTCTAGCTTATGCTTCCAGCGGTGAGGAAGCGCCACAGGGGTTGAAGGCTCACTCTACCCAAGCAGTGGCGACCTCGTGGGCAGAGAAGACGGTGTCTCGATGGAATACATATGTAAGGCTGCTACTTGGTCTTCTCCGTCTACTTTCTATAGGTACTATAGACTGGATTTGGGTGTTTCATCTGACCTCACTTTTGGGAGAACGGTGCTCTAGGCTGTGGTCCCTCCCTACACTTCTTCATCTCTGCAATTCTCTCATGGTGTTGTCATGGTTGACCGATAAAGTCATAAGTTACTTACTGGTAACGGGATTTTTCGGAGACCATGACCGTACCCTTATATTCCCTCCCTTCACATTGTGGGAGCACCCATTATTTATTAATTAGAGATTTCACACTTAGTTGGTGTTGTATAAAAATATTGTTTTTATGGTTGTTTGCTGTGTCTACTAACCTGGTGGTCCTCTCAATGCTCTGTAATCCAAACTGAGGCAAGAGAGAGGGCCGCCCCTTTTAAGCCTGCAGGTTTCTTGTCCTTAGTGGGCAGATCCCCTCTCTCGTGGTGCTGTCATGGTCTCCGAAAAATCCCGTTACCGGTAAGTAACTTATGACTTTTCTTTCCTGTCATGCCACTTTGAATTGATTCTTTAAAAACACCTGAAGGGTATATAATATACCTGACAGCAGTTTTGAACATGTTGGGGGCTGCTGTTTTTAAAATGTTATCATTTTGAAGTGTTTCCAATATACAGGTCGCAAAAGTCACTTCAAACTGATTCGATCCCTAAAAAAATAAGTTTTGTAAATTTACATAAAAAAAATAAAAATTACTGCTACATTTTTCAATCTTCTAATATTCTAATAAAATTAAAAAACATTTTACAAATGGAGCTGATATAAAGCAAACATGAGATAAATGTTGCACAGCATGAAAAAGGAAAAAAATAGTTCTCACCATATTCAATCAATACGCACCTGTCTTCATCATGGTGACATATCCAATACTGCTGACTCACAGAAACATCCAAAGAACAAAATAAAGAAGAATAGGCACCTCTAAAAAAATCTTCAAGCTTGGTTTCATATCCATAAGGTTAAAAGTTCCTCATGGTATTAACAAAACACACTCTGAAGAGTTTCTGGTATCTGCGCCCTTAGCCATAAAGTTATAGACGTTTCCGAACATGTTCAGTGTGCCTCTAAAGCCGGGAAGCATACATCTGGCTGCAGAGGAGCAATGATGTGGGCGAAGAAAGCCTTGCAGATGCGCGAGTTTTGCAGAGAGCTGGCAATGACACCGGTCTTTGAAAACCATGTTATCATGCTCACTGGCACATGATAACATTCTATGAAGGCCAACTAGTTAGGGAAAAACAACTACCCATCGACTAGTCAAAGGCCTAATTAGCATAAGATACGCAAAGTTTATAAAGTTTATAAAGTTTTTTTAAAAACGTGTCTAGATGTTAAACATTATAGAAGGCTGGTTAGGCAGGATTTTAGCAACAAATAGTCTAATGATGGTGGGTTGGATGACATGGGAGATTGCCAATTTCCTTCAAAATGAGACCTCTGAGTGTTATTCGGGTACACAGGTATTTTGGGGGGGAAATTCGACAAACCGGACAAGTTTAATTATAGTTAAAAAATTGTATATTTGTAAAATTGCATTTAGTTGGATGACCTGCTTAAATTGCAGAAGGAGTCAACTATTGTAATCTATTTGTACTGAGATTGTACAGCCATTACATGTGTAAATAACCCTAACTAGCTTAAGGGCAAATAATACATTTACTAATGTAAAATGTCAATATTCTGGCTCTCCTAGAACACATTCAAGTCCCGTATTAATTCCAGTCCTATTTGGACAGAGCACCTGCCTGTCTCCAAATTGGTCAACATCTCAGTTGCTTACTGCCAGACATAGCGAATACTAAACCCCATCTTTAAGTTGCTTTCCAGCAGTAATGAACACAGACAGAAGTGCAAGAACAATATATGGGACCTGTGCAGTCCCATTGCTCATCATAATGCACAATACCACCTTCTTTGGAGGTGAAAGTGGTTCCTCTAACCTCTTGGGTCCTTTCACAGGTGGTAACACTCATAAATATAATACTGTATATAAATCTAATATATTTATAGCAATATAAATTACTTTTAAATCTATTATTTTGCAGTAAATTTCATTTGGAAAGTAAAAACATTTCACAAGATTTTTGAGAAGTGGCATCAAACAAAAGTCCACACTTTAAAGTGAATGTTAGTGAAGACTCCCTTAAAATGGATGTCATCGTCTGCTTGATGAACATTACATGTTTTTGTTCCGTACACTGCAGGATGAGAATAAGACAGGTACAGCATTTTGGCAGGGAATACTATGTACATACCCATTCATTATAGATGATTCAGTATTGTCATTTTGTTATTCTACTAAAATGTCAGCCCCATGTACTAAATTGATTCTGTGCACTAAGGCAAACACGATGCAATAATACTTTTCAATCACTAAAGAGGAGCAGTTGACATTCTGGTCTGAAAAAAAGTAGATTTCTTGAAAGCTTTGATAGCTTTTCTTGTCTTATAAGACGTTAAAGAATGTGTACTCATCAATTTTGCTTTATGACTGTAAAAATGAAAGTTTATTTTTATTTTTGGTAGTAATTATAAATATATACATATATATACAGTTTTATAAATACATTTATATATACAGTAAATATTAAGTTAGTGATTCACAGGAATGCTAAATCCTCAAAAAAGTACATATTTTCTGTAAAGTAGTTAAAAATTATATACATTTCTTTTCATGTTTTGAATTAGAAAACAGTGTACAATTTTCCCAATGCATGGAGATATAAACAAGTATAAAGATTTTGTGCTTAACTCATGATTTTGAACACATTGCTATTATTTTGAACACTAATATACACTGCTCAAAAAAATAAAGGGAACACTCAAATAACACATCCTAGATCTGAATGAATGAAATATTCTCATTGAATACTTTGTTCTGTACAAAGTTGAATGTGCTGACAACAAAATCACACAAAAATCATCAATGGAAAAGAAATTTATTAACCAATGGAGGGCTGGATTTGGAGTCTCCCCAAAATTAAAGTGGAAAAATACACTACAGGCTGATCCAACTTTGATGTAATGTCCTTAAATCAAGACAAAATGAGGCTCAGTATTGTGTGTGGCCTCCACGTGCCTGTATGACCTCTCTACAACACCTGGGCATGCTACTGATGAGGTTGGGGATAGTCTCCTGTGGGATCTCCTCCCTGACCTGGACTAAAGCATCCGCCAACTCTTGGACAGTCTGTCGTGCAACGTGATGTTGGTGGATGGAGCGAGACATGATGTCCCAGATATGCTCAATCAGATTCAGGTCTGGGGAATGTTCGGGGCAGTCCATGGCTTCAATGCCTTCATCTTGCAGGAACTGCTGACACACTCCAGCCAAATGAGGTCTGGCATTGTCCTGCATTAGGAGGAAACCAGGGCCAACCGAACCAGCATATGGTCTCACAAGGGGTCTGAGGATGTCTTCTCGGTACATAATGGCAGTCAGTCTACCTCTGGCGAGCACATGGAGGGCTGTGCGGCCCTCCAAAGAAATGCCACCCCACACCATTACTAACCCACTGCCAAACCTGTCATACTGAAGGATGTTGCAGGCAGCAGATCACCCTCCACGGCGTCTCCAGACTCTGTCACGTCTGTCATATGTGCTCAGTGTGAACCTGCTTTCATCTGAGAAAAGCACAGGGCGCCAGTGGCGACTTTGCAAATCCTGGTGTTCTGTGGCAAATGCCAAGCGTCCTGCACGGTGTTGGGCTGTGAGCACAACCCCCATCTGTGGACGTCGGACCCTCATACCACCCTCATGGAATCGGTTTCTAAACGTTTGTGCAGACACATTCACATTTGTGGCCTGCTGGAGGCCATTTTGCAGGGCTCTGGCAGTGCTCCTCCTGTTCCACTTTGCACAGAGGCAGAGGTAGCGGTACTGCTGCTGGGTTGTTGACCTCTTACGGCCCCCTCCACGTCTCCTGGTGTACTGGCCTGTCTCCTGGTAGCGCCTCCAGCCTCTGGACACTACGCTGACAGACACAGCAAACCTTCTTGTCACAGCTCGCATTAATGTGCCATCCTGGATGAGCTGCACTACCTGAGCAACTTCTGTGGGTTGTAGAGTCCGTATCATGCTACCACGAGTGTGAAAGCACAACCAACATTCAAAAGTGACCAAAACATCAGCCAGAAAGCATTGGTACTGAGATGTGGTCTGTGGTCCCCAACTGCAGAACCACTACTTTATTGAGTGTGTCTTGATAATTGCCAATAATTTCCATCTATTGTCTATTCCATTTGCACAACAGCATGCAAAATTGATTGTCAATCAGTATTGCTTCGTAAGTGGACAGTTTGATTTCACAGAAGTTTGATTTACCTGGAGTTATATTCTGTTGTTTAAGTGTTCCCTTTATTTTTTTTGAGCAGTGTATATATATATATACAAAAAAAGCAGCCTCACAGTGTCCAATTTATATGACTCAGTCCGTCTTACAATGTTGTGGGTCTCCAACCAGTAGCCGTGACTTACGGCTTCACATAAGAAAATAATTTTGGTGAGTCCCAAAACTAATTCAAATCCTCAATTCTTTGCAAAATAATTTAAAAGATCATACAGGTTGGGAATACATAGTAACATAGTAACATAGTTTTAAGGTTGAAGGAAGACTAAGTCCATCTAGTTCAACCCATAGCCTACATCTCAACGCGATTATGGAAAAAAGCCCTTATTCACCCAGTGAAAGATTTTTCTGTATTTTCATGACAACAAAAAAGTGTGAAATAACTGAAAATATGTCTTATATTCTAGGTTCTTCAAAGTAGCCACCTTTCGCTTTGATGACTGCTTTGCACACTCTTGACATTCTCTTGATGAGCTTCAAGAGGTAGTCACCGGAAATGGTCTTCCAACAATGTTGAAGGAGTTCCCAGAGATGCTTAGCACTTGTTGGCCCTTTTGCCTTCACTCTGTGGTCCAGCTCACCCCAAACTATCTCGATTGGGTTCAGGTCTGGTGACTGTGGAGGCCAGGTCATCCGGCGTAGCACCCCACCACTCTCATTCTTGGTCAAATAGCCCTTACACAGCCTGGAGGTGTGTTTGGGGTCATTGTCCTGTTGAAAAATAAATTATGGTCCAACTAAACGCAAACCGGATAGAATAGCATGCCGCTGCAAGATGCTGTGGTAGCCATGCTGGTTCAGTATGCCTTCAATTTTGAATAAATTCCCAACAGTGTCACCAGCAAAGCACCCCCACACCATCACACCTCCTCCTCCATGCTTCACGGTGGGAACCAGGCATGTAGAGTCCATCCGTTCACCTTTTCTGCGTCGCACAAAGACACTGTGGTTTTAATCAAAGATCTCAAATTTGGACTCATCAGACCAATGCACAGATTTCCACTGGTCTAATGTCCATTCCTTGTGTTCTTTAGCCCAAAAAAGTCTCTTCTGCTTGTTGCCTGTCCTTAGCAGTGGTTTCCTAGCAGCTATTTTACCATGAAGGCCTGCTGCACAAAATCTCCTCTTAACAGTTGTTGAAGAGATGTGTCTGCTGCTAGAACTCTGTGTGGCATTGACCTGGTCTCTAATCTGAGCTGCTGTTAACCTGCGATTTCTGAGGCTGGTGACTTGGATAAACTTATCCTCAGAAGCAGAGGTGACTCTTGGTCTTCCTTTCCTGGGGCGGTCCTCATGTGAGCCAGTTTCTTTGTAGTGCTTGATGGTTTTTGCAACTGCACTTGGGGGCACAAGTTTGCCCAATTTTCGGACTGACTGACCTTCATTTCTTAAAGTAATGATGGCCACTCATTTTTCTTTACTTAGCTGCTTTTTTCTTGCCATAATACAAATTCTAACAGTCTATTCAGTAGGACTATCAGCTGTGCATCCACCAGACTTCTGCACAACCCAACTGATGGCCCCAACCCCATTTATAAGGCAAGAAATCCCACTTATTAAACCTGACAGGGCACACCAGAGAAGTGAAGACCATTTCCGGTGACTTCCTCTTGAAGCTCATCAAGAGAATGCCAAGAGTGTGCAAAGTAGTCATCAAAGCAAAAGGTGGCTACTTTGAAGAACCTAGAATAGAAGACATATTTTCAGTTGTTTCCCAATTTTTGTTAAGTATATAATTCCACATGTGTTAATTCATAGTTTTGATGCCTTCAGTGTGAATGTACAATTTTCAAAGTCATGAAAATACAGAAAAATCTTTAAATGAGAAGGTGTGTCCAAACTTTTGGTCTGTACTGTATGTATATATATATATATATATATATATATATATATTTATATAGTAATGCAGCACCTTGCTTGGCATTACTGTATGGTCCAGGGTATGTTTTGACCGACCAGGTACCTCCCCCTCAGCTGACTGGTCACATGACTGTGACATCACACAGGTCCTTCTGCACACATAAGGTCTGAACACTTGACTGTGACATCAGCTCAGGTCCTGTCTATGTGTGTGTGTGCTACAGGATATAAAAACCCTGTTAATTTGAGGCAGGTGTGTTAGGCGTGAGGCCTGTTCCCCATGTGTGGGACACCGTTCGTATGAGGCTTAGTGAGGAAGAGTGAAGCCTGGCAGCCTGAAATGTCAAGCCTGGATCCTGTGTGTGGATGCTAGTGGCCTTGCAGGGAAATCCGGCTTGGTGAAGAGTCTTGAAAGGCGCAGGCTGGATGTTAAGTGTGAAAGACATACCAGTAGCCTTTGAGGGTACGAGGGCTGGAGACCCCCATCTGGGAAAACCGGCTTGGTGAAGAGTCCTGAAAGGCGCAGGCTGGATGTTGATGGTATAAGCATACCAGAAGCCTTAGAGGGAGCGACGGCTAGAGACCCCCATCTGGGAAGCCGCAAAGCCACAGTGGTGGCAAACCAAATGGACTGTAGCAGCTAAACCCGGCAAAGGTAAAACACTTTGTTATATGGACATTTATATGGACATGGCTATAGTATTACCTTGCTGAAGACTGTACATGGAGCCAAGTGGGTCTGTCTGCCACTTGGGCTCGTGAACATTATATGTGTGAACTGCGGTTTATGATAATATAATAAACTGCTGTATTGAGAAAATACAGGAAGGACATTGCACGTGTGCTTAATATACCTGGTGCAGCGAGTATCCCCCAGTACAATGAATAGCGCTGCCTTACAATATATATACAAAAAAAGCAGCCTCACAGTGTCCAATTTATATGACTCAGTCCGTCTTACAATGTTGTGGGTCTCCAACCAGTAGCCGTGACTTACGGCTTCATATAAGAAAATAACTTTGGTGAGTCCCAAAACTAATTAAAATCCTCAATTTTTTGCAAAATAATTTAAAAGATCATACAGGTTGGGAATACATCTCAACGCATTTCTGGAAAAAAAAACCTTATTCACCCAGTGAAAGATTTTGCTGCATTTTCATGACTTAACAAAAAAGTGTGAAACAACTGAAAATATGTCTTATATTCTAGGTTCTTCAAAGTAGCCACCTTTCGCTTTGATGACTGCTTTGCACACTCTTGACATTCTCTTGATGAGCTTCAAGAGGTAGTCACCGGAAATGGTCTTCCAACAATGTTGAAGGAGTTCCCAGAGATGCTTAGCACTTGTTGGCCCTTTTGCCTTCACTCTGTGGTCCAGCTCACCCCAAACTATCTCGATTGGGTTCAGGTCTGGTGACTGTGGAGGCCAGGTCATCCGGCGTAGCACCCCACCACTCTCATTCTTGGTCAAATAGCCCTTACACAGCCTGGAGGTGTGTTTGGGGTCATTGTCCTGTTGAAAAATAAATTATGGTCCAACTAAACGCAAACCGGATAGAATAGCATGCCGCTGCAAGATGCTGTGGTAGCCATGCTGGTTCAGTATGCCTTCAATTTTGAATAAATTCCCAACAGTGTCACCAGCAAAGCACCCCCACACCATCACACCTCCTCCTCCATGCTTCACGGTGGGAACCAGGCATGTAGAGTCCATCCGTTCACCTTTTCTGCGTCGCACAAAGACACTGTGGTTGGAATCAAAGATCTCAAATTTGGACTCATCAGACCAATGCACAGATTTCCACTGGTCTAATGTCCATTCCTTGTGTTCTTTAGCCCAAAAAAGTCTCTTCTGCTTGTTGCCTGTCCTTAGCAGTGGTTTCCTAGCAGCTATTTTACCATGAAGGCCTGCTGCACAAAATCTCCTCTTAACAGTTGTTGAAGAGATGTGTCTGCTGCTAGAACTCTGTGTGGCATTGACCTGGTCTCTAATCTGAGCTGCTGTTAACCTGCGATTTCTGAGGCTGGTGACTTGGATAAACTTATCCTCAGAAGCAGAGGTGACTCTTGGTCTTCCTTTCCTGGGGCGGTCCTCATGTGAGCCAGTTTCTTTGTAGTGCTTGATGGTTTTTGCAACTGCACTTGGGGGCACAAGTTTGCCCAATTTTCGGACTGACTGACCTTCATTTCTTAAAGTAATGATGGCCACTCATTTTTCTTTACTTAGCTGCTTTTTTCTTGCCATAATACAAATTCTAACAGTCTATTCAGTAGGACTATCAGCTGTGCATCCACCAGACTTCTGCACAACCCAACTGATGGCCCCAACCCCATTTATAAGGCAAGAAATCCCACTTATTAAACCTGACAGGGCACACCAGAGAAGTGAAGACCATTTCCGGTGACTTCCTCTTGAAGCTCATCAAGAGAATGCCAAGAGTGTGCAAAGTAGTCATCAAAGCAAAAGGTGGCTACTTTGAAGAACCTAGAATAGAAGACATATTTTCAGTTGTTTCCCAATTTTTGTTAAGTATATAATTCCACATGTGTTAATTCATAGTTTTGATGCCTTCAGTGTGAATGTACAATTTTCAAAGTCATGAAAATACAGAAAAATCTTTAAATGAGAAGGTGTGTCCAAACTTTTGGTCTGTACTGTATGTATATATATATATATATATATATATATATATATATATTTATATAGTAATGCAGCACCTTGCTTGGCATTACTGTATGGTCCAGGGTATGTTTTGACCGACCAGGTACCTCCCCCTCAGCTGACTGGTCACATGACTGTGACATCACACAGGTCCTTCTGCACACATAAGGTCTGAACACTTGACTGTGACATCAGCTCAGGTCCTGTCTATGTGTGTGTGTGCTACAGGATATAAAAACCCTGTTAATTTGAGGCAGGTGTGTTAGGCGTGAGGCCTGTTCCCCATGTGTGGGACACCGTTCGTATGAGGCTTAGTGAGGAAGAGTGAAGCCTGGCAGCCTGAAATGTCAAGCCTGGATCCTGTGTGTGGATGCTAGTGGCCTTGCAGGGAAATCCGGCTTGGTGAAGAGTCTTGAAAGGCGCAGGCTGGATGTTAAGTGTGAAAGACATACCAGTAGCCTTTGAGGGTACGAGGGCTGGAGACCCCCATCTGGGAAAACCGGCTTGGTGAAGAGTCCTGAAAGGCGCAGGCTGGATGTTGATGGTATAAGCATACCAGAAGCCTTAGAGGGAGCGACGGCTAGAGACCCCCATCTGGGAAGCCGCAAAGCCACAGTGGTGGCAAACCAAATGGACTGTAGCAGCTAAACCCGGCAAAGGTAAAACACTTTGTTATATGGACATTTATATGGACATGGCTATAGTATTACCTTGCTGAAGACTGTACATGGAGCCAAGTGGGTCTGTCTGCCACTTGGGCTCGTGAACATTATATGTGTGAACTGCGGTTTATGATAATATAATAAACTGCTGTATTGAGAAAATACAGGAAGGACATTGCACGTGTGCTTAATATACCTGGTGCAGCGAGTATCCCCCAGTACAATGAATAGCGCTGCCTTACAATATATATACAAAAAAAGCAGCCTCACAGTGTCCAATTTATATGACTCAGTCCGTCTTACAATGTTGTGGGTCTCCAACCAGTAGCCGTGACTTACGGCTTCATATAAGAAAATAACTTTGGTGAGTCCCAAAACTAATTAAAATCCTCAATTTTTTGCAAAATAATTTAAAAGATCATACAGGTTGGGAATACATCTCAACGCATTTCTGGAAAAAAAAACCTTATTCACCCAGTGAAAGATTTTGCTGCATTTTCATGACTTAACAAAAAAGTGTGAAACAACTGAAAATATGTCTTATATTCTAGGTTCTTTAAAGTAGCCACCTTTTGCTTTGATGACTGCTTTGCACACTCTTGACATTCTCTTGATGAGCTTCAAGAGGTAGTCACCGGAAATGGTCTTCCAACAATCTTGAAGGAGTTCCCAGAGATGCTTAGCACTTGTTGGCCCCTTTGCCTTCACTCTGCGGTCCAGCTCACCCCAAACCATCTCGATTGGGTTCAGGTCTGGTGACTGTGGAGGCCAGGTCATCTGGTGTAGCAACCCATCACTCTCCCTCTTGGTCAAATAGCCCTTACACAGCCTGGAGGTGTGTTTGGGGTCATTGTCCTGTTGAAAAATAAATGATGGTCCAACTAAACGCAAACCGGATGGAATAGCATGCCGCTGCAAGATGCTGTGGGAGCCACGCAGGTTCAGTATGCCTTCAATTTTGAATAAATCCCCAACAGTGTCACCAGCAAAGCACCCCCACGCCATCACACCTCCTCCTCCATGCTTCACGGTGGGAACCAGGCATGTAGAGTCCATCCGTTCACCTTTTCTGCGTCGCACAAAGACACGGTGGTTGGTACCAAAGATCTCAAATTTGGACTCATCAGACCAAAGCACAGATTTCCACTGGTCTAATGTTCATTCCTTGTGTTCTTTAGCCCAAACAAGTCTCTTCTGCTTGTTGCCTGTCCTTAGCAGTGGTTTCCTAGCAGCTATTTTACCATGAAGGCCGGCTGCACAAAGTCTCCTCTTAACAATTGTTGAAGAGATGTGTCTGCTGCTAGAACTCTGTGTGGCATTGACCTGGTCTCTAATCTGAGCTGCTGTTAACCTGCAATTTCTGAGGCTGGTGACTCAGATAAACTTATCCTTAGAAGCAGAGGTGACTCTTGGTCTTCCTTTCCTGGGGCGGTCCTCATGTGAGCCAGTTTCTTTGTAGCGCTTGATGGTTTTTGCAACTGCACTTGGGGACACTTTCAAAGTTTGCCCAATTTTTCGGACTGACTGACCTTCATTTCTTAAAGTAATGATGGCCACTTGTTTTTCTTTACTTAGCTGCTTTTTTCTTGCTATAATGCAAATTCTAACAGTCTATTCAGTACGACTATCAGCTGTGTATCCACGAGACTTCTGCACAACACAACTGATGGCCCCAACCCTATTTATAAGGCAAGAAATCCCACTTATTAAACCTGACAGGGCACACCTGTGAAGTGAAAACCATTTCTAGTGACTACCTCTTGAAGCTCATCAAGAGAATGCCAAGAGTGTGCAAAGCAGTCATCAAAGCAAAAGGTGGCTACTTTGAAGAACCTAGAATATAAGACATATTTTCAGTTGTTTCACACTTTTTTGTTAAGTATTTAATTCTACATGTGTTAATTCATATTTTTGATGCCTTCAGTGTGAATGTACAATTTTCAATGTCATGAAAATACCGAAAAATCCTTAAGTGAGAAGGTGTGTCCAAACTTTTGGTCTGTACTATATATGTATATATATATATATATATATATATATATATATATATATATATATATATATGTATATATATATATATACAGTACAGACCAAAAGTTTGGACACACCTTCTCATTTAAAGATTTTTCTGTATTTTCATGACTATAAAAATTGTACATTCACACTGAAGGCATCAAAACTATGAATTAACACATGTGGAATTATATACTTAACAAAAAAGTGTGAAACAACTGAAAATATGTCTTATATTCTAGGTTCTTCAAAGTAGCCATCTTTTGCTTTGATGACTGCTTTGCACACTCTTGGCATTCTCTTGATGAGCTTCAAGAGGTAGTCACCGGAAATGGTTTTCACTTCACAGGTGTGCCCTGTCAGGTTTAATAAATGGGATTTCTTGCCTTATAAATGGGGTTGGGACCATCAGTTGTGCTGTGCGGAAGTCTGGTGGATACACAGCTGATAGTCCTACTGAATAGACTGTTAGAATTTGAATTATGGCAAGAAAAAAGCAGCTAAGTAAAGAAAAATGAGTGACCATCATTGCTTTAAGAAATGAAGGTCAGTCAGTGCGAAAAATTGGGAAAACTTTGAATATGTCCTCAAGTGCAGTTGCAAAAACCATCAAGCGCTACAAAGAAACTGGTTCACATGAGGACTGCCCCAGGAAAGGAAGACCAAGAGTCACCTCTGCTTCTGAGGATAAGTTTATCTGAGTCACCAGCCTCAGAAATCGCAGGTTAACAGCAGTTCCGATTAGAGACCAGGTCAATGCCACACAGAGTTCTAGCAGCAGACACATCTCTTCAACAACTGTTAAGAGGAGACTTTGTGCAGCAGGCCTTCATGGTAAAATAGCTGCTAGGAAACCACTGCTAAGGACAGGCAGCAAGCAGAAGAGACTTGTTTGGGCTAAAGAACCCAAGGAATGGACATTAGACCAGTGGAAATCTGTGCTTTGGTTTGATGAGTCCAAATTTGAGATCTTTGGTTCCAACCACCATGTCTTTGTGCGATGCAGAAAAGGTGAACGGATGGACTCTACATGCTTGGTTCCCACTATGAAGCATGGAGGAGGAGGTGTGATGGTGTGGGGGTGCTTTGCTGCTTACATTGTTGGGGATTTATTCAAAATTGAAGGCATACTGAACCAGCATGGCTACCACAGCATCTTGCAGCGGCATGCTATTGCATCCGTGTTGCGTTTAGTTGGACCATCATTTATTTTTCAACAGGGCAATGACCCCAAACACACCTCCAGGCAGTGTAAGGGCTTTTTGACCAAGAAGGAGAGTGATGGGGTGCTACGCCAGATGACCTGGCCTCCACAGTCAACAGACCTGAACGCAATCGAGATGGTTTGGGGGGAGTTGGACAGCAGAGTGAAGGCAAAAGGGCCAACAAGTGCTAAGCATCTCTGGGAACTGCTTCAAGATTGTTGGAAGACCATTTCCGGTGACTACCTCTTGAAGCTCATTAAGAGTGTGCAAAGCAGTCATCAAAGCAAAAGGTGGCTACTTTGAAGAACCTAGAATATAAGACATATTTTCAGTTGTTTCACACTTTTTTGTTAAGTATATAATTCCACAGGTGTTAATTCATAGTTTTGATGCCTTCAGTGTGAATGTACAATTTTCATAGTCATGAAAATACAGAAAAATCTTTAAATGAGAAGGTGTGTCCAAACTTTTGGTCTGAACTGTATATGCACACAGTATCATACCTCAACTAATCACAGGTATTAAATGTTTTCCCAACATGCCGCATTTCATTCATATCGTTACTTGTATTTTCACTGGTACTTCTTTTACTTTTTATTAAGCTCACTGAAGAATGACTTGGCCATAAGGCTGCGTTCACAAATCTGCATGTCACAGACCTTTTTTGGGTCGCCTGACCTGAGCTCAGTGGCCATCTAGGAGAGCTACATCCATTTCGGATACAGATCACGCTGCAGAATTGCGTGAATGTAGCCTAATACTAAAAGTGAAAACTGCATTCCCCATTTTATATCGTTGTACTAATGTAAATATTTGTCTTTAAATTGAGTTTTACCAAAATCCGGATAAATCACATACAATGTTGTTCTATTTTAGTGACCACTTTAAGGCTGAAATCATACATGCAGTTTTATGTGTAGCTTTTAAAAAGGCATTGAAAAGAACAGGAAATTAATAATTTCTTAATTATTTTGGCTGCATTTTCAGCTTAGGCCTAAAGTGACATCAATGGCTTCATAAAAACTTGCATCTGTGAATCCTTACTATAGGTTCTGCAAAGCACTTCCTTTAGTTCGGCAGTATCAGATAACGATAGTATCATAACATAAGCCAAGTCCTATTCATTGGTATAAAAAGATATCTGAGCATTGATCTTTATTGGAGATTTTAAAGTTCATTCTGGAGTGTGTGAAATGCTCTGAAAGATGTCAGTTTTTCTTCTTACGATTAAATGGAAGCCATAAAGTATATCGACAAACAATATCATAGAATTTTAATATGTATAATTAGGTTAGTTTCTCACTGAATAAATTGTAGGATCTTTCACTCTTATTTTTGAAAAACATCCAATGCATCCAGGATAAGGAGTTAAAAATAGTTGCTTATTGATACTTTATTTAAAAAAATCTAAGGAGCGTCACAAGTAGCGTTTTAAGGATATTCTGACAAGTTTCAAGCCCAGCCACACTCTTAATTATTGCATATATTGTAACATAATATGTAACGTTATATAGGTACTCACAAATGGTAATTGGATTAAATTAGTCACCTGGAACTATAAAACCATTATGGATAAAACCATTGTTTCTCTTTTAATGAATAAAAATTGAGAAATAGAATATGAAAGAAAATGAATGGCATGGTATAGACAGAACATTGAAGATATGTATTAACATAACATAAAGGTGAATCATTTCTCTACTTAAATTCATACCCAAACGAACACTTGTCAAAGTGAAAGACCCATTAAGTGCCCATGATGCAGAAATGCTCTGGATTTTTTCAGAGCATTTCTGCATCTCCCTGGCAGAAAAAACGGATGCGGATTTTACATGCGTTTTTTCAGCCAGATAGACGCATTTGTCACGCGTTTTGCACATGCGATTTCACATGCGGGTTGTCAAGCGCTTTCCAAGCGATTTTAGCATCACTTGGAAAAGTGCTTGACAACTTGGATTTATATAGTGTGACCATGTAATAGTTAAAAAGAAGAATAATAATGGTAAAAAATAAAAAAAATTATACTTACCTTCCGATGGCCCTCGGTCTCCCCGGTAGCTCGCGGTGGTGTTAAAGGATCTTCCATGATGTCATTTAGTCATTTGACAGGTCATGAGACCGCCGACGTCAGCGGTCACGTGACCTGTCACATGACTAAATGACGTCAAGGAAGGTCCTTTTAGACCATCGCAAGCCGCCAGGGAGACAGGACGCATCACTAAGGAGACCGGGGCCATGAGAAGGTAAGTATAAATTTTTTTTTTACTTTAAATTCTATTTATTACTGGTACTATGGTACTCGAGTCTGGAGGAGAGTCTCCTCTTTCGAAGACCCGGGTACCATTCGCACATTGAATCGCTTAATATCCGCATGTGCACATGTAGTCATGCGGATATTAAGCGATTCAATGTAAGTCAATGGCGGCAAAAACGCCACGATTACGCAAAATAATTGGTAGTGCTGCAGATTTTTCCGCAATGATAACCCGCAGCGGAAATTTCTGCAGCATGTGCAAAGCACATGTGGATTATCATTGGGGAGCGAGGAAGACCTTCTACCAAGCATTTTTTAAGCGTTTCTGCGGCGGAATTGTGGGCACACAGCCTAAGACCTAGTGGCTTAACAGTCACCTTGATCACCACATTTTTAACTATTTAAATGCCATATGAGCGAATATATTTCATTTCTCATTGATACATGTCAATGAAGTGTTTAACTGCATTTGACACGTTCTGCTGTTTGATGTTAGTGATGTTTGAAGTAGTCTGTGGTCATAAATCAGCTCAAAAAATGCAGAGAAAAAGTTGGAACCTCTCTATTTGTACTGCCAGATTCAATTCTGCAGCCAGCAATAGACAGTCCAGTTCAGAGATTATAGAAGGCAAATGGTTAAAACATTTTTTAATGAAACTCAATTACAAAAATAATTTTTAGCCAAAAATACATGCAATTAAGTATGGAAAATTTGTCTCCAAAGGTGGATAACCTCTTTAACTATTTATTTATATATATTAGGTAATTCAAGTTCCAGAATAAATAAATGATTTGTTTTTAAAGTATGGACATTTATGTATGCAGCAAAATCAAATGTGTTTATTTTCTTATCTTTTTATTTAGAAAATAGAAAATGATGAAGATAATCATTTATAGTTTTTTTCACAATTAAAAAAACATGCAAACTTTGTTTACATTGTTAGTTCTTTTAGGAACTTGTTTAGAGCTACTATAACACTGCAATACTTCTATTTTGTATTGTGAAATAATGAACATACTGTACTTCTATGAAGCTTTGTCTCTGGTAGTGCTTTATAGGAGTACAAAGATAGCAGTCACAGGAGCCACGGCAATCCATCAGTACTGCTGATGGATCATTGTTGATCATTGTATCTAATGTGACAAACTGCAGATATTATAGCAATTGTGTGTTTCTTTTTTTGTGTTCCCTTAACTATATTAACAGATTTTAAATTTCAGATATATTCCTCTATAGCTTAGGCAGAGGGTTATTTTGTATAGATTGTGCAGAACTATTATTTCATCATCCTTTTTCAGGAAAAAATATATTTTTTTCTGTCTTCCGCTTACAAATGTTATATATAAGCAAGTCCTACGTGATTTTTGATTCGTTATACCATCTGAGCCATGTCAGCAGTGTTACATCAGTAGGTAACTGACTGCTGAGACCCAAGCTAAAATCATTGCCAGAAATCTGTTCCACCCAAACAGCTGTCTCGTTATTAATATTAATGGTAAAACTCACTTGTTCTGGACATTTACTAGGGTCCCATACCTCCCAATCTCCAACAGATGTCACTTTCCTGACAAGTTGACTGACATATTACTGAATGCTATAATGTGAAATCTCCATTAAACTAAAATGGAACCCTGAAATCACAAGCTTTATTTAAACTACTTGTCATTTTACATATTTAAACTGTGTAATTTTGATAAGATTCTGGCTATCAGAGAAGGTGTTCATCTATCTACCAGTACAAATTGTTAATAATTAATGAGCCCTGGTCAAATAGTAGACAATAAAGATTGATTTGTAGTTTGTCCTCAATCCCGTAATGGTGTTTGATTAGACTAACGTCAACTTTTTGTTCAGACCTGTCAAGTTCTTCCACACTAAATTTGGAAAAAAAAATGAATAGACCTTACTTTGTGCAGGGACTTTGTCATGCTGACACAGTCAAGAGACTTCCCAAAATTGTTGATTTGGTTGGAAGCAAACTTTTCTCTCAATTTTGAAAGAATAAAAGGAACATTTTGAGGGGATTTACTCCATAATGTATTAGGAGCACTTTATCAGGCTCCTAATAACATTTTTTAATTATGATGTTACTGAGGAATGCCCGGCCACTTGTGAAATCTAATGTGCATTGTTATGGGTCCAGGTGGTGGAACCTCTGTGCTGTGATACAAAGAGGGACCAGAGGGGCATAAGTAAGTGCCTACTGGGACTGACCCTGGCTACACGGTGGCTTAATCGACTCCGCGAACTAAGGAGGGATCGGGAAGGTGGACCAGGTGCCACTCTGGGACCGACTTCATGTGAGAGCAGGTGACTCCCATGGGACTGATGGCCGAAACCGACAGGCATGGCAGGTAGACAGACTGGCGGGCACGGCTGATAGACAGGCTGGTGGGCACGGCTGAAAGACAGGCTGGCGGGCACGGTTGAAAGACAGGCTGGTGGGCACGGCTGATAGACAGGCTGGCGGGCACGACTGATAGACAAGCTGGCGGGCACGGCTGGTTGACTGGCTGGTGGGCAGCACTGGAACCTGAGGGCTTGAGAAGTGTTAGAACACAAAACTACAACATTGCATGGGTGCATCCTTTTTGGAGCGGTCCTCTGGCCATTGGCAGAGGACTTTTTAGGACAGCGCACGCGGCCCTTTTAAGAGGGAGGGAGCGCTCGTGCCCTAAGTACAGTTCCCGGGAATCTGCGCGCAGTGCGTGCACCCTAGGCAGATTCAGCGAGGAAGCCGGAGGATGCCTGACCGGGACCGCAGCGGTAAGGGGATCGATGTCTCTGCCAGGCAGGAGGCAGAGACGCCGACGCTACATGGATAACAGCAAAAGGTGGCAACCATAGGGAAAGGGAGCATAACTCGGCCCTGGAGCTGAGAAAAGTTTGCATTATTGAGCCTGTACACTGCTTTGCATGTGAACTTCATGCAGGAGTTGCATAGTTCAGAGCAGTGTTTTGACCAAACAGTTGAGGTCTTAGATCCCATACCCAGATCGATCAGTAGCACATAGTAAACCCTATAATATGTAAAAAAAATTTGCAAATGATAGTTGCCTTTAAATCTGGTGTGATAGATCAGCTTACTTGGTTGCACATAGAGGTAGACACAGGAACTCTGTCTCTTTAAATCTTCTGTGGTTTAGTAAGTTCACTGCATAACCCACAGCAACGTTAGTAAAACAAACACGGCCTCCCCTGCCTAACAGGAAAAACAAAACATAACGTACAGCACAGTTCTTGTTGCTACGGGTAACTGCCTGCTTCAGGAACAAACAGCCCAATGTTTGGCTTTGCTTCACATGACAATACAGCTCCAGAGCTTTCAACTCCAGGCCCACCCTGCAACAAAGCTCTAAGAGGTTGGGAATTTATCCTCTGATTTCCTCCCTTTCTACAGGTGTTTAGTCACCCTAGCACTAGAGATGACTGATTAACCCCTTTCTATACTTCGTGTGCTGCTCCGGACTCCTCAGTATCGCCGTCTTCCCTCTCTCTGCAATGTGACTGCTCATCAGATGGCACGCTGGAAAGATGTCATAGTGCCCTCTGACCTGAGACGTCACAGTCAGGAGACGCAGTAGAGGCCAGAGCTGCGGGAAAAGGGAAGAGGTAAGTATTGTGCCGGCTGGGGTCCAGAGCAAGTGGGGGGCCACTCACGGGCACTGGCACCAAACTTCTCTGCTCACAGGCCCAATAGCGCGCTGGAGTGCCCGACGGTGAGTGGGCCCCCCGCCTGCTCAGGGCCCCGGCACATGCCCGGGTGCTGTGAGTGCTGACGCTGGGCCTGGGTCATAGAGATTACATTAGATTCATAGTAGAAGGATAATATTTCTTAAAAAGCAAAGGTAATATTACACATTCAAATAAATAACTATCCATTTGTTATATGGACAGATTGAGTAAGACATTACTGTTTGAAGCCTCATCCTTATCACTATTACATTGATTTTATCTTTATCGACTCTTTTCCTTTAAATAATGAGAAGTGGTGGTAATACATCCTGCACTTACTTTGGCTAACCATACAAATAAATAGAGTTGTCCATATGTGCATACATGTTTATTCCATGGGATAAAGGAGATTGTCTATACTTCTGATAGCTCACCCAGCTATCAGGATAAATGGGTGATAAAATGCAATATGAAGATCCTTGTTTGCTCTGACATCTTAAATTAAGGGAACATGAAAGGCTCCTAAACAGATAAGATTGTTTGCAGATTCTAACAAAACTGTCAGGGTCCACAAACATTAATCTTATGTGTATGGGCAGCTCAGCTGCAACTCTTAGTAAGAAAAATGCTGAATAATTCTGCTACATTTTTCTTGCACAATTTTCATATCAGTAATCACAATGAATCAATCAAATCCTTCATACTATTCACCAATAGAAATCTTAACTTATATAGTGTATTTATCTGAGACGTTGACTTTGTGTTCTTGAAATTGTCGCTCGATTCTTTCTTTAAAACAATATTCCAGAACATATTGCCAGTGAGAAGTGGTTAAAACAGGTAGAGGTCTGATGCTGTGATGAAATTTTTGCTAATGAATGAAACATTCAACCAACATGTTGTTCTAGAATGTGCAAATAGGATGCTAAAAGAAGTGAAGCAGAAGTAATTTTTCCTAGGCACTGGGAATTACAGGAGACTGTGATGATGATTTCCACTGCAATAATTACTAGGAGGAAAGCTGTTGATTTCATGAAAATGTAAAGGAAAAGATGCATTTACATAAATGTAGCAGCATTGCACACAAAATGTTATTGATGTCATGTTTCTAAAAAAAAATCAGTCTTATAAGCGAGGTACAAGATTTTTATATAGATATTGGATTTTCTAAAAGCATTCATTTAAATAGGGAGTTGTCCACACCTTGGTTGATTCATAAAGTTCAGAAACCAATGGAGCATGATAGGAATACTAGGGAAATACTTTTTATCTCAGTAAATTGTGTATTAGCAACAGCGAAAATTATATGTAACCCTCTTCCCTCATACTAGTAAATGTGCTAATATTTTTCATCATCACTAAGCCACTTTGTTACCAACATGCAATCATAAATAAAAAAAAATGTATGCAAATAGTTTTATATATGTAAAATAATTGACATTTTAGCAAATAGTCTATAATATCATCAATACAAACATTGAAGCTAATGACCTGACAATTGCAGAAGTCTTACCCAGTTGATTACATCCAGGATCACCTTTATACAAGTATACATAGAGGGATATATTCTGGACAAATGTGCACATGTCTTGTGTAGGATGTATTGAGATTTTTAGGCACTTTTTTACCTCCTGAACCTCCCTAGATACTTATAGAAAATGTCAAGAAAAGTGGATATGGTAAAAGTGTTAAACACTTTTTAAATATAATATGCCAAACTTGTTTTGCTTAAAAGGGTTATCAGGGAGTTTCACAACTCCAGTGACGTTAGCACCAGGTGCTGCAGCCAATCAGTGGCTGCTAATGAGATGCAAAGCCCACATTTTTCTTAGATGACACTCAGACATGCGGGGAGGTATGAGCACTGTTTCTTCTTAAGTGAAAGTTTTATATCCATTTTTAAATTAAAGGCCAAGAAGCATGGAATTTATGCAAACTGGGTACAGATGCAGCAAACATTTTATAAATCCTTGTGACACATTATGCTAGTAATGTAGTGTGCCTACCTTAATTTTGTAGCACAAAATTGATAAACTTACATGTTTGTTTCAAATATGAAAGAATAAACTAAAAAAGTAGTAGTGAACACCCCGGAAAATAGTATATATAAAATACAATAAGAATTACTTTTGAAAGTAGGCAACCAAAATAAAGTAAATACTTCCACAGTATAGCACATCATCACTCCATACAGCTTATAAACCCTAATCCATCTCCATTATGAACCGTAACCACCACACTTTCTCAACTTTATGCTGTCCGCTCTCCACTGTTTCCCTCAACACTGTTCCTATCTTCACTTTGGCCTTCACACTGCCCCCTCCATTCCTTCCCCATCTATATACTGCCTTTTCTATACTTTTCTACCTCTCTATATTATTCCTTCTTTGTGTCTCCTCTCTATATTGCCACCATCCTATATTATGCCTCCTCTCTACAGCCACCCATACATAGTTTGATGGCACAATAGCTCTCCATGCAGAGTATAATGGCCCATACAGCTTTGCATATACAGTATGGTGGCCCTCAATGGCCCCTCTATACAAAGCGTTATTGACCCAAAACCCCTATACACAGTTTGATTGCCATCACAGCTTTCTACACACAGTATGATGGTGATTATAGACTATATCAATCATGATAGCCTCATGGCCCCACATTACAATCCCCCATATTTCTATGATGCCCCAACTTCTGAGCCACATGACAGCAAAAAAAAATTTTGATACTCACCTAATCCTAGTTCCAAGTCCATCGCAGTCTTCATCTCCTCTTCCAGCTTGTCTATCGGTGTGCTAGCACAGGTGGCTCAATGTCCCGTGTCCCCTGCATGGCATAGGCCTCCAACACGCCGCACGCTGGATGTAGTCTGTGACCTGCAGGAGTAAGTGGAAGAGCTTATAACAGTTTGGCACTATAATAAAGCCCACTGCTGGACTGGCCTATCATTTGTCTGATGGCCAGTCCATCTCTGCTCCAGAGGGGCGACAAAACTCCACCCCCTGATATTCACATCAGAATACCACCTTAGGCGAGATGCTGATCTCACATCATGGCAGAAGCTGGCCTGGCTTTAGATACACCCATTACATATACTATTATTCAAAATCAAAAGTGACACCATCCTAAAACCTGCACCCCTCAAATTCCTCAAAACCACATTCAAGAAGTTTACTAACCCTTCAGGTGCTTCACGGGAATTAATGTAATGTGGAAGGGTAACAGGAGAAATTAGACCTCAAAACTTGTCATGCAATTTCTCATGAGCCTGAGTACGCTGATGCACATTATGTGGGGGAAAACTACTGTTAGGATACATCGCAGGGCTCAGAAGGGAAGGAGCACTGTTTGATTTTTTTAATGCAAAAATGGCTGGAATCAAGAACAGACACCATATCACATTTGGAGAGCCTCTAATATGCCTAAACAGTGGAATACCCCCACAAATGACCACATTTTGGAAACTAGACCCCTCAATGAATGTATCTAGATGTGTAATGAGAACCTTAAACCCCCAGGTGCTTTACAGAAGTTTATAATGTAGAGACCTGAAAACAAAAAATCTAATTTTTCCCACAAAAAATGTTCTTTTAGCTCCAATTTTTTTTTATTTTCTTAAGGGAAACAGTAAAAAATGTATCATAAAATGTGTTGTTAAATTTCTCCTGATACACCGATACCCCATATTTAGTTGAAAACTACTTTTGAGGAGCAGTGCAAAGCCCAGAAGGAAAATAGCGCCATATTGTAGTTCGAATTTTGCTTGAATGGTTTGCGGGTCCCATGTCACATTGGCAGAGCCCCATAAGTTATGTCATTTTACAAATTATACCTCTCAATTAATTCATCTTGGGGTGCAGAGAGCATGTTGACACCATATGTGCCTCATAGAAATTGATACCATTGGGCAGTAAAGAAAGAAGCATTAAATTGTTACTAATAAAATATTTTACCCAAATTTTTTTATTTTTATAAGGGTTAATAGGAAAAAATTGTTGTTTAATTTCTCCTGATTGCGCCAATACCCTAATCAGGAACTAATTTTGAGGCACAGTCAAAGCAAAAAAGGGAAGGAGCACCACATTATAGTGCAGATTTTACTGATATGGTTTGCAGGTGTCATGACCCACAGGGAGCTCCTCTGAGGTGCCAGAACAGCAGAACCCTCCATAAATGACCACATTTTACAAACTAAACCTCTCAATTAATTAATTTAGGGGTGCAATGATCATATTGACACCACAAGTGAAGAAAAAATAATTACATTTTTACCACAAAAAAATAGTTTTAGCCCCAGATTTTACATTTTTACAAGGGAAAATGGGTAAAAGTGGCACTAAAAATGGTCACAAAATTTCTGCTGAACGTGGACATACCCAATATGTGGCTGTACACTACTGCTTAGCCACATGGTGAGACTTGAGAATGACGGAGCGCTATTTGCCTCCTAGAGCGCAGATTTTCCCACAATAGTTTGCGGACTCCATAAACAGAGCCCCTAAGTGCTAAAAGAATAGAATTCACCCTCAAGTGGCCCCATTTTGGAAATTAAACCCCTGCCAAACATGTGAACGCTAAATGTGGCTTAGGCACACTATGGGGCTCAGGAGGGAGGGGGGCATTTGGATTTGGGAGCGCAGAATTTGCTGGATATCTTTAGGGGGGTGAGGAGCCAAAGTGCTTTTCCAGAGCCTTTGTACTACCAGAAGAAAAACACAAAAGTCGATATCAAATCAGGTCCCAATACTTTCAAATTAAAAAAACTAAAAAGAACCTCCTACTATATACAAACATTTTATTACAAAATCATTTAAAAAGAGGGGCTTAGAGCCAGATATAGGTAAGTATAGTGAGATGGTAGGGATATCTGACCCTAATAATGGTCTAATGGTTTCCCTACCTTGCCGCGGACATTGGTACCCTAGGGGAAAACAAAGTTGCGGCCTGCTCAACATATGCTCGCCCTTACTTACCCTATTACACCCTTACTTACCCTATGCAAGGGGATAGCAAGGGGATGTGTAACAAAAAATTATCTCAGATTGAAGCAGGTTCAATCAGATCTGCCATATAAAGGCACAAGAACAGACAGTGCAACAAAAGCCAAGATATATACAAAAAAGATGATATCTATAGAGTACTTATCCTCCATGATACTCCAACTGACCAGCACACCATCACTCCCATCTGGAAGAGTGCCCGCATTGTTGCCTCCTCTTTAGTCACTTAAATCCCTTAATAAACCCCTATCATTAGAGTGGGGGGGGGGGAATGTAGGGATGAATACTGGAGTATCATGGAGGATAAGTACTCTATAGATATAATCTATTTTTAGGATATAGCTGAGCTGCTGTTTTGTCTGCTCTTGTGCCTTTATATTGCAGATCTGGTTGAGCCTGCTTCAATTTGAGATCGTCTTTTGTTACGCATCAATACCCTTATGCACGTTAGCAATACTGTCTGTTAAAAATTTTGTTTTTGTAGAAGTGAAGGATTCTCACTCCGGATCTATCTGAGAGTTTTTTGTCAATCTGGTTATCGGGAAAGTGCAACATACTAAGCCAGTGTGTAACCCCTTTATATATAGGGCCCACTGTAAGTTTTTACCTTACCCTGATTCAGGGATTATTAAGTCTTTACTGTTAGTGCCATGTAAGTATAATGCAGGTAAACAGTATGCAACAGCGGAGACACAGGCGGAACAACCGTATATTTCTTTTTTAACAACTAATATAAACTGTAAAACATGTATTATATGGTAACAATTTCTTTACAACATTTGATAGTAAAATAAGCAGTAAATCACATAACTGAATAAATTATCAGAAGACACTAGAATTCAAGGGCTGGTAGCTTAAAATGATCTGTTGGAGGGAAGGGGAACTATATTAACTATAGTGGTTAAGGGGCAGTCTTTTAAAGCTTTGGCAATATGCTGTTTAGTGTTGAGCCACCCCCGTAATGTTCGAGTTCGGTTCGGTTCGTCGAACACCCGTGTGTTCGCAGAACTGTTCGTCGAACTGTTCGTCGAACACCTTCGAACACCGTTAAAACCAATGGCAGGCAAACAAAAACACATAGAAACACATAGAAAACACCTTCAAAGGTGTCCAAAAGCTGACAAACTGCTCAGAAGACACAACCAACACATGGAAAAGTGACAAGTACATATAGTCATGAGAAAAGAAAAGAGGAGGGGGAGACACAGATATAGGCACGTCATGCCCTTCTAAAATCCAAAAAGTGAGAAGCCGACACGTTCAGTCCGCTCCTGCCCGTGCCACCTCCGTGTCGCCGGGTTTGTGCCAGAGCCGCGGTGAACCCTGACGGCCAGCCCCCCTCTCCCAATACTGGTGCCTGTCCGCTGGTGGCTCGAGCGAGCCCCCCTGTGGTGGAGGCAGCTCTAAGCTTTTTAATTTAAATTGTCTCTCTAATTTGAATGAATACACTTTAAATCCATTTACAAGGATCTATTGGAGGGCAAGTCTCATGCCAGCAGCCGCGTAATTCCAGCTCCAGTAGCGTCCACTAAAGCTGCTGCAGTTAAAAAGCTTTTATAAGGATCGAGCTCGGCTGTCCACCGCAAGGCATCCTACTGCCAGTCCCAGCCCCTATGCCTTGGGGTGCCTCCTGATGCTCTTCACTGAGTATCCCGTGGTCCCGAAGAATTTCCTTTGAAAAAAATAAGTGTCCAAACTACAGGTGGTGTAGCTTGCTTAACAGCCGGGATAATCCGCTGACTAGCAGACACTGCTACTAGGCACAAAGTATTTCCTGGGCTAGATGCAGTTAAAAATTTGTAATTAGATACTCTCGTTGGAGGCTGAGAAAGCATTCCATAGAGTCTCCTGGCACGCCATATATGATTCTCTTAAAAAGCTTGGGGTAGGGGTCTAGGGGACCCTTTTATAGCCAAAATCACGGCCCTGTATCGCAATACGTCACCTAGGCTGAAGATAAATGGAACTGTAGCACCCTGAGGGCTCGGTTGCTACAGACGTATTGCACCTCACCCAGAGGTGTGATATCTCACTCTCAGGTAAGGATGGAGTGTGGATCAGGACCCGACACCTGCATGCATTACACCACATTGCCGTGGGGCAGGGCGACCAATATGCCCCTGAGATGGGCACGACAGTCCCTGTCCCTGGCTGGAGTGGGGGGAGGGAACACTGAGGAAGGGGAACCCTGTAGTGCAGGAGCAGGGAGGAAGCAGTTCCTGGGTGCATTGAGAAGGGAGTATAAAAGGTGGGCACCATCTTAGTTCAGTGCAGAGAAGTCTGAGCAGAAGTGGCAGGGAGCAGGGGCTCCGCATGAGCTCTGCTCCGGAGGCGGGCCCAGTAACAGAGGCCCAGGCCTGGAAGAGGGAGAAGGAAGGAAGAGGAGCGGAGAAGGCTCCAGGAACGAGGAATGAAGGGATCCCAGGGGTGCGGACGGGCGAGTCGCCACCGCACGCCCGAATCCACCTGCGTGGAGGGGTCAGGCCAAAGGGGGAGACCGGTCCCCGAACTAGTGGAGGCAGGAAACGACCCTCAGCTAGAAACCGGAGGCTCTGACATTTTATGTGGCGCAGCCCCTCGCTACACCCGCTAGGAAGGCACCACATAGGGTCAGGGAAACTGGCGCCAAGTTTACCAAGAGGAGGCCCGAGGCAGCTGGACAGAAGTGTTGGTAAGAAAGGCCAGACAAAGGACACACAAAGGGGGTCCTGTGAAGTGCTCCAAAGTTATCTGGGAGTTGTCTGAGCCCCTCACCTGGTGAGCACAGTACGACGTGGGCAGCCGTTACCTGCAGACGTGGTCTGGATAATAAGAACTGTGAGTAAAGGCCCTGAACTGCATCACTGACTCCGTGTCGTTACTGCTGCTGCCCTGCACCATCACTCCCATCCTCCGCATACACTGCCCTGAGGCTATACTCCTCCCGTGGGGAGTTATGCTACGCTCTGCTGCACCCACAACACCAGCCTCAGCGGTCTGCCCTGTAGCGGCGGTTCACTCTGACCGCAATCCACGGGTGGCGTAGTCGGACATTTAAACATCAAAACCACATAAATAGTTCCGCCACTGGTTTGACCGCACTGAGCCACGGAACCGGGTCACCGCCACGAAGACTACAACCACCAGCATCCACCAAAAAGGGTCCGGCTCCGGGTGTCCCAAGGCCCAGGGGGTGCGTCAGAACATTTTCATCACCTTTCACAATCACCAATGGGACAAGGCAGTGATGTCCTCTGTCCCCTCTCTTATACATCCTAGTGACGGAGCACCTGCTCTCATCAATTCGCCATAACCCCAATATTAGGTGGATTGAGGTGGGAGGCACCGAGTACAAGTGCTCTCTATTTGCTGATGATGTCCTAGTATATATCACTCAATCACATATATCCATCCATGCTGTTATGGCTGAAATAGATCACTTTGTTACATGGTAAAATTTTAAAATCAATGCAGCGAAGTCTGAGGCCCTCGATGTCTCCCTCCCCAAATCCATATAGGATTCCATCCAGTCCAACTTTCCCTTTGCCTGGCCCTCACAGGGTATCAAATACTTAGGAATTCCTATTCATAGAGACCTCTCCCATCTATGTTATCTTAATTTTGGGCCCTTTATTGAACAACTCCATACAGACCACGGTTGGCAAGTTAGAACTGTAAGATTCACTACGTGAACCACTGGTGTTTTGTGGAAAAGCACATGTACACTGCGTTCCAAATTATTATGCAAAAAGTGTTTAGGAGTGATAAGGGAAGAATTTGTTTGTTTGTCAGTTAAACTCATTGATGGTGATGTGTGTCAGGGCTCTTTATATCACTGTAAGCAATTGCAGACACCTGTGCTAATTAGTTTGGCAGGTGTGTCCAATGAAAGGCAAGACTACTTAAGAAGGCTCTCTCACATTATTAAGCAGCCTACATTTTCTGCCAAAATGGGAAAGAAAAAGGATGTGTCGGCTGCTGAGAAGCAACAAATTGTGGAGTGTTTAGGTCAAGGCATGACTACAATCAACATTGTGCGATGATCAGGATGAAGTGTCTTGGCAATCAAGAAGTATGTAGCTGATTCACAGTACACACGTGTGCGTGCTGATAAGGGCAAATTGAGGACTCTTTCCTACAGGCAATTACGTCAGGTTGAAAGAGCAGCGGCAAAAAAGCCTTGTCATAGCAGCAGACAAGTTTTTGAAGCTGCTTGTGCCTCCAACGTCCCCCGAACAACAAGATGCAGGGTCCTTCAGAGGTTTGCAGCTGTGCATGCGCCATCCTGTCGACCTCCTCTATCCACTTCACACAAGCAGAAACGGCTCCAGTGGGCCAAACATTACATGAAGACTGATTTCAAAACTGTTTTGTTCACGGATGAGTGCCGTGCAGCGCTCGATGGTCCAGATGGATGGAGTGGAGGATGGCTGGTTGATGGACACCCCACGCAAACACGGCTACATCGCCAACAAGGAGGAGGTGGAGTAATGTTTTGGGCTGGAATCATGGGGAGAGAGATTGTCGGCCCCTTTAGGATCCCTGAAGGCGCTAAAGATGAACTCCATAATGTATCTGGATTTTCTCAAACAGCACTTCCTGCCATGGTTCAAGAAGAAGAACCCTGTATTTCACAGCAAGATCATTTTTCTGCATGATAATGCACCATCTCATGCTGCACATAAAACATCTGCATCTCTGGCTGATATGGGCATAAAAGGGGACAAACTTATGGTGTGACCCCCATGCTCCCCTGACCTCTACCCCCTTCAGAACCTTTGGAGCATCATTAAAAGGAGTGTCTATGATGGCGGGAGGCAGTTCACATCTAAGCAACAGCTCTGGGAGGGTATTCTGTCCTCATGCAAAACAATTGAAGCAGAAACCATCCAAAACCTGACAAATTCAATGGACGAGAGAGTTCAGAAGCTCCTTTCGAACAAGGGGTCCTATGTGAAAATGTAACATCACCTAGAATAAAGTTTTGAGTTGAAAACTGTTTGATTTCAGTTTCTAACAACCTGCTAATGCTTATAATTTCAAAAATGACCATTTTTTGGTCTTTATTAAAATGAAAAGGTTGATCGAAAAGTTTGGGGGATCTAAGAGTGTGGCAACCCAGTAGTCATGATTACTTCGAATTCTGACAATATGAGGGTCATGCTGCAGGTAGTGCAGCAAGAAGGCACTTATGTGCCTTGCGCATCTCGGAGCCCCAAAATTATTTTCCGGGCTAGATGCAGCTAAAAATTATTTTTAATTTTAAATCTGGTGAAGCTTTAGTATAGATGGCCTAATAGGATCAGTGCTGCACACTGCTACAAAGCCCAAATTATTTTCCAGTCAAGATACAGATAAACATGATTAGTAATTTGAAAGCTTAAAACGGTTGGTAGGGTGATTTTAACCAATCATCAAGCTTTTACTCTTCCCAGGATGACACAGGGGTAGAAAAGTCGTTTCGGATCCATGATTTGTTCATCTTTATGAATGTGAGTCTGTCTACATTATCAGTGGAGAGCCGCGTGCGCTTATCTGTCAGCACACCACCAGCAGCGCTGAACACACGTTCAGACAGAACGCTGGCTGCGGGGCATGACAAGATCTCCAAGGCGTAAGTGGCTAGCTCCGGCCATTTATCCAGATTGGAAGCCCAAAAAGAGCAAGGGTCCAGTGACACAGTCGTGGCTTCAATGTTTACTTGGAGATACTCCTGTACCATCGTCTCTAGGCGTTGACTATGTGTCAGACTTCTTGTCTCCTGTGGCCTTGCAAAGGATGGGCTAAAAAAGTGGTGAAATGATTCCGCAAAATTGATGTTACCAGCAGATACTGTGGTTCTGTTACGGTTTGAGTGCTGAACACTTGACGGTCCCACGGTTGGCAAGTTGGAACTGTGAGATTCACTACGTGCACCACTGGTAATTTGTGGAAAAGCACATGTAAGATTCTGCAACAGTCTCTGCTGATACTCCTGCATGCGTGCATCCCTTTCTATGGCAGGAATAATTTCTGCAAATTTACTTTTGTACCGGGGATCTAACAGTGTGGCAACCCAGTAGTCAGGATTATTTCTAATTCTCACAATTCGAGGGTCATGTTGCAGGTAGTGCAGCAAGAAGGCACTCATGTGTGTTGCGCATCCAGGAGCACCAAGTCCCTGTTGTGTTGGTGGCGAGGTAACAATCATGCTTCCTTCCTCTGTCCTCTCCCCCCAACCTCGCACAACAGAAATGTGATCAAGGTCTCCCTCATCTGATGAGTCTTCCATCAGTTCGTCCTCCACTTCTTCCTGGGCTCCTGCACCTTCCTCACTAGTTTGGCTGCTACCATGCGCCCTGGTAAAACCATCTCCCCCACCCTCACATGCCTGCCGCCTTGGTGCTGCCGACCGTCTGGACCTTGCAGATGTTAGCCCTTCCGCATACAACTCCTCCTCCTCTACTTCCTCCACCTCCTCTTGTGCCACCACCTGACTCCGAATTCTGTTTAACATGTGCTCCAGCATGTAAATCACCGGAATAGTCATGCTGATAATGGCATCGTCAGCACTAAACATCTTCGTCGCCATTTCAAAACTGTGCAGAAGGGTGCATAGGTCCCTGATCTGAGACCACTCCTCCAGCGTGATTTGCCCCACCTCTGAATCTCGTTGGCCCAGGCTATACGTCAGAACGTATTGCACCAGGGCTTGTCGGTGCTGCCACAGTCGCTGCAACATGTGCAGAGTTGAATTCCACCGGGTAGGCACATCGCATTTTAGCCGGTGAAGTGGCAGGCCCAACGACTTCTGTAGAGATGTAAGTCGCTGAGCTGCGGGATGCAAACGGCAGAAGTGAGCACACAGCGACCGTGCCCTCTGCAGAAGGCCATCTAGTCTGGGATAGTGGGCTAAAAATTGCTGGACAACCAGGTTCAACACGTGAGCCATACAAGGCACGTGTGTGACATTGCCCCGGCGAAGGGCCGCACCCAGGTTTGCAGCATTGTCGCACACGGCCTTCCCTGGTTTCAGGTCCAGTGGAGACAACCATTCATGAAATTGGTTCTCCAGAGCTGACCACAACTCCTCAGCTGTGTGACTCACATTTCTCAGACATTTCAATGTAAAAACCGCCTGATGACGTTGAGCCCTACTGCCAGCATAGTAAGGAGGTGTGCAGGATCCCTTCTGCACAGTTAGAAAGCTTGTGGCATGACCAGACAGGCTTTGGGTGCAGGTGGAAGACCGAGAGGAGGTTGAGGAGGCAGAAGCAGTGGAGGAACTTTGACATAAAGAGGATTGACGCACAACTCGTGGGGACGGCAAGACTTGGACAGCAGCCCCTTGTCCTGCTGTCACCATAGTTACCCAGTGCCCAGTCAGTGACATGTAACGCCCCTGTCCATGCCTACTCGTCCAAGTGTCTGTGGTGAAATGCACCCTGTCACACACAGAGTTTCTCAAAGAAGCGGTGATGTTATGTGCGACATGCTGGTGGAGCGCAGGCACACCTTTCTTTGAGAAGTAGTGCCGACTGGGCATCTGGTACTGGGGCACTGCGACGGACATAAGGTCTCAAAAATCCTCTGTGTCCAGCAGGCGGAAAGGCAGCATTTCTGTAGCCAAGAGCTTGCAGATGGTGAAATTCAACCTCTTAGCTTTCTCATGGCTAGGAGGAAATGGTCTTTTACTTGTCCACATCTGAGGGACCGAGGGCTGGCTATTGTGCTTAGACGGGGTTGATAAGGGTGTCCCCGGCAAACTGCCGGTCTGTGAGGAAGATGCAGGCAGACATGTTAGGTTTCCTTGATCCAAAGGTGGTGCTATCGATGTCGGACAGCGCTCAGCACCAGCTGGTGTTACCACCTCCAAAGAAAATGATGACCTGCCAATCACGCTGGCTGTTGCGGGTAAAGAGGTGGCAGGTCTGCGCCCCAAAACAGGTGTGACTGCTGTCCCCCCAGTCACAGAGGATGAAGAGGCCGCGGATGCACAAGATATGGCAGACGGTGGTTGGCCCGGCCGGCTAAGCCGCATTGTAGCACACTGAGCTTCCCACTGCAACTTATGCTTCATGTCCATGTGCCGGTTCATGCATGAAGTACTCAAACTATGTATTTTTTGGCCTCTACTTAGCTTTTGCTGACAAATGTTACAGATAACACGAGTTGGGTCATCTTTATCGATCTGAAAAAATGCCCAGGCTATGCAAGGCTTAGCACCCATGCGACCTGAAGAGCCACCACGACTTGTGGTGAGAGGCAGAGTTGTGTTTGAGGATGCAGTTGTTGACGTGCTTCCAGTACTACATCTCTGTCCAGGAAGGCGCAACCTGACCTCGTCGTCACTAGCATCTTCCTCCACCTCCTCTGCTGACCTCATCTCTTGGCTGACTGTGGGTTGACAGTAAGTGGGATCTCCGACCTCATCATCATCACCCTGTGCGTTATCACACCCGTCGTCCTCAGAGCCAACCTGTTCCTGCCCTGACAAAAAACTAAAGTTGTCGCTCCAATCAGGTATTTGAGTCTTATCATCGTCTTCCTCATTGTCTCCACCAACAGGAGTTACAGTTTGGGAATGAGGGTCTACATTATGGTCAGAACCTTCTGCGTCTGGTCCTGGATCCGACTCATAAAGATTCTGGGCATCAGTGCAGATCATTTCCTCGTCTGGATTCACAGAAGCGCTGGAGTCGACCTCTGATTCCCAGGCTATAGTATGAGTAAACAGCTCTGCAGACTCAACCATCTGTTCTACCTCATACTCAGACGGGCAGCTGGAGATTTGGGAGCTGTGAGGAAGCAAGTGCGATTTGGGTGACACCTTTGAGGACTGGAGTATTTGTGATGTTGAAGTTGATGTGGAGGAGAGCCCACTTAAAGGAGCACTTGATATCCGTTGAAGCACCTGCTGTTTTTGTGCCTCATCTGGAATTTGTAGCGATTGGCGTGGCCGTAAGAAAGGGATCTTATCACATTGTCCGCTAAAAGAAGTAGACATTTTAGTTTGGCTGGAAGATGGTCTTTCTTCTGCAGATGTTACTGTTGCTTTAACACCTACCCCACGGACACAACCTTTTTTCCCCTTCCCAACACGCCTATTCCCCTTTCCACCAGCAGCAGGCCTTTTTCCACTCATTTTGGTGGTTAACTAATTCACAACTCTGGAGTTGTTTGCACAAAAAAACAATGGATGGTAACCGAGCAGAGCTGAGTGGCCAAACTGTGGTATTAGGCCAAAACTAATGGCTGGGTGAGATGCAGAAAAAAATTATTTTGAATTTGCAACCTGATGGAGGTCAGTATAGATGGATTAATAGAACAAGACCCACACACAGCTAGAAGCCCAATATTTTTTCAGAGGTAGATGCAGGAAAAAAATATATTCAGTTTGCAACCTGATGGAGGTCAGTATAGATGGACTAATACAACAAGTCCCACACACAGCTAGAAGCCCAAATATTTTTTCAGAGGTACTGTAGATGCAGATAAAAATTAGTTTTAATTTGCAACCTGATGGAGGTCAGTATAGATGGATTAATAGAGAAAGTCCGACACACTACTAGAAGGCCAAATATTTTTTCAGAGGTAGATGCAGAAAAAAATATATTCAGTTTGCAACCTGATGGAGGTCAGTATAGATGGACTAATAGAGAAAGTCCGACACACTTCTAGAAGGCCAAATATTTTTTCAGAGCTAGATGCAGAAAAAAATTATATTCAGTTTGCAACCTGATGGAGGTCAGTATAGATGGATTAATAGAACAAGACCCACACACAGCTAGAAGCCCAATATTTTTTCAGAGGTAGATGCAGAAAAAAATATATTCAGTTTGCAACCTGATGGAGGTCAGTATAGATGGACTAATACAACAAGTCCCACACACAGCTAGAAGCCCAATATTTTTTCAGAGGTAGATGCAGAAAAAAATATATTCAGTTTGCAACCTGATGGAGGTCAGTATAGATGGACTAATACAACAAGTCCCACACACAGCTAGAAGCCCAAATATTTTTTCAGAGGTACTGTAGATGCGGATAAAAATTAGTTTTAATTTGCAACCTGATGGAGGTCAGTATAGATGGACTAATAGAGAAAGTCCGACACACTACTAGAAGGCCAAATATTTTTTCAGAGCTAGATGCAGAAAAAAATTATATTCAGTTTGCAACCTGATGGAGGTCAGTATAGATGGACTAATAGAGAAAGTCCGACACACTACTAGAAGGCCAAATATTTTTTCAGAGCTAGATGCAGAAAAAAATTATATTCAGTTTGCAACCTGATGGAGGTCAGTATAGATGGATTAATATAACAAGACCCACACACAGCTAGAATCCCAATATTTTTTCAGAGGTAGATGCAGAAAAAAATATATTCAGTTTGCAACCTGATGGAGGTCAGTATAGATGGACTAATACAACAAGTCCCACACACAGCTAGAAGCCCAATATTTTTTCAGAGGTAGATGCAGAAAAAAATATATTCAGTTTGCAACCTGATGGAGGTCAGTATAGATGGACTAATACAACAAGTCCCACACACAGCTAGAAGCCCAAATATTTTTTCAGAGGTACTGCAGATGCAGATAAAAATTAGTTTTAATTTGCAACCTGATGGAGGTCAGTATAGATGGACTAATAGAGAAAGTCCGACACACTACTAGAAGGCCAAATATTTTTTCAGAGCTAGATGCAGAAAAAAATTATATTCAGTTTGCAACCTGATGGAGGTCAGTATAGATGGATTAATAGAACAAGACCCACACACAGCTAGAAGCCCAATATTTTTTCAGAGGTAGATGCAGAAAAAAATATATTCAGTTTGCAACCTGATGGAGGTCAGTATAGATGGACTAATACAACAAGTCCCACACACAGCTAGAAGCCCAATATTTTTTCAGAGGTAGATGCAGAAAAAATTATATTCAGTTTGCAACCTGATGGAGGTCAGTATAGATGGACTAATACAACAAGTCCCACACACAGCTAGAAGCCCAAATATTTTTTCAGAGGTACTGTAGATGCAGATAAAAATTAGTTTTAATTTGCAACCTGATGGAGGTCAGTATAGATGGACTAATAGAGAAAGTCCGACACACTACAAGAAGGCCAAATATTTTTTCAGAGCTAGATGCAGAAAAAAATTATATTCAGTTTGCAACCTGATGGAGGTCAGTATAGATGGATTAATAGAACAAGACCCACACACAGCTAGAAGCCCAATATTTTTTCAGAGGTAGATGCAGAAAAAAATATATTCAGTTTGCAACCTGATGGAGGTCAGTATAGATGGACTAATAGAACAAGACCCACACACAGCTAGAAGCCCAATATTTTTTCAGAGGTAGATGCAGGAAAAAAATATATTCAGTTTGCAACCTGATGGAGGTCAGTATAGATGGACTAATACAACAAGTCCCACACACAGGTAGAAGCCCAAATATTTTTTCAGAGGTACTGTAGATGCAGATAAAAATTTGTTTTAATTTGCAACCTGATGGAGGTCAGTATAGATGGACTAATAGAGAAAGTCCGACACACTACTAGAAGGCCAAATATTTTTTCAGAGCTAGATGCAGAAAAAAATTATATTCAGTTTGCAACCTGATGGAGGTCAGTATAGATGGACTAATAGAGAAAGTCCGACACACTACTAGAAGGCCAAATATTTTTTCAGAGCTAGATGCAGAAAAAAATTATATTCAGTTTGCAACCTGATGGAGGTCAGTATAGATGGATTAATAGAACAAGACCCACACACAGCTAGAAGCCCAATATTTTTTCAGAGGTAGATGCAGGAAAAAAATATATTCAGTTTGCAACCTGATGGAGGTCAGTATAGATGGACTAATACAACAAGTCCCACACACAGGTAGAAGCCCAAATATTTTTTCAGAGGTACTGTAGATGCAGATAAAAATTTGTTTTAATTTGCAACCTGATGGAGGTCAGTATAGATGGACTAATAGAATGATGCTATGCCCAAAAGATTTTACTTCACTAGGTGCAGTAAAAAAATTGGTATACTATACACAGGTGGTATATCTTGCAACACAGATAGGCTACTCCACTGACTAACACACTCTGCAATAGGCCAAAAAGGATTAGCTTTGCTAGATTCAGCCAAATGCTGTGAAAAAAACTTGCACAGCACTGGCACAGACCTGCCTGGCAAAAACTGATAGGAACTGATGTAACCTAGTCCTGAAAAGGACTCCAATTACAATTAGTCTTTACTCCCACAACCTATCTATTTAAGAGCACAGACCTCCCTGATAAAAGTCGTAGGAAATGTTGTAACCTAGTCCTTAAAAGGACTGCAATCACAACTATTCCCTACTCCCAAGCTACCTGTATATTTGTGCGAAAATTGGCTTGAAATTAACAAGGTATAGCGCACACAGCAACAGCGGTGCCGTCTAACACGCAGCTGCAGCAGTGAGAAAATGGTGGCGACGGGGAAAATGGCTTGGTCTTATAGGGCAAGGACATGTGACATACACTGCCAATGACACATGCCCTTGCTTGTGTGAAAAAAAGCACTTCGCTCCGTGTGTGCGCTGCTGATAGTCTGACAGATTGCACCTCCCCACTGCAAATGCGGGAAAGAGAAAAAAAAATGGAGATCTTCATTGTTCCTGCAGAGATCCATCCCCTGCCCCTCCCCCCACCCCGCTGTACACTCAAACTGCGCATTAACATTAATTTTCATCATTACTGAGAAAAAATCCAGTTTTGATTTTGGTGCACGAACAGTTATCGAACATAACCTCGAACAGCCGAATTTTTCTCAAATTGTTCGTGTTCGCCGAACGGCTCGAACACCGCCCAAAACAGCTCGAATTTGAGATTGGCGAACAGTTCGAGTAGAACAACGCTCATCTCTAATCTTAATTTTGGGCCCTTTATTGAACAACTCCATACAGACCACGGTTGGCAAGTTAGAACTGTAAGATTCACTACGTGAACCACTGGTGTTTTGTGGAAAAGCACATGTACACTGTGTTCCAAATTATTATGCAAAAAGTGTTTAGGAGTGATAAGGGAAGAATTTATTTGTTTGTCAGTTAAACTCATTGATGGTGATGTGTGTCAGGGCTCTTTATATCACTGTAAGCAATTGCAGACACCTGTGCTAATTAGTTTGGCAGGTGTGTCCAATGAAAGGCAAGACTACTTAAGAAGGCTGTCTCACATTATTAAGCAGCCTACATTTTCTGCCAAAATGGGAAAGAAAAAGGATGTGTCGGCTGCTGAGAAGCAACAAATCGTGGAGTGTTTAGGTCAAGGCATGACTACAATCAACATTGTGCGATGATCAGGATGAAGTGTCTTGGCAATCAAGAAGTATGTAGCTGATTCACAGTACACACGTGTGCGTGCTGATAAGGGCAAATTGAGGACTCTTTCCTACAGGCAATTACGTCAGGTTAAAAGAGCAGCGGCAAAAAAGCCTTGTCATAGCAGCAGACAAGTTTTTGAAGCTGCTGGTGCCTCCAACGTCCCCCGAACAACAAGATGCAGGGTCCTTCAGAGGTTTGCAGCTGTGCATATGCCATTCTGTCGACCTCCTCTATCCACTTCACACAAGCAGAAGCGGCTCCAGTGGGCCAAACATTACATGAAGACTGATTTCAAAACTGTTTTGTTCACGGATGAGTGCCGTGCAGCGCTCGATGGTCCAGATGGATGGAGTGGAGGATGGCTGGTTGATGGACACCCCACGCAAACACGGCTACAGCGCCAACAAGGAAGAGGTGGAGTAATGTTTTGGGCTGGAATCATGGGGAGAGAGATTGTCGGCCCCTTTAGGATCCCTGAAGGCGCTAAAGATGAACTCCATAATGTATGTGGATTTTCTCAAACAGCACTTCCTGCTATGGTTCAAGAAGAAGAACCATGTATTTCACAGCAAGATCATTTTTTTGCATGATAATGCACCATCTCATGCTGCACATAAAACATCTGCATCTCTGGCTGATATGGGCATAAAAGGGGACAAACTTATGGTGTGACCCCCATGCTCCCCTGACCTCTACCCCATTCAGAACCTCTGGAGCATCATCAAAAGGAGTGTCTATGATGGCGGGAGGCAGTTCACATCTAAGCAACAGCTCTGGGAGGGTATTCTGTCCTCATGCAAAACAATTGAAGCAGAAACCATCCAAAACCTGACAAATTCAATGGACGAGAGAGTTCAGAAGCTCCTTTCGAACAAGGGGTCCTATGTGAAAATGTAACATCACCTAGAATAAAGTTTTGAGTTGAAAACTGTTTGATTTCAGTTTCTAATAACCTGCTAATGCTTATAATTTCAAAAATGACCATTTTTTGGTCTTTATTAAAATGAAAAGGTTGATCGAAAAGTTTGGGGGATCTAAGAGTGTGGCAACCCAGTAGTCATGATTACTTCGAATTCTGACAATATGAGGGTCATGTTGCAGGTAGTGCAGCAAGAAGGCACTTATTTGTCTTGCGCATCTCGGAGCCCCAAAATTATTTTCCGGGCTAGATGCAGCTACAAATTATTATTAATTTTAAATCTGGTGGAGCTTAGTATAGATGGGCTAATAGGATCAGTGCTGCACACTGCTACAAAGCCCAAATTATTTTCCAGTCAAGATACAGATAAACATGATTAGTAATTTGAAAGCTTAAAACGGTTGGTAGGGTGATTTTAACCAATCATCAAGCTTTTACTCTCCCCAGGATGACACAGGGGTAGAAAAGTCGTTTCGGATCCATGATTTGTTCATCTTTATGAACGTGAGTCTGTCTACATTATCAGTGGAGAGCCGCGTGCGCTTATCTGTCAGCACACCACCAGCAGCGCTGAACACACGTTCAGACAGAACGCTGGTTGCGGGGCATGACAAGATCTCCAAGGCGTAAGTGGCTAGCTCCGGCCATTTATCCAGATTGGAAGCCCAAAAAGAGCAAGGGTCCAGTGACACAGTCATGGCTTCAATGTTTACTTGGAGATACTCCTGTACCATCGTCTCTAGGCGTTGACTATGTGTCAGACTTCTTGTCTCCTGTGGACTTGCAAAGGATGGGCTAAAAAAGTGGTGAAATGATTCCGCAATATTGATGTTACCAGCAGATACTGTGGTTCTGTTACGGTTTGAGTGCTGAACACTTGACGGTCCCACGGTTGGCAAGTTGGAACTGTGAGATTCACTACGTGCACCACTGGTGTTTTGTGGAAAAGCACATGTAAGATTCTGCAACAGTCTCTGCTGATACTCCTGCATGCGTGCATCCCTTTCTATGGCAGGAATAATTTCTGCAAATTTACTTTTGTACCGGGGATCTAACAGTGTGGCAACCCAGTAGTCAGGATTATTTCTAATTCTCACAATTCGAGGGTCATGTTGCAGGTAGTGCAGCAAGAAGGCACTCATGTGTGTTGCGCATCCAGGAGCACCAAGTCCCTGTTGTGTTGGTGGCGAGGTAACAATCATGCTTCCTTCCTCTGTCCTCTCCCCCCAACCTCGCACAACAGAAATGTGATCAAGGTCTCCCTCATCTGATGAGTCTTCCATCAGTTCGTCCTCCACTTCTTCCTGGGCTCCTGCACCTTCCTCACTAGTTTGGCTGCTACCATGCGCCCTGGTAAAACCATCTCCCCCACCCTCACATGCCTGCCGCCTTGGTGCTGCCGACCGTCTGGACCTTGCAGATGTTAGCCCTTCCGCATACAACTCCTCCTCCTCTACTTCCTCCACCTCCTCTTGTGCCACCACCTGACTCCGAATTCTGTTTAACATTTGCTCCAGCATGTAAATCACCGGAATAGTCATGCTGATAATGGCATCGTCAGCACTAAACATCTTCGTCGCCATTTCAAAACTGTGCAGAAGGGTGCATAGGTCCCTGATCTGAGACCACTCCTCCAGCGTGATTTGCCCCACCTCCGGATCTCGTTGGCCCAGGCTATACATCAGAACGTATTGCACCAGGGCTTGTCGGTGCTGCCACAGTCGCTGCAACATGTGCAGAGTTGAATTCCACCGGGTAGGCACATTGCATTTTAGCCGGTGAATTGGCAGGCCCAACGACTTCTGTAGAGATGTAAGTCGCTGAGCTGCGGGATGCGAACGGCGGAAGTGAGCACACAGCGACCGTGCCCTCTGCAGAAGGCCATCTAGTCTGGGATAGTGGGCTAAAAATTGCTGGACAACCAGGTTCAACACGTGAGCCATACAAGGCACGTGTGTGACATTGCCCCGGCGAAGGGCCGCACCCAGGTTTGCAGCATTGTCGCACACGGCCTTCCCTGGTTTCAGGTCCAGTGGAGACAACCATTCATGAAATTGGTTCTCCAGAGCTGACCACAACTCCTCAGCTGTGTGACTCACATTTCCCAGACATTTCAAAGTAAAAACCGCCTGATGACATTGAGCCCTACTGCCAGCATAGTAAGGAGGTGTGCAGGATCCCTTCTGCGCAGTTAGAAAGCTTGTGGCATGACCAGACAGGCTGTGGGAGCAGGTGGAAGACCGAGAGGAGGTTGAGGAGGCAGAAGCAGTGGAGGAACTTTGACATAAAGAGGATTGACGCACAACTCGTGGGGACGGCAAGACTTGGACAGCAGCCCCTTGTCCTGCTGTCACCATAGTTACCCAGTGCCCAGTCAGCGACATGTAACGCCCCTGTCCATGCCTACTCGTCCAAGTGTCTGTGGTGAAATGCACCCTGTCACACACAGAGTTTCTCAAAGAAGCGGTGATGTTGTGTGCGACATGCTGGTGGAGCGCAGGCACACCTTTCTTTGAGAAGTAGTGCCGACTGGGCATCTGGTACTGGGGCACTGCGACGGACATAAGGTCTCGAAAATCCTCTGTGTCCACCAGGCGGAAAGGCAGCATTTCTGTAGCCAAGAGCTTGCAGATGGTGAAATTCAACCTCTTAGCTTTCACATGGCTAGGAGGAAATGGTCTTTTACTTGTCCACATCTGAGGGACCGAAGGCTGGCTATTGTGCTTAGACGGGGTTGATAAGGGTGTCCCCCGCAAACTGCCGGTCTGTGAGGAAGATGCAGGCGGACATGTTAGGTTGCCTTGATCCAAAGGTGGTGCTATCGATGTCGGACAGCGCTCAACACCAGCTGGTGTTACCACCTCCAAAGAAAATGATGACCTGCCAATCACGCTGGCTGTTGCGGGTAAAGAGGTGGCAGGTCTGCGCCCCAAAACAGGTGTGACTGCTGTCCCCCCAGTCACAGAGGATGAAGAGGCCACGGATGCACAAGATATGGCAGACGGTGATTGGCCCGGCCGGCTAGGCCGCATTGTAGCACACTGAGCTTCCCACTGCAACTTATGCTTCATGTCCATGTGCCGATTCATGCATGAAGTACTCAAACTATGTATTTTTTGGCCTCTACTTAGCTTTTGCTGACAAATGTTACAGATAACACGAGTTGGGTCATCTTTATCGATCTGAAAAAATGCCCAGGCTATGCAAGGCTTAGCACCCATGCGACCTGAAGAGCCACCACGACTTGTGGTGAGAGGCAGAGTTGTGTTTGAGGATGCAGTTGTTGACGTGCTTCCAGTACTACGTCTCTGTCCAGGAAGGTGCAACCTGACCTCGTCGTCACTAGCATCTTCCTCCACCTCCTCTGCTGACCTCATCTCTTGGCTGACTGTGGGTTGACAGTAAGTGGGATCTCCGACCTCATCATCATCACCCTGTGCGTTATCACACCCGTCGTCCTCAGAGCCAACCTGTTCCTGCCCTGACAAAAAACTAAAGTTGTCGCTCCAATCAGGTATTTGAGTCTTATCATCGTCTTCCTCATTGTCTCCACCAACAGGAGTTACAGTTTGGGAATGAGGGTCTACATTATGGTCAGAACCTTCTGCGTCTGGTCCTGGATCCGACTCATAAAGATTCTGGGCATCAGTGCAGATCATTTCCTCGTCTGGATTCACAGAAGCGCTGGAGTCGACCTCTGATTCCCAGGATATAGTATGAGTAAACAGCTCTGCAGACTCAACCATCTGTTCTACCTCATACTCAGACGGGCAGCTGGAGATTTGGGAGCTGTGAGGAAGCAAGTGCGATTTGGGTGACACCTTTGAGGACTGGAGTATTTGTGATGTTGAAGTTGATGTGGAGGAGAGCCCACTTAAAGGAGCACTTGATATCCGTTGAAGCACCTGCTGTTTTTGTGCCTCATCTGGAATTTGTAGCGATTGGCGTGGCCGTAAGAAAGGGATCTTATCACATTGTCCGCTAAAAGAAGTAGACATTTTAGTTTGGCTGGAAGATGGTCTTTCTTCTGCAGATGTTACTGTTGCTTTAACACCTACCCCACGGACACAACCTTTTTTCCCCTTCCCAACACGCCTATTCCCCTTTCCACCAGCAGCAGGCCTTTTTCCACTCATTTTGGTGGTTAACTAATTCACAACTCTGGAGTTGTTTGCACAAAAAAACAATGGATGGTAACCGAGCAGAGCTGAGTGGCCAAACTGTGGTATTAGGCCAAAACTATTGGCTGGGTGAGATGCAGAAAAAAATTATTTTGAATTTGCAACCTGATGGAGGTCAGTATAGATGGACTAATACAAATAGTCCCACACACTGCTAGAAGCCCAAATATTTTTTCAGAGGTACTGTAGATGCAGATAAAAATTATTTTTAATTTGCAACCTGATGGAGGTCAGTATAGATGGACTAATAGACCAAGTCCCACACACTGCTAGAAGCCCAAATATATTTTCAGAGCTAGATGCAGAAAAAAATTATTTTTAATTTGCAACCTGATGGAGGTCAGTATAGATGGACTAATAGGCCAAGTCCCACACACCGCTAGAAGCCCAACTATTTTTTCAGAGCTAGATGCAGAAAAAAATTATATTCAATTTGCAACCTGCTGGAGGTCAGTAGAGAAGGACTAATAGAACAAGTCCCACACACTGCTAGAAGCCCAAATATTTTTTCAGAGCTAAATGAAGAAAAAAATTATTTTTAATTTGCAACCTGATGGAGGTCAGTATAGATGGACTAATAGACCAAGTCCCACACACTGCTAGAAGCCCAAATATTTTTTCAGAGCTAGATGCAGAAAAAAATTATTTTTAATTTGCAACCTGATGGAGGTCAGTATAGATGGACTAATAGACCAAGTCCCACACACTGCTAGAAGCCCAAATATTTTTTCGGAGCTAGATGCAGAAAAAAATTATTTTTAATTTGCAAACTGATGGAAGTCAGTATAGATGGACTAATAGACCAAGTCCCACACACCGCTAGAAGCCCAAATATTTTTTCAGAGCTAGATGCAGAAAAAAATTATTTTTAATTTGCAACCTGATGGAGGTCAGTATAGATGGACTAATAGACCAAGTCCCACACACTGCTAGAAGCCCAAATATTTTTTCAGAGCTAGATGCAGAAAAAAATTATTTTTAATTTGCAACCTGATGGAGGTCAGTATAGATGGACTAATAGACCAAGTCCCACACACTGCTAGAAGCCCAAATATTTTTTCAGAGCTAGATGCAGAAAAAAATTATTTTTAATTTGCAACCTGATGGAGGTCAGTATAGATGGACTAATAGACCAAGTCCCACACACCGCTAGAAGCCCAACTATTTTTTCAGAGCTAGATGCAGAAAAAAATTATATTCAATTTGCAACCTGCTGGAGGTCAGTATAGAAGGACTAATAGAACAAGTCCCACACACTGCTAGAAGCCCAAATATTTTTTCAGAGCTAAATGAAGAAAAAAATTATTTTTAATTTGCAACCTGATGGAGGTCAGTATAGATGGACTAATAGACCAAGTCCCACACACCGCTAGAAGCCCAAATATTTTTTCAGAGCTAGATGCAGAAAAAAATTATATTCAGTTTGCAACCTGATGGAGGTCAGTATAGATGGACTAATAGAATGATGCTATGCCCAAAAGATTTTACTTCACTAGGTGCAGTAAAAAAATTGGTATTCTATACACAGGTGTTATATCTTGCAACACAGATAGGCTACTCCACTGACTAACACTCTGCAATAGGCCAAAAAGGATTAGCTTTGCTAGATTCAGCCAAATGCTGTGAAAAAAACTTGCACAGCACTGGCACAGACCTGCCTGGCAAAAACTGATAGGAACTCATGTAACCTAGTCCTGAAAAGGACTCCAATTACAATTAGTCTTTACTCCCACAACCTATCTATTTAAGAGCACAGACCTCCCTGATAAAAGTCGTAGGAAATGCTGTAACCTAGTCCTTAAAAGGACTGCAATCACAACTATTCCCTACTCCCAAGCTATCTGTATATTTGTGCGAAAATTGGCTTGAAATTAACAAGGTATAGCGCACACAGCAACAGCGGTGCCGTCTAACACGCAGCTGCAGCAGTGAGAAAATGGTGGCGACGGGGAAAATGGCTTTTTCTTATAGGGCAAGGACATGTGACATACACTGCCAATGACACATGCCCTTGCTTGTGTGAAAAAAAGCACTTCGCTCCGTGTGTGCGCTGCTGATAGGCTGACAGATTGCACCTCCCCACTGCAAATGCGGGAAAGAGAAAAAAAAATGGAGATCTTCATTGTTCCTGCAGAGATCCATCCCCTGCCCCTCCCCCCACCCCGCTGTACACTCAAACTGCGTATTAACATTAATTTTCATCATTACTGAGAAAAAATCCAGTTATGATTTTGGTGCATGAACAGTTATCGAACATAACCTCGAACAGCCGAATTTTTCTCAAATTGTTCGTGTTCGCCGAACGGCTCGAACACCGCCCAAAACAGCTCGAATTTGAGATTGGCGAACAGTTCGAGTAGAACAACGCTCATCTCTATTGTTTGCACAAAAAAACAATGGATGGGAACCGAGCAGAGCTGAGAGGCCAAACTGTGGTATTAGGCCAAAACTATTGGCTGGGTTAGATGGAGAAAAAAATTATATTTGATTTGCAACCTGATGGAGGTCAGTATAGATGGACTAATAGAACAAGTCCCACACACAGCTAGAAGCCCAAATATTTTTTCAGAGGTAGATGCAGAAAAAAAATATATTCAGTTTGCAACCTGATGGAGGTCAGTATAGATGGACTAATAGAGAAAGTCCCACACACTGCTAGAAGGCCAAATATTTTTTCAGAGGTAGATGCAGAAAAAAATTATATTCAGTTTGCAACCTGATGGAGGTCAGTATAGATGGACTAATAGAACAAGTCCCACACACAGCTAGAAGCCCAAATATTTTTTCAGAGGTAGATGCAGATAAAAATTATTTTTAATTTGCAACCTGATGGAGGTCAGTATAGATGGACTAATAGAGAAAGTCCCACACACTGCTAGAAGGCCAAATATTTTTTCAGAGCTAGATCCAGACAAAAAAATATTTTCAGTTTGCAACCTGATGGAGGTCAGTATAGATGGACTAATAGAACAAGTCCCACACACAGCTAGAAGCCCAAATATTTTTTTCAGAGCTAGATGCCGAAAAAAATTATATTCAGTTTGCAACCTGATGGAGGTCTGTATAGATGGATTAATAGAACAAGTCCCACACACAGCTAGAAGCCCAATATTTTTTCAGAGGTAGATGCAGAAAAAAAATATATTCAGTTTGCAACCTGATGGAGGTCTGTATAGATGGATTAATAGAACATGTCCCACACACAGCTAGAAGCCCAATATTTTTTCAGAGGTAGATGCAGAAAAAAAATATATTCAGTTTGCAACCTGATGGAGGTCAGTATAGATGGACTAATAGAGAAAGTCCCACACACTGCTAGAAGGCCAAATATTTTATCAGAGCTAGATGCAGACAAAAAATTATTTTTAATTTGCAACCTGATGGAGGTCAGTATAGATGGACTAATAGAGAAAGTCCCACACACAGCTAGAAACCCAAATATTTTTTCAGAGCTAGATGCAGAAAAAAATTATATTCAGTTTGCAACCTGATGGAGGTCAGTATAGATGGACTAATAGAACAAGTCCCACACACAGCTAGAAGCCCAAATATTTTTTCAGAGGTAGATGCAGAAAAAAATTATATTCAGTTTGCAACCTGATGGAGGTCTGTATAGATGGATTAATAGAACAAGTCCCACACACAGCTAGAAGCCCAATATTTTTTCAGAGGTAGATGCAGAAAAAATATATATTCAGTTTGCAACCTGATGGAGGTCAGTATAGATGGACTAATAGAGAAAGTCCCTCACACTGCTAGAAGGCCAAATATTTTTTCAGAGCTAGATGCAGACAAAAAATTATTTTTAATTTGCAACCTGATGGAGGTCAGTATAGATGGACTAATAGAGAAAGTGCCACACACTGCTAGAAGGCCAAATATTTTTTCAGAGCTGGATGCAGATAAAAATTATTTTTAATTTGCAACCTGATGGAGGTCAGTATAGATGGACTAATAGAGAAAGTCCCACACACTGCTAGAAGGCCAAATATTTTTTCAGAGCTAGATGCAGAAAAAAATTATATTCAGTTTGCAACCTGATGGAGGTCAGTATAGATGGACTAATAGAACAAGTCCCACACACAGCTAGAAGCCCAAATATTTTTTCAGAGGTAGATGCAGATAAAAATTATTTTTAATTTGCAACCTGATGGAGGTCAGTATAGATTGACTAATAGAGAAAGTCCCACGCACTGCTAGAAGGCCAAATATTTTTTCAGAGCTAGATGCAGACAAAAAATTATTTTCAGTTTGCAACCAGATGGAGGTCAGTATAGATGGACTAATAAAAAAAGTCCCACACACAGCTAGAAGCCCAAATATTTTTTCAGAGGTAGATGCAGATAAAAATTATTTTTAATTTGCAACCTGATGGAGGTCAGTATAGATGGACTAATAGAGAAAGTCCCACACACTGCTAGAAGGCCAAATATTTTTTCAGAGCTAGATGCAGACAAAAAATTATTTTCAGTTTGCAACCTGATGGAGGCCTTATAGATGGACTAATAGAACAAGTCCCACACACAGCTAGAAGCCCAAATATTTTTTCAGAGGTAGATGCAGAAAAAAATTATATTCAGTTTGCAACCTGATGGAGGTCTGTATAGATGAATTAATAGAACAAGTCCCACACACAGCTAGAAGCCCAATATTTTTTCAGAGGTAGATGCAGAAAAAAAATATATTCAGTTTGCAACCTGATGGAGGTCAGTATAGATGGACTAATAGAGAAAGTCCCACACACTGCTAGAAGGCCAAATATTTTTTCAGAGCTAGATGCAGACAAAAAATTATTTTTAATTTGCAACCTGATGGAGGTCAGTATAGATGGACTAATAGAGAAAGTCCCACACACTGCTAGAAGGCCAAATATTTTTTCAGAGCTGGATGCAGATAAAAATTATTTTTAATTTGCAACCTGATGGAGGTCAGTATAGATTGACTAATAGAGAAAGTCCCACACACTGCTAGAAGGCCAAATATTTTTTCAGTGCTAGATGCAGAAAAAAATTATATTCAGTTTGCAACCTGATGGAGATCAGTATAGATGTACTAATAGAACAAGTCCCACACACAGCTAGAAGCCCAAATATTTTTTCAGAGGTAGATGCAGATAAAAATTATTTTTAATTTGCAACCTGATGGAGGTCAGTATAGATGGACTAATAGAGAAAGTCCCACACACTGCTAGAAGGCCAAATATTTTTTCAGAGCTAGATGCAGACAAAAAATTATTTTCAGTTTGCAACCTGATGGAGGTCAGTATAGATGGACTAATAGAGAAAGTCCCACACACTGCTAGAAGGCCAAATATTTTTTCAGAGCTAAATGCAGACAAAAAATTATTTTTAATTTGCAACCTGATGGAGGTCGGTATAGATGGACTAATAGAGAAAGTCCCACACACAGCTAGAAGCCCAAATATTTTTTCAGAGCTATATGCAGAAAAAAATTATATTCAGTTTGCAACCTGATGGGGGTCAGTATAGATGGACTGATAGAACAAGTCCCACACACAGCTAGAAGCCCAAATATTTTTTCAGAGGTAGATGCCGAAAAAAATTATATTCAGTTTGCAACCTGATGGAGGTCTGTATAGATGGATTAATAGAACAAGTCCCACACACAGCTAGAAGCCCAATATTTTTTCAGAGGTAGATGCAGAAAAAAAATATATTTAGTTTGCAGCCTGATGGAGGTCAGTATAGATGGACTAATAGAGAAAGTCCCACACACTGCTAGAAGGCCAAATATTTTTTCAGAGCTAGATGCAGACAAAAAATAATTTTTAGTTTGCAACCTGATGGAGGTCAGTATAGATGGACTAATAGAGAAAGTCCCACACACTGCTAGAAGGCCAAATATTTTTTCAGAGCTAGATGCAGAAAAAAATTATATTCAGTTTGCAACCTGATGGAGGTCAGTATAGATGGACTAATAGAACAAGTCCCACACACAGCTAGAAGCCCAAATATTTTTTCAGAGGTAGATGCAGATAAAAATTATTTTTAATTTGCAACCTGATGGAGGTCAGTATAGATGGACTAATAGAACAAGTCCCACACACAGCTAGAAGTCCAAATATTTTTTCAGAGGTAGATGCAGAAAAAAATTATATTCAGTTTGCAACCTGATGGAGGTCTGTATAGATGGATTAATAGAACAAGTCCCACACACAGCTAGAAGCCCAATATTTTTTCAGAGGTAGATGCAGAAAAAAAATATATTCAGTTTGCAACCTGATGGAGGTCTGTATAGATGGATTAATAGAACAAGTCCTACACACAGCTAGAAGCCCAATATTTTTTCAGAGGTAGATGCAGAAAAAAAATATATTCAGTTTGCAACCTGATGGAGGTCAGTATAGATGGACTAATAGAGAAAGTCCCACACACTGCTAGAAGGCCAAATATTTTTTCAGAGCTAGATGCAGACAAAAAATTATTTTTAATTTGCAACCTGATGGAGGTCAGTATAGATGGACTAATAGAGAAAGTCCCACACACAGCTAGAAGCCCAAATATTTTTTCAGAGCTAGATGCAGAAAAAAATTATATTCAGTTTGCAACCTGATGGAGGTCAGTATAGATGGACTAATAGAACAAGTCCCACACACAGCTAGAAGCCCAAATATTTTTTCAGAGGTAGATGCAGAAAAAAATTATATTCAGTTTGCAACCTGATGGAGGTCAGTATAGATGGACTAATAGAACAAGTCCCACACACAGCTAGAAGCCCAAATATTTTTTCAGAGGTAGATGCAGAAAAAAATTATATTCAGTTTGCAACCTGATGGAGGTCAGTATAGATGGACTAATAGAACAAGTCCCACACACAGCTAGAAGCCCAAATATTTTTTCAGAGGTAGATGCAGATAAAAATTATTTTTAATTTGCAACCTGATGGAGGTCAGTATAGATGGACTAATAGAGAAAGTCCCACACACTGCTAGAAGGCCAAATATTTTTTCAGAGCTAGATGCAGACAAAAAATTATTTTCAGTTTGCAACCTGATGGAGGTCAGTATAGATGGACTAATAGAGAAAGTCCCACACACAGCTAGAAGCCCAAATATTTTTTCAGAGCTAGATGCAGAAAAAAATTATATTCAGTTTGCAACCTGATGGAGGTCAGTATAGATGGACTAATAGAACAAGTCCCACACACAGCTAGAAGCCCAAATATTTTTTCAGAGGTAGATGCAGAAAAAAATTATATTCAGTTTGCAACCTGATGGAGGTCTGTATAGATGGATTAATAGAACAAGTCCCACACACAGCTAGAAGCCCAATATTTTTTCAGAGCTAGATGCAGACAAAAAATTATTTTTAATTTGCAACCTGATGGAGGTCAGTATAGATGGACTAATAGAGAAAGTCCCACACACTGCTAGAAGGCCAAATATTTTTTCAGAGCTAAATGCAGACAAAAAATTATTTTTAATTTGCAACCTGATGGAGGTCAGTATAGATGGACTAATAGAGAAAGTCCCACACACAGCTAGAAGCCCAAATATTTTTTCAGAGCTATATGCAGAAAAAAATTATATTCAGTTTGCAACTTGATGGGGGTCAGTATAGATGGACTGATAGAACAAGTCCCACACACAGCTAGAAGCCCAAATATTTTTTCAGAGGTAGATGCAGATAAAAATTATTTTTAATTTGCAACCTGATGGAGGTCAGTATAGATGGACTAATAGAGAAAGTCCCACACACTGCTAGAAGGCCAAATATTTTTTCAGAGCTAGATGCAGACAAAAAATTATTTTCAGTTTGCAACCTGATGGAGGTCTGTATAGATGGATTAATAGAACAAGTCCCACACACAGCTAGAAGCCCAATATTTTTTCAGAGGTAGATGCAGAAAAAAAATATATTCAGTTTGCAACCTGATGGAGGTCAGTATAGATGGACTAATAGAGAAAGTCCCACACACTGCTAGAAGGCCAAATATTTTTTCAGAGCTAAATGCAGACAAAAAATTATTTTTAATTTGCACCCTGATGGAGGTCAGTATAGATGGACTAATAGAGAAAGTCCCACACACAGCTAGAAGCCCAAATATTTTTTCAGAGCTAGATGCAGAAAAAAATTATATTCAGTTTGCAACCTGATGGGGGTCAGTATAGATGGACTGATAGAACAAGTCCCACACACAGCTAGAAGCCCAAATATTTTTTCAGAGGTAGATGCAGAAAAAAATTATATTCAGTTTGCAACCTGATGGAGGTCTGTATAGATGGATTAATAGAACAAGTCCCACACACAGCTAGAAGCCCAATATTTTTTCAGAGGTAGATGCAGAAAAAAAATATATTTAGTTTGCAGCCTGATGGAGGTCAGTATAGATGGACTAATAGAGAAAGTCCCACACACTGCTAGAAGGCCAAATATTTTTTCAGAGCTAGATGCAGACAAAAAATAATTTTTAGTTTGCAACCTGATGGAGGTCAGTATAGATGGACTAATAGAGAAAGTCCCACACACTGCTAGAAGGCCAAATATTTTTTCAGAGCTAGATGCAGAAAAAAATTATATTCAGTTTGCAACCTGATGGAGGTCAGTATAGATGGACTAATAGAACAAGTCCCACACACAGCTAGAAGCCCAAATATTTTTTCAGAGGTAGATGCAGATAAAAATTATTTTTAATTTGCAACCTGATGGAGGTCAGTATAGATGGACTAATAGAGAAAGTCCCACACACAGCTAGAAGCCCAAATATTTTTTCAGAGCTAGATGCAGAAAAAAATTATATTCAGTTTGCAAACTGATGGAGGTCAGTATAGATGGACTAATAGAACAAGTCCCACACACAGCTAGAAGCCCAAATATTTTTTCAAAGGTAGATGCAGAAAAAAATTATATTCAGTTTGCAACCTGATGGAGGTCTGTATAGATGGATTAATAGAACAAGTCCCACACACAGCTAGAAGCCCAATATTTTTTCAGAGGTAGATGCAGAAAAAATATATATTCAGTTTGCAACCTGATGGAGGTCAGTATAGATGGACTAATAGAGAAAGTCCCTCACACTGCTAGAAGGCCAAATATTTTTTCAGAGCTAGATGCAGACAAAAAATTATTTTTAATTTGCAACCTGATGGAGGTCAGTATAGATGGACTAATAGAGAAAGTCCCACACACTGCTAGAAGGCCAAATATTTTTTCAGAGCTGGATGCAGATAAAAATTATTTTTAATTTGCAACCTGATGGAGGTCAGTATAGATGGACTAATAGAGAAAGTCCCACACACTGCTAGAAGGCCAAATATTTTTTCAGAGCTAGATGCAGAAAAAAATTATATTCAGTTTGCAACCTGATGGAGGTCAGTATAGATGGACTAATAGAAAAAGTCCCACACACAGCTAGAAGCCCAAATATTTTTTCAGAGGTAGATGCAGATAAAAATTATTTTTAATTTGCAACCTGATGGAGGTCAGTATAGATGGACTAATAGAGAAAGTCCCACGCACTGCTAGAAGGCCAAATATTTTTTCAGAGCTAGATGCAGACAAAAAATTATTTTCAGTTTGCAACCAGATGGAGGTCAGTATAGATGGACTAATAAAAAAAGTCCCACACACAGCTAGAAGCCCAAATATTTTTTCAGAGGTAGTTGCAGATAAAAATTATTTTTAATTTGCAACCTGATGGAGGTCAGTATAGATGGACTAATAGAGAAAGTCCCACACACTGCTAGAAGGCCAAATATTTTTTCAGAGCTAGATGCAGACAAAAAATTATTTTCAGTTTGCAACCTGATGGAGGCCTTATAGATGGACTAATAGAACAAGTCCCACACACAGCTAGAAGCCCAAATATTTTTTCAGAGGTAGATGCAGAAAAAAATTATATTCAGTTTGCAACCTGATGGAGGTCTGTATAGATGAATTAATAGAACAAGTCCCACACACAGCTAGAAGCCCAATATTTTTTCAGAGGTAGATGCAGAAAAAAAATATATTCAGTTTGCAACCTGATGGAGGTCAGTATAGATGGACTAATAGAGAAAGTCCCACACACTGCTAGAAGGCCAAATATTTTTTCAGAGCTAGATGCAGACAAAAAATTATTTTTAATTTGCAACATGATGGAGGTCAGTATAGATGGACTAATAGAGAAAGTCCCACACACTGCTAGAAGGCCAAATATTTTTTCAGAGCTGGATGCAGATAAAAATTATTTTTAATTTGCAACCTGATGGAGGTCAGTATAGATTGACTAATAGAGAAAGTCCCACACACTGCTAGAAGGCCAAATATTTTTTCAGAGCTAGATGCAGAAAAAAATTATATTCAGTTTGCAACCTGATGGAGATCAGTATAGATGTACTAATAGAACATGTCCCACACACAGCTAGAAGCCCAAATATTTTTTCAGAGGTAGATGCAGATAAAAATTATTTTTAATTTGCAACCTGATGGAGGTCAGTATAGATGGACTAATAGAGAAAGTCCCACACACTGCTAGAAGGCCAAATATTTTTTCAGAGCTAGATGCAGACAAAAAATTATTTTCAGTTTGCAACCTGATGGAGGTCTGTATAGATGGATTAATAGAACAAGTCCCACACACAGCTAGAAGCCCAATATTTTTTCAGAGGTAGATGCAGAAAAAAAATATATTCAGTTTGCAACCTGATGGAGGTCAGTATAGATGGACTAATAGAGAAAGTCCCACACACTGCTAGAAGGCCAAATATTTTTTCAGAGCTAAATGCAGACAAAAAATTATTTTTAATTTGCACCCTGATGGAGGTCAGTATAGATGGACTAATAGAGAAAGTCCCACACACAGCTAGAAGCCCAAATATTTTTTCAGAGCTAGATGCAGAAAAAAATTATATTCAGTTTGCAACCTGATGGGGGTCAGTATAGATGGACTGATAGAACAAGTCCCACACACAGCTAGAAGCCCAAATATTTTTTCAGAGGTAGATGCAGAAAAAAATTATATTCAGTTTGCATCCTGATGGAGGTCTGTATAGATGGATTAATAGAACAAGTCCCACACACAGCTAGAAGCCCAATATTTTTTCAGAGGTAGATGCAGAAAAAAAATATATTTAGTTTGCAGCCTGATGGAGGTCAGTATAGATGGACTAATAGAGAAAGTCCCACACACTGCTAGAAGGCCAAATATTTTTTCAGAGCTAGATGCAGACAAAAAATAATTTTTAGTTTGCAACCTGATGGAGGTCAGTATAGATGGACTAATAGAGAAAGTCCCACACACTGCTAGAAGGCCAAATATTTTTTCAGAGCTAGATGCAGAAAAAAATTATATTCAGTTTGCAACCTGATGGAGGTCAGTATAGATGGACTAATAGAACAAGTCCCACACACAGCTAGAAGCCCAAATATTTTTTCAGAGGTAGATGCAGATAAAAATTATTTTTAATTTGCAACCTGATGGAGGTCAGTATAGATGGACTAATAGAACAAGTCCCACACACAGCTAGAAGCCCAAATATTTTTTCAGAGGTAGATGCAGAAAAAAATTATATTCAGTTTGCAACCTGATGGAGGTCTGTATAGATGGATTAATAGAACAAGTCCCACACACAGCTAGAAGCCCAATATTTTTTCAGAGGTAGATGCAGAAAAAAAATATATTCAGTTTGCAACCTGATGGAGGTCTGTATAGATGGATTAATAGAACAAGTCCCACACACAGCTAGAAGCCCAATATTTTTTCAGAGGTAGATGCAGAAAAAAAATATATTCAGTTTGCAACCTGATGGAGGTCAGTATAGATGGACTAATAGAGAAAGTCCCACACACTGCTAGAAGGCCAAATATTTTTTCAGAGCTAGATGCAGACAAAAAATTATTTTTAATTTGCAACCTGATGGAGGTCAGTATAGATGGACTAATAGAGAAAGTCCCACACACAGCTAGAAGCCCAAATATTTTTTCAGAGCTAGATGCAGAAAAAAATTATATTCAGTTTGCAACCTGATGGAGGTCAGTATAGATGGACTAATAGAACAAGTCCCACACACAGCTAGAAGCCCAAATATTTTTTCAGAGGTAGATGCAGAAAAAAATTATATTCAGTTTGCAACCTGATGGAGGTCTGTATAGATGGATTAATAGAACAAGTCCCACACACAGCTAGAAGCCCAATATTTTTTCAGAGGTAGATGCAGAAAAAATATATATTCAGTTTGCAACCTGATGGAGGTCAGTATAGATGGACTAATAGAGAAAGTCCCTCACACTGCTAGAAGGCCAAATATTTTTTCAGAGCTAGATGCAGACAAAAAATTATTTTTAATTTGCAACCTGATGGAGGTCAGTATAGATGGACTAATAGAGAAAGTCCCACACACTGCTAGAAGGCCAAATATTTTTTCAGAGCTGGATGCAGATAAAAATTATTTTTAATTTGCAACCTGATGGAGGTCAGTATAGATGGACTAATAGAGAAAGTCCCACACACTGCTAGAAGGCCAAATATTTTTTCAGAGCTAGATGCAGAAAAAAATTATATTCAGTTTGCAACCTGATGGAGGTCAGTATAGATGGACTAATAGAACAAGTCCCACACACAGCTAGAAGCCCAAATATTTTTTCAGAGGCAGATGCAGATAAAAATTATTTTTAATTTGCAACCTGATGGAGGTCAGTATACATGGACTAATAGAGAAAGTCCCACGCACTGCTAGAAGGCCAAATATTTTTTCAGAGCTAGATGCAGACAAAAAATTATTTTCAGTTTGCAACCAGATGGAGGTCAGTATAGATGGACTAATAAAAAAAGTCCCACACACAGCTAGAAGCCCAAATATTTTTTCAGAGGTAGTTGCAGATAAAAATTAATTTTAATTTGCAACCTGATGGAGGTCAGTATAGATGGACTAATAGAGAAAGTCCCACACACTGCTAGAAGGCCAAATATTTTTTCAGAGCTAGATGCAGACAAAAAATTATTTTCAGTTTGCAACCTGATGGAGGCCTTATAGATGGACTAATAGAACAAGTCCCACACACAGCTAGAAGCCCAAATATTTTTTCAGAGGTAGATGCAGAAAAAAATTATATTCAGTTTGCAACCTGATGGAGGTCTGTATAGATGAATTAATAGAACAAGTCCCACACACAGCTAGAAGCCCAATATTTTTTCAGAGGTAGATGCAGAAAAAAAATATATTCAGTTTGCAACCTGATGGAGGTCAGTATAGATGGACTAATAGAGAAAGTCCCACACACTGCTAGAAGGCCAAATATTTTTTCAGAGCTAGATGCAGACAAAAAATTATTTTTAATTTGCAACATGATGGAGGTCAGTATAGATGGACTAATAGAGAAAGTCCCACACACTGCTAGAAGGCCAAATATTTTTTCAGAGCTGGATGCAGATAAAAATTATTTTTAATTTGCAACCTGATGGAGGTCAGTATAGATTGACTAATAGAGAAAGTCCCACACACTGCTAGAAGGCCAAATATTTTTTCAGAGCTAGATGCAGAAAAAAATTATATTCAGTTTGCAACCTGATGGAGATCAGTATAGATGTACTAATAGAACAAGTCCCACACACAGCTAGAAGCCCAAATATTTTTTCAGAGGTAGATGCAGATAAAAATTATTTTTAATTTGCAACCTGATGGAGGTCAGTATAGATGGACTAATAGAGAAAGTCCCACACACTGCTAGAAGGCCAAATATTTTTTCAGAGCTAGATGCAGACAAAAAATTATTTTCAGTTTGCAACCTGATGGAGGTCTGTATAGATGGATTAATAGAACAAGTCCCACACACAGCTAGAAGCCCAATATTTTTTCAGAGGTAGATGCAGAAAAAAAATATATTCAGTTTGCAACCTGATGGAGGTCAGTATAGATGGACTAATAGAGAAAGTCCCACACACTGCTAGAAGGCCAAATATTTTTTCAGAGCTAAATGCAGACAAAAAATTATTTTTAATTTGCAACCTGATGGAGGTCAGTATAGATGGACTAATAGAGAAAGTCCCACACACAGCTAGAAGCCCAAATATTTTTTCAGAGCTAGATGCAGAAAAAAATTATATTCAGTTTGCAACCTGATGGGGGTCAGTATAGATGGACTGATAGAACAAGTCCCACACACAGCTAGAAGCCCAAATATTTTTTCAGAGGTAGATGCAGAAAAAAATTATATTCAGTTTGCAACCTGATGGAGGTCTGTATAGATGGATTAATAGAACAAGTCCCACACACAGCTAGAAGCCCAATATTTTTTCAGAGGTAGATGCAGAAAAAAAATATATTTAGTTTGCAGCCTGATGGAGGTCAGTATAGATGGACTAATAGAGAAAGTCCCACACACTGCTAGAAGGCCAAATATTTTTTCAGAGCTAGATGCAGACAAAAAATAATTTTTAGTTTGCAACCTGATGGAGGTCAGTATAGATGGACTAATAGAGAAAGTCCCACACACTGCTAGAAGGCCAAATATTTTTTCAGAGCTAGATGCAGAAAAAAATTATATTCAGTTTGCAACCTGATGGAGGTCAGTATAGATGGACTAATAGAACAAGTCCCACACACAGCTAGAAGCCCAAATATTTTTTCAGAGGTAGATGCAGATAAAAATTATTTTTAATTTGCAACCTGATGGAGGTCAGTATAGATGGACTAATAGAACAAGTCCCACACACAGCTAGAAGCCCAAATATTTTTTCAGAGGTAGATGCAGAAAAAAATTATATTCAGTTTGCAACCTGATGGAGGTCTGTATAGATGGATTAATAGAACAAGTCCCACACACAGCTAGAAGCCCAATATTTTTTCAGAGGTAGATGCAGAAAAAAAATATATTTAGTTTGCAACCTGATGGAGGTCAGTATAGATGGACTAATAGAGAAAGTCCCACACACTGCTAGAAGGCCAAATATTTTTTCAGAGCTAGATGCAGAAAAAAATTATATTCAGTTTGCAACCTGATGGAGGTCAGTATAGATGGACTAATAGAACAAGTCCCACACACTGCTAGAAGCCCAAATATTTTTTCAGAGCTAGATGCAGAAAAAAATTATATTCAATTTGCAACCTGATGGAGGTCAGTATAGATGGACTAATAGAATGATGCTATGCCCAAAAGATTTTACTTCACTAGGTGCAGTAAAAAAATTGTTATTCTATACACAGGTGGTATATCTTGCAACACAGATAAGCTACTCCACTGACTAACACACTCTGCAATAGGCCAAAAAGGATTAGCTTTGCTAGATTCAGCCAAATGCTGTGAAAAAAACTTGCACAGCACTGGCACAGACCTGCCTGGCAAAAACTGATAGGAACTGATGTAACCTAGTCCTGAAAAGGACTGCAATTACAATTAGTCTTTACTCCCACAATCTATCTATTTAAGAGCACAGACCTGCCTGATAAAAGTCGTAGGAAATGCTGTAACCTAGTCCTTAAAAGGACTGCAATCACAACTATTCCCTACTCCCAAGCTATCTGTAGATTTGTGCGAAAATTGGCTTGAAATTAACAAGGTATAGCGCACACAGCAACAGCGGTGCCATCTAACACGCAGCTGCACCAGTGAGAAAATGGTGGCAACGGGGAAAATGGCTTGGTCTTATAGGGCAAGGACATGTGACATACACTGCCAATGACACATGCCCTTGCTTGTGTGAAAAAAGCACTTCGCTCCGTGTGTGCGCTGCTGATAGGCTGACAGATTGCACCTCCCTACTGTAAATGCGGGAGAGAGAAAAAAAAATGGAGATATGGAGATCTTCATTATTCCTGCAGAGATCCATCCCCTGCCCCTCCCCCCACCCCGCTGCACACTCAAACTGCGTATTAACATTAATTTTCATCATTACTGAGAAAAAATCCAATTATGATTTTGGTGCACGAACAGTTATCGAACATAACCTCGAACAGCCAAATTTTTCTCAAATCGTTCGTGTTCGCCGAACGGCTCGAACACCGCCCAAAACAGCTCGAATTTGAGATTGGCGAACAGTTCGAGTAGAACAACGCTCATCTCTAATGCTGTTCCTATCACAACTCACTGCCCGTTTCCCCCATAATTCTCTATCCACTTTCATGATGCTGCTCTGGCGTCTGCTGGTCCCCTTCTGACTACTGTCTTTCCCTCTATCCGTGTCAGGTACCATATGTCCCTGTCAGAGGTAACGGCCTGTCTCGTGCATCCTTCCTGGTTACCTATTCGACCGTGAATCTCTGATCTGACACCTCCGGAGCTTCTGCGATGTCCTGTGACTAGTGCACACGTCTGAGAACCATGCCGCCACAACCTGTTTCCGTTATGCTACTAACGTCACCCGGGTGAGGAACCTTGACTGCCATCGCTCGGATCTTCGGAGCTTGACCGTCGACGTCTGGGCTGGGAACCTTGACTGGCGTCGCTCGGGTTTTTGGGGCTTGACTGTCGACATTTGGGCTGGGAAACTTGACTGGTGTCGCTCAGGTTTTCGGGGTTTGACCATCGATTTCTGGGCTAGGCGGATACGCGGCACCTTTCTAACTGACAGGAACTCCAGATGCTGCTGTTGCTCCTCCTGTCTCTCTCTCCTGCGTCAGAATCACCTCAGAACTTGCACACGTGCTGTTTTTCTCTTCAGCTCATTTCTCTGACAACACTGTACCCGGAGTCCTCCCCTCTGTCACGCCTCCATGCTGTTCTGGTTCCTCAGTGTCTTGTCTCCTTACATAAGGAATCTATTAAGCATAAGATTTGTCTGTGTTCTGGTTAAGTTCACACTACATCTGAACGTTTATTGTCATCCTGTGAGGTGTGTGTGATGCTGGATTAAATGCCCTGAGAGCCTGTGGCACATAAAGGATCCACTTACATCTCTGGTTCTTCCGCTTGGTTGGGCCTCTATATTATATGTATATTGTTTCCCTTACACCTTCTGGCCGGCAGAGATATACAATCGCATCAGTTGTTGTCCTTTTGGTTTTCCATATTGCTTTGGATAACTGTGATACCCTTCTCCATCAGGGTCAGCTAGGGCCAGAAAGGGCAAGCCAATGTAGAGCGGGGGCGCCATGTCAACGAGTAGGGTGCAAAAATCCATGGCAAGGTAGGGAAACTATGAGGGTAAAATAGGGTGATTTCCTAGTGTACTTCCACTTTACCCATCTGTTCTGAATGCCCCTTCTGTTTTGATTTAAGAGTCCAAAACCTAATGGTGCATGAAATTTATTAGATCACCCTTGTGCCCTTATTAGTACTCTCATGGTGCTGTTTGCTATTTTATGTGTGCTTCCTTTTTGACGTGTTTTAGTAGTGCTATCTCCTTGCAGGGTATAATAGGGTAAGTAAAGGTGAACCGACATTGAGCGGCGGCGCCACTTGATTTTCTCCTAGGGTGCCAACCTCCGCGGTAAGGTGGAGAAACCGTTAGACCATTATTAAAGTCAGTTATCCCTACCATCTCACTATACAACAGGGTGGGCCATTTATATGGATACACCTAAATTAAATGGGAATGGTTGGTTATATCAACTTCCTGTTTGTGGCACATTAGTATATGGGAGGGGTAAAACTTTTCCAGATGGGTGGTGACCATGGCAGCCATTTTGAAGTCAGCCATTTTGGATCCAACTTTATTTTTTTTGGGAAGAGGGTCATGTGACACATCAAACGTATTGAGAATTTCATAAGAAAAACAATGGTGTGCTTGGCTTTAACATAACTTTATTCTTTCATGAGTTTTTTACAAGTTTATGACCACTAAAATGTGTTCAAAGTGCTGCCCATTGTGTTGGATTGTCAATACAACCCTCTTCTCCCGCTCTTGACACACTGATAGCAACACCGCAGAAGAAATGCTAGCACAGGCTTCCAGTATCCATTGATTCAGATGCTTGGTTACGAGCACTAATAACTAGCTAACTAATTGTCTCTATATCAGTGGTCGTAACATGGATACCTAAGGTCCTGCAATGCCTGCACATGAGAAGAGAGACATAGCGAATCAGGAAAACTATACTACTTTTATAAATGGAGTTATTTCCTAATATTGTTATTAATACACCTACTACAGCATGTGCGGTTTGAGATCTCATCTCCCGAGATCATGATTTGAGTATGCGCCGCGTCTGGCACCCATTTTCCTGATGTCCACCGCAGTGAAAAGGATGGGAAGTGCGGAGACTCCTGACATTCTGAAAGCCCGGAGAACACCGCAGCCTTGCATCTCTGAACACACCCTTCTCCCAGTCCGATGCCCGCAGCATCGCACCACTCCTGCTGCCGCCAGCTTCCTGCAGCAGCGACCCTACCTCCAGGGACTCTGCTCCACCGGAATGCAAGACGCACCACCATTTTATTAAAACATTTTTTTCCCATTTTCCTCCCTAAAATTTGAGGTGCATCTTATTGTCCAGTGTGTCTTATAATACAATCTCTAAAACTGTCGCACTAGTTAACCCCTTCAGTGAACACCGTAAAAAAAAATAAAAAACATGGCAAACTATAGTTTTTCATCATACTGGAATAAAACGTGATCAAAAAGATGAATGTAAGACAGTCGTAACCATGGATACATAAGGTCCTGCAATGCCTGCACATGAGTATAGAGACATAGCGAATCAGAAAAACTATACTACACTTGAAAGTGGAGGTATTTGCTAATATTATTATTATTACACCTACTACATTTTGGGATAGGATCTTGGAGATAGGAATACCCCTTTAATCATAGAGGGCCTGCAAAAAAACAAAAGTCTAATACTTCATCACTCACCTCTCTGGACACCTCCACTTCTGGCTCTCTCCTGTACTTGTCTCCTTGGTGCATTTGTGAGTGGTGGAAATGATCCGTGAGGTGAGTATTAGTGAGGGGCTTTTTTTTACATTTTACATTTATTATGCTCTGGGGTCTTTTTCCAACCCCAGCACATAATAAGCGATATTGAATTCGTGGAGAGTAAAACGCAAATCAAACTTCTCTTAAAATCCACTTGATTCTGTGAATTTGAATCTCTTCAGATCTGCTCATTTCATATATATATATACTGTATATCCCTTTTTATTATTATTATATTATTATTATTATTATTATTATTATTATTAATGGAGTTTATATTATATATACATACAGTACAGACCAAAAGTTTGGACACACCTCATTTAAAGATTTTTCTGTATTTTCATGATTATGAAAATTGGACATTCACACTGAAGGCATCAAAACTATGAATTAACACATGTGGAATTATATACTTAACAAAAAAGTATGAAACAACTGAAAATATGTCTTATATTCTTGGTTCTTCAAAGAAGCCACCTTTTGCTTTGATGACTGCTTTGCACACTCTTGGCATTTTCTTGATGAGCTTCAAGAGGTAGTCACCGGAAATGGTCTTCCAACGATCTTGAAGGAGTTCCCAGAGATGCTTAGCACTTGTTGGCCCTTTTGCCTTCACTCTGCGGTCCAGCTCACCCCAAACTATCTCGATTGGCTTCAGGTCTGGTGACTGTGGAGGCCAGGTCATCTGGCGTAGCACCGCATCACTCTCCTTCTTGTTCAAATAGCCCTTACACAGCCTGGAGGTGTGTTTGGGGTCATTGTCCTGTTGAAAAATAAATGATGGTCCAACTAAACGCAAACCAGATGGAATGGCATGCTGCTGCAAGATGCTGTGGTAGCCATGCTGGTTCAGTTTGCCTTCAATTTTGAATAAATCCCCAACAGTGTCACCAGCAAAGCACCCCCACACCATCACACCTCCTCCTCCATGCTTCACGGTGGGAACCAGGCATGTAGAGTCCATCCGTTAACATTTTTTTGCGTCGCACAAAAACACAGTGGTTGGAACCAAAGATCTCAAATTTGGACTCATCAGACCAAAGCACAGATTTCCACTGGTCTAATGTCCATTCCTTGTGTTCTTTAGCCCAAACATGTCTCTTCTGCGTGTTGCCTGTCCTCAGCAGTGGTTTCCTAGCAGCTATTTTACCATGAAGGCCTGCTGCACAAAGTCTCCTCTTAATAGTTGTTATAGAGATGTGTCTGCTTCTAGAACTCTGCGTGGCATTGACCTGGTCTCTAATCTGAGCTGCTGTTAACCTGCAATTTCTGAGGCTGGTGACTCAGATAAACTTATCCTCAGAAGCAGAGGTGACTCTTAGTCTTCCTTTCCTGGGGCGGTCCTCATGTGAGACAGTTTCTTTGTAGCGCTTGATGGTTTTTGCAACTGCATTTGGGGACACTTTCAAAATTTTCCCAATTTTTCGGACTGACTGACCTTCATTTCTTATAGTAATAATGGCCACTCATTTTTCTTTACTTAGCTGCTTTTTTTCTTGCCATAATACAAATTCTGATAGTCTATTCAGTAGGACTATCAGCTGTGCATCCACCAGACTTCTGCATAACACAACTGATGGTCCCAACCCCATTTATAAGGCAAGAAATCCCACTTATTAAACCTGACAGGGCACACCTGTGAACTGAAAACCATTTCCGGTGACTACCTCTTGAAGCTCATCAAGAGAATGCCAAGAGTGTGCAAAGCAGTCATCAACGCAAAAGGTGGCTACTTTGAAGAACCTAGAATATAAGACATATTTTCAGTTGTTTCACACTTTTTTGTTAAGTATATAATTCCACATGTGTTAATTCATAGTTTTGATGCTTTCAGTGTGAATGTACAATTTTCATAGTCATGAAAATACAGAAAAATCTTTAAATGAGAAGGTGTGTCCAAACTTTTGGTCTGTACTGTATATAACATGTATACACAAGTTGATACATTTTTTTATGTTCATAAACCCTTTTAGTTGTACTTACAATTGAGTTGCCTATATTTATATATAGGCTTGAATTTATTTTTCAAACTTTATTGTTATTGCAAATATGGCTTTATTGAAATTGTAATTCTTGTGGCTTTTGGCAGCTAGGAAGAATTTGGAATGCATATCTGGCAGAGATGGATATCGCTTCTGTTGTATGGCATGCTGGAAAATGCCAGTGTCACAACCAGGTAAACCTCCTTGGCAGTTCTTGTGGTTTCTGATTGCTTTAATGCAACACCAAAACTGGTGAATTTTAGCTATATAAAAATGGTCATTGCATTTATCAGATAGTTTATTCTATTTAAAGGATATGAAAAAAGACTCTTTCAACAAATTGAGAATATGCTTGTGTTTTTTTTTACAGTCTTCTTTTGTTATATGTGCACCAGGGCTTTCTGGCAGATTTTAGCCTGGGGGGCAAGCACACAGCAGTGACCCATGAGTAGCGACCCATCATTACCATGTTTATTTCCAGCTGCTTCATAGGCTATATTCACACAACCGTATTGTCTTTCTAAGTGCTGCCTATGAAAAAAACTGACAGCACTTGGAGCAGTTCAGATGAGTGTTTGTAGTGGTCAGACATAGTATATATTATCCTTATATATTACCATTGTTAAGCGGATATACATTTTTAGAGGTGTAGTAAAACAAGGTACAATGTGCTTTTCTACATTCCTAAAAAAACATAGCAGAGTAAAGGTGGTCACACATAAGAGCAGGTCTGCTAGGTAGATGCCTATGAATTATTATTTTGTGCATTTTTTCAAACATGCTTGATCAATCAAATCATCAATGTAAACTTCAGCTCTACATGATAGTATATGATGCACCAGTCACTAATTATCCTGTGTGCACCATCTGATGTCTGTGAACAGGGCCAGATCCAGGTTTTCGTGGTCCCCATGCGAAATAGTCTCAGTGGGCCCCTTTAACACATACCACGATTCATGATGTGCACAGATACGGCGGAGTAATATATATATAGGACAAGGACAAAGATTTCACTTCTTACATTACATGAGCGATATTTATTGTAAATTCTACAAAAGCTCAGAAACCGGCGAATCCTCGCAGCGCACAGTGCAGACCGGACAGTGCAGAGGACGTATAGTCCTCCATATAGTATTATGGGCACTATATAACGCTCCATACAGAATACTGGCCCCCATAAAATGCTCCTTACAGTATTATGGGCACCACATAGTCCTCCGTACAGAATAATGACCCCACATACTCCTCTGTACAGTATTATTGGCACCACATAGTCCTCCATATACACTGCTCAAAAAAATAAAGGGAACACTTAAACAACAGAATATAACTCCAAGTAAATCAAATTTCTGTGAAATCAAACTGTCCACTTAGGAAGCAACACTGATTGACAATCAGTTTCACATGCTGTTGTTCAAATAGAACAGACAATAGATGGAAATTATTGGCAATTATCAAGACACACTCAATAAAGGAGTGGTTTTGCAGGTGGGGACCGCAGACCACATCTCAGTACCAATGCTTTCTGGCTGATCTTTTGGTCACTTTTGAATGTTGGTTGTGCTTTCACACTCATGGTAGCATGAGACGGAATCTACAACCCACAGCAGTTGCTCAGGTAGTGCAGCTCATCCAGGATGGCACATCAATGCGAGCTGTGGCAAGGAGGTTTGCTGTGTCTTTCAGCGTAGTGTTGAGAGGTTGGAGGCGCTACCAGGATACAGGCCAGTACACCAGGAGATGTGGAGGGGGCCGTAGGAGGGCAACAACCCAGCAGCAGGACCGCTACCACCGCCTTTGTGCAAGGAGGAACAGGAGGAGCACTGCCAGAGCCCTGTAAAATGACCTCCAGCATGCCACAAATGTGCATGTGTCTGCACAAACGATTAGAAACCGACTCCATGAGAGTGGTATGAGGGCCCAACGTCCACAGATGGGGGTTGTGCTCACAGCCCAACACCGTGCAGGACGCTTGGCATTTGCCACAGAACACCAGGATTGGCAACCCTGTGCTCTTCACAGATGAAAGCAGGTTCACACTGAGCACATGTGACAGACGTGACAGAGTCTGGAGACACCGTGAGAGTGATCTGCTGCCTGCAACATCCTTCAGCATGACCGGTTTTGCAGTGGGTCAGTAATGGTGTGGGGTGGCATTTCTTTGGAGGGCTGCACAGCCCTCCATGTACTCGCCAGAGGTAGCCTGACTGCCATTAGGTACCGAGATCCTCAGACCCCTTATGAGACCATATGCTGGTACGGTTGGCCCTGGGTTCCTCCTAATGCAGGACAATGACAGACCTCATGTGGCTGGAGTTTGTCAGCAGTTACTGCAAGATGAAGGCATTGAGGCTATGGACTGGCCCACCCGTTCCCCAGACCTGAATCCAATTGAGCACATCTGGGACATCATGTCTCGCTCCATCCACCAACGTCACGTTGCACCACAGACTGTCCAGGAGTTGGCGAGTGCTTTATTCCAGGTCTGGGAGGAGATCCCACAGGAGACCATCCGCAACCTCATCAGGAGCATGTGTGGCACCCCTGAGGGTTCGACCGCCACAGGAATGCTGCACTTCTTCAGTGGAGTGTGGTGTTCCTCTTCTGAGGTAAGGCCAGTGTGATGGTAGTGATCTAGCCTTTTGCATCCAACACCACATTTCCACCAGAGGGAGCTAGTATGCACTAGGTGCTGCTCCCCTGGTTACAGTGAGACTGGGGAACACAAAGTGGTAGGAACCAGTTAGTGGGTATGGGTGGAGGAACAGTTAGTTAGTTACACTTCTAATTTCATATTTAATAGAATGACATCTTTGATCTTGGTCTTTTGGTCCTTCAGTCCTTCAGTCCTTCTGGTTCGTCTTCTGCTGGTTCTTTTTGGTCTAGCCTTTGCTAGTCTGTCGGCTGTCACTGTGCTGTCAAAATACTGTGTGTAATGTGACTTCCCTCCGGGAGTGCAGATCCTGTGTGGGCCTGCACCGGCATGGGACACAGCCCTCGTACCCTGATCTTGGGACGAGAGGGAGGTTGCAGGCGTAGGAATGTCTCAACCCGGCCGAGGACCAGGATCAAGAAGGCCCGGGAGCTTTAGAGTGTGGCTCCCTAGCAAATGGGTCCCGGGGAGGATGCAGACGGAGCGGAGCACGCCACCTGTCCTCGCCTACCTGATCTATTCAGAGGGATTCCGGCTGCAAGAGGGGTACCGGCCCCCGACACCCAACCTTGTACTCTACGTCCAGGACGGGAAAGCCCGGTTAGGCCCTGAGGATCCCACCGGGCGTCGGATGGAGAGGAATAGCCACCCGACCCCTACACCTGAGAGGAGCTCAGAGGGAGACCCGGCCTATTCACACACGCACAGACGGGAAAGGGTGCAGTCTGTAGTGCAGGAACACTCTGGTGCAGGGTCGCTACCAAACACTGGACTTCCTCGGAGGTAGTCGGACCCCCGCCCCTGGTGGAGGCAGGACTCCGCAAGGAGCAGGGAGACACCTTCCCGCTAACATCTCTGAGTGAGTAAAGCTTTGGAATTTCACCATATAATGCTCCACAGAGAATAATGGACCCCATATAATTCTCCATACAAAATAATGAGCCCCATATAATGCTCCATACAGAATAATGGGCACCATATAGTGCTCCATACAGAACAATGGACCCCATATAATGCTGCAGGCAGAATAATGAGCCCTATATCATACTTCGCACAGAATAATGGGCCTTATATAATGCTCAATACAGAATAATGGACCCCATATAATGCCCCATACAGAATAATGGGCCTCATACAATGCTCTATACAGAATAATGGACCCCATATAATGCTCCATACAGTATTATGTGCCCAATATAATGCTGCATACAGAATAATTGGCCCCATAGAATGCCCCATACAGAATAATGGGTTCCATATAATGCTCCATCCAGAATAATGGTCTACATATAATGCTCAATACAGAATAATGGGCCCCATATAATGCTCAGTACAAAATAATGGGCACCATGTAATGCTCCATATAGAATAATGGGCCCCATATAATGCTCCATATAAAATAATGAGCCCTATATAATGCTGCATACTGAATAATGGACCCCATATAGTGCTCAATACAGAATAATGGGCCCCATATAATGCTCTATACAGACTAATGGGCCCCATATAATGCTCAATACAGAATAATGGGCAACATATAATGCTCCATACAGAATAATGGGCCCCATATAATGCTGCAAATAAAATAATGAGCCATATATAATGCTGCATACCGAATAATGGACCCCATATTGTGCTCAATACAGAATAATGGGCCCCATATATTGCTCCATACAGAATAATGGACCCCATAAAGTGCTCCATACAGAATAATGGGTCCCATATATTGCTCGATACAGAATAATGGACCCATATAATGCTGCATACTGAATAATAGACCCATATAATGCTGCATGCAGAATAATGGGCCCTATAAAATGCTGCATACAGAATAATGGGCCCCATATAATGCTGCATACAGAATAATGGGCCCCATATAATGCTCCATACAGTATGGGCCCCATATATTGCTCCATATAGTATGAGCCCCATATATAGCTCCATATAGTATGGGCCTTATATATTGCTCCTTTCAGAATGAGCCCCGTATAGTGCTCCATACATAATGGGCCCCATATATTGCTCCATTCAGTATGGGTCCCATATATTGCTCCATTCAGTATGGGCCCAATATATTGCTCTATACAGTATGGACCCCATATAATGCTCCATACAGTATTATGTGCCCAATATAATGCTGCATACAGAATAATGGGCCCCATAGAATGCCCCATACAGAATAATGGGTCCCATATAATGCTCCATTCAGAATAATGGTCTACATATAATGCTCAATACAGAATAATGGGCCCCATATAATGCTCAGTACAGAATAATGGGCACCATGTAATGCTCCATATAGAATAATGGGCTCCATATAATGCTCCATATAAAATAATGAGCCCTATATAATGCTGCATACCAAATAATGGACCCCATATAGTGCTCAATACAGAATAATGGGCCCCATATAATGCTCTATACAGACTAATGGGCCCCATATAATGCTCAATACAGAATAATGGGCAACATATAATGCTCCATTCAGAATAATGGGCCCCATATAATGCTGCAAATAAAATAATGAGCCATATATAATGCTGCATACCGAATAATGGACCCCATATTGTGCTCAATACAGAATAATGGGCCCCATATATTGCTCCATACAGAATAATGGACCCCATAAAGTGCTCCATACAGAATAATGGGTCCCATATATTGCTCGATACAGAATAATGGACCCATATAATGCTGCATACTGAATAATAGACCCATATAATGCTGCATATAGAATAATGGGCCCTATATAATGCTGCATACAGAATAATGGGCCCCATATAATGCTCCATACAGTATGGGCCCCATATATTGCTCCATATAGTTTGAGCCCCATATATAGCTCCATATAGTATGGGCCTTATATATTGCTCCTTTCAGAATGAGCCCCGTATAGTGCTCCATACATAATGGCCCCATATATTGCTCCATTCAGTATGGGTCCCATATATTGCTCCATTCAGTATGGGCCCAATATATTGCTCTATACAGTATGGACCCCATATAATGCTCCATTCAGTATTTGCCACATATATTGCTTTATACAGTATGGGCCCCATATAATGCTCCATTCAGTATTTGCCACATATATTGCTCTATACAGTATGGGCCCCATATAATGCTCCATTCAGTATGGACCCCATATATTGCTCCATCAGTATGGCCCCATATATTGCTCTATACAGTCCTGACCTGCTGCCAGGTAGGAGGTGAGTATTTTATTTTTTTTAATGTATGGGGCAATAGAGCAGAGGACGTGCTGTAGTGACGTCACAGAGTCATAAGACATGGAAGACGCCGAAGCTGTGGAGGATTGAGGAGAGGTAAGTAAGTTTGCATGTGACGAGGCCCTGAGCAAGCGGGTGGCTTCCCCTGACTCACGGGCCCCATAGCGTGTCGGGGTTCCCGACTGCGAGTGGCTCTGAGTGGCCCCCCCCGCTTGCTCAGGGCCTCGGCACTTGCCCGGGTGCACCTGGTGCAGACGCCAGTCCTGTATGTGCACACAATATACATATTATACCACACACAGTAAAATATACATAGGAGAATATATGATTGGTATATAGAGATGAGCAACTTAATTTGAAGAACAGTGGTCAGATGAATATTCAGTGGCTGCTGGATAGGAGCCTTGTGACCGCCTCCCAACTGACGGCATTGTCTGTCTCTTCCTTTGATTTGTGCGAGGGCACAATGTCATGTACAGTATGTGTCACTACACAAAGATGACATCACGCAAGTACTACAACTTAAAAGACAAGTCAGAGATGCTGGCAGGCAGTTTGAAAAATGTCCTGCTAATCAATTCACTCATCTGTACTGGAATATGATATATTATGACTACACACATCAGATATTATATACAGGATAGCATGTGACCGTTATATACGGCACTATGACTACAGATATCAGAAATTACACCTGTCACATATTATCCTGTGTATAAGGCCAGAGTCACACGAGCGTATAACACGGCCTCTATATACAGTATGGACCCTCATATAGCCCTTATATACAGTGTGAGCCCCCACATAGCCCTTATATACAATATGAGCCCAACATAGTCTCCCATATACAGTATGAGCCCCAACATAGTCTCCTATATACAGTATGAGCCCCCATATAGTTTCCTATATACATTGTGAGCTCCACATAGCCTCTTATATACAGTATGAGCCCCACAATGCCTTCTATATTGAGTGTGAGTCCTCACATAGCCTCCTATATACAGTATGAGCCCCCACATAGACTCTTATATACAGTGTGAGCCCCCACATAGCCTCCTATATACAGTATGAGTCCTTACATAGCCTTATATATACAGTATCAGTCTTCACATAGCCCCCTATATACAGGCACACATCCCATACAGATATGAAAAAAAAAATACCTCGCTCTCATTCCCCCAGCGATCTTCTCCGTTTTCTGGATGAGATATAGTGACGTCTCATCTGTCACATCTGTCAGTCGCACACTCTGATTGGTGGAAGAAGGAGCCGGCAGCTCTGTCGTCCACCAATGTATTCAGGATGCAGACAGCGGTGATATAGGGGTAGTGTAGGGTATGTTGTGGACCAGGGGCCTCAGTTTTCAGCCCTTCAGCTGTCTCAGTCTGCGGGCTGGACTTTGTAGTTACAGTATAATATATACCAGACATGGGCAGAGATGAGATATACTATACACACATTAACCAGTACATAACATTAGATTTCTGCTCACACAGTATACCAAATACAATATATAGGGGAATACGTGACTGGTATATAATATACTGTGACTATAGACATCTGATGTTATATAGCAATGTGTATTTTTTAAGACGTCTGATGTGTGTAACACAGTATACTAGATGTGGTATATTATGTACACAGATATACACTGTACCGATCACACCTGGACCTACAGGACCTCACATCTTATATATGGGGCCATATAGTACAATCTATGATGTGCTGTAAGTTCCAGTGTGATCAGTCAGTGTAGGGTCCTGTATCCTGTATAGTGATGTCTGTGGGCCTCGCCGCTGGGACTCTGTGATTTATTGCACCAGACTGAGCTTTCTGTACTTACAGGGCAAACCTAATCTGCATTGAATTTCAGACTCCCACATTAACTCACAAAGAGCCCCAACAGAGCGGCAGCTCACCGGACAATATACAATTCTGAGTGCGCTTATGAGGAGATGAGCAACGTCCTGCTATCTCCTCACTGGTGACCTCCTGACCTCATACTTATCCACTAAGGCCTCCGAACCACAGGCTCCTCTCTGGCAGAACGAATCAGCTCAGGCGCGCTGTGTGACGTCACTTCAGCAGACGCAGCCACGCAACGTGCAGTGGACATGTCTGCCCCACTGTGATGTAGCCGGCACAGCAGCAGAACATATTCAAGGGATGCGGTCTCCTGGCATCCCTGGGCAGCTGCTTGGGAAGCGGCCCAGCCCGCCACTGTATGTGCATGTGCTTACCTGCAATTCTGCTTGATGAGTTTAACATGGATTTCATCATTTGAAGAGTGGAATACCATTAATTTGATATTTTGCCCAAGATTATGGGGTGATAGCCTAAAATAATTATCCTGAAATTAGTACATTGGACCTTTGAGAATTTCCTTGTTTTCATACATAGTGCTTTTCTTTTTTGTACACTATATCAGGAGATGGAGTCAACCTCAATTCAGTTGATGACAGATGTATGGTGTGTGTATGTGTTATGGCATTTTGGATTAGAGGTGCATGATTAACCCTTCCCAGTGTTAAGTGACCATACACAATGTGTGCTAATGTGTCTACTGCATTTTAAAATATTAAAATGGTTGCAGTATGTATCCGGCTTTTTTCATTTTGTTTTTCAGAAAAGGTCTATCAGGCCCTGCAAAACTATCATTGATAAATCCAGCCCAAATAATATTAACCCTTTATGTTTGAAATTTTACCACATTCTCATAGAAACTGACTCTACCTCTAGACATTTTTTTGCATGATTTCTGAAAATTCACCTGAATGAGTAAAAACAAACTATTTAGATGCAATATAATATGCAAAAACAAACTATTTAGAGTTAATATAATATGCAAAGATTTACAGACCAAAGATGGAATTCTAGGGAAGAGAATTCTAAAATTATATGAATAGATTTTTATGTTTATTGAAGTAATTGAACACTCTTCTTGTTTATGCCATTATTTATATGTTTGTCCTTTTTGGGAATATTTTTTAGCACCAAGGGGCATGCTATTATCACTTTCAGATGTAATTATTCAGTATATTATTTTAAGTAAGCAACAAAAGGAAGCTAGTCTAATAATCCTCCTTTTTTATAATTATTTTGTATTTAGACTTCATTAGATCCCAAAATACTCAAGTTAAACTGAAGCCAGAACCCATCTCCATTAGCGTAACATTTGTCCAAATGTTCATTAGTTTTATGAAAATTTGGCAACTTTAATCACTATTTTTAATAAATATATTGTATTGAGATTATATGAATTTCATTTCACAATATCGTGATTTTTTTAATGTATTAATTTTGTGATTAATCGCTTTATCAAAGAAAAACATCAAATTACATCTTAGAGGGAGAACTATCAAAAACAAGTTACTTCCCACCATATAGACAGATGGCCTGTCTGTTTGACAGAAAATATCCAAAAATCCTTATCCTTCATAATAGGACAGTCTGAATCAACTTGGAATGAAACCCTATAAAGCCTTAATAGGCCATATGTTCATTACTTCACTTACACTATTTAGAAATTTGATGGGCTCATTTATTTTGTACACAATTATAATTGAGCTATAGAAAAGTTTCTTACATATCGTCATATATATTACAATGTATTTATACACAAACACAAACTTGCACAAATATATATGTATAACATTCATATATCAGTTTTAAATCTCACTGAATTTCGCTAATTAGATATTCATACTATTAATAGATAGCTTTATATATCTATGTATATATATGTATATATATATATATATATATATTAATATATATATATATATATATATATATATATATATATGACGCACCCCCTGGGACATATTCCTTTCTTTCAGGGGAATACCCGGAGCCGGATCAGATGGGGGTTGTAGTCTTCCGAGTGGCTGTGACCCGGTCCGTGCCCAGGGTGTCAAACTCAGTTGTATGTGGCAGTCCTACAGATGTTACTAAGTTCTTAATGTCGACTACGCCACCCGTTGTGTTGCGGTCACTGTGGCCGCCGCTGCAGCAGGGTCCGCTGAGGCTGGTGGTGTTGGTGCAGCTTGATAGGATAACCCCCAACGGGAGGGGTATAGCCTCAGGGGGATCAGGTGCAGAGGATGGGGGTTGTGGTGATGCAGTGTAGACGGCAATCAGAGACAGAGTCGGGTTATGCAGTTTAGGATGTTTACTCACTGCTGATGTTCCGGTCACTCCAGCTTCGAGTGACCTCCCGAGCCGTGCTGCGTCCACCAGGTTCTGGATCCAGCCAACTCCCAAATAAGTCCGGAGCGTGACCCTGAGCTCTCCTTCTGTCCTTTCTCTGGCCGTCCCCACTAGAGATCCACCCAGGTCCAGCTCCCTCGGGCCTTCTGTTGGGAGACCCTTGGCCTTGGGTTCCCTGACCCTCCACGTGGTATGCCTTCGGGGTGGATGTGGTGGGTGGCCGTGGCAGACGCTGCCCACGGCCTCCGGTCTCTGGCTGGGGTGTGTTTTTGCCCCCACCAGCTTGGGTTCCGGTACCCTGTGCCGACTCTTCACCCGGGGATTTAATTTGGGGTCTTAGAGTCCTTTCTTCTGTTTCCCCCTCTGGGTCTCTCTTTCTCCTCTCTCACTCTGGGTCTCTCTTCTCCTCCGCTCGCTGACTTTCTCTCTGCAACTGACCCTGTTCTTAGTTGGTGCCCACCTTATATACACCCTCTATGTGTGAGCTCAGGTGGCCAGCACCCAATGAGCTCCTAACTTTACCCAGGCTGCTCCCCCTATCTGCCCCTACACTACTTGGGATGTACCACCCCCCTCCCACTCCAGCCAGGAACAGACTCGGTCGTACCTGCACATTTCTAAGTGGGAGTACCGTCGGTCTGCTCCCCGGAAATGGGATGTGTGTAGTGCATGCAGCCTACCGAGCTCAGTTCCACACTCCTTCCTTACCCGGGAGTGGAATATCACACCTCTGGGTTGAGGTGCAATACCCCTGTAGCAGCCGAATCCTCAGGGTGCTACATTCCCCCCTGGTAAATCACAGCACGTCCTCGGGCTGTAAGACAAAAACATCACAAAACATACAAAAATTTTTATATAAACCTAAACATATAAAACATATAAAACTTTATATAAATTAGCAGCATTAAACATTCTCGTCGTCTCTTGTTCCTCCTCCGGTCACTGGGCAACTGTTGACCGGGCAAAGTGCGACAGTTCCTTTCTTTAAGATGATTTAACAGTAAAACCAGTAGGGGGCGCTTTAGGACGCGCAACTATATACAAGGGTATGGCCGCTCTCAGTCCTCGGCCAGTTAAGGAGGGAAAGGGAATGGCTGCTCACAGTCCTCAGCCTGTGGGATTAAGGGTAAACGGGTGAACAGTTCACTCAGCTGGTCCCAACGGGGACTATATTAGCAATAACAGTTTCTTTATACCCCGGTCGGGTAACTATTTACAGCACCTGCTCCGCTGTACTCAACAACGTCTTCCTCCCGCTCCTTCTTTGGGGATCTCAGCTTCAGACCCGTCCGGATCCTCTTGCTCTTCCTCCTCACATCGCAGCTCCTCCTCTGTCAGGCGATGCACATGGAGGGCGTAAGGTCCTTTGGCACACTTGTGCCGGGTAAAGGTGACCTCGTCCCCGATATAAAGGTCACGACCTCTGTGCCCCTCCGGCAGATGGGACTCCACATCTCTGCGCGTGACAAAGACGTCGCCGGGGGTGTTGTGGTCTCTGATGAAGCCCCACCCATGCTGCATGTTGAACTTAATTACAGTCCCGGTGGTGCGGGGACTGTGCGCTGCACGGGGGTCCCTCCTGGTTCGGCTCTTCTGCTCGGCGCTCCTTATTTGGGCCTGTTGTTCCCGGACCCGCCTCTCTCTCCGCTCCCTCGCAAACTCCTCGAGCTGCTGTCGGCAGCACTCAGCACGCTCCGCTGCAGCTGCCCTGGTTTCTTGAGTGAACCCCATTAGGTCTTCTCCGGTGGGGTCCCACTCAAATTGGGTCTCTTCAAGCGGGGGCGAGATCCTTATCACGGGCTTCGGAGCCGGAATCAGGGGTGCACACATGGCCCCAACTCTCCTCTGGTGCTCCAGTTCATAATATTTCTGGGGCCAGATGAAAGGCTGCCCGTCCGGCCACGTGTGCTGGGCAAACAAGTCCTCTCCCAGACGCGGCACCCTTGGTTTTACGGGTGCGGGCGCGGTGGTGGTGGCGCCCGGGTTGCCCAGGCCTTGCGGCCAGGCCTGGGGCACCTGGAAGGTGAAGGGCACCGTTAGGACGACGGCGCCCTGGGCTACCTGGCCTTGCGGCCAGGCCGGAGGCTCCGCGGAGGTAGGGGGCGCTGTTGGTGATGCGACGCCCGGGAATTCTAGGCCCTGCGACCAGGCTGGTGTTGCCTCCTGTTTTGCCACGCTCGGGGTCAGTGCCATGGCGTCACAGGGGTCGCGGCGGCGGCTTCCGGTTGGGGCCTAGTCTGCGTCGGTGACATGGCGTTTTCGGGCACAGCAGGGGGACTTTCGGGCTCTGCGACGGGGAGCTGGGGCAGGTAAGCGGTGTCCCGGTTTGGGGTATAGACGTCCCCTTTACCTGCCTCCATGCGTTCGGCTCCCTTCTCGGCGCCGTCTCCGGCCTTGGGTCCTCCCGCGCCATCCTCAGAGGCGGTCTGTCTCCTCATCTTGGCTGGCGTGCTCCGGGTCTTGGTTTGCTGGGCCATCTCTCGGCTCCACTCCGCCAATGTCTCTCGCTGTACCCGGGCCATCCTCCGTGCGAGGCCCTCCAGGGCAGTCTGTGCACACTCCCGGTCTCGGGGGAGCTGTGCAAGGACCTCCACTAGGCCTAGTGGGGTCGTGGTTTCCAGCAGGCTCCTGACCAACGGGTCGGTGCTGCTCTGCTCCTCTTCCAGCAGGCTCCTGGCCAGCGGGCCGGTGCTGCTCTGCTCTCTCGCCATCTCCGGGTGAGCTCCTCCGCTACTCTTCTCCAGGCTCCTTGCCTCCGGGTGCGCTCGCTCCAGACTGCTCCAGGCGGCACCCATCTTCGTTCTTTTCTTTCGTCTCCTCCCCCTTCGAGGGCGGTTCCGGGGCCACTTGGTGACTGTCAGCTCCAGGGGCGGTTCTTTCACGCTGACAGACACCTCTAGCATCACAGTCTCTGTTGGTGGGGGCGGTTTCCATTTTTGGCGCCATTTTCGGTCCTGGCCCACGATGGGAGGTGGCCTCTCGCCACCCTCTGGCACGCCCATAATGGCGTCCGCTCTTCCAAGGCGGGAAACCTTTGGAAATGGCGGGAATCGCTTCCCAGTGGCGGGAAACTCTGCAGATGGCGGGAAAAAGTTGTTAATGGCGGACAACCGACTGGAATCGACTGGTGATGGGGTCCGATAGCGGGGACCCTCCGGAACCGGCAGGAGACTTCTTTTTGAGGTAAACTCATTCTTTTCTTCAGGCACGCAGTACCCGGTTGTTGTGGGCACGTAATCCTGCCGACTACGCCAAAGTTGACGCACCCCCTGGGACATATTCCTTTCTTTCAGGGGAATACCCGGAGCCGGATCAGATGGGGGTTGTAGTCTTCCGAGTGGCTGTGACCCGGTCCGTGCCCAGGGTGTCAAACTCAGTTGTATGTGGCAGTCCTACAGATGTTACTAAGTTCTTAATGTCAACTACGCCACCCGTTGTGTTGCGGTCACTGTGGCCGCCGCTGCAGCAGGGTCCGCTGAGGCTGGTGGTGTTGGTGCAGCTTGATAGGATAACCCCCAACGGGAGGGGTATAGCCTCAGGGGGATCAGGTGCAGAGGATGGGGGTTGTGGTGATGCAGTGTAGACGGCAATCAGAGACAGAGTCGGGTTATGCAGTTTAGGATGTTTACTCACTGCTGATGTTCCGGTCACTCCAGCTTCGAGTGACCTCCCGAGCCGTGCTGCGTCCACCAGGTTCTGGATCCAGCCAACTCCCAAATAAGTCCGGAGCGTGACCCTGAGCTCTCCTTCTGTCCTTTCTCTGGCCGTCCCCACTAGAGATCCACCCAGGTCCAGCTCCCTCGGGCCTTCTGTTGGGAGACCCTTGGCCTTGGGTTCCCTGACCCTCCACGTGGTATGCCTTCGGGGTGGATGTGGTGGGTGGCCGTGGCAGACGCTGCCCACGGCCTCCGGTCTCTGGCTGGGGTGTGTTTTTGCCCCCACCAGCTTGGGTTCCGGTACCCTGTGCCGACTCTTCACCCGGGGATTTAATTTGGGGTCTTAGAGTCCTTTCTTCTGTTTCCCCCTCTGGGTCTCTCTTTCTCCTCTCTCACTCTGGGTCTCTCTTCTCCTCCGCTCGCTGACTTTCTCTCTGCAACTGACCCTGTTCTTAGTTGGTGCCCACCTTATATACACCCTCTATGTGTGAGCTCAGGTGGCCAGCACCCAATGAGCTCCTAACTTTACCCAGGCTGCTCCCCCTATCTGCCCCTACACTACTTGGGATGTACCACCCCCCTCCCACTCCAGCCAGGAACAGACTCGGTCGTACCTGCACATTTCTAAGTGGGAGTACCGTCGGTCTGCTCCCCGGAAATGGGATGTGTGTAGTGCATGCAGCCTACCGAGCTCAGTTCCACACTCCTTCCTTACCCGGGAGTGGAATATCACACCTCTGGGTTGAGGTGCAATACCCCTGTAGCAGCCGAATCCTCAGGGTGCTACATATATACATTACAAACCAGAGAAACCTGACCAGCACCTACTAGTGTGAACTGGTACCAGCTGCCGTGACTATAAAATATATAAAAAGAATGCAGCACTCCATATGGCCAAGATATGTCTTAACAATGAAAATATTAGATCTAAACTGTTTTGCTCAGGAACAAGTACTTACAAAAAAAACAAAGGTTTTTAGCGCATAAATTGGCCAATTCATGTGTGCCCATCAACCACAGCAAGGCAACCTCTCCCTGATGGGTAACTACTCTGCCTTCCATGCCACCTTTGGGCTACATTTAAAGGGCAAGCAGAGCTGTTTATACAACACTTGCTGGTTAATGGGAGGAGTGCAGAATCAGGCAAGAGGCAGGTATACCAGTTATATATACATTATATATATAATAAATACATATAATAGATACAGGGACAGCTATATATATACAGCTCTGGCAAAAATTAAGAGACCACTGCAAAATTTTCATTTTCTCAGATTTTTCTCTTTATAGGTATATTTTTGAGTAAAATGTACATTGTTGTTTTTTTCTATGAACTACTGACAACATGTCTCCGAAATTCAAAGCTAAAAATTTTGCATTTATTTACAGCAAATGAGAAATCGTCAAAATAATAAAAAAGAAACAGTGCTTTCAGACCTCAAATAATGCAAAGAAAACAAGTTCTTATCCATTTAGAAACAACAATACTCATGTTTTAACTCAGGAAGAGTTCAGAAATCAATATTTAGTGGAATAACCATGATTTTTAATCACAGCTTTCATGCGTCTTGGCTGCTTTCCACCAGTCTTTCACACTGCTATTGGGTGAACTTATGCCACTCCTGGCACATAAATTTAAGCAGTTCTTCTTTGTTTGATGGTTGGTGACTATCCATCTTCCTCTTGATTACATTCCAGAGATTTTCAATGGGGTGCAGGTCTGGAGATTGGGATGTCTATGACAGGGTCTTGATGTGGTGCTCCTTCATTGACACATTGATTGACCTAGCTGTGTGACATGGGGCATTGTCCTGCTGGAAAAACCAGTCCTCAGAGTTAGGGAACATTGCCTGAGCAGAAGGAAGCAAGTGTTTTTCAAGGATAACCTTGTATGTGGCTTGTGATTCATACATTTTTCGCAAATATTAACCTGCCTAATTCCAGCCTTGCTGAGGCATCCCCAGATCATCACTGATCCTCCACCTAATTTCACAGTGGGTGCAAGACACTGTGGCTTGTATGCCTCTCCAGGTCTCAGTCTAACCATTAGACGACCATGTGTTGGGCAAAGCTGAAAATTAGACTCATCAGAGAAGATTACCTCACTCCAGTCCTCTATGGTCCAATCCTTATGGCAAACTTCAGCCTGGTTCTCCTTTGCTTCTCATTGATGAAAGGCTTTTTTCTAGCTTTACATGACTTGAGGCTTGCCTCTAGGAGCCTGTTACGAACTGTTCTTGCCGTGCACTTCACCCCAGCTGCTATTTGCCATTCCTTTTGTAGGTCACTTGATGTCATCCCGAGGTTGCTGAGTGACATTCTAATAAGATGACGGTCATCCTGGTCAGTGGAGAGTCGCTTTCGCCCTCTGCCGGTCTGTAGCTTTGTTGTCCCCAATGTCTGCTGCTTGACCTTGTTGTAATGGACTGCCGTCTTCGAAATTTTAAGGATGGAGGCAACATGACGCTCACTGTATCCCTCTGCTAGTAAAGCCAGAATTGAGACCTTCTTTTCCTCACTCAAGACTTTTCTTTTCAACTCCTTTGGCATGGTTAAAAGTTATTTTTTCATTCAAATTACTTTTGGGCTATTCCTAGCACTTGTTTTGCCATCCAGCTTGTCCTATTACAAGAGGATTGTGAAGACCACAGCAGTGTTTTTTATACTTTCACTCGTTACATAAAATTTGGTTCACGTGATCACCTAATCAGAAACACATTAAGTAGAATGAGGTGTACTTTGGTTGGAATTCAACTGAAACTGGAATGGCTGTCAGACATGTAGAGATGGTGATTTTTAGAAAACTGTGCAGTGGTCTCTTAATTTTTGCCAGAGCTGTATATATTTGTAGTGCTTTTAATCTGCACTCAAATTTACTGTTCTATAAAATCTTTCCTGGCAGTTATGCAAATGTAAATTAAAGGTTGTAATGAGATCCTTAAAAGAGATGTCGCCAGATTTCATACTGTAAACTGCATATATTAATAAATAAATAAATCTCTTAGACTTGATGAGGATGGTGTACTTACATCTTGTATCTATATAAATAAAAATGTAAATGTTTGTTCAAAATCTTATATATCCAAGAGTTCTTCACCGATTGCTTTGAAATTTTGACACAACATTGCATTCAAATACACGCATGTTTTTATATACCTACTATGTTTGTAGATACCAGCTGTTGGACGTAAAAGCAACAGCAAGAGGGGGGGTGTTACGAGCTCAGTCCCAGGCTGACTCTCCCCAGCAACCCGGCATCCCCCCCCCCTTATTGATATCTCATTCATAAACTCTTCTTCCTCTCCTTCATTCACCCCAGCTGCTGCCTGTGCTCTGCTCCTTTCATGTGACCCGTGGGGGTTGAGGGGAAGGGGAATGATGAGACCATCTGTTCGAGGCCAAAAGACGCTGCTGTTCATCATCACCGCCGCCTGAGAGGTGGCCGTCTCTGCTCTCCAGCAGGTGAGTCTTATTTCTGACTGCGCAAAAACAAGTGGGGGAGGGAGGGAAGGAGAGAGGGAGGCTGCACAGAAAGGAGCAGGCCATGGCCTCCGCTCTGGGTGCTGAATTAGGCCCGAGCCTCGCAGCACTGGGCGGATAGCGAGCGAGTGCAAATCCCACTGCGCCACCGGTCTGAGCGGCACTGTGATCTGGATGGCACAGGCCTGGGACATGTCAAGCGGATCACCCCCTCCTCCATTGCCACCTGCCTTCATCTCTGCGCCCCCTCCTGTCACATTCCCTCTGTACTAGGGAATTGCATAACTAGCAATCCCTGACATGACCGGCTCCATTGTGACACCTGACTGTGTCAAAATTTCAAAGCAATCGATGAAGAAATTTCGGAGATTTAAGATTTTGAACATACGAACATTTTACATTTTTATTCATATGGATTATATACACACGTCTTCAAAATTGATGGTACTTCTTGTTTAATGAAAGAAAAACCCACAATGGTCACAGAAATAACTTGAATCTGACAAAAGTAATAATAAATTAAAAATCTATGAAAATGAACAAATGAAAGTCAGTCATTGCTTTTCAACTCTGCTTCCACAGAATTTAAAAAAAAATTAAACTCATGAAATAGGCCTGGACAGAAATTATGGTACCCTTAGCTTAATATTTTGTTGAACAACCTTTTGAGGCAATCACTGCAATCAAACGATTCCTGTAACTGTCAATGAGACTTCTGCACCTCTCGACAGGTATTTTGGCCCACTCCTCATGAGCAAACTGCTCCAGTTGTCACGTGTTTGAAGGTTGCCTTTTCCAGACAGTATGTTTCTGCTCTTTCCAAAGATGCTCAATAGGATTTAGGTCAGGGCTCATAGAAGGCCACTTCAGAATAGTCTAATGTTTTCCTCTTAGCCATTCTTGGGTGTTTTTAGCTGTGTGTTTTGGGTCATTATCCTGTTAGAAGACCCATGACCTGCGACTGAGACCAAGCTTTCTGACACTGGGCAGCACATTTCTCTCTAAAATCCCTTGATTGTCTTGAGATTTCATTGCACCCTGCATAGATTCAACACACCCTGTGCCAGATACAGCAAAGCCACCCCAGAACATAACAGAGCCTCCTCCATGTTTCACAGTAGGGACAGTCTTCTTTTCTTGATATGCTTAATTTTTACGTCTGTGAACATAGAGCTGATGTGCCTTGCCAAAAATTTCCATTTTTTTCTCATCTGTCCATGAGACATTCTCCCAGAAGCTTTGTGGCTTGTCAACATGCAGTTTGGAAAATTCCAGTCTGGCTTTTTCATGATTTTTTTTCAACAGTGGTGTTCTCCTTAGTTGTCTCCCATGAAGTCATGAAGTCCAGTTTGGATCAAGCAACGTCGGATGTTGCGATTTGACACTGATGTTCCTTGAGCTGAAGTTCACCTTTAATCGCTTTAGTTTTCCTGGGCTCTTTTGTTACCATTCGTATTATCCGACTCTTTGTTTTGTCATCCAGGGAGGTTGGCTACAGTCCCATGGATCTTAAATTTCTGAATAATATGTGAAACTGTAGTCACAGAAACATCAAGCTGCTTGGAGATTGTCTTATAACCTTTACCTTTAACATGCTTGACTATAATTTTCTTTCTAATCTCCTGAGACAACTCTTTCCTTTGCTTCCTCTAGTCCATGTTGAGTGTGGTACACACCATGTCACCAAACAGCACAGTCAGTATCTGTAGCCCTATATACAGGCCCAACTGACTGATTACAAGATTGTAGACACCTGTGATGCTAATTAGTGGACACAACTTGATTTAACATGTCCCTTTTGTCACATTATTTTCAGGGGTGCCATCATTTCTGTCCAGGCCTATTTCATGAGTTTATTTTTTTTTTAAATTCTGTGGAAGCAGGGTTGAAAAGCAATTTCTGACTTTCATTTGTTCATTTTCATAGATTTTTAATTTATTATTCCTTTTGTCAGATTCAAGTTATTTCTGTGACCATTGTATGTTTTTCTTTCATTAAACAAGGGGTACCAACAATTATGACCATGTGTGTATATATATAATATATAATCTATATAAATAAAAATGAACGTTGCATTTGAATACACACATGGTTTTATATATCTAATATATTTTTCTATACCAGCTGTAGGACATAAAAGCAACACACGCTATACCCACCTGTTGGATGTACAGTGGGTACGGAAAGTATTCAGACCCCTTTAAATTTTTCACTCTTTGTTTAATTGCAGCCATTTGGTAAATTCTAAAAAGTTCATTTTTTTCTCACTAAAGTACACTCTGCACCCCATCTTGACTGAAAAAAACAGAAATGTAGAAATTTTTTCAAATTTATTAAAAAAGAAAAACTGAAATATGACATGGTCATAAGTATTCAGACCCTTTGCTCAGTATTGAGTGGAAGCACCCTTTTGAGCTAGTACCGCCATGAGTCTTCTTGGGAATGATGCAACAGGTTTTTCACACCTTGATTTGGGGATCCTCCGCCATTCTTCCTTGCAGATCCTCTCCAGTTCCTTCAGGTTGGATGGTGAACGTTGGTGGACAGCCCTTTTCAGGTCACTCCAGAGATGCTCAATTGGGTTTAGGTTAGGGCTCTGGCTGGGCAAGTCAAGAATGGTCACAGAGTTGTTCTGAAGCCACTCCTTAGTTATTTTAGCTGTGTGCTTAGGGTCATTGTCTTGTTGGAAGGTGAACCTTCGGCCAAGTCTGAGGCCCACAGCACTCTGGAAGAGGTTTTCATCCAGGGTATCTCTGTACTTGGCCTCATTCATGTTTCCTTCAATTGCAAGCAGTCATCCTGTCCCTGCAGCTGAAAATCACCCCCATAGCATGATGCTGACACCACCATGTTTCACTGTTGGGATTGTATTGGGCAGGTGATGAGCAGTGCCTGGTTTTCTCCACACATACCGCTTAGAATTATCACCAAAAAGTTCTATCTTCATCTCATCAAACCAGAGAATTTTATTTCTCATAGTCCTTCATGTGTGTTTGAACAAACTCTTTGCGGGCTTTCATATGTCTTGCACTGAGGAGATGCTTCCATCGGGCCACTCTGCCTTAAATGTCCGAATGGTGGAGGGCTGCAGTGATAGTCGACTTTGTGGAGCTTTCTCCCATCTCCCTACTGCATCTCTGGAGCTCAGCCACAGTGATCTTGGGGTTCTTCTTTACCTTTCTCACCATGGCTCTTATCCCACGATTGCTCAGTTTGGCTGGATGGCCAGTTCTGGGAAGACTTCTGGTGGTCCCAAACTTCTTCCATTTAAGAATTATGGAGGCCACTGTGCTCTTAGGAACCTTGAATAATGCAGAAATTCTTTTGTAACCTTGGCCAGATCTGTGCCTTGCCACAATTCTGTCTCTTAGCTGTCTCTGTCCTTGAGCTCATGATTCTCATTTGGTCTGACATGCACTGTGAGCTGTGAGGTCTTATACAGACAGGCGTGTGCCTTTCCAAATCAAGTCCTATCAGTTTAATTAAACACAGCTGGACTCCAATGAAGGAGTAGAACCATCTCAAGGAGGATCACAAGGAAATGGACAGCATGTGACTTAAATTTGAGTGTGTGAGCAAAGGGTCTGAATACTTATGACCATGTGATATTTCAGTTTTTCTTTTTTAATAAATTTGCAAAAAATTCTACATTTCTGTTTTTTTTCAGTCAAGATGGGGTGCAGAGTGTACTTTAATGAGGAAAAAAATGAACTTTTTAGAATTTATCAAATGGCTGCAATGAAACAAAGAGTGAAAAATTTAAAGGAGTCTGAAAACCTTCCATACCCACTGTAAAAGCAACACACGCTATACCCATCTGTTGGACGTAAAAGCAACACACGCTATACTAAATATTTTATGATTCCATTTCAATGTTTCCGTTTTACCATCCATTTACGATTTACAAATTTCCAATTTTTCAATGAAGCGGTTAATTATCCAACAGAATTTTTGAATTCACTCGATCTGCCAGGATTGCCATCACACGTACTGCAATTGATAATCAGCATGCCAATTATCATGTTGCAAAGAAAAAATTGACCATATCCAACAGGAAATTTTCTCGCAATCCCCTAATATCCCTACTGCACTGCATCTAGCTCACTTTCTGTCTTTGAAATGGTCACGGAAGAAGAAGTAACCAGACTTCTTGCATCTTCTCGCCTTACTACCTGCACCAGCTACCCTACTTCCTCACATCTCCTTAAGTCCCTTCCCCCGGCCGTCATCACCCACTTAACTAAAATAGTTAATCTCTCTCTCATCTGGTATATTTCCTTCCTCATTTAAACATGCCAGCATACATACATTATTTATTTAGAACACTCTCTTCTTGACCTTTTACAATCTGATTCCCACCCTTTACACTCTACTGAAAGTGCCCTTACTAAATTCTCTAATGATCTACTAACAGCTAAATCTAATTGTTACTATTACCTGCTGTTTCTCCAAGATCTCTCTGCAGCATTCAGCACTGTGGATCACCAGCTCCTCCTCACTATGCTCCTTTCTATCGGCCTCAAAGACACTCTTCTCTCCTGGTTCTCTTCCTACCTCTCTCACCACTCCTTCACTGTATCTTTTGCTGGCTCCCCTCCTTCTCCCCTTACTGTGGGGGCTCCTGAATGATCAGTCCTAGGCCCTTTCGATTCTCCTTATACACGGCCCCTATTGGACAAACAATCAGTAGATTTGGTTTTCAGTACCAATTATACATATAGCCTCCTGACATCGCCCCTGCATTACTTCAAAATACCATTGATTGTCTATCTGCTGTCCCTAACATTGTCTTTTCTGAAAGTGAATCTGTCAAAAACTGAACTCCTTATGTTTCCTCCCTCCACTAACCTACCTATGCCCGGTATTGCCATTTTCGTGTGTGGCTCTAACATTACTCCCCAGCAACATGCACACTGCCTTGGGGTCATATTTGACTCAGATCTTTCCTTCACTCCGAACATCTGATCACTCGCTAGCTCATGTCACCTACACCTCAAAAACATCTCTAGAATTCAACCTTTTGTTAACTTTGATTTGGCAAAAACTCTTAATGTTGCTCTTATTCACTCTCATTTGGACTATTGCAACTCTCTACTAATCGGTCTCCCTCATACTAAATTCTCCCCTCTTCAATACATCCTGAATGCAGCAGCCAAGATCATATTCTTTTCCAACCGATACACTGATGCCTCTACCCTGTGCCAGAGATTAAAGCTACATGGCACTCCTATAATGGGTGCTCAAATAGGATTCCACTCCAAATCAAATATAAAGATAAATTTGGCATTCCAAGATAGATGCAAAAATTATTATTATACAGAATTTCCACTGTTTGTTATAAGTTAACTTTTAGGCCTATTCTGGCCTTTTTTCAGAACAGTCTATTGTTTGGCTGCAAGCTTGTGATAGATGAGAGCATATGTTCAGGAGAGTGAACTGTACTGGGAACAGGTGGTGCATAGAAAACAGCGCTGATGTATCGCACAACTGTGCTAAGTAATGGCGCTCAAACAGAGGAAATTCTACCCTGTGCCAATCATTGCACTGGTTGACCATCCGCTACAGGATTCAATATAAACTTGTCTCAGTCTATCACCTTACCTGTGCCCTCCGTTCTGCTAATGACCTAAAACTAACATCCTCTACATGCCAAACCTCCCACTCCCGTCTTCAAGACTTCTTGTGTGCATCACCAATTCTTTGGAATGCACTCTCCTGGACAATTTTATTAATTCACAATACCCACTGTTTTAAGCTTGCCCTAAAAACACATTTCTTTTGACTGGCCTATTGTCTCACCTCACTTATTTAACTATCCCCGGTTATTCCCAGTATCCCATACAAAATTTTCTTCAAAATTAAGACCCTCGTAGCATCTGTTCACACACCCTCCATGCACTTTATAGCCCTTTCTGTCAGTACCTCTACACATTCTGGCTGGTGACAGGATCCTGTAGTATTATGTGAATACCCTATTAATTATAATGATTGCTGGACCATAAAATACAAGCACTTTTTACCATTAACCTTTTGTGTCCCCCCTGTTTCTTCATAGATTGTAAGCTTGCAAGCAGGACCCTCATTCCTTTTGGCATCTGAGTTATGTGTTATTCTGTAATGTCTTTAATGTCCGTACAAGTCCTCTCTACAGTGTTAAGTGCTATGGAATATGTTGGCGCTATAGAAATGAAAATTATTATTATTATTATGAATCCACTTTTACAGATAATAATTTGATCTCTGAGGAGATAGATGTTTCTGGAGGGTCAGCTTGATTCCATTTTTAGGACTTAGTGATGGAGCCCTTTGGGTACAGAGTCACATAAGTCAACTTGATTCCTTAACCACTAGCAACATTTTTTCACAGTATTTTCTGTTTTTCTAAGCAACAAAGAACGGTTAATGCCTCAAACGAAGCTAAGGTTATATGCCCACGATGCTGAAATGCTCCAGACTTTTTCCTGAGCGTTTCTGCATCTCCCTGGCAGAAAAAACGCATGCGGATTGTACATGTGGATTGTACATGCGTTTTCCTGCCAGGGACATGCGGAACTGAAGCATTCTTCACATGCATTTCCGCATGCGGATTGACAAGCGCTTTCCAAGCGATTTTAGCATCACATGGAAAGTGTTTGACAACTTGGTCACACTCTATAAATCCATGCAAATTTATATAGTGTGACCGTAAAGAATGTAAAAAAAATAAAAAAATAAATCTATACTTACCTTCCGATGGCCCCTGGAATCTTGATTCGATGCGTCTCAGCTTGCTGGCAGCTCGCGGTACACTGAAGGACCTACCGTCACATGACTAAATGACGTCAGCGCAGGTCCTTCAGTCCACCGCGATCTGCCGGCAAGCGAAGACAAGCACACCGCGGGCCATCAGAAGTTAAGTATCATATATATTTTTTATTTTATTCTTTTTTTTACAGGTTCTTTGGTACCTGGGTCCAGAGGAGAGTCTCCTGTCCTCCAGACCCGGGTACCATCCGCACATTGAAACATTTGGATTCCGCATGTACAGATCCAGTGATGCGGATTCCTTGCGTTCCAATGCAAGTCCACAAAATAATTGGTAGTGCTGCGTTTTTTTCCAAAATGATAACCCGCAACGGAAATTTCTGCAGCATGTGCACAGCACATGCGGATTATCATTGGGGAACATGGCAGGCCTTCTACCAAGCGTTTTTTAAAGTTTCTGCAGCAGAATTGCCGCTGTGGAAACGCTTAAAAAACGCATAGTGGGCACACAGCCTAAAAGGCAATTTTTTTGTTGTTTCAGTGAATAGAAGCGTATGCATACATTTTCCATTTATGTTAGAAGCTTTCCTAGAGCACACAGTATGAATGTATTGTACACAGTGTTAATTTTTCTTGAGCAAGAACTACAACACTCTTTATGCTGAAATTATTTCTCACCTCTCCAAAACGAATTAACTGGTGAAAACATATTTTTTAACATTATTTATTAGTCCCACCAGGAGACTTCAACACACATTTTTATCACTCATATAATACCTGCCTGTATTGTGTTACACCTGATTATTAGAATTCTACTGACAGGTAAAATGTTAGACAATGTATCAGACCGACAGGCCAAACCCAACACATCAGCATTCTTTGCCAATGCGGTAACAAAGGGAGTTCCTTTTTTTACTATCTAGATGCAGCAATCTAGGTTGGTATCTAAGGGTTTAGTCTGAAATCTCAGGTTTTTCTGATTCCAGCCATAATTTCGGACTATCAATCATCACTGGGCCACAAGTTGATCACAGTTTTGTGGCCCATGAGAATATCGTGATGTACAGGTACTTCACAGTGCCCTTTCTAAAGAATTCTGCTTCATATATGTTAATGAAATATAAACCACATGTATTATATAATAAATACATCCACAATAAACAAATTAATTATAATGCTTGAAATAAAAGCCTATTTCAAATTTACTACATTGAGCTCATTTAAATCTTGCACAGATATAGCCACAAAAGTAGTTCATACAATATAAATATTAAAATAGTTGTTCTCTGATACTTCAAACCACCAACTGTTCTGTCATAGGGAAATAGAAATAAAAATGAAAAGTATGTGTTACACACGGTGAAAAATAGTGTGATTTGCAACCGTTTACAATCATAAAACTTTCATTACATGCCTAATATATAACCATCAAAATAAGAGAGTGCAATTCTAAATTTATGAAGCTGAACTTAACACTGAATATGAAATAAGAATCACATTGATCTTTGTAGTGGATGACTTAAAAACACATTAGGTGGCACAACTTCAAGACAGTACATTGATTTAGGCATAAAATGCATAGCAGTCAATACTTTGCCACCTAACACCTCACAATAATGAACAAAGCTGTTGTTTATTGATGATTGTAAAATTATTTGTGTTTTATATCATATTGTTTAATGTGACTGTTTAGATTTACAAGTTGTAATCGGCATCCTGGGTTTTATCAGCATATGGGCTCTGAATGCTATGGCTGCGTACATTTCAATGAAATGGTCAGTATCTGATACACTGGCAACGCCAGCTCTTTATTCTTACTAACTTTTTACATTTAAGCTTTTAAATTACTCTCAAAATTGCCATTGGTAGTCAATACTAGACTATGAGAAAAAACAAAACTATGCAGCAATTTCCATAACATTTGTCAGTTTTGACTAGAGTTGTCATTGACATTTTTATTGCATTAATGGACTGCTTAATCTTAAAATGAATACTACAAAGAGAAGGAAGAAAAACTTGCCCATAGTGATTGTTTGTAGGATTCTGTGAAAGCTCCTGATATATTTGTTTGAAATACTCACCAAATTCACTGATGAAAGGTTTCTAGAGACTGCTTACATTTTAGGTGTCTTCTGATCGGTGCAGAGCAGTGGGAGAGCTCTCCTGCTGCAGATCGTTGACTAAGGCCACGGCCCCACTATCAGTATTTGGTCAGTATTTTTTTATTAGTAATGGAGCCAAAACCAGGAGTGGGTGATAAATGCAGAATTGGTGACTTGCTTCTATCATACCTTTTCTCTGATTGTTCCTCACCTGGCTTTGGCTCCCACTCCTGAGAAAAAATACTGACCGTATTTTGACCAAATGCTGGTAATGGGGCCGTGGCCTTACTCAGAGCTGCATACTGACAATAAAAGCCAGGACTTGTGTCTGCTCCCCCTTTCTGTCAGAACCCACCCACTGTGTTCTCTCTATTGTATAGATTTTATGATTCCAAAGATAAAGAATATATCCATTTTATTTACTGATTTGTGACATTTATTTTTAAAGAGTGCATACAAATGTAATTATTGTAGTTGTTTTTTTAATTATTTTATTGGAAAAAAATTCTGTCTTTTACTTACCACTAATATACAGATATATAGAGATGCAGTGTTATATAAAGATGTATCTACACTACCATTCAAAAGTTTGGGGTCATTTAGAAATTTCATTATTTTTGAAAGAAAAGCAAATTTTTTTCAATGAAGCTAACATTAAATTAATCAGAAATACACTCTATACATTGTTAATGTGGTAAATGACTATTCTAGCTGCAAACGTCTAGTTTTTATTGCAATATCTACATAGGTGTATAGAGGCCCATTTCCAACAACCACCACTCCAGTGTTTTAATGGTTCATTGTGTTTGCTAACTGTGTAAGAAGGCTAATGGATGTTTAGAAAACCCTAGAAAACCCTTGCGCAAGTATGTTAGCCCAGCTGAAAACAATTTGGCTGATTTGAGAAGCAATAAAATTGACCTTCCTTTGAGCTAGTTGAGAATCTGAAGCATTACATTTGTTTGTTCTATGAAACTCTCAAAATGGCCAGAAAAAGAGAACTTTCATGTGAAACTCGACAGTCTATTCTTGTTCTTAGAAATTAAGGCTTATTCCATGTGAGAAATTGCCAAGAAACTGAAGATTTCCTACAACGGTGTGTACTACTCCCTTCAGAGGAAAGCACAAACAGGCTCTAACCAGAGAAGAAAGAGAAGTGGGAGGCCCCGCTGCACAACTGAGCATCAAGACAAGTACATTAGAGCCTCTAGTTTGAGAAATCGATGCCTCACAGCTCCTCAACTGGCAGCTTCATTAAATAGTACACGCAAAATGCCAGTGTCAACGTCTACAGTGAAGAGGCGACTCCGGGATGCTGGCCTTCAAGGCAAAGTGGCAAAGAAAAAGCCATATCTGAGACTGGCTAATAAAAGGAAAAGATTAATATGGGCAAAAGAACACAGACATTGGACAGAGGAAGATTGAAAAAAAGTTTTATGGACAAACGAATCAAAGTTTGAGGTGTTTGGATCACACAGAAAAACATTTGTGAGACGCAGAACAACTGAAAAGATGCTGGAAGAGTGCCAGACGCCATCTGTCAAGCATGGTGGAGGTAATGTGATGGTCTGTGGTTGCTTTGGTGCTGGTAAAGTGAGAGATTTGTACAAGGTAAATGGGATTTTGAATAAGGAAGGCTATCACTCCATTTTGCAATGCCATGCCATACCCTGTGGACAGCGCTTGATTGGAGCCAATTTCATCCTACAACAGGACAATGACCCAAAGCACACCTCCAAATTATGCATGAACTATTTAGAGAAGAAGCAAGCAGCTGGTATTCTATCTGTAATGGAGTGGCCAGCGCAGTCACCAGATCTCAACCCCATTGAGTTGTTGTGGGAGCAGCTTGACAGTATGGTACGCAAAAGTGCCCATCAAGCCAGTCCAACTTGTAGGAGGGGCTTCAGGAAGCATGGGGTGAAATTTCTCAAGATTACCTCAGAAAATTAACAGCTAGAATGCCAAAGGTCAGCAAAGCTGTTATTGCTGCAAAGGGAGCATTCTTTGACAAAAGCAAAGTTTGAAGAAGAAAATTATTCTTTCAAATCAAAATCATTATTTCTAACCTTGTCAATGTCTGGACTGTATTTTATATTCATTTTGCAACTCATTTGATAAATAAAAGTATGAGTTTTCATGGATAACACAAAATTGTTTGGGTGACCCAAACTTTTGAACGGTATTGTATATGTACCAATACAATATGTGGGCATGCAAAAAATACCACTTTGATTTTTAGGCAGGAAAAATTCTACTATACTTTTCTGAACTTAGTGTTGCAGCCTAAGGCTCCCTGCTAATGTCTCTACAGCTTGAGAGTTTGAAGCCTAGCGAAGACTACAATTCAAGAAAAGCAAAAAAATAATTAAGTATGAAGGCATTTAAGGAGTGTACACAGATTCATGGACCCATCTCCCCATGTTCTGTTTAAGAGGAAAAAAGAAAACAGAATGAACACCACAGCTTCATGATTGAGAAACATAATGTATGGCTGGGCTCCTATGCATTTGAACTGACTTCACACACGGTATGACCATCCCCTGGCTTCACTGCCAATTAAAGGGAACCTGTCATGTCTTATTTACTATGTAAACTGCCCACATAGCATTGTTAGTGATGCAATGTGCATCACTATAACGCTTTTTTCATTAAAATTGCTGCAACAAAATGAGTATATGACATTTTATATACTTATAATCTTACCTGCTCGTTCAGTCATAGGGGTGTGATCATCGTATTCAGTCATGGGTGGGTGCCACATTCAGCCAGGGCTGGTGCTGCCCACATATTTGAAATTTGCTCCCGGCGAGCACTGATATTAGTGGGGCGCATGCGCAGTTTTACAAGGCCAGCCTCAGGTCCCTGCATGTGAGCAGTGAGGCTGTGTAGTCTGCAGCTATTTGTGATATAATTGTGATATATCTGATATAAGGTTCCCTTTAAAGGTCTGATTTGAGAATTGTGAGAAAGAGGGTAGCGGCAGCTGATACCCTGGGACACATAAAATAACTCTTGATAGTTTTTACAGTTTTGAAAAAAACATGAAATATCATTGAAATAATATGAGACATTACAAAAAGGATTTTTGAGACTTTTTTTTAACAGTGGGAACAACCAGACAGGTGTTTCTTTATCATTAATAGCTTAAAGCAAGTTTTAATAGATCTCATCAGCAGCGCATAACTGGTGAACACTGGATTAAGAATTATAATTTTTCATGGTAAGGGAAAATAAACTCACACCAGCAATTTATTGTGAGAGGAATTTTTCAAGTCAGTTTTGCTTCTTGCTGCATTATTGTTATGTGCAGCAAATTTATAAAAACAAATTGCATGATGTTTGATCAGAGAAGCACTCGCTCTAATTTTTTATTCATTAAATGTGTGTATACATGCATGTAATGTAGTGTGAATGTGTAAAGGTGGAGAGAATGGTGTAGCACCGACTCTGAAGACCCCTGTTGTTTTATTGTGTGTAAATTGTATTTTATTGCATGTTTTACCTTCATGAAGATTGCAGTTCCTGTAAGTCAAAGGTGACAGGTTTAACTGTAGGACCGGCCCATAGTTGTGGAAGAGTAATAGGTACTAGTGTTTGAATTGCTGGTTTTAGAAAAGAGTGCTGTAGGGAATGAAAGGACACTCAAGAAATTGTGTCATCATTGGGTATGTGTGAAAAAGCAGACCTGAAAGGGGGCATGCAAGCAATCTACAGTGCCGGCAGTTTTCTTCATAGCAGAAAAGTCAGATCACCTATGCAAGGAGATTTAAAGCAAGTCCCAGTGTTGGCCAGACTTGGAGATCTCAGTGAAGGAATATGGGATCAGCCAGGCAGGCACGTCCGTTAGGTTGTAGCTAGTGAGAGCTCTCTTACACAGTTCACAGAGTGCAGTTAGGGTGCAGTGTTTACAGCATCATATATTGACCCGTGTGGCCTGTACCAAAAAGATGGAGGCCCTCAGCGTAACATGTTAAGCATATGTAACGATCTTCACAAGTAATGTGCCACCGTCCATAATCACTACGAATGTGTGTGTGTATTGTGCAGAAGAGTAAGCTAAGCATTATTCCTGCTACCCCTTGCATGTATGTTTCAACCTCAGTAAACAAGACTGTATTTTTGCAAAACTGTCTGTTTTCTTCATTGTGAACTTAAAGGAATCCAGCACTGCACAAAGGGTGCCAGAGCAAATCCTGAAGCTGTCAGTAATAGTACCTCAACCACATACACACACCCAACGAAAACTATGTAAGGTGTTTATTGGGGCAGAAATAATTGTTGGCCAAATTCCACCTTTACAAGGGTATCAATATGCTCACCTACTAACGCTTTCCCCTGTCTCCAGTGCCATTCTTTTCTGCTTCACCGAACATGACATCACCGAAATTGCGACTAGATGGCCTGTTACATGCATGGGCCAGAAGTCTATTTTACACGGAAAGCCTATGGAACCTTGTTTTGACGCTCCATAGGCTTACATTGTAAAATAAACTCACAGGTTATGCAGAACGCAGCATGGCCTGAACAGTCTGCAGAGCGGTGACGTCACAGAGAAGCAGAAAAGAACAGCGCTGGACACCAAGAAAGCAGCGGTAGGTGAGCATATTAACACACTCACACTACATTACATACAGTACAGACCAAAAATTTGGACACACCTTCTCATTTAAAGATTTTTCTGTATTTTCATGACTATGAAAATTGTAAATTCACACTGAATGCATCAAAACTATGAATTAACACATGTGGAATTATATACTTAACAAAAAAGTGTGAAACAACTGAAAATATGTCTTTTATTCTAGGTTCTTCAAAGTAGCCACCTTTTGCTTTGATGACTGCTTTGCACACTCTTGGCATTCTCTTGATGAGCTTCAAGAGGTAGTCACCAGAAATGGTCTTCCAACAATCTTGAAGGAGTTCCCAGAGATGCTTAGCACTTGTTGGCCCTTTTGCCTTCACTCTGCGGTCCAGCTCACCCCAAACTATCACGATTGGGTTCAGGTCTGGTGACTGTGGAGGCCAGGTCATCTGGCGTAGCACCCCATCACTCTCCTTCTTGTTCAAATAGCCCTTACACAGCCTGGAGGTGTGTTTGGGGTCATTGTCCTGTTAAAAAATAAATGATGGTCCAACTAAACGCAAACCGGATGGAATAGCATGCCGCTGCAAGATGCTGTGGTAGCCATGCTGATTCAGTATGCCTTCAGTTTTGAATAAATCCCCAACAGTGTCACCAGCAAAGCACCCCCACACAATCACACCTCCTCCTCCATGCTTCACGGTGGGAACCAGGCATGTAGAGTAGTGTTGAGCCACCCCCGTAGTGTTCGGGTTCGGTTCATCGAACACCGGGATGTTCGAGGAACTGTTCGTCGAACACCTTAGAACACCGTTGAACACCGTCGAACACCGTTAAAACCAATGGCAGGCAAACAAAAACACAGAGAAACACATAGAAAACACCTTCAAAGGTGTCCAAAAGCTGACAAACTGCTCAGAAGACACTCTCTTTAAAAAAGCCAGCCGGCAATTCAGCAGCGGCATACACCGGTACCCGACAATTTAGACAAGAAGGAATAGAGCATCACACATAGATTAGATAGATAGAAACATGTCAGTCACAAATATAAGAAGTACAGTGACAGTGTTGGTTACTGTACTTGTCATTTAGTGTTAAAGGATTTCTTAAAAAAAATATTAGTGTTTTCATGCACCGTCTCTTTAAAAAAGCCGGCCGGCAATTCAGCATCGGTACCCGACAATTTAAAACAGAAAGAATAGAGCATCACACATAGATTAGATAGATATAAACATGTCAGTCACATTTATAAGGGCAGTGGGAAGAGCAAGGCTATGGATGCGCCATTTCTGGGGCGGCTGACGGCTGGTGTTTCTAGCCTGGGAGGGGGACAATATTCATGGCATCCTTCCAGGGCTATTAATATCAGCCCCCAGCTGTCAGCCTAGCCTTTGCTAGCTATTAAAATAGGGGGGACCCCACGTCATTTTTTTTGGGGTCCCCCATTTTAATAGCTAGTAAAGGCTAGGTATTCAGCTGGGGGCTGATATTAGTAGCCTGGGAAGCTCCGCGGGTATTACCCCCTTCCCAGGCTTCAAACATCTGCCCCAGCCGTCTGCTTAACCTCCGCTAAAGATTAAAATTACGGGGAACCCCACGCCTATTTTTTTTTTAATAAATCCTTTATTTTAACACTAAATGACAAGTACAGTAAGCAACACTGTCACTGTACTTCTTATATATATGACTGACATGTTTCTATGTATCTAATCTATGTGTGATGCTCTATTCTTTCTGTTATAAATTGTCGGGTACCGATGCTGAATTGCCGGCCGGCTTTTTTAAAGAGACAGTGCATGAAAACACTAATCTTTTTTTTAATAAATCCTTTACACTAAATGACAAGTACAGTAACCAACACTGTCACTGTACTTCTTATATATGTGACTGCCATGTTTCTATCTATCAAATCTATGTGTGATACTCTATTCTTTCGGTTCTAAATTGTCGGGTACCGGTGCATGTCGCTTCTGAATTGCCGGCTTTTCATGTTTCACTGTGAGCTCTGTTCCCATCGATTTGGGCAACCACTGTAATGCCACAACCACCATGGCTGTGGCATTACAGTGAGTGGCAGACAACCCCTGCATGATTGGTGCTCTAAAGAGCGCCAGACATGCAAGACACACTTTTGGTGCAAGAACAGTTATCGAACACAACCTCGAACAGCCGAATTTTTTGCAAATTGTTCGCGTTCGTCGAATGTCTCGAACACCGCCAAAAACAGCTCGAATTTGACATTGGCGAACAGTTCTAGTCGAACACCGCTCATCTCTAATGTAGAGTCTATCCGTTCACCTTTTCTGCGTCGCACAAAGACACGGTGGTTGGAACCAAAGTTCTCAAATTTGGACTCATCAGACCAAAGCACAGATTTCCACTGGTCTAATGTCCAGTCCTTGTGTTCTTTAGCCCAAACAAGTCTCTTCTGCTTGTTGCCTGTCCTTAGCAGTGGTTTCCTAGCAGCTATTTTACCATGAAGGCCTGCTGCACAAAGTCTCCTCTTAACAGTTGTTGAAGAGATGTGTCTGCTGCTAGATCTCTGTGTGGCATTGACCTGGTCTCTAATCTGAGCTGCTGTTGACCTGCGATTTCTGAGGCTGGTGACTCGGATAAACGTATCCTCAGAAGCAGAGGTGACTCTTGGTCTTCCTTTCCTGGGGCTGTCCTCATGAGAGCCAGTTTCTTTGTAGCGCTTGATGGTTTTTGCAACTGCACATGGGGACACTTTCAAAGTTTTCCCAATTTTTCGGACTGACTGACCTTAATTTCTTAAAGTAATGATGGCCACTCGTTTTTCTTTACTTAGCTGCTTTTTTCTTGCCATAATACAAATTCTAACAGTCTATTCAGTACGACTATCAGCTGCGTATCCACCAGACTTCTGCACAACAGAACTGATGGTCCCAACCCCATTTATAAGGCAAGAAATCCCGCTTATTAAACCTGACAGGGCACACCTGTGAAGTGAAAACCATTTCCGGTGACTACCTCTTGAGCTCATCAAGAGAATGCCAAGAGTGTGCAAAGCAGTCATCAAAGCAAAAGGTGGCTACTTTGAAGAAGCTAGAATATAAGACATATTTTCAGTTGTTTCACACTTTTTTGTTAAGTATATAATTCCACATGTGTTAATTCATAGTTTTGATGCCTTCAGTTTGAATGTACAATTTTCATAGTTATGAAAATGCAAAAAAAATCTTTAAATGAGAAGGTGTGTCCAAACTTTTGGTCTGTACTGTACATGTACACAAACATTTAATGAATAAAAAATTTGTGAGAGGGCTTCTTCAATTTGACTCATATTTAAATGTAAAAAGTCTCTATACAACTAATTGTCCACTTTTTGTGCCACCTCTCTACTGGAGTAATTTTGTGGGGAATTTATAAAACATTTGCATGTTATCAATAAGACTTAACTAAGAAAATGCTGGAGATCTTTTTGACGAGCTCAAAATAAAAATAATGGTTTTGATGCAAAATGCTTTAGAAATGGCATTCAACTATCAAAAACGTGTCCAAAAACTAAAAATAAAGCAAACTGAGCTTAAATTCTGGTTCAAATTATGTGAAACATTTCCCTCATAGTCTTTAGCATGTGATTATCTCCAGTGAATGTATTTAACACTAAATATTGTTAGAATTTTAAGCAGATTGTAATTGTATTTAAAATATTGAATCTGATGGGATTTTGATTTAGTAATATCACTAGCAGACACAGGATTCCCAAGGAAGATTAAGAACAATGCAAAACATACTGTATCGCATCATGGCCCATGGGGGAACAGGTCATTCCATCAGTTTGCCCCTGTGTAGGACTGGCCCCCAACTTCTCTACAGGAGCAGTGGTTTGCACAGTAAATTACAGTAAATTCAGCATTTACAGACAAGTGCATCATCTTATTCATTTATCAAGCTATATAGTTTACTATTGTATAGACGTTTAGGCAAATTTATTATCAAAGGTCAAGTAATATCGCTCATAGCTGAGCAGTGGGCACTTAAAATAAACGTTACTGGTGGGCCCTTGACACCTCAGTCTAACACTGATTTCTAATAATATCAAATGACTGATTTGTGAAACATGCAAAGAGAAACAAATGAAATGCTGGAGCCAAATTAATCTTTCTGTTAGAAAATTCCTTTAATTTCTTCTTATGACTTATTTTCACCACTTGCTTTTTCAAATCTACTTTAAAAAATAATCCTGTACAACTCTGTACTCGATCATCGGCCGGCCAACACTGTAGGTATTAACAGATATACGATACTTTAAACTATTTCTGATTTTACTACAATAAACTGTTGAAAGTTGACCTTTCACCAGATATTTAAAAGTGAAGTGGTACATTTAATAGATTTGCATTTGCTTTGATGTTAAAGCCTTTTGATTATTTTTCACACTGATTATATGAGTCAACTGTCCCCAGCATATCACAAGTTGGCTTTTCCACACCAGGTTTAAGCAGACATAGCAGCTGCAGTGATGAGCAGTCACTGTTCTTTTATACTGTTTCGGGCTTGGAAGGGTGATGGATATGCAAATTCAGACAAGATGGCTCAACTGTTTTGGTACTCAGCACTCAGCCAGAAGAATGAGCATGTACAGGCTGTTCTTTCTGTTGCTTTTGCTGATACTGGTAAAGATATTGTTATTATTCAGAATGTTTTGTTCCCTAAATTATAGTATACAATTAAAAGATTGGAGAAGTAAAATTGCCAACACAAACACATAGGAAAAAAAAGAAAGAAGATATGTAATGTTCTCTGTTCTAAACAACTTTAAAAGTTCTCTTGTATTAAGTAACAGAAGGTTAACAGGTCAAAACACATGCTTGTTCAATTGTAAGTCTTTTATCTGTGGAAGAAGAATACATGTAGCAGACCTGAGTTTGTAATTGGCCTGTGTTATTTATATTAATTGCTAAATCGCTTTGTGTCCACTGTGTTACATTGCTGAAGCTTTATTTCATAGTCCTGGAAATTTAATTAGATATAGCTTTATGTGAATATAATAGTTACATTTTATTAATAACAGCATAAGAAAAAGTGAAGAAGTTGTAATAATAATACATTTTATTTCTATAGTGCTGACATATTCTAAAGCACTTTATAATTCAGAGGTGACATAAAAGGACAATATCAGATATTGAAGAGTAACACATAATTCAACCAATTCCAAGAGGAGTGAAAACCCTGCTCCAAGCTTAAAATCAAGAAGCAAAAAGGGAGGAACAAATGTTCAATGGTAAAAAGTGCTTACCGTATTTTTTAGACTATAAGATGCACCTACAGTAGGTTTTAGAGGAGGAAAATAGAAAAAAAAATTAAAGGAAAAAATGTGGTCATGATACACTGTTATGGGTGAGGGGGTCTGCTGCTGACACTTTTATTGGGGGAATGTCCTCCAATTCTGTATCTATATCCCCATCTTCGTATATATATTTATATATATATATATATATATGCCCCATCCTTGTATAAATGGCCCCCTTTCCTGTTATATGTGGCCCCCATCCTGGGATGCATGGCACCCTCATCCCCATCCTAGTATGCATGGCACCCCCATCCTGGTATGGATGGCACTCCCATCCCCATCCTGGTATGCTTGGCACCCTCATCCTGGAATGCATGGCACCCCCATCCCCATCCTTATATGTATGGCACACCCATCCCCATTCTGGTATGTATGGCACACCCATCCCCATCCTGGTATGCATGATACCCCCATCCTGGCATGCATGGCACCCCCATCCTGGTATGCATGGCACCCCCATCCTGGTATTCATGGCACCCCCATACCCATACCCATCACCGTGCACGCAAATAAAAATAAACAATAAAAAAATAAATAAATAAACAATTCTACTCACCTTCCTTCCCTCTGCTCCAGTGCTGTGTCCTGTTCTGCGTCACTGCCATGTGCCCTCAGACATTGATATCAGCTGCCGGAATAGTCACTGCTCCCCACGCCCTGACTATGCACGTGGGGAGCAGTGACTATTCACTTTTCGTAAAGGGAACCTGTCACGTCGCATCTAATATCTACACTGCCCCCATTGCATTGTTAGTGATGCAATGTGCATCACTAACAAGCTTTTTTCATTAAAATTGGTAGTGTTATAATGAATCTATACCATTTTATGTACTTATATCCTGCCTGCTCGTTTTCAGCAAAACATAAGATGTTAAGTTTTTGACAGATTGAGCTTTAGATAGAGAACATGATGTTAGAGACAGTAGACAGACAATCACTGATATTTTGTAGTAATACAGGGGTGATGGAAGAAGACAATAGAGATGGTACTGAAAACCAAATCTGCTAACATCTTGTCCAATAGGGGTAGTGTATAGAGAGAAGAGGAAGGGTTTAAAATTTAATCCAGAGGAACAAAGGGAACAAGGAGAGGAAGAGGAGCCAGCAAAAGATACAGTAAAAGAGTAGTCGAAGTAGGAGAAGAACTAGGAGAGTAAAATCCTTGAGACCAATAGAGTAGAGCACAGTGAGGAGGAGCTGAGAGAGATCCAGGCGAAATAGCAGGGAGGATTGACCATTAGATTTAGCTGTTAGATCATTAGTAAAAGCAGTTTCTGCAAATGTAAGGAGTGGAAACCGGATTGTAAAGGGTTAAGAAGAGCATTATCTGAGAGATAGTGGATTTGACAGGAGTAGACCAAGCTTCCAGGAGTTAAGAGATGAAGGGGAGATTAGAGACAAGTTTACAGTTATCAGCACAGTTCTGGTCAGTGTTTGTTTCAGTAATGGGTGTATGCTGGCCTGTTTGAAGGAGGAGGAAAGATACTGGATGAGAGAGAGACAGGTTAAATATTTTATTTAGGTGGGCAGTAACAGACGTTGAGAGGGATTAGAGGAGGTGAGAGGGAATCGGATCAGTGGTGCAAGTACTAGGGAGAGAAGATGCGAGGAGCCTAGTAAGTTTTACACAAAAAACAACTATTTGCTGCAGTTAAATGGATCGTATTTTAAAAAGAAGGGGGTGTTCTATCTTTTCTTTTTCCACCGATATAAGCAAAAAAGTAATTTAAAAAATAACATAACAATTAAGCTCCATATATCGTGAAAAAATAGACCAAAAAATATTTAAATATCTGAATAAGAATTTTTTTTACAGCAGTAAAAGGCATATGTACAATAAAACATGAAAATGTGCCTGTTCAGGAATGGGAGAAAATTGCCCAGTCCTGAGCTTATTAAAGAATTAAACAGAAAAATTCTAATATACAAGAAACAAATGTACAGTACTCTGTAAATGCCATGAACAACCTTTTAGTCATTCAGCAGCAATAAAATAGGGGGATATGACACAGCTTGTGTTAGGTGCCCAGACTGCGACTAATAGCCATGTAGGGGAATATCATGCAATAACCTTGGAGTGTTCTTTGATACAGTGTAGAAAACTTAATAAAAACAAGAGAAAGGTTACACTGTAGAATAATGGTACATTCAAAACCATTGCAAATATATATATATATATATATATATATATATATAAATCTATTTTAATTGTTTATTGGTCAGTTATAAAAACATACTGTTTGTTGTCAGACACAAATAAATAAAAACATTTTCATCACATTTTTATGACAAATTGTATACAGGGTGTAATGAGTGGGCTCAAGAGCTGTTCTCACTGCATACCATTCTGGGCAGATGCTGGATACCAAAATGATAACACTTTGAAATTTAACATGTAAAAGATAGTGGGTGATGCAAAAAATTACTTCTTTTATTGAGCCATATAAAAGATAACGTTTCGACCTAATGCAGGCCTTTAGAAATTCAACATGTCTTAGACTTGCTTCTTCTGCTTCATCTGTCAGGAAAGATCAGGTGAGCTAGTGCTACTGAAATTCAAGGGTTTGGCCACATTTAGTCTGATAACCAGATAAGGTCAGACTTTACCCCATTTAGCCATACAGCACATCTCACTTGATGATATTCTGGAGGGATGTCCTTTACTAAAGTAATCCAGCAATCCACTAATGCTTCTTAACGAATTACACACAATTAAGTTTTGGAATCAAGCAATGGCAGACTACATCTGTGTGTATTTATAAATCCAAATACCGGCACAGTCTCTAAATAGAGTGGACATAACGCTTGTATGCTCATTGAAGATAAAGATGATCCATGTTCATAGACCAAAATCTGATCATGCAAATTACAACATAGCACTTGTTCTATTGTTATATGAGCACAGTTGTATGATACTACAGTTGGAGCTTGAAGTTGCATGCACAACATGTTCTCCAAGAAGTTCAGCTGATACTATTTTTTCACTGCAGAGTAGATTTTGCAGAAACTTTCGTCATTCTTAATGAAGCGCCTGATATTCTCATTACGCAAAATAAATCTTAACCACTGCTTATTGATAAGTTATACATGTTCTTGATGTACTTTATTTATCAACTTATTATTTTTTGTGAAAAAAAACAAACTAAAAATCTGACATAATATCATAATAATGATCTAAATATGGGAACTAATTTTCTGCCCTCTATTGATAAAAAGAGAGAGCATAACATGGCCAAATGCTATGCAATGTTTTATCAGATAGCACTCGACCCAATGTTATATTATGGGGCAGTGCAGATCTGTGCTTTTTTTTTCTCATGCCTATTTGCCATGAGAAAACAATGGCAGCATGCTGCGAATGACTCATATATTCAGATCATGTGCACCCATACAAGTTTATGGGGGCATGTAAAACATCGGACTGCACTCGGGTATCATCTGAGTGCAGTCCAATGTATTCTCACAGAGACAATGGAGAAGATGAAGATATTAAGCTCTCCATCTTCTCTGCACTTGTGCTGCAATTCTCTCATGCAAGATAATTGAATCACAATAAGATGGCACTCTGATCAGACTCTGACAGAGTTTGAGACAAGTGTCATTAGCATAATCGTCCCAATTCTCTCGCATGAGAGAATCTGCGCTATTGTGAGCTTATTCCTGACACTGCTTTCCTGATATGGCATATAGAGAGGGAAAATACTGTTACAGAGCACAATGAAGGCTATCTCATTCTTCTAATATCACAAGTACTGTCACCATCCGTACACGGTCTGATAATCCACTGGATAGATTGGGATAGACCATGTGAGGTCATAACTGCAAGGCATTATGGGAAAGCATCTGCGGCAGTGTAAAACATCATCAGCCCACTCTCTGATTCTTCAACAGTGTATGGTGCCAGGCAAGGTTTTTTTGTTGTTTTATTGAGATACTCGAAACTCTAATTGTGAAGTGTTCGAATGCATGAGGAACTGTGAATTTCAGGAAATTCGACTTAAAGTTGATCATCCATTGATCAATCTGCTCATCTTTAGTATATAGATATGATTGTGTCTAAGTCATTCAGCAGGCTTATCAGACTTTCATGACAACATAATTGTCAAATGTGGTGAGAGTCTAGACAAAAATTGTTAAAAGAAAGCAGGGAAAGAACAGCCATTGAGTTTTATGCTGTATAATAAACACACTTTCAAAATGTAGAAAAAAAATCATCTTTATGTTAATATAATCACATTATAAAATACACGACTTTGGCTTTTGCATCATTTATCCAAATCACATGTAAATAAGATCATGCTAGAAATTAGTATTATTCAAAGCTGCATTTTCTCCCCTTAACAATATTTTAATATATATATATTTAAAGAACAGTGAAAGAAAAAAAAGCAGCAGGATCCAGGACCACATCTCAGGTTCTTAAATTTTCCATCAGTTAATCATGAGAGCCAATTAATTGTAGCTCCTTAATGCACGACAGTAAATGTGAGATTGTCATTTAGACATAATTTTGTGCATTTTTCTTAAATGAAATGTGCCAAGGTTACCTGTGTAAATGTTGTAGTAAGTAAACAGATCTCACTGCTGTGCAACTTATATGATCTGATTTGAAAGACTGGAGCCTCTCGCATCCTTTCCTGAATCTATTATTAGTTGATTAAATTAACTTGTTGGATGAGTACAGTGAGAAGAGACACAGTAATGATATTATGGAATTAGTATGCTATGATGAATTGTCAAGAAAAGTGACTGTGACAGCCCTGTGGCTATATGCACTTAGCTGTGCAATTTACAGTCATTTGAAAAGCCAAGGACTTCTCAGTTTTGGTTAGGAAATTTATTTTTGCTTTTTGACAGAACTTGAGGGATATGTGAGTGTTGAAGAAAAGCGATTTGTATAGTCAAAAGCAATGAAAAGGGCCTTACTTTGAACCTGTTATCTCAGTAAGCTTTCATGAATTTGAGCTATAAAGGACGCCTATGCCAGCGCCTTTAAATAAATGGATGCGATGCTATACAGTGATTTATTTATGGTTGAAGCAGATAATTTTGCTGAGAATAAGATAAAAGTAAATGCAATCTTGTATCTCAATTGTCTCGATTATACAGTGCTGTATTTTGTGCTATTGTCTATGTTGCTCAAGCAGAACGCAAATCAGAAGAAAAAAAAACATTATTGTGGAGTTCATTTTTTTTGCTCCTCTGGATGGTCTGCTGAATCTGTTGTGTAATCGTTTTAGTAGAAACTGAATATAATTTTTGCCAAAGACTATTACATCTTGATGGCTAAAGATTATAACATTGTATATCATCAAGTATTGCATTGTACTTATGTATGAGAAAGCAAATCTAGATTAAAAAGTAATACATGCAATTATTGTACCTTACGTGAAGGTACAAAAATGTATTTTGGAATTGGATACTGTTTGTGTGAGTAACCTACATTCTAATAATGTACATACTTATATTATATAGAAAATCAGCAAATTTAAAGGGTTAGTCTCGCACCTAAAAAGTTCTTTTGAAATATCTATCTTTACACCCTAATCACTTTTGCGATTAGTTTTATTATAAAATACTCTACACTTCTCCCTATCGTGCTAATCACTAAATGTTTTTTTTTTTTTTTTACTTCACTTCCTCTGATGTTTCGTTTGAGAGAATTCTCAAACAGGACATCACAGGATACTGGGGCTGCACTCACTTCCCTGCAGCGTCTATCAACCCTCCTAGAACAGGACATCACAGGATACTGGGGCTGCACTCACTTCCCTGCAGCGTCTATCAACCCTCCTAGAACAGGACATCACAGGAGACTGAGGCTGCACTCACTTCCCTGCAGCGTCTATCAACCCTCCTAGAACAGGACATCACAGGATACTGGGGCTGCACTCACTTCCCTGCAGCGTCTATCAACCCTCCTAGAACAGGACATCACAGGAGACTGGGGCTGCACTCACTTCCCTGCAGCGTCTATCAACCCTCCTAGAACAGGACATCACAGGATACTGGGGCTGCACTCACTTCCCTGCAGCGTCTATCAACCCTCCTGGAACAGGACGTCATCAGGGGCAGGGTTGAAGTTTCTTGAATCATGGTCCTTTGAAGTTTCCCTGAATCCATGGTGATAGTTGCTGCAAGTTTGAAGCAAGACGTCATCAAAGGACGAAAATAGAAGCAGATAGTGATACCAGCATCACCCCTCAAACGAATTGGCATCAGGGGGTTGAAATGGAAGCACTGAGCAGCGTTGTCCAACAGCTTCTAGCACCTCCTCCAAGTGAATCATCAGGGGGCAGTGATAGAAGCAGTGAGTGACACCAGTATCATCCCTTAATGATGATTTATTATTTCCATTTATTTATTATGCATTGCTTATATAGCACTATCATACTCCACAGCACTTGACCTATATTATAATCATTGTCCCCATTTGGGGCTCACAATCTAAATTCCCTATCAGTATGTCTTTGGATTATGGGAGGAAACAGAGCTACCCAGAGGAAACTCATGGAAATACGGGGAGAACATACAAACTCCTTGCAGATATTGTCCTTTAGGGATTTGACCCCAGGACCCCAGTGGTGCAAAGCAACAGTGCTTACCATGAGCATCTGTGCTGCCAAATAATTCATTTAAGGGTGGTACTAAAAGCTGTGCGGTACCGCTGGTGTCAATGCTTCTATCTCCACTCCATGATGATGTCTTGTTTTACAGTCTCGGTGCTGCACTCACCTCTACTGAAGCTTCTATCACCATGGATATAGGACATCTTCAGAGGGCGGCGATGCAAGAAACTTCAGCTCTGAACTGTGATGATGTCCTGTTCCAGGAGGGTTGATAGACGCTGCAGGGAAGTGAGTGCAGCCCCAGTATCCTGTGATGTCCTGTTCTAGGAGGGTTGATAGACGCTGCAGGGAAGTGAGTGCAGCCCCAGTATCCTGTGATGTCCTGTTCCAGGAGGGTTGATAGACGCTGCAGGGAAGTGAGTGCAGCCCCAGTGTCCTGTGATGTCCTGTTCGAGACTCCTCTCAAATGAAACATCACAGAAAGTGAAATACAAAAAAACACTTTTAGGGATAAGCTAGATAGGGAGAAGTGTAGGGTGTTTTATAATAAAACTAATTACAATAGTAGTTAGGGTGCAAAGATAGATATTTAGAAAATACATTTTATATACTGAACCACCTCCTTGACTTGTCAGGTCTCAGATAAAATAATACTTTTGGAGCTTTTCTTAGATCTCTTCATTTTTTAATTCCTAACAACCCCATACAGTAATGTAAGAAGATTAAAACATATATCAACATTTTAAAGGTAGTTATACTCATAGGATTTTTTGTGAAAACACCACCACAGTTATTGATTCAGTTCTTTTGTTCTAAAGAGTGGGGTAGATTTTTAAAAGAAATAGAAAATTTAAAAGGATTTATACTTCTCTTTTCAGCTGGAGTTTTATATGGCATTGGTTTAAAAAAAATGCAACAAAAACAGCATAAAACATGCTGTGTGGAACCACAATAAAAATGCAACAATGAGGGAATTGTCATAATAGTGGTTTACTGGTATATTTGTCTAGGATCAGGAAAGGTTAATGTAAGGGCTTTATGATGTGTGTTTTAATTAACTCTTCCAAACATCAATATTACCAATATGGTATTTTTATGAGTTTTTTTTAACTGTATGATTACTTACAAGAAATCTGATTATCAGTGGACTTCAATAATGAACTTCAAGAAGTTATAGGCAAAAAGCCGGAAACAACTGAAATAAACTGCATAAGTTACAGCTTTTTTATAGGAAAATATGCCACAAACAGGGTGAAGTTTCTTTTAATTCATATCACATGGTAATTTCTTCCTGAGTTTGGGGTAATCCCATTCTCAACATTGAGGCTTTTGAAAGTTGAATATTTCGAAGCATGATATTATACTAAGGGCTCATACTCATCTGCAGGTCTCTTCTGGATGTCAGGCTGAACGGTCACATCATGCCAACGTTCAGCAAGGCATCAAAATGTAGCAGAGTCACACTTGTTGCGGGACAAATGGATTATCTTCTCATCGGACAGATGAAGAATATGGTGGTTTATTATTTTTTATTTTTCAATATTAAATGGGTAAAAGAGGGGGGTGTTTATTTCAAATAAAGGTGTCAGTATCTTTCTTTCAATTAAAGGACTTTATTCTGGTTGTGTATTTTTTACAATTTGACTATGGAGTCAGTAATTGGGGCATGTTATAGACGTCTCTCTATTACTAACCCCTGGGATTGATGTCAGCTGCCAATGCAAAGCTGACATCATCCCCAATACTATTACTCCACTTGCCACTGCACCAGGGCAAGTGGGAAGAGTGGAGGCTAAGAGCTATTTCTGGTTTGGCTGAGAGCTAATGTTCTTAGTCTGGGAAACGGCCAAAATCTATAGCCCCTTCCTAGCCTATTAATATCAGGCCGCAACTGTTTGCCTAGCCTTTGCTGGTTATTAATTGTAGGGGGACCCCTTGCCAATTTTTTGGGCGGTCCCCCATTTTAGTAACCAGTAAAGGCTAAGTATACAGCTGTGAGCTGATAGTAATAACCTGGGAAGCTCCATGTTTATTGCCTCCATGCTCTAAATATCAGCTCCCAGCTGTTGGCTTTCCCTCGGCTAGTTAATAAAAACTATGGGGGACACCGCACCATTTTTTCATTCATTTATTTATGTACAGTGTACAGTAAGCTACACACACAAATCACTGATTATATATCTCACTCACATATTTCTATCCTATCTATCTATCTATCTATCTATCTATCTATCTATCTATTTATCTATCTATGTAGCTAGCTATCTGTATTGAAGAATATTTACTTTGAAAACTATCTTTAAAAGACATAGATAATCACTCTATGTAAAAGCTTAAAAGCTAATGTTAAAATCGTATTGCATACGGATTGCATACGCATATCATACTGCTGTCATACAGATGCTAGGTGAGAAAAATAGCATTGTACTCTCATTCGCATGACTCTCACTCGCATGACATTTGCATGACACTCGTCCGACTTTTCAGGAGCAACATCAGACCAATTTTATTAACGCAGATGGGTATGAGCCCTAAGAAAGAAGGTAGCTATGGTACAGTATGTTGATAAGTCAATGATTCCAAATTTCAGAAGCCTAATTTCTACAGTCATTTGGTGCCATATAGAGAAATCGGATCTTTTGAAATTCAAATATGCTTGATACAAATAATTTTCCCCAGAAATTCGATTTACATCACACAAATTTGCCACAAATATCAATACTGAACATGCAGTAATTGCACAGAAAAAAATAGGATGGAGAGAGGGACAGAATGAGAAAAAAGGTGATGTACAGAGAAATGGAGAGGAATAGAGAGAGAGGAATACATAGTGTGATGGTGTGACGGAGAGAGTTTAACCCCTTAATGACCTCTCATACACATTCAAACGGCATCCGCTAAAGGGCCTTATTCCTTACCGTTTTAAAACGGCGATCGAGAATAAGCCTATTGTGCCCCCCGAAGTCCAAAAATTTCCAGGGTCTCCGCTATTCGGGGTAGCGGAGACCCTGGAGAACATGGCCAGTGCTGTTTTTTCCAGTCCTCGATTTTGTGATCAGTGTTATTCAGCAATTACACAAAAAAAAGTGTGTCAGCTATAAAAATAATTTCTCTCTCTTCTGATATGATATAACATGTCAGAGGAGAGAAAAATTATATCCCCAAGCCATTCTCAGTACCTCCACCATACCCCGGGCTCTCCTGCTTCATCCTTCAGCCTCCGCCTCCTCTTCATGAAGAAAAATGAAAGGCACGTATGAAGATATACCGGTTGGCACCCTGCAATAGCAGAAATTTCCCTATTGGTTCCAGACTTTTGATCACTGTGATAGACCTTATCCCAGTTATCAAAAGCCCAATAGTTAGTAAATTATTCCTGTGTCATCCCCTTAGTCATATTACATTTTTTTATTTTATAATTTTTATTTCTTTCATTCTTTGCAGTTAGGTTTAGGATTGGGCTTAGGGTTAAATTGGGCTTCGGGTTAGGGTTGTGCTTACGGTTAAATTGGGCTTAAGGTTGGGGTTAGAGTTGGGCTTAGGGTTAGAGTTGGGCTTATGGTTAGAGTTGGGGATAGGGTTGGAGTTAGAGTTGGGCTTAGGGTTAGAGTTGGGCTTAAGGTTAGAATTGGGGCTAGGGTTAGGGTTGGGGTTAGAGTTGAGCTTAGGGTTCGGGTTTTTTCAAAAGTTAAAAAAATTCTGACAATGTGACGCCTAGTCTTGAGTGCAAGTCATAGCTACTTGAGTTTGCATTGGGTGCTTGGTTATGCACCAAGTTTCACGGGTGCTCGAGTGACATGCTCGAGTCCCCGTCCTGTATGCTTCATGGCTGATAAACACCAAAAATACATGTGGGGATTGCCTGCCATACAGAGGCAATCCCCGCATTGTTTCTTTGGGTATATAACAGTTTTGAAACATGCGGGGTGGGTACTCGAGCATATCACTCGAGCACCCACGATACTTGGTGCATAACCGAGCACCCGATGCAAACTCAAGTAGTGAGCACTTGCGCTCAACACTAATGACGGCATATTCAATATGATGACCTAATGTTATTAAATTCTGTGTATTACCTTTGGGTTCAAAATTCTTACTATATCCCTGCATAAAATCCTTGATGGGTGTAGTTTCCAAAATGGGGTCATTTGTGGGGACTTCTGCTGTTTAAGCATCTTAAAGGCCCTGCAAATGTGACATTGTGTCTGCAATCAATTTCAACAAATTTGTGTTCCAAAATTCAAATAGTGCTCCTTCCATTCTAAGCCTTGCCGTTTGTCCAAACAGAACTTTTTGACTACATGTTGGGCATCTCTGTGCTCAAAAGAAAGTTAGTAACAAACTGTGGGGTCCACTTTTTGGTGTTACCTCTTACAAAAAAGCAAAAATTGTGGCTAAAGCAACATTTTATTTTTTCATTCCACTTTACATTAATTCCTGTGTAGCACCTGAAGGGTTACACAGTTCCTAACAGTGTTGAAGTATTTAAGGGGTGCTGTTTTTAAAATGTTATCACTTTTGGAAAGTTTCCAGTATATAGGCCCCTCAATGTCCACTGAAATCTGAATAGGACCCTAAAGAAACAGGCTTTGTAAATTTGTTGAAAAAAATGATAAATTGCTGGTAAACTTTTAACCCTTTTAACATCCTTACAAAATAAAATAATATTTGAATAATGATGCAGATGTAAAGTAGACATATGTTAAATGTTATTTCTTAATTCTTTTCTACAGCATGACTAACTGGTTTAATGATATAAAGATTGAAAGTTTGAAAACTGCGATTTTTTATTCAATTTTTTTTCCAAAATTGCGATATTTTCACAAATAAACGCTAGTCATATCAAATAATTTATATCATTATCATGAAGTACAATATGTCACGAAAGAACAATATCAGAACCACTGGGATCCATTGAAACGTTCCAGAGTTATTAGCACATAAAGTGACACTAGTCAGATTTAAAAAATTTGGCCTAGTTATTAAGGTCAAAATTAGCATGGTCACTAAGGGGTTAATATTGCTTTCTTTGTTTGTCAGTCTATGAAGACTCACAAATAGTATGTTATTAAGTATATGTGAGAGCAATCAATTCACAATCACACTAAGTGACTATTTAAGTACAGAACTTCCTAATAATAAACCACTTGAACCTTTGGATTCGTATTCACAGACTGACACTAGCACTCCCGTTTTCAACATGTTTTACACTGAAGTTCACTACAATCAGGTCCGGCCTTTTTCTATCCCTGGGTGGCACGCGCAGTGCACTCTGACCTAATATCTATATGCCGTACAAGCATAAAATGGCCCTCCATCGCCGGCCCCCATGTTTTATACTGCCTGTCATGATTGACAGTGCTAGACCATGTGATGTGATATATGCAGGGCATTAGGGTGAAACCAGCGCCACCATGCCTGATGCCATTAGCCTGCTCTCTAGTTTTCCGCAGCGTATGAGATGGTGCCAGGCATTTCTTTTTACTTTGTCCGATTCTTGTTAATCTAATTGCAAGTGTTCAGATTTATGGGGAGGTGTGAATTTCTGAAAGTCTACTGAAAATCAATCCTTGTCTGATTGGTCTGCTCATCTTTAGTATATACCATTTAACAGACTTTAAAAATAATACTTATTGCAACCAACTGCACTAAAGCTGAAATCACAAATGCACTTGTTGCGGCAAGTGTTGGTGCAGTTTTGATGCAGTTGACGCCAAAGTGAGGAGTGGGATAGGAAAAAGAAATATAAACGAAAAGCTGATAATGTTTCTTTCCATCCATTACTGGCTTTGTCTCAAAAAACTGCACAAAAAACTGTGTAATGTGTTATTCCAACCTAATAGATCTACTTTATGTCCTATCTCATTATCATGCTATAACACTAAAAATGACGAGTATGATAAACTGTGCAGGTTAATTAGACAGATGTAATAAATAGAACACATATTTATTAAGCCTAATATTTCTTGCTGATAAAAAAAACAAGTCAAATTCCTGTCTCCCACAGGGTAACATATATCTTTAGATAAAGATGTGTGACTGACTTCCTAGATGGGTTAATTTCTAACAATAACACTTTTCCTAGGAAATTATCAGTCTTGAGTCCTTTGCATGTAAACATCACAATCCTAAAATCTTACAATTTTACGCACTCGGGTAATAAAGTGTGAAGACGGGAGGAAGGGCAATGAGTAAGTGATTTCATCTGTCTTTTGAATAAATTATATGTTCTATAATATAGTGATAGCTTTTTTCATATGAAAGTGTTATAATTTAATTAGTGAAGATTGTTGACTCTCTGGTATGAGTTCTCTTAATAAATTCTCTGCTTGGAATGTGCAATAAACTGAAAAGAACTAAATTTGGTGAGATATTTTGCAGTACATTCTGTTGTGTAGTCACAAGTCAAGATTGAAGGTATGATTTCTTTCAACCTATGAAAAAATTCAGTTTGGCCAATGACTCCAAAAATAAAACTAAGTCCTCATGAAAATAACCATGTTTGGGATACATATCACACGTATTCTAAGCACTATAGTAATGCATTTCATTGCCATTTTCTTTTGCAGAGAGTTTTTAATTATTCATCAAATACATTTTTTTACTGGAAACAAGGTTTTCAGTGCATCTAGGAAAAACCTGGATTTTACAGTGAAAGTTGGCATCCTACATAATTTTGCAGCCTGCAATATGGTTTTCCATAATATTCTTGACTGTTCCTGATACTGCTGGTGAGCATCATGTCTTCAACAGCTTTTATGATATGCCATTATTAGAGATGAGCAGATCGAGCTGAGGAGGATTGAGTTCGAATCAAATTTCCGGAAGTTTGCGGTTTCTATTCATACATTTTTAAATTTGATTCACTGTTTATTAAAAAAAGAAAAAACTTGCCTGGCACCATCTCACACACTGCAGGAGCATCAAAGAGCAGGATAACATCATTGTGTGTTGTGCCACATTGGCCTCTCCTTAATGCCCTGCAGCTATGACATCTTATTGATACATACCTAGTATACTGGTTGTACCTGGGCCATCACAGATCTGTGGCTCCCAGCATAATTGGTACAACAGAGTTGTTTTCTATCTCTAGGGTCACTGGGTAAATCTCTCTCTTTTATGGATTCTAAGCTCTTTTGGTCAGCAGGGTACTCTTTCTCCCTCTCTCTCCTGTAGCATTAAGCTCTTATGGTCAGGGGGGTTCTCTTTCTCTCTCACTCTCGTGTTGTTTGTAAGAACTAATGGTAAGCAGGGTCTTCTCTTTCTCTCTCCTATAAAGTGTATGCTCTTATGGTCAGCAAGGTCTTCTCTTTCTCTCTCCTGTAGAGTGTAAGCTCTTATGGCCAGCAGTATCCTCTTTTTCTCTCTCTTCTATAGAATTTAAGCTGTTATGGTCAGCTGGGACCTCTGTCCCTCTATTATAGAGTGCAAGCTGTTGTGGTCAGTGGGGTACTCTTTCTCGCTCTCTCCAGATTGTAAACTCTATTGGTCAGAAGGGTCCTCTTTTTTTCTCTCCTATAGAGTTTAAGGTCTTATTGTCTTCCGGGTCCTCTCTCTCCTGTACAGTTCAAGTTATTGTGGTCTGCAGTGTCCTATCTTGCTCACCTGTAAAATGTAAGCTATTATGATCAGTAATTTCTTCTCTCTCTCTCAATTACAAGTTTTCCATTACCGAGATTCACACAAATTTATTCATTGCAAAGTAAATTTTTGGGAACAATTTGTTGAAGTTGGTAAATTTGAATTTCAATAGATCTACTCATCTCATCTATAGTCATTATGATGCACTCATCCATTATAAACTATAGTCATTATGATGTAGACATATACTTTTACTGTCAATTCACCAAAAAGTAGCATTACCTTACACTAACATAATGATTTCTCTGAGTTCCCATGTTTTTATTGCACTGCAAATGTTCAACATTTTCTGATTCACAAAGAGCAAAGCATTACATTGAACAGCCAATCAGGAGCACTGCTTCAGATAACTTTGGAAAAGCCAGCTTTATAAGTCAGTATGATGTTATGAAGGCACTATTTCCGACATTGAGGCTGTACAGAACAATGATCAGCTTTGTCACTTATGAAATAAACATGTTAGGAATGGACTTCTAGAAAAGTACTATATACTATTATTACTGAGGTATTTTCTGGTATAGTAGTTTTTCTCCCCTTTAGATAGTTACTTGATCACTATTAAGTTTTAAGTAGCATGATTTGTGTTAGCAAACATGAGCTGACAGCCATAACGACTTAAACTCAACACCATGATAAAAAAGGATATGCAATGTGTATAATCCAAACAATTTAGGGTGTTTTTTTGCAAATTGTAATCCATTAATCGGTTGCAGAATCTTGAAGTACACACTTGATGAAGGTATTAATAAAAAAAATGGCTGAACATACATAAGTAGGCAGAAGTAAGGCTATCGCCACTACTATCTCAGCATTTGGTTAGTATTTTACATCATTATTTGTAAGCCGAAACCAGGAGTGGGTCAAAAATGCTAAAGTGATGATGGTAGCAATCAACTCTTTGGTTCTTCTTTTTCCCTTTTTGCTACCAGTTCGCATCCCAAGATGCACATCACGTCGATACTAACATATTTTATTTATTTATTCAGTTGGGTTTTGGCAGATTTCAACATATGTTCATTTTCCCTACCTAGTAGAAAATACTTGCAATTGAATATCTTCAGATGGTCTGTTTTAAACATGTGACCGTACTAGACATGTGACTGTATACACCTCTCCCTCTGTTCTTTGGCGGCTTTTTTTGATTTTTTTTTTTTGTATGCATTCCATGTATGTTGATTACCTTGTTGTTATGTATGGTTGTCCTGAGGAAGGAGCCGGTGGACTCTGAAACGCGTAGGCAATAAACCTACATTTTTATCCATGCTAATGGTTTGTCGCGACTCCAGAGAGCGCAGAATAACTTCCTTTCCCAGCATCTATCTAAAACATAACATATGTCACAGTCTTTGTTGCTACAGGTAACCGCCCACTTCAGGAATAAACAATCCAATGTTTAGCTTTCCTTCACAAGACAAAACAGCTCAGAGCTTCCACCTCCAGGCCCACTCCACACACAAATGCTCTAGAAGATTGGGAATTTATCCTTTGAGTTCCTCCCTCTCTACAGGTGTTTAATCACCCTAGCACTAAGGTGGCTGATTAACCCCTTTCTATACTTTGTGTGCTGGAACACTTTTTCAATGTTTATATCACTGGAGCTACCAACCTCAATCTCCTCTCCAGTACTTTGCTAGTAACATTGTCACATATCCACCCTCCTCTGTCCAAAGCCGTAGGTTTTGGCACCTTCAGTCACCAAACAGGGAATTCTAAACAAGGCATCTGCATTGCCATTTAGATTTCCAGGCCTGTGTTCCACATGAAAGTTGAAGTCCTGTAGCCTTGAGTTTCAACTTTTGGAACGCCATCCCTGCTTCAAGAGACCATTTGGCCATCACCGTCTTCGTGCCCTTAAGAAGGTCAGTCAGGGGTGCGGCTATCATGGCGAGATTCAGGATACACTGCTGATAGTATTTCACAATTCCCAGAAATGTCAGAATGTCCTTGGAGAACAGTTTTGGCCAATTTGGCCAATTTTGGACTGCCTTCGGCTTATTCACTTGCAGCTTTACTTTGTTTCTTCCAATGTAGCCCAGGTATGTTCCTTTCTTTTCCCCAATGGTACACTTCTTTGTGTTTATGGTAAACCCCACTTTCCTCAGCGCATCCAGCATGGCCTGGACTTTCTGCAGATGACTTCCCCAATCCGTGCTGAATATCAAAATATTGTCAAGGTAAGCTGCAGTGTACTTTTTGTAAGGGGCTAAGGTACCGTCCATGGCCCTCCAGAATGTAGATGCGGCTCCTTGCATCCCTAACGGAATTCTAGTATACTGGAAGCAAGAGTAGAAGAGGCCATCTTCTCCTTTGCACTTTGAGAGAGAAGGATTTGGGAGTAACCTTTCGTTAGGTCCAGGGTGGTGATGTATCTGGCTGACCTTAGCTTCTCTACGAAATCATCAATGCGGGGCATTGAATGCACATCACATGTCTACATCATTTTTAGTTTCCTGTGGTTGTTGCAGAAACATGACTCTCTCGCAAGCATCTGTACATGTGTTTCCATCAGGATCTCATGTTCAACCACCTGCGTACGTCCTTACAACTCAGAGAATAGGTCCCAGTTCAGCTGAAGCAGCTCTCGGCACTGTTGGCTCTGGGCCGATGACAGTGTCTCTGCCATTGTGACATCCTAAGTGTCCCGTTCTGGCTTGTCCAGCCCACATGGAGGTTCAATGGGATCCCTCTGTTACCCTGCCTTGATGGATATTGGCATGAAAAGATTTTGGAAGAGAGAGGTGGTAGCAGTCAACTGGCAGGTGGGACAGGACTTGCAATATTTTAGGATTTCTCTCTGACATCTTGGCCAATAGAACCTCTGCATGATTTGAGTTTTGTCCAGCCCAGATAGTCACCTAAGACATGTGAATGGGCTCTATCCAATACCCTTTGTCTATAAGGTGCTGGTACCAACAACTGTTCCACTATCTCCTCCCTCACTTTATTAACTCGGTACAATAAGTCCTGGCTCAACATAAAAAAGGGAAACCTGGTGTCAGTCCTCGACTCCTGTGCTATGCTGTTTATTATGGTTACATTATTGAACGCTTATTTTAGGGATAGATCTCTATGTTGGGTGAACCCCAAATTTTCTCTGGTCACCTCTATCTCAGGAATGTCTGCCTCAGCGAATACCACTTTCTCCTCTTTTCCCATTACACAAAATGGAAAACCGTTAGACTCTGGGGTTGGTGAGACTTTTTTAGGGCCAACCCGTTTCTTACCCGAGTAATCCAGGTCTCCACCCCTCCCCCACAAGTCCCAAAACAACACAAAGTCCCAGCCTATGTTGATTGGGTGCAACAAATCCAGGACCACGCCGACCTCATGGGACTCAGTACCTCGGGATGTTTCAATATCCACTCTGGCTACCGGATAGTCTTTAACATCGCCGTGAATTCAGCAGATGCCAGCCTTCTTCCCAAGGATCAATTAAAGAGGGAGTGTGGTCCTCACAAGGGTCACCAAACTCCCTGAGTCTAGTATTCCAGTCATTTTCAGGCCATTCATTTTACAGGACAAGCTTGGGGCCCCTTATCGGGTGGACAGTCCACACTGCAAGCTGGATATGCATAGAAGGAACACCAGTGTCCCATGCTACAGTTTATTTGGTCAGTGGTCATGATGGAAATGGGCTGCTATATGACCTGGGATATGACCTCTCCAGCAAATCACATCCCTCGATGAAGGCCTTGGCCTAACCTCTGCCGCCCCCTTGGACTTTGGATGCCCCACCCCTTTTTTAACCTCCACCCCCAGTATGGAATTGGTTGCCTCCCCACGGACCCATCAACCCCATGATACTTTTTGACAAGTCCGACCAAGTCATCAGCGTTTCGGGGATCTCCCTGGGCATCCTAAGTATGCATCGGGCTTGGAAGAGTGTGCACTAACTGGTCCATTACAACTTGCTCCACCATCTACACTGGGGTAGAGGACTCTGGCTTTAACCAGTTTTGGATAAGGTGCAGCAGATCAAACATTTGGGAGCTAGGGAGTTTGTCACGGTGATATGCCAAGCGGTGGACACATTGTGCCCTGACATTGTCACCCCCAAGCGTGCCAAAATTTCTGTTTTCAATTTTTCATATTCTTTCCTGTAAAGCCAAATCATAGTAGGCCTCTTGTGGCTCCTCCGTTAAGTATGGTGCCAGGACTTCTGCCCACTGCTCTAGCAGGATTTTCTCTCTATCAGTGACCCTTTCAAAAATAGTTTACAAGGCCTCTATGTCGTCACCAGGGGTCATCTTCTGCAAGGCTCTCCTCACCGCCTTCCGGACAGAGAAATCATCTGTTGACATTGAGGTTGGAGCTGCCGCTGTGCCACAAATCGCCTCTTTGAGTAATTAAATTTGCTACTGTTGTCGAAGCTTCTCCCGATGCTGTTGCAGCTGCTGCATCTGCTGCTGCTCCCTGCATAAACAACTGTAATGTTAGCAAAAACAAACTCGACCTTCCTGGCCTAACAGGAAAAAAGCACATAATATATGGCACAGTCCTTGTTGCCCATTTCAGAAACAAACAATCCAAGGTTTAGCTTTCCTTCACAAGACAAAACAGCTCAGAGGTTCCTCCTCCAGGCCCACTCCACACACAAATGCTCTAAAAGGTTGGAAATTTATCCTCTGAGTTCCTCCCTTTCTACAGGTGTTTAATCACCCTAGCACTAAGATGGCTGATTAACCCCTTTCTATACTTCGTGTGCTGGAACACTTTTTCTATATTTATATCACTGGAGCTAACAAACTCAAACTCTCCAGTACTTTGCCAGTGACCTTGTCACAACACAAATAGAAACATAATCAGGAAAAGTATTTGATTTTGCAACTTAACTATAAAATGTTCCAGAAATGAAAGGGAAAATTTTATATATATATATATATATATATATATATATATACAGTTATATGAAAAAGTTTGGGCACCCCTATTAATCTTAAGCTTAATGTTTTATAAAAATTGGTGTTTTTGCAGCAGCTATTTCAGTTTGATATATGTAATAACTGTTGGACACAGTAATGTTTCTGCCTTGAAATGAGGTTTATTGTACTAACAGAAAATGTGCAATCTCCATTCAAACAAAATTTGACAGGTGCATAAGTATGGGCACCTCACCAGAAAAGTGACATTAATATTTAGTAGATCCTCCTTTTGCAAAAATAACAGCCTCTAGTCGCTTCCTGTAGCTTTTAATGATTTCCTGGATCCTGGATGAAGGTATTTTTGACCATTCCTCTTTACAAAACAATTCCAGTTCAGTTAAGTTTGATGGTCGCCGAGCATGGACAGCTCTCTTCAAATGATCCCACAGATGTTCAATGATATTCAGGTCTGGGGACTGGAATGGCCTTTCCAGAACATTGTAATTGTTCCTCTCCATGAATGCCTGAGTAGATTTGGAGCGGTGTTTTGGATCATTGTCTTGCTGAAAGATCCATCCCCTGCGTAACTTCAACTTTGTCACTAATTCTTGAACATTATTGTCAAGAATCTGCTGATACTGAGTGGAATCCATGCGTCCCTTAACTTTAACAAGATTCCCGTTGCCGGCATTGGCCACACAGCCCCAAATCATGATGGAACCTCCACCAAATTTTACTGTGGGTAGCAAGTGTTTTTCTTGGAATGCTGTGTTTATTTGCCGCCATGCATAACGCCTTTTTGTATGACCAAACAACTCAATCTAGGTTTCATCAGTCCACAGGACCTTCTTCCAAAAAGAAATTGGCTTCTCCAAATGTGCTTTTGCATACCTCAGCCGACTCTGTTTGTGGCATGCTTGCAGAAACGGCTTCTTTCGCATCACTCTCCCATACAGCTTCTCCTTGTGCAAAATGCGTTGTATAGTTGACCGATGCACAGTGACACCATCTGCAGCAAGTTGATGCTGCAGCTCTCTGGAGGTGGTCTGAGGATTGTCCTTGACTGATCTCACCATTCTTCTTCTCTGCCTTTCTGATGTTTTTCTTGGCCTGCCACTTTTCTCCTTAGCAAGAACTGTCCCTGTGTTCTTCCATTTCCTTACTATGTTCCTCACAGTGGAAACTGACAGGTTAAATCTCTGAAACAGCTTTTTGTATCCTTTCCCTGAACAACTCTGTTGAATAATCTTGTTTTCAGATCATTTGACAGTTGTTTTGAGGAGCCCATGATGCCACTCTTCAGAGAAGATTCAAACAGGAGAACAACTTGCAAGTGGCCACTTTAAGTAGCTTTTCTCATGATTGCATACACCTGGCTATGAATTTCAAAGCTCAATGAGGTTACAAAACCAAAAAAAGTGCTTAAGTAAGTCAGTAAAAAGTAGGTAGGAGTATTTAAAACAAGAAAATGATAAGGATGTCCATACTTATGCACCTGTCAAATTTTGTTTGAATGCAGATTGCACATTTTCTGTTAGTACAATAAACCTCATTTCAAGGCAGAAACATTACTGTGTCCAACAGTTATTACATATATCAAACTGAAATAGCTGTTGCTAAAACACCAATTTTTATAAAACATTAAGCTTAAGATTAATAGGGGTGCCCAAACTTTTTCATATAACTGTATATATATATATACATATATATATATATATATATGTATCCAAGCTGCTTGTATATTCATGTCATATTTCAGAATTCAGCCCTTGTCCAATAAATTATGTCACATTTTAATGGTGCAGTGATAAGCTTTGTGATTTGTTGTTGATGGAGATTGTATTTTGGTCTATGTAATTACTGCTATACAGACAAAAATGAGGAAAATTAAAGAACATGGAGCATGTATGCACCAAAAAATAGTGAGCAGATAATAAAGAAACCTATATCATGTAAAATATTTGTATTTTATTAAAGCTAATAAAAATAGGTATCGATTACATAAACATATTATCAACAGTACAAAGTCAAACCGGTGAAGACACAAAATATGTGACAACATGAAAGGCAAACAGTGGATGTTAGTATAAGGGTAGTACAATGTGTACAATAACGTACAGAATATAACAATCCAGCACTTAAAATTGCTGATGACCCCCAAAAAAAGAAATTAGTGAAACTCTACTATACTCACTGTGAGCATTTTCTAAGACATAAAATGAAAAAAGTTTTAAAGTTAACGTTGTATGACTGCTAGAGATTGGCATATAGATTCCATTTCTTTTATCAGTCAGTAAAGTCATCAACATGGAACTCAATTTCCAGAGAACACTAGAAGAGACAGGACAAAGCCCTGTCTTTTTTCTACAGCGTCTCTTATTCATGATTTATTTTTTATATGCAATTCAGCACACTAAGGAGGTTATGTTGTATCCCTGATCCATGAATTTGGTAATGTATCAAAAGATGAATAGTAAAGACCTCAATTCCAAGTTCACCGGTGATATACCGTCAAGGTTTTGAAGAATTTCTCAGAATTGCTCGTAAGAGACCCAGGGAGCTCCTTTCTTGCAGTAAATCAGTGAAGGATGTTAGTTAAAAGAAGCTCAGGATTGAATGTGCAAAATGCTAGGTGCCTTGCGAGAAAATTGTGGAAATCTCTGGTACTTTATCTGTTCAACATCCAAATAAATTATACCTTATTGTGGGTTATCCAATAATTACAACTCTATTTATCCTCTGTTTTCCTGATCAAACCCTTTTATTCCTTTCCAAAAGCTATTCTTAACAGAGAGCGCTGATGCTGATTAAAGAGGGAAGGTTATTTCTTTGTCGTTACATTTAATCTAACAAGACCCTGGTCTCATATTGTAGCATGTAAACAAAATCAACTTTATCTTATTTTTAAGACAGAACATTCTTTTTCAAACAAATTGAAATATACACCCTGAGAATCATAGCAAGAAATTTTCAAAAACCGTATAACCAACAAATAAAAAATTATCATTATATAAGAAAACAATGTGCTAAATTGTTTTATTTTGTGCCTGAAGCACATTGGGTTTTATTTGTAGGTGCATTATTTTTGGTTGATTAAGAAATACTTAAAAGAGTTATCCCATAATAGACATTTATTACCTATCCAAGGAGTATATGATAAATGTTTGACCTATATGGGTCCCACTGGTGGACTCCACCAATTTCTTGCATGGCACTATTCCATTTAAAGTCTATGGGAGTGATGACAACAGCTGATTTCTGCAATTGGCTGCCTGTATCAGCCCCATAAACATTATGATGCTGGTCAGATGGTTGACGATTGCTCTATTTAAATACTCCTCAATATAATCAAGCAATAAGGAAAAATAGTGGTAGGGATATTTATTACCTATTGTGGGGCTAGCTGATAAATGCCAATTTTTCTCTTTTACCAGGTGAGTTTTAATATATAGACAGACATGTCAAATATTAGAAAATGTATCTGCCAAGTAGCAAATGCCCTCTAAACCAAGGTCTCTGTGACTGTATCAGTATAGTGTGTACACACACTGTTAAGTGGGTTAAGGCACATTGACATCAAGGTGGAATGCTATTATCAATTATTTATTGTAAGATCAACTTTTTTTTGCAATAATCATAATACAACCTTTCTTCAGAAACATTTGTGCTAGCACAAGTAACTTTCCTTATCAATAACAGTCGACAGACCACCTGCATATAATTTCTAAGGGTAGCATAAGTTGCAGTGTAGTTCTAATTATAACATAGTTTTTGCATGCATTTGAATTTTTAGTTTCAATAGCTGTCATCACTGACCTTAAGCACAGTAATAGATAATGATCATTTTTTATAAAAAATATTTTGCATTCAGTTTAGAGTTGAGCTTCCATTGACAAGACATTACCTGGGGTCTCAAACAGTACAGCACAAAAGTACTACTTCTAATTACAATAATAATTAATATCGCAATTAATTATTGTAGAGACACAAGAGAAAGGTAAAAAGTTAGTGAGTCCTTGAGTTTAATAACTTGTAGCTATTACCTCCAGCAAACTTGTTCTGTAGATACAAATACGAGTTGTGCGTGATAAGGGAGAAATTTTGTGCTATTTTTGATATGTATTGCACGCATGGCCCTCTTTACATCATGCCACAGCAATGAGAGAGAGTTGATGTGAGGATACTGACTTGGTCATTCCAAAGCATAAATATTCTTTTTCAGCCATGCACCACAGTTTCCATAAGATTTTCATTTTGATGTAGAGTGTTATTTTTTAGAGATGAGTGGATCAGGCAAAACTCGAATTTGCCTGCTCACACTGACTTCAAATTGAATGTACCTTTTTTATGCTTTGGGGGTCTCTCATGACCTCTGAACATAATAAACGTTAAATGTAAAAAAAAATACTCGTTCTCACTTCTCTGTACACTCCTCTCCTCATCATCACCTGTCTGGTCCTCATCACATCTTCTTATCACCACCGCCAAGCACTGAACCCACAGCCTCTTCATACTAGACCATGACTTCCAGCTGTGCTGAGGCTGGTGATGGTCACATGTAAGGTCACAATGTCATGACAACATGACTTGTTCCTGCATCAAGGCTTTTGATGGCACTTTACTTTACTGACTTTAACTTGCTCAATGAACTCAGAATTAATGATGAGCGAGCGTGCGCGCCATTGCTCGGTACTTACCTGAGCATCTCACTGCTCGACATGCTCTGCGAGTATTTCCGGGATGCTCGGGAGGGAGCTCGGGTCCCCACCCTGCATGTTTGGCGCTCTTTAGACAGCCAATTAACATGAAGGGATTGCCTGCCACTCACTCTAATGCCCTAGCCATGTTGGTTGTGGCATTACAGTGATTGGCTGGCTGCATAGTGTCATCAGGTTTATATAAGACCTAGTGACCCTATGCTCATCACAGTCTACCCCAGGTAGAGTAGGGAGAGGTGCTGCTGAGTGAAGGACAGAATTGGCGATTTATTAATTAGGTATAGGTATTCCACAGCAAGATATATAGCCATCTGACCTAACAGTCCTAAGGACTAATAGCTGCATATCCACTGGTGATAGCAGGAGTTAGGCAGGCACAGTTTGTGGACACTGTATACAACTGAATAGGGTCCATTGCACGTTCTGTCTGCTGCTGTTACAGATATCATGGCTAATTTTTTTTGCTCTTAATCCTGATTATTTGCTTAAAAAGCAATACATTACAGCATTTTACTGCTCCACTTGCTTGTTAGCAGAATACAGACAGATTTTTTTTATTTTATTCGCATTGCTGTATTGTGGAAGCAGAGAAACTTGTCCATCATCAGACGTGATCCCATATTACTGCAGTAATAATCGTGACATTTTTTGGAGTGTGCAAAATATTGCACTCCATTTAAAGTCTGGCAGTTGCGTGTTGTTCAAACCTATTCACACTTGGTCGCTGACCAATATCATAATAATAGGCCACTGCCTAAAACCGTGGTCATCAGATGTGATCCCATATTACTGCGGTAATTATTGTGACATTTTTTGGAGCATGCCAAATATTACCCTCCATTTATAGTCTGCCACCTGGGTGCTGTTCATCCTATTTACACTTGGTCGCTGATCTATACCACATCTGTAAGGCCACTTTCTAAAACCGTGGTCATCAGACATGACCCGATATTACTGAAGTACTAATCCTGAAATTTTTGGGAGCATGGCAGTTGTGTGTTGTTTCAAACTATTCACACTTGGTCTCTGACAAATACTAAGTGTGTTACAAGGCCAGTGCCTAAAAGCATTGTCATCAGATATGATCCCATATTACTGCGGTAATTATTCTGAAAAGTTTGAGAGCGTGTGAAATATTATACTCCATTTAAAGTCTGGCAATTGTGTGTCGTTCCAAACTATTCACACTTGGTTGTGAACAAATATTAAGTGTACTACAAGGCCAGTGGCTAAAACCGTGGTCATCAGACGTATCAGATATTTCTGCGGTACTAATCCTGAAATTTTTAGGGAACGTGACAGATATTATACACCTTTTAAAGTATGTCAGCTGTGTGTTCAACCTATTCACACTTGGTCACTGAACAATAGCATATTACAAGGCTAGTGCCTAAAACCATGGTCATCAGGCGTGATTCCATATTACTGCAGTAATAATACTGAAATTTTTAGGAGCGTGTCAAATGTTATACTCCATTTCAAGTATGGCAGCAGTGTGTTGTTGAACCTGTTCACACCTGGTCGCTGAACAATACCATACTACAAGGCCACTGCCTAAAACAATGTTTGTCAGACGTAATTCCATATTACTGCGGCAGTAATAATGAAATTTTTAGGGAACGTGTCAAATATTACACTCCATTTAAAGTATGCCAGTTGTTTTGCGTAATACTCTGAACAATGTTGTCAGAGTATTACGCTACTTTTATGGACTGACAATAAAACATACCAAAATGAAGCTAAAATGGATTTTCCTGGAAGAAATGTTAAGAAACATTCTTTGCAGGGCCATGACTTGTATATAAGGCCAAATAAATAAAAAAAAAACTTTAAAAACACTGCAGGATCTTTAGTATAAAAACCAGACTCACCAGTGTAACCTCTTAATCCTTGCAAGCTTTAACACAATGTTCACAAGGTAGACAGCTGCGGTGGTCGGTCCCCTAGACATCAAGCAAACTCCTTCATGATGATAGCAGCCACCATCTCCTTAGCTTGCAGGTACTTTTCTGTGGGAATGAGCTTGTCTCCAATCAGCCCGGAATATCCCGTGAATGGCATGCCATGGTTTGGTATTAGCACCCAGTACCAGGACCAAAGTCATCCACAATTTCCATCTCAGGAATTTTATCTGGTAGACTGGCTGCCCAAACATTAGTTTCTCACAAAGGAGCTGAAGACACTGAGTTGCAGTAGGTTCAAGTTTCTCCATCATGACCTGTTTGTTAGATATCAGAGGGAGAACAGAATTGGGCTTTGCCAAAGTGCCAAATTGCATTTTAAGTCTTATAGATTGTTGGAGCCAGTCCACAGTAAAAAGAGCAGCCATAGAACCTTCACACATACTTTTATTAGCCAGGGGTGCTTCTCAGTGAGAGTGGTATTTCACCTCAGCCATTTTCTTTAGCATGGTGAAAGGACTGGCATAGAAGGAAACCGTATCTACTTTGGCTGTCATTTCTCCCAGGAAGTCCTCTAATGCAGCTTGTTCCATAAGCAATGGCTGCCCATCCAACATCAGCTCACAGTTCTTGATGGTGCTTCGACACACAAAGATCTTTACGCCTTGAATTTCATGACTACAGAGTTGAGCAATGGCCTGATATGCAATGCGTTTTGATAAATAACATGCATAAGCAAAGCCACGGTTTAGGCCACTGAAGGTCATCATTAAGCAAAACTCATACAGCTTTCCCACAGACTGAAAGAGGGGTATCAATGCATCTTTAATGTATCTCCTGAGGAATACTGCCAATAAAAATTTCAGAATCATGTGCAAGAGCTTCTCCAGCCCAATCTGGAGGGGGACCACCATATTTCATTTGCCCAATCTCTTGCACCAGTGATACATTAGAGTTCTTCATCCACTCGATGAGTCCAGCTTTATTTTTCCTGTTCACAGAGTTGAGCCATATATTAGGGCTCGCAGGCTGCACTGGCTGCTCCCTTCTGCTCCATGGCTCCTCTCTTGCAGTGTCTGTGTCTCTTCGGATGAAGCCATGCTACCAAGCTGATGGTCTGCAGAGAGTCTGATCTTTGATTCTTCTTGTAAAGTCTCTTTCAGTTCTTTGTCTCTAATCTCCTGCTACAGAGGCATATGTTCCTTAAATAGTTAAACTGTCCTTTCAAGTACACATCCACAGGTCAAGGATTAGGTAGGGTATTATTCCACAGGGCTAAGGTATCATTGTTTGAGCCTTTAACCAATTTACACAGTTGGTATAGCAGGGGGCGCTTGTGAATAAATATCTAGCTAGCTTTAGTATAACATGCAATTAGCATAGTAACATTCATCATTGTTTCAGAATCAAGAGAAGACAACAATCAGGGTTATACAAATACTAGTCTGTCCTTCCTGACCCACCACAGAAATACACATACATTCACAACTCAACACAAACACAATAGTGTATTTCTCTTTGCTTAACAAATCTAACCGTCTGGCTGATTAAGATTATAAGCTGTTTCGTCACAGTAGTGGAGGGCCACAGTTAAAAATTTATTTTCTATAATTAAGGAGTGGGTCTCCTAGACTGGTAATGCCCATTCACTACGTGCATGGGCTGAAAAACATTGACCCCTGGGGGGTATATATATATGCACTGCTCACAAAAATAAAGGGAACACTTAAAGAACAGAATATAACTCCAAGTAAATCAACCTTTTGTGAAATCAAACTGTCCACTTAGGAAGCAACACTGATTGACAATCAATTTCACATGCTGTTGTGCAAATGGAATAGATAATAGATGGAAATTATTGGCAATTATCAAGACACACTCAATAAAGGAGTGGTTCTGCAGGTGGGGACCACAGAACACATCTCAGTACCAATGCTTTCTGGCTGATGTTTTGGTCACTTTTGAATGTTGGTTGTGCTTTCACACTCGTAGTAGCATGAGATGGCCTCTACAACCCACAGAACTTGCTCAGGTACTGCAGCTCATCCAGGATGGCACATCAATGCGAACTGTGGCAAGAAGGTTTGCTGTGTCTGTCAGCATAGTGTCCAGAGGCTGGAGGCGCTACCAGGAGACTGGCCAGTACACCAGGAGACAGGGAGGGGGTCGTAGGAGGGCAACAACCCAGCAGCAGGACCGCTGCCTCTGCCTTTGTGCAAGGAGGCACAGGAGAAGTGCAGCGGCCATGAGGGCCTAGGGTACTCGGTAGCCGGGCTGGCAGTCTTCCAGGGAGGTCACGGGGCAGTGGCCTAGCTCCATGGCCCTGGCCAAGCAGATGAGGGGAGTATTTACAGGGGATTTGAAGTCTTTATATGATGCCACCTGTGGTGCCTTTTCAGGGATGACCAGCGCTGCTATGTGGGCCCTGGGGGATAGATGGTATAGCAGCTGAGATGAAACACTTCCCACAGGTGAAGCAAGCCCCCAGGGATTGAGAAAGCTAATATGAAGGATGGCGGCAGGGGAAACAGGGTGCAGAGAGCAGGGTGGCAGCAGTGATGATAGTCACGGTGGTAGCACAGCAGCAGGGAGGTGCAGAAGAAGAAGACAGACATGAGGAATGCAGTCTGGTTACCTTTACTGCAGAGAAAGCTTTGGAGTACGGGGCACTGGTCACTAGGTCCAGGAGGGTCCGGTCAGCCTGGAAGCAGTCAGAGTCCACCCCGTCAGGTGGGTTTGGAGGCCTGCCTGCTGCGATTTTCCATTGTGGGCCCCGCTGCCTGTGTGCTACTCTGCAGTCCCTCTACTTCACGCCTGCTCTAAACTCCATACTAGCAGGCGGTGCGAACCTATAATAGGTACTGCCGTCTTGGGTGCAGCTCCAGGCTCTAGTTATGCCGCTGTGCTGCCGGGCTTCTGCTTGTGGCCAGAAAACTTGCAGTCTCCTGTCCCCCAGATTCGGTTGCTGGGACATGCAATCCCTGTACAACCCACGACTCTGGCGTCCTCTGCTCCGCTCCCTGGGGTGAGCTCTTCATGTGCTCTGCTTCCCAGAAATTTCTCCTTCTCTCCCTCTGCTGATTTTTCCCCCTCTCCCTTCCCTCTCACACTCACTAACTCCTCCCCCCAACCAGAAAAGGCAGCTCCCCAAAAAATGGTGTAGAGCTCCCTCTTCAGGTAGGGGATCAGAACTTGTGCGTACATGTGGGGTTTTCCTGACGTGGGGAGCTGCTCCTGCTTGCAAGGGCAATATCACCTCCGGTAAAGGAGGCAGAATTACTGTGGCAACCGGCCCATGGGGCACCACAGGAGCACTGCCAGAGCCCTGCAAAATGACCTCCAGCAGACTACAAGTGTGCATATGTCTGCGCAAACGGTTAGACACCGACTCCATGATGGTGGTATGAGGGCCCGACGTCCACAGATGGGGGTTGTGCTCACAGCCCAACACCGTGCAGGATGCTTGGCATATGCCACAGAACACCAGGATTGGCAAAGTCGTCACTGGTGCCCTGTGCTCTTCACAGTTGAAAGCAGGTTCTCACTGAGCACATGTGACAGACGTGACAGAGTCTGGAGACGCCGTGGAGAGCGATCTGCTGCCTCCAACATCCTTCAGCATGACCGGTTTGGCAATGGATAAGTAATGATGTGGGGTGGCATTTCTTTGGAGGGTCGCACAGCCCTCCATGTGCTCGCCAGAGGTAGCCTGACTGCCATTAGGTACCGAGATGAGATCCTCAGACCCCTTGTGAGACCATATGCTAGTGCGGTTGGCCCTGTGTTCCTCCTAATGCAGGACAATGCCAGACCTTATGTGGCTGGAGTGTGTCAGCAGTTCCTGCAAGATGAAGGCATTGAAGCTATGGCCTGACTCGTTCGTTCCCAGACCTGAATCCGATTGAGCACATCTGGGACATCATGTCTCGCTCCATCCACCAACATCACGTTGCACCACAGACTGTCCAGGAGTTGGCGGATGCTTTAGTCCAGTTCTGGGAGGAGATCCAACAGGAGACCATCCGCAACCTCATCAGGAGCATGCCCAGATGTTGTAGAGAGGTCATACAGTCACGTGGAGGCCACACACAATAATGAGCCTCAATTTGACTGCATGTCTGCGTGTGGGACAAGGACATGGATGTGGTTGCTGACGGTGATGGTTGCAAGTGTGCAACAACAGGTGAAGGGGGCAGACATCATTGCTTACATCATGGATGGAGGCTTGGCGTGCACATACAACAGGGGAAGAGGCAGTGGTGTCATTCACAGACACTGTTTCTGGACCCTGGTGTTTGGCCCATCGACTTCATTGTCCACCAACTTGTCTTACACTTCTGCACCCTGGTCCTCCTCCTGACTTTCTGTCCATTGTGTTTCATCATCATCCACCTCTTGTGACAGTAATTGCACTTTCCCATTGTCACCTTTGAGTGACCATTGCTGCTCAAATATTTGGGCATCACTACATGTGATGTTCTGCTGCCCCGCTTGAAGCGAGCCTAGCCAGAGGCCAAAAACTATAAATGGAAAGATGAACAGAAAAGCTCTTCGTAGTGTCCAAGTGTGGGATGAGTTGTCTCTGGGTATGGTGGGGCATGCTGACTCCAAGTAAAAAAAATCTCCCTGATCCACACATTCCTCAAATCATAATCTGCAAAAACACTAGCCCATGCCCTCATCATCTCCCGCATCTACTACTGCAACTTACTGCTCTGTGGCCTCCCTTCAAACACTCTTGCACCCCTCCAATCCATCTTAAACTTTGCTGCCTGACTAATTCATCTGTCCCCCCACTATTCCCCAGCCTCTCCTCTCTGTCAATCCCTTCACTGTCTCCCCATTGCGCGGAGACTCCAGTTCAAAACCCTAACCTTGGCATACAAAGCCATCCACAACCTGTCTCCTCCATATGTCTGTGACCTTCTCTCCCGGTACATACCTACACGCAACCTCTGATCCTCACAAGATCTCCTTCTCTACTACCCTCTTATTGTCACGGGTGTGTCAGGATTGACAGACAGTCATATGGCATCCGGCTGTAGTAAGTCTCTGCGTTTGGCCTTGCAAACATTTTCCTGATCCTTTCATGATCCCTCTCTCTCTAGGACCCAGTGGTGATCCTCACCTAGCTTGGGAATTATACCATTAGGACCCAGCGGTGATCCTCATCTTCTGTTGCTAATTAGTACACCCTTGCAGTATCCTTTTATACACTCAGTTTCTCCAGAGAGTGCCTGGTGATAGACTGTTCTCATCTATTCAGGCTTGGAATTCTAGTAGTCTGCTAGAATATTTTTGGAGTTCCTTCATGGGTTGTTGCCTTGTGTTCCTCGTGTCATCTTTAGGCTATGTGCCCACGATGCAGAAATACTCCAGATTTTTTCCTGAGCATTTCTGCATCTCCCTGGCAGAAAAAACGCATGCGAATTGTACATGTGTTTTTCCTGCCAGGGACATGAAGATGTGAAGCATTCTTCACATGCATTTCCGCATGCGGGTTGTCAAGCGCTTTCCAAGCAATTTTAGCATCACTTGAAAAGTGCTTGGCAACTTGGTCACACTATATAAATCCATGCAAACGGCATGGATTTATATAGTGTGACCTTAAAGAATGGTAAAAAATAAAAAAATAAATCTATACTTACCTTCCGATGGCCCCCGGAGTCTTTATTCGCTCCGTCCTGGCTTGCCGGCAGCACCCGGTACACTGAAGGACCTGCCGACGTCAGCGGTCGCGTGACCCATCACATGACTAAATGACATCAGCACAGGTCCTTCAGTCCACCGCGATCTGCCGGCAAGCGAAGACAAAGACACCGGGGGCCATCAGAAGGTAAATATAATATTTACTTTTTATTTTATTCTTTTTTTTACAGGTTCTATGGTACTCGGATCCGGAGGAGAGTCTTCTCTCCTCCAGACCCGGGTACCATCCGCACATTGAAACGCTTGGATTCCGCATGTATAGATCCAGTGATGCAGAATCCAAGCGTTTCAGTGCAAGTCAATGGCGGCGAAAATGCAACGCTTCCTCAAAATAATTGGTAATGCAGCGTCTTTTTCCGCAATGATAACCCGCAGCGGAAATTTCCGCAGCATGTGCACAGCACATGCGGATTATCTTTGGGGAACATGGCAGGCCTTCTACCATGCATTTTTTAAGCATTTCATCACACAGCCTTAAGTAAAGCGTATTCCTTTGTTTGTTTCCCTTGTGTGTACTTTAGTTTGCAGTTGGGCTGACTAGTGCCCACCCCTCCCTTTCCCAACCTAGGGCCTAGATTTAGGGTCAGCTACATCCAGGTTTCCTTCTTGGTGATAGATTATAGAACTTATATAGGGTCCATAGGGGAGACAGGATTTGTCATTTGAGCTGTTTAGGGGTCTCCACTCCCTCTTTACCCACCTGTAGGGCACCCTTTCCTTTTCCTGTCGTTATACGCTGGGTTCTCCCATACCCAGTGAGACACTTATCTCCTCTTCCCACAATCGCATACAAGATTTCTACCGTGCATCCCCCTTACTCTGGAACTCTTTACCTCAACATATCAAACTCTCGCCTACTGTTGAAACGTTCAAAAGGAACCTGAAACCCACCTCTTCCGACAAGCATACAACCTCCAGTAACCCTCACTCCACCATATGGCTGCATGACCAGCTCTACCCTCACTTACTGTATCCTATTCCTAACCCATCCCTTGTAGACTGTGAGCTCTCGTGTGAAGGGTCCTTTATCCTCGTGTACCAGTCGCCATCGCATTTTTGTTCAAGATTATTGTAATTGTTTTCGCTATGTATACCCCTTTTTCAAATGTAAAACGCCATGGAATAAATGGCGCTATAATAATAATGTGATCCAGTCTAATGGCTACTGAGACTGGACCGTGTGGAAGACAGGGTTATGGTGGTGGTTGCAAACTGACTGGAAGCATTATCTATTTATCTGCTATCCAACCAACACCTTTTCACAATGGTCTGGCTTCAACAGTGGTATTCCGCAGCCCCCCTAGAAAGTGGGACAGGGAGCTAGGTTGACATGATGTGGGTCCTTGTTGTGCTCCCTCAACAGGGGCAGTTTCATCTTGCCCACGGCCTCAGCCTCTGTGTGCACCATCACCATCACCATTAAGTTCACTTCCTTTATCCCTTGCCACGTGCCTTGCCCATTTTAAATGGAGTTTAATATTTGTCACGTTGCGAAAAATGTCTGTATTATTACCGCAGTAATATAGTATGACTTCTGATGACCATGGTTTTAGGCAGTGACCTGAGAGCCAGAAATGCTTCCAGGGGTCTTCCCCATGATATTCCCATGTCATTTCAGCACTGTATGGATGTGTCTGATCATTTCTCACACACGACATGGCCAGATAAGGTAGTAAAATGTTAAAATGACATTTACTGGTGAATGTATTTTTCACCGTTGAAAGCAATAAAAAAAGTGCAAAAATGCATCAAAAACGCTACGTGTTAACATAACCCAAGGTGTGGAGGAGCATTTTTTGGGGGGCTATTTATTTTGCCTTATATGAAATTCATTTTACCCTGGAAACAATGTTCCTTAACATTTTTTCCTGGAAAATCCAATTTGGTTTGGTTTTTGCATGTTTTATTGTGAGTCTGTAAAAGTGGCGTAATACCTCTGACATTGTTCAACAGCAGTGACCTGGGAGTCAGAGATGCTTCCAGGTGTCAATAGGGTATTAAAGTCAAGGGTTCCATTATTTTTTCTCCTCCACAGTGGATGTTTACTGTCTACTGTGTATGAAGACATGAACAGTACACTGCCTGTTATTAATTTATTTAGATTGTGTTTGTCTATACCTGCCACTTAGATAACAATTTTACCATATTTTATTAGAAATCAATGTGAAAAATGATAATTCCGAAGGGTTCATTCAATTTTTTTGCTTTTGCAATAGCTTTTTATTCCAAGTAAACACTTTTCAGAGTGGGAAAAACCTTCAAAATTATTAATGGTGAGAACAAAGAATAAATTGTGTACACTGTGCAGATCATGTTCTTGTACTCTGTATGTCATTTGCATCAGGAAAATAGTGCATGCCCTAAATATTCCCATAGACCCCAAGATTGAACTTTTCTATGTAGAATTTCGCTAAAAATGGAATTTGTAAAATGGAAGCCTATTGCCGATATGCCTATATGCCTATTTAGAGGTGTACATCACAGATTTCTATCATACTGTAAGTAATACGTCAAAAAATCTTTGTCATATATTTTTTAAGAAAGTTTTTTACAGGAGTCACCTAAGCACCGGCCGCACACACAAAATGTCAGAGTCTAGACACGATGATGTCCAGTGCATTCACAGGCACCTCAGCCACCCCATCACTCACAGGCCTTTGTCAGGATTCTGAAATAGGTGAGAATATGATTTTTCTTTATTTTAAATAAAACTTGTGGCGTGACTATGGGGGCATCATAAACAAAGCGAGACCCACATACAGATTGGGGTTTACAGTGGGGGACAGTAAAATAGTGTAGTGGCCTCATATTTTGTAGGAAACACTGTAGGGGGGCTTATAAAGTGTGAGGGCCATTATACACTTTGTGGGACAATATGGGGGCCATTATACAATGTGGGGGCTAATGTGGGGGCAATTATACAGTTTGAGGACCACTGTGTGGCGGCCTTCACACAGTGTAGGGGACACTCATACAGTGGGGAGCTCTCTTAATTTGGGTGGGCTCCTCATACATTGTAGGGACATATTTAGGATAAATATGCATACTATGCATAAGGTAGTTGTGGGGACATAATACTGTGTATAGGGGAGCTGTATATTGGGGGTCTGGGGACATTATTAAATGTTAAGTGGGCACTTAAGAAGCATTAATGATATAGGGGCTGTGGTGGATTGGCTTACTCGGCTGCTCTCACAGGTAGACACAGGAACGTTTTCATCTGCTGGTTTATTTCAACACGGCATAAACCACTGCAGGTTCAATAAAATAAACATGGCCTTTCTGGCATAACATCAAAACAAAAGATAACTTATACTACTGTTGTCATGGGTGTGTCAGGTGTTATAGACAGTCACTCTGGTTCTGGCTGTAGAAGGTCACTGCGTTTGGCATTGCAGATGCCTTCTAAATCCTTCTCACTTTAAGATCCAGGGGCGACCTCCCTCATGCTGTCAATTGACACATCCTTGCAGGGGAGTTAAAAACCCTCAGGTTGCTGCAGGGAACCGCCGTTGATATTTCTATGTTCCTTGGCTCTGGTTTGGAGCCCTGTCAGTTGGCTGGCTAATTCTCTGGTGCCCTTGGAGGACAGTTGGCGTTTTCCCTCTGGTGTATGCTCAAGCTAAGTTATCCCCTTTGTTTGTCTTCCTTGTTGTCTTTAGTTTGTAGTGGGACCTGACCAGTGCTCACCCCTCCCCCTCCCTATCTAGGGTCTATCTCTAGGGATATACAGGGCTTAGGTTTTCTGCTCGGTTATTGGTGTGGAACCAATATAGGGATGGTAGGCTAGGCAGGGTGTTATTATATCTGCCTAGGGGTCTCCACTTCCCCTTTCCCTAGTGTTTGGGCTTCCTTTCCCTCTTCCCTTCATGTTGCACTGAGTCTTCCCACACCTTGCGTGACAACTGTCCATATGCATGCGGGATTCGCTTGCTCAGGTTATAATAAACTTTAGCTCCCATTAAAGCTCCAGACAGGAGACTTCCTTGTCTCCAAACACACAACCCAGAAAAAACTCAGTGGTCAGACATTTAACTTTCCAACCACACCCTTGAGGTGGAAATATGGTAGGTGGTCATCCCGCCCATCTCTTAAAACCACTCACAAAAAACCCAACCTTGACATGGCTGATTAACCCCTCAGCACATAACATGCTGGAGAGAAACTTCTGGGTTTCACATCATGGAAGATAGCAATCTTTGTGATACATATCTCCCCTCACATACATTACTTTCTTGGGGAAAAATGAGAGCACTGTTATCTAGGACACTTACACAGGGCATTAATATTTTCTAGGGGGCAATTTTACCATCTAGTGTGCACAAAGGAAGCATTATTACTATGCAAGGCGCACAGTGATGGGCATTATTATGTGGGACAGTAAGATGAGCGTTGTAAGGATGAAGAGGTTGTGCAGGTTGAGAATACATGAGGATGATGCAGGAAATGTGAGAAGTCATTTTTGTGCTTGTTGTAATCTCTGCAAATGAATCATGGCTAGAGAAATTGTGATGTCGATCAGGGCCAGATAGAAAAGACAGGAAAAGTGAGCGACTCAATCAGAAAGAACTTCAGCTATAAGTCACCATCTATAACTGTACTGTAATCACTTCTTTGTCCTGCAGGACTGGTATCTACCCCTATATGTCACCATTTGACAGTAACATCAGGGTTTGTCTTTGTATAGAAATTTATTTTCAGTTATACCATGGTCATCTGCTATAGGTTCCCCTATACTAACAATTAGAGTCCGCCACTATAGTTGAAATCAGGGTTGCCGTTTGGGGCCCAATGACATGTTTCACCCCCCCCCTAAACTGAACCCCTAGCTCTGCCTCTGACACAGTCACTGGGGATCTCTGTATGTGGAGAAGGCTCTCCAAAAGCAGTAGATGTTTGCTATGTTACAAAGCTGGCGCCTGTGTCTAACAGCAAGAGCTGGAACTGAGCTTTGATCACTGGTGTTAACTGCTTAAATGTTGCTATTAAACTTTGACACCAACAGTTAAATAGAGTGGATGATAGTGTGTGCAACTCTGCTCCCATTGGTCCACATTGGGTTACCATGGCAGATTGGGGTCTACTGATGCTCCGTCACTGCCATCTTGGAACGCCTGTGAACCTTACATGTGAAAATCCACAGTCCTGATCTCACATCATCATGAGGACTTTACAGCACATGCACAACTGCTGGTAATGATGGTGTCTGTACAAGATTTCTGACAGAAGGCTAGTCACTTAGACAAGTGTGATTTGCAAATTGGGAGCATAATAAAGTGATGGGCAGGAAAAATTGGGAAATGGCCAAGCTCCCTGCATTTGTGGCACATTAGCATAACACATTACTTTGTAATGCAAAGAAGGATTACAAAAATGAAGGAATGGATTGATTCTGGATTACAGGGACCTAACATAGATGTGGTAGTAAAGCATGCTGACAGGTTTCCTTTAATAAAGTGTACAGTAAATACTTAGCAAACAGCAAATGGTATTGAAGGTTGTAGATGATTTAGCAATACATACTGTATGCTAGAAACTAATTGCAAAAGATTGCAATTAATGGACCTCTGTCTTTTTTAACCTGAGTAACTATGTAGTGTGAATATAATATAGATACTGGAAAATACATTACAAGTTAAAATAGTTATGCAAATAATGGTACAATAATAAAAATAAGTGAAGGAAGCCAAATGTATCTGCTACTTTTTGTGGTCAGTAAAAAACATTGAAAATAAGATATAAAATTACATAAATAAAGACACTCTATTCTATCATGTGAATTTACTATAATAAATCCGACTGGAGTTCCAGGCAGTATGTCACTCTTCTCGAATTCAGGTGTACTTGGACATTATTAGCACCACATACCCAGAAGAAAACACATCTATACCAATAAAAAGAAAAAGTTTTCAATAGAATAAATGTTAAAAGCTGCATCTTTTATGAAACTAACTCATGAAATATTACCAAGGATGATATAATTTGTCATGAATTCTAAAGTACAAAGAGGAGTCTGAAAGGAATAAATTTTGTGGGTTTGAGACAGTCACCCCTAGCTGAAGTACCAGTTGGAAGTGTTGTCCTTTGATGTCTCTTGACTTAAGGAAAATACAGTAAGCAGTTAAATGCCTTAATGCATTCTGCCACTGAACAATCTGAAAGCTTCCATGTGCATCATTATGCTTGAGCAGTAAGGTTTTCACTGTCAGCACTGCAAAGCGAATGCCTTGCTGCTTTAAAGTTTAAATGCCCATCTCAGCAGGGAGTCCACAGAGATTTGTTCAACTGAAATGACCTTATAATAAGGCTTTCATCCAAATAGAAGGAAGGGCAAAAACAACAGCTATATCTGCTATTGCGATAGAGGTGTAAACTTGTATAGGTTCCTAAATGTGCCAAATATGGACTAATAGTCTGTAATACTTTCATAAGTGGCAAAAAAATATATATATTTTAAGGAAGTTACTGTGTGTTATTTTTAAGAATTGCATTTTTATGAATGACCAGATAAGTTAAATGAATAAAGATGTCACACTGTGAAATATTGATATAGCAGTAAATTAAGTGACTGCGATCTTTTGAACAGTTGATTAAATTATCAGAACTAACCCTCAATCTATGTCGCTATTTCTCCTTTTAGTGTACTGCATTTCATAAGAGTAGGTAAATATAAACAATTACATTAGAAAGTTATAAAAGCAGCCATAGGCTGTAGACTGATTATACCCCACCCTTCATATATGTGCAAAACTGTTTTGGTTGAATGTGTTTGTGTAGAGTGTGGTAGCACTTCTCATCATGTGCCTTTTAACTGCAGATGTCTTTGAAATTTCTACAATTAGATATTTAGTAGATGTCAGGTCGATGGCAGATTACTTTATTCAGCGACTAAGATCTAATGTCAGTGGCCAGCTTTAGACTGCCCAATGATTCTGGAATAAGCGCTAGGGGGGCTTTACTGAACCAGAAATTTGGCTCTAAGGAGGGGAAAAAACTGCCATACATGCCTTGCACTACATTTATTATGTGATTTAGACACATTTTAGTCTCACTGGATGGCATAACAGAAAAGGGTGCGACTTAACACGTGATAATGTGTGGAAATATTTTGGAGCAAAATTTTTGCAAAAAGAGGTGACCAATAGTCAGTGTAAAGTAAGACAAAAGGGTCTAAAGGTAACTAAGGCCCCGATTCATCAAAGTGTTTATTCCAGAATTGTGTAAAATACTTTGAAAAGGTTGTGCAAAAACATTGCGACAGTTTTGGACAGCTCTGCCAAAATGAGTGGAGTTAAGGAGGGACGGGGCATGGTTATGCCCTCTTGTCTAATTCATGATGACTTGTGGCGCATACCACTTTTTATCTTAATGAATCATAGAATCATAGAATGGTAGAGTTGGAAGGGACCTCCTGGGTCATCTGGTCCAACCCCCTGCTCAAAGCAGGATTCACTAGATCATCTCAGACAGATGTCTGTCCAGCCTCTGTTTGAAGACGTCCATTGAAGGGGAACTCACCACCTCTCGTGGCAGCCTGTTCCACTCATTAATCACCCTAACTGTCAAAAAGTTTTTTCTAATATCTAATCTGTGTCTCCTCCCATTTAGTTTCATCCCATTGCTTCTAGTCTTTCCTTGTGCAAATGAGAATAAAGATGATCTGGTGCCTCTGATTCCATCATGCTTCCTCATCAAGATTGGTGTGAACAAAGCCAGTCTTAATGAATTGTGGACTAAATATATCACTCAGCATGAACTCCTATGCCATTTTCAAGCTGTCTACTCCAAGTTTATACTATAGATATAAGACATGATTAGTAAATTTGTCCAGGGTTCCTTTATGTATAAGAGTTAATGGTGTATATGGACCTGAAATTTCAGTTGAATTGCATGTTTTTTCTAGCTATGAATTTCATTTTTCTGACAAATACTTTCTACATGAGGATTTTAATAATACCATTTATTAATGTTTCAAAACATCATGTAATAATACTACCCCTTCATTGTCTAAGGCAAGTGGTCCTGGTACTGATTTTAAAAGAGAGATGATAGAAGAGGATGCACATGAAAGCATTATTTTATTTTATACTGCTTAGTCAGCAGATGATGGAAGATAAGACTGTAGAGTAGTAGGAAGGGAATGAGCCAGCAGAGGTTTGGGAGGAAAGTTGTAGTGCAAGGACAGGCGTTAGTTAGAGATGAGCGGTGTTCGACTCGAACTGTTAGAGAATCTCAAATTCGAGCTGTTTTGGGCGGTGTTCGAGCCGTTCGGCGAACACGAACGATTTGAAAAAAATTCGGCTGTTCGAGGTTATGTTCGATAACTGTTCGTGCACCAAAATCATAACTGGATTTTTTCACAGTAATGCTGATAATCAATGTTAATACGCAGTTTGAGTGTACAGCGGGGCGGGGGGAGGGGCATGGGATGGATCTCTGCATAAATAATGAAGATCTCCATTTTTTTTTCTCTTTCCCGCATTTACAGTGGGGAGGTGCAATCTGTCAGCCTATCAGGAGTGCACACACGGAGCGAAGTGCTTTTTTTCACACAAGCAAGGGCATGTGTCATTGGCTGTGTATGTCACATGTCCTTGCCCTATAAGACCCTGCCATTTTCCCCGTCGCCACCATTTTCTCACTGCTGCAGCTGCGTGTTAGACGGCACCGTTGTTGCTGTGTGCGCTATACTTTCAGTGTTAATTTCAAGCCAATTTTCTCAGAAATATACAGATAGCTTGGGAGTAGGGAATAGTTGTAATTGCAGTCCTTTTGAGGACTAGGTTACAGCATTTAATACGACTTTTATCAGGCAGGTCTGTGCTCTTAAATAGACAGCTTGGGAGTAGGGACTAGTTGTAATTGCAGTTCTTTTGAGGACTAGGTTACAGCATTTCTTAGGACTTTTTGCCAGGCAGGTCTTTGCCAGTGCTGTGCAAGGGTTTTTCACAGCATTTGGCTAAATCTAGCTAAGCAAATCCTTTTTGGCCTCTTGCAGTGTGTGTTAGTCAGTGGAGTATCGTATCTGTGTTGCAAGCTACACAACCTGTGTATAGAATACAATTTATTTTACTGCACCTAGCCAAGTAAAACCTTTTGGGCATAGCATCATTCTATTAGGCCATCTATACTAAGCTCCACCAGCTTGCAAATTACGAATAATTTTTATCTGCATCTAGCTCGGAAAATAATTTTGGGCTTGTAGCAGTGTGTGGGACTTATTCTATTAGTCCATCTATACTAAACTCCACCAGCTTGCAAATTACAAATAATTTTTATATGCATCTAGCTCGGAAAAATTTTGGGGGATTGTAGCAGTGTGTGGGACTTATTCTATTAGTCCATCTATACTAAGCTCCACTAGCTTGCAAATTACAAATAATTTTTATCTGTATCTAGCTCGTAAAATAATTTTGGGCTTGTAGCAGTGTGTGGGACTTATTCTATTAGTCCATCTATACTAAGCTCCACCAGCTTGAAAATTGCAAATAATTTTTAGCTGCATCTAGCTCGGAAAATAATTTTGGGCATAGTAGCAGTGTGTGGTACTCATTATATAAGGCCATCTATACTAAGCTCCACCAGCTTGCAAATTACTAATAATTTTTAGCTGCATCTAGCTCGGAAAATAATTTTGGGCATAGTAGCAGCGTGTGGTACTCATTATATTAGGCCATTGATACTAAGCTCCACCAGCTTGCAAATTACAAATAATTTTTAGTTGCATCTTCTCTGGAAAATAATTTTGGGCATAGTAGCAGTGTGTGGTACTCATTCTATTAGGCCATCTATACTAAGCTCCACCAGCTTGCAAATTACAAATAATTTTTAGCTGCATCTTGTCTGGAAAATATTTTGGGAATAGTAGCAGTATGTGGTACTCATTCTATTAGGCCATCTATACTGAGCTCCACCAGCTTGCAAATTACAAATAATTTGTAGCTGCATCTTGTCTAGAACATAATTTTGGGCATAGTAGAAGTGTGTTGTACACATTCTATTAGGCCATCTATACTATGCTCCACCAGCTTTCAAATTACTAATAATCTTTAACTGCATCTTGCCTGGAAAATAATTTTGGGCATAGTAGCAGTGTGTGGTACTCATTCTATTAGCCCATCTATACTAAGCTCCACCAGCTTGCAAATTGCTAATAATTTTTAGCTGCATCTTGTCTGTAAAATAATTTTGGGCATAGTAGCAGTGTGTGGTACTCATTCTATTAGGCCATCTTTACTAAGCTTCACCAGCTTGCAAATTACAAATCATTTTTAGCTGCATCTTGTCTTGAAAATAATTTTGGGCATAGTAGCAGTGTGTGGTACTCATTCTATTAGGCCATCTATACTAAGCTCCACCAGCTTGCAAATTACTAATAATTTTTATATGCATCTTGTCTGGAAAATAATTTTGGGCATAGTAGCCGTGTGTGGTACTCATTCTATTAGCCCATCAATACCAAGCTCCACCAGCTTGCAAATTACAAATAATTTTTAGCTGCATGTAGCACGGAAAATAATTTTGGGCATAGTAGCAGTGTGTAGTACTCATTCTATTAGGCCATCTATACTAAGCACCACCAGCTTGCAAAATACAAATAATTTTTAGCTGCATCTAGCTCGGAAAATAATTTTGGGCATAGTAGCAGTGTGTGGTACTCATTATATTAGGCCATGTATACTAAGCTCCACCAGCTTGCAAATTACAATTAATTTTTTGCTGCATCTTGTCTGGAAAATATTTTGGGCATAGTAGCAGTGTGTGGTACTCATTCTATTAGGCCATCTATACTAAGCTCCACCAGCTTGCAAATTACAAATAATTTTTAGCTGCATCTTGTCTGGAACATAATTTTGGGCATAGTAGAAGTGTGTGAAACACATTCTATTAGGCCATCTATACTATGCTCCACCAGCTTTCAAACTACTAATAATTTTTAACTGCATCTTGCCTGGAAAATAATTTTGGGCATAGTAGCAGTGTGTGGTACTCATTCTATTAGGCCATCTATACTAAGCTCCACCAGCTTTCAAATTACTAATAATTTTTAGCTGCATCTTGTCTGTAAAATAATTTTGGGCATAGTAGCAGCATGTGATACTCATTCTATTAGGCCATCTATACTAAGCTCCACCAGCTTGCAAATTACAAATAATTTTTAGCTGCATCTTGTCTGGAAAATAATTTTGGGCATAGTAGCCGTGTGTGGTACTCATTCTATTAGGCCAACTATACTATGCTCCACCAGCTTTCAAATTACTAATAATTTTTAGCTGCATCTTGCCTGGAAAATAATTTTGGGCATAGTAACATTGTGTGGTACTCATTCTATTAGGCCATCTATACTAAGTTCCACCAGCTTGCAAATTACTAATAATTTTTAACTGCATCTTGTCTGGAAAATAACTTTGGGCATAATAGCAGTGTGTGGTACTCATTCTATTAGGCCATCTATACTAAGCTCCACCAGTTTGCAAATTACTAATAATTTTTAGCTGCTTCTTGTCAGGAAAATAATTTTGGGCATAGTAGCAGTGTGTGGTACTCATTTTATTAGGCCATCTATACTAATCTCCACCAGCTTGCAAATTACTAATAATTTTTAGCTGCATCTTGCCTGGAAAATAATTTTGGGCCTAGTAGCAGTGTGTGGCACTCATTCTATTAGTCCATCTATACTAAGCTCCACCAGCTTGCAAATTACAAAAAATTTTTAGCTGCATCTAGCTCGGAAAATAATTTTGGGCATAGTAGCAGTGTGTGGTACTCATCCTGTTAGGCCATCTATACTAAGCTCCACCAGCTTGCAAATTTCAAATAATTTTTATCTGCATCCAGCTCGGAAAATAATTTTGGTCACAGTACCAGTGTGTGGTACTAATTCGATTAGGCAATCTATACGAAGCTCCACCAGCTTGCAAATTACAAATAATTTTTAGCTGCATCTTGTCTGGAAAATAATTTTGGGCATAGTAGCAGTGTGTGGTACTCATTCTATTAGACCATCAATACTAAGATCCACCAGCTTTCAAATTACAAATAATTTTTAGCTGCATCTTGTCTGGAAAGTATTTTTGGACATAGCAGCAGTGTGTGTTACTCATCTATTAGGCCATATATACTAAGCTCCACCAGCTTTTAAATTACAAATAATTTTTAGCTGCATCTAGCTCGGGAAATAATTTTGGGTCTGTAGCAGTGTGTGGGAATTATTCTAATAGTCCATCTATAATAAGCTCCACCAGCTTGCAAATTACTAATAATTTTTAGCTGCATCTAGCTCGGAAAATAAGTTTGGGCATAGTAGCAGTGTGTGGTACTCATTCTATTAGGCCATCTATACTAAGCTCCACCAGCTTGCAAATTACAAATAATTTTTAGCTGCATCTAGCTCGGAAAATAATTTTGGGCTTGTAGCAGTGTGTGGGACTTATTCTGTTAGTCCATCTATACCAAGCTCCACCAGCTTGCAAATTACAAGTAATTTTTAGCTGCATCTAGCTTGGAAAATAATTTTGGGCTTGTAGCCGTGTGTGTGACTTATTCTATTAGTCCATCTATACTAAGCTCCACCAGCTTGCAAATTACAAATAATTTTTAGCTGCATCATGTCTGGAAAATAATTTTGGGCATAGTAGCAGTGTGTGGTACTTATTCTATTAGGCCATCTATACTAAGCTCCACCAGCTTGCAAATTACAAATAATTTTTAGCTGCATCTTGTCTGGAAAATAATTTTGGGCATAGTAGCAGTGTTTGGTACTCATTCTATTAGTCCATCTATACCAGGGGTGGGCAATTAATTTTCCCAAGGGGCCACATGAGAAACTGGCACTGCTTTTGAGGGCCGAACCAGTCGGCTGAACTTAAAGGGGTGTTCTGAAACCAAAGGTGAATTTCATACTAAACATTTATCTAAATAATGTAATTTTCTAATCTCCTTTTTTTATATACTTCAATTGAAAATTCCCTAATATACCCTCTCCAGTCTGACTTCCAGTCTTTTTTTTTTAACCTCCAATGGCATTTTGTTTGGAATACTCACACAGGACGTCATAAGGTGGTAGAAGCTGTGGTCACTTCCGCAGCTTCTGCCCCCTCCATGAAATGAAGTGGCATCAATTATGTCTGTTTCAGAGGTTGGGCTAGTTCCTGCTCTACTGATAATGCATCGGTTATAAAGTATGACCTATGGACAGTATGAGCTCCCGGCACTATATTCCTTTGAATGAACAGTGCCAGTGCACTCCCTTGCTGGCTCTAAAGAGAAGAGATGAGCCAGCAAGAGAGTGCGCTGTCAGTGGAAATTGTAAGGACACCACGCAGCAAGCAGGGACTAACCCAGACTCCGAAACAGAGGTCACTGATGGTGCTTCGTTTAAATGTGAGGAAAGCAGCGTCAGTGATCGCATCCTTTTCCCCTTGATGACGTCCCATGTGAGTATCCCAAAATGCACTGGAATTCTCAACAAAACATCATTGGATGAGAAAAAAACAAACAAGAAGTTAGAGTAGAGAGGAAACGGTAGGGAATTTTTAATTGAACTGTACTAGATAAGTGATTGGATTGAATTAAATAGACATTTAGTATGAAATTTACCTTCTGTTTTAGGCCACCCCTTTAATTCTGCTCAATATTAATTTTATCGCTTTATAAAAAGAAGGTGATTACATGATTACATTTACACGAGCGATGTCATGATTGTCATCCAGAAAGGCAGACTATTTTTATCATCTGTATTGTGATCCATTTTTATATATCAGAAGTGAATAAAATGTACAAAAACAAATACAGTTTCGTATGATTGTAATCGAAATGTATCTGTAAAAATCAGATGCCATACAGATGATTAATATGTGATTCAATTTTTTTTTTGCAAACTCTGACTTCAATAAGTGAGTGTTATCCGATACACAGAAGAAACTGGTGTGTGCTGTGATCTTTTTCACACGGATATTTGGTCTGTGTTAGGCCACGGCCCCACTATCAGTATTCAGTCAGTATTTTTTCTCAGGAGTGGGTGATAAATGCAGAACTGGTGACTTGTTTCTATTATATCTTCTATTATTCTCTGATTGTTCCTCACCTGGTTTTGGCTCCCACTCCTGAGAAAAAAATTCTGCCAAATACTGATAGTGGGGCCATGGACTTAAACTGTAATCTGAATAGCTCAATTGCAAAGCATTGCTACTAGTCCTGTCCGTGTGAAGTCAGGTTTATTTTATTTTTTTCACGAAAAGCACTAGGACCGAAAATACAGTTGTGTGAACACACCCTGATAATACTTGCTACAATAAAGTTTATCATAGCAAGCATTGGCAATTGATCAATCAATACATAAATTGGGAGCATGTGGAAAAAAAAAGTTGTTTGCCCACCCCTGTTCCACATGCATAGATCCACATCACATGTGGGGCAGGATGTAACAGGCAGGTGGGGGGGATCTTTATTAAAGTCTATGGCTGTGATAAGTCACAGATCACAGCAGGGAGCATTGTGAGGAGCTTAACACTTACCTCACCTGCACAGGACATAGAACACAGCGCAATAACTCAAAAGCTCAGTGTAAAGGGTGAGGTAAGGGTTAACCCTCACTCAAAGGTGGAGAGGCTGCAGAGTATGTGGGGTGCAGTTTGGGGAGCACATAGAATATCCCAGGTGAGGAGGGGCACTTCACTGTTGGAGTCATTCACTAGGAATGCAAATGTTCTCTCCGATCAGTCTGAGCTGCCAGGGGAAGACTCAGTAAGCTGCAGATAATTAGCTGCTCTCACTGAGTGTAAACTGCGGTCTGAGAAAGGAGGCAGTGCTGTGCTGTGAACTGATCAGCACAGTAGACACAATGGCAGCTCCTAGCTGTTATTTTATACCATGGGGCTCAACTTAGATGTCACTTGCCCACTATGTGCAGCAGATGGGTGTAGTAGTCCAAGTTTCCCTCTTCTTGAACACTCCTGACCTGAAGACATTACAGTAGCTCTGCTCTGCAACCAAGGAACTGAGCATCCCCACATCCACCAATGAGAAGATGGCATCCACAGGGGGGCGGAGCTACAATCAGAATGCTGAGTCTGAGTAAGATAATAGCTCAGGCTTTCTCCTGCGTCTGGCTGACTGTGTCAGCGGGCCACACAGAAGCGGTCAAAGGGCCGGATGTGGCCCGCGGGCCGCAGTTTGCCCAGGTCTGATCTATACTAAGCTCCACCAGCTTGCAAATTACAAATAATTTTTAGCTGTATCTAGCTCGGAAAATAATTTTGGGCATAGTAGCAGTGTGTGGTACTCATTCTATTAGGCCATCTATACTAAGCTCCACCAGCTTGAAAATTACAAATAATTTTTAGATGCAGCTAGCTTCAAAAATAATTTTGGGCTTGTAGCAGTGTGTGGAACTTATTCTATTAGTCCATCTATACTAAGCTCCACCAGCTTGCAAATTACAAATGATTTTTAGCTGCATCTAGCTTGGAAAATAATTTTGGGCTTGTAGCAGTGTGTGGGACTTATTCTATTTGTCCATCTATACTAAGCTCCACCAGCTTGCAAATTACAAATAATTTTTAGCCGCATCTAGCTCTGAAAATAATTTTGTGCATAATAGCAGTGTGTGGTACTCATTCTATTAGGCCATCTATACTAAGCTCCACCAGCTTGCAAATTACTAATAATTTTTAGCTGCATCTTGCCTGGAAAATAATTTTGGGCATAGTAGTAGTGTTTGGTACTCATTCTATTAGTCCATCTATACTAAGCTCCACCAGCTTGCAAATTACAAATAATTTTTAGCTGTATCTAGCTTGTAAAATAATTTTGGGCGTAGTAGCAGTGTGTGGTACTCATTCTATTAGTCCATCTATGCTAAGCTCCACCAGCTTGCAAATTATAAATAATTTTTAGCTGCATGTAGCTCGGAAAATAATTTTGGGCATAGTAGCAGTGTGTGGTACTCATTCTATTAGGCCATGCATACTAAGCTCCACCAGCTTGCAAATACAAATAATTTTTAGCTTCATCTAGCTCGGAAATTAATTTTAGGCATAGTAGCAGTGTGTGGTACTCATTCTATTAGGCCATCTATACTAAGCTCCACCAGCTTGCAAATTTCTAATAATTTTTAGCTGCATCTTGGCTGGAAAATAATTTTGGGCATAGTAGCAGTGTGTGGTACTCATTCTATTAGACCATCTATACTAAGCTCCACCAGCTTGCAAATTACAAATAATTTTTAGCTGCATCATGTCTGGAAAATAATTTTGGGCATAGTAGGAGTGTGTGGTACTCATTCTAATAGGCCATCTATACTAAGCTCCACCAGCTTTCAAATTACTAATAATTTTTAGCTGCGTCTTGCCTGGAAAATAATTTTGGGCATAGTAGCAGTGTGTGGTACTCATTTTATTAGTCCATCTATACTAAGCTCCACTAGCTTTCATATTACTAATAATTTTTAGTTGCATCTTGCCAGGAAAATAATTTTGGGCATAGTAGCAGTGTGTGGTACTCATTCTATTAGGCCATCTATACTAAGCTCCACCAGATTGCAAATTAATAAAAATTTTTAGCTGCATCTTGTCTGTTAAATAATTTTGGGCAAAGTAGCAGTGTGTGGTACTCATTCTAATAGGCCATCTATACTAAGCTCCACCAGCTTGCAAATTACAAATAATTTTTAGCTGTATCTTGTCTGGAAAATAATTTTGGGCATAGTAGCAGTGTGTGGTACTCATTCTATTAGGCCATCTATACTATGCTCCACCAGCTTGCAAATTAATAATAATTTTTAGCTGCATCTTGCCTGGAAAATAATTTTGGGCATAGTAGCAATGTATGGTACTCCTTCTATTAGGCCATCTATACTAAGCTCCACCAGCTTGCAAATTACTTATAAATTTTACCTGCATCTTGTCTGTAAAGTAATTTCGGGCATAGTAGCAGTGTGTGGTACTCATTCTATTAGGCCATCAATACTAAGCTCCACCATCTTGCAAATTACTAATAATTTTTAGCTGCATCTTGCCTGGAAAATAATTTTGGGCATAGTAGCAGTTTGTGGTACTCATTCTATTAGGCCATCTATACTAAGCACCACCAGCTTTCAAATTACTAATAATTTTTAGCTGCATCTTGCCTGGAAAATAATTTTGGGCATAGTAGCAGTGTGTGGTACTCATTCTATTAGGCCATCTATACCAAGCTCCACCAGCTTTGAAATTAATAATAATTTTTAGCTGCATCTAGCCCGGAAAATAATTTTTCTTCCCAATTGTGGTAGCAATAGAAATATGGGGCACGCGCCTGGCTAACAAAAATATACGCTTCATAACAAAAAACACCAGCCTAGCGCACTGCATTAATAAGATGGCATCATCGTCTCTCCCAGTGCTAGGCCTACTACGCCGGCAAGCATGCCTGTGCCTAAAACACAATGTATGGGTCCGCGCTAGCCACGATGCTGAGGGGTCTAAAGCTGCTGCTAACGCTTTATCACAATTCAATTAGCAGATTTTTGCAGAGCTCCTCCCCAACGCCCACTCATCGGGCAACAGTTGCCCACCCTCCCTATGGGATCTAGTGGCGAATAGTTGATGCCATTAATCAGAGCGTCAGTTGCCCCGTCGATGTGGCAAACATACGGTAAGGCATGGGAAGAGTGGACACGACTATTAGCAGGCAGACGGGTTGACCAATGTGAACAAGCCAGATTACAAGTCACCATAGAATTTCTCCACCAGCTAATGATGAGGTGTCTGACCGGAGTAGCATTTCACTTCCAACTACTGAATTGGGGAGATGTGACAAAGAGATTCATCATTAGACAATCCATAAAATGGTGGAAAAGGGGTCAGCCAAGTCAGGAGTGTAGACGTCCCGTCCCGTGTCACTAAAACTGATTTCTCACATCATATCCCTAATACCATTAACATGACACTCACAATTTGAAGCAACACTACTGTCTACTGCATTTGTGATCGCCTTCTTCGGGGCGCTATGCATAAGCAAATTAATCCCTCAATCCAAAATTACCACCAGTGGAGGCTTATTACACCAGGACGCAGTCATAGCCAATAATGCAATACGTCTACGCATACGCCAATCGAAAACAGTTCCAGCGGGCAGGGGCACTTGCGTACTTCTACAACCCACAAACGGTACACTGAGTCGGGTAACAATAGTAAAAACATATATAACCATCAGATCACAAAGTAATTTCTTCCTATCACACATTGATGGAATGCCATTATCAAGATACCAGTTCCAAGCTATATTTAATAAATGCATAACATCGGCAGGGAACCACCCCAAAGATTATGGGACACACTCATTCCGCATAGGCGCGGCCACGGAAGCAGCAAGAGCAGGACTGTCAGAAACGGAAGTTCAGAGGATAGGGAGATGGCGATCCACGTGTTTGGCAAGATACATAAGACCAGACTTGTTATCCTAACGTGGTTTGTTTCTTTTACAGGTGACATTAAGCCAACAGTGTGGGTGATAGGCCACACGTATATATATTGGGCAGAAAAAAGGGCGAAAGTCCGCCCAGGCGGGAGGAAATTAGAGTTTCATAACACATATTTCAACTGGAGTTGTATTAGAGGCCTGCTATGGCCACAGGTGCTAATGGAGGTAATCAAGGTAGGGAGAGAGGCAAGAGGTTTGGTCATCTTAGTTATACAGGCCGGGGGAAATGACCTAGGTCATCACAAGAGCGCAAAACTAATGGCAATAATGAAACTAGACACTAAGCGCTTCAGAGAATTTTTCAGAAAACTAACTATAGTATGGTCAGAGATTGTGCCGATAGCGGTATGGCAAGGTGCGCAAGACATCACGTCCATCGAACGGACAAGGTGGGCAATAAATATTCGGATGGCAAAATTTAGAAGAGATAAAGGCGGTGTAGTGATACAACACTGACAACTGGAAGGAGATAAAGCAGGCCTCATACGGCCCGACGGTGTTCACTTAATGGATATTGGACTGGACATATTCCTGTCAGGACTCCAGGACGGAGTGGAACAAGCGTTAAGAGTGATGGATGGGTGTCAGAGTCCTGCATACGAGTACGCAGGATCCTCCGTGGCCTGGAAATAGAAAGGACATGTTTGAGAGTTATACTTGTTGGCCAACTTGCCAGTGTGGAGACCCAGGGCATGCTGCAACAAGCTGAATTATTTTAGAAATAAATTATTTTAGAAATAAAATGCCTTTCTAATGGAATGAGTATAAAGAGTTAATAAAGCTGTGACCGATCCTCACCCATCCAGTTGTAAGAGTTACATTATTGTATTGTCAAGGAAAGGGGGGCGGTAGGGGGGCTGAGCATCTGGGTTTGGTTGGGGGTCCCCACAGTCTGCCTAGGCTAGATGCATTTAAAAATTCTTATTAGATACACAGGCGGTGCAGCTTGCTTCGCAGCTGGGCTACTATGCCCAAAGTATTGCCTAGGCTAGATGCAGTTAAAAATTCTACTCTGACTAGCAGACACTGAAGCTTTGGGGCAGACCTCTGATTAAACAGCTCTTTAGACTCAACCATCTGTGTTACCCCAAGCCATAGTGTATGTAGTTTCTTACAGTTAAAAGGGGGGGACGACCCAACCCACCTGGAATTGACGATGCCAACGTCACGTAAAACATAGCAAGGGGACTCCAAAATGAATCTCCATTTTTTCCCAAAATTGTGGCACAGACACCACTTAAGTGGCATCAATTGCCCCAGAGTTGCTTAAAACGGTTGGTGAGGTGATTTTACCAAATCCTCAAGCTTTTAGTCTCCCCAGGATGACACAGGGGTAGAAAAGTCCTTGCGGATCCATGATTTGTTCATCTTTATGAACGTGAGTCTGTCTACATTCTCAGTGGACAGCCGCGTGCGCTTAGCTGTCAGCACATCACCAGCAGCGCTGAACACACATTCAGAGAGAATGCTGGCTGCAGGGCATGACAAGATCTCCAAGGCGAGAGTGGCGAGCTCCGGACATTTTTCCAGATTGGAATCCCAAAATGAGCAAGGGTCCAGTGACACAGTCATGGCTTCGATGTTCACTTGGATATACTCCTGCACCATCCTCTCTAGGCATTGACTATGTGTCAGACTTCTTGTCTCCTATGGCCTTTCAAAGGATGGTCTAAAAATGTGGTGAAACGATTCCACAAAATTGCTGTTACGAGCAGATACTGTGTTACTGCTACGGTTTGAGCGATGAAGACTCGACAGTCCCACGGTTTGCAAGTTAGAACTGGGAGATTCACTACGTGCACCACTGGTGTTTAGTGGAAAAGCACATGCAAGATTCTGCAACAGCCGCTGCTGATACTCCTGCATGCGTGAATCCCTTTCTATGGCAGGAATTATTTCGGCAAATTTACTTTTGTACCGGGGATCTAAGGGTGTGGCAACCCAGTAGTCTGGATTACTTCAAATTCCGACAATCCAAGGGTCATGTTGCAGGTAGTGCTGCAAGAAGGCACTCATCTGTCTTGTGCATCCAGGAGGACCAAGTCCTTGTTGTGTTGGTAGCGAGGTAAGAATCATGCTTCCTTCCTCTGCCCTCTCCCCCCAACCTCACACAACAGAAATGTGATCAAGGTCTCCCTCATCTGATGAGTCTTACATGCCCATCGCCAGTTCGTCCTCCATTTCTTCCTCAGCTCCTACACCTTCCTCAACAGTTTGGCTGCTACCATGTGCCCTGGCTAATCCCTGTCCCCCACCCTCCCATGCCTGCCGCCTTGGTGATGCCGACCGCCTGGACCTTGGAGATGTTATCCCTTCCGCATACGACTCCTCCTCTACTTCCTCCACCTCCTCTTGTCCCACCACCTGACTCTGAATTCTGTTTAACGTGTGCTCCAGCATGTAAACCACCGGAATAGTCATGCTGATAATGGCATCGTCAGCACTAAACATCTTCGTCGCCATTTCAAAACTGTGCAGAAGGGTGTGTGGCGCCCCTGAGGGTTCAGTCGCCACAGAGGTACTGCATCTCACCCAGAGGTGTGGTATCTCACCCTCAGGTAAGGAAGGAGTATGGCTCGGGACCCTAACACCTGCATCCAACACATACCCGCAGTGGGGGTAGGGCGAGATTGCTCCTAAGGGAGAGCACAGTCCCAGGTCCCTAGCTGGCGGGAGGGTCCTATGTAGTGGGTGTGGGTGGAGAAAGCAGCTTAGGGGAGCACATGACAGGGAGAGTATAAATAGGAAGCCATCTTAGAAAGAGCAAGCCAGTCAGAGGAGGAGAAGTGACAGGAGCAGAAGCTCTGCATGAGCTCTGCTCCGGAGGCGGGCCTAGTCTGGGAGGCCCAGGACTGAAGGAGAGAAGAGAGGAGTGGGAGCAGGAAGGCTCCAGGAACCAAAGGGACCCTAGGGGTACGGGCTGTGCAGAAGGCCACCCGTACGCCCGCTGCTACCAGGAGGTAGAGGGGTCAGGCCAGATAAGGGGAACCGGTCCCTCAACAAGCGGAGAAACAGCAAGGCTCAACTAGAAACCAGAGGCTGCAGCATTTCATTTACTGCAGGCCAAAGTCCACACCAGTCTCACTAAGAAGGTAGCCACATAGGACCCAGGGGACGGAACACACATCGCCCGCCAAGGCCCGAGGATACCGGATAGAAGTGTCACTGGGTGTGAGGTGCAGGGAGAAGGCAGAGATAGGACACAGAAGGGGGTCCTGCTAAGTACTCCGGAGCAATCTGGTGGTGGACTGAGCCCCTCACTGAGTACGCACAGCACGACGGGGGAGATTGTTCTGGTACCTGTAATCTGGACTGCAACAACTGTGAGTAAAGATCTTCGGACTGCATCACACGGACTCTGTGTTCATTACTGACTCCCTGCACTACAACCACCATCATCCACCCACACTGCCCTGAAGCTACACTCTTCCTGTGGGGAGTAATAATAATATTGCTGCAAAACCACCAGCTTCAGAGGACTGTTCCGCAGTGGCGGCCCCTTTGGCCGCACTCCACAGGTGGCATAGTCGGACATTATAAAACCCATATATACAAATTACCCTTGGATTGACCGCCCTGGGTCATGGACCGGGTCACCGCCACAGTGACTACAACCCCCAGCGTCTGCCGGCCCGCCTCTGGGTACCCCATGGCCCAGGGGGCGCGTCAACTTCATAGGTCCCTGATCTGAGACCACTCCTGCAGCGTGATTTGCCCCACCTATGGATCTCATTGGCCCAGGCTATACATCAGAACGTATTGCACCAGGGCTTGTCGGTGCTGCCACAGTTGCTGCAACATGTGCAGAGTTGAATTCCACCGTGTCGGCACATCGCATTTCAGCTGGTGAACTGGCAGGCCCAACGACTTCTGTAGAGATGTAAGTCGTTGAGCTGCGGGATGCGAACGGCAGAAGTGAGCACACAGCGACCGTGTCCTCTGCAGAAGGCCATCTAGTCCGGGATAGTGGGCTAAAAATTGCTGGACAACCAGGTTCAACACGTGAGCCATACCAGGCACGTGTGTGACATTGCCCCGGCGAAGGGCCGCACCCAGGTTTGCAGCATTGTCGCACACGGCCTTCCCTGGTTGCAGGTCCAGTGGAGACAACCATTCATGAAACTGGGTCTCCAGAGCTGACCACAACTCCTCAGCTGTGTGACTCACATTTCCCAGACATTTCAAAGTAAACACCGCCTGATGCCATTGAACCCTACTGCCAGCATAGTAAGGAGGTGTGCAGGATTCCTTCTGCGCAGTTAGAAAGCGGGTGGCATTACCAGACAGGCTTTGGGTGCAGGTGGAGGACCGAGAGGAGGTTGAGGAGGCGGAAGCAGTGGAGGAACTTCTAGATAAAGAGGATTGATGTACAACTCGTGGGGACGGCAAGACTTGGTCAGCAGCCCCTTGTCCTGCTGTCACCATAGTTACCCAGTGCCCAGTCAGCGACATGTAACGCCCCTGTCCATGCCTACTCGTCCAAGTGTCTGTGGTCAAATGCACCCTGTCACACACAGAGTTTCTCAAAGAAGCGGTGATGTTGTGTGCGACATGCTGGTGGAGCGCAGGCACACCTTCCTTTGAGAAGTAGTGCCGACTGGGCATCTGGTACTGGGGCACTGCGACGGACATAAGGTCTCGAAAATCCTCTGTGTCCACCAGGCGGAAAGGCAGCATTTCTGTAGCCAACAGCTTGCAGATGGTGAAATTCAACCTCTTTGCTTTGTCATGGCTAGGAGGAAATGGTCTTTTACTTTCCACATCTGAGGGACCAAGGGCTGACTGTTGTGCTTAGAAGGGGTTGAGTAGGGTGTCCCCGGCAAACTGCCGGTCTGTGAGGAAGATGCAGGCGGAAAAGTTAGGTTGCCTTGATCCAAAGGTGGTGCTCTCGATGTGGGAGAGCGCTCAACACCAGCTGGTGCTTCCACTTCCAAATGAAATGATGACCTGCCAATCACACTGGCTGTTGCGGGTAAAGAGGTGGCAGGTCTGCATCCAAAAACATGTGTGACTGCTGTCCCCCCAGTCACAGAGGATGAAGAGGCCACGGATGCACAAGATGGGGCAGACGGTGGTTGGCCCGGCCGGCTAGGCCGCATTGTAGCACAGTGAGCTTCCCACTGCAACTTATGCTTCATGTCCATGTGACGGTTCATGCATGAAGTACTCAAACTATGGATTTTTTGGCCTCTACTTAGCTTTGGTGACAAATATTACAGAAAACACGAGTTGGGTCATCCTTAGCGATCTGAAAAAATGCCCAGGCTATGCAAGGCTTAGAGCCCATGCGACCTGAAGAGCCACTATGACTTGTGGTCAGAGGCAGAGTTGTGGTTGAGGATGCAGTTGTTGACGTGCTTCCAGTACTCCGTCTCTGTCCAGGAAGGCGCAACCTAACCTCGTCGTCAATAGCATCTGTGACGCCCAGCTGCGCTTGGTATCACAGATCCTAGAAGAGTGCATTGATGGAATCCTCCACAAGAGGCCCACATAAACATTCACACATCTCCACCTTCCACCTCAGACCAGCAGAGGGAGCCCGTTAGGGATATAAATAGGGAAGGTGGAGCTAGGCAGTTCAGTTCCTCTGAAGAGTTCCTGCAGTAGAGAAGCCTAAGAGAGGTCAGTCTGCAGTGGAGCTCAGTCTAGTCTAGAGAACTCAGTTAATAGTTCAGCAGTGGAGCACGAGGCTCCTGCTAGCTAGATTCAGGGAGCCCAGTTAGAGCTTAAGGTGTGCCGGCGCCATAAAATCGGTGAAGCGCGGCAAGCTGCCGTTAGTGTGTATAGCCTAGTGAGGGCCCGAGTAAGCCGAAGGCGATTGGTGAGTTAGTACATAGGGGGCAGAGGAGCTTAACCAGCTCACCCTGAAGCATTTACCGGACACCGGATCCGAGCTTACCGGGATCTCTATGACCCAGTAAGGCATAACCGGAATCCCTGGAGAACTACAAGTCCCAGGATCGCTAAGGTGCTGATACGTAACAGAGCCAGGAGATGCTTAGGCCCCGCATACTGGAAACGTGAACTCCAAGACAAGGCCCTACCACAAGGTCAGCCAGCGCAGGACAGAGACAAAGTTAGGCCTAGCTCCAGGCAGGTCAGAAACTTACTACGCAGAGGCAAGAAACAGGAGGCCGCTCATTGGGGAGGATCCTGATATGCACCCTTCACCCTACAGTGCTCCGGGATGTGCCTGAATTTCCACCAGTAAAAGGTACTGAAGTGACTACCGTGTCCGTTTCCGTTCTTGCTCTGACCCAGCTGTGTCTCGCCTGTCCTGCATTCCCCCTGCATATGCTTTTCTGAGGCCTAGCTCCACACCTGTGGGGAGCTATACCATTGAGCTGCCTTATCACCGACCTCAGTGGACTGCTGCAGCGCTGGTGCTTCTCACCAGATACCACAGGTGGCATCACAAACTCTTATAAAATTAACAATTATCCATCCTTTTAAAGAGTGACCCCAGGGTATGGGCCCGGGAGCCGACCACCACGACATCCCAAAGGCCAGGCAAAGGCCCGGGTACCAAGTCATCCCCATCCCCTGGGCTAGTCACATCCTCCTCCACCTCCTCTGCTGACCTCATTGACTGGCTGACTGTGGGTTGACAGTAAGTGGGATCTCCAACCTCGTCATCATCACCCTGTGTGTTCTCACACCCGCCGTCCTCAGAGCCAACCTCTTCCTGCCCTGACCGAAAAGTCAAGTTGTCTCTCCAATCAGGTATTTGAGTCTCATCATCGTCTTCATCATTGTCTCCACCAACAGGAGTTACAGTTTGGGAACGAGGGTCTACATTATGCTCATAACCTTCTTCATCTGGTCCTGGATCCGACTCATAAAGATTCTGGGCATCAGTGCAGATCATTTCCTTGTCTGGATTAACAGAAGCTCTGGAGCAGACCTCCTTTTCCCAGGCTATAGTATGAGTAAACAGCTGTGCAGACTCAACCATCTGTGTTACCCCATACTCAGACGGGCAGCTGGAAACTTGGGAGCTGTGAGGAAGCAAGTGCGATTGGGGTGACACCTCTGAGGACTGGAGTATTTGTGATGTTGAAGTTAATGTGGAGGAGAGCCCACTTGAAGGAGCACTTGATATCCGTTGAAGCACCTGATGTTTTTGTGCCTCATCTGGAATTTGTAGCGATGGGCATGTCCGTAAGAAAGGGATCGTATCACATTGTCCACGAAAAGAAGTAGACATCTTAGTTTGGCTCGAAGATGGTCTTTCTTCTGCAGATGATACTCCCCCCCCATCACGGGGGGGCTTGACCCACCAGCGGACAGGCACCAGTATTGGAAGAGGGGGGCTGGCCGTCAGGGTCCACCTTGGCTCTGGCACAAACCCGGTGACACGGAGGTCGCACGGGCAGGAACAGACTGGCAGTGTCGGCTTGGCACTCCAGCGTAGTCCCTCTGCCCGCTCGCGCCCATAACCTCAAAGGGATGCGCAAGCGGCTTTTCTTCCCAGGGCTGTTCCCCGCCCAGCAGGAATGTGGGGGAGCTCAGGTCGGCCTTCCACTGTACTCCCTTACCTCCCTCGCCCTCTTTCCTTCTTCCGTTCTTCATCTAACCCCTCGGCTCTGTGGTGTCCGCTCTCCCTCCAGCTCTCTCCTTCTCACAGGTGGACTACCGCGTGTATTCACACTTTGGCGAATCTTTTTCGCCCAGGCATAAGAAGTTTTCGAGGTAATGGATAATATGTGCCCCCTTAGAAACGTCCATTACAACCCATTCGAGGAAGCAACTAAATGCCTCAAATAGTGAGCAGGATCTGGACCACCCCATGGGCAAACAGCGATCTATATAGTATGCTCCTTCCCAGAAGCAGCCCAATAGGTGGACACTATTCAGAGGCACAGGTAGTAAGTAACCGGAACGCCGCATCAATGTCTGTTTTGGCCATTAGGGTGACCCTTCCCAACTTCTTGATCCACCTGATTGCCTTGTCAAAGGATGTACAGTATATACTACTGTACTTGGTTCCGCATCGATGTTGTCGTTTACGGACCTGCCCCTTGGATATGACAAATGGTGGATTAGTCCGAATGTATTGAGTTCCGTTTTTGGCACAACTCACAATGGGATACCACTACGTCTTGTAAGGAAAGTGTTCTGAATGGAACCTCCATTCTACCTAAAGATACTTATTTTTTTAATTTTCTTGTCACGACATCTGGGTGTTGGTAGGCTGATTTTAGATTTTTACTCCAGCCTTTCTAGATTTTCGAAGGGCATGATATGCCTATATCTGTGTCTCCCCCTCCTTTTACTCCTCCACCTCTTTTTTTTTCGCATGACTATATGTACTTGTCACTTTTCCATGTGTTAGTTGTGTCTTCTGAGCAGTTTGTCAGCTTTTGGACACCTTTGAAGTGTTTTCTATGTGTTTTATATGTGTTTCTATGTGTTTTTGTTTGCCTGCCATTGGTTTTAATGGTGTTCGAAGGTGTTCGACGAACAGTTCGACGAACAGTTCGGCGAACATACGGGTGTTCGACGAACCGAACTGAATTCGAACACTACAGGAGTGGCTCAACACTAGTGTTAGTATAATTTTTTTTATTTGTTAACCCCTTGACTTTTTATGGTCTGGGATTGGGAGAAAGCATAATACTATTTTCCCAAGACGTGTTTTATGCTCTCTCCCGATCCCAGACCATAAAAGTCAAGGGGCTAACAAATAAAAACATTTATACTAACTCCGTCGCTCACCTGTCCTTGCACTACACCTTTCCTCCCTTACCTCTGCTGGCTCATTCCCTTCCTTCCTCTCTATGGTCTTATTTTCCATCATCTCCTGACTAAGCTTCAAGCAATGTTATGGCATCATGACATCATGGGGCAATGCTCATCGACATCGCTTGATGCCTAGTTTTTACAGAATGTCATTATTTCACTTTCGCCTTGTTAGCATGGTAGGTGCTGGTGTGAAGATGGAAGTAAAGAAAGAAACCAAAGGGAGCGAACCAACAACAGACTTGGTAAGGGGGGCAGGTGGGGAGCTAGGGGAGTATATATTTTTTAATTTTTAACTTCCTCCTGACCCTAAAAAGAATCAAGCATTTTTTTTTCTTGATTCTAGACATTGAATTGCAAAAAAATTGGGTTTTGCTCAAATCCTAACTTGTGGGAAATTCAAAGCTACTGCGATTCACTCATATTTCCTCAGGTCCATATTTCATAAAGTTGTGTAACCTGCAATATTTTTAAACATGTTTTAATGACATAAATATCTTTTAATATCTTTATTATATGATTTGATTAAATAGGAATCAGTATTTTTTAATGACTTTTTGGAGTGTCCAAATTTTTCAAACCTTATATGCTATTTTTTGCATATAACACAGAATTATCCTTTGGATGAAGGCTTGATCCTTTACTGTTTTTAGTGTCGGTGAACTGGTGAAAGGTCCCCCTAAATATGTTGTTTACAATTTCCTTACAACCGTGATTACAGTGATGGATAGTTTTGCATAGATGTCACACGGTAAAAGGATTTACACAAGTAAATATAGCTTGCATAGGATTCTGACAGTCAAATTACTGTTATTATGTTTTGAAAGTTCATATACTAAAGTGATCCAAAATTCTGTCAGCACAGACACAGACAATTGAAAATAACCTTTAGCCTGAAATCTTCTCCCATCAATGACATCCACCAGAGAATCTTTGGGGAGAGAAGTGCTTTATTCTAGATTCCATCGCTTAGTAGTTACCCTTGTGCACTGTAATATAAGTGGTGTGTTTACTATCTGCGCTTTGCTCTTTATAGAATTGCACAGAACAAGGTAGAAAATTAGAGAATATTTCAAATGGTCCATATGGAGTCTTTTAATATTATGTCTTCAATATTCAGCCTTTATTTCTAAGCAATATATTCTTGGATGGATTCCCTTGTTTGTCTTTGTTTTGTGTTGTTCAACATGAAAGAAGTTTATTAAAGATGTTGTAAACCTTAGATACAAGTGTGTAGAAATCAAAGCACTACTAGATCTTTTTATTATTAAAACTCCAATAACTCCCATGAAATGCTCTATGGAAAACATTTCAGGATGCTTAATCCAAAGACATGATTTAACACATCTGAATGATCTGTCAATGGTACTTTGTCCAAATTATGGCACAGAGCAAGTAATCACTGCTCCATTGATTATACCTGCTCTCTGCTTACTGCCCTGCAATGATGATGTGCCAACCATGCTAACCTTACCTATGAGGCCAGTGATATTACAACTGTTATGGCTACTGGTTGACATCTCATCAGTGCTGGTCCCGGAGGTGAGGGAGTTGGAAAATTTAAAATAAAGTTTAAAAATGTATGGACATCCCTTTAAAAACAATCTATCGCCATCTTTTTGCTACCACATCTGAGAGTAGCATGATGTAAGGTAAGAGACCCTCATTCACTAATGTGTTACTTAATGAGCTGTTTGCTGCAGTTTTGATAAAATCCCTGTTTTATCTGCTACAGATCTACTAGTTCTCCGAATGCTGTACTCTGTATAACCACGCCCACACTCCTGATTGGCAGTTTTCTGTGTACAGTGTGCATAGGCAGAAAACCGCAGATCAGTGATGAGGGCGGAGATATATAGAACTCTTGAATTTAAAGAACTATATGGTAGCGAGTTTACTATCCTTGAATGATAATTTATAGCTGTGATTTTAGCAAAAAAAAATTATTGGTTACATATTCCCTTTCAATGTGTATCTTTGTCCTTTCATTTTATGGCTTTTCATATTCTAATTAGTCAGGGTCTGACATCTGAGTCCTCTGTTGATCCAGCACAGTGTCAATCACTGTCCCTTGAAAAGTCCCATTTTCTATGTTGTAGCAGGTGGCCCTGAGCATATGCAGGGATTGAACACTATAAAAGTCCCACAGCTCTTAAATAAAAGTTAGGCTGCTTTCTAAAGATTGGAGAAGGGTCCCAGTGGTTACAATTCCCTTGATCATTAAGTGATGTCACTTCTCAGCAATATGACATCACTAACTAGGGTGGAGAAAACCCTTTAAACATCTTTCTGGCCACCAAGTGCTTATTTATTCTGAGACTGATAAAGCAGCAAGATTTAACAACCGAATGGTATAGCAAGCAATTTGTTATAAACCATTCACTAAGTGGGCATTAGATGCTCTGCAGATGTCCTTAAAACCATACAGCCTCAAAATAACTTTATTAAAGAGACTTTATGAAAAGATTTATTGCTGTGAAGAAAAAGTTATTACTCATGTCTACATATTAAGGGAAATAAAAAGTATTTTGCTTCATTTATCCTGTCCTAAAAAAAATATATACAGTTATATGAAAAAGTTTGGGCACCCCTATTAATCTTAAGGTTAATGTTTTATAAAAATTGGTGTTTTTGCAACAGCTATTTCAGTTTTATATATGTAATAACTGTTGGACACAGTAATGTTTCTGCCTTGAAATGAGGTTTTTTGTACTAACAGAAAATGTGCAATCTGCATTCAAACAAAATTTGACAGGTGCTTAAGTATGGGCACCCTTATCATTTTCTTGTTTTAAATACTCCTACCTACTTTTTACTGACTTACTAAAGCACTTTTTTGGTTTTGTAACCTCATTGAGCTTTGAACTTCATAGCCAGGTGTATGCAATCATGAGAAAAGCTACTTAAAGTGGCCACATGCAAGTTGTTCTCCTGTTTGAATCTCCTCTGAAGAGTGGCATCATGAGCTCCACAAAACAACTGTCAAATGATCGGAAAACAAAGATTATTCAACATAGTTGTTCAGGGGAAGGATACAAAAAGCTGTCTCAGAGATTTAACCTGTCAGTTTCCACTGTGAGGAACATACTAAGGAAATGGAAGAACACAGGGACAGTTCTTGATAAGGCCAGAAGTGGCAGGCCAAGAAAAACAACAGAAAGGCAGAGAAAAAGAATGGTGAGATCAGTCAAGGACAATCCTCAGACCACTTCCAGAGAGCTGCAGCATCAATTTGCTGCAGATGGTGTCACTGTGCATCGGTCAACTATACAACGCACTTTGCACAAGGAGAAGCTGTATGGGAGAGTGATGCGAAAGAAGCCATTTCTGCAAGCACGCCACAAACAGAGTCAGCTGAGGTATGCAAAATCACATTTGGAGAAGTCAATTTCTTTTTGGAAGAAGGTCCTGTGGACTGATGAAACCAAGATTGAGTTGTTTGGTCATACAAAAAGGCGTTATGCATGGTGGCAAAAAAACACAGCATTCCAAGAAAAACACTTGCTACCCACAGTAAAATTTGGTGTAGGTTCCATCATGCTTTGGGGCTGTGTGGCCAATGCCGGCACCGGGAATCTTGTTAAAGTTGAGGGACGCATGGATTCCACTCAGTATCAGCAGATTCTTGACAATAATGTTCAAGAATCAGTGACAAAGTTGAATTTACGCAGGGGATGGATCTTTCAGCAAGACAATGATGCAGAGGAACAATTACAATGTTCTGGAATGGCCATCCCAGTCCCCAGACCTGAATATCATTGAACATCTGTGGGATCTTTTGAAGAGGGCTGTCCATGCTCGGCGACCATCAAACTTAACTGAACTGGAATTGTTTTGTAAAGAGGAATGGCCAAAAATACCTTCATCCAGGATCCAGGAAATCATTAAAAGCTACAGGAAGCGACTAGAGGCTGTTATTTTTGCAAAAGGAGGATCTACTAAATATTAATGTCACTTTTCATTGTGAGGTGCCCATACTTATGCACCTGTCAAATTTTGTTTGAATGCAGATTGCACATTTTCTGTTACTACCATATACCTCATTTCAAGGCAGAAACATTTCTGTGTCCAACAGTTATTACATATATCAAACTGAAATAGCTGTTGCAAAAACACCAATTTTTATAAAACATTAACCTTAAGATTAATAGGGGTGCCCAAACTTTTTCATATAACTGTATATAGGAAGATTAAAAAAAGATATAAAATGCCATTCAAAATTCTGTTGAGCCTTAATTTATACCTGATTTTGAAGACTTATGTGTCCTGTCCACCATTACAGTTTACTCAAGGGGAGTTGTCATCCATTTTGTAATATTTGTGTTTTTCCAATTATTTTATACACCCATAAGGGAGGGCACTGATTCCTGTTGTACTCAGTATATAGGCAGCACTATGTAAATAAAGTCGTAGGGGTCCCAAAGCAAACATTGAATAGGTGCCCCCCTGAAAATTGCAGCTATAAATGTTATGCCTCCCTTTGCACTTTTTCTGTTCTCTTCTCACCACAATTCTTAAAAGTTCTAAGTTACTGGTATTTTATTGGCTTAGGTAAGAGATGTAATGTGACAAATGTGTTATTGTCAGAGTAAACCACTGCTGCCCATCAGTATACAGTGTAATATAAATGCTGTGACAGTTCCTTTGGAAATGAATGGAGCACCAGGGCAAAAGCTTTATGGTCACGCTTTATAAAGAGCTTATCCCTGTTCTCTCAGTACACAGCAGGGCGTCTTTTCTTGTAATTATGAGGGTTCCACCCGTTAAATGTCTGATCACTGCAACCTTATCACCTATCTTGTTAAAGACAAGAGATTTCTCTGCTTAATTCACAGTTTTTTCTAATCTCTCCATTGTGCGTTCCTACCAGGCTCATTTTCAAGCTTTTTTCCCCGCCCTGCCATTTTTTCCTGTCTCACAGCCTTCTATTCGTCAACCCCCACTATTACGCTCTTTCTGCTGCTCCTGATACTAGCAAGTGGCCAGCTGTAATTACTCCCCCATCAAATTCTCTCACCGTCCAATCCATTAATAAATTTGTCCAACCCCATTTGCCTATGTCCAACACTGCCATATAAGTTTAATGAAGACTTGCATTGTTGCGCTCTCCCTAAGCCTCTCAGTCTGTTTACTGATGAACATCTGCAAACTCAATCATTACAGTCCTGTTGTGAACATCTGAACAAAAAAGTGCATCTTCTATATCAAAGCATTGCCTAATAGTATGTAGGGGATGTAATAAAAATCTTTCATTTGCAAATCAACTAAAAACTTTAATATCACTCCAAGGGGAGGGACAGTGAAGAATTAACTTAATCAGGACATTCATCTTAGATACCAATTAGTGATGAGCGAACGTTGTTGCCACTACTCTGTATTCGCCCAATCATCATCACTGTGCTCGACATGCTCGGCACTCGGCAAGTATTTCTGAGGTTGCTCAATGGGAGCTCCAGTCCCCGCCTTGCATGTTTGGCGCTCTTTAGAGAGCTAATGAACATGCAATGATTACCTGCCATGCACTGTAATGACGTAGCCATGTTGTTTGTGGCATTACAGTGATTGGCTGGCCGCTTGTTTATTAGTTAGTGTAGGTATTCCACAACATATCTATATATCCATCTGAACGAACAGTCCTTCTGAGGACTAATCCAGCTGCATATATTCAGTGGTGATAGCAGGAGTTAGGCAGGCAGAGTTTGCGGCAGTGTATACAGCACAAGAGGGTCCATTGCACGTTCTGACTGCTTCTGCTACAGATATTTGTAGACATAGCCCCAGATATCAGGGGTCAGGTGTAATTTTTTTTATCTTAATCCTCATTATTTGTTAAAAAAACAAGGTTGGCAGGGTTTGTGGCAGCATATGCAGCAGAAGAAGGTCCATTGCACATTCTGTCTGCTGCTGTTACAGATATCTGTAGACATAGCCAGAGATATCAGGGGCAAGGGCTAATTTTTTTAATCTTAATCCTGATTATTTGCTTAAAAAGAAAGGCAAGCAGGCAGGGTATGTGGCAGACTGCAGTGCATACAGCACAAGAGGGTCCATTGCACGTTCTGTCTGATCATTCTGTTACACTTATTTGTAGACATAGCCTCAGATATCAGGGGACAGGGCTAATTTTTTTTAGATCTTAATCCTGGTTATTTGCTTAAAAGCAAACCAGAAAACACAATTTTTCTGCTCTACTTGCTTGTTAGCACTGCAAAATACAGCCAGATCTTATCCATAATACAGTGATAAAAATCCACTAATTTGTAGCAAACGTGGAAAGTATTTACAGTTTGTTGCAGTGTGTCAGTGAAGCTATAAACACAAGGTCGCTGTGAAGAATAGTAAACTACAAGCCCTCTATTTAAAACCTTGGTTGTCCATCAGACGTATCACATATTACTGCGATCCAAATTCAGCCATTTCTGGCCTCCATTTAAAGTTTGCTGCAGTGTGTCAGTGAAGCTATTCACACGAGGTCACTGTGAATAATAGTAAACTACAGGGCCGCTATTTAAAACCATGGGTGTCAGTCAGACGTACCATATAGAACTGCGTTACAAATCCAGCCATTTGCAGTGAATGTGGAAAATATTGTCCTCCATTTAGAGTTTGCAGCAGTGTGTCAGTGTACACCATTTTACTGCTCCATTTGCTTGTTCGCAAAATACAGCCATTTGTTTTTTATTTTATTCACATTACTGTATTGTGGAAGCAGAGAAACTTTTTTTCAATGATCAGACGTGATCCTATATGACTGCCCTAATAATCCAGCAAATTTGTGAGCGTGTCAAATAGTACACTCCATTTAAAGTATTGCAGTTGTGGTTTCAAACCTATTAACAGTTGGTCGCTGACAAATAGCATATCTGTGAACAATGTTGTCTTGTCACAGTATTACGCCACTTTTACTGACTGAAACAAAAAATGCAAAAAACAAGGTAAAAGGGAAAAAATGTTAAGAAACATTCTTTCCAGGGTAATGACTTGTACATAAGGCCAAAGAAATATTAAAAACAAAAGTTATGGACTGTGGAAGACATTTATGCCACCAGAATGAACTTGAACAGAACAACACTCATATGGAGCTGATGATACCACCTAGCAGCACCTGTCCCTATTGTAAATGCATCTAACAGTTATGGCAAGCTGACTCACTCGGCTTCAGTGGGAAATAGACACAAGAACGGTTTCATCTGCAGGTTTATTATGTCAGCATAAAGCACTGCAGACTTCAGCAAAATAAACTCGGCTTTGCTGGCATAAGGTATAACAAAAGACAAATGGTAACACAGTCCATATGTGTACGGGTTCGCCTGCACTAATTTGCAGAAAATTTCAGCTCCCTCTGAGCTGAGTTACACATCCTGGAGAATTGTCTCTCCAAACTCACACCACCGGAAAAAAAAGGGACTGAGCATTTAACCTTGCTCATGCACACCCTGAGGGGGAGGTATGGTGAATGACTCCCTCCCATCTCTATGTCATTCTCACAAGACCACTCCCTTCGCAAAGGGATTTAACCCCCAACATATATCATGCTGGAGAAAAGTTGTAGGTTCAGTTCACTAAAGCTGGCAGCTGTAGTGAAATATACCTCCCTTCACAAATAACACCAGTGACTCTGTCACACAGCGTTATCGATAGGGAATAGAATACATTTTCATTTTTTTTGGGAAGCACCTGCAGCATGCAGTATAAGGCAATAATACCTGGCTGGATCAGTGTAATACGTTATCCATACTGCGATACCTCACCCATAAACGAATTTCAGACAATGCAGTTAATATTCTAGAATATAGAATCTATTTGAATTGTCCTTCCCATTATTAAGGAGTGTGTCTCCTATACTGTTATTGCATATGCAGCAATTTCAAGGGCTGCCAAAAATTAGGACACACTCCAATACGCATTTGAAGAGATGTAAAAAAAATAAATTAAGTAACCCTTTCGCAACCTTGGGTTTTGTCGTTTTTGCTTTTTCGTTTTTTGCTCCCCTTGTTCCCAGAGCCATAGCGTTTCTATTTTTTGGTCAATATGGCCATGTGAGGGCTTATTTTTTGCAGGACGAGTTGTGCTTTTCAACGCCATTACTAGTTTTACCATATCATGTACGACAAAATGGGGAAAAAATTCAAAGTGCGGTAAAATTGCAAAAAAAGTGCAATACAACAGTTGTTTTTTATTTTATTTTTTTACCACGTTCACTGAATGCTAAAACTGACCTGCCATTCTTATTCTCCAGTTCATTACGAGTTCGTAGACACCAAACATGTATAGGTTCTTTTATATTTAAGTGGTGAAAAAAAAATCCAAAATTTGGAAAAAAAAAAAAAAAAAAATAGCACCATTTTCCAAGACCTTTAGCGTCTCCACTTTTCGTGATCTGGGGCTGGGTGAGGGCTTATTTTTTGTGCGCCGGGCTGACGTTTTTATTGATAACATTTTGGGGTAGATCTGATGTTTTGATCGCCCGTTATTGAATTTTATTGCAATTTTGCGGCGACCAAAAAACGTAATTCTGGCGTTTAGAATTTTTTTCTCGTTACACCGTTTACCGATCGGATTAATTCTTTTTTTATGTTGATAGATGGGGCGATTCTGAATGCGGCGATACCAAATATGTCTATGTAGGTTTTTTTTTATATATTTTATTTTTAATGGGGTGAAAGGGGGGGGTGATTTAAACTTTTATATTTTTTACATTTTTTTTATATTTTTAAAAACTTTTTTTTTTCACTTACTGCATGCTTCAATAGTCTCCATAGGAGACTAGAAGCAGCAGTTGTCTGATCGTCTCTGCTACATACAGGGGATGAGCAGATCCCCTGCATGCAGCAGAAATGGTCCTGTGCTATGAGCGCCGACCACTAGGTGGCGCTCATAGCGACCAGATCATGACAACCACAGGCGTCTGCTGCAGACCCTGGGTTGTCATGCCCACCCATCAGTGACCCGCGATCACGTGACGGGGTCGCGATGGGCAGGGCTTATGACGCGCAACCCGGTAGCGCGCGTTAAATGCCGCTGTCGGAGATTGACAGCCGCATTTAACATGTTAACAGCCGCGGGTGGCTGTTGCGGGCACATGTCAGCTGTAAGAATCAGCTGACATGTGCTCGGTTCAATGAGGGCTCAGCGAGGCAGCCCTCACTGAACGGGGGGTGCGCAAATGTGCGTACTAAGATGTCATGGGTTGGAAAGGGGTTAAAACACAGTCTGATCTATAGTATAAAAATCAGACTCGCCAATGTAACCTCAATGTAATAATCACATTGTTCAGCTCCTGCACCTCCTCCTCCTGTTCAGCCTCCATCTCCAAAAAGACCACATCAGTCACAAGCTGGAAGCACTGCCTTGGCCAAGCAGCAACAGGCTGTGCTGAAGCTAATATGATTAATGCTTAGTTGACAAACCACACACGGCTGTAAAGTTGTTGAAAGCTGTAACACAGCAGGCAAATCTGTGGCTTTCACCACTGAACATACAGCCAGGCATGTTTGTGAGTGACAATGGCCGGAACCTGGTGACGGAGAAATGACAGCCGTAGCAGATATGGTTTCCCTGTATGCCAGTCCTTTCATCCGACCTAAAAAATATGGCTGTGGTGAAATACAACTCTCTCCGAGAAGCAGCCCTGGCTAATAAAAGTCTGTGTGAAGGTTCCCCGACACTCTATGGCTGCTTTTTTTTACTGTGGATTGGATGTGCTATGCATGTTATTTATCAAACCGCATAGCAGATCAGGCCATTGCCCATCCCTATTTATAGCGTACCACAGAAAAATCCACAGCATGTTAATGGTATAAAGCCACAGTGGAAGGACTTATGGATAATTGTAAAATGGGCATCGCGAGGAAACCATAGAGAAATACAAGAAAAAATATGCAACATAAAGGCCCACAATGTACTTCAAAGGGTAAAAAATATACAGTCTTTATTAGTTATAAGTAGTGTTGAGCGACCCCCGTAGTGTTCGAGTTCGGTTCGGTTCGTCGAACACCCGTGTGTTCGCCGAACTGTTCGTCGAACTGTTCGTCGAACACCTTCGAACACCGTTAAAACCAATGGCAGGCAAACAAAAACACATAGAAACACATAGAAAACACCTTCAAAGGTGTCCAAAAGCTGACAAACTGCTCAGAAGACACAACTAACACATGGAAAAGTGACAAGTACATATAGTCATGCGAAAAGAAAAGAGGTGGAGGAGTAAAAGGAGGGGGAGACACAGATATAGGCATGTCATGCCCTTCTAAAATCCAAAAAGTGAGAAGCCGAGACGGCCAGTCCGCTCCTGCCCGTGCCACCTCCGTGTCGCCGGGTTTGTGCCAGAGCCGCGGTGAACCCTGACGGCCAGTCCCCCTCTCCCAATACTGGTGCCTGTCCGCTGGTGGGTCGAGAGAGCCCCCCTGTGGTGGAGGCAGCTCTAAGCTTTTTAATTTAAATTGTCCCTCTAATTTGAATGAATACACTTTAAATCCATTTACAAGGATCTATTGGAGGGCAAGTCTCATGCCAGCAGCCGCGTAATTCCAGCTCCAGTAGCGTCCACTAAAGCTGCTGCAGTTAAAAAGCTTTTATAAGGATCGAGCTCGGCTGTCCACCGCAAGGCATCCTAGTGCCAGTCCCAGCCCCTATGCCTTGGGGTGCCTCCTGATGTTCTTCACTAAGTATCCCGTGGTCCCGAAGCATTTCCTTTGAAAAAATTAAGTGTCCAAACTACAGGTGGTGTAGCTTGCTTAACAGCCGGGATAATCCGCTGACTAGCAGACACTGCTACTAGGCACAAAGTATTTCCTGGGCTAGATGCAGTTAAAAATTTGTAAGTAGATACTCTCGTTGGATGCTGAGAAAGCATTCCATAGAGTCTCCTGGCACGCCATATATGATTCTCTTAAAAAGCTTGGGGTAGGGGTCTAGGGGACCATTTTATAGCCAAAATCACGGCCCTGTATCACAATACGTCACCTAGGCTGAAGATAAATGGAACTGTAGCACCGAGGGCTCGGTTGCTACAGACGTATTGCACCTCACCCAGAGGTGTGATATCTCACTCTCAGATAAGGATGGAGTGTGGATCAGGACCCGACACCTGCATGCATTACACCACATTGCCTTGGGGCAGGGCGACCAATATGCCCCTGAGATGGGCACGACAGTCCCTGTCCCTGGCTGGAGTGGGGGGAGGGAACACTGAGGAAGGGGAACCCTGCAGTGCAGGAGCAGGGAGGAAGCAGTTCCTGGGTGCATTGAGAAGGGAGTATAAAAGGTGGGCACCATCTTAGTTCAGTGCAGAGAAGTCTGAGCAGAAGTGGCAGGGAGCAGGGGCTCTGCATGAGCTCTGCTCCGGAGGCGGGCCTAGTAACAGAGGCCCAGGCCTGCAAGAGGGCGAAGGAAGGAAGAGGAGCGGAGAAGGCTCCAGGAACGAGGAATGAAGGGATCCCAGGGGTGCGGACGGGCGAGTCGCCGCCGCACGCCCGAATCCACCTGCGTGGAGGGGTCAGGCCAAAGGGGGAGACCGGTCCCCGAACTAGTGGAGGCAGGAAACGACCCTCAGCTAGAAACCGGAGGCTCTGACATTTTATGTGGCGCAGCCCCTTGCTCCACCCGCTAGGAAGGCACCACATAGGGTCAGGGAAACTGGCGCCAAGTTTACCAAGAGGAGGCCCGAGGCAGCCGGACAGAAGTGTTGGTAAGAAAGGCCAGACAAAGGACACACAAAAGGGGTCCTGTGAAGCGCTCCAAAGTTATCTGGGAGTTGTCTGAGCCCCTCACCTGGTGAGCACAGTACGACGTGGGCAGCCGTTACCTGCAGACGTGGTCTGGATAATAAGAACTGTGAGTAAAGGCCCTGAACTGCATCACTGACTCCGTGTCGTTACTGCTGCTGCCCTGCACCATCACCCCCATCCTCCGCATACACTGCCCTGAGGCTATACTCCTCCCGTGGGGGGTTATGCTACGCTCTGCTGCACCCACAAAACCAGCCTTAGCGGTCTGCCCTGTAGCGGCGGTTCACTCTGACCGCAATCCACGGGTGGCGTAGTCGGACATTTAAACATCAAAACCACATAAATAGTTCCGCCACTGGTTTGACCGCCCTGAGCCAAGGAACCGGATCGCCGCCACGAAGACTACAACCACCAGCATCCACCAAAAAGGGTCCGGCTCCGGGTGTCCCAAGGCCCAGGGGGTGCGTCAGAACATTTTCATCACCTTTCACAATCACCAATGGGACAAGGCAGGGATGTCCTCTGTCCCCTCTCTTATACATCCTAGTGACGGAGCACCTGCTCTCATCAATTCGCCATAACCCCAATATTAGGTGGATTGAGGTGGGAGGCACCGAGTACAAGTGCTCTCTATTTGCTGATGATGTCCTAGTATATATCACTCAATCACATATATCCATCCCTGCTGTTATGGCTGAAATAGATCACTTTGTTACATGGTAAAATTTTAAAATCAATGCAGCGAAGTCTGAGGCCCTCGATGTCTCCCTCCCTAAATCCATATAGGATTCCATCCAGTCCAACTTTCCCTTTGCCTGGCCCTCACAGGGTATCAAATACTTAGGAATTCCTATTCATAGAGACCTCTCCCATCTATGTTATCTTAATTTTGGGCCCTTTATTGAACAATTCCATACAGACCACGGTTGGCAAGTTGGAACTGTGAGATTCACTACGTGCACCACTGGTATTTTGTGGAAAAGCACATGTAAGATTCTGCAACAGTCTCTGCTGATACTCCTGCATGCGTGCATCCCTTTCTATGGCAGGAATAATTTCTGCAAATTTACTTTTGTACTGGGGATCTAACAGTGTGGCAACCCAGTAGTCAGGATTATTTCTAATTCTCACAATTCGAGGGTCATGTTGCAGGTAGTTCAGCAAGAAGGCACTCATGTGTGTTGCGCATCCAGGAGCACCAAGTCCCTGTTGTGTTGGTGGCGAGGTAACAATCATGCTTCCTTCCTCTGTCCTCTCCCCCCAACCTCGCACAACAGAAATGTGATCAAGGTCTCCCTCATCTGATGAGTCTTCCATCAGTTCGTCCTCCACTTCTTCCTGGGCTCCTGCACCTTCCTCACTAGTTTGGCTGCTACCATGCGCCCTGGTAAAATCATCTCCCCCACCCTCACATGCCTGCCGCCCTGGTGCTGCCGACCGTCTGGACCTTGCAGATGTTAGCCCTTCCGCATACAACTCCTCCTCCTCTACTTCCTCCACCTCCTCTTGTGCCACCACCTGACTCCGAATTCTGTTTAACATGTGCTCCAGCATGTAAATCACCGGAATAGTCATGCTGATAATGGCATCGTCAGCACTAAACATCTTCGTCGCCATTTCAAAACTGTGCAGAAGGGTGCATAGGTCCCTGATCTGAGACCACTCCTCCAGCGTGATTTGCCCCAACTCTGAATCTCGTTGGCCCAGGCTATACGTCAGAACGTATTGCACCAGGGCTTGTCGGTGCTGCCACAGTCGCTGCAACATGTGCAGAGTTGAATTCCACCGGGTAGGCACATCGCATTTTAGCCGGTGAAGTGGCAGGCCCAACGACTTCTGTAGAGATGTAAGTCGCTGAGCTGCGGGATGCGAACGGCGGAAGTGAGCACACAGCGACCGTGCCCTCTGCAGAAGGCCATCTAGTCTGGGATAGTGGGCTAAAAATTGCTGGACAACCAGGTTCAACACGTGAGCCATACAAGGCACGTGTGTGACATTGCCCCGGCGAAGGGCCACACCCAGGTTTGCAGCATTGTCGCACACGGCCTTCCCTGGTTTCAGGTCCAGTGGAGACAACCATTCATGAAATTGGTTCTCCAGAGCTGACCACAACTCCTCAGCTGTGTGACTCACATTTCCCAGACATTTCAATGTAAAAACCGCCTGATGACGTTGAGCCCTACTGCCAGCATAGTAAGGAGGTGTGCAGGATCCCTTCTGCGCAGTTAGAAAGCTTGTGGCATGACCAGACAGGCTTTCGGTGCAGGTGGAAGACCGAGAGGAGGTTGAGGAGGCAGAAGCAGTGGAGGAAAAATGACATAAAGAGGATTGACGCACAACTCGTGGGGACGGCAAGACTTGGACAGCAGCCCCTTGTCCTGCTGTCACCATAGTTACCCAGTGCCCAGTCAGCGACATGTAACGCCCCTGTCCATGCCTACTCGTCCAAGTGTCTGTGGTGAAATGCACCCTGTCACACACAGAGTTTCTCAAAGAAGCGGTGATGTTGTGTGCGACATGCTGGTGGAGCGCAGGCACACCTTTCTTTGAGAAGTAGTGTCGACTGGGCATCTGATACTGGGGCACTGCGACGGACATAAGGTCTCGAAAATCCTCTGTGTCCACCAGGCGGAAAGGCAGCATTTCTGTAGCCAAGAGCTTGCAGATGGTGAAATTCAACCTCTTAGCTTTCTCATGGCTAGGAGGAAATGGTCTTTTACTTGTCCACATCTGAGGGACCGAGGGCTGGCTATTGTGCTTAGACGGGGTTGATAAGGGTGTCCCCGGCAAACTGCCGGTCTGTGAGGAAGATGCAGGCGGACATGTTAGGTTGCCTTGATCCAAAGGTGGTGCTATCGATGTCGGACAGCGCTCAAGACCAGCTGGTGTTACCACCTCCAAAGAAAATGATGACCTGCCAATCACGCTGGCTGTTGCGGGTAAAGAGGTGGCAGGTCTGCGCCCCAAAACAGGTGTGACTGCTGTCCCCCCAGTCACAGAGGATGAAGAGGCCGCGGATGCACAAGATATGGCAGACGGTGGTTGGCCCGGCCGGCTAGACCGCATTGTAGCACACTGAGCTTCCCACTGCAACTTATGCTTCATGTCCATGTGCCGGTTCATGCATGAAGTACTCAAACTATGTATTTTTTGGCCTCTACTTAGCTTTTGCTGACAAATGTTACAGATAACACGAGTTGGGTCATCTTTATCGATCTGAAAAAATGCCCAGGCTATGCAAGGCTTAGCACCCATGCGACCTGAAGAGCCACCACGACTTGTGGTGAGAGGCAGAGTTGTGTTTGAGGATGCAGTTGTTCACGTGCTTCCAGTACTACGTCTCTGTCCAGGAAGGCGCAACCTGACCTCGTCGTCACTAGCATCTTCCTCCACCTCCTCTGCTGACCTCATCTCTTGGCTGACTGTGGGTTGACAGTAAGTGGGATCTCCGACCTCATCATCATCACCCTGTGCGTTATCACACCCGTCGTCCTCAGAGCCAACCTGTTCCTGCCCTGACAAAAAACTAAAGTTGTCGCTCCAATCAGGTATTTGAGTCTTATCATCGTCTTCCTCATTGTCTCCACCAACAGGAGTTACAGTTTGGGAATGAGGGTCTACATTATGGTCAGAACCTTCTGCGTCTGGTCCTGGATCCGACTCATAAAGATTCTGGGCATCAGTGCAGATCATTTCCTCGTCTGGATTCACAGAAGCGCTGGAGTCGACCTCTGATTCCCAGGCTATAGTATGAGTAAACAGCTCTGCAGACTCAACCATCTGTTCTACCTCATACTCAGACGGGCAGCTGGAGATTTGGGAGGAGCTGTGAGGAAGCAAGTGCAATTTGGGTGACACCTTTGAGGACTGGAGTATTTGTGATGTTGAAGTTGATGTGGAGGAGAGCCCACTTAAAGGAGCACTTGATATCCGTTGAAGCACCTGCTGTTTTTGTGCCTCATCTGGAATTTGTAGCGATTGGCGTGGCCGTAAGAAAGGGATCTTATCACATTGTCCGCTAAAAGAAGTAGACATTTTAGTTTGGCTGGAAGATGGTCTTTCTTCTGCACCTACCCCACGGACACAACCTTTTTTCCCCTTCCCAACACGCCTATTCCCCTTTCCACCAGCAGCAGGCCTTTTTCCACTCATTTTGGTGGTTAACTAATTCACAACTCTGGAGTTGTTTGCACAAAAAAACAATGGATGGTAACCGAGCAGAGCTGAGTGGCCAAACTGTGGTATTAGGCCAAAACTATTGGCTGGGTTAGATGCAGAAAAAAATTATTTTTAATTTGCAACCTGATGGAGGTCAGTATAGATGGACTAATAGACCAAGTCCCACACACCGCTAGAAGCCCAAATATTTTTTCAGAGCTAGATGCAGAAAATTTTTTTATTCAATTTGCAACCTGATGGAGGTCAGTATAGATGGACTAATAGACCAAGTCCCACACACTGCTAGAAGCCCAAATATTTTTTCAGAGCTAGATGCAGAAAAAAATTATTTTTAATTTGCAACCTGATGGAGGTCAGTATAGATGGACTAATAGACCAAGTCCCACACACTGCTAGAAGCCCAAATATTTTTTCAGAGCTAGATGCAGAAAAAAATTATTTTTAATTTGCAACCTGATGGAGGTCAGTATAGATGGACTAATAGAACAAGTCCCACACGCTGCTAGAAGCCCAAATATTTTTTCAGAGATAAATGAAGAAAAAAATTATTTTTAATTTGCAACCTGATGGAGGTCAGTATAGATGGACTAATAGACCAAGTCCCACACACTGCTAGAAGCCCAAATATTTTTTCAGAGCTAGATGCAGAAAAAAATTATTTTTAATTTGCAACCTGATGGAGGTCAGTATAGATGGACTAATAGACCAAGTCCCACACACCGCTAGAAGCCCAATATTTTTTCAGAGCTAGATGCAGAAAAAAATTATATTCAATTTGCAACCTGCTGGAGGTCAGTATAGAAGGACTAATAGAACAAGTCCCACACACTGCTAGAAGCCCAAATATTTTTTCAGAGCTAAATGAAGAAAAAAATTATTTTTAATTTGCAACCTGATGGAGGTCAGTATAGATGGACTAATAGACCAAGTCCCACACACTGCTAGAAGCCCAAATATTTTTTCAGAGCTAGATGCAGAAAAAAATTATATTCAGTTTGCAACCTGATGGAGGTCAGTATAGATGGACTAATAGAATGATGCTATGCCCAAAAGATTTTACTTCACTAGGTGCAGTAAAAAAATTGGTATTCTATACACAGGTGGTATATCTTGCAACACAGATAGGCTACTCCACTGACTAACACACTCTGCAATAGGCCAAAAAGGATTAGCTTTGCTAGATTCAGCCAAATGCTGTGAAAAAAACTTGCACAGCACTGGCACAGACCTGCCTGGCAAAAACTGATAGGAACTGATGTAACCTAGTCCTGAAAAGGACTCCAATTACAATTAGTCTTTACTCCCACAATCTATCTATTTAAGAGCACAGACCTGCCTGATAAAAGTCGTAGGAAATGCTGTAACCTAGTCCTTAATAGGACTGCAATCACAACTATTCCCTACTCCCAAGCTATCTGTATATTTGTGCGAAAATTGGCTTGAAATTAACAAGGTATAGCGCACACAGCAACAGCGGTGCCGTCTAACACGCAGCTGCAGCAGTGAGAAAATGGTGGCGACGGGGAAAATGGCTTGGTCTTATAGGGCAAGGACATGTGACATACACTGCCAATCACACATGCCCTTGCTTGTGTGAAAAAAAGCACTTCGCTCCGTGTGTGCGCTGCTGATAGGCTGACAGATTGCACCTCCCCACTGCAAATGCGGGAAAGAGAAAAAAAAATGGAGATCTTCATTGTTCCTGCAGAGATCCATCCCCTGCCCCTCCCCCCGCCCCGCTGTACACTCAAACTGCGTATTAACATTAATTTTCATCATTACTGAGAAAAAATCCAGTTATGATTTTGGTGCACGAACAGTTATCGAACATAACCTCGAACAGCCGAATTTTTCTCAAATTGTTCGTGTTCGCCGACCGGCTCGAACACCGCCCAAAACAGCTCGAATTTGAGATTGGCGAACAGTTCGAGTAGAACAACGCTCATCTCTAGTTATAAGTCGATAAAAGATCAATAAGGTTACACACGGAGTACAACACACAAATGTTCATGTACAAGATTGAAAAAAGGGGGTGACTCAAGCCCCCAGCATAAAAGGCCCCACAAAAAATAGTGAAGGTTCATTTACTGAAACATGGACTTCAATTTTGAAGAAGCTGACATACAAAGCAATGTATATAAGACCAGTTAGAGACAAAGTACAGATATATAGAAAATAAGCTAGTCAGCGTAGCTGCCATAAAAGCAGTATATACAGAAACAGTTTAGAATAAAGAGCACATGCTCATAGATAGTGCCATATAGGGCAGTATATAGAGAGACAATATAAATAAATGCCTACCAATACCTTCAAGTCCAATGTAGACACTGGGCCCAGAGCTGGGTGGTGAGACTAAAATTGCTTATTATATTTTGCAAACCATATATATACAAATTGGAGACCCTGTCTTTAGCCTAAAAATTATATGGAGATATTGTTGTGTGATTGCCTATATTGGCTTTATATACATGATAGCTAGTTGGGCTGACTAGCTTATTTTCTATATATCTGTACTTTGTCTCTAACTGGTCTTATATACATTGCTTTGTATGTCAGCTTCTTCAAAATTGAAGTCCATGTTTCAGTAAATGAACCTTCACTATTTTTTGTGGGGCCTTTTATGCTGGGGGCTTGAGTCACCCCCTTTTTTAAATCTTGTACATGAACACTTGTGTGTTGTACTCCGTGTGTAACCTTATTGATCTTTTATCGACTTATAACTAATAAAGATTGTATATTTTTTACCCTTTGAAGTACATTGTAGGCCTTTATGTCGCATATTTTTTCTTGTATTTCTCTATCATTGCCCATCCCTGTAGTCATGAAATTCAAGGCGCAAAGAAAGATCTTTGTGTGTCGAAGCACCACCGAGAAGTGTGAGCTGATGTAGGACGGGCTGCCATTGCTTATGTAACAAGCTGCATTAGAGGACTTCTAATGACAGCCGGAGAAATGACAGCCGAAGTAGATACGGTTTCCCTGTATGCCAGTCCTTACACCAAGCTAAAGAATATGGCAGTGGTGAAATACAAGAAGCAGTGTCAGACTGAAGAACATTGGGCCCACCAGAGGATTTGATTCTGAGGGTCCACCTTTCTCCTCCGCTCAAGAGCCCCATAGCAGCTGAAAGGTTAGCGTTATGAACTCCCCTGAATGAGAAGCCAGGGCACACCAGAGGATTCTCCGGTTCTCTGGTGGACCTGTCCAACCCTGCCAAGAAGCAGCCCTGGATAAGAAAAGTCTGTGGGAAGGTTCCTGGACACTCTATGGATGCTCTTTTACTGAGGGGGAAACCCACACAAACACGGGGAGAACATAGAAAATCCTTGCAGATGTTGTCCTTGGTGGGATTTGAACCCAGGACCTTCAGTGCTAACCACTGAGCCACTGTGCTGCCCTTTCTGTTCTCCCTCTGATATCTAACATGCTGGAGAAACTTGCACCTAATGCCACTCAGTATCTCTAGCTCCTTTGTGAGAAACTAATGTATTTGGGCAGCCACTCAGTCTACCAAATAAAATTCCTGAGAAGGAAATTGTGGATGCCTTCGCTACTGGTACTGGGGGCACTGCTAATACCATAGTTCACTGGAAATATTCCAGGCTGGTAGGAGCCAAACAGATTCCCACAGAAAAGTACCAGCAGCAAGCTATGGAGATGGTGGCATCTATCGTCAACACGACCTGCAAGGTTTGCACTATGAACTGTCCTGAAGGAGAAGACAGGGCCCACCGCAGGAGTCTCCGGTTCTCTGATGGGCTCTTCCAACCCTGCCGAGAAGCAGCCCTAGCTAAGAAAAGTCTGTGGGAAGGTTCCCAGACACTCTATGGCTGCTGTTTTACTGTGGACTGGCTCCAGCAATCAATAAGATTGCAATCTATAAGATCCCTTCACTGGCTCCCCATTTCCCAGAGACTGCAGTTCAAAACCCTAACCATGACATGCAAAGCCATTCACAACCTGTCTCCTCTATATATCTGTGACCTCTTCTCCATTTACATACAGTGGTGGCCAAAAGTATTGGCACCCCTGCAATTCTGTCAGATAGTACTCAGTTTCTTCCTGAAAATGATTGCAATCACAAATTCTTTGGTATTATTATCTTCATTTAATTTGCTTTCAAGGAAAAAACACAAAAGAGAATGAAGCAAAAATCAAATCATTGATCATTTCACACAAAACTCCAAAAATGGGACAGACAAAAGAATTGGCACCCTCAGCCTAATACTTGGTTGCACAACCTTTAGCCAAAATAACTGCAAACAACCGCTTCCGGTAACCATCAATGAGTTTCTTACAATGCTCTGCTGGAATTGTAGACCATTCTTCTTTGGCAAACTGCTCCAGGTCCCTGATATTTGAAGGGTGCCTTCACCAAACTGCCATTTTGAGATCTCTCCACAGGTGTTCTATGGGATTCAGGTCTGGACTCATTGCTGGCCACCTTAGAAGTCTCCAGTGCTTTCTCTCAAACCATTTTATAGTGCTTTTGGAAGTGTGTTTTGGGTCATTGTCCTGCTGGAAGACCCATGACCTCTGAGGGAGACCCAGGTTTCTCACACTGGGCCCTACATTATGCTGCAAAATTTGTTGGTAGTCTTCAGACTTCATAATGCCATGCACACGGTCAAGCAGTCCAGTGCCAGAGGCAGCAAGCAACCCCAAAACATCAGGGAACCTCCACCATGTTTGACTGTAGGGACTGTGTTCTTTTCTTTGAATGCTTCTTTTTTTTCCCTGTACACTCTATGTTGATGCTTTTTCCCAAAAAGCTCTGCTTTTGTCGTATCTGACCAGAGAACATTCTTCCAAAACGTTTTAGGCTTTCTCAGGTAAGTTTTGGCAAACTCCAGCCTGGCTTTTTTATGTCTCGGGGTAAGAAGTGGGGTCTTCCTGGGTATCCTTCCATACAGTCCCTTTTCATTCAGACGCCGATGGATAGGACGGGTTGACACTGTTGTACCCTCGGACTGCAGGGCAGCTTGAACTTGTTTGGATGTTAGTCGAGGTTCTTTATCCACCATCCGCACAATCTTGCGTTGAAATCTCTCGTCAATTTTTCTTTTCCGTCCACATCTAGGGAGGTTAGCAACAGTGCCATGGGCTTTAAACTTCTTGATGACACTGTGCACGGAAGACACAAGAACAATCAGGTCTTTGGAGATGGACTTGTAGCCTTGAGATTGCTCATGCTTCCTCACAATTTGGTTTCTCAAGTCCTCAGACAGTTCTTTGGTCTTCTTTCTTTTCTCCATGCTCAATGTAGTACACACAAGGACATAGGACAGAGGTTGAGTCAACTTTAATCCATGTTAACTGGCTGCAAGTATGATTTAGTTATTGCCAACACCTGTTAGGTGCCACAGGTAAGTTACAGGTGCTGTTAATTACACGAATTAGAGAAGCATCACATGATTTTTCAAACAGTGCCAATACTTTTGTCCACCCCCTTTTTTAGGTTTGGTGTGGAATTGTATCCAATTTGGCTTTATGACAATTCTTTTTGTGTTTTTTCATTGAAGACAAATTAAATCAAGATAATAATACCAAAGAATTTGTGATTGCAATCATTTTCAGGAAGAAACTGAGTATCATCTGATCCTCAGAATATCTCCTCTACTCCCCTCTTATCTCATCTTTCCACAATCGTATACAAGCTTTCTCCCGTGCATCCCCCCTACTCTTGAACTCTGTAGTACCCCAACATATTAGTCTATCGCCTACTGTTGAAACCTTTAAAAGGAAGCTGAAGACCCACCTCTTCTGACAAGCCTACAACCTGCCGTAACCCTTGCTCCACCATACCAATGCACGACCAGCTGTATCCTCACCTATTGTATCCTCACCCATCCCTTATAGACTGTGCTCCATCACGGGCAGGGTCCTCTCTTCTCTTGTACCACTCAGTGACCTCTTTTCACATGTAAAGCACCATGGAATAAATGGCGCTGTAATAATAAATAATAATAATAATTTTACCACTTGTACTCTCGGTCAATTGATGGCATTTTCCTGGTGTCTGCCCATAAATTGACGTGTTTTGGCAGATTTTGGTCCCATTTGAAGGTGTTGTGTATGCGTTTGCTTTTGGCCCCCATTGAATCCAATGGCATTCTGCAATGTTCGGCGAATATTGGACAATTACATTGGCGAATATTGCAAAAACGGCAAGCGCAATTCAAAACAAATATTGAAATATTTGCTCGTCTCTAATCAGAAACAACCTTAAATAAATTATGTGGGCATGGCATGATGGTTACCCTGGTGATATGATGGTGGAGGATGCAGAGAAGGAGGAGGGCAACATAAAATAGAGCAATTCCTTAAGCATATACCCATGTCAGAGTGTGAAGGGTTGCATGGGAATATAGACCCCCAAAAAAGTAACCACTGGATTTGAGTTTATTTCCGATGCTATCATCTGGTGGTGTTGTTGAGAAGTCTGGTCCAATCCAGCCCTTGTTCATTTTGATGTCAGCCTGTCAGCATTTTCCGTTGACAGGCGGATGCGCCTATCAGTTATATCAGTTATAATGCTCCCGGCGGAACTAAAAACCATCTCTGACAAAACGCTAGCGGCCAGGGCCTCCAAGGCGTAGAGAGACAGTTCATGCCACGTGTCCAGCTTGGATACCCAACAATTGTAAGACACAGAGAGTAATCATGAAGGACGCTGGTACGGTCGCCAAGGCAGTCCTTCAGTATCTTCCAAAAAATTTTCCTCGGAGAAAACTGTTTCAGAATTTTGAAAGTGTTCCCCTGCCTGTGCTGCATTGTATTTGTGTCTCCCTTGCCTGTACTCCTTGGTTGTCCAAGGAACTATGACCTCTGCCACCAGTGTTTTCAGATGGGAATTTTTTGAATAATTCCACAACATGGGCCTTCTGGTACTGCAACATTTTACTAGACACGGGAAGGAGACATAGAAAGTTCTCCTTTTAGTGTGGGTCTAGAAGTGTGACAATCCAGTAATGACTGTCACCCAAAATGTGTAAAACGAGAGGGTCATGGGAAAGGCAGTGGAACATAAACTCAGCCATGTCTGCCAGACTGCTAACAGGCAAGACTTCCATGTCCTCACCAAGAGGATGACTGACCATGCTCTCCTCCTCTTCCTCCTCCTCCTCTCTCTCCTCAGGCCATCCACGCTGAACAGACGGTATGACAGTTGTGTGGGTAGTACCGTCTATAGCACAGGAAACTAGTTCCTGTTCCTCCTCCTCTTCCTCCTGCTCATTGTCTCTCAATCCATGTTGAGATGAGATGAGGCTGGACTATGTGGCATCACCGTGTATGATTCCTTGCTCCATCTCATCATGCTCCACCTGCAATGCCTCTTCTATAATTGTGAGCAGCGAGTGTTTCAGTAAACAGAAGCGGGATGGTGACGCTAATTATGGCATCATCACCTCTCACCATCTTGGTGGAGTCCTCAAAGTTTTGAAGGACGGCACAGATGTCAGACATTCATGCCATTGCCCATTTATCCGCTATTATGTGCGGAGGCTTACCTGAATGCCGACGGGTGTGTTGAAGATGGTACACAACAACTGCCCTCTGCTGCTCAAAATCATTCCAAGCAACTGCAATGTTGATTTCCAATGCGTGGTCACATCGCACACCAATTGATGAGCTGGAAGCTGCAAACACTGCTAAATCTCAGCCAGGGTGGTGGAAGCTGTAGCTGACTTTTTGAAATAGGCACACAGGCGGCGTACTTTCACAAGCCGCACTGGCAGATCTGGGTAGGTTTTGAGAAACCGCTGAACCACTAAGTGTAGCACATGGGCCAGGCATGGTACATGTGCGACTTTGCCTTGCTTCAGAGCCGCCACCAGGTCCTCTGATACAACTTTCAACAACTCTGCAAAAGTGTGCGGTTCCTCGTTTAAGCATACAGTCCTGCTTATTGTTATTGGCACCCACGAAGTTTAAGTACATAATCTGGAATATTTTCTGAAAAAAATGAATCAAGTGATGGAGATGGAGGCTGAAGAGGAACAGGTGGTGCAATAGCTGTAGAATGTGGGGGCAGCCCTGATTGACCCAGGACCCGCAATCCTCTGCATCGGGAGGACGTATTCTGTCCCAGGGTACCACTAGATCCCTGCTTCCTCAATATTAACCCAGTGATATGCGTCAGTGAGATGTACTGTCCCTGGCCACATTCACTTGTCCACATGTTTGTGGTTCGGCGGTCCTTCGCACTTAAATGCACTGGGGTAATGTTCTGGGACCCATGCTTGTGGAAGGCAGAGATGATACCGGGAGAAATAGTGGCGGCCGGGGACCAAGTATGGATACCCAGCTGCCGCCAGGTGGTTGCGGAAAGCGTCCGCCTCCATGAGCCTAAAAGGCAACATTTCAAGGGCAAGCAGTCCAGAAATGTGTCAGTTTAGTATTGCGGCCTGTGGGTGGGTGGGTGATTGGCTGCATACTTGCGCTTGCATTCAAAGTAACACAAAGCTAAGGAGATGGATGATCCATCATGAATAATTTAGTCGCTGTCTAGGAGACCGACCACAATATTAACTCAGTGATGCGTCAGTGAGATGTACCATCCCTGGCCTCATTCACTTGTCCACGTGTTTGTGGTTAGGCGGTCCTTCCCACTTAAGTGCACTGGGTAGGGCACGGATAATGTTCTGGGACCCGTGCTTGTGGAAGTAGGAGACGATACCAGGAGAAATAGTGGCGGCTGGGGACCGAGTATGGACACCCGGCCGCCGCCACAATGAGGTTGTGGAAAGCTTCCGCCTCCACGAGCCTAAAAGGCAACATTTCAAGTGCAAGCAAACAGTCCAGAAATGTGGCAGTTTAGTATTGCAGCCCGTGGGTGGGTGGCTGGCTGTATATTTGCGCTTGCATTCCAAGGACTGGGGTAGGGACAACTGAACGCTGCGAAAGGGACAAGAACGTGGACGGTGATGGTTACAAGTCTGCAACGACAGGTGCATGGCGGGAGGCATCTTCTCATGTGCCATGGACAGGAGATTGGCGTGCACGCAGAACAGCGGACGAGGCAGTGGTGTCACCCGCAGACACTGTTTCTGGACCGTTGCGTTCGGCCCAGCTAGTCGGGTGCTTTGCTGTTTTTTGCCTGAGCATGCTGGTGGTGGTCAGGCTGGAAGTTTTGGTGCTGTTTAGTGTTGAGCCACCCCCGTAGTGTTCGAGTTCGGTTCGGTTCGTCGAACACCCGTGTGTTCTCCGAACTGTTCGTCGAACTGTTCGTCTAACACCTTCGAACACCGTTAAAACCAATGGCAGGCAAACAAAACACATAGAAACACATAGAAAACAACTTCAAAGGTGTCCAAAAGCTGACAAACTGCTCAGAAGACATAACTAACACATGGAAAAGTGACAAGTACATATAGTCATGCGAAAAGAAAAGAGGTGGAGGAGTAAAAGGAGGGGGAGACACAGATATAGGCATGACATGCCCTTCTAAAATCCAAAAAGTGAGAAGCCGACACGGCCAGTCCGCTCCTGCCCGTGCCACCTCCGTGTCGCCGGGTTTGTGCCAGAGCCGCGGTGGACCCTGACGGCCAGCCCCCCTCTCCCAATACTGGTACCTGTCCGCTGGTAGGTCGAGCGAGCCCCCCTGTGGTGGAGGCAGCTCTAAGCTTTTTAATTTAAATTGTCTCTCTAATTTGAATGAATACACTTTAAATCCTTTTACAAGGATCTATTGGAGGGCAAGTCTCATGCCAGCAGCCGCATAATTCCAGCTCCAGTAGCGTCCACTAAAGCTGCTGCAGTTAAAAAGCTTTTATAAGGATCGAACTCGGCGTCCTACCGCCAGTCCCAGCCCTTATGCCTTGGGGTGCCTCCTGATGCTCTTCACTGAGTATCCCGGGGTCCCAAAGCATTTCCTTTGAAAAAATTAAGCGTCCAAACTACAGGTGGTGTAGCTTGCTTAACAGCTGGGATAATCCGCTGACTAACAGACACTGCTACTAGGCACAAAGTATTTCCTGGGCTAGATGCAGTTAAAAATTTGTAATTAGATACTCTCGTTGGATGCTGAGAAAGCATTCCATAGAGTCTCCTGGCACACCATATATTATTCTCTTAAAAAGCTTTGGGTAGGGGTCTAGGGGACCCTTTTATAGCCAAAATCACTGCCCTGTATCGCAATGCGTCACCTAGGCTGAAGATAAATGGAACTGTAGCACCCCGAGGGCTTGGTTGCTACAGAGGTATTGCACCTCACCCAGAGGTGTGATATCTCACTCTCAGGTAAGGATGGAGTGTGGATCAGGACCCCAAACACCTGCATGCATTACACCACATTGCCGTGGGGCAGGGCGACCAATATGCCTCTGAGATGGGCACGACAGTCCCTGTCCCTGGCTGGAGTGGGGGGAGGGAACACTGAGGAAGGGGAACCCTGTAGTGCAGGAGCAGGGAGGAAGCAGTTCCTGCGTGCATTGAGAAGGAAGTAAAAAAGGTGGGCACCATCTTAGCTCAGTGCAGAGAAGTCTGAGCAGAAGTGACAGGGAGCAGGGGCTCTGCATGAGCTCTGCTCCGGAGGCGGGCCTAGTAACAGAGGCCCAGGCCTGGAAGAGGGAGAAGGAAGGAAGAGGAGTGGAAAAGGCTCCAGGAACGAGGAACGAAGGGATCCCAGGGGTGCGGACGGGCCTCCAACGTCCCCCGAACAACAAGATGCAGGCTCCTTCAGAGGTTTGCAGCTGTGCGTACGCCATCCTGTCGACCTCCTCTATCCACTTCACACAAGCAGAAACGGCTCCAGTGGGCCAAACATTACATGAAGACTGATTTCAAAACTGTTTTGTTCACGGATGAGTGCCGTGCAACGCTCAATGGTCCAGATGGATGGAGTGGAGGATGGCTGGTTGATGGACACCCCACGCAAACATGGCTACAGCGCCAAAAAGGAGGAGGTGGAGTTATGTTTTGGGCTGAAATCATGGGGAGAGAGATTGTCGGCCTCTTTAGGATCCCTGAAGGGGTAAAGATGAAATGTATGTGGAATTTCTCAAACAGCACTTCCTGCCATGGTTCAAGAAGAAGAACCGTGTATTCCACAGCAAGATCATTTTTATGCATGATGATGCCCCGTCTCATGCTGCACATAACACATCTGCATCTCTGGCTGATATGGGCATAAAAGGGGACAAACTTATGCTGTGACCCCATGCTCCCCTGACCTCTACCCCATTCAGAACCTCTGGAGCATCATCAAAAGGAGTGTCTATGATGGCGGGAGGAAGTTCACATCTAAGCAACAGCTCTGGGAGGGTATTCTGTCCTCATGCAAAACAATTGAAGCAGAAACCATCCAAAACCTGACAAATTTAATGGACGAGAGAGTTCAGAAGCTTCTTTCGAACAAGGGGTCCTATGTGCAAATGTAACATCACCTAGAATAAAGTTTTGAGTTGAAAACTGTTTGATTTCAGTTTCTAATAACCTGCTAAAGCTTATAATTTCAAAAATGACCATTTTTTTGGTGTTTATTAAAATGAAAAGGTTGATCGAAGAGTGTGGAGGATCTAAGAGTATGGCAACCCAGTAGTCAGGATTACTTCAAATTCTGACAATCTGAGGGTCATGTTGCAGGTAGTGCAGCAAGAAGGCACTTATGTGTCTTGCGCATCTCGGAGCCCCAAAATTATTTTCCGGGCTAGATGCAGCTAAAAATTATTACTAATTTTAAATCTGGTTGAGCTTAGTATAGATGGCCTAATAGAATCAGTACTGCACACTGCTACAAAGCCCAAATTATTTTCCAGCCAAGATACAGATAAACATGATTAGTCATTTTAAATCTGGTGGAGCTTAGTATAGATGGCCTATTAGAATCAGTGCTGCACACTGATACAAAGCCCAAATTATTTTCCTGCCAAGATACAGATAAACATGATTAGTAATTTGAAAGCTTAAAGCGGTTGGTGAGGTGATTTTAACCAATCATCAAGCTTTTACTCTCCCCAGGATGACACAGGGGTAGAAAAGTCATTTCGGATCCATGATTTGTACATCTTTATGAACATGAGTCTGTCTACATTATCAGTGGAGAGCCGCGTGCGCTTATCTGTCAGCACACCACCAGCAGCGCTGAACACACGTTCAGACAGAACGCTGGCTGCGGGGCATGACAAGATCTCCAAGGCGCAAGTGGCTAGCTCCGACCATTTATCCAGATTGGAAGCCCAAAAAGAGCAAGGGTCCAGTGACACAGTCATGGCTTCAATGTTTACTTGGAGATACTCCTGTACCATCGTCTCTAGGCGTTGACTATGTGTCAGACTTCTTGTCTCCTGTGGCCTTGCAAAGGATGGGCTAAAAAAGTGGTGAAATGATTCCGCAAAATTGATGTTACCAGCAGATACTGTGTTTCTGTTACGGTTTGAGTGCTGAACACTTAACGGTCCCACGGTTGGCAAGCTGGAACTGTGAGATTCACTACGTGCACCGCTGGTGTTTTGTGGAAAAGCACATGTAAGATTCTGCAACAGTCTCTGCTGATACTCCTGCATGCGTGCATCATTTTCTATGGCAGGAATAATTTCTGCAAATTTACTTTTGTACCGGGGATCTAACAGTGTGGCAACCCAGTAGTCAGGATTACTTCTAATTCTCACAATTCGAGGGTCATGTTGCAGGTAGTGCAGCAAGAAGGCACTCATGTGTCTTGCGCATCCAGGAGCACCAAGTCCCTGTTGTGTTGGTGGCGAGGTAACAATCATGCTTCCTTCCTCTGTCCTCTCCCCCCAACCTCGCACAACAGAAATGTGATCAAGGTCTCCCTCATCTGATGAGTCTTCCATCAGTTCGTCCTCCACTTCTTCCTGGGCTCCTGCATCTTCCTCACTAGTTTGGCTGCTACCATGCACCCTGGTAAAACCATCTCTCCCACCCTCACATGCCTGCCGCCTTGGTGCTGCCGACCGTCTGGACCTTGCAGATGTTAGCCCTTCCGCATACAACTCCTCCTCCTCTACTTCCTCCACCTCCTCTTGTGCCACCACCTGACTCCGAATTCTGTTTAACATGTGCTCCAGCATGTAAATCACCGGAATAGTCATGCTGATAATGGCATCGTCAGCACTAAACATCTTCGTCGCCATTTCAAAACTGTGCAGAAGGGTGCATAGGTCCCTGATCTGAGACCACTCCTCCAGCGTGATTTGCCCCACCTCTGGATCTCGTTGGCCCAGGCTATACGTCAGAACGTATTGCACCAGGGCTTGTTGGTGCTGCCACAGTCGCTGCAACATGTGCAGAGTTTAATTCCACTGGGTAGGCACATCGCATTTTAGCCGGTGAAGTGGCAGGCCCAACGACTTCTGTAGAGATGTAAGTCGCTGAGCTGCGGGATGCGAACGGCGGAAGTGAGCACACAGCGACCGTGCCCTCTGCAGAAGGCCATCTAGTCCGGTATAAGTGGGCTAAAAATTGCTGGACAACCAGGTTCAACACGTGAGCCATACCAGGCACGTGTGTGACATTGCCCCGGCGAAGGGCCGCACCCAGGTTTGCAGCATTGTCGCACACGGCCTTCCCTGGTTTCAGGTCCAGTGGAGACAACCATTCATGAAATTGGTTCTCCAGAGCTGACCACAACTCCTCAGCTGTGTGACTCACATATCCCAGACATTTCAAAGTAAAAACCGCCTGATGACGTTGAGCCCTACTGCCAGCATAGTAAGGAGGTGTGCAGGATCCCTTCTGCGCAGTTAGAAAGCTTGTGGCATGACCAGACAGGCTTTGGGCGCAGGTGGAGGACCGAGAGGAGGTTGAGGAGGCAGAAGCAGTGGAGGAACTTTGAGATAAAGAGGATTGACGCACAACTCGTGGGGACGGCAAGACTTGGACAGCTGCCTCTTGTCTTGCTGTCACCATAGTAACCCAATGCCCAGTCAGCGACATGTAACGCCCCTGTCCATGCCTACTCGTCCAAGTGTCTGTGGTGAAATGCACCCTGTCACACACAGAGTTTCTCAAAGAAGCGGTGGTGTTGTGTGTGACATGCTGGTGGAGCGAAGGCACACCTTTCTTTGAGAAGTAGTGCCGACTGGGCATCTGGTACTGGGGCACTGCGACGGACATAAGGTCTCGAAAATCCTCTGTGTCCACCAGGCGGAAAGGCAGCATTTCTGTAGCCAAGAGCTTGCAGATGGTGAAATTCAACCTCTTAGCTTTCTCATGGCTAGGAGGAAATGGTCTTTTACTTGTCCACATCTGAGGGACCGAGGGCTGTCCCCGGCAAAGTGCCGGTCTGTGAGGAAGATGCAGGCGGACATGTTAGGTTGCCTTGATCCAAAGGTGGTGCTATCGATGTCGGACAGCGCTCAACACCAGCTGGTGTTACCACCTCCAAAGAAAATGATGACCTGCCAATCACGCTGGCTGTTGCGGGTAAAGAGGTGGCAGGTCTGCGTCCCAAAACAGGTGTGACTGCTGTCCCCCCAGTCACAGAGGATGAAGAAGCCGCGGATGCACAAGATATGGCAGACGGTGGTTGGCCCGGCCGGCTAGGCCACTTTGTAGCACAGTGAGCTTCCCACTGCAACTTATGCTTAATGTCCATGTGCCGGTACATGCATGAAATACTCAAACTATGTATTTTTTGGCCTCTACTTAGCTTTTGGTGACAAATGTTACAGATAACACGAGTTGGGTCATCTTTATCGATCTGAAAAAATGCCCAGGCTATGCAAAGCTATGCGACCTGAAGAGCCACCACGACTTGTGGTGAGAGGCAGAGTTGTGTTTGAGGATGCAGTTGTTGACGTGCTTCCAGTACTACGTCTCTGTCCAGGAAGGCGCAACCTGACCTCGTCGTCACTAGCATTCTCCTCCACCTCCTCTGCTGACCTCATCTCTTGGCTGACTGTGGGTTGACAGTAAGTGCGATCTCCAACCTCATCATCCTCACCCTGTGCATTATCACACCCGTCGTCCTCAGAGCCAACCTGTTACTGCCCTGACAAAAAACTAAAGTTGTCGCTCCAATCAGGTATTTGAGTCTCATCATCGTCTTCCTCATTGTCTCCACCAACAGGAGTTACAGTTTGGGAATGAGGGTCTACATTATGGTCAGAACCTTCAGCGTCTGATCCTGGATCCGACTCATAAAGATTCTGGGCATCAGTGCAGATCATTTCCTCGTCTGGATTCACTGAAGTGCTGGAACCGACCTCTGATTCCCAGGCTATAGTATAAGTAAACCGCTCTGCAGACTCAACCATCTGTTCTCCCTCATACTCAGACGGGCAGCTGGAGATTTGGGAGCTGTGAGGAAGCAAGTGCGATTGGGGTGACACCTTTGAGGACTGGAGTATTTGTGATGTTGAAGTTGATGTGGAGGAGAGCCCACTTAAAGGAGCACTTGATATCCGTTGAAGCACCTGCTGTTTTTGTGCCTCATCTGGAATTTGTAGCGATTGGCGTGGCCGTAAGAAAGGGATCTTATCACATTGTTCGCTAAAAGAAGTAGACATTTTAGTTTGGCTGGAAGATGGTCTTTCTTCTGCAGATGCTACTGTTGCTTTAACACCTACCCCATGGACACAACCTTTTTCCCCTTCCCAACACGCCTATTCCCCTTTCCACCAGCAGCAGGCCTTTTTCCACTCATTTTGGTGGTTAACTAATTCACAACTCTGGAGTTGTTTGCACAAAAAAACAATTGCTGGGAACCGAGCAGAGCTGAGTGGTCAAACTGTGGTATTAGGCCAAAACTATTGGCAGGGTTAGAGGCAGAAAAAAATTATATTCAATTTGCAACCTGATGGAGGTCAGTATAGATTGACTAATAGACCAAGTCCCACAAACTGCTAGAAGCCCAAATATTTTTTCAGCGTTAGATGCAGAAAAAAATTATATTCAATTTACAACCTGATGGAGGTCAGTATAGATGGACTAATAGAACAAGTTGCACAACTGCTAGAAGCCCAAATATTTTTTCAGAGCTAGATGCAGAAAAAAAATATTTTTAATTTGCAACCTGATGGAGGTCAGTATAGATGGACTAATAGACCAAGTCCCACACACTGCTAGAAGCCCAAATATTTTTTCAGGGCTAGATGCAGAAAAAAATTATATTCAATTTGCAACCTGATGGAGGTCAGTATAGATGGACTAATAGACCAAGTCCCACACACTGCTAGAAGCCCAAATATTTTTTCAGAGCTAGATGCAGAAAAAAATTATATTCAATTTGCAACCTGATGGAGGTCAGTATAGATGGACTAATAGACCAAGTCCCACACACTGCTAGAAGCCCAAATATTTTTTCAGAGCTAGATGCAGAAAAAAATTATATTGAATTTGCAACCTGATGGAGGTCAGTAGAGATGGACTAATAGACCAAGTCCCACACACTGCTAGAAGCCCAAATATTTTTTCAGAGCTAGATGCAGAAAAAAATTATTTTTAATTTGCAACCTGATGGAGGGCAGTATAGATGGACTAATAGACCAAGTCCCACACACTGCTAGAAGCCCAAATATTTTTTCAGAGCTAGATGCAGAAAAAAATTATATTCAATTTGCAACCTGATGGAGGTCAGTATAGATGGACTAATAGACCAAGTCCCACACACTGCTAGAAGCCCAAATATTTTTTCAGAGCTAGATGCAGAAAAAAATTATATTGAATTTGCAACCTGATGGAGGTCAGTATAGATGGACTAATAGACCAAGTCCCACACACTGCTAGAAGCCCAAATATTTTTTCACAGCTAGATGCAGAAAAAAATTATATTGAATTTGCAACCTGATGGAGGTCAGTAGAGATGGACTAATAGACCAAGTCCCACACACTGCTAGAAGCCCAAATATTTTTTCAGAGCTAGATGCAGAAAAAAATTATTTTTAATTTGCAACCTGATGGAGGGCAGTATAGATGGACTAATAGACCAAGTCCCACACACTGCTAGAAGCCCAAATATTTTTTCAGAGCTAGATGCAGAAAAAAATTATATTCAATTTGCAACCTGATGGAGGTCAGTATAGATGGACTAATAGAACAAGTCCCACACACTGCTAGAAGCCCATATATTTTTTCAGAGCTAGATGAAGAAAAAAATTATTTTTAATTTGCAACCTGATGGAGGTCAGTATAGCTGGATTAATAGACGAAGTCCCACACACTGCTAGAAGCCCAAATATTTTTTCAGAGCAAGATGCAGAAAAAAATTATATTCAATTTGCAACCTGATGGAGGTCAGTATAGATGGACTAATAGAACAAGTCGCACACACTGCTAGAAGCCCAAATATTTTTTCAGAGCTAGATGCAGAAAAAAAATATTTTTAATTTGCAACCTGATGGAGGTCAGTATAGATGGACTATTAGACCAAGTCCCACACACTGCTAGAAGCCCAAATATTTTTTCAGGGCTAGATGCAGAAAAAAATTATATTGAATTTGCAACCTGATGGAGGTCAGTATAGATGGACTAATAGACCAAGTCCCACACACTGCTAGAAGCCCAAATATTTTTTCACAGCTAGATGCAGAAAAAAATTATATTGAATTTGCAACCTGATGGAGGTCAGTAGAGATGGACTAATAGACCAAGTCCCACACACTGCTAGAAGCCCAAATATTTTTTCAGAGCTAGATGCAGAAAAAAATTATTTTTAATTTGCAACCTGATGGAGGGCAGTATAGATGGACTAATAGACCAAGTCCCACACACTGCTAGAAGCCCAAATATTTTTTCAGAGCTAGATGCAGAAAAAAATTATATTCAATTTGCAACCTGATGGAGGTCAGTATAGATGGACTAATAGAACAAGTCCCACACACTGCTAGAAGCCCATATATTTTTTCAGAGCTAGATGAAGAAAAAAATTATTTTTAATTTGCAACCTGATGGAGGTCAGTATAGCTGGATTAATAGACGAAGTCCCACACACTGCTAGAAGCCCAAATATTTTTTCAGAGCAAGATGCAGAAAAAAATTATATTCAATTTGCAACCTGATGGAGGTCAGTATAGATGGACTAATAGAACAAGTCGCACACACTGCTAGAAGCCCAAATATTTTTTCAGAGCTAGATGCAGAAAAAAAATATTTTTAATTTGCAACCTGATGGAGGTCAGTATAGATGGACTATTAGACCAAGTCCCACACACTGCTAGAAGCCCAAATATTTTTTCAGGGCTAGATGCAGAAAAAAATTATATTCAATTTGCAACCTGATGGAGGTCAGTATAGATGGACTAATAGAACAAGTCCCACACACTGCTAGAAGCCCAAATATTTTTTCAGAGCTAGATGCAGAAAAAATTATATTCAATTTGCAACCTGATGGAGGTCAGTATAGATGGACTAATAGACCAAGTCCCACACACTGCTAGAAGCCCAAATATTTTTTCAGAGCTAGATGCAGAAAAAAATTATATTCAATTTGCAACCTGATGGAGGTCAGTATAGATGGACTAATAGAACAAGTCCCACACACTGCTAGAAGCCCAAATATTTTTTCAGAGCTAGATGCAGAAAAAATTATATTCAATTTGCAACCTGATGGAGGTCAGTATAGATGGACTAATAGACCAAGTCCCACACACTGCTAGAAGCCCAAATATTTTTTCAGAGCTAGATGCAGAAAAAAAATATTTTTAATTTGCAACCTGATGGAGGTCAGTATAGATGGACTATTAGACCAAGTCCCACACACTGCTAGAAGCCCAAATATTTTTTCAGGGCTAGATGCAGAAAAAAATTATATTCAATTTGCAACCTGATGGAGGTCAGTATAGATGGACTAATAGAACAGGTCCCACACACTGCTAGAAGCCCAAATATTTTTTCAGAGCTAGATGCAGAAAAAATTATATTCAATTTGCAACCTGATGGAGGTCAGTATAGATGGACTAATAGACCAAGTCCCACACACTGCTAGAAGCCCAAATATTTTTTCAGAGCTAGATGCAGAAAAAAATTATATTCAATTTGCAACCTGATGGAGGTCAGTATAGATGGACTAATAGAACAAGTCCCACACACTGCTAGAAGCCCAAATATTTTTTCAGAGCTAGATGCAGAAAAAATTATATTCAATTTGCAACCTGATGGAGGTCAGTATAGATGGACTAATAGACCAAGTCCCACACACTGCTAGAAGCCCAAATATTTTTTCAGAGCTAGATGCAGAAAAAAATTATATTCAATTTGCAACCTGATGGAGGTCAGTATAGATGGACTAATAGACCAAGTCCCACACACTGCTAGAAGCCCAAATATTTTTTCAGAGCTAGATGCAGAAAAAAAATATATTCAATTTGCAACCTGATGGAGGTCAGTATAGATGGACTAATAGAACAAGTCCCACACACTGCTAGAAGCCCAAATATTTTTTCACAGCTAGATGCAGAAAAAAATTATTTTTAATTTGCAACCTGATGGAGGTCAGTATAGATGGACTAATAGACCAAGTCCCACACACTGCTAGAAGCCCAAATATTTTTTCAGAGCTAGATGCAGAAAAAAATTATATTCAATTTGCAACCTGATGGAGGTCAGTATAGATGGACTAATAGACCAAGTCCCACACACTGCTAGAAGCCCAAATATTTTTTCAGAGCTAGATGCAGAAAAAAATTATATTGAATTTGCAACCTGATGGAGGTCAGTATAGATGGACTAATAGAACAAGTCCCCCACATGGCTAGAAGCCCAAATATTTTTTCAGAGCTAGATGCAGAAAAAAATTATATTCAATTTGCAACCTGATGGAGGTGAGTATAGATGGACTAATTGAACAAGTCCCACACACTGCTAGAAGCCCAAATATTTTTTCAGAGCTAGATGCAGATAAAAATTATTTTTAATTTGCAACCTGATGGAGGTCAGTATAGATGGATTAATAGACCAAATCCCACACACTGCTAGAAGCCCAAATATTTTTTCAGAGCTAGATGCAGAAAAAAAATATTTTTAATTTGCAACCTGATGGAGGTCAGTATAGATGGACTAATAGACCAAGTCCCACACACTGCTAGAAGCCCAAATATTTTTTCAGAGTTAGATGCAGATAAAAATTATTTTTAATTTTCAACCTGATGGAGGTCAGTATAGATGGACTAGTAGAACAAGTCCCACACACTGTTAGAAGCCCAAATATTTTTTCAGAGCTAGATGCAGAAAGAAATTATATTCAATTTGCAACCTTATGGAGGTCAGTATAGATGGACTAATAGAATGATGCTATGCCCAAAAGGTTTTACTTCACAAAAAATTGGTATTCTATACACAGGTGGTGTAGCTTGCAACACAGATAGGCTACTCCACTGACTAACACACTCTGCAATAGGCCAAAAAGGATTAGCTTTGCTAGATTTAGCCAAATGCTGTGAAAAAAACTTGCACAGCACTGGCACAGACCTGCCTGGCAAAAACTGATAGGAACTGATGTAACTTAGTCCTGAAAAGGACTGCAATTACAATTAGTCTTTACTCCCAACCTATCTATTTAAGAGCACAGACCTGCCTGATAAAAGTCGTAGGAAATGCTGTAACCTAGTCCTTAAAAGGACTGCAATCACAACTCTTCCCTACTCCCAAGCTATCTGTAGATTTGTGCGAAAATTGGCTTTAAATTAACAAGGTATAGCGCACCCAGCAGCAGCGGTGCCGTCTAACACGCAGCTGCAGCAGTGAGAAAATGGTGGCGACGGGGAAAATGGCTGGGTCTAATAGGGCAAGGACATGTGACATACTCTGCCAATGACACATGCCCTTGCTTGTGTGAAGAAAAGCAGTTCGCTCCGTGTGTGCTCTGCTGATAGGCTGACAGATTGCACCTCCCCACTGTAAATGCGGGAAAGAGAAAAAAAAATGGAGATCTTCATTATTCCTGCAGAGATCCATCCCCTGCCCCTCCCCCCGCCCCGCTGAACTCTCAAACTGCGTATTAACATTAATTTTCAGCATTACTGAGAAAAAATCCAGTTATAATTTTGGTGCACGAACAGTTATCGAACATAACCTCGAACAGCCGAATTTTTTTCAAATTGTTCGTGTTCGCCGAACGGCTCGAACACCGCCCAAAACAGCTCGAATTTGAGATTGGCGAACAGTTCGAGTCGAACAACGCTCATCTCTAGTGCTGTTGCCTATCAGATGTTGCAAATGGCCTTTTTGGGGTTATCTAAACAGTCTTTAAAAAAGAACCAGACTTAGGAAGACCTAACAGTTGTACTGGCAACTTCGGTCGTGTTGGTGTTCCGGGGAGCAGTTACCCGCCTTGTGTCTGTGGCTTCCACACTGCTTGTTCCTGCCTGTTGTTGTGCTACGCTTCCCTCCCCCTGTGTGCTGTTGTGCTCGCTCTGCATGTCCCCTTGCCAGGTTGGGTCAGTGACTTCATCGTCCACCGCTTTGTCTTCCACTTCCACACCTTGGTCCTCCTCCTGACTTTATGTCCATTGTGTCTCATTATCCACTTCTTGCTACAGTAATTGCACTTTCCCACATTCACCTTTGGGTGCCCATGGCTGCTCAAATCGCTACATGCGATCTTCTCTTGCCCTGCTCGAAATTGGCCGGCCGAGAGGCTAGAATCTATCAATGGAAAAGTGAACAGCACTTGGGGTAACACTGGACTCTAATCTCTCCTTCAAACCACATGTCCTAGCTCTTTCTACATCCGAGCGGACCGAGCAAGAGGCCTGAATCTATAAATGGAAAGATGAACAAAACAGCTCCAACAGTGTCCAAGAGTGGGATCAGTTGTCTCAGGGCACTCGGAATGATGGAAGGAAGGAGGATCAGGATGAGGAAGATGCCGACTCCAAGTAAAAAAATTCTCCCGGATCCGCACATTTCTCAACCACGAACCTACAAAAACACTAGTGCACGGGCTGATCATCTCCCTTCTCGATGATTTCAACCTCCTGCTTCGTGGCCTCCCTTCAAACACTCTCGCATTCCTCCAATCTATCCTAAATTCTGTTGCCCTACTTATCCACCTGTACCCTCTCTATTCCTTGGCCTCTCCTCTCTGTCAATCCCTTCACTGGCTCCCCATTTCCCAGAGACTCCAGTTCAAAACCTTAACCTTGGCATGCAAAGCCATCCACAACCTGTCTCTTCCATACATCTGTGACCTAGTCTCCTGGTACTTACCTGCACGCAACCTCCGATCTGCACAAGATCTCCTTCTGTACTCCCCTCTTATGTCCTCTTCCCACAATCGCATAAAAGATTTCTCCCGTGCATTCCCCCTTCTCCGGGACTCTCTACCCCAACATTTCTGACTCTCGTCTACTGTTGAAACCCTCAAAAAGCACCTGAAGACCCACCTCTTCTGACAAGCATACAATCTGCAGTAACCCTCGCTCCACCATACCGCTGCAAGACTAGCTCTATCCTCACCTACTGTATCTTCACCCATCCCCTGTAGACTGCGAGCCCTGGCGGGCAGGGTCCTCTCCTCTCCGGTACCAGTCGCTGTCACATTTTTGTTCAAGATTATTGTAATTGTTTTTGAGAGGTATACCCCTTTTTCACATGTAAAGCGCCATGGAATAAATAGCGATAAAGTAATAATAATAATATGGTCCAGACTCACGCCTACTGAGACTGGACCATGTGGAAGACAGGGTGGTGGTGGTAGCAAACTGACTGGAAGCTTTATCTGCTATCCAACCAACAACCTTTTCACACTGCTCTGGCTTCAATAGTGGTGTTCCATGGCCCCTTAGAAATTGTGACAGGAAGGTAGTTCGACATGATGTGGGTGTTTGTTGTGCTCCCTCAGCAGGCACAGTTTCATCTTACCCACGGCCTCGGTCTCTGCGTGCACCATCACCATCACATCCACTTACCGTTACGCGCTTTGCCCATTTTAAATGGAGTTTAATATTTGTCACGTTGCCAAAAATGTCTGTATTATTACCGCAGTTATATAGGATCACGTCTGATGAGATTACCACAGTTTTAGGCAGTGACCTGGGAGTCAGAGATGCTTCCAGGGGTCTTCCCCATGCTGTTTCCATGTCTTTTCAGCCCTGTATGAATGTGTCTGATCATGTCTCACACATCACATGGCTAGATAAGGTAGTAAAATGTTAAAATGACATATACCGGTGAATGCATTTTTCACCGTTGAAAGAAATGCAAAAGTGAAAAAACGCATCAAAAACGCTATGTGTGAACATAGCCCAAGGTGTGGAGGAGAATTTTTATTTTTGGTTATTTATTTTACCTTAGATACAATTCATTACTCTGGAAAGGATGTTCCTTAACATTTTTTTCTAGGAAAATCCATTTTGGTTTTGTTTTGGTATGTTTTATTGTGAGTCCGTAAAAGTGGCGTAATACTCTGACAACATTGTTCACAGAAAAATGCTTGAGGTTCCCATAGACTTACATTGGGCTCGTTACTCGGACCGAGCACTTGAGCATTCCAATTTGCTCGACTTGAACAACGAGTACCTGAGCATTTTAGTGCTCGCTCATCACTAATACCAATCTGTTAAATATTTCTAGCAAACAGCTGCATCACAAAATGACAATTTTTGATGATATGTCTCTTATAATAAGTTCTCTTTCCATCTAAAACTGAATATGTCAAAACTGAACTTGTGTTTCCTCTCTATACTAACCTACCTATGCCCGATATTGCCATTTCCGTGTGTGGTTCCACCATTACTCCTCAGCAACATGCCCCCTGTCTTGGGGACATATTCAACTGAGATCTTTTCTTCACTCATCACATCTGATCACTCACCCGCTCATGTCACCTACACCTCAAAAAACATTTCTAGAATTAGACCTTTTTTTACCTTTGACTCTGTAAAAACTCTTACTGTAGCTCTTATTCATTCTTGTGTGGACTATTGCAACTCTCTACTAATCGGTCTCCCTCTTACCAAAGTCTCCAATCTCCAATCAGTAATGAAATGCAGCAGCCGGGAACTTATTCCTTTCCAACTGCTACACTGATGCCTCTAACCTGTGCCAGTCGTTGCACTGGTTGCCCATCCGATGCAGAGTTCAATACAAACTTATCACTCTCTCCCACAAAGCGCACCGTGGTTCAGCACCACCCTACATCTCCTCCCTTGTCTCATTCTACCACCCTAACCGTGCCCTCCGTTCTTCTAATGACTTAAAACTAAAATCCTCAATAATTCGAACTTCCTATTCCTGTCTCCAAGACTTCTCGCGTGCCGCACCAATTATTTGGAATGCAATACCCAGGACAATTTGATTCATTCCCAGTGGCCACAGTTTTAAGAGTGGCCTAAAAATGCATTTCTTTAGACTGTCCTATCGCCCCACCTCACTTTTCTAACTATACACATTTGGCACATACAAAAATTTTCCTCAAAATCATGATCCTTGTAGCATCTGTTCACAACCCTCCATGCACTTAATAGCCCTCTGTGTCTGTGCTGTACACATACTGGCTAGTGATCGGTTCATGCAGCGTTATGTGCAAACCCTATTTAATATATTATGGCTGTACCGTACAATATTAGCACATTTTACCATTCCCCTTTTCATGTTTCCTCTATTAACTCATAGATTGTAAGCTTGTGTGCAGGGCCCTCATTCATCTTCTTATCTGAGTTGTGTGTAACTCTTTAATGTCTTTTTTGTCTGTTCAAGTCCCATCTGTAATCTAAAGTGCTGCGGAATATGTTGGCTGTAGAATGTTATAAAAAATATTATTAAAATTATTTTAGAAATTGAACATCAACCAATCATTGGAGTGGGATAGTCATTAAATGGACACAAGGACTCACATTTTGCTTCACTGATTATTGTACATTAATTATCCACAAATGAATTTTTAACTAATTCCTGTTGTGCTTAACATCTTCTAAGTAAGGCCTCATTCAGACGTCAGTTTTTTCATGTACGAGAATAATGGCCCAAATATCATCAGTGATTTTCATCATTTTTTTCAGTGATTAGGAAGAAAAAAGTTTCACCACTTTCTCCTATAATACAGTGGAAAGCAGACAGCACATGGATGGCATCCAAGAGCTGGTTGATTTTTTCAAGGACCCATACACTTGCATTGCCAGTTTTGGTCCAACACTTGGATCAATATTGGACATGTTATGCAACTTTGCACAGACCACTCGGTCCGAGAAAAAGAATCGGATATGTGAACTGCCCCATAGACTATTGTAGATACAAGTGCAATCCATGAAAAACACAGATAGTACTTGTAAAAGAATAGCTGATGTCTGATTGAAGTCTAACATGTCATGCATACGAAAGATACATGTCCACAAATTCTTTTTGGGAGGTTCTGTTTGAGCTTTTTCATGCCTGTGTATAAAATAGAACGCACACAAAGATATTATAGCACCCTAAGTACTTAGAGGTTGTAAGGAGCAATATTTTGATTATGAGCATATGCTCTTAGGCTAATAAGAGAACAGTGTCTTACACTCAGTCCCAGGCAGTCAGTCCTGCAAATCATTACATTGAGGAGTGGAACCCAACTCAGGAGAAAATAAAACATATTCTTTTTTTCCGTATCCCTAATTTGTAAACATGAATGTTGACAGGTGGAATTCCAGAAAACACTCCATGCTTCGCTATAATTCCAGACCATAAATGGTTTCCTTGTAAAGATGAGCCTTCACTTGCTATAGTTCCAGTCATTTCATTCTAATGCTATGTTTTGATTCACTGGGTAGTTGCGCATATTAAAATACAATAAATCATTATTTCTCAGTTGACCAATGGTAGCAGACACCTCATATATTTCCTTGCCTCACTTGATTTCCAAATGTATTGAATAATGATTGGTGCTATTTTTCCTAGGTAAAACACATTTTTCTCCCTTTGATTCAGTTAACTTTTAAATGCTGTTTTTGTGAAGGTTTTCAACAAATCCAATAAAACAGCTGACAAGAAACTACACAAGTGGAAATAAAATAACAAAGAGAGAGAGAAATGTGTAGGTTTGTGTCATTAGCGATTTTACAAGGGCATTTCTCATTGCTTTTATCTACCAGTTTTGTAAATACATCATTGTGTGTTTAAAATATTACCATCTCCTCAAGAGAAAATATGCAGCTTTAAGGGTTTTCTGCACAATGAAATATATTTAGTATACAGTAGAACTTTGGAGGCAATATTCACTGGTGTTTTGTAAACAAACTGTATTGCCTTTTGTCTCTCAAGCTAAGGATTGGGTGCCAACATGCTTTTTTTAAATCCTTTTCTTATTGTGGCCTATTTAGTCTCCAGCACAGTGGTCTATAACAGTTCACCTCAAAGGCCTTTTCTTGCAAGATAATGTTAGCACATCGCTACAGGAGCATGAGAAACTATTTTGGACTGGTGCTTAAAAAAAGACTACCTTAATACAATAGCACTCTTACTAGTTCATCGTATCAATAAACATTATGTCTTGTTGCCTAAGGTCTAATGACATTTTTTGAAAATTATTGACAATTCATAGATACTTGTCATAAGTTTTTATTGGTGAGTTACTGCTTGCTGAGACCCCAAACAATCTCTAAAATTAAAGAGCACAAGTTCTCACCTAAGCGCTGTTCTTGCCTGATAACTGTATAGAGGCTTAATAGAGAGGAAAACAAAAATATTCAGCTATTCATCCTATTAGCAAGCAATCACAGGAAACATGGTGCACAGGAGCACTTCCCACACTGAAGGTTCCAAGGTAGCAGAGGATCCAACACATGTGAAGAAATAACATCAATGTTTATTCCAAAATTGTTTAAAGCATCTTCACCAGTGTATATTCAATAAAAAGATTAGGCAAAATGCCTATAGGAGATATGAGTTACTACGTGTTTTGGAACTGTGAATTCCCCAGTTCTTAGTCATAAGTTCATTTTATACACAGGGATGGCCAGGTGCTATAGCACACTAAGGGTTATTTGTGAAAAAGCAGCATTTTCTCATATGCAGCCATCATCTGTGCAGCATTGCATTGCAATGTTCTGTCCAGGACCATAGCAACCTGTGGCTAGTGGAGACATATTGCCTTCCAATTAGTGGTCTTCAGATCACACTACATTACTATAATGCCTCACAAATTCAACGCTACAATGCACATTGCCAGAAAATATATAAAGTGTCAGAGGAAGTTAGAGCCAGCAATTCTTGTAAAACTCCAATCTTTTCCAATATACACTACCATAATCTATTTTTTCCAAAAGCAACATTTATGAATGTGTAACCTGTAAACTGAAGATGTCATATTGCCTATCTGTGTGTATTATCCTATGTTTGGCATCCTGTTACCAGCCTTGGCAGTCGGCCTATTGTCAGCATTAATCAAGAAACATAGTTTTACTTCTGTTTAATTAAGATTTACATGTTATGATTCAGTAAAGATCCATTTTCTGATATCTTTGACAGGAATCAGAGCCGGGGAATTCACAGGTTCGAAACCTGTAATATCTCCCATGTGTTGTAGACTTTTTGGCTAATGTTTTTATAGAATATATGTAGTATTGGTAAAGGAAGTAGCTTTCCTCTGGCACAAAAAGGGTTAAAAAGCATGTTCCCGAAATTTAGATCTCTCTGGGCTGCAGTTACATCGAGTTAAGGGGTTGCTGTGATAATCCAGCCCAGTAGAGGGAGGGCGAACCCAGTGCCATTGTTGAGTACAGGAAGTGAATAATTCAGTAGTGTACAGGACTTCAAAAAAGCGACAGGCTCCATATACTGGCTGCTAGGATAGACATCCCAGACAGTGGATCATCAGATGCAAGAATCTCTTCACAAGAGTACCTTTAGCTGGCCTGGGAACCTCGAGAGACTTCCGGGACCTAGGGGTGCATTCTGTTTGCAGGATTGCAGAAGAAGTTAGGACTCAAGGCTAGCTCGTGGAGAATACTCCGGATATACTGTCACGGGTGAGGAAGATTCCCTAGGGCTAGAGAACAGAGCAACAGAGATGCTTCACCTTAAGTGGGAAACAGGGCTGAAGTTGTATCAAGTACCTGTGGGAAAGATGACAACCCGTTGGGCCTTATCCTTTATACGTGCCTGTAAATATTGTGCATACTCCCAGTTATGCAGTAAAGTCCCAGTTATTGTTATGAATTTTGTGCCCTCTGAATTCATTGCTACCCTGGTTCCAGAACAGAAATCCCTGGAGACCGGCTGGTCAGAAGTAAGTGCAAAAAAACACATACAGTACAGACCAAAAGTTTGGACACACCTTCTCATTTAAAGATTTTTCTGTATTTTCATGACTATGAAAATTGTACATTCACAATGAAGGCATCAAAACTATGAATTAACACATATGGAATTATATACTTAACAAAAAAGTGTGAAACAACTGAAAATATATCTTATATTCTAGGTTCTTCAAAGTAGCCACCTTTTGCTTTGATGACTGCTTTGCACACTCTTGGCATTCTCTTGATGAGGAGCTTCAAGAGGTAGTCACCAGAAATGGTTTTTAACTTCACAGGTGTGCCCTGTCAGGTTTAATAAGTGGGATTTCTTGCCTTATGAATGGGGTTGGGACCATCAGTTGTGTTGTGCAGAAGTCTGGTGGATACACAGCTGATAGTCCTACTGAATAGACTGCTAGAATTTGTATTATGGCAAGAAAAAAGCAGCTAAGTAAAGAAAAATGAGTGGCCATAATTAATTTAGGAAATGAAGGTCAGTCAGTCTGAAAAATTGGGAAAACTTTAAAAGTGTCCCCAAGTGCAGTTGCAAAAACCATCAAGTGCTACAAAAAAACTGGCTCATATGAGGACCGCCCCAGGAAAGGAAGACCAAGAGTAATCTCTACTTCTGAGGATAAGTTTATCCGAGTCACCAGCCTCAGAAATCGCAGGTTAACAGCAGCTCAGATTAGAGACCAGGTCAATGCCACACAGAGTTCTATCAGCAGACACATCTCTTCAACAACTGTTAAGAGGAGACTTTGTGCAGCAGGCCTTCATGGTAAAATAGCTGCTAGGAAACCACTGCTAAGGACAGACAACAAGCAGAAGAGACTTGTTTGGGCTAAAGAACACAAGGAATGGACATTAGACCAGTGGAAATCTGTGCTTTGGTCTGATGAGTCCAAATTTGAGATCTTTGGTTACAACCACCGTGTCTTTGTGTGACGCAGAATAGGTGAACGGATGGACTCTACATGCCTGGTTCCCACCGTGAAGCAAGGAGGAGGAGGTGTGATGGTATGGGGGTGCTATGCTGGTGACACTGTTGGGGATTTATTCAAAATTGAAGGCATACTGAACCAGCATGGCTACCACAGCATCTTGCAGCGGCATGCTATTCCATCCGGTTTGCGTTTAGTTGGACCATCATTTATTTTTCAACAAGACAATGACCCCAGACACACCTCCAGGCAGTGTAAGGGCTATTTGAACAAGAAGGAGAGTGATGGGGTGCTACGCCAGATGACCTGGCCTTCAGAGTCACCAGACATGAACCCAATCGAGATGGTTTGGGGTGAGCTGGACCGCAGAGTGAAGGCAAAAGGGCCATCAAGTGCTAAGCATCTCTGGGAACTCCTTTAAGATTGTTGGAAGACCATTTCTGCTGACTACCTCTTGAAGCTCATCAAGAGAATGCCAAGAGTGTGCAAAGCAGTCATCAAAGCAAAAGGTGGCTACTTTGAAGAACCTAGAATATAAGACTTATTTTCAGTTGTTTCACACTTTTTTGTTAAGTATATAATTCCACGTGTTAATTCATAGTTTTGATGCCTTCTGTGTTAATGTACAATTTTCATAATCAAGAAAATACAGAAAAATCTTAAAATGAGAAGGTGTGTCCAAACTTTTGGTCTGTACTGTACACTGCAGCACATCAGAGGGAGGACATACTTTGTCTCAAGGGTGCCACAGCGAGTATGGGCTACAGCTCGCCCACGAGTACCTCACTGGGATACCTTACATATACACTAATGAAGATGTTTTTAGCAGTTTTGATTTTGATTTTATCTATTCACTTGTGCTGGATTCCCTACTATCTTAAGCGCAATAAAAAGTCAATAAGTCCATTTGATTGCTTCTGCTTCTTCATTTTAAGGATCATAGGGGTCTTTACACTTCGACCTTCCCTGATCCAAACTGTTAGCGAGCCTCTTTAACATTTCAAAGTTTTCTGATAGTCCGGTAACAATATATTACAGAAAAAACAATCTATGCACTGTGCTAGCCAGTATATAGCATATACTATATTTGACACTAAAGTGCAGAAAGTGTTACCTGGTAAATTATCCCATTCTTGGAGGTGGATTAACAAAAGCAGACTCTTTTTTTCTAATCCTGGACAATCCTTCATAGGAATTACATAATATCGTTTCATTGGTTGGAGCTCCTGTTTCTTCTCACACAACTCAACACATAATATACCATGAATATCAGAAAGGCAGGGTCCAAACCCTGCGACAAAAATTCAGGAAAAGTACTTTAGTGATTGTATTTAGATCCATACTGAGATGTAACTGAAAATGTCTGCATCCTTATATAAAATCTGAAATAGGAAACCAATTATGATATGTTCTTTATAGCGCTGGTTTTCTCATGTTGCAGAGAGCCAGACTTGTAATTACAACCTCTGCACACGCTAACATTACAACCCTGGATCAATTAGTAAGGTTCATACATTTTTCATACAAAGTAATAAAGTTTATGCTAAGTTACAGTTCTAAAAAAATCCTTCCTTTAATCTCCTTTTTTCGGAATTTTTATTTTCACTTGTTTACAGCATAAGACAAAAACTTCTCTGCAGGAACACTGTTCTTGTAAGATAACCTGGGCGACTCTATTTGAAATGAGACACTCTATTTTCCATTTAGGATTTATCTCTAAGATCATATATCAGTTATTGGACTTTCCAAGCCAGAAAGTGGCTTTTCTCAAATAATGACAAACTTTGCATTACTCATTGTAGCAAAATCAGCCAAATACAAGTGCAATACCATCACCCTATTCTGGATTACCTATCTATTTTTGTGTTTAAATAGAAATGGCTAAAGTTGGAAACACATTCTAACAGGTTGTTTGAAGTTTGTTATTGTATTTTGAAACTTCAGTTATTCATTTTATACACAAAAATAGATAGGTGCTATAGCACACTAAGGGTTATTTGTGAAAAAAACAACATTTTCCCATATGCAGCCATCATCTGTGCAGCATTGCGTTGCAATGTTCTGTCCAGAAGCCTAGCAACCTGTGGCTAGTGGAGACATACTGCCTTCCAATTAGTGGTCTGCAGATCACACTTCATTACTATAATGCCTCACAAATTCAACGCTACAATGCACATTGCCAGAAAAGATATCAAGTGTCAGAGGAAGTTAGAGCCAGCAATTCTTGTAAAACTCCAATCTTTTCCACTATACACTACCATAATCTATTTTTCCATTTGCAGCTAATCAAACACAAAAGCAACATTCATGACTTTGTAACCTGTGAACTTGAAGTTGTCATATTGCCTATCTGTGTGTTATTACCCACTTTCTTATGAGCGCGGTGATATCCCACATGTAGTCAAAAAGTACTGTTTGAAACAAATGGCAGATCTCGGAGCGGAAGGAGCAATATTTGAATTTTGGAACACAAATTTGTCTCAAATGGATGGCAGGCACCATGTTGAATTTGCAGGGCCCCTAATGTGCCTAAATAGCAGAAACACCCCACAACTGACCCTTCAAAAATTTTATAATGAGGATTTTGAACCTAAAGGTACTACACAGCATTTGCTAACATTAGGTCGTCATATTAAATATGTTGTCATTTGTAGAGATGAGCGAACCTCTCAAGGTTCGATTAGTTTCCAATCGGCAAACTTCCCGATGTTCTCCGAACAATTAGTTGAGCAGTGTGACGAACATATCCGAATCCCATTGCATTCAATGGGAGGCAAAACAACAACTTTAAAGGGGCCTAAAGGCTGCCAAAGCAGCTCAAATTAAGGCCAGACACCAGGAAAAGTGGCATCAATTGACCAACAGTACAAATAGTATAATTGTTATTATTTATTATTATTGTGCCATTTATTCCATGGCACTTTACATGTGAAAATGGGTCATCGACTGGTACAGGAGGATAGAGGACCCTGCCCGCGAAGGCTCACAATCTACAAGTGATGGGTGAGGATACAGTAGGTGAAGGTACAGCTCGTCATGCAGTGATAAGGTGGAGCGAGGGTTACTGCAGGTTGTATGTTTGTCGGAAGAGGTGGGTCTTTAGGTTCCTTTTGAAGGTTTCCACGGTAGGCGAAAGTCTGATGTGTTGGAGTAGATAGTTCCAGAGTAGGGGAGATGCACGGGACAAATTTTGTATGCAACTGTGGGAAGAGGAGATAAGAGGGAAGTAGAGAATGAGATCTTGTGAGGATCGGAGGTTGCGCGCAGGTCACGGATGTATGGAGAAGACAGGTTTTGGATAGCTTTGTATGCCAAAGTTAGGGCTTTGAACTGGAGTCTCTGGGCAATGGGGAGCCAGTGTAGGGATTGACAGAGCGGAGAAGCCGAGGAATAGCAGGGTGAAAGATAGATTAGTCAGACAGCAGAGTTTAGAATAGATTGGAGGGGTGCGAGAGTGTTAAAAGGGAGGCCACAGAGCAGGAGTTTGCAGTAGTTGAGGCTGGAGATGATGAGGGTGTGCACTAGTGTTTTTGCCGATTTTGGAGTTGGAGTTGGAGTCAAGCTCGCGGGACTAGGGAGAGTGGGCAGTCATTGACTTTGATGGATAGGTCAGTTGGGGGGTTGAATGAGGTGGTGGAAAGATGATGAATTTGGTGATACTGATTAGACTCAGATACCTGAGGTACATGGGGACTGTACTGTGCTGTCAGAGCAGGAAGAGGAGGAGGGTGACTTTCAGGGTGAGGAGTGGGAGAATAGATAGGATGAAAATGAGGTTGTAGATGCCACTTGGTGTGAACCCAGAAGCACGCAGCTGAGTAGCTCAGCAGAGGAGGTGGAAAAGGAGGAGGAAGATGAGGAGGTTACGTTGCGGCTTCCCGCACAGACACTGAGTGATGCAACCATGACAAGCACTGCATCCACAGCCACAACTGTGGCTGTGGCCAGCAGTGGTCATGGGTCTGCAGTTTGCAGGTATTAAAAATGACTGAGTAGAGGCAAAAATTGCAATAATTTGACTACTACATACATGAACTGGCCCATGCGCGATCAACATGCGTTAGACTGGGAATCTCACTGCACTAAACTGCAGACTAGTGGTCCTTGCCAACCACTGATTGCCCCATCAACCATAACTGCTGCTTCTTCCTCCTCTGTCACTGTGGCAGATGTTCTCACCTTCACTTGTTTACCTGCTACAGTCGGGGCGAGTGAGAGCCCATCAACTGTTAAGGAAGTGGACATGCCTGCTGTTTTTGACCAATCTCAGACACTGAGCACATCACATCTTTCTCTATCCACCATACCATCTCCTCCTGCACCTCTCACAGTCCAGCAGTTTGTCGTGTTCACCCGACTCCACTCTCTCTCAGCATAGCAGCCAGCCCTCGATCCCACAGTTGTGGTCATGTAAAAGATTGTTTCCTCCTACACATGCCAAAGCAAAGAGATTGAACTTCACCGCCTCCAATCTGTTGGCCACGGAAATGCTGCCTTTCCGTCTGGTGGATACAGACATTTTCCGAGTAGGCTCTCCTTCAGTTATGTTGGAGAAGGAGGTTATGGGGCATTGGTATGGTATACAAAGGGGTTGTGGTCATTGAACGATAAGACTTGCCTTGTTTCATCTATCTTATTTTTGAAATGTGTGGAAAAGTCCTCTGCAGAGATGAGGGAGGTCAGAGGGGGCAGTGGGTGGGCGGAGGAGCGAGTTTAAAGTGTTGAATAACTGTTTGGAATTGTAAGATAATGAAGATACGAGGGTTGTGAAGTAGGCCTGTTTAGGAGAGGTGAGGGCTGATTTGAAAGCAAGTGTTGCTTGTTTGAATGCAGTGAAGTCGTCTTGTAAATAGAGATGAGCGGTGTTCGACTAGAACTGTTCGCCAATCTCAAATTCAAGCTGTTTTGGGCGGTGTTCGAGTTGTTCAACGAACCCGAACGATTTGCAAAAAATTCGGCTGTTCGAGGTTATGCTCGATAACTGTTCGTGCACCAAAAGCGTGTCCTGCATGTCTGGCGCTATTTAGAGCACCAATCATGCAGGGATTGTCTGCCACTCACTGTAATGCCACAGCCATGGTGGTTGTGGCATTACAGTGATTACCCAAATCGATGGGAACAGTGCCAACAGTGAAACATGAAAAGCCGGCAATTCATCAGCGGCATATACCGGTACCCGACAATTTGAACCGAAAGAATAGAGCTTCACACATAGATTAGATAGATAGAAACATGTCAGTCACACATATAAGAAGCACAGTGACAGTGTTGCTTACTGTACTTGTCATTTAGTGTAAAGGATTTATCAAAAAAAATAATAGTGTTTTCATGCACCGTCTCTTTAAAAAAGCCGGCCGGCAATTCAGCAGCGGTACCTGACAATTTATAACAGACAGAATAGAGCTTCACACATAGATTAGATAGATAGAAACATGTCAGTCACATATATATGAAGTACAGTGACAGTGTTGATTACTGTACTTGTCATTTAGTGTAAAGGATTTATTAAAAAAAATAATAGTGTTTTCATGCACCGTCTCTTTAAAAAAGCCAGCCGGCAATTCAGCATCTGTACCCAACAATTTAGAATTGAAGGAATAGAGAATCACACATAGATTAGGTAGATAGAAACATGTCAGTCACATATATATGAAGTGCAGTGACAGTGTTGCTTACTGTACTTGTCATTTAGTACAAAGGATTTATTAATAAAAATAATAGTGTTTACATGCACTGTCTCTTTAAAAAAGCCGGCCGGCAATTCAGCATCTGTACCCGACAATTTAGAATAGAAGGAATAGAGAAGCACACATAGATTAGATAGATAGAAACATGTCAGTCACATATATATGAAGTACAGTGACAGTGTTGATTACTGTACTTGTCATTTAGTGTAAAGCAGAGGTCCCCAACCGCCGGTCCGCGGACCAGGACCGGGCCGTTGGGGTTTTTCAGCCGGTCCGCGGGGAGAGGGGGCCCCTCCAGCCTCCAGCAGGGCCGCCATCAGGGCATGACTGCCCTGACTCCAGTATGGGGCCCGGCCGGTAGGAGCCCCCTCGGAGCCCCCCTCTTGTGCGTCTCTCTCCTCATGGGGCCCCCGGCCGCATGCTAAGCGCCGGGTCCGGGACATCTTAGCGCTGCGCTGCTGCGGCAGCACCTTCATGATTCCCCTGACTTCCGGTCATGTGACGGCACCGTCACATGGCCGGAAGTCAGGAGAACCTGGTGTCAGCGATTTGGACGAGCGCCAGGATTCTGCAGGGATCGCATGGGGGTAAGTATAACAAGTTTTATTTTTTTTTAAATACAATTAACTAGGAGTGGGGGGAATGGGAGATGCACATGGGGGGAGGGGAGAGATGAGAGATGCACATGGGGGAGGGGAGAGATGAGAGATCCACATGGGGGGGAGGGGAGAGATGAGAGATGCACATGGGGGAGGGGAGAGATGAGAGATCCACATGGGGGGGAGGGGAGAGATGAGAGATGCACATGGGGGAGGGGAGAGATGAGAGATCCACATGGGGGGAGGGGAGAGATGAGAGATGCACATGGGGGGAGGGGAGAGATGAGAGATGCACATGGGGGGAGGGGAGAGATGAGAGATGCACATGGGAGGGAGGGGAGAGATGAGAGATGCATGGGGGGGTGAGAGATGCACGGGGGGGTGAGAGATGCACGGGGGGGATGAGAGATGCACGGGGGGTGGATGAGAGATGCACGGGGGGGTGAGAGATGCACGGGGGGGATGAGAGATGCACGGGGGGTGGATGAGAGATGCACGGGGGGGTGAGAGATGCACGGGGGGGATGAGAGATGCACGGAGGGGATGAGAGATGCACGGGGGGTGGATGAGAGATGCACGGAGGGGGATGAGAGATGCACGGAGGGGGATGAGAGATGCACGGGGGTGAGCTGCACATGGGTGGGTGAGAGATGCACATGGGGGGGTTATGTTTACATAACTTTGTTGCCTTATGAAGGGCGGGGGGGGGCCCCCAAAAATTTCTTGCACAGGGGCCGACTACAGTCTGTGTCCGCCCCTGGGATGAAGTAAATGCAGCTGAACAGCAGCTGTCAGGACAGCTGCCCTGTCCTGCTGCAGGGCGTGATGGGGCCTCAGTGATGCGGCTCCTGGCACAGCACATTATGTGGGGCTCCTGGCATAGCTCCTGGCGGGGACCTGGTCTACACTATATGATAAGTATGCACTAAACTCCAAATCCCTCCATTACCCCGCCCCCATATGACCAAAGCCCCGCCCACCCCACCCCCTCCTTGCTGGGCCATGGAAAAATGATCTTGCTTCAAGCCGGTCCCTGGTGCAAAAAAGGTTGGGGACCACTGGTGTAAAGGATTTATTAAAAAAAATAAGTGTTTTCATGCACCGTCTCTTTAAAAAAGCCAGCCGGCAATTCAGCATCTGTACCCAACAATTTAGAATTGAAGGAATAGAGAATCACACATAGATTAGGTAGATAGAAACATGTCAGTCACATATATATGAAGTACAGTGACAGTGTTGCTTACTGTACTTGTCATTTAGTATAAAGGATTTATTAAAAAAAATAATAGTGTTTTCATGCACTGTCTCTTTAAAAAAGCCGGCCAGCAAATCAGCATCTGTACCCGACAATTTAGAATAGAAGGAATAGAGAATCACACATAGATTAGATAGATAGAAACATGTCAGTCACATATATATGAAGTACAGTGACAGTGTTGCTTACTGTACTTGTCATTTAGTGTAAAGGATTTATTAAAAAAAAATAATAGTATTTTCATGCACCGTCTCTTTAAAAAAGCCGCCCGGCAATTCAGCATCTGTACCCGACAATTTAGAATAGAAGGAATAGAGAATCACACATAGATTAGATAGATAGAAACATGTCAGTCACATATATATGAAGTACAGTGACAGTGTTGATTACTGTACTTGTCATTTAGTGTTAAAATAAAGGATTTATTTAAAAAAAAATTGGCGTGGGGATCCCCATAATTTTAGGCTCTAGCGGAGGTTAACCAGACGGCTGGGGCAGATGTTTGAAGCCTGGGAAGGGGGTAATACCCACGGAGCTTCCCAGGCTACTAATATCAGCCCCCAGCGGAATACCTAGCCTTTACTAGCTATTAAAATGGGGGACCCCCCCCAAAAAATGACGTGGGGTCCCCCCTATTTTATTAGCTAGCAAAGGCTAGGCAGACAGCTGGGGGCTGATATTAATAGCCCAGGAAGGGTTCCATGAATATTGGCCCCCTCCCAGGCTAGAAACACCAGCCGTCAGCCGCCCCAGAAATGGCGCATCCTTAGGATGCGCCAATTCTGGCACTTAGCCTCGCTCTTCCCACTGCCCTGTAGCGGTGGCAGTGGGGTAATAGGGTTGGGGTTGATGTCAGCTTATAATGCCAGCTGACATCAAGCCCAGGTTAGTAATGGAGAGGCGTCTATAAGACACCCCCATTACTAACCCCGTAGTCAAAGTTAAAAGAAAACACAAACACCCAGAATAAAGTCCTTTAATTGAAATAAAGACACATTCCTTTATTGTTCTAAATTAAACCATACTTACCATCACGCCCATTCCAGCTGAAGCCAACGATCTCCTGCAATAAAAGAAAAATAATAAAGCAACCTCATCCTTACCTTTACATGGTTCCCACGACAGCTTCAGCTCTGCTACATCGAGATAACCGGCTGGACCGCTGCAGAACGCTGCCATTCAGCCTGTCATCCCGCAGACACTGAGAAGCGCAGGCATGCTTGCGCTCTGCAGTGTCTGGCTGTGACGGCATAAAGATGAGACGAGTTCATGTCCAATGAACTCGGCGCAACTCATGCATGTCACTGACAGCGTGGGAGAATTCTCCTGCACTCAGCACTTCAGCGTGAGAATTCTCCCACGCTGTCAGTGACGTACATGAGGTCAGCTGAGTTCATTGGACATGAATGAGCTCACCTCATGCACGTCACTGACAGCGTGGGAGAATTCTCACGCTGTAGCGCTGAGTGCAGGAGAATTTTCCCACGCTGTCAGTGACGTGCATGAGGTGAGCTGAGATCATTGGACATGAATGAGCTCACCTCATGCAAGTCACTGACAGCGTGGGAAAATTCTCCTGCACTCAGCACTTCAGCGTGAGAATTTTCCCACGCTGTCAGTGACGTGCATGAGGTGAGCTCATTCATGTCCAATGAACTCAGCTGACCTCATGTACGTCACTGACAGCGTGGGAGAATTTTCACGCTGAAGTGCTGAGTGCAGGAGAATTCTCCCACGCTGTCAGTGACGTGCATGAGGTGAGCCGAGTTCATTGGACATGACCTCGGCTCATCTTTATGCCGTCACAGCGAGAAACTGAGGAGCGCAAGCATGCCTGCGCTTCTCAGTGTCCGCGGGATGACAGGCTGGATGGCAGCTTTCTGCTGCGGTCCAGCCTGTCATCTCGATGTAGCAGAGCTGAAGCTGTCGTGGTAACCATGGAAAGGTAAGGATGAGGTTGCTTAATTATTTTACTTTTATTGCAGAAGACATTGGCTTCAGCTGGAATGGGCGTGACGGTAAGTATGGTTTAATTTAGAACAATAAAGAATTGTGTGTTTATTTCAATTAAAGGACTTTATTCTGGGTGTTGTGTTTTTTTAAATACTTTACTAGAAATTCATGGTGGTCATGTCTAATATTGGCGTGACCCCATGAATTTCGGGCTTAGGGCCAGCTGATAATGCCAAGCTGGCCTTAACCCCTTTATTGCCCAGTGAGCCACCGCACCAGGGCCCTGGATGAGTTGGGTACAGCGCCAGAAGATGGCGCTTCTATGAACGCGCCATTTTCTGGGGCGGCTGCGGACTGCAATTTGCAGCGGGTGGGGCCAAGAAAGCTTGGGCCTCCCTGCGCTGCGGATTCCAGCTCCCAGCTGCCTAGTTGTACCTGGCTGGGCACAAAAATAGGGCGAAGCCCCACGCATTTTTTTTTTAAATTATTTCATGAAATTCATGGAATAATTAAGAAAAAAAGGGCTTCCCTATATTGTTGTGTCCAACCAGGTACAAATAGGCAGCTGGTGGTTGGGGGCAGCCAGTCCCTGCCTGCTGTACCTGGCTGGACACAAATATAGTGCGAAGCCCCACGTCAATTTTTTTTTAATTATTTCATGAAATAATTTTTTTAAAAAAGGGCTTCCCTATATTGTTGTGTCTGGCCAGGTACAAATAGGCAGCTAGTGGTTGGGGGCAGCCCGTTCCTGCCTGCTGTACCTGACTGGACACAAATATAGGGCGAAGCCCCACGTCAATTTTTTTTAAATTATTTCAGGAAATTCATGAAATAATGAAAAAAAAATTGATGTGGGGCTTCGCCCTATATTTGTGTCCAGTCAGGTACAGCAGGCAGGAACGGGCTGCTCCCAACCACCAGCTGCCTATTTGTACCTAGCCGGACACAACAATATAGGGAAGCCCTTTTTTTCTTAATTATTCCATGAATTTCATGAATTTAAAAAAAAAATACGTGGAGCTTCGCCCTATTTTTGTGTCCAGCCAGGTACAACTAGGCAGCTGGGGGCTGGAATCTGCAGCGCAGGGAGGCCCAAGCTTTCTGGGCCCCACCCGCTGCAAATTGCAGTCCGCAGCCGCCCCGGAAAATGGCGCGTTCATAGAAGCGCCATCTTCTGGCGCTGTACCCAACTCATCCAGGGCCCTGGTGCGGTGGCTCACTGGGTAATAAAGGGGTTAAGGCCAGCTTGGCATTATCAGCTGGCCCTAAGCCCGAAATTCATGGGGTCACGCCAATATTAGACATGACCACCATGAATTTCTAGTAAAGTATTTAAAAAAAACACAAACACCCAGAAAAAAGTCCTTTAATTGAAATAAACACACAATTCTTTATTGTTCTAAATTAAACCATACTTACCGCCACGCCCATTCCAGCTGAAGCCAATGATCTCCTGCAATAAAAGTAAAATAATAAAGCAACATCATCCTTACCTTTCCATGGCTCCCACGACAGCTTCAGCTCTGCTACATCGAGATGACAGGCTGGACCGCAGCAGAACGCTGCCATCCAGCCTGTCATCCCGCAGACACTGAGAAGCGCAGACATGCTTGCGCTCTGCAGTGTCTGGCTGTGACGGCATAAAGATGAGACGAGTTCATGTCCAATGAACTCGGCTCACCTCATGCACGTCACTGACAGCGTGGGAAAATTCTCACGCTGAAGCGCTGAGTGCAGGAGAATTTTCCCACGCTGTCAGTGACGTACATGAGGTGAGCCGAGTTCATTGTCGGCTCATCTGGATGCCGTCACAGTCAGACACTGAGGAGCGCAAGCATGCCTGCGCTTCTCAGTGTCTGCGGGATGACAGGCTGGATGGCAGCGTTCTGCAGGTCCAGCCTGTCATCTCGATGTAGCAGAGCTGAAGCTTTCCTGGGAACCATGGAAAGGTAAGGATGAGGTTGCTTTATTATTTTTCTTTTATTGCAGGAGATCGTTGGCTTCAGCTGGAATGGGCGTGATGGTAAGTATGGTTTAATTTAGAACAATAAAGAATTGTGTCTTTATTTCAATCAAAGGACTTTATTCTGGGTGTTTGTGTTTTTTTTTTAACTTTGACTATGGGGTTAGTAATGGGGGTGTCTTATAGACGCCTCTCCATTACTAACCTGGGCTTGATGTCAGCTGGCATTATAAGCTGACATCAACCCCAACCCTATTACCCCCTGCCACCGCACCAGGGCAGCGTGGAAGAGCGAGGCTAAGTGCCAGAATTGGCGCATCCTGTGGATGCGCCATTTCTGGGGCGGCTGACGGCTGGTGTTTCTAGCCTGGGAGGGGGCCAATATTCATGGCTCCCTTCCTGGGCTATTAATATCAGCCCCCAGCTGTCTGCCTAGCCTTTGCTAGCTATTAAATTAGGGGGGACCCCACGTCATTTTTTTGGGAGGGGTCCTCCATTTTAATAGCTAGTAAAGGCTAGGTATTCAGCTGGGTGCTGATTTTAGTAGCCTGGGAAGCTCCGTAGGTATTACCCCCTTCCCAGGCTTCAAACATCTGCCCCAGCTGTCTGCTTAACCTCCGCTAGAGACTAAAATTACGGGGAACCCCACGCCAATTTTTTTTAATAATAAATCCTTTATTTTAATACTAAATGACAAGTACAGTAACCAACACTATCACTGTACTTATTATATATGTGACTGACATGTTTCTATCTATCTAATCTATGTGTGAAGCTCTATTCTGTCTGTTATAAATTGTCGGGTACAGATGCTGAATTGCCGGCCGGCTTTTTTAAAGAGACGGTGCATGAAAACACTATTATTTTTTTTAATAAATCCTTTGCAGTAAATGACAAGTACAGTAAGCAACACTGTCACAGTACTTCATATATATGTGACTGACATGTTTCTATCTATCTAATCTATGTGTGAAGCTCTGTTCTGTCTGTTATAAATTGTCGGGTACCGCTGCTGAATTGCCGGCCGGCTTTTTTAAAGAGACGGTGCACGAAAACACTATTATATTTTTTAATAAATCCTTTACACTAAATGACAAGTACAGTAAGTAACACTGTCACTGTACTTCATATATATGTGACTGACATGTTTCTATCTATCTAATCTATGTGTGATGCTCTATTCCTTCATGTCTAAATTGTCGGGTACCGGTGTATGCCGCTGCTGAATTGCCGGCCAGCTTTTTTAAAGAAAGCGTCTTCTGAGCAGTTTGTGAGCTTTTGGACACCATTGAAGGTGTTTTCTATGTGTTCCTATGTGTTTTTGTTTGCCTGCCATTGGTTTTAACGGTGTTCGACGGTGTTCTAAGGTGCTCGACGAACAGTTCGACGAACAGTTCCTCGAACATCCCGGTGTTCGACGAACCGAACCGAACCCGAACACTACGGTGGTGGCTCAACACTACTTGTAAATGTGTTTTCTTCCAATGCCGTGCACTTGACAAAGCTTTTTAGTGAGGTTGTTGTCCCAGTGTTGTCTATTGATTCGTCGTACTCTGCCATGCATGAGAGGGGCAAACGCATCAATAGCTGATGCGAGAGTGGCATTGTAGAAAGTAGTGGCGCTGTCTGTGTCGTGGCTTGAAGATATGGACATCAGTGGTAGAATAGAGTCATAGAGTATGTGAGTGTCTAGATGTGCAAGGTTTCTGCGGGGGTGTGCAAGTTGTTGGACATGGGTGGCAGGTGAGGAGGACAGGGAAGAGAAAGTGAGCAGATGATTGTTGGATAGGAGGAGAGGGGAGGTTGTGAAGTTAGATAGGGAACAGAGACAGGTGAAGATACGGTCCAGTTTGTGTCCATCTGTGTGAGTGACTGAGGAGAACCACTGAGTAAGTCCAAAAAATGAAGCAAGTGACAGGAGTTTGGAAGCTGCTGACTGGTGGGTATCAGTGGGGATAATTAAGTCACCCATGATATTGGTGGGAATGTCAGCAGAGAGAAAGAGAAACACAAAGAGCAGCATTCTGACAGATTTTCAGGCCAGTCCCAACAAGCCACAGCTTTTTTCACAGCTCAAATGAAATTTAGACAGGGACTTGGACCTTCCTTAACACTCTGCAGAACTTTTAGGCTCTATACTAAAGGAAAAGAACCTGCTAGCTCCTGGTACCTGTTTTTCATGGTACAGAAGCAGAGAAAAGGAATTCCTTCCATACTCTTCTCAAGACGTTGCTTTAGTGTATTGCAGTGATGTTCCTGGGCTGATGGAAAAATTTAACATTGAGTAAAATGTGAGCGAGTGGAGACTGTTGATTCATCTAAAAAAAGTCTGAAAGCTGTGCTACTGCACAATGACAGCAAGCATGCTTCAGTGCCTATAGAGCATTCTGTGCACTTGAAGGAAAGCTTTGAGAATTTAGACTTTATTCTCAATAAACTTAACTACGAGGATCAATGATTGTCAATATGTGGTGATCTGAAAGTTCTCTATTTGCTCCTTGGGCAACTCCTATGTGGTTTGCACATACAGAAAAATAGGATGGTGCCTGCTGTACTTATTATTATTATTATTATTATTATTATTATACTTATTGCTGTATTTGCAATCAAAGGGGTTGTGCAATTAAAGGAGTTGACCGTTTAAAACAAGTTATCATCTACCCTTAAGATATGTGCAGGTCCTGTTTAAGACAAAGTGGGGCCTCTGTTCACAGGCTGTTGTAGTATGATGGGGGTAAAACATAATGTTACCATACGTATCTTCATGCCTCCTGTTTACATTGTTCATTGTGCTGCCAAGAACAATGGTCTTGATTCATTAAGACTGGTGTTGTGCATCTGATATCTGACCACTGCTCCATTAATTTTTTATGCAGCTGTTTCTTAAAGCTGTTTTTTTCTTGCCATAATACAAATTCTAACAGTCTATTCAGTAGGACTATCAGCTGTGTATCCACCAGACTTCTGCACAACACAACTGATGGTCCCAACCCCATTTATAAGGCAAGAAATCCCACTTATTAAACCTGACAGGGCACACCTGTGAAGTGAAAACCATTTCCGGTGACTACCTCTTGAAGCTCATCAAGAGAATGCCAAGAGTGTGCAAAGCAGTCATCAAAGCAAAAGGTGGCTACTTTGAAGAACCTAGAATATAAGACATATTTCAGTTGTTTCACACTTTTTTGTTAAGTATATAATTCCACATGTGTTAATCCATAGTTTTGATGCCTTCATTGAGAATGTACAATTTTCATTGTCAAGAAAATACAGAAAAATCTTTAAATGAGAAGGTGTGTCCAAACTTTTGGTCCTTACTGTATATAGTATGTACAGCAAGCCTTATGCTTTTTAATACGGTCACAGAAAGGCAGTTGGAATTTCAAAGAGAATATTTCCAATTCAATAATGTTACTGATGAACTAAAGTTCAAATACACTTCTATTTCCAGAATGGTAAAATAGTGAGTGGCCGCTTCCATGCGGCTTATGATATTATTTTTCTTTGGGATATACTGATAATGGAGTCTACACCTCACTCGTTATTTCTGCATTAGTCTGTCCAGGTAATTATGACAGGTTGTGTATTATTGAGACAGACTGCCTTAAAGAAACAACTTTACAATTTCCAGATGACTGTACACTCTATAATTTCAAATAGATGAACACAAAGCCAAAAAAATGACATTTGTTATTGTTTCATTTCCCCGAGGATTAATTGAATTTCTGTAATAAAACATAGAAAAACGTATTCTGAATAATAGTCAGACATTCACTCTACAAGAAAGAGAAATAAAATCCATTAACAGCAGGTAACTGTTCAAGTTTGCTAGCAGAGTGAATTTATGAGATATTGTTTGGCTACCAAGTCAATTTTAATACAGATTAAATATTGTGGCTTTACTCCAGAGCCCCTGCCAACTCTTCTTATAATATTGAAACTTTACTAATTGGTTCAATTAATTCTAGAACTTTGAAACCAGTAAAGCTAGCATGGTTTCATGGAGATTATTTGTCTCCGTACCATTCTGCAAACATGTGATATAGTCAATTTTACTTTGTTTCTAATCTCATGGTTGATTCCCTACAAACAAAAAAACAATTTGAGTATCTTCAAAGATATGGCAATTGGAATAAATCAGGATTATCCACAGGGAATTTCTATTTCATTCACGAGAGATAAAACCTTGTCAAAACCCACTCAAACATTGTCCACGAAGCTCTTGGGTTTCTAAAGCTCTCTTATTGCTTGAGTCTTTCAGGTGAACAATTTCAAAGAGGATCTGGGGACTGTATCACAGCATTACAATCTCCTCTAAATGAGACTACTGCTAGGAAGAAATTATTCTCCACATCATCCATCTAACTTGAAAAACTGGGTGATGTAAAATTAATAAAAGCTTGTGCTTAGTGCAATACGGTATTTGATGAATGAGCTGAAGTTTCGTAAGGTCAGACTGAAAGTAGTTGTACAGTTACATTAAGTATACATTATACTCATGACAAAAAGTCTATGTAGAGCTACCAAAAGAATACCATTTGCTCTTTACAGCTTAAATTTGCAGTTTGTACAGTATGTTCAAGAGGATGTTTTTTAACTTACTAACTTTCAACTTTTAAAGTCAGCTGCCTTATTATTGTGGTGTAGCAAAGGCACAAATAATATAAATGCATCATTTGCACTAAAAATAAGGACTTGATTTTTATGCAGTCTGTAGGTGTGGTTGACTGAGATGGGGCAGAACCTCAGAAGGAGAATTCCAGTAGATTTGCTATACTTTAGGCCATAAAGTGGCAACATTTTTACTGTTATCAGCTCATAGCGGTCAAGGATTTTATTTTCTGTATTCAGGACAGCCCATGTTGCCCAACAAACTTCACTTTAAGACTAGCATATGCATTTTCACCGTAGTTTAAAATTTTTGACCATCCTTAGAATTTTATCCTCCTGTGTTTCATATGAGCAAATTAATACTGGCAGTGGGAGACACAGCCTGTGGAGAACGTGGTCTGCTTGGCAAGGAATCCATACAATGTCAGGAGACTATAGTATTGATCCAATTCCTTGTTATACACTAAATAACATGTATTTTCTAACCATGAGTTGAAATTTGAATTTGACCAGGAAATTCATTTTGCATCAAATTTAATCATGAATCAATATATAATTAATTAATGTGAATCAATTGTGTCTCTTTTATTATTCATGGCAAACAATGTCATTTTATGTGCCTTTCAGTTTATCTGTGAAGGTACTTTCTGAAATAAGTAGGTCCTAGGCAACATATGTCGTGATGTCATGACATCAGACAGGTACAACATGCGATACCCAAGGTGCTGACTAGGTCTTTGACAATGCATGTCCTGATTACACAACATGGCCTGCCATGAAGACCAGAAGAGACCAAAACAAGAGGGAGTCGGCAGAGGGCTGATCAGGGAGCTGCAGGTGAGCGACAAGTGAGCAACAAGGGGAGCATACTATTTATTAACTTTATCTCATTTCTGACCCAAAGATAACCAAAGCTGCCATCTTGCTGAATTCACGTGAGTGAATCACAAAAAAATTCTGATTTGAGCAAATCCAAAATTGTTGTAAAATATGAGGCATATTCAATCAGCCTTGAACCAATTCCCTCACATCTATTCTAATTAATTAGTAACACTTTATTCAACTCGTTATCATTGTTATCTACAGAGCTATCTACATAACACGAAAACTTTATCTTGATATAATTACATTATTAATGGTTAGAAATAATGATTGTAGGCTAATATATTGTACACATGAGTCTTTTATAGTTATGGAAAGGCAGTGGCGGCTTTGCCGAAAAGGTTCTCTCCCATTACTTGTGTGGAAGTCACAAAAACAGATATTCACTGGGGCACAGTTTAGTGACAGTTTACAAACATAGCCAATAAGTATAATGCCCAATTGTGGTGAGAACTTACAAAAGTGTAAAAAAAAATTCATTGCTCTGATTTTATATGCTTCTTTATTTGAAAATCCAGTGGTAGTGCTCTGACTTAACGGAATTCGAATTTTCTGTCAAAAATCCGGATGAAAATTTGTACTTTAGTCAAGAAAAACATGTCTCACATGATAAAATCAATGTTCTTGCTTACATATTTCTGCACACAAAGATTGTAAATCACACTACTAAAGTTTCACCAGATAACAAACAAGCACCGTAAATTTATAGTGCTTTGTCGTGGGCTTTACCCCAGAACAATTGTAAATTTAGGATGTGCAACGAATGCTCCTGCAATCTAGTGGGAGCAGATCCTGAACCCAACTGTGAGACATAGGGAGAAGAAGACAGATGTGGTTTATTTGCACTTTTTTCTTCCTTGCCAGCTGCATTGTACTCTGTGATCAATAATTAATGAAGAGTAGAGAAGCATTTGCATTGCTGATGATTCTGATGATTCATTAGAACCTCATGATCACATGATCGCCAGGTCTCTGCTGGGTCCTAGCACACCTAAATTAGCTCTGCCAGGTTCTTATAGCCTGAAACCAGCATAACTCTCATCCATCCCTAATTCAGCGGGACTGTTCCGATGCCCTGATGCGTCAGGGCTTTGTCTCGGATTCTATTACTCACCTCTTTCTGATGTCTTCATTGTTCCATTGCTCCTTCTCCTCTCTCTGCTTAGTACATAAATTAAATTATAATATTCATTTCTTCTCCTGTGATCAGCTCGGCCCCGGCATTCTAACTCATATCTCCATGCTCTTAGTCAGCAGCTCTAGCTATGAGCCACAGCCCATAAGTGAACCGAGAAACAGATTATACATGTACATTGTATACAGCAGTATATTTCTTTGTATGAAGAAAAAGTCAGATTTTTTTGTTTCTATAAAACTACTAAAAATAATTTAAAAAAATTACAAAAATGTCGCTTTCTCTTTTTTTTCTGGCTTGAAATAGAATGTGCAGCAGCGTCTTTCTTTAGACACACGAAGGGTGGAGATTTCATGAAATCACTTCCGATTAGCTTGGATATTTAGACCATGTTCACATGTAGCGTAAATGCTCTATTTTTTCTGTTGTTTTTTTGGGATGGAAATTCTGCTGTGTTTAACTGTTCAAACAAAGTTGATGTGATTTCATGAAAACTACGCCACTTGTCCATCTAAACACGCTGCTGAACTGTGCTGTTTTCATGCTTTTTTTCTCAGGTGGCATCTATATAGAGCCTAAAAAAATGCATGTAAAAGAAAAAGTTGCTTTTTAAGTGCAGAATCAAAGCTTTTCTGTACTTTAAAAAAACACTAAAAAATACAGCTTCTCATCTACACTAAAATGCATCAAATAAGGGGGAAAAGGCCTAAAAAAGCAGCAAAAATGCATTAATTTGAGATTGTTATTGTGTAGTTGATAACAAAAACACAGCATTTACACAACATGTGAACACGGCCTTACAGACACCAAAAAGTCAGCTGTCATATAGTGAAGCTACATAAAGCTGAGAAAGTTCTGGCTGCTCCGACTATGAATGAATGAACAAAAAATAATCCACAGGTCCCAACTAGAGATGAGCAGGATGCACAGATAAAGTCTCACCAGCCCTGGCTAATTAAGCCAATTAAATTTACCGGATGGTAAAAGATTTGCAGGCCTCCCCTCCAACCGCCAGGTACCACTAACCTGGATTGTGGACCAGAGACCTGTGAATTGATCCGCTCATCTCTAGTCCCAACTGTCCCAAATACAGCGGATAGTCCCAGACTGCCCTGCAGTCTCATTCTTCTGAATTTCTCTCACTACCACTGCCCCTATGATATCTCCTCCTACCAGAGTAGAAAGAAATGGTAAATAGGCGTGGATTTGGGTGTGGCCAGGGGTGTGGCCCCAATTTTCTACAGTGCACTATGTGTGCTGCATGCTTTGTTCCTCTTTCTGTTCTTAAAAAGTTGGCAGGTATGGTAACTGGGGCTCCTGTAGATTCCCCAATTACAGTTGGAAAAAATGAACAATAAATGATAAAAATCTTTTGGGAGATTAACTATGCAAAAAATATAAATATTTAAAAAAAATCTGCAAACAAAAAAGTAAAAATGAAAAGATCATTGGTACTTGAAATATAAAAAAGTATGTTTGTATTTTTTTTAAATAAAATATATTTTATTATATAACTGTAGTAAAAAGCCCAAAAAACTACACATGTTATTCACATGCCCCTTAGTAGCCTAGAGTATTCGTTCAATAGGTTATTTGGTGTGATGTGAACAGGAAATATATATAAACCCAAAATCTAAACCAAAAATAGCTTTTTTATTTGGGTAGCAAAATATATATAAATTACAGTTATTTACATGAACGCCAAAGCAGCATTAAATAATACAATTTTTCCCACATATAACAAGCCTCATACAGCAACATCAATAAAAAAATTATATATTTATGGCTGCTGCAGAGAGGAGAAGCAAAAATTTAAAAAAAATGTCCAGTCAGTAATGTCCATTCAAATCTGATCACTATGGAGTTAAGCAAGTGTACTGGAACTACACATGGTTGCTAGGAAACTACAGATATAAAGTCTCCAAAACCAAGCAAACAAAATCCAAAAACAAATGATTAAAAAATAAAACTGAAAATTAGGAATCAAGAAGAATAAACAATAATTAAATGCAGCGAAAATGTTAGATCCTTTTTTATATTCAAGCCCTTAAAATATCGACAGTATAATGTCAAAATTAAAGACATTTCCCTCCTTCCTCAAGTCACTATGCCTTGTGTTTTGTTAACCCTTTGTAATGCTAATCAACCAAATTAATTTAGATGAGTCTTGATGGATATAAAGAGTGTAATGGTACATTCACATATGCACTGCACTGTGCTGTATGTTGTTTCTCAAACAGCACATGGATCCATAGACTTTCACAGATGAATATTCACATTAGTTTTAAAATGTGATCCATATCTAATCCATGAGACCCAGAGTATATCCTAATCTCACTCATTCCACGGATTTTACGAAACCATTAAACCCTTAAGGAGCTTTGTAGGTTAATGACCGAGCATCATTTTTTAAGTCTGACCAGTGTCACTTTATGTGGTGATACAGTTGTGTTCAATATAATAGCAGTCCAATATGACTAACCAGATTAATCTGTTTTTGGTATAAATTATATTACCGCATGTCAAACAATTTACCAGTTGGTGCAATAGATTCTAAGAAAACCAACAGAATCCGCATTCATGATCTGCATGTTTTTGAGTATGTGTATTTAAATAATTAATTGAAAGGGGGTGTGTTCAAATTAAAAGCAGTGTGGACTGATAAAAGTAAAATTGTCCTTTTTGGGTCCCAGGGCCGCAGACAGTTCAACAGGCAACCCCCAAACTCTGCATTCAAGCCACAGTACACTCTGAAGTCAGTGAAGCATGGTGGTGTAAACATCATGATATGGGCATGTTTCTCTTACTATGGTGCCGAACCTATTTACCGCATACCAGGGATCATGGACCAGTTTGCATATATTAAAATACTTGAAGAGGTCATGTTATGTTACACTGTAGAGGATATGCCCTTGAAATGTGTGTTTCAGCAAGACAACAACCCTAAACACACCAGTACACAAGCAAAATCTTGGTTCCAGTCCAACAAAATTGAGGTTATGGAGTGGCCAGCCTTATCCCCGGACCTTAGTACGATAGAACACTTGTGGGGTGAAATCAAAAATGCCGTTTCTGAGGCAATGCCAAAAAATTGTGGGATGTAGTCAAAGCATCCTGGGCTGGAATAACAGTTGACAGGTGCCAGAAGTTGATTGACTCTTTGCAACATTGATGTGAAGCAGTTTTAAAAAACTGTGTGTATACAACTAAATTTTAGGTTAGCGATTCACAGGAATGCTAAATCCTCAAAAAAAAGTACATATAGTGAGTTTGTAAAAACATAAATGCAGACAATGCTATTTTTTAAAACAGTACTACAGTATGTTCATTTTTTATTATTTTCTGTAAAGTAGTTAAAAATTATATACATTTCTCTTCATCTTTTGAATTAGAAAACAGTGTGCAATGTTCCAAAAAACTAGTATAAAGATTTTGTGCTTAACTCATGTTTTTGAACACGCTGCTATTATTTTGAAAACTACTGTAACTCTGGAACGCTTCAACAGATCCCAGTGATTTTGAGATTTTTTTTTTTCATGACATATTGTACTTCATGATAGTGGTAATATTTGTTCAATACGACTTGCGCTTATTTGTGAAAATATTGGAAATTTGTAGAAAATTTTGAAAATGTCACAATTTTCAACCTTCTAATTCTTATGCCCTTAAACCAGAGAATCATGTCACGCATAATAGTTAATAAATAACATTTACCACATGTCTACTTTAAATCAGCACAATTTTTGATACATAATTTTTTTTCTTAGAAAGTTATAAGGGTTAAAAGTTGATCAGCAATTTCTCATTTTTACAACAAAATTTTTAGAAAACCATTTTTTAAGGGGACCACATTGCATTTGAAGTGACTTTAGGGGCCTATATGACAGATTTGACAAAAAATACCTAAAAGTAACACCATTCTAAAACCTGCACCTCTCAAAATCACATTCATGAAGTTTATTAACCCTTGAGGTGTTTCAAAGAAATTAATGCAATGTGAAAGGAAAAAATTAGAATGTTACTTTTTTTACAAAAATTTTACTTTAGCCCCAATTTGTTTTATTTTCACAAGGGTAACAGGAAAAAATGGACCCCAAAATTTGTTGTGCAATTTCCCCTGAGTACACAGATATCCCACATGTGGGGGAAAACAACTGTTTGTGCACATGACAGGGCTCAGAAGGGAAGGAGCGCGTTTGACTTTTTGAAAGCAAAAATGGCTGGAATCAAGAGAGGAAGGCCATGTTGCCTATGGAGAGACCCTGGTGTAACTAAACAGTGGAAACCCTCCACAAGTGATTTTGGAAACTATACCCCTCAAAGAATGTGTCTAGATTAGTGTTGCAAAAACATGCTTGGATAAAGCGTTATCCAAGCACGCAAGAGTCCTAACCGAGTATCTTCGGCGTGCTCGCAAAACATGTTTGCTGCTTTGCCGTGGCTGTTAGACAGCTGCAACACATGCAGGGATTCCCTGTCTGTCAGGCATTCTCTGCATGCCTTGCGGCTGTCAAACAGCCGTGAGGCATGCAGCCCGGCCAACGCAAGCATATTTTGTGAGCACTCCGAAGATTAGGAAGACAATTAGGACTCAAGTGAGAAAATACCTTATCTGAGCACAATTGCGCAACACTAATCTAGATTTGTGGTGAGCACCTTGAATTTTCAGTTGCTTCAGCAAAAGTTATAATGTAGAGCTGTGAAAATAAAAAAAAATCAATTTTTTTCTACAAAAATGTTCTTTAAGCCCCAATTTTTTTGTTTTCACCAGGGTAACTGAAGAAAAAGGACCACAAAATTTGTTGTACAAATTCTCCTGTGTGCGCGAATGCACCATATGTGGTTGAAAACTAATTTTGAGGCACAGAGCAAAGCTCAGAAGGGAAGGAGCTCCATATTGCAGTGCAGTCCCTGGAACTGGGACTCTAAGGCTATGTGCCCACGATGCAGAAATGCTCCGTATTTTTCCTGAGCGTTTCTGCATCTTCCTGGCAGAAAAACGCATGCAGATTTTACATGCGTTTTTTCAGTCAGGGACAAGCGTTTGTCAAGCGTTTTTAGCATGCGATTTCACGTGCTTTTCTCAAGCACTTGAAAGTTGGTCACACAATATAAATCCATGCAACCGACATGGATTTATCTTGTGTGACCAACATAATGTAAAAAAATAAAAAAATAGAACTTAAAAAAAAAAATAACCTTATACTCACCTTTCCGAAAGACTCGGTCTGCTTCCGGCGTCGCTGCTGGCTCCGTGGCGGGTACCGGTAATGTAAAAGGACCTTCCATGATGTCAGCGGTCATGTGACAGGTTACGCGACCGCCAACGTCAGCGGTCTCGTGACCTGTCACACGACCGCTGAAGTCATGGAAGGTCCTTTTACATTACCGGTACCTGCCACGGAGAAAGCAGGGATGCCGGGAGCAGACGGAGGCCGCCGGAAAGGTGAGTATAAGTCTATTTTTTATTTTAATTCTTTTTTTACTTGCAGGTACTATGGTACCCGGGTCTGGAGGAGAGTCTCCTCTTCTCCAGACCCGGGCACCATCCGTGCATTAATCGCATAAGATCCGCATGACTACATGTAGTCATGCAGATCTTATGCGATCCAATGCAAGTCAATGGCGGCGATTTTGCAGCAAAATCGCGCTAGAATTGGTCCTGCTGCGTTTTTTACCACAATGCAAATTCGCAGGGGAAATTTCCGTATGATGTGCACAGCACATGCAGATTTGCATTGCAGTGAATGGCAGACCTATTACAAGTGATTTTAATGCGTTTTCACAGCGTTTTCAGAGCGAAAATACGCTGCAAAAACGCATACAAATCGCTTCGTGTGCACATAGACTAACTATCCCTGTCCAATGGGTACTCTTGATCGTAGAGAGGCCTGAGTCTCTGACCTTACTATGCTCCTGTTAAACCCTAATATGTCCGCTCTCCCACCCCATGAGGCATAGGACAGTAATATAAGGGAAACCAGACACAAAGACAGATAGGAATAACTGAAACCACTATAATACAAAAACACTCACCAAAAATTGGGAGGAAGATAGGGGAAGGGAGGAACAAACCAACTAAATAGGAATACGGTCAAGGAGATAAAGACTCACAAACCTACAGCACACAGATCACTTCAACTACTACTCATAACTACTCAGCTCTACACTTTCCAGAAAGAAGATTTAGTCCTAAATTTTACATTTTCACACAGGGAAATGGGTAAAAATAGCACCAAAATTTGTCACATAATGTGAATTGTCACTGAATGTGGATGGGGCAACACAGTATTTCTTCTTAATTATGCCAGACATAAATTCAGTAGGCCAAGAATTAGACTTTTATTGTCTGAATTGTTAATTATTAAATTTATGTAATGCAAAAAAAGAGCATGGACTGCACCTCCAAAAAATCATACATTAATCTAATGCCTCTCGGCGAAAACATGTATAACTAAACATGAGGTTCTTAGTTTAACAATCTGATCAGACTGTTTGAAGCTCACTGCCACGTCACGGCAAACCTCTTAGTGGGTCCTAACATATCCTGCCTTAATGGAGCGGCACCATGCGCCAAACACCATCACAGCATCAATGCACCAGCAGGGGGGGTGGCCTGGTGCCTCACAGCACCCATGCTGTAAGACTGAGTCCCTATTTTCAGCGTATTAAATTTATGTGTTTTTTTTCTTCGCTTGGTCAAGAAACATGGACTTTTTTCATATGAATCTGAATGTTGACTCTTCTTGTAGGTTGAATTGACATTTGTAAATTGATGAATGGCGGCTGTGTACCTCTTATATCAGCTCCTATGATTTACCTCCTCTCTGTGGGTGCCTCTTAAAAAGGAGGGTGCCACTAGTGGGAGTAGTCAGCCTTGGAAGCCCCGAAGTCGCAGCTGCTCTATTCCCGGCAAGCCAGCGGAAGGGTGAGACTCTCTAATATGCTCCACATTGTGTATTTGCTGGGTCTGGTCTATATGTTATGGTTTGTTTGTGGTTCAGTAAATTATTGCCACACTATTTTACCCTCACCCTGTGGTGCCTCAGTAGTGTTCTGCCCATGGGAAAAGAGAGCGGGAATTCACTGGGATGAGCCCTGGTCCATGCGGTCTTTCTAAAGACAGCCAGACAATTGGAAATACCCCATATGTGTCACAGGTGTGTCAGATGTGACAGACAATCGCCATGCCGTTGGTTGCAGAAGATCTCTTTGTTTGGCATTACAGACACGTTCTTAGCTGTTTCACTGTAGGACCCAGCGGCTACATCATACCAGCTAATTGACACCATGGGCTGGGTGTTTAAATAGTTTCAATTTGCAGCAGGAGGGTGCCGGTAATACTCACATGTTTCCTTGTGACTGCTTGGAGCTCTCAGTCTGCTATCTTCTTCTGTGGTGCTAGGAGGACGTTTGAAGTTATCTTTCTGAAGTTGGCTAAAGCTAAGCTAATTTTCCCCATGTTTGTCTCCCTTGCTGTCTTTAGTTGTTAGTGGGGATCGACTAGTGCTCTTCCCTCCATTCCCTATCCAGGGCCAAGCGCTAGGGAAATACATGGTTTAGGTTTGCGTGCGGCGATTGGTGAGGAACCAATTTAGGGACGTTAGTGGAGACAGGGTGATATCAGATCAGCCTAGGAGGTCTCCACTCCCCCTTTCCCTACAGTCTGGGCTCCCTTTACCACTTCCCTTTATGTTGCACTTAGGCTTTCACACTCCTAGCATGACAATATGTGGCTGTACAGCACTGCTTAGCCACATGGCGAGACTTGGAAGAGAAGGAGCGCTATTGGACTCCTGGGGCACAGATTTTTCTGGAATAGTTTGCAGACTCCATATACAGAATCCCTAAGTGCTTGAAGAGCAGAATATCCCCCTCAAGTGACCCCATTTTGAAAATTATACCCCTGCAAAACATGTGAATGCTAAATGTGGTTTATGCACAGTGTGAGGCTCACAAGGGAGAGGGGCATTTGAATTTGGCACCGCAGAATTCACTGAATTTCTTTTAGGAAATGAAGAGCCATAGCACTTTCCAGAGCCTCTGTGCTACCAGTAACATTGAAGCCCCCTATATTTCCATTGACAGGTTACGGACCTGAGTGGGAACTTGCTTTTTTTTCGATTGAGTTGAAGATTTTATTTGGAACATTTTACATAACATTTTGGATAACATTTATGCTTTGTCCAACGCTGAGCACTTACATCTGCGTTTCCATCTAAAATTCCAAATGACTTGATTCCGATTAAACCGCCGAGGGATTAATTCACTATAATGAGGCATCAGAGTTTCTCTGACTCCTTCTGGCCTCTGTTCAGTGTTGTCCTTTTGGCGGACAACGCTTTTATGCATGCCTAAAAAGATAGACACTGCCAGATCGTAGGGCGCAATGTACCCAGCTGCCTCATTATAGGGAATCTTCTGCTGAGGATTCCATCTGAACCACTTAAAGGAAAACTGTCGTCAGGATTCTGCTAAGTAAACTACAGGCAGTGTCAGCCTGATTAAAATGATACGTGGGTTGATGAAATCTGTCTTGTGATTGTTGTTTAATCTGTATTTGCAGTTTTGAGTTAATGAGATTCTCATGCTCCAGGGTGGGCCTGTGGGCAGATCTTTTTTTGCTCTATACTCATATCCATCCTTATGGGCTTAAATGACAGCATGCCTGCGCTCTGCAGTGTCTATGAAGGATGGCATGCTGGATGGCAGCTGCGAAGCACCAAGTATTTTTTTAAAATTATTTCATGAAATTCATGAAATAATTAAAAAAAGGGCTTCCCTGTATTTTTGTTTCCAGCCAGGTACAAATAGGTATCTGGGGGTTGGGGGCAGCCCGTTCCTGCCTGCTGTACCTGGCTGGACACAAAAAAGAATTTCATGAAATAATTTAAAAAAAAAAATCCGTGGGGCTTCGCCCTATATTTGAGTCCAGCCGGGTACATCTAGGCAGCTGAGGGCTGGAATCCACAGCACAGGGAGGCCCAAGCTTCCCCCCCCCCCTGCTGCAAATTGCAGTCCGCAGCCACCCCAGAAAATGGCGCGTTCATAGAAGCGCCATCTTCTGGCACTGTACCCAACTCACCCAGGGCCCTGGTGCGGTGGCTCACTGGGTAATAAAGCGGTTAGGGCCAGCTTGGCATAATCAGCTGGCCCTAAGCCCGAAATTCATGGGGTCACGCCAATATTAGACATGAATTTCTAGTAAAGTATTTAAAAAAACACAACTCCCAGAATAAAGTCCTTTAATTGAAATAAACACACAATTTTTTAATGTTCTAAATTAAACCATACTTACCATCACGCCCATTCCAGCTGAAGCCAATGTCTTCTGCAATAAAAGGAAAATAATAAAGCAACCTCATCCTTACCTATCCATGGTTCCCACGATGGCTCCAGCTCTGCTACATTCACATGACAGGCTGGATCACAGCCGAAAGCTGCCATCCAGCTGGCCATGCCGCAGACACTGAGAAGCGCAGGTATGCTTGCGCTCTGCAGTGTCTCTGAAGGATGACAAGCTGGACGGCAGCGTTTAGCTGCGATCCAGCCTGTCATCTCAATGCCATCCCAGCGTGGGAGAATTCTCCTGCTCAAGCGCTGAGCGCAGGAGAATTCTCCCACGCTGTCAGTGACGTGCCTGAGGTGAGCTGAGTTCATTGGACATGAGCTCACCTCATGCACGTCACTGACAGAGTGGGAAAATTCTCCTGCGCTCAGCGCTTCAGCAGGAGAATTCTCTCACGCTCACTGCAAACGCAGGAGAATTCTCCCACTATGTCAGTGACGTGCAGAAGGTGAGCTGAGTTCATTGGACATGACCTCGGCTCATCTTTATGCCGTCACAGCTAAACACTAAGGAGCGCAAGCATGCCTGCGCTTCTCAGTGACTGCAGCATGGCAAGCTGGATGGCAGCTTTCGGCTGTGATCCAGCCTGTCATGTGAATGTAGCAGAGCTTCAAACATCTCCCCCAGCCGTCTGCTTAACCTCCGCTACAGACTAAAATTACGGGGAACCCCACGCCAATTTTTTTTTTAATAAATCCATAAATCCTTTATTTTAACACTAAATGACAAGTACAGTAACCAACACTATCACTGTACTTCTTATATATGTGACTGACATGATTCTATGCATCTAATCTATGTGTGATGCTCTATTCTTTCTATTATAAATTGTCGGGTACGATGCTGAATTGCCGGCTGGCTTTTTTAAAGAGACGGTGCATGAAAACACTTATTTTTTTAACTAAATCCTTTACACTAAATGACAAGTACAGTAATCAACACTATCACTGTACTTCTTATATATGTGACTGACATGTTTCTATCTATCTAATCTATGTGTGATGCTCTATTCTTTCTGTTCTAAATTGTCGGGTACCAGTGCATGCCGCTGCTGAATTGCCGGCTTTTCATGTAATACATTCTACATTATTCATAGTTGTTTTCCTTAATGTAGAATTAACCTACAAGGAAAGAAAGGGTTTATTTTCATTCCGATATTTGTGTCCCATTGACTTGCATTGGTTTCCGGTATCGGAATCGGCGATATCCGATATTTTTTGGGTATCGGTCCGATCCTATCCGATCCGATATTTCCCGATATCGGAAGGTATCGCTCAACACTAGTGGTGACGCGTTTCTATTATACTTTTCCTTTCACTGTTCGACTCCCTATTTTGGCTTACAAACACTGAGATAAAAAAACTCACCAAATACTCAAAGTGTGCACGTGGCCTAAGGCCGAGTTCAGACAAGCAAATGAAAAACGCTCATTTTTCATCCATAAAAACTGTGTATTTTCATTCGTATTGTCATTCATATTCCATTCATGTTTCATCCATATGTCCATTTTTTATATCCAGAGGGCATTTGGTTTTATAGCAGTTATTAAAATTGACATGACCAAATAACGTTTCCTATTGTAATAATTGTAAAAAAACAAATGAAATGCAAAATGGGATTATTTTTTCCTGGATGAAAAATGGATATTTTTTAAATGCTCATCTTATCTGGGCCATACACGTGAATAGACGAGTCTCATCTGAAGCCGGAAGGGATTAGTGAATGCTGCTGGGTTTTTTAGAACACAAAAAAGCAGAAATTTCAGAAGACATTATATAATGCTCCATAAATTCCCCAGTGCTGCAGGGAAACTAAACACTTAATATATAGACTTGAAGATGATTTTACTATTAATATGAACATGTTAGAATTCTGTGCTAAGTAATGTAATTAAGTTTTTTTCAGCAATAAATTTTTAATATTTTAACACATTTACATAGACATATTGGAAATGTAACATGCTGCCACCACTGGAAGGCACATAGGAGCTTACTGCCTACTGTCTTATTATTGAACTCAATAAACAATATTATACAGTGCTCCCTCCAGTGGTGACCATAGGGAGACACAGTGATATGTTTAAATGACTATGCAAGGTGTTTGGACCTCTCTATATAAAAAAGACTACTATAAAGATACATAAGGAAATGAATCAGTTGACAATTTAAGACCTACACACGACATGATGATACCACATGGAAGTTTAGTTAAGCTTTTTAACAGACTAGGTTTTTTCTCTTTCTAGTTGAAATACATTTATTTTTCCTTTTTAGCACGAGTTTAAGTTCTGTATTCAGCCATCCTGGTCTCTTTAAATGCTTTCAATTCTTCATTCTTTTCAGGATTGTTACTGATTGCAGAGTGAGAATTTCATTCAGCAAAATCTCCCATCTTTCTTGAACATTTTTGTCCTTTAAAACATCCAGTCATTTGACCTTGCATACCCTCTTTATGAGTCCATTAAAATCTGCTTTTCTGAAGTCCAACCTTAAAGTCTGAATCCTCACAGATCTTCCTCCTCTTGTATTCCAAAATTTGAGGATAGCATGATCGTTGCCTCCTAAATTCCCAGCCACCTTTACTTTCTCAACCATTTTCTCCTTGTTGATAAAAATTAGGTACAAGATGGCAGATTCTTTTGTTCTCTTTTTTATCTTTTGAAAGATAAAGTTGTTATCAAGAGAAGATAAGAATTTTTTGGACCCATTTATTTTGCCTGAGAGAGATTCCCAACAAATATCTGGATAGTTAAAATCTCTCATAATCACTATGTCGTACTTTTTTGAGAAAAAAGACATCTGATGTAAAAAGAGTTCATCCATATATTCAGTCTGTTCAGTTGGCCTATAGTAAATACCTACAATGGTGTTCTTTCTCTCCTTGCATTCTAACCCAAACAGTTTCTACAGAGCTACTGTTCTCTGAAGCTTGGATCTCTGTGGAGATATATGCTTTCCTAACATACAAAGCAACACCTCCTGATTTTGTAAAACCTGTGGCTTTTAAATAGGTCGCAGCCTTCAAGGTTTGTATTTCAATCGTGTGTCATTCCACCAAGTTTCAGTGATGCCTATGACTTCATATCTTTCTTCCTGTCTTAACAGCTCCAATTCTCCTTGTTGGTTTCCCATGGTCTGTGCATTTGTATAGACATATTTTAGTTTGTAGTCGGCTTCACTTGCACCTCTATTTTCATTCAGAAATTGTATAAATGATGATCAATTTGTAAAAGCCCATAGGCAGCCCCTACAGTACATCACTACATTCTGTGAAGCTTCAATTCTGCTCCCGCAAGGAAAACAGTCAAAAAGCCCAATGCATCCCTTTTTCTGGGCACAGACTCCTTGACTCTGAGCCATTAAGATCAAAAGGAGCTAATAGAATCTCTTAGACTTATGCATTTTGGTAATGTTTTGGTTGCAATTTATGGTATTTTGCACCCACTCCTGGTTTTATCCTGCAAATTCTATGGTAAATTCTATGGCAAACTGCTAACCAAAATATTTTGTGCAAGAGTGGACTAATGCAGTATTTGGCTATTTAATAATATAATAGACAAATAAATGCAGTTACCAGGCAAAACAAAAGCAAAAAGAAATACCTGAAAGGAAACATGATTGGTCTAAAAAAAATGTCTTTACAGGTTCTCCTTTTGCACATGTTGGTGCAGCATTGCTGACAGATTACATAGCTTTCCTGTTCTTAAAATGGCTGTTTTGTTTAGGTATCCATCAGCTTCCTCCAATTAATAAAACTTGTACATTAAAAATTTTGCATTAAGGCTTCACTAACAACTGCAGGAGGAGAATCTGTAGTCCCATCATTCTTTCTCTTAGGATTGACATTTGGATTTCCAGATACATTTTGTCGATTTGCTTGTAAAAAATTATGATACATGGAACATGGTTATAATGCTCCTACCATTGTTATGTTTGCAATCATAGGAGAACTCCAGCTTCCTTTTATAACAAATTGTCAGTCATCTTCTAACGGTCTGCGATCACTCATTTCTCAATCTATTTAGAATATGGATTGTCTCTAATCTAAGATGCTATAAAATGTAATTGCTAAATTTTCTGCAAAAAACAGTCATAGAAAATTGAACAGTTTCCAGTAAACAGTTTTCATGATATTGGAAAAGGGCCATAAAGCCATAAAAAATAAATGATCCAAGGGTTCTTTGATAAATAGTCAAATCAGCTTTAGCACCATTGGTATTTTATAAGAGTTATGATATTATCTCATCCTGATAAATAAACCTAGCTTACTGAAGAACAGGCATCACTCCAAGTGTAAAAAAAAATGAAAAGCATGTATTGATGTATGGACAGTGTAGTAAAATGTAAATGATTACTCTGTAAAATGTATCGAGTGGCTCAACATTCTTTATCTGATATGGCACTTGTTTTATAAGTATGAGCCTAATAAGCACTCCCACTGTCAGATGAAGGCACATTTTTTATTCCATATACAGGCATGAATAGTAGACTACACAAAAAGAAAATGTGCCATTAAATGTGGGTTTAGATAAAGAACTTTTTTTTTTCTTCTCATTGCATCATGTTGATACAGTTGTGGCCATGTTCAAAATGAGAAAGACATATTTATATGACACGGCTGTATGAGGTATTGTTTAATGAAGGAAAAAAAAATAATATTTTCCTCAAATTTTCACAGGTGTCATTTAATTATTTTTCTTTTTGTTGATCATATAAAAAAAATTCTGACCAAGCGTATACAGGTGCATCTCACGAAATTAAGATATCATCAAAAAGTTAATTTATTTAAGTTCTTCAATACAAAAAGTGAAACTCATATTATATAGTCATTACAAACAGAGTGATCTATTTCAAATGTTTATTTCTGTTAATGTCGATGATTATGGCTTACAGCCAATGAAAACACAAAAGTCATTATCTCAGTAAATTAAAATAATTAACAAAACACACCTGCAAAGGCTTCCTAAGCATTTAAAAAGGTCCCTTAGTCTGTTTCAGTAGGCTCCACAATCATGGGGAAGACTGCTGACTTGACAGATGTCCAGAAGACAGTCATTGACACACTCCACAAGGTCCCAGAGTTCCAATTTTCATTTGGAAAGCAAGGTCCCAGAGTCTGGAGGAAAAGTGGAGAGGCACACAATCCAAGCTGCTTGAGGTCTAGTGTGAAGTCTTCACAATCAGTGATGGTTTGGGGAGCCATGTCATCTGCGGCTGTAGGTCCACTGTGTTTTATTAAGACCAAAGTCAGCGCAGCCGCCTACCAGGAAATTTTAGAGCACTTCATGCTTCCCTCTGCAGACAAGCTTTTTGGAGATGGAAATTTCATTCTCCAGCAGGACTTGGCACCTGTCCACACTGCCAAAAGTACCAATACCTGGTTTAAAAAGAACAGTATCACTGTGCTTGATTGGCCAGCAAACTCGCCTGACCATAGCCCCATAGAGAATCTATGGGGTATTGTCAAGAAGAAGATGAGAGACACCAGACCCAACAAGCAGATGAGCTGAAGGCTGATATCAAAGCAACCTGGGCTTCCATAACACCTCAGCAGTGCCACAGGCTGATCGCCTCCATGCCACGCCGCATTGATGCAGTAATTGATGCAAAAGGAGCCTCGACCAAGTATTGAGTGCATTTACTGAACATACATTTCAGTAGGCCAACATTATGGATTTTAAAAACATTTTTCAAGCTGTTGTTATAAGTATTCTAATTTACTGAGATAATGACTTTTGTGTTTTCATTGGCTGTAAGCCATAATCATCAACATTAACAGAAATAAATACTTGAAATAGATCATTCTGTTTGTAATGACTATATAATATAGGAGTTTCACTTTTTGTATTGAAGAACTGAAATAAATTAACTTTTTGATGATATTCTAATTTAGTGAGATGCACCTGTAGCTCTCTTATGACAAGGGAAAAGTTGTGATGGTCGGATGACAGGGTCAGAAAATTTCAAAAATCTCAAGTATTGTGCGGTGTTCCTGGTTAGCACCTACAGAAAGTGATTCAAACAAAAACAACTAATGCACAACAGGATCATAGGTATCTAAGGCTCATTAATGTGCATGGACAGTGATTCAAACAGAATTTGAAATGATGACACTGATAAAGGACGGCGCTTAAGTCCATAACGACCAAACAACCATCTTATGCCACGCCCACTTGTGATGAGGTTATATCCTGAAGAACCAGTGTGTACACTTCAAAACACGTGAATGAAAAGAACGATTTAATACAGTTCCTGGCTTTAGATCCTCATTTCCAGTTACCAGCAGCATGGAAAAATCCAGGGTTTTTCTCCTATATGCAGGGCGGATGACCTGTCGATCTGCAGCAGCTGATATTGTACCTCCTTTATTGTTGTGTGATCACAACTTCACCAGTTTAGTATAACCGACTATTTTATTAAAATTTTTAGTCCACGTAAGAGCATAATGCGTTTTTTCTGCTCCCCAGCTGCTGTGTGCATATATATATATATATATATATATATAGATATAGATATATATATATATATATAGATATAGATATAGATATGTATGCCCATTTGTGCAATTAGACACTCTTCTTTTCCAATAACCTATGCCCCCGTTTTGGAAAAGACTCAAAAACTTTCAGAACACACATAATAAATGTGTTGTAAGTCATGTATAGTAGTTTGGGGCACATTTAGCTCGGTAAATCTTTCTACTGCCTTTTCCTGACAGAATTATGTTCTGGAAGCACTGGTTATTCTAATGCCTTGTACATATAAAACTATGGTCAGTACTGAGATCTTCAGACACATTTCCACTTTTAACCTCTTCACAACATATGACTTATATATTTATGTCATATGTAACGTCCCTGACTTTGATATGGGCTCATACTCTGAACCTGCATTTTTCCTCGCACATGATGACTGAATTAATCAGTCATCATGTTTGGAAGACTATATGGTGGAGGACAGTTTTGAGGACCATGTGGTGACCATTATACAATTTGGAGCTCTATGTGGTGGCCATTATAATATTTTGAGGACTATGTGGGGACCATTATACTATTTGGAGGGCTATGTGATGGCCATTATACAGTTCAGAGGGCTATGTGGGTGACATTATATTATTTTGAGGGCTATGTGGGGCCATTATACTGTTTGGAAGGCTATATGAGGCAATTATACCATATGAGGGCCATTATACAACGTAAAGGGTTGTGTGGGGTCTATCATACTGTATGGAGTGTTGTGTAGGGCCCATTATACTGTTTGGAGGGCTAGTAAGTAGAGATGAGCGGTGTTCGACTAGAACTGATCGCCAATCTCAAATTCGAGCTGTTTTGGGCGGTGTTCGAGTCGTTCGACGAACGCGAACGATTTGCAAAAAATGTGGCTGTTCGAGGTTATGTTCGATAACTGTTCGTGCACCAAAAGCGTGTCCTGCACGTTTGGTGCTATTTACCATGGTGGTTGTGGCATTACAGTGGTTGACCAAATTGATGGGAACAGTGCTCACAGTGAATCATGAAAAGCCGGCAATTCAGCGGCGGCATACACCGGTACCCGACAATTTAGAATAGAAAGAATAGAGCATCACACATAGATTAGATAGATAGAAACATGTCAGTCACATATATAAGAAGTACAGTGACAGTGTTGCTTGCTGTACTTGTCATTTAGTGTTAAAATAAAGGATTTATTAAAAAAAATAATAGTGTTTTCATGCACAGTCTCTTTAAAAAAGCCGGCCGGAAATTCAGCATCAGTACCCGACAATTTAGAATAGAAAGAATAGAGCATCACACATAGATTAGATACATAGAAACATGTCAGTCACATATATAAGAAGTACAGTGATAGTGTTGATTACTGTACTTGTCATTTAGTGTTAAAATAAAGGATTTATGTAAAAAAAATTGGCGTGGGGTTTCCAGTAATTTTAGTCTTTAGCGGAGGTTAAGCAGACGGCTGGGGCATATGTTTTAAGCCTGGGAAGGGGGTAATACCCACGGAGCTTCCCAGGCTACTAATATCATCCCCCAGCTGAATATCTAGCCTTTACTAGCTATTAAAATGGGGGACCGCAAAAAAAATGACGTGGGGTCCCCCCTATTTTAATAGCTAGCAAAGGCTAGGCAGACAGCTGGGGGCTGATATTAATAGCCCAGGAAGGGTGCCATGAACATTGGCCCCCTCCCAGGCTAGAAACACCAGCCATCAGCCGCCTCAGAAATGGCGCATCCATAGGATGCGCCAATTCAGGCACTTAGCCTCGCTCTTCCCACTGCCCTGTAGCGGTGGCAGTGGGGTAATAGGGCTTGGGTTGATGTCAGCTTATAATGCCAGCTGACATCAAGCCCTGGTTAGTAATGGAGAGGCATCTATAAGACACCCCCATTACAAACCCCATAGTCAAAGTTAAAAAAAACACAAACACCCAGAATAAAGTCCTTTAATTGAAATAAACACACAATTCTTTATTGTTCTAAATTAAACCATACTTACCATTACGCCCATTCCAGCTGAAGCCAATGTCTTCTGCAATAAAAGTAAAATAATAAACCAACATCATCCTTACCTTTCCATGGTTCCCACGACGGCTCCAGCTCTGCTTCATTCACATGACAGGCTGGATCGCAGCCGAAAGCTGCCATCCAGCTTGCCATGACGCAGACACTGAGAAGCACAGGCATGCTTGAGCTCCTCAGTGTCTGGCTGTGATGGCATAAAGATGAGCCGAGGTAATGTCCAATGAACTCAGCTCACCTTATGCACGTCACTGACAGCATGGGAGAATTCTCCTGTGCTGGGATGGCATTGAGATGACAGGCTGGATCGCAGCTGAGCGCTGCCATCCAGCATGCCATCCTTCATAGACACTGCAGAGCGCAGGCATGCTTGCGCTCTGCAGTGTCACTGAAGGATGACAAGCTGGATGGCAGCATTCAGCTGCGATCCAGCCTGTCATCTTAATGCCATCCCAGCGTGGTAGAATTCTCCTGCTCAAGCGCTGAGCGCAGGAGAATTCTCCCACGCTGTCAGTGACGTGCATGAGGTGAGCTGAGTTCATTGGACATGAGCTCTACTCATGCACGTCACTGACAGCGTGGGAAAATTATCTTGCGCTCAGCGCTTCAGAAGGAGAATTCTCCCACGCTGTCAGTGACGTGCATGAGGTGAGCTGAGTTCATTGGACATGACCTCGGCTCATCTTTATGCCGTCACAGCCAGACACTGAGGAGCGCAAGCATGCCTGCGCTTCTCAGTGTCTGCGGCATGGCAAGCTGGATGGCAGCTTTCGGCTGCGATCCAGCCTGTCATGTGAATGTAGCAGAGCTGGAGCCGTCATGGGAACAATGGAAAGGTAAGGATGATGTTTATTTATTATTTTACTTTTATTGCAGAAGACATTGGCTGCAGCTGGAATGGGCGTGATGGTAAGTATGGTTTAATTTAGACCAATAAAGAATTGTGTGTTTATTTCAATTAAAGGACTTTAGTCTGGGTGTTTGTGGGTTTTTTTTACTTTGACTATGGGGTTAGTAATGGGGGTGTCTTATAGACGCCTTTCCATTACTAACCTGGGCTTGATGTCAGCTGGCATTATAAGCTGACATCAACCCCAGCCCTATTACCCCACTGCCACCGCTACAGGGCAGTGGGAAGAGCGAGGCTAAGTGCCAGAATTGGCGCATCCTATGGATGCGCCATTTCTGTGGCGGCTGACGGCTGGTGTTTCTAGCCTGGGAGGGGCCAATATTCATGGCACCCTTCCTGGGCTAGTAATATCAGCCCCCAGCTGTCTGCCTAGCCTTTGCTAGCTATTAAAATAGGGGGGACCCCACGTCATTTTTTTTTTTTACGTCTCCCATTTTAATAGCTAGTAAAGGCTAGGTATTCAGCTGGGGGCTGATATTAGTAGCCTGGGAAGCACTGTGGGTATTACCCCCTTCACAGGCTTCAAACATCTGCCCCAGCCGTCTGCTTAACCTCCGCTAGACACTAGAATTACGGGGAACCCCACGCCAATTTTTTTTTAAATAAATCCTTTATTTTAACACTAAATGACAAGTACAGTAATCAACACTAACACTGTTCTTCTTATATATGTGATTGACATGTTTCTATGTATCTAATCTATGTCTGATGCTCTATTCTTTCTATTCTAAATTGTCGAGTACCGGTGTATGCCACTGCTGAATTGCCGGCCGGCTTTTTTAAAGAGACGGTGCATGAAAACACTATTATTTTTTTTAAATAAATCCTTTAACACTAAATGACAAGTACAGTAAGCAACACTGTCACTGTACTTCTTATATTTGTGACTGACATGTTTCTATCTATCTAATCTATGTGTGATGCTCTATTCTTTCTGTTGTAAATTGTCGGGTACCGGTGTATGCCACTGATGAATTGCCGGCCGGCTTTTTTAAATAGAGTGTCTTCTGAGCAGTTTGTGAGCTTTTGGACACCTTTGAAGGTGTTTTCTATGTGTTTTCTATGTGTTTCTATGTGTTTTTGTTTGCCTGCCATTGGTTTTAACATTGTTTGACGGTGTTTGACGGTGTTCTAAGGTGTTCGACGAACAGTTCCACGAACATCCCGGTGTTCGACGAACCGAACCCGAACACTACGGGGTGGCTCAACACTACTAGTAAGGTCCATTATACTGTATGTGGCCAATATAGATAATTAAATAATGGTCAGAAATACTACTATTTGCAATGTGCACAAACAGTTTATTCTAAACATGTACCTAAAACGACCATCTCTCCTTAAACCCCTTAATGCTATATGATGATGCTATATGATCCTTCATAAGCACGTGTCACTTTGTGATCTCTGGTTGATATATCCATCATTCTGGATGCACAGTATAATAGCTAATATTCATGGTGAGCCTCCTGCTCTAACTGCTTGGAGTGGTGTTCTTAATGATCTCAACAGTTTACCCTCTCATCTGACTCTGTCAATAATAAGAGTGCTCCCTCTGTCAACTTATCAGCCATCCACGCAGTGTGATTACAGTGTACCAATGGGTTGCTATGGAAAACAGAGAACTGATTATGGCCTCTTTGTCGGCCATACACTACAGCCTATCAGTGCCCGCTAATAGGCCACCTGTCAGTTAAATAGGCTAGATAATGCATGACACTACATACAGTTGTGCTGTAAAGTTTACATACTCGAGCAGAAATTTTGCTTTCTTTGTCATGTTTCAGAGAATATTAATGATAACAAAAAAAAATTTTTCTCCACTCATGGTTATTGCTTAGGTGAAGCCATTTATTGTCAAATTACTGTGTATTTTCTTTTAAAATCTTAATGACAACCAAAAACATCCAAATGACCCTGATTAAAAGTTCACATACCCTGGTGATTTTGGCCTGATAACATGCACAGAATTTGACACAAATGGGTTTAAATGCATCTTTCATCCAGCCACTGACGTTTCTGGATTGTGAGTCATGGGGAAACCAAAAGACTTGTCAACGGATCTACAGGTAAAGGTAGTTGAACTGTATAACACAGGAAAGGGATACAAAAAAATATCCAAGGAATTGATAAAGCCAGTCAGCAGCATTCAATCTGTGATTAACAAATGGAAAATCAGGGGCTCTGTAAAAACCAAACCACGGTGAGGTAGACCAACAGTAATTTCGGCCACACCTGCGAGGAAAATTGTTCAGGATGCAAAGAAAAACCCACATGTAACATCAGCTGAAATTCAGGACTCTCTGAAACCTAGCGGTGTGGCTGGTTCAAGATGAACAATAAGGAGGCACTTGAAGAAAAATGGGCTGCATGGTCGAGTCGCTAGAAGAAAGCCATTACTGCACAAATACCACAAAGTATCTCGCCTACATTACGCCAAACAGCACAGACACAAGTCTCAAAACTTCTGGAACAAAGTAATTTAGAATGATGAGACAAACATTGAGCTTTTTGGCCACAACCATAAACGTTACATTTGGAGAGAGGTCAACAAGGCCTATGATGAAAGGAACACCATTCCTACTGTAAAGCACAGAGGTGGATAGCTGATATTTTGGGGATGTAAGAGCTACAAATGCACAGGAAACTTGGTAAAAATTGAAGGAAAGATGAATGCAGCACGTTATCAGCAAATACTGGAGGCAAATTTGCACTCATCAACCTGGAAGCTGCGCATGGAATGTAATTGGAAGTTCCAACATGAAATTGATCCAAAACATAAGGTCAAGTTGACCAGTCATTAGCTACAGCAGAACAAAGTGAAGATTCTGGAGAGGCCATCTCAGTCTCCTGACCTCAATATCATTGAGTAACTCTGGGGAGATCTCAAGCGCACAGTTCATGCTAGACAGCCCAGGAATTTACAGGAACTGGAGGCTTTTTGCAAAGAAGAATGGGCAGCTTAACCATCTGAGAAAATAAAAAACCTCATCCACAACTACCACAAAAGACTTCAAGCTATCATTGATGTTAGAGGGGGCAATACACGGTATTAAGAACTGGGGTATGTGAACTTTTGATCAGAGTCATTTGGATGTTTTTGGTTGCCATTAAGATTTAAAAAAAGAAAACAGCAGTTTGACAATAAATGGCTTCACCCAACCAATAACCATGAGTGGAGAAAAAGTTTTTTTGTTATCATTCATATTCTCGGAAACAAGGCCAAGAAAGCAAAAATTCTGACTGGGTATGTAAACTTTCGAGCACAACGGTATGTAGTGCAGTGTTATTACCTATGTGATCATAGGATATGCATGTTCAAGTTTCCTTAGGAAATAAAAAATATTGTAAAACAAATAAATAAAATGTTTTTAGTTGTTGGAAAAAAAGAAATATCCCCCCCTCCCCACAAAAAATGGTTTATTTTAGACGCTTAAAAAGTGAAATAACTTATTTCACCTTATCCGTAACAATTTCATATATCAATATTTATCTTGCTATCCTGCTCGGAGAACACCACAAAAAAAGAATTGCTGTTTTTGTTAACCTTGCTTCAAAAAAAATGAAATAAAAAGTTGTATGTATGCAAAAATTTAACCAATAACTGCTACAGCATGTTATACAAAAGATAAACCCTCATCAAGCTCTGTAAAAAAAAAGATTTTTTTAATTGTCAAAAAGTAGTTAAAGAGTAAATGTTTTTTTATTTCATAAATCAATAGTACATATGAAAATAAGCAACTTTGTAATATATCTTATCAGAGAAATCTGATTCTTTCGCCTCCTGGATTGATTTTTCACTCTCAATCCATGGGTAAAATTTGTATTCAGTGAAAACAGATTTTCACATTTACTAAAGACAGATTTTATCCATGAATTGACAATTTTGAGAATGAGTGATCAGTCCATGAGGATAAATAATCAGATTTCTTTGATAAGATATATTACTAAGTATCTTCATTTCATGTGTACTATTGATTTATTAAATAAAAATTAAAACTCTTTAAACATGAAAAAAAAAAATTGGTATCGCTGTAATTGTATTGACACACACTGTAAATCTATATAATTATTTATCCCATACAGTGAACATAATAAGAAAAAATATGAAATACAATACAAAAAAATGAAATACAGTGCGATAAAAGCTGTACGTACACAAAAATGGCACAAGTGAAAACTGCTCCTTTTTATGCAAAAAAAAATGAGAAAAGTAAATAGGTTACAGAAAAGTAAGTATGTGATGGATCTTGGAATTTGATGAGCCACTCCCCACCCTCCAAAATGGAAAAAAATCTATTGTTTTTTTATGTAAAAGTAGTAAAAGAAAAAAAATATAGCAATTTCAAATCATCTTATCAATCTGCCCTCTTACAACTCCATTGACAAAAAATTGTAAAACATATGGCTCTTCAAATATGCTGACACTAAAACAAATGATTTTTTTTAGCAGTATATTTATTGCATAAAAGTCATAAAACAGAAATAAAACTAAATAATTGTACTGACCCACAGAATGGACATAACCCTTGATTTGTACAGTATGTGAATAGCTTAAAATTTAAAAAATAAAAAAACAACAGAATTGATCTTTTTTCTCTTTCTTCTCATAAAGCGTTAATGAAAGTTAGTTAATATACTATATGAACCCAGCATGGTGCCATTGAAAATACTCATTCTGCAAAAAAACAAGCCCTTACACAGCTAGTTGAGGAAAAAATTAACACATTATGGCTCCCATATTGGGACAATGGCAAAAAAATTTAATAAATAAAAGCTGTGTCTGAAAGGCACTAAGTGCATACGTCCTTAAAGGGGTTCACTAGAATGTGATAAAAATGGCCACTTTGACATATTCCAATCTGCAATCTGTCCTAGTCACAAGTCAGAATAGGCTACCATCTGAATAAGTACAGTGTCTCAACTGTAGGAGGAGCAGCACAGAGACCTGATCTGCTCACTCAGCCACGGAGCAGGGCTGTAGCAAGAGAAAAAGAGAAAACATTCTCAACAGAGTGAGCAAAACTAGCCTAGATTTTCTTCCTCCTTGCTCACTCACACCGCACTTCTGAAAACCTCTCAGACTGACTGAGAAGAACATGTCTGTAAATGAGCATGGAAAAATAGCCTAAGTATTCTAAAATTATGGTAGCTTAAGGTGGCAAAATTGTAGCTGAAGGGAGAAAACTGTACTTATAAATTATTTTTACTCTATTTATATAGGTTTAAATAATTTTTTTTGCAGTGGCGTTTCCCATTATACAACCATTGAGATGTATGAAATAATCTGTCTTCTTGCAACCACCAAGAGGAGACCACTCTACGGGAACTTATACATTTCCCATTAAGTCGAATAATAAATTGTTATGCAAAGATCTTTCCCTATGAGCAGCAGAAATAATTACTGGTTTGCTTACCCAGAATAAAGTGGTTAAAAAATATATAAAAGAAACTTGTAAGTGATGAATTTCTATAGCAAAAAGGTTTACAACACAGATCTATCACAGATATACATGCCCTGTCCTGTCATATTTTATATTTACGTTAATAAGGTCATAGCCTCCAAAAGTATCCTATGTGAAGAAACTTTGGAGTAACTACAGGCTGATGCAGTAAAGTGTAATATGTTAGTACAGTGTAATATTTGTAAACTCAGTTACAGGTAATGAATAATAAAATCTCCAATTTATCAGTGCCAAGGTACTCCTCATATGAGAGTCACAATTAGAAAGGTCTAAAGTAATTTAGATTTATGTGTAGAAGTGATAACATACACAAATTAGATTGACATATGTTTTCCCATATGGACGTTTGTTCCCATGAGCCGATTTGGTAATAGAGACGTCTGTAACACATTACTCCTCACAAAACAAAATACAGTGACTCAGCAGACAGTGTGAGGCTGCTATTTTCAGCGCAGAGAGAAGTATAGCAGCTGCAATTGAGAAAACTGAGACAAGTGTTATCTATTTAAATCAGATCTGCATGCTGCAAGAAAGAGAAGTGAAATGTGAATGAAAATTGTGTAACTTAAGATTCTGCACATTCAAAATACTTTGTTTCTCTTTGTGCAGGATAATAATGTTTCCTTTCTACTGAAACTCAGAAATTAGAGAATATATATTGTAAAATGTTCAATATTCGTGTATTTACACAGTTACACATCAAGAATACAAAGAAAGTGTCCTTTTACATTCACAAACACAGCCATATTTATTTTTTAAAGTGGGAAAAAGGGAGTAAAGTAATTCCAATTTTTGTATTTTTTAAATATTTTTAAATAACTTTCCTTTGTACTTTAGGGATCTTGAACCTGCCATAGTCTTGACTCATGATATATATATATGTCCACTGACAAAGACATGAACAGTCTATAATTTTAAGGCTAGGTTAATTTTAACATAGAGATATAGTATATCCAAAAAAAATCAAGAAAATCACATTGTATAAATTAGATATATTTATTTGCATTTTGCAGTGAGAAATAAATATTTGATTCCTCTGGCAAACAACACTTAATACTTGGTGGCAAAACCCATGTTGGCAAGCACAGCAGTCAGACGTTTTTTGTAGTTGATGATGAGGGTTGCGCACATGTCAGGAGGAATTTCGGTCCACTCCTCTTTGCAGATCATCTCTAAATCATTCAGATTTTGAAGCTGTCGCTTGGCAACTCGGAGCTTCAACTCCCTCCATAAGTTTTCTATGGGATTATGGTCTGTAGACTGGCTAGGCCACTCCATGACCTTAATGTGCTTCTTTTTGAGCCACTCCTTTGTTGCCTTGGCTGTATGTTTTGGGTCATTGTCTTGCTGGAAGACCCAGCCACGACCCATTTTTAATGTTCTGGCGGAGGGAAGGAGGTTGCCACTCAGGATTTTACGGTACATGGCTCCATCCATTCTTCCATTGATGCGGTGAAGTAGAACTGTGCCCTTAGCAGAGAAACATAGCCAAAACATAATGTTTCCACCTCCATGCTTGACAGTGGGAATGGTGTTCTTTGGGTCATAGGCAGCATTTCTCTTCCTCCAAACACAGCTAGCTGAGTTAAAGTCAAAGAGCTCAATTTTTTTCTCTCATCTGACCACAGCACCTGCTCCCAATAACTCACAGAATCATTCAGGTGTTAAGTGGCAAACTTCAGATGGGCCTGCACATGTGCCTTCTTGAGCAGGGGGACCTTGAGGGCACTGCAGGATTTTAAACCTTTAAGTCGTAATGTGTTACCAATGGTTTTCTTGATGACTGTGGTCCCAGCTGCCTTGAGATCATTAACAAGTTCCCCCCGTGTAGTTTTAGGCTGATCTCTCACCTTCCTTATGATCAAGGATACCCCACGAGGTGAGATTTTGCATGGTGCTCCAGATCGATGTCAATTGACAGTCATTTTGTATTTCTTCTATTTTCTTACTATTGTACCAACAGTTGTCTCCTTCTCACCCAGCGCCTTGCTTATGGTTTTGTAGCCCATTCCAGCTTTGTGCAGGTCTATGATCTTGTCCCTGACATCCTTTGAAAGCTCTTTGGTCTTGCCCATGTTGTAGAGGTTAGAGTCTGACTGATTAATTGAATCTGTGGACTTTTATACAGGTGACTGTAAGTCAGCTGTCTTTAATGTAGGTAACGAGTTGATTAGGATCGTCTAACTAGTCTGTAGGAACCAGAACTCATAATGATTTGTAGGGGATCAAATACTTATTTCTCACTGCAAAATGCAAATAAATTTATCTCATTCATACAATGTGATTTTCTTTATTTTTTGGGGGGGATATTCTATCTCTCAATGTTAAAATTTACCTATCCTTAAAATTCTAGACTTTTCATGTTTTTGTCAGTGGGCAAACTTACAAAAACAGCAAGGGATAAAATAATTATTTCCTTCACTTATTATATTATATATATTGCGACATCACTGTCTATTGCAGTATATTGCTAAAATCACAGTCTCCAATGTAGCCTAGCCTGAGACCTTGCATTCTGGAGGAACCAATGGAAACTTTTGGGATTGCGCCGATTATATGCCACTCTCATAGGTTAACATTAACATTTAGGGGTTAACAGCAGCGAGTTAAGCTAGCTCTGGTCACTGCTGTTACAGGCCGATGCTGGCTATAAAGTACAGAGAATCTGCCTGTTATAATAAGGGTTAGCTCCTGAGCATGCTCCATACATCTGAACCCAACAGGGAGTTGCATTTCATCACAGAAAACCAATTTAATAATAACTAAAAAACCTTTAACAAACATACTAACATACTCCAACAGCACTAATTCTCTAGTAACATGATAGATAGATAGATAGATAGATACTGTAGATAGATAGATAGATAGATAAATAGATAGATAGATAGACAGTTTAAAAGAGTGTGGAACAGCACCAAACATATGAATAAATGGGTGCAAGGCCTCCCAGACAATGATCCCGTTGTTATGCAGATATACAAGTGCTTCTCACTAAATTTGAATATCATCAAAAAGTTAATTTATTTCAGTTCTTCAATACAAAAAGTAAAACTCATTGAAATTCATATATTATATAGAGTCATTACAAACAGAGTGATCTATTTCAAGTGTTTATTTCTGTTAATGTTGATGATTATGGCTTACAGCCAATGAAAACACAAAAGCTATTATCTCAGTAAATTAGAATACTTTATAAGAACAGCTTGAAAAATAAAATCCGAAATGTTGGCCTACTGAAATGTATGTTCAGTAATTGCACTCAATACTTGGTCGGGGCTCCTTTTGCATCAATTACTGCATCAATGTGGTGTGGCATGGAGGCGATCAGCCTGTGGCACTGCTGAGGTGCTATGGAAGCCCAGGTTGCTTTGATAACAGCCTTCAGCTTGTCTGCATTATTGAGTTTGGTGTCTCTCATCTTCCTCTTGACAATATCCCATAGATTCTCTATGAGGTTGAGGTCAGCCGAGTTTGCTGGCCAATCTGGTTTTTAAACCAGGTATTGGTACTTTTGGCAGTGTGGGCAGGTGCCAAGTCCTGCTAGAGAATGAAATTTCCATCTCCAAAAAGCTTGTAAGCAGAGGGAAGCATGAAGTGCTCTAAAACTTCCTGGTAGATGGCTGCGCTGACTTTGGTCTTGATAAAACACAGCAGACTTACACCAGCAGATGACATGGCTCCCCAAACCATCACTGATTGTGGAAACTTCACACTAGACCTCAAGCAGCTTGGATTATGTGCCTCTCCACTCTTCCTCCAGACTCTGGGACCTTGATTTCCAAATGAAATGCAAGATTTACTTTCATGTGAAAACAACACCTTGGACCACTGAGAAACAGTCCAGGTCTAGTGATGAGCGAGCACTAAAATGCTTGGGTGCTCATTGTCCGAGTTGAGCAAATTGGAAATGCTTGAGTGCTCGGTCCGAGTAACGAGCCCAATGTAACTCTATGGGAAACTCAATCATTTTCCCGGCAGCTCCCCCCGGCGTTCTGTAGAGGGAAAAAAAAATGCCCAAATCGATGGGAACAGTGCTCAAATGACATGGGAACAGCATAGGGAAGACCCCTGGAAGCATTTCTTAATGTCAGGTCAATGCTGTCTACAATGTTGTCAGAGGTATTACGCCACTTTTACAGACCCACAATACAACTTACAAAAGTAAAACCAAAATGGATTTTCCTGGGAAATATGTTAAGGAACATCCTTTCCATGGTAATGACTTGACTATAGGGCAAAATAAATCACCAAAAACAAATATGCTCCTCCACACCTTGGGCCATGTTCACACATATCGTTTTTGATGCATTTTTGCACTTTTGCATTGCTTTCAACCAAGACAAATGCATTCACCAGGAAATGTCATTTTAACATTTTACAACCTTATATGGCCACGTGGTGTGTGACACATCAGACACATCCAGTTTCATTTATGATGGAGGGACTCTGACAGTCGCAAAGCCTATTTTTATAGGGCTATCAGGCGGCCCTTACTTTTCTTAAAGGGCTAGCAGTCGGCCCTCGCTATTGTTAGAGAGCCATCAGCCAGCTATGCTTTGTTGTTCCCATTATTAATGAATGGGCCTCCTATACTGTTCTTGCGTATGCAGTGACTGCAAGGGCTGACAAAAATTTGGAAGTAACCCAATACCCCTTTGAAGAGACATAGGGGAGGGTCTCAGTAAAAAAAAAGTTCCTATTATAAAGGCGTGGGTCTCCTATAGTGGTAATGCCCATGCTGTGACTGCAAGGGCTGCCAAAATTTGGGAAAAACCCTACTAACAATTTAAAGACACATAAAGCTGGGCCACAGTAACGAGTATGACATGTTCCCATTACAAAGGAGAGGGTCTGCTATTCAGTTATAGGGTATGCAGTGAGTGCAACAGCTACCAAAATTTAGGAAAAACCCTAATAACAATTTAAAGACACATAGAGCTGGGCCACAGTAATAACATGTTCCCATTTTAAAGGAGAGGGTCTGCTATTCAGTTATAGGATATGCAGTGAGTCCAACGGCTGCCAAAATTTAGGAAAACCCTACTAACAATTTAAAAACACATAGAGCTGGGCCACAGTAACGACATGTTCCCATTAGAAAGGAGAGGGGCTGCTATACAATTAAAGGGTATGCAGTGAGTCCAGCGGCTGGCAACATTTAGGAAAAACCCCACTAACAATTTAAAGACACATAGAGCTGGGCCACAGTAATGACATGTTCCCATTAGAAAGGAGAGGGTCTGCTATATAGTTATAGGGTATGAAATGAGTTCAACGGCTGACAAAATTTAGGAAAAAAACCCACTAACAATTTAAAGACACATAGAGCTGGGCCACAGTAACTACATGTTCCCATTAGAAAGGAGAGGGTCTGCTATACAATTAAAGGGTATGCAGTGAGTCCATTGGCTGCCAAAATTTAGGAAAAACCCCACTAACAATTTAAAGACACATAAAGCTGGGCCACAGTAACGACATGTTCCCATTAGAAAGGAGAGGGTCTTCTATACAGTTAAAGGGTATGCAGTGAGTCCAACAGCTGCCAAAATTTAGGAAAAACCCCACTAACAATTTAAAGACACATAGAGCTGGGCCACAGTAACGAGTATGACATGTTCCCATTAGAAAGGATAGGGTCTGCTATTCAGTTATAGGGTATGCAGTGAGTCAAACGGCTGCCAAAATTTAGGAAAAAAAAACACTAACAATTTAAAGACACATAGCGCTGGGCCACAGTAACGAGTACAACATGTTCCCATTAGAAAGGAGAGGGTCTGCTATTCAGTTATAGGTTATGCAGTGAGTGCAACAGCTGCCAAAATTTAGGAAAAACCCTATTAACAATTTAAAAACACATAGAGCTGGGCAACAGTAGCAATATGTTACCATTAGAAAGGAGAGGGTCTGCTATACAGTTAAAGGGTATGCAGTGAGTCCAACGGCTGACAAATTTTAGGAAATCCCCACTAACAATTTAAAGACACATAGAGCTGGGCTTCAGTAGCAACATATTCCCATTAGAAAGGAGAGGGTCTCCCATACTGTTTGCCTATGCAGTGACTGCAATGGCTGTCAAAAATTTGGAGGCACTCCAATGCGCCTTGCAAGAGACGTAGAGGTCAGAGGGCCTCCTGAAAATAATGTTTCTATTATTAGGAAGTGGGTCTCCCATACTGTTTGCCTATGCAGTGAAGCAACGGCTGCCAAAAATTTGGAGGAACTCCAATGCCTCTTGCAAGAGACATAGAGGTCGGAGGGCCTCCTGAAAGCAATGTTCCCATTATTAGAAAGTGGGTCTCCCATAGTGTTTGCCTATGTAGTGAAGCAACGGCTACCAAATATTTGGAAGAACTCCAATGCCCCTTGCAAAAGACTAGAGGAAAAAAACACTGGAAAACTGTATAAATATAGACGTGAATAAAAGTCCAGACTCCGGCATGAAATCCAACCAATGGAAGTCAGCAGAAGGACCATAGAATGGCAGACCATTCGGTAAAGATACATGATGAAAAGAGAACAGCCGAACATAGGGTCCCTAGATCAAAATGAGGAACAATTGAACAAGGCTAAGGATAAATAAAATACCTTTATTGATTAGAAACAATGGTACACCATACTAGAGAGTATGTGCGCATCACACAGTATTACATTAAATACAAAAAGAATAATACATACTCTATAATCAATTTACCCAGGAGCAGACGATTTTTAATTATAGCCAATTCCATCCCAAAATACATGGAAGTCACTCCACTATTCAACCATTCATAATTCATGAACGAAAATAATATATGCTTAATGTGAGTCTGGACCTGTGTAACCAGACATGGAGGGAAAGGGGATCGGGTAAATGCACCATACACTATAGAAATTAGAGTATGAACTGTAAAGAGAAAATTACTACATGCATCAATATATGTATAACGATATCATCCAGTGTGTGCATAGCCCTTGCCGCCAATCACATCCATGCTGGAGGCAACAGTCTCTTTTTTTCACATCCCTTGCAAAAGACGTAGATATGTTGATATGGTACATATGGTGGTGAAATGGCAGTGGAGGATGAGGATGCAGAAAAGGAGGAGGACAAGAGCAAATAGACAAAATCAGGAAGCATATACCCATGTCTGGGTGTGTAGACAGAGGTGCATGGGAATAGAGTTAGACCTCCCAAAAAAAGACACTGTATTTGAGTTTCTGTTATGCTGCTATCATTCGGTGGTGTTGAGAAGTCTGGCCAAATCCAGCCCTTGTTCATTTTTATAAGAGTCAGCCTGTCAGCATTTTCAGTTGACAGGCGGATGCGCCTATCGGTTATAAATGTCACCATCCCGCTTCTCTGTCTTCTGAAACACTCTCTGCTCACAATTAAAGAGGATGTATTGCAGGTGGAGCACTATGAGATGGAGCAAGGAACCATACAGGGTGATTCCACACAGCCCAGCCTCATCTCATCCCAATGTGGATTGGGTGACAATGAGGAGGAGGAGGGCAAACAGAAGCAAACTCGTGGTTCAGTGGTTTCTCAAAACCTACCCGGATTTGCCAGATCTGCTTGTGACGCTAATTATGGCGTTATTGCCGTTTGCCATCTGAGTCCTCAAAGTTTTGGAGGATGGCATATATGTCTGACATCCATGTCTACTCCTGAGGTTTTATGTGTGGAGTCTGACCTGAATACAGATGGCCTTGATCATACTGTTAGTCAACAACTGCCCTCTTCTGCTCACAAATCCTTCCCAACATCTGCAATGTAGCATTCCAATGCGTGGGAACATCGCAGATCAGTCAGTGAGCTGGAAGCTGCAAATGCTGCTGAATCACGGCAAGGGCGGCAGAAGCGGTAGCTGACTTTCTAAAATGGGCACACTTTGACAAGCAGATCTGGCAAATCCGGGTAGGTTTTGAGAAACCACTGAACCACGAGGTTAAGCACATGGGCTAGGCATGGTACGTGTGTGAGCTCGCCTCGCCTCAGAGCCACCACCAGGTTCTGGTTATTGTGACACCCGACCTTGCCTGGCTGTAGGGTCAGCGGTGTCAACCACAGATCTCCCTGCTCTTTCAGTGCTGTCCACAACTCTTTAGCATTGTGCATTTTGTTACCTAAACATATTAGCTTCAGCACAGCCTGTTTCCGCTTGGCCGAGGCAGTCCTGCAGTGCTTCCAGCTTGCGACTGATGTAGTCATTTCGGAGATGGAGGTTGAAGAGGAGGAGGAGGAGGTGCAAGAGCTGTAGACTGTGGGGGCAACCCTGATTGACCCACGGCCCGCAATCCTCGGCGTCGGGAGGACGTGTTCCGTTCCATGGTCTGACTGGGTCCCGGCTTCCACTATGTTAACCCAGTGTGCCATCAGCGAGATGTACCGTCCCTGCCCACAAGTACTTGTCCACGTGTCCGTGGTTAGGTGGACTTTCCCAGTAACTGCGTTGTTCAACGCACGTCTAATGTTGTGGGACACGTGCTTGTGTAATGTGGGAACAGCACACCGGGAGAAAAAGTGGCGGCTGGGGACCGAGTACCGAGGTAGAGCCGCTGCCATCAGGTTGCGGAAAGCTTCCGTCTCCACGAGCCAAAACGGCAGCATTTCGAGCGCTTGCATTTGCGAAATGTGTGAATTTAGTAGTGTGGCCTGTGGGGCGTTGGTCGCGTATTAGCACTTGCATTCCAAGGACTGGGGTTTGGACAATTGAATGCTGCGCTGGGACAGGGACGTGGATCTTCTTGCTGATGGTGCTAGTTGAGAGTGTTCAATGACAGGTGCAGGGCGGGAGGCATCTTGGTATGCACCATGGACAGGAGATTTGGCATGCACGCTCAACAGTGGAATAAGCAGTGGTGTCACCCACAGACACTGTTGCTAGACCCTGTGGTTCGGCACACTTAGTTGGGTGCTTTGCTGCAATGTGCCTGATCATGCTGGTGGTGGTCAGGCTGCTAGTTTTGCTACCCCTGCTGATGCTGGCCTGGCAGGTGGTGCAAATGGCCTTTTAGGTGTTATTATCAGAGTCTTTAAAAAATAACCAGACTGGGGAAGTTCCAACAGTTGTACCGGCAACTTCCGTCATGTTACGAGGAACGCTTTCCCGCCTTGTGTCTGCGGCCATCACACTGCTTCTTCCTGCCTGTTGTGGTGCTATGCCTCCCTCCCCCTGTGTGCTGCTGTCCTTGCTCTGTATGTCCCCCTGCCAGGTTGGGTCAGCTACTATATCATCCACCACCTCGTCTTCCACTTCCGCACCCTGGTCCTCCTCCTGACTTTCTGGCAATTGTGTCTCATCAGCATCATCATTCACCTCTTGAGACAGTAATTGCACTTTCCCACCATCACCTTCATATGACCGTGGCTCCTCCAATATTTGGGCAATGCTACACGAGTTCTCCTCTTGACTCACTTGAAGCTGGCCAGGCAAGAGGCCCGAATCTACAAATAGAAAAGTGAACAGCCCTTCTAGTGTCCAAGTGTGGGATCAGTTGTCTCCAGGCACTCAGCATGGTGGGAGGAAGGAGGATCAGGATGAGGAATATGCGGTCCAGACTCACTGTTGCTGAGACTTGACAGGGTGGTGGTGGTGGTAGCAAAGTGACTAGAAACATTATCTGCTTTCCAAACAACAACCTTTTGAGACTGCTCTGTGTTCATTAGTGGTGTTCTGTGGTCCCCTAGTAATTGGGACTGGAAGTTCAAGCGACAAGATGTGGGTGTTTGTTGTGGCACAATTTCAGCTTGCCCACGGCCACTCCTCGGCCTCTGCATGCACCATCACCATCACATCCACTTCCCCATCCCTTGCCACGCACCTTGCCCATTTTTAATGAAGGACAATATTTTCCACGTTCACGAGAAATGGCTGATATTGAAACGCAGTTATATTTGATACGTCTGACCGGGAACCACGGTTTTAAATAGCAGGCCTGTAATTTACTAATACAATTCTTCACAGACACCTAGTGTGAATAGCTTCACCGACACACTGCAACGAAATGAAAATGGAAGAAATGTCTGATTTTGGAACACTCTTATAAGTGATATGTCTGACAGAGAACCACGGTTTTAAATAAGCAGACCTGTAAATTGCTAATACTACTCTTCACAGACACCTAGTGTGAATAGCTTGACCAACACACTGTAACAAAATGAAAATGGAAGAAATGGCTGATTTTGGAACAGTCTTATAGGTGATATGTCTGCAGAGAACCACGGTTTTACATAGCAGGCCTGTAATTTACTAATACAATTATTCACAGACACGTAGTGTGAATAACTTGACCGACACACTGCAACAGAATGAAAATGGAAGATATGTCTGATTTTGGAACAGTCTTACAGGTGATATGTCTGACAGAGAACCACAGTTTTAACTAGCAGGCTTGTAATTTACTAATACTATTCTTCACAGACACCTAGTGTGAATAACTTGACTGACACACAGCAATGGAATGAAAATGGAAGAAATGTCTGATTTTGGAACAGTCTTTTAGATAATATGTCTGACAGAGAACCATGGTTTTACATAGCAGGCCTGTAATTTACTAATACAATTCTTCACAGACACCTAGTGTGAATAACTTGACCGACACACTGCAGCAGAATGAAAATGAAAGAAATGTCTGATTTTGGAACAGTCTTATAGGTGATATGTCTGACAGAGAAGCACGGTTTTAAGTAGCAGGCCTGTAATCTACTAATACTATTCTATATAGAGAACTAATGTGAAAAGCTTGACTGACACACTGCAACGGAATGAAAATGGTAGAAATGTCTGATTTTGGAACAGTCTTATAGGTAATATGTCTGACAGAGAATCACGGCTTTAAATAGCAGGTCTGTAAATTACTAAATACTATTCTTCATAGACACCTAGTGTGAATAACTTGACTGACACACTGTAACAGAATGGAAATGGAAGAAATGTCTGATTTTGGAACAGTCTTATAGATGATATTTCTGACAGATAACCACGGTTTTAAATAGCAGGCCTGTAATTTACTAATACTATTCTTCACAGACACCTAGTGTGAATAGCTTGACCGGCACACTGCAACAGCATGGAAAAGGAGGTCAATATTTTCCACGCTCAGTTTAAATTTATGGATTTTTATCGCTGAAATATGGAACAGATATGGCTTTATTCTGCAGTGAGAACAAGCAAATGGAGCAGAAAAATGGTGCACTCTGGATTGCTTTTGTAGCAAATAGCTAGGATTAAGATAAAAAAAAATTTTCCCTGGCCCCTGATATGTCTACAAATATCTGTAATTATTACAGCAGCAGCAGACAGGACGTTCAATGGACCCTCTTGTGCTGTATCATACACTCCAGTATGCCACATACACTTCTTGCCTGCCTAGCATTGATTATATGTAGCTGGATTAGTCCTCAGAAGGACAGTTAGTTCAGATGGATATATATATATATATATATATATATATATATATATATATATATATATATATATATATGTTGTGGAATACCTATACTAACAGGATGTTCAATGGACCCTCTTGTGCTGTACCATGCACTGCAGTTTGCCACATACCCTGCCTGCCTGCCTCCTGCTATCACCACTGAATATATGCAGCTGGATTAGTCCTTAGAAGGACTGTTAGTTCAGTTGGATATACTATAAATATACAGTACAGACCAAAAGTTTGGACACACCTTCTCATTTAAAGATTTTTCTGTATTTTCTTGACTATGAAAATTGTACATTCACACTGAAGGCATCAAAACTATGAATTAACACATGTGGAATTATATACTTAACAAAAAAGTGTGAAACAACAGAAAATATGTCTTACATTCTAGGTTCTTCAAAGTAGCCACCTTTTGTTTTGATGACTGCTTTGCACACTCTTGGCATTCTCTTGATGTGCTTCAAGAGGTAGTCACCGGAAATGGTCTTCCCACAATCTTGAAGGAGTTCCCACAGATGCTTATCACTTGTTGGCCCTTTCGCCTTCACTCTGCGGTCCAGCTCACCCCTAACCATCTCGATTGGGTTCAGGTCTGGTGACTGTGGAGGCCAGGTCATCTGGCGTAGCACCCCATCACTCTCCTTCTTGGTCAAATAGCCCTTACACAACCAGGAGGTGTGTTTGGGGTCATTGCGTTTAGTTGGACCAACATTTATTTTTCAACAGGACAAACTGGATGGAATAGCATGCCGCTGCAAGATGCTGTGGTAGCCATGCTGGTTTATTATGCCTTCAATTTTGAATAAATCCCCAACAGTGTCACCAGCAAAGCACCCCCACACCATCACACCTCCTCCTCCATGCTTCACGGTGGGAACCAGGCATGTAGAGTCCATCCGTTCACCTTTTCTGCGTCGCACAAAGACACGGTGGTTGGAACCAAAGATCTCACATTTGGACTCATCAGACACACATCAACTGGTCTAATGTCCATTCCTTGTGTTCTTTAGCCCAAACAAGTCTCTTCTGCTTGCTGCCTGTCTTTATCAGTGGTTTCCTAGCAGCTATTTTGCCATGAAGGCCTGCTGCACAAAGTCTCCTCTTAACAGTTGTTGAAGAGATGTGACTGCTGCTAGAACTCTGTGTGGCATTAACCTGGTCTCTAATCTGAGCTGCTGTTAACCTACGATTTCTGAGGCTGGTGACTCGGATAAACTTATCCTCAGAAGCAGAGGTGACTCTTGGCCTTCTTTTCCTGGGGCGGTCCTCATATGAGCCAGTTTCTTTGTAGCGCTTGATGGTATTTGCAACAGCACTTGGGGACACTTTCAAAGTTTTCCCAATTTTTCGCACTGACTGACCTTCATTTCTTAAAGTAATGATGGCCACTCGTTTTTCTTTACTTAGCTGCTTTTTTCTTGCCATAATTAGAGATGAGCGTTGTTCTACTCGAACATTTTCCCCGTCGCCACCATTTTCTCACTGTTGCAGCTGCGTGTTAGACGGCACCGCTGTTGCTGTGTGCGCTATACCTTGTTAATTTCAAGCCAATTTTCGCACAAATATACAGATAGCTTGGGAGTAGGGAATAGTTGTGATTGCAGTCCTTTTAAGGACTAGGTTACAGCATTTCCTACGACTTTTTTCAGGCAGGTCTGTGCTCTTAAATAGATAGATTGTGGGAGTAAAGACTAATTGTAATTGGAGTCCTTTTCAGGACTAGGTTACATCAGTTCCTATCAGTTTTTGCCAGGCAGGTCTGTGCCAGTGCTGTGCAAGTTTTTTTCACAGCATTTGGCTGAATCTAGCAAAGCTAATCCTTTTTGGCCTATTGCAGAGTGTGTTAGTCAGTGGAGTAGCCTATCTGTGTTGCAAGATATACCACCTGTATATAGAATACCAATTTTTTTACTGCACCTAGTGAAGTAAAATCTTTTGGGCATAGCATCATTCTATTAGTCCATCTATACTGACCTCCATCAGGTTGCAAATTGAATATAATTTTTTTCTGCATCTAGCTCTGAAAAAATATTGGGCTTCTAGCTGTGTGTGGGACTTGTTCTATTAATCCATCTATACAGACCTCCATCAGGTTGCAAACTGAATATATTTTTTTCTGCATCTACCTCTGAAAAAATATTGGGCTTCTTGCTGTGTGTGGGACTTGTTCTATTAATCCATCTATACAGACCTCCATCAGGTTGCAAACTGAATATATTTTTTTCTGCATCTACCTCTGAAAAAATATTGGGCTTCTAGCTGTGTGTGGGACTTGTTCTATTAATCCATCTATACAGACCTCCATCAGGTTGCAAACTGAATATATTTTTTTCTGCATCTACCTCTGAAAAAATATTGGGCTTCTAGCTGTGTGTGGGACTTGTTCTATTAATCCATCTATACAGACCTCCATCAGGTTGCAAACTGAATATATTTTTTTCTGCATCTACCTCTGAAAAAATATTGGGCTTCTTGCTGTGTGTGGGACTTGTTCTATTAATCCATCTATACAGACCTCCATCAGGTTGCAAACTGAATATATTTTTTTCTGCATCTACCTCTGAAAAAATATTGGGCTTCTAGCTGTGTGTGGGACTTGTTCTATTAATCCATCTATACAGACCTCCATCAGGTTGCAAACTGAATATATTTTTTTCTGCATCTACCTCTGAAAAAATATTGGGCTTCTAGCTGTGTGTGGGACTTGTTCTATTAATCCATCTATACAGACCTCCATCAGGTTGCAAACTGAATATATTTTTTTCTGCATCTACCTCTGAAAAAATATTGGGCTTCTAGCTGTGTGTGGGACTTGTTCTATTAATCCATCTATACAGACCTCCATCAGGTTGCAAACTGAATATATTTTTTTCTGCATCTACCTCTGAAAAAATATTGGGCTTCTAGCTGTGTGTGGGACTTGTTCTATTAATCCATCTATACAGACCTCCATCAGGTTGCAAACTGAATATATTTTTTTCTGCATCTACCTCTGAAAAAATATTTGGGCTTCTAGCTGTGTGTGGGACTTCTTGTATTAGTCCATCTATACTGACCTCCATCAGGCTGCAAATTGAATATATTTTTTTCTGCATCTACCTCTGAAAAAATATTGGGCTTCTAGCTGTGTGTGGGACTTGTTGTATTAGTGCATCTATACTGACCTCCATCAGGTTGCAAACTGAATATATTTTTTTCTGCATCTACCTCTGAAAAAATATTGGGCTTCTAGCTGTGTGTGGGACTTGTTCTATTAATCCATCTATACAGACCTCCATCAGGTTGCAAACTGAATATATTTTTTTCTGCATCTACCTCTGAAAAAATATTGGGCTTCTAGCTATGTGTGGGACTTGTTCTATTAATCCATCTATACAGACCTCCATCAGGTTGCAAACTGAATATATTTTTTTCTGCATCTACCTCTGAAAAAATATTGGGCTTCTAGCTGTGTGTGGGACTTGTTGTATTAGTCCATCTATACTGACCTCCATCAGGTTGCAAACTGAATATATTTTTTTCTGCATCTACCTCTGAAAAAATATTGGGCTTCTAGCTGTGGGTGGGACTTGTTGTATTAGTCCATCTATACTGACCTCCATCAGGTTGCAAACTGAATATATTTTTTTCTGCATCTACCTCTGAAAAAATATTGGGCTTCTAGCTGTGTGTTGGACTTGTTCTATTAATCCATCTATACAGACCTCCATCAGGTTGCAAACTGAATATATTTTTTTCTGCATCTACCTCTGAAAAAATATTGGGCTTCTAGCTGTGTGTGGGACTTGTTCTATTAATCCATCTATACAGACCTCCATCAGGTTGCAAACTGAATATATTTTTTCTGCATCTACCTCTGAAAAAATATTGGGCTTCTAGCTGTGTGTGGGACTTGTTCTATTATTCCATCTATACAGACCTCCATCAGGTTGCAAACTGAATATATTTTTTTCTGCATCTACCTCTGAAAAAATATTGGGCTTCTAGCTGTGTGTGGGACTTGTTCTATTAATCCATCTATACAGACCTCCATCAGGTTGCAAACTGAATATATTTTTTTCTGCATCTACCTCTGAAAAAATATTGGGCTTCTAGCTGTGTGTGGGACTTGTTGTATTAGTCCATCTATACTGACCTCCATCAGGTTGCAAACTGAATATATTTTTTTCTGCATCTACCTCTGAAAAAATTTTGGGCTTCTAGCTGTGTGTGGGACTTGTTCTATTAATCCATCTATACAGACCTCCATCAGGCTGCAAATTGAATATAATTTTTTTCTGCATCTAACCCAGCCAATAGTTTTGGCCTAATACCACAGTTTGGCCACTCAGCTCTGCTCGGTTACCATCCATTGTTTTTTTGTGCAAACAACTCCAGAGTTGTGAATTAGTTAACCACCAAAATGAGTGGAAAAAAGCCTGCTGCTGGTGGAAAGGGGAATAGGCGTGTTGGGAAGGGGAAAAAAGGTTGTGTCCGTGGGGTAGGTGTTAAAGCAACAGTAACATCTGCAGAAGAAAGACCATCTTCCAGCCAAACTAAAATGTCTACTTCTTTTAGCGGACAATGTGATAAGATCCCTTTCTTACGGCCACGCCAATCGCTACAAATTCCAGATGAGGCACAAAAACAGCAGGTGCTTCAACGGATATCAAGTGCTCCTTTAAGTGGGCTCTCCTCCACATCAACTTCAACATCACAAATACTCCAGTCCTCAAAGGTGTCACCCCAATCGCTCTTGCTTCCTCACAGCTCCCAAATCTCCAGCTGCCCGTCTGAGTATGAGGTAGAACAGATGGTTGAGTCTGCAGAGCTGTTTACTCATACTATAGCCTGGGAATCAGAGGTTGACTCCAGCGCTTCTGTGAATCCAGACGAGGAAATGATCTGCACTGATGCCCAGAATCTTTATGAGTCGGATCCAGGACCAGACGCAGAAGGTTCTGACCATAATGTAGACCCTCATTCCCAAACTGTAACTCCTGTTGGTGGAGACAATGAGGAAGACGATGATAAGACTCAAATACCTGATTGGAGCGACAACTTTAGTTTTTTGTCAGGGCAGAAACAGGTTGGCTCTGAGGACGACAGGTGTGATAACGCACAGGGTGATGATGATGAGGTTGGAGATCCCACTTACTGTCAACCCACAGTCAGCCAAGAGATGAGGTCAGCAGAGGAGGTGGAAGAAGATGCTAGTGACGACGAGGTCAGGTTGCGCCTTCCTGGACAGAGACGTAGTACTGGAAGCACGTCAACAACTGCATCCTCAAACACAACTCTGCCTCTCACCACAAGTCGTGGTGGTTCTTCAGGTCACATGGGTGCTAAGCCTTACATAGCCTGGGCATTTTTTCAGATCGATAAAGATGACCCAACTCGTGTTATCTGTAACATTTGTGAGCAAAAGCTAAGTAGAGGCCAAAAAATACATAGTTTGAGTACTTCATGCATGAACCGGCACAGGGACATGAAGCATAAGTTGCAGTGGGAAGCTTAGTGTGCTACAATGCGGCCTAGCCGGCCGGGCCAACCACCGTCTGCCATATCTTGTGCATCCGTGGCCTCTTCATCCTCTGTGACTGGGGGGACAGCAGTCACACCTGTTTTGGGGCGCAGACCTGCCACCTCTTTACCCGCAACAGCCAGAGTGATTGGCAGGTCATCATTTTCTTTGGAGGTGGTAACACCAGCTGGTGTTGAGCGCTGTCCGACATCGATAGCACCACCTTTGGATCAAGGCAACCTAACATGTCCGCCTGCATCTTCCTCACAGACCGGCAGTTTGCCGGGGACACCCTTATCAACCCCGTCTAAGCACAATAGCCAGCCCTCGGTCCCTCAGATGTGGACAGGTAAAAGACCATTTCCTCCTAGCCATGAGAAAGCTAAGAGGTTGAATTTCACCATCTGCAAGCTCTTGGCTACAGAAATGCTGCCTTTTCGCCTGGTGGACACAGAGGATTTTCGAGACCTTATGTCCGTCGCAGTGTCCCAGTACCAGATGCCCAGTCGGCACTACTTCTCAAAGAAACGTGTGCCTGCGCTCCACCAGCATGTCGCACACAACATCACCGCTTCTTTGAGAAACTCTGTGTGTGACAGGGTGCATTTCACCACAGACACTTGGACGAGTAGGCATGGACAGGGGCATTACATGTCGCTGACTGGGCACTGGGTAACTATGGTGACAGCAGGACAAGGGGCTGCTGTCCAAGTCTTGCCGTCCCCACGAGTTGTGCGTCAATCCTCTTTATGTCAAAGTTCCTCCACTGCTTCTGCCTCCTCAAACTCCTCTCGGTCTTCCACCTGCACCCAAAGCCTGTCTGGTCATGCCACAAGCTTTCTAACTGTGCAGAAGGGATCCTGCACACCTCCTTACTATGCTGGCAGTAGGGCTCAACGTCATCAGGCGGTTTTTACATTGAAATGTCTGGGAAATGTGAGTCACACAGCTGAGGAGTTGTGGTCAGCTCTGGAGAACCAATTTCATGAATGGTTGTCTCCACTGGACCTGAAACCAGGGAAGGCCGTGTGCGACAATGCTGCAAACCTGGGTGCGGCCCTTCGCCGGGGCAATGTCACACACGTGCCTTGTATGGCTCACGTGTTGAACCTGGTTGTCCAGCAATTTTTAGCCCACTATCCCAGACTAGATGGCCTTCTGCAGAGGGCCCGGTCGCTGTGTGCTCACTTCCGCCGTTCGCATCCCGCAGCTCAGCGACTTACATCTCTACAGAAGTCGTTGGGCCTGCCACTTCACCGGCTAAAATGCGATGTGCCTACCCGGTGGAATTCAACTCTGCACATGTTGCAGCGACTGTGGCAGCACCGACAAGCCCTGGTGCAATACGTTCTGACGTATAGCCTGGGCCAACGAGATTCAGAGGTGGGTCAAATCACGCTGCAGGAGTGGTCTCAGATCAGGGACCTATGCACCCTTCTGCACAGTTTTGAAATGGCGACGAAGATGTTTAGTGCTGACGATGCCATTATCAGCATGACTATTCCGGTGATTTACATGCTGGAGCACATGTTAAACAGAATTCGGAGTCAGGTGGTGGCACAAGAGGAGGTGGAGGAAGTAGAGGAGGAGGAGTTGTATGCGGAAGGGCTAACATCTGCAAGGTCCAGACGGTCGGCAGCACCAAGGCGGCAGTCATGTTAGGGTGGGGGAGATGGTTTTACCAGGGCGCATGGTAGCAGCCAAACTAGTGAGGAAGGTGCAGGAGCCCAGGAAGAAGTGGAGGACGAACTGATGGAAGACTCATCAGATGAGGGAGACCTTGATCACATTTCTGTTGTGCAAGGTTGGGGGGAGAGGACAGAGGAAGGAAGCTTGATTGTTACCTCGCCACCAACACAACAGGGACTTGGTGCTCCTGGATGCGCAACACACATGAGTGCCTTCTTGCTGCACTACCTGCAACATGACCCTCGAATTGTGAGAATTAAAAATAATCCTGACTACTGGGTTGCCACACTGTTAGATCCCCGGTACAAAAGTAAATTTGCAGAAATTATTCCTGCCATAGAAAGGGATGCACGCATGCAGGAGTATCAGCAGAGACTGTTGCAGAATCTTACATGTGCTTTTCCACAAAATACCAGTGGTGCACGTAGTGAATCTCACAGTTCCAACTTGCCAACCGTGGGACCGTCAAGTGTTCAGCACTCAAACCGTAACAGAACCACAGTATCTGCTGGTAACATCAATTTTGCGGAATCATTTCACCACTTTTTTAGCCCATCCTTTGCAAGGCCACAGAAGACAAGAAGTCTGACACATAGTCAACGCCTAGAGACGATGGTACAGGAGTATCTCCAAGTAAACATTGAAGCCACGACTTTGTCACTGGACCCTTGCTCTTTTTGGGCTTCCAATCTGGATAAATGGCCGGAGCTAGCCACTTACGCCTTGGAGATCTTGTCATGCCCCGCAGCCAGCGTTCTGTCTGAACGTGTGTGCAGCGCTGCTGGTGGTGTGCTGACAGATAAGCGCACGCGGCTCTCCACTGATAATGTAGACAGACTCACGTTCATAAAGATGAACAAATCATGGATCCGAAACGACTTTTCTACCCCTGTGTCATCCTGGGGAGAGTAAAAGCTTGATGATTGGTTAAAATCACCCTACCAACCGTTTTAAGCTTTCAAATTACTAATCATGTTTATCTGTATCTTGGCTGGAAAATAATTTGGGCTTTGTAGCAGTGTGCAGCACTGATCCTATTAGGCCATCTATACTAAAGCTTCACCAGATTTAAAATTAATAATAATTTTTAGCTGCATCTAGCCCGGAAAATAATTTTGGGGCTCCGAGATGCGCAAGACACATGCGTGCCTTCTTGCTGCACTGCCTGCAGCATGACCCTCATATTGTCAGAATTCGAAGTAATCATGACTACTGGGTTGCCACACTCTTAGATCCCCCAAACTTTTCGATCAACCTTTTCATTTTAATAAAGACCAAAAAAATGGTCATTTTTGAAATTATAAGCATTAGCAGGTTGTTAGAAACTGAAATCAAACAGTTTTCAACTCAAAACCTTATTCTAGGTGATGTTACATTTTCACATAGGACCCCTTGTTCGAAAGGAGTTTCTGAACTCTCTCGTCCATTGAATTTGTCAGGTTTTGGATGGTTTCTGCTTCAATTGTTTTGCATGAGGACAGAATACCCTCCCAGAGCTGTTGCTTAGATGTGAACTGCCTCCCGCCATCATAGACACTCCTTTTAATGATGCTCCAAAGGTTCTGAATGGGGTACAGGTCAGGGGAGCATGGGCGTCACACCATAAGTTTGTCCCCTTTTATGCCCATATCAGCCAGAGATGCAGATGTTTTATGTGCAGCATGAGATGGTGCATTATCATGCAGAAAAATGATCTTGCTGTGAAATACACGGTTCTTCTTCTTGAACCATGGCAGGAAGTGCTGTTTGAGAAAATCCACATACATTATGGAGTTCATCTTTAGCGCCTTCAGGGATCCTAAAGGGGCCGACAATCTCTCTCCCCATGATTCCAGCCCAAAACATTACTTCACCTCCTCCTTGTTGGCGCTGTAGCCGTGTTTGCGTGGGATGTCCATCAACCAGCCATCCTCCACTCCATCCATCTGGACCATCGAGCGCTGCACGGCACTCATCCGTGAACAAAACAGTTTTGAAATCAGTCTTCATGTAATGTTTGGCCCACTGGAGCCGTTTCTGCTTGTGTGAAGTGGATAGAGGAGGTCGACAGGATGGCGTATGCACAGCTGCAAACCTCTGAAGGACCCTGCATCTTGTTGTTCGGGGGACGTTGGAGGCACAAGCAGCTTCAAAAACTTGTCTGCTGCTATGACAAGGCTTTTTTGCCGCTGCTCTTTCAACCTGACGTAATTGCCTGTAGGAAAGAGTCCTCAATTTACCCTTATCAGCACGCACACGTGTGTACTGTGAATCAGCTACATACTTCTTGATTGCCAAGACACTTCATCCTGATCATCGCACAATGTTGATTGTAGTCATGCCTTGACCTAAACACTCCACAATTTGTTGCTTCTCAGCAGCCGACACATCCTTTTTCTTTCCCATTTTGGCAGAAAATGTAGGCTGCTTAATAATGTGAGAGAGCCTTCTTAAGTAGTCTTGCCTTTCATTGGACACACCTGCCAAACTAATTAGCACAGGTGTCTGCAATTGCTTACAGTGATATAAAGAGCCCTGACACACATCACCATCAATGAGTTTAACTGACAAACAAACAAATTCTTCCCTTATCACTCCTAAACACTTTTTGCATAATAATTTGGAACGCAGTGTACATGTGCTTTTCCACAAAACACCAGTGGTTCACGTAGTGAATCTTACAGTTCTAACTTGCCAACCGTGGTCTGTATGGAGTTGTTCAATAAAGGGCCCAAAATTAAGATAACATAGATGGGAGAGGTCTCTATGAATAGGAATTCCTAAGTATTTGATACCCTGTGAGGGCCAGGCAAAGGGAAAGTTGGACTGGATGGAATCCTATATGGATTTGGGGAGGGAGACATCGAGGGCCTCAGACTTCGCTGCATTGATTTTAAAATTTGACCATGTAACAAAGTGATCTATTTCAGCCATAACAGCATGGATGGATATATGTGATTGAGTGATATATACTAGGACATCATCAGCAAATAGAGAGCACTTGTACTCGGTGCCTCCCACCTCAATCCACCTAATATTGGGGTTATGGCGAATTGATGAGAGCAGGTGCTCCATCACTAGGATGTATAAGAGAGGGGACAGAGGACATCCCTGCCTTGTCCCATTGGTGATTGTGAAAGGTGATGAAAATGTTCTGATGCACCCCCTAGGATTTGGGACACCCGGAGCCGGACCCTTTTTGGTGGATGCTGGTGGTTGTAGTCTTCGTGGCGGCGACCCGGTTCCGTGGCTCAGGGTGGTCAAACCAGTGGCGGAACTATTTATGTGGTTTTGATGTTTAAATGTCCGACTACGCCACCCGTGGATTGCGGTCAGAGTGAACCGCCGCTGCAGGGCAGACCGCTGAGGCTGGTGTTGTGGGTGCAGCAGAGCGTAGCATAACTCCCCACGGGAGGAGTATAGCCTCAGGGCAGTGTATGCGGAGGATGGGGGTGATGGTGCAGGGCAGCAGCAGTAACGACACGGAGTCAGTGATGCAGTCCAGGGCCTTTACTTACAGTTCTTATTATCCAGACCACGTCTGCAGGTAACGGCTGCCCACGTCGCACTGTGCTCACCAGGTGAGGGGCTCAGACAACTCCCAGATAACTTTGGAGCGCTTCACAGGACCCCCTTTGTGTGTCCTTTGTCTGGCCTTTCTTACCAACCCTTCTGTCCGGCTCCCTCCTCTTGGTAAACTTGGCGCCAGTTTCCCTGACCCTATGTGGTGCCTTCCTAGCGGGTGTAGCGAGGGGCTGCGCCACATAAAATGTCACAGCCTCCGGTTTCTAGCTGAGGGTCGTTTCCTGCCTCCATTAGTTTCGGGGACCGGTCTCCCCCTTTGGCCTGACCCCTCCACGCAGGTGGATTCGGGCGTGCGGTGGCGACTCGCCCGTCCGCACCCCTGGGATCCCTTCATTCCTCGTTCCTGGAGCCTTCTCCGCTCCTCTTCCTTCCTTCTCCCTCTTCCAGGCCTGGGCCTCTGTTACTAGGCCCGCCTCCGGAGCAGAGCTCATGCAGAGCCCCTGCTCCCTGCCACTTCTGCTCACACTTCTCTGCACTGAACTAAGATGGTGCCCACCTTTTATACTCCCTTCTCAATGCACCCAGGAACTGCTTCCTCCCTGCTCCTGCACTACAGGGTTCCCCTTCCTCAGTGTTCCCTCCCCCCACTCCAGCCAGGGACAGGGACTGTCGTGCCCATCTCAGAGGCATATTGGTCGCCCTGCCCCACGGCAATGTGGTGTAATGCATGCAGGTGTCGGGTCCTGATCCACACTCCATCCTTACCTGAGAGTGAGATATCACACCTCTGGGTGAGGTGCAATACCTCTGTAGCAACCGAGCCCTCAGGGTGCTACAGTTCCATTTATCTTCAGCCTAGGTGACGTATTGTGGTACGGGGCCGTGATTTTGGCTATAAAAGGGTCCCCTAGACCCCTACCCCAAGCTTTTTAAGAGAATCATATATGGCGTGCCAGGAGACTCTATGGAATGCTTTCTCAGCATCCAACGAGAGTATCTAATTACAAATTTTTAACTGCATCTAGCCCAGGAAATACTTTGTGCCTAGTAGCAGTGTCTGCTAGTCAGCGGATTATCCCGGCTGTTAAGCAAGCTATACCACCTGTAGTTTAGACACTTAATTTTTTCAAAGGAAATGCTTCGGGACCATGGGATACTCAGTGAAGAGCATCAGGAGGCACCCCAAGGCATAGGGGCTGGGACTGGCAGTAGGATGCCTTGCGGTGGACAGCCGAGCTCGATCCTTATAAAAGCTTTTTAACTGCAGCAGCTTTAGTGGACGCTACTGGAGCTGGAATTACGCGGCTGCTGGCATGAGACTTGCCCTCCAATAGATCCTTATAAATGGATTTAAAGTGTATTCATTCAAATTAGAGAGACAATTTAAATTAAAAAGCTTAGAGCTGCCTCCACCACAGGGGGGCTCGCTCGACCCACCAGCGGACAGGCACCAGTATTGGGAGAGGGGGGCTGGCCATCAGGGTTCACCGCGGCTCTGGGACAAACCCGGCGACACGGAGGTGGCACGGGCAGGAGCGGACTGGCCGTGTCGGCTTCTCACTTTTTGGATTTTAGAAGGGCATGACATGCCTATATCTGTGTCTCCCCCTCCTTTTACTCCTCCTCCTCTTTTATTTTCGCATGACTATATGTACTTGTCACTTTTCCATGTGTTAGTTATGTCTTCTGAGCAGTTTGTCAGCTTTTGGACACCTTTGAAGGTGTTTTCTATGTGTTTCTATGTGTTTTTGTTTGCCTGCCATTGGTTTTAACGGTGTTCGAAGGCGTTCGACGAACAGTTCGACGAACAGTTCGGCGAACACACGGGTGTTCGACGAACCGAACCGAACTCGAACACTACGTGGGTGGCTCAACACTAGCCATAATACAAATTCTAACAGTCTATTCAGTAGGACTATCAGCTGTGTATCCACCAGTCTTCTGCACAACACAACTGATGGTCCCAACCCCATATATAAGGCAAGAAATCCCACTTATTAAACCTGACAGGGCACACCTGTGAGGTGAAAACCATTTCCAGTGACTACTTCTTGAAGCTCTTCAAGAGAATGCCAAGAGTGTGCAAAGCAGTCATCAAAGCAAAAGGTGGCTACTTTGATGAACCTAAAATATAATACATATTTTCAGTTGTTTCACACTTTTTTGTTAAGTATATAATTCCACATGTGTTAATTCATAGTTTAGATGCCTTCAGTGTGAATGTACAATTTTCATAGTCATGAAAATACAGAAAAATCTTTAAATGAGAAGGTGTGTCCAAATTTTTGGTCTGTACTGTATATATATATACATATATATATATATATATATATATATATATATATATATATATATATATATACTGTGTTCCAAATTATTATGCAAATAATATTTTCTCAGATTTTCCCAAACTACCTATATGAATTGCGGTCATTGTAATTTTCCAGTCAAATAACTATTAGAGTACAATTGAAAAGTTTTTGTACAAACTGCCTATGATAACAGTATATTTTTTAAAAAATAAAAGACTCAAACTGCACTCAAAATGCATGTTCCAAATTATTATGCACAGCAGAGTTATCAACCTTTTCGTTTTAATAAAGAACCAAAAAATGGTCATTTTTGAAATTATAAGCATTAGCAGGTTATTACAAACTGAAATCAAACAGTTTTCAACTCAAAACTTTATTCTAGGTGATGTTACATTTGCACATAGGACCCCTTGCTCGAAAGGAGCTTCTGAACTCTCTCGTCCATTGAATTTATCAGGTTTTGGATGGTTTCTGCTTCAATTGTTTTGCATGAGGACAGAATACCCTTCCAGAGCTGTTGCTTAGATGTGAACTGCCTCTCGCCATCATAGACACTCCTTTTGATGATGCTCCAGAGGTTCTCAATGGGGTTGAGGTCAGGGGAGCATGGGTGCCACACCATAAGTTTGTCCCCTTTTATGCCCATAGCAGCCAGAGATGCAGATGTGTTATGTGCAGCATGAGACAACTGAAAATATGTCTTAGGCAGTTTGTACAAAAACCTTTCAATTGTACTCTAATAATTATTTGACTGGAAAATTACAATGACTGCAATTCATATAGGTAATTTGGGAAAATCTGAGAAAATATTATTTGCATAATAATTTGGAACACAGTGTATATCTTGTGGAATAACTATGCTAACTATATAGAAGTAAATCTCTCACCTTTCCCTGCTCTGCCTGATTCCGGGGTACAGTGTGATGAGCACAGCGGTGCCAGGTCTTATATAGACCTGATGATGCTGTGCGGCCAGAAAATCACTGTTATGCCCACAACCAACATGGCTACAGCATTACATTGCATAGAAGGCAATCCCTGGATGTTCATTGGCTATCTAAAGAGCACCAAACATGCAGGGAGGGTACCCGAGTTCCCATCCGAGCAACCTGGAAATGTTCGCCGAGTTCCGATCTTGTCGAGCACAGTGATGCTCGGGAGAGTACTGAGCAGTGGCGAGCACGTTCGCTCATCACGATCCAGGTCTTTTTCTCCTTGGCCCAGATAAGACGCTTCTGGCGTTGTCTATTGGTCATGAATGGCTCGACATAAGGAATGCGACATTTGTGGCCCATGTCCTGGATACATGTGTGGTGGCTCTTGAAGCAATGACTCCAGCAGCAGTTCACTCCTTGTGAATCTCCCCCAAATTTTTGAATGGCCTTTTCTTAACAATCCCTTCATGGCTTTGGTTATCCCGGTTGCTTGTGCACCTATTTTTACCACACTTTTTCCTTCCACTCAACTTTCCATTAATATGCTTGGATACAGCACCCTGTGAACAGCCAGCTTCTTTAGTAATGACCTTTTGCGGCTTACCCTCCTTGTGGAGTATGTCAATGACTGCCTTCTGGTCATCTGTCAAGTCAGCAGTCTTCCGCATGATTGTGGAGCCTACTGAAACAAACTAAGGGACCTTTTTAGACGCATTGGAAGCCTTAGCATGTGTTTTTTGTTAATTATTCTAATTTACTGAGATAAAGACTTTTGTGTTTTCATTGGCTGTAAGCCATAATCATCAACATTAACAGAAATTAACACTTAAAATAGATCACTCTGTTTGTAATGACTCTGTATAATATATGAACGTCACTTTTTGTATTGAAGAACTAAAATAAATTAAGTTTTTGATGATATTCAAATTTAGTGAGAAGCACTTGTATATCTCCATAACAACAATGATGTACGATCTATGATCCGTTTGTCCAATATATATTGCGCACAATAAGAAGAGGCAGCACTCCAAAAATTGTGAAAAAAAGGGGATTTTATTAGTCCATCAGATGTGGCAACGTTTCGGCTGAGCACAGCCTTTTTCAAGCAATAAAACATAGACAGTGAGGTAGTTATATAGCAGCAAATTAACATATTACAATAATAGTCAATTTATCATAATATACATTTTTCACAATAATAGATGTGTATAATTACAAAGTGTGCACAATCATTGTGTTATATAAAACAATTCAAATAATTTCATTATAATTACAATAGAAAATGTCATCATCATTTTATATGATAAAGTGCTTTAATGCTTAATTAATGTAAATAGTGCACCTTTGTTTAATTATTATAGGAGATGGACTCACCCATATAATGCTTTCAAGTATAACAATAGTTCACCGCCGCAATTCGGCGTCCGGAAGTGTGCTACTGCGCATGTCTATGAGCGTCACTATGGTCTAACCAGTCATGAGTGTACTGGGCCCACATGAGCTCCCGCACTTACACACTGGTCAAAAATGAGTAGCGGGCGCCATCTTTAAAATGGGAAATCTGATATTGCGCATGTCAGTGTGCGTTATTGGAAGCTAACCAATCACAAATGCACTGGGCTCGTACAGGTTCCAATGCTTGCGCATAATTTATCCATGGATAGCAAACACCATCTTAACATTGAGAAATGTTCCCTTACATAGGCTCTATATTATTAATGCATCTGCAATATATGCAGTCCTGGGGAATATGGAATATGGCCAGTCCTAGTGCATAACATTCTTAATGTCCCTAATCTCCCACCCTGCCTGCTGGCAAGCATACAAGGGCTCGAGGGTGTGACATCATAAGAGGAACATATCCCCCTGATAAGAGGACATTCCCCTAGGCATCACATGGACAGAGAAATTGCATTCTTGCGGACTATAGCCTTTACTTCCACCCCAATATACAAGGTCCTTAAGAAAAAAAATCATTTCTACATAATGTTACATAACTGGCTAGACTAGACGTCAAAACATTTTTTGATGTCATATTCTTTGTTTCTTATACTTAGCATTTTAATAATAAAATTTTTACTTTTATGTTATGTAATCTTCAAAAATACATTATACATATATATGGATGAGTCTACTTCTCCGTAAGTATAAGTGGTGAAGAATCTGTGATCTGTAAAACATAAAAAAAGGGAAAAGGATTAAAACCAAGCCAACACTAATGGTTGAAAGAAGAAGAATCCTATAAGTCCCAGATATTGTTTTCATAAAATAGAAGTAACCTTAAGTTCTACATTAAGACCATTCGGTCTCAATGTGTTGAGTCTGTGGATCCATACTAACGCACATTTTTTTAAAAGACGGATCTGATCCCCCCTCTCCTTTTGAGGCGTAAAACAGTCAATAATCATGAATTTTAATTGTTTCTCACTATGACCCTGCTCCATAAAATGTTTTGGAACAGGAAGATCCATCCTCTTCTTCCTTATGGTATATTGGTGATGATTTATTCTGGTTATAAAATTCCTTCTTGACTCACCGACATACCATAAGGAACAGGGACGCTGTAACAAGTAGACCACATATACAGAATTGCAGGTAAGGTAATGCCTGATATTGTATACTTCATTTGTAATAGGATGTGTGAACATAGATCCCTTTATCATCTGTGGACAATTCACACAAGAGAGACACGGGAAACAACCTCACCTCTGATTTCCAGTCAAATAAGTTTAAGATTTTTTTAGACTACCTATGTCTGACCGCACAAGAAAATTACTCAAACTCTTACTCCTCCTATAGGAGAACAACGGAGGACTCTTGGATTCTTCTATTTTAGGCTAGCAATTTGACAGCATACCCCAATGTTTTTTAATAATTTCTGAAATTTGACCACTTTCCTCACTAAAGGTGGATATAAACGGAACTCTATTCATCTTTTTCTTCTTTTATTTTTTATATCCAGTATTTCAGATCTAGTTAAAGAAACTACTTCATTTCTTTTCCGTTTTAACAAACCCGACGGGTATCCCTTTTTCCTAAATTTATTGACCATGGTATTTAAAGCTTTATCCAACTCAGTTTCATTACTCACTATCCTCTTAACCCGTAATAATTGACTGTAGGGAATTGATCTAATAGTTCACAAGGGATGGTGACTGTTATATAATAACATGTCATTCCTATCTGTTGGTTTCACAAACAGCGAAGTTTGTAATTTATTGTCCGATTGAGTTATTAAAACACCTAAGAATTGAATTTCAGAAAAAGAGTGGACCAGTGTAAATTTTATTGTTTTGTACCTTTCCATAGGAGGAAGACATCGTCTATGTATCGCCATCACTTAATTATCTTCTGGTAGTGGTGGGATACATAGACGAAGTCTTCCTCCAATGTTGTCATCACAATATTAGCATAGGCTTTTGCCATGTTGGCACCCATAGCACTTCCCTGCTTTTGTTCAAAGAACTCCTCACCAAACAAGAAGTAGTTTTTCTTAAGAACCAAATTCAACAAGGAAACAATAAAAATTTCACCTCCAGTACTTAAACTTAATGATGATAGTTTTCGTCTCACGGCTGCAATACCTCGTTCATGATCAATGGACGTGTAAAGCGAAGTGACATCAAAAGAGGCCAAAAGGACCTTGTCTGTTAAAGTAATTTCCTTAATCTTCCACAGAAAATCCATTGTGTTCTTAATGTAAGATTGAGAATAATCTACAAATGGATTTATAATTTTATCTAGAAAAATATTTATGTTATTAAACACTGAGTTAATACCTGATACGATAGGACGTCCCGAGGGATTAACCAGTGATTTATGAATCTTCGGGAGTATGTATATTACTGGTGTAGTTGGGTGTTCAGTGTACAAAAAATCATGTAGATCTTGATCAATAATTCCCATGTTTTTTGCACCATCCAGGATATTTTTTAAAACTCTCAAAATATCAAATTTATGGTCACCATTTAATTTGTGATAGACCTCTGTGTCACGTAAATGTTTATTTATTTAAGCTATATAGGATTTCTTGTCCATGATGATGACAGCACCCCCTTTATCAGCGGGTTTAATAATGATGTCGTCATCATGGACAAGCTCCTGCAATGCTGAGAATTCCTCTCTTGTAAGATTAGGATTAGTAAAGTTTTTATTACCTGGTGCATGTTTAAAAATTTCAATGTCTTGTTTCACAGCTGTGATAAATGCATCAATAACCTCAAAATTAGTCGATGGTATAAACATACTTCGTTTTGGAAGAGCTGCTGCCTGTAAATTAAATTCACTGTTAGAAATTTTTGGTAATACTATCCTATCATGAAACCACTCCTTCAGTTTCAAAGATCTAAAAAACCACTCCAAGTCCACTTCCATCTGAAACCAATTAATATGTGATCCTGGACAAAAGGTTAACCCCTTATTTAAGACAGAAATTTGTGAGTCCCTTAGCATCTTTTAGGAGATATTTACCACTAACGTGGTTCCATGCTCCTTGTACCCATTTGTCATGTTACTTGCAATTTGTTTTTCCCTTGTTTCTCTTCTTTGCTTTTGGTGATGCCGCTTGCCCCCTCATCTTTTCCGTTGTTGTATTGCTGTGCGGGTTTGTCCGTCTTTGTGGGAAATAGAGTCACCATCAAAAATTATTTATTTTTTTATAAACATTATGACCTCATTTACGCCATGTGTTGGTTACTCCTTCTCTCTGCCAAGAGTAAACTTTTCCTGTTTTATAATCCTCCATGTCCCTATTCCACTTAAGATGCTTGGTATCTTCCAAGATTGTCCTTAACTTCTCAATCCTACTCATAGTTAAATCACAAAAAACAGTCCATTCATCAGGTCCCATGTATGCTTGAATTTTATACTCAATATCGGGCAAATCATCTTGTAGTGTTCTAATTTCCTTTTGTAAAAAATCAATATTCAATAAAATAGTGTCCATGGCATACTTATTTGAAATCATACAAAATTTTGCACAATATTGTGCGTCCCCCAAAAAGAGATTTGTCCGTATATTAGATCAAAAACCCCGGGGTATTTTCTTAGCTTTATAATATTCACCCAGCATTGTTAAATGTAATTGTAAAGTAATTGTATGTTTCATATAATTTTCATACTTGGGTTTTAAGTCCAACAGGGAGGGTACACTTAAAAAAGTTATGTTACCTGCTAGACCTTTAAGGATTTTATCTTCTTCTTCCATAGTGAAGGAAAACACACCTGGTTCCATGTTGCGGTCAGTCATGGTGCTATATAATAGCACTGAGAAACATACTGTGCAAAAATTTCCAGAAAAAATATATATTAAATAAGAAAACGGAACAGCACTAGACTTAAAAATTGGGTGCAAAGCCTCCCAGACAATGATCCATTTGTCCAATATATATGGCGCTTAAGAAGAAGAGGCAGTACTCCAAAAATTGTGAAAAAAAGGGGACTTTATTAGTCAACCAGATGTTCAACGTTTCGGCTGAGCACAGCCTTTTTCAAGCAATAAAACATAGCCAGTGAGGTAGTTATATAGCAGCAAATTAACATATTACAATAATAGTCAATTTATCATAATATACATTTGCGGCGGTGAACTATTGTTATACTTAGAAGCGTTATATGGGTGAGTCCATCTCCTATAATAATTAAACACAGGTGCACTATTTACATTAATTAAGCACTAAAGCACTTTATTATATATAATGATGATGACATTTTCTATTGTAATTATAATGAAATTATTTGAATTGTTTTATATAACACAATGACTGTGCACACTTTGTAATTATATACATCTATTATTGTGAAAAATGTATAATATGATAAATTGACTATTATTGTAATATGTTAATTTGCTACTATATAACTGCCTCACTGTCTATGTTTTATTGCTTGAAAAAGGCTGTGCTCAGCAGAAATGTTGTCACATCTGATGGACTAATAAAGTCCCCTTTTTTTCACAATTTTTGGAGTGCTGCCTCTTCTTTTTATGCGTTAGATAGATAGATAGATAGATAGATAGATACATGCATACATAGATATGGGATAGATAGATAGATAGATAGATAGATAGATACATGCATACATAGATATGGGATAGATAGATAGATAAATAGATATGGGATAGATAGATAGATATGGGATAGATAGATAGATAGATAGATAGATAGATAGATAGATAGAAAAGGCGTGAAAAAGTTTCTCACTAGGGATGAAATGTTGCCTCTTTTGACATGATGGATCAATAAAAGCACATTGAATTGGAACCTTTGGAGTGCTACCTCCATTTTCCTTGGACTTATTTCAAGGTTTGGTATTGCCTGTGAGGATTTTCACCCACTTGTGACTTTTTGCTATATTGCTAGTGCTGCACCTTTATTTTGCCATTTAGATAGATAGATAGATATGAGATAGATAGATAGATAGATACATAGGTAGATAGATAGATAGATAGATAGATATGGGATAGATAGATAGATAGATAGATAGATATGGGATAGATAGATAGATAGATATGGGATAGATAGATAGATAGATAGATAGATAGATAGATAGATAGATAGATATGAGATAGATAGATAGATAGATAGATAGATAGATAGATAGATATGAGATAGATAGATAGATGTGGGATAGATAGATAGATAGATAGATAGATAGATAGATAGGTCGATCGATAGATAGATAGATAGATAGATAGATATGGGATAGATAGATAGATAGATATGGGACAGATAGATAGATAGATAGATAGATAGATAGATAGACAGATAGATAGATCGATAGATATGGGATGGATAGATAGATAGGTAGATAGATAGATAGATATGGGATAGATAGATAGATAGATATGGGATAGATAGATAGATAGATAGATAGATAGATAGATAGATAGATAGATAGATAGATAGATATGGGACAGATAGATAGATAGATAGATAGATAGATAGATAGATAGATAGATCGATAGATATGGGATGGATAGATAGATAGGTAGACAGACAGACAAGCTAGATAGACAAAGTAACAGCTTGCAATAGTATGGAGAAATGAGAAATTGTAGGAATCTCAAATTCCCATTTCTTATTCTGCAGGCTCTGTAACATAAGGGGAGTCTTCTGCATTAATTGATTGACTATACTGATTAATGTTATTGGTCTTTAAAGAATCTTTATTATTTTTTGTTCCATAATCGTGCTTTTTTCTTTACCAGTTTTAAGAAAACACTGTGACCCTGAGGATGATACAGAATAGAAACCTAGTTCCTACATGAAGATGCTGAGAGAGAGCCAATAATGACCCCACTACACACGCTGCATGGTTTCAATTACAGCTTTATATGAGTAGACAGCATGGGGCCAGAGAGGAACAATTGTAACAATCCAAATGGTTCTCTACTTCATGGTTCAGATAACCAAGAATTTGCTTTTGTCTTTCCTATTAATGTTTATTTTATTTCTTCTTTGTCTCCCGTTAGAAGATAGGCATTTTAGCATTTGAATACAGAAAAATATTAACTTTAAAGCTTGTCCTGTAATAACCTGACATTTCCAGTTTTAAATCTTATTAAAATTCATTTTCTTTTCTGTAATCTAAAATAAAGTTGAAGTTGTTTAGGAAAGTGGAATAATTCACTCCTTTGAAAAACAAAGGACAAACTCAAGGAGACAAAATAGTATTTTGTTCTTTTCATAAACCATATAAAAGTTTAGATGAAAGGTATAAACCAGGGGGAAAAGGCTTAATGATTGAATCATCCTTTCTTCAAACAAATCAGAATATTTTTTCAAATGTAAACATTTTAGACCTCTCTTCTTCTCTTTTTCTCTGCACCAAGGATTTGGTTAGTGTTAATGTCCAGTGAACAGGATAAAGGTTAGTTCAAATATTCTTAGAAAAAAATACTAAGTATGTATATCTCTTTACAGTTTGATTTTGCATTTCATATTTATTAAAAAATACGTATGACTTGTAGCATCAGATATTAATAGGTTCTCTAAATATAAAGTGAAGTATAGTAAAGTATATGTACAACAATTATATTTTCACAATTTTCCCCAAAAAAATTCTTGTAAAAGATCTCAGAAAGAAGACACTTTTAAACAGCATTTACACTGTAAGATAATCTTGTCGTGTAAACAGGCTGCCGATAACCAGTTAAGTGAGCAAAATGCTTGTTCATTGGGTGAAATTATCATTTATGCAGCTCAAAAGATCATCGTTCTCAGTGGTGCTTCATCCTGTGTAAACAGGACTCGCCCTGTCAAGAACCATGGCAGCCTATTCACAATGAATGATCTAGTACAGATCGCTCAGTGTGCGTAGTATATTTTGGTCTGCCTATGTAAACAGGCATTTAATAGACCATCAATTGGTAAACGTTTACCAATAGGCGGTCTTATCGTGCCTCTGGTCTCTCCATGTAAACAGATCTTTAGCATCAATCAAGGTGTAATCTAAATATCAGGTGGAGATACTTTACAGGACTATAACGGACTCCAATTATCAGCAGAAAACAACCTCTCTAGAAATTAACTTTGGAGTGAATCACTTGCCACCATGGTTTATTTCTTATGGGTTTTAAGTATGGTATGTAAGATACAAATAAAACTATTTTATGGTGCAAATGTGGTTGTTAAGATATTATATACATATGAAGGGTAGATCCTTAAGGAATAAATTTATTTCATAAAGGCCATGGAACTGTACTGAATTAGCACAACATATTTCTCTTATTGTGTATAGTGTATAAAAAGTGAAGTCAAAACATCTGGATACTGCCATAAAGCTTGGAGAGAAACATACAAATTAAACAATGTGCTGTTAAAACACCAACCTCAGCCCCTGAAGCTTTTACCTACAGTATCAGAAGCCAAAGTATTCATAGTACTGTTTGTTCAAGAATGATTACCTTCTCTTGAAAAGTTGATCTACATGTATGCTCTATCTCGTTAATTGGCTATATATATTGTGCAGCAATGCTTGTGTCCCATTTGATTTACAACATATAACAATATTGACCAATTAACCTAGAAAACCATTTGCTCTATTTTACAGGTACAATATACTGACTACACAGACTGCTGTCCAAGAAATAGTCAATCATTTTCTTACATCAATTTTCAAGGAAACAGTTAATCTTATATATTATCAGTGTAAGAGCGGAAACATGATAGCTGAAACCAGTAAAACAATAGACAGTACAATACCCTTTGTTAAATATCCATTATATTATTGCGACACATGAAACAATAAGTGGATATTGAGACCTTCTAACAAAAGCCTGCAAAGTGCTCTTCAGTAGGAACATAGTTGTCCCAATATAAGGATGTAGTGAGAATAAATATTGCTGGTTACTACGATTGGACTCTTCTAACTCAAAAGGGACACTTCTTTGTTGTAGCCCTTACATTGATTGCTCTTTATTATTGCTACTGATGTTTGTTGTTATAGCACCTATAGACATTTAGCAGCATGGGAACTACATTGGTGGCAAAATTGATGAGTAAGTGCAAAATGTTGAAAACTATATAATTATAAATTCTCAGAGTGATGTCCTAAACGCTCTTAACCTGTAGATATTGGGTTGATATGCAGATTAGTAGCTTTCTAAACCTGCCCGGTGCCCAAACTTAGGAGGAAATGATCCTTATTCTTTCTGGCAGCATTCAGGTTTCAGCCATGGGGCTAGTGCTGGTGTGGAATCAGTCACCACTTTGTGTATAGAGAAAACCTAAGATATAATCAAAATGAGCAAGTACCCTTCATTAGGTAAATAAATAGCAATGGTGCATGAAAATTACATGGGCTACTTAATTAACATTGTTTGATCAAAAAAAGTAAAAGCCATCTGGACACGTCAAGGGGATGGTCCTAACCTTTAGTATTGAAAACTTGCCATATGTCAAATGACAAAAATGTGAATAAGGGCTGAGCTGTACCGAGGCCCCAACTATGGGGCTATTTTCACACATGCTGAGTTTTTCAGCGTTACAAAGCTAAAGCAAAACCTAATCTCCGGCAGGAAATCAGCTGTGTAAAAAACGCAGGTTTTGCTGTGTTTTTTGATGCGTTTTTTGTGAGTTTTTTTGGTGTTTTTTTCACTGTCCTTCTGTCTCTGTTTATGCATGTACACAAAGTTCTGTAAAAAAAAAAAAAAGAACCCCATTCTATTTTGCCATCAAAAACGATGAAAAACGCTGAAAAAAGCTGATGCAAATTTTGGTGCGTTTTTGATACGTTTTTTCAGTGTTTTTTCACCACCCATTACTTCCTATAGGCAACAAAATGCTGAAAAAACACTGAAAGACAAGACATGCTCTATTTTTCAAAAACAAAATCAAGGCACAAAATACGCAACAACAAAAAAACATAATGTGTGAACAGAGAATTCTGGATTCTCATAGACTTTGCTGGTACTGCAAAACGCAGCTGAAAATTTGCATAAAATTTGCAGCAAAAAAGGCTGAAAAACCCAACGTGTGCAAACATAGCCTTAAACACCCAGCCATGGGAAGCTACACTGACTAGCAAAAGGGTAACAATGTTTTGCACTTTTGACTTTCAGGCTCCATATGTCACCATCCACTACAGCTTTGAACGTGAGATGACAATCATTTTATGGACAATCATCTTGGCTATCTCATACATAAATTTAACTTGCAACTATTTAGCCTATGATTAGTTATGCAGATTCTTGTCATGGCACTGCATTATTACTGTTTTCCTCCTGGTATATACATTCTTCGCAAATTGAACTTTTGGACAAATTTAGCAAAGCTGATTAATTTGTATTTAAAAAGATCTGTTTGTGTCTAGTATGCACAGCTCTAATACTATACCTATAGTTGTTGATTTCTGTGCCCTGCAGGATACTTTCTTCCCTATGCTCCGCCAACATGTGCACAACCCCTCCCCGTCCATCCTGTTTTCTCCAATATTGACAGAAGAGGAAAAAGTATAGAGAGCAAGATGGATATGTAGCATTCATATAAAAGCTCTCAGATAGCTAAAAGACTTACATACAATTTACATCAGCAAAATGCTAGAAATGTTTTAATGAAGACTAGTTACAAAGCTACTTAACTTTGGACTTAGGAAGCAGATCAACAATATAAAAGGTGTACATAGCCTTTAATCCTTACTAGACTTATTTGTAAAACTGCATAAATGCATATTCAAGACTTGGCACAATATAAATGTCATTACTCAGGGTAAAACATGCTTTAATACACATTTGGGATATATGTATAACGTAAAATTAGGGACAGCTTAAAAGTAACATAATTGCCTTCATATTCTGACTGTAAGGACAATTGGGACTTAACAGATGTACGGAAGAGGATTATTCTTACATTTCATTACAACAAATGAATCTGAGCTGTGAATGCCCAATGCTTAACAGGATTTGCACAATCTTACTTGATTACAAATCATGTGCCGTGAATATTAGAAGTTTGTCCATTTAAGACATAATGTACAAAAGAAATCGACAAACCAGTTACCAAGAAAAACATATGGCTGTGAAATAAATCACTCATTTGTTTCATATTAGCTCTGTCCTTGATATTTTCAGCAAAAATAGACCAATGCCACGCACTGCTGAATAAAGAAATAGCTTTTTTTTGTTCAATAGACGGTAGCACACAACTAATTCTGTACATAGCACAGCACATTAACGCAGCAGTTTTATTCAATATGAAATACATGTTGTGCAGAGCCACAGACTTGTCTACAACCTTTCAAATACTTCAGAGCATTTGCAACCACAGTGTCACCTTTGTTAGTATGGGGTAATAGGAAATTTCAACAGCTGTAATTCATTTCTTAACATAATGAACTGAAAATGTGCAATGGATATAAAATACTGAAGTCGCAAAATAAACCTTAAACCACCTGTTGAAAATTGCCTGAATACAAATGGGAATACATACCATATTTAATTGTTAAAATGAAAAAAGATAGTGACTAAGGTTTTTGAATTATAGCAGATCTCATATTGTGCTCTACTTATCTTGACCAGCTCTAGCGCTACGCAAAAGTCTCTCCCTACTCACTTTAACCAGTGCACAGATCTTGATATGGCAACCAGGTTTCATTGATGAAACTGCTTCCTGAAATGTGCTGCCTCTTTCAATAAAGAGTCATTATTTTGCTCCACAGTATTTCTGTCATGCAACATTTACCTCTGATCTTTGGCTGCTTTTTTGCCTTGCCACCATGTGCTGTCTCTTGTCGTGCAGGGGACTGTCAAATACTATCCAGGAGATCATGTCGTGGGGAGCACTATACAGCAGACCATGCTAGCTACCATTGCTCATAGACTATCCAGTGGATCATGTCGTGGAGAGCACTATATAGCAGACCATGCTAGCTACCGTTAATCATAGACTATTCAGGAGATCATGTTGTGGAGAGCACTATACAGCAGACCATGCTAGCTACCGTTGCTCATAGACTATCCAGGAGATCATGTTGTGGGGAGCACTATACAGCAGACCATGCTAGCTACCGTTGATCATAGACTATCCAGGAGATCATGTCATGGGGAGCACCATACAGCAGACCATGCTAGCTACCATTGATCATAGACTATCCAGGAGATCATGTCATGGGGAGCACCATACAGCAGACCATGCTAGCTACCATTGATCATAGACTATCCAGGAGATCATGTCCTGGGGAGCACCATACTGCACACTATGGTAATTACAGTTAATCATAGACTATCCCAGAGATCTTGTCATGGGCAGCGCCTACTGCAGACTGTGTTAGCTACAGTTATCATAGACTATCCAGGGAATTGTATCCTGGGGAGCAACATTCAGCAGACCATACCAGTTAAAGATGAAAATAGACTATCCAGGGAATTGTGTCCTGGGGATCACAATACAGCAGACTATGCTAGCTACCTTTGATCATAGACTATCCAGGGGATCATGTCATGGGGAACACCATACAGCAGACCATGCCAGTTACAGTTGATAATAGACTATCCAGGGGATTGTATCCTGGGGAGCACCAGACAGCAGACCATGCCAGTTACAGTTGATCATAAACTTTTCCTGGGGTTTGTATCCTGGAGAGCACCATACAGTAGACCATACCAGTTACAGTTGATCATAGACTATCCAGAGGATTGTATCCTGGGGAGCACCATACAGCAGACCATGCCAGTTACAGTTGATCATAGACTATCCAGGGGATTGTATACTGGGGACCACCCTACAGCAGACTAAGTCCCACAATGGCTTTTACAATCTTATTAGTCTTTTTGGCCAAAAGCCAAAAACTCTCCTCTATTCCATTTAGATTTGAACTAAGATTTAAATGATATATGCTAACGTTAAAAAAGTATTCTACCCATTGAAAGGTATGTCATAAATGTCAGATATGTCTGAGTCCCAGTTCTCAGGTGCATAACTAATTGGAAAATTGTATTCCCACAATCTCCATTATTTAAAACACTATAGTTGAATGTAAAAACAGTAGGCGCTGACTAGGAATGCTAATTCCTTTTCCCATAGAAGTGTATGGTAGATACAGAACAGATGTGCTGCTGCACTCTCTTTATTCTGTAATTCACAAAAGTATGCAAGTATATAGTAGAAAAAATATGCTGCATTGGTACAGTGTTGTGCCACCAGGTGGCGCAAGTGGATTAGTGGACCCACTGTGCCAAAGGGTTGGGTCTGCCTAGGTAGGGGCATAGCTAAGCGACTAACAGGTGTTCACTGCAGCTCTAGATGGTGAGATGCTGAGATGCAGGTAGCTGCCAGGTACCACTCCTAGACAGATGCCTGTACTGCAGCAACTAACTTCAGGAGTCAGGTTAGCTGAGACAGGCTAGGGCTCCATTCAGACTAGTAGGTTAAGGTTTATTGCAGAATGGTTACTGACAAGGAGACTGCGGTGGATACTTCTTGGATGGGTTGTAGCCGTCTGGATGCTCAGATAGGAAACGTGCAGACACTGACCACACCGGGACCAGGGATCAATGTTCAGGCACTTGCCGCACCGGGACCAGTGGACTTTGGGAACAGGACTGGCCGCACCAGGACCACGGGACAATGACAATGATCAAGCTCTGGCCGCAGACGGACTAGGGATTTGGGTTCAATACCTGGCCACACCGGGAACAGGTATTCGGGTACAGGACACTGGCCACACCAGGACCAGAGGACCTAACAACTCATTAGTAGGGAAGACTGCATACTAATGAAAGCTGTTGCTTTGGCAACTCCCTAAGGTAGAGGGACTCTTTTATACAGGATGACTCTCAGTAATAGGCTGAGAGCCATCGAACAGGTGAACTCATTATACAAATACTTCCGAGCTATTCAGTGGGGGAATTTTACTCTGTGGGCGCACTGCCTCTTTAAGAATGGGGAGGTGGACCCGCGCGCACACTAGGCGAGTTGCTAGGAAGTGTGGTGTGCACAAGAAGGAAGCATTCCAACAGAAGGGGACTATGCCGCGGGGGGGCGGGGGGGGGGCCATGCAGTTGAGCTGGCAATGGTGCTTGTGGCGAAACAGCTTCTAATCTTAATCCACCAGATGTTTAGATTTATTAAGTCAAGAGAAATACACTATTATCTTTGTGTTGACTTGTGAATGTAAGTGTTTTTCTTAGGCTGGTCAAGAAGGACATACTAATATTTGTTTAAACCTGAATATTGACTTCTCTTGATTTGGAAACATTAATGTTTGTTATTATGCTAATTACCTATTGTACTAAAGTCAGCTAGTTTATTTACAAGAGCAGGGGTATTAGCTCAAACAATGAAACCTGAGCACTGCACCTTTCCCCTCCCCCGACATGTGATTGATGACCTTAAATACATATGTAAGTATAAAAAGGGTTTTTCTATCCTGCTGGAAAGGGAATCAAGGAGAAGAAGAAAATCAGAGAGGCACTCTTCAGAACAGCAGCTTGGTAGCATGTCTCGATCCAGAGAGACACAGATTTGGATTCAACATGATTTCAGCCTGAGGGTATATGGTCCTGACTGGAAGGATACGGATCTGCTCCATTGACCATCAGAGAACCCATGAATATGTTTGGGGAGACCAGATTGGGACGATGAAGTCACCTGGCCCCATGGATATGTTGTTTGGGGCTGCAAGGTGGGACCTACCATTCGCCTGAAACCGATGGAGATATCCGGAGAAGCCAGATAGAAACCAGCCGGTAATCTGGCCCCATGGAAACTCTTGGAGAGGCCAGGGTGGGACCCTAGGGTCGCCGGGCCTTTTACCTCGATGGACTGTCAGCTTCCTAAGCTTGCCGCTGCCTCCTCTCTATGGGGGCCTGCCAAAAGCGGAGGGGCCACCGGTTGAGGTAGTTGGCCCTGGAAGTCCCAAAGTCGCAGCTGCTCTATTCTCGGCGGGCCAGCGGACGGTTGAGTCTGTGTAATGTTGTACCATCTTGGGTATTTGCTGGGACTGTTTTATCTGTTTATTGTCTGTTTGGTGGTTCAATAAAATAATTTCCACACTGTTTTACCCTTACACTGTGTTGTCTGAGTAGTATTACGCTCACGGAAGACTCCGGATTTTCACAGTGTTACATATTGTTTCTTCATCAAAAAGTAGCATCAGTCCAGAGGTAGGGTAAAAGATTCTATTTAATTTATTCAATGTTATAAAAGGTTAAGTGTTTTGAGCATGTGGTCCCCTTTGTCAGTCCAAATAAAAGAGTAGCCTTGTTTTTGTTCTGCTTAGCGAGAGCATTTTGCTTTTACCCTACCTCTGGACTGATACTACCTTCTATTTGAGTAACAGCTCCAATTGTTGAGGGAGGGCAGCAATGACCCTTAACGGTTGACCAAGTGAGTGTCAAATTATTATGTTACAAGGTTGATTGCCCAATCCAATAGAAAACCAAATGGAGGCAAAACTCTGTATGGGGGGATTCAAGAATCTCTAACCCCGTTTATTTCTACTTAGCATTTTATATTGTTTTGAGTTTATTAATATCCAATCACCTACAGCCATACTACAAGCTTGAACCAATGTTAGTACAATTATTACGGAGATATGTAGCACCCCGAGGGCTCGGCTGCTACAGGGGTATTGCACCTCAGTCCAGAGGTGTGATATTCCACTCCCGGGTAAGGATGGAGTGTGGACCAGGGCTCGGTAGGCTGCATGCACCACACACACCCCATTTCCGAGGAACAGACCAACGGTGCTCCCACTAGACAGAGTGCAGGCACGACAGCTTCTGTTCCTGGCTGGAGTGGGGAGGGGAAAGTACACCCAGTGGTGTAGGAGCAGATAGGGGTGGGTTTCTGGGCATAGATAGGAGCCCATTGGTTGCTAGTCACCTGGGCTCGGGTGTTAGAAGGAGGTATATAAGGTGGGCACCATCTTAGATCAGGGTTCAGTTCAGTCCAGTGCAGTTCAGGCAAGAGGAGAAGAGGAGAGGAGCTCAGCCAGAGAGGGCTGACAGGGGGCTGTGGCTCAGTCTGGGCCCAGCTCCAGAGGCAGGCCTGGAGTGGAGGCCAGAAGCAGCAGAGAGAGAGAGGAGAAGGAACAGAAAGGAAAGTAAGAAAGGAACTGGAACAGAGGAGAAAGGAAGCAAAGAACACAGAGAAAGGCCCAGAGACACGAAGGCAGAAGGAACCCCATATGCCCAGAGGAGATACTGGGTGAAGGGTTGGCAGAATAGGGTACCGGAACCCAAATTGGTGGAGGCGACTAATCCTCAGCCAAAACCAGAGGTCGTGACCACATCTTGGTGCGACCCCTCACTACATCCACCAGAAAGGCATACCGCATAGGGTCAGGGAAACCGGGAGAAGTTTCGCCAACAGAAGGCCCGAGGAAGCTGGACAAAGGTGGGTCACTGGTGGGGACGGCCAGTAGAAAGGAAGAGAAGGGAGCTCTGAACCACGCTCTGGAATTGCCTGGGAGTTGACCGAGTCCCTCACCTGGTGGACGCAGCACGGCTTGGGCAGTCATCGCCTGCAGCATTGACCTGAATAACAACCGTGAGTAAAGCTTTGGAAACTGCAATTACAAGTCTCTGTGTTTCATCACTCCACCAGCACCATCAGTACTGGGACACTCACACCATCACTACAACCATCATCCACATTGGCCGCCCTGAGGCAATACTCCTCCCGTGGGGAGTTATCCCATACTCAGCTGCGCAATCAACATCAGCCTCAGCGGTTGGCAACGCAGCGGCGGTCCCCACTGACCGCAATCCACGGGTGGCGTAGTCGGACACTTATTACAATACAAATAGACTGCCACTGGTTTGACCACCCTGGGCACGGACCGGGTCACCGCCACACGGAGACTACAACCCCCAGCATCTCAGCGATCCGGCTCCGGGTATTCCCCTGCACAGCACAGGCCCAGGGGGCGCGTCAACTTCACATATGGTCATATTATCGTTAGTTCAGTGCATGGTGGAAAGTTACAAGGTTGTACATCCTGGCTCAGACTAGCTAGATAACAGGAGCATAGTGTCTCATAGAATGTTCCTGAGAGAAAAGGTTAGTGTGGGAAAGTTGCATGTGAATCAAGGAAGGAGAGAAAGAATGTATGTTATGCAAAGAGTATAATAACATGATTTTGAAGCAAGCAGACAAAATGGAGTTGAAATAGCATGAATATCAATATGTCCTTTACACAAGTTCATTCCATTTCTTTTCTACCTTAAACATACGGACTCTTGTTTGGTGAAACATAATGAAACTTTGCTGTAGGAAGGAAGAAACACCAGGAAATGAAGGTATTTGTACACACTACTGTTTCTCCTACACTCCTAGAGTAGTGAAATACACTCTTAACTAGAGATGAGCGTTGTTCGACTCGAACTGTTCGCCAATCTCAAATTCGAGCTGTTTTGGGCAGTGTTCGAGCCGTTCGGCGAACATGAACGATTTGAGAAAAATTCGGCTGTTCGAGGTTATGTTCGATAACTGTTCGTGCACCAAAATCATAACTGGATTTTTTCTCAGTAATGATGAAAATTAATGTTAATACGCAGTTTGAGTGTACAGCGGGGTGGGGGGAGGGGCAGGGGATGGATCTCTGCAGGAATAATGAAGATCTCCATTTTTTTTTCTCTTTCCCGCATTTACAGTGGGGAGGTGCAATCTGTCAGCCTATCAGCAGCGCACACACGGAGCGAAGTGCTTTTTTTCACACAAGCAAGGGCATGTGTCATTGGCAGTGTATGTCACATGTCCTTGCCCTATAAGACCAAGCCATTTTCCCCATCGCCACCATTTTCTCACTGCTGCAGCTGCGTGTTAGACGGCACCTCTGTTGCGTTGTGCGCTATACCTTGTTAATTTCAAGCCAATTTTCGCACAAATCTACAGATAGCTTGGGAGTAGGGAATAGTTGTGATTGCAGTCCTTTTAAGGACTAGGTTACAGCGTTTCCTACGACTTTTATCAGGCAGGTCTGTGCTCTTAAATAGATAGATTGTGGGAGTAAAGACTAATTGTAATTGCAGTCCTTTTCAGGACTAGGTTACATCAGTTCCTATCAGTTTTTGCCAGGCAGGTCTGTGCCAGTGCTGTGCAAGTTTTTTTCACAGCATTTGGCTGAATCTAGCAAAGCTAATCCTTTTTGGCCTATTGCAGAGTGTGTTAGTCAGTGGAGTAGCCTATCTGTGTTGCAAGATATACCACCTGTGTATAGAATACCAATTTTTTTACTGCACTTAGTGAAGTAAAATCTTTTGGGCATAGCATCATTCTATTAGTCCATCTATACTGACCTCCATCAGGTTGCAAATTGAATATAATTTTTTTCTGCATCTAGCTCTGAAAAAATATTTGGCCTTCTAGCAGTGTGTGGGACTTGTTCTATTAGTCCATCTATACTGACCTCCATCAGGTTGCAAACTGAATATAATTTTTTTCTGCATCTAGCTCTGAAAAAATATTTGGCCTTCTAGCAGTGTGTGGGACTTGTTCTATTAGTCCATCTATACTGACCTACATCACGCTGCAAATTCAAAATTATTTTTTGTCTGCATCTAGCTCTGAAAAAATATTTGGCCTTCTAGCAGTGTGTGGGACTTTCTCTATTAGTCCATCTATACTGACCTCCATCAGGTTGCAAATTAAAAATAATTTTTATCTGCATCTACCTCTGAAAAAATATTTGGGCTTCTAGCTGTGTGTTGGACTTGTTCTATTAGTCCATCTATACTGACCTCCATCAGGTTGCAAACTGAATATAATTTTTTTCTGCATCTAGCTCTGAAAAAATATTTGGCTTTCTAGCAGTGTGTGGGACTTTCTCTATTAGTCCATCTATACTGACCACCATCAGGTTGCAAATCAAAATTAATTTTTATCTGCATCTAGCTCTGAAAAAATATTTGGCCTTCTAGCAGTGTGTGGGACTTTCTCTATTAGTCCATCTATACTGACCTCCATCAGGCTGCAAATTAAAAATAATTTTTATCCGCATCTACCTCTGAAAAAATATTTGGCCTTCTAGCTGTGTGTGGGACTTGTTCTATTAGTCTATCTATACTGACCTCCATCAGGTTGCAAACTGAATATATTTTTTTTCTGCATCTATCTCTGAAAAAATATTGGGCTTCTAGCTGTGTGTGGGACTTGTTCTATTAATCCATCTATACAGACCTCCATCAGGTTGCAAACTGAATATAATTTTTTTCTGAATCTACCTCTGAAAAAATATTTCGGCTTCTAGCTGTGTGTGGGACTTGTTCTATTAGTCCATCTATACTGACCTCCATCAGGTTGCAAACTGAATATAATTTTTTTCTGGATCTAGCTCTGAAAAAATATTTGGCCTTCTAGCAGTGTGTGGGACTTGTTCTATTAGTCCACCTATACTGACCTCCATCAGGTTGCAAATTCAAAATAATTTTTTTGTCTGCATCTAGCTCTGAAAAAATATTTGGGCTTCTAGCAGTGTGTGGGACTTTCTCTATTAGTCCATCTATACTGACCTCCATCAGGTTGCAAACTGAATATATATTTTTTCTGCATCTACCTCTGAAAAAATATTTGGGCTTCTATCTGTGTGTGGGACTTGTTCTATTAGTCCACCTATACTGACCTCCATCAGGTTGCAAATTCAAAATAATTTTTTTGTCTGCATCTAGCTCTGAAAAAATATTTGGGCTTCTAGCAGTGTGTGGGACTTTCTCTATTAGTCCATCTATACTGACCTCCATCAGGTTGCAAACTGAATACAATTTTTTTCTGCATCCACCTCTGAAAAAATATTTGGGCTTCTAGCTGTGTGTGGGACTTGTTCTATTAGTCCATCTATACTGACCTCCATCAGGTTGCAAATTGAATATAATTTTTTTCTGCATCTAACCCAGCCAATAGTTTTGGCCTAATACCACAGTTTGGCCACTCAGCTCTGCTCGGTTCCCATCCATTGTTTTTTTGTGCAAACAACTCCAGTTGTGAATTAGTTAACCACCAAAATGAGTGGAAAAAGGCCTGCTGCTGGTGGAAAGGGGAAAGGGAAGGGGAAAAAAGGTTGTGTCCGTGGGGTAGGTGTTAAAGCAACAGTAACATCTGCAGAAGAAAGACCATCTTCCAGCCAAACTAAAATGTCTACTTCTTTTAGCGGACAATGTGATAAGATCCCTTTATTACGGCCACGCCAATCTCTACAAATTCCAGATGAGGCACAAAAACAGCAGGTGCTTCAACGGATATCAAGTGCTCCTTTAAGTGGGCTCTCCTCCACATCAACTTCAACATCACAAATACTCCAGTCCTCAAAGGTGTCACCCCAATCGCACTTGCTTCCTCACAGCTCCCAAATCTCCAGCTGCCCGTCTGAGTATGAGGTAGAACAGATGGTTGAGTCTGCAGAGCTGTTTACTCATACTATAGCCTGGGAATCAGAGGTCGACTCCAGCGCTTCTGTGAATCCAGACGAGGAAATGATCTGCACTGATGCCCAGAATCTTTATGAGTCGGATCCAGGACCAGACGCAGAAGGTTCTGACCATAATGTAGACCCTCATTCCCAAACTGTAACTCCTGTTGGTGGAGACAATGAAGAAGACGATGATGAGACTCAAATACCTGATTGGAGCGACAACTTGAGTTTTTTGTCAGGGCAGGAACAGGTTGGCTCTGAGGACGACGGGTGTGATAACGCACAGGGTGATGATGATGAGGTTGGAGATCCCACTTACTGTCAACCCACAGTCAGCCAAGAGATGAGGTCAGCAGAGGAGGTGGAGGAAGATGCTAGTGACGACAAGGTCAGGTTGCGCCTTCCTGGACAGAGACGTAGTACTAGAAGCACGTCAACAACTGCATCCTCAAACACAACTCTGCCTCTCACCACAAGTCGTGGTGGCTCTTCAGGTCGCATGGGTGCTAAGCCTTGCATAGCCTGGGCATTTTTTCAGATCGATAAAGATGACCCAACTCGTGTTATCTGTAACATTTGTCAGCAAAAGCTAAGTAGAGGCCAAAAAATACATAGTTTGAGTACTTCATGCATGAACCGGCACATGGACATGAAGCATAAGTTGCTGTGGGAAGCTCAGTGTGCTACAATGCGGCCTAGCCGGCCGGGCCAACCACCGTCTGCCATATCTTGTGCATCCGCGGCCTCTTCATCCTCTGTGACTGGGGGGACAGCAGTCACACCTGTTTTGGGGCGCAGACCTGCCACCTCTTTACCCGCAACAGCCAGCGTGATTGGCAGGTCATCATTTTCTTTGGAGGTGGTAACACCAGCTGGTGTTGAGCGCTGTCCGCCATCGATAGCACCACCTTTGGATCAAGGCAACCTAACATGTCCGCCTGCATCTTCCTCACAGACTGGCAGTTTGCCGGGGACACCCTTATCAACCCCGTCTAAGCACAATAGCCAGCCCTCGGTCCCTCAGATGTGGACAAGTAAAAGACCATTTCCTCCTAGCCATGAGAAAGCTAAGAGGTTGAATTTCACCATCTGCAAGCTCTTGGCTACAGAAATGCTGCCTTTCCGCCTGGTGGACACAGAGGATTTTCGAGGCTTTATGTCCGTCGCAGTGCCCCAGTACCAGATGCCCAGTCAGCACTACTTCTCAAAGAAAGGTGTGCCTGCGCTCCACCAGCATGTCGCACACAGCATCACCGCTTCTTTGAGAAACTCTGTGTGTGACAGGGTGCATTTCACCACAGACACTTGGACGAGTAGGTATGGACACGGGCGTTACATATCGCTGACTGGGCACTGGGTAACTATGGTGACAGCAGGACAAGGGGCTGCTGTCCAAGTCTTGCCGTCCCCACGAGTTGTGCGTCAATCCTCTTTATGTCAAAGTTCCTCCACTGCTTCTGCCTCCTCAACCTCCTCTCGGTCTTCCACCTGCACCCAAAGCCTGTCTGGTCATGCCATAAGCTTTCTAACTGCGCAGAAGGGATCCTGCACACCTCCTTACTATGCTGGCAGTAGGGCTCAACGTCATCAGGCGGTTTTTACTTTGAAATGTCTGGGAAATGTGAGTCACACAGCTGAGGAGTTGTGGTCAGCTCTGGAGAACCAATTTCATGAATGGTTGTCTCCACTGGACCTGAAACCAGGGAAGGCCGTGTGCGACAATGCTGCAAACCTGGGTGCGGCCCTTCGCCGGGGCAATGTCACACACGTGCCTTGTATGGCTCACGTGTTGACCCTGGTTGTCCAGCAATTTTTAGCCCACTATCCCAGACTAGATGGCCTTCTGCAGAGGGCACGGTCGCTGTGTGCTCACTTCCGCCGTTCGCATCCCGCAGCTCAGCGACTTACATCTCTACAGAAGTCGTTGGGCCTGCCACTTCACCGGCTAAAATGCGATGTGCCTACCCGGTGGAATTCAACTCTGCACATGTTGCAGCGACTGTGGCAGCACCGACAAGCCCTGGTGCAATACGTTCTGACATATAGCCTGGGCCAACGAGATCCAGAGGTGGGGCAAATCACGCTGGAGGAGTGATCTCAGATCAGGGACCTATGCACCCTTCTGCACAGTTTTGAAATGGCGACGAAGATGTTTAGTGCTGACGATGCCATTATCAGCATGACTATTCCGGTGATTTACATGCTGGATCACATGTTAAACAGAATTCGGAGTCAGGTGGTGGCTCAAGAGGAGGTGGAGGAAGTAGAGGAGGAGGAGTTGTATGCGGAAGGGCTAACATCTGCAAGGTCCAGACGGTCGGCAGCACCAAGGCGGCAGTCATGTGAGGGTGGGGGAGATGGTTTTACCAGGGCGCATGGTAGCAGCCAAACTAGTGAGGAAGGTGCAGGAGCCCAGGAAGAAGTGGAGGACGAACTGATGGAAGACTCATCAGATGAGGGAGACCTTGATCACATTTCTGTTGTGCGAGGTTGGGGGGAGAGGACAGAGGAAGGAAGTATGATTGTTACCTCGCCACCAACACAACAGGGACTTGGTGCTCCTGGATGCGCAACACACATGAGTGCCTTCTTGCTGCACTACCTGCAACAGGACCCTCGAATTGTGAGAATTAGAAATAATCCTGACTACTGGGTTGCCACACTGTTAGATCCCTGGTACAAAAGTAAATTTTCAGAAATTATTCCTGCCATAGAAAGGGATGCACGCATGCAGGAGTATCAGCAGAGACTGTTGCAGAATCTTACATGTGCTTTTCCACAAAACACCAGTGGTGCACATAGTGAATCTCACAGTTCCAACTTGCCAACCGTGGGACCGTCGAGTGTTCAGCACTCAAACCGTAACAGAACCACAGTATCTGCTGGTAACATCAATTTTGCGGAATCACTTCACCACTTTTTTAGCCCATCCTTTGCAAGGCCACAGGAGACAAGAAGTCTGACACATAGTCAACGCCTAGAGACGATGGTACAGGAGTATCTCCAAGTAAACATTGAAGCCATGACTGTGTCACTGGACCCTTGCTCTTTTTGGGCTTCCAATCTGGATAAATAGCCGGAGCTAGCCACTTACGCCTTGGAGATCTTGTCCTGCCCCGCAGCCAGCGTTCTGTCTGAACGTGTGTTCAGCGCTGCTGGTGGTGTGCTGACAGATAAGCGCACGCGGCTCTCCACTGATAATGTAGACAGACTCACGTTCATAAAGATAAACAAATCATGGATCCGTAACGACTTTTCTACCCCTGTGTCATCCTGGGGAGAGTAAAAGCTTGATGATTGGTTAAAATCACCCTACCAACTGTTTTAAGCTTTCAGATTACTAATCATGTTTATCTGTATCTTGGCTGGAAAATAATTTGGGCTTTATAGCAGTGTGCAGCACTGATTCTATTAGGCCATCTATAATAAGCTCCACCAGATTTAAAATTACTAATCATGTTTATCTGTATCTTGACAGGAAAATAATTTGGGCTTTGTAGCAGTGTGCAGCACTGATCCTATTAGGCCATCTATACTAAGCTCCACCAGATTTAAAATTAATAATAATTTTTAGCTGCATCTAGCCCGGAAAATAATTTTGGGGCTCCGAGATGCGCAAGACACATACGTGCCTTCTTGCTGCACTACCTGCAACATGACCCTCATATTGTCAGAATTCGAAGTAATCATGACTACTGGGTTGCCACACTCTTAGATCCCCCAAACTTTTAGATCAACCTTTTCATTTTAATAAAGACCAAAAAAATGGTCATTTTTGAAATTATAAGCATTAGCAGGTTATTAGAAACTGAAATCAAACAGTTTTCAACTCAAAACTTTATTCTAGGTGATGTTACATTTTCACACAGGACCCCTTGTTCGAAAGGAGCTTCTGAACTCTCTCGTTCATTGAATTTGTCAGGTTTTGGATGGTTTCTGCTTCAATTGTTTTGCATGTGGACAGAATACCCTCCCAGAGCTGTTGCTTAGATGTGAACTGCCTCCCGCCATCATAGACACTCCTTTTGATGATGCTCCAGAGGTTCTGAATGGGGTAGAGGTCAGGGGAGCATGGGAGTCACACCATAAGTTTGTCCCCTTTTATGCCCATATCAGCCAGAGATGCAGATGTTTTATGTGCAGCATGAGATGGTGCATCATCATGCAAAAAAATGATCTTGCTGTGAAATACAAGGTTCTTCTTCTTGAACCATGGCAGGAAGTGCTGTTTGAGAAAATCCACATACATTATGGAGTTCATCTTTAGCGCCTTCAGGGATCCTAAAGGGGCCGACAATCTCTCTCCCCATGATTCCAGCCCAAAACATTACTCCACCTCCTCCTTGTTGGCGCTGTAGCCGTGTTTGCGTGGGGTGTCCATCAACCAGCCATCCTCCACTCCATCCATCTGGACCATCGAGCGCTGCACGGCACTCATCCGTGAACAAAACAGTTTTGAAATCAGTCTTCATGTAATGTTTGGCCCACTGGAGCCGTTTCTGCTTGTGTGAAGTGGATAGAGGAGGTCGACAGGATGGCGTATGCACAGCTGCAAACCTCTGAAGGACCCTGCATCTTGTTGTTCGGGGGACGTTGGAGGCACCAGCAGCTTCAAAAACTTGTCTGCTGCTATGACAAGGCTTTTTTGCCACTGCTCTTTTAACCTGACGTAATTGCCTGTAGGAAAGAGTCCTCAATTTGCCCTTATCAGCACGCACACGTGTGTACTGTGAATCAGCTACATACTTCTTGATTGCCAAGACACTTCATCCTGATCATCGCACAATGTTGATTGTAGTCATGCCTTGACCTAAACACTCCACAATTTGTTGCTTCTCAGCAGCCGACACATCCTTTTTCTTTCCCATTTTGGCAGAAAATGTAGGCTGCTTAATAATGTGAGACAGCCTTCTTAAGTAGTCTTGCCTTTCATTGGACACACCTGCCAAACTAATTAGCAAAGGTGTCTGCAATTGCTTACAGTGATATAAAGAGCCCTGACACACATCACCATCAATGAGTTTAACTGACAAACAAACAAATTCTTCCCTTATCACTCCTAAACACTTTTTGCATAATAATTTGGAACACAGTGTACATGTGCTTTTCCACAAAACACCAGTGGTTCACGTAGTGAATCTTACAGTTCTAACTTGCCAACCGTGGTCTGTATGGAGTTGTTCAATAAAGGGCCCAAAATTAAGATAACATAGATGGGAGAGGTCTCTATGAATAGGAATTCCTAAGTATTTGATACCCTATGAGGGCCTGGCAAAGGGAAAGTTGGACTGGATGGAATCCTATATGGATTTGGGGAGGGAGACATCGAGGGCCTCAGACTTCGCTGCATTGATTTTAAAATTTGACCATGTAACAAAGTGATCTATTTCAGCCATAACAGCATGGATGGATGTATGTGATTGAGTGATATATACTAGGACATCATCAGCAAATAGAGAGCACTTGTACTCGGTGCCTCCCACCTCAATCCACCTAATATTGGGGTTATGGCGAATTGATGAGAGCAGGTGCTCCGTCACTAGGATGTATAAGAGAGGGGACAGAGGACATCCCTGCCTTGTCCCATTGGTGATTGTGAAAGGTGATGAAAATGTTCTGCTGCACCCCCTGGGCCTTGGGACACCCGGAGCCGGACCCTTTTTGGTGGATGCTGGTGGTTGTAGTCTTCGTGGCGGCGACCCGGTTCCGTGGCTCAGGGTGGTCAAACCAGTCGCGGAACTATTTATGTGGTTTTGATGTTTAAATGTCCGACTACGCCACCCGTGGATTGCGGTCAGAGTGAACCGCCGCTGCAGGGCAGACCGCTGAGGCTGGTGTTGTGGGTGCAGCAGAGCGTAGCATAACTCCCCACGGGAGTAGTATAGCCTCAGGGCAGTGTATGCGGAGGATGGGGGTGATGGTGCAGGGCAGCAGCAGTAATGACACGGAGTCAGTGATGCAGTCCAGGGCCTTTACTCACAGTTCTTATTATCCAGACCACGTCTGCAGGTAACGGCTGCCCACGTCGTACTGTGCTCACCAGGTGAGGGGCTCAGACAACTCCCAGATAACTTTGGAGCGCTTCACAGGACCCCCTTTGTGTGTCCTTTGTCTGGCCTTTCTTACCAACCCTTCTGTCCGGCTGCCTCGGGCCTCCTATTGGTAAACTTGGCGCCAGTTTCCCTGACCCTATGTGGTGCCTTCCAAGCGGGTGTAGTGAGGGGCTGCGCCACATAAAATATCACAGCCTCCGGTTTCTAGCTGAGGGTCGTTTCCTGCCTCCACTAGTTTCGGGGACCGGTCTCCCCCTTTGGCCTGACCCCTCCACGCAGGTGGATTCGGGCGTGCGATGGCGACTCGCCCGTTCGCACCCCTGGGATCCCTTCATTCCTCGTTCCTGGAGCCTTCTCCGCTCCTCTTCCTTCCTTCTCCCTCTTCCAGGCCTGGGCCTCTGTTACTAGGCCCGCCTCCGGAGCAGAGCTCATGCAGAGCCCCTGCTCCCTGCCACTTCTGCTCACACTTCTCTGCACTGAACTAAGATGGTGCCCACCTTTTATACTCCCTTCTCAATGCACCCAGGAACTGCTTCCTCCCTGCTCCTGCACTACAGGGTTCCCCTTCCTCAGTGTTCCCTCCCCCCACTCCAGCCAGGGACAGGGACTGTCGTGCCCATCTCAGAGGCATATTGGTCGCCCTGCCCCACGGCAATGTGGTGTAATGCATGCAGGTGTCGGGTCCTGATCCACACTCCATCCTTACCTGAGAGTGAGATATCACACCTCTGGGTGAGGTGCAATACCTCTGTAGCAACCGAGCCCTCAGGGTGCTACAATTCCATTTATCTTCAGCCTAGGTGACATATTGTGATACAGGGCCGTGATTTTGGCTATAAAAGGGTCCCCTAGACCCCTACCCAAAGCTTTTTAAGAGAATCATATATGGCATGCCAGGAGACTCTATGGAATGCTTTCTCAGCATCCAACGAGAGTATCTAATTACAAATTTTTAACTGCATCTAGCCCAGGAAATACTTTGTGCCTAGTAGCAGTGTCTGCTAGTCAGCGGATTATCCCGGCTGTTAAGCAAGCTACACCACCTGTAGTTTGGACACTTAATTTTTTCAAAGGAAATGCTTCGGGACCACGGGATACTCAGTGAAGAGCATCAGGAGGCACCCCAAGGCATAGGGGCTGGGACTGGCAGTAGGATCCCTTGCGGTGGACAGCCGAGCTCGATCCTTATAAAAGCTTTTTAACTGCAGCAGCTTTAGTGGACGCTACTGGAGCTGGAATTACGCGGCTGCTGGCATGAGACTTGCCCTCCAATAGATCCTTGTAAATGGATTTAAAGTGTATTCATTCAAATTAGAGAGACAATTTAAATTAAAAAGCTTAGAGCTGCCTCCACCACAGGGGGGGCTCGCTCGACCCACCAGCGGACAGGCACCAGTATTGGGAGAGGGGGCTGGCCGTCAGGGTTCACCGCGGCTCTGGTACAAACCCGGCGACACGGAGGTGGCACGGGCAGGAGCGGACTGAACGTGTCGGCTTCTCACTTTTTGGATTTTAGAAGGGCATGACATGCCTATATCTGTGTCTCCCCCTCCTTTTACTCCTCCACCTCTTTTCTTTTCGCATGACTATATGTACTTCTCACTTTTCCATGTGTTAGTTGTGTCTTCTGAGCAGTTTGTCAGCTTTTGGACACCTTTGAAGGTGTTTTCTATGTGTTTCTATGTGTTTTTGTTTGCTTGCCATTGGTTTTAACGGTGTTCGAAGGTGTTCGACGAACAGTTCGACGAACAGTTCGGCGAACACACGGGCGTTCGACGAACCGACCCGAACTCGAACACTACGGGGGTGGCTCAACACTACTCTTAACCAATTAACTATTAACTATTTACCCCCATTCCAGACCATGCACATTTTCAGTTCAGTTGGTGTAAAGAGGTGTAAAAATTATTCTCATTCGGATATTCAAGTAATTTTTGCTTTTTTTTTTTCAGGATACATGGTGCTTCATTTATATGTCACTGTTACAGTCTCTTCTTTTCCTGATATTAGACAAGATCTGTGGTAAAATAAGAGAAATCTGTGTCTGTTCCCATTTTTTTATGAAAACTAGGACCATTAAAATATTTTTAAAAATTTGTATGAAATTTTATAACAATTTATGTCACGGGGATACCAAGACAGAGAGGGGTCAGAAGAGCACTTTACCTGGTTACATGAACTCCTGCACTGGTTAGAAGTACTTCACCATCATTTTAAACAGTGCAGGTTTTTTCCTTGCTAGCAGTGCAGGGGTTAATCTGTTCATTGAAGCTCCTGGAGCTTTCCTACTTGGATTGTCTCAGCTGTTCAGTGTTGGCCACTCCCCTCTGCTATACATGCTCACCTCTAACATTTAGGAATTGCCAGCGTTAGTTTTTATTGCCTGGTTCTGGAGATGGAGTTAGTGTTTGGAGATTGGTCTGGAGATTCTTGCTTGGAGTTTTGTCTGTGTGCACATCCTCATCCTCTCCTATTTTGTTTCTCCTTCCCTTAACTCCCTGTGTCCCAGTCTCTTGTTTGGTGTGTATATTTTGTATGGTTGGTATTTTTATTTATCCCTGTCCGTCTTCCCTTATTTGTCTGATTAGTGTGTTCCTATACACTTCAGATTTCCACTACCCTGGATGGGGAGGAGACAGATCAGGGAAGATATAATAGCACAGCAAGGAACGAGAACTCGGTGTCTTCACCTTCAGGAGTAGGACGCCCCTAGTTCTAGGGACTTGGTTAGTGGCCAAAGTCCCAACACCATCGGTGACAAATTATTTCTATGTATCAGACTTTTTTTTATCAGTGCAGGACTAGTAAGAGTGAATTAAATGGACAGTCGCATTTATATTTTACTTATTTATTTATTTTTTACCAGCTGTTTTTTTCATGTACCCTTTTTGATTTACACATTGTGACTCCTATAAGCACATAAAAGACCTTGGGGGCATATTCGTATTTAAATCTTTTTTATTTTCATCTTATTTCCCCTGTAATCAGGACTAGGAATTACAATGGAATGCAGCCTGCTGGTTGCACGGCAGAGCTGTTTGGGTCTTCTATAACCCAGTTGCTCCTGTTCTCTCCCTATACACAGTGATCACATGACCACTGTGCATAGAAGAGGAAGCTTTATCCACGCTTCCTATTATTCTGTACATAGCACTTCTTTATTGTTGAGTATACAGTGATAAAGAAGGCACAGACAGTAAGAGGCAACTGAATCTCTACCCTTGAAGCTACAAGATCACATGCTTCTAGACATTTTAGAACATCACTTCAGAGTAGGAGCAGAAACTCCTGGATTTTTAAAGTCTATGGGTGGTCCGGATGCATTTATATAAAATTATGAGATACGATTTCAACAATATTAAAGAGTTGAGAACCCATTCACTGTTACTTAAAGCACCACTCCAGTGTTTTGCTTTATTGCACAGCTGAAATGGTGCTTTTAATGTTATTTCCCTCCCCATCTTATACTCACCTGCCGCCGCCTTTATCGATTCCAATGTCGTTCCCGTCGATCTCCAGCAAATAGTGACCTGCTGGCAACTCCAGTGTTTCATGGGGCAGCTTGGAGGTCACTTTTCAATATTAGTCTATGACAGCCTGGTTCTGGCTTGTGACTTTTGACTTCCAGCCAATCAGAAGCTGCGCTCACAAGATGGAGTTGCGGGACTGTAGAGATGTCGAATAACGGTGAAGACGCTGGATGGGGAGTATATGACTGGGGGCAGGAGACTTACATTTAAAACGTCACTCCAGCACTGAAAAACAAAATTCTGGAGTGGTGCTTTAAGTTGTATACCAACCTATCAGAACATACTACAGGAGGCACCATCTTTATATTGTTTTATTTTAGTCTGTAATTCACAAAGAATTTATATGAAAGAGCAATATGCACATCTGGGCACATCTCTCTCCTGCTGCTTCTTTCTTTCTCTTCTTCCATTTGTTGTTTTGCTGAGCACAATGGAAGCAATGGATGTTCTAAATAAGCTGAATATTTTTGCACTACATATGTTAACTTTACTTCATTTTTTCTTAATTGTCCCATATTTATGGTTTCTGTGATGACTTATAGCAGGTGTTAGTTTCTGAATGTGTTATATTCATATTTTCTGTCTCTAAACTCCCTACAGAAATACATAATAGCAACTAATGGTACAAAGAGTTGAAAATCTATTTTTGAACTAGCCAATGGAAAGGTTACTTTGACATTTAATCAACATTCTACATCTTTATCATTTGTTGTGTACTTAATTGCTTATCTGAATAATTAAAACTCCTTAAGAAAGACCTTCGGTTAATCACATAAACCTTATAATAGATGATTTTTTTTACTCTAGGAATCAACCATATTACAAACCGCAAACAACAGAAAATCACTGAGATTTGTTAAAGCCTTAGTTTTCGATTTCAAATAAAAGCAGAATAGCTTACTAATTCATAATATCCATAATATATGTTAATTCAACAAAGACTCGCAAACTATTAACATGTTCTTTCTATTTATTGAGAAAAATAGAAGACATATTCTGTAGGCTAATACTAGAGTTGAACCAATTTATTCAAGAAGGATTTAATTCTACTCAGATTTTCCAAAAGTTCATATTCTCCAAACTACTAATTTTTATAATTAGCTCTGCTCAAATTCAGTAAATTGTATCCGACTGGCAGCCATTTTGCTGAACATAATAGACTCGTAAAACATAAAAAATAAAAACACTAATACTCACTCACCTCACTGCTCACCAGCCTGGCCACCTCTGCTGCTCACTTTTCCCCATACAGACCTGGGGACATCTTCCTACAAGCACTGCGTTCTGTACCTTCATGCTAGACCAGGACTTCAGGCCATGACTAAGTTCGGCATTCACAGTGTCATCCCAGGTCTAGTCACAGCCAGAACTCCTGTGCACCTAGTGTGGTCATCAAAGGCCTAGCTCTGGCCTAGTATACACCACTATGCCCAGGTCTCTGCACATAGGAGTTGTAATGTATTGGTGACATTGTAACATCATGATGTGCACTGGAACCTTATAGTGTGCACTCTAGGTAGAGTCCTCCATGGCCTAGTCACACAAACAGAAATCCGGCCTAACATAGATGCAGTATGCGGTGGTGGTCAGACGATCCACTGAGGATCATACAGGAGAGAGCGAGCAGCAGAGATGAGTGTTGAGGTATTACTGGTAGTTGTTTTTTTCTTTTATACATATTACATTTATTATGCCTTAGAGCCTCTCGAGTCCCCATGGCATAATAAGTGACATTCATTTAGCAAAGAATAAATTAGCTGCAAATTGATTTTCCCAGTAAACTCTGCAAGATTTTTGCAAACTCAAATCTCATCAGATGCATCTCTAGCTAGAACAAATGCTTTTTAGCACAGTGATCTTTCTCATTTAAGACCCCTGATGAAATGTTTTAGAGATGAGTGAATCAATTCACTGGATCAGTGGTCTGTGGCCATGTGGCTGCCAGACATGAGCCCTGAAAGCCACCACTTACCTGCTGAAAACCATGGCACCTTTTCTCATTAGTTGGCCCAGCGCAGTGTCATGTGTGTGTTACACTGCAACAATAAAGTAGCGATGGACTTACAAATCAAAGGTGGTGACAAAGGTTCTAGTAAGATTGGAGGTGTCTAGCAGCAATAGACCCTTGACATGCCCACTGGACCTGGGTCTTTCAAATCAGTTTGCTCATCTTAAAAACATTGTGCATGTTGATGTCTTTTATGTTTAGAGAGATTGACATTAATAAATTACAGGTTTTGTTTCATACAGACAAATCCTTTTCAGATTGAAACCTGCTTGACAATCAGCTGATGACCATGGGTTCCTTCTTTGGCAGCTATTAGAGATGAGCGAATTGATTTGCAGGTCCCTTTTCCAGTTGCAACTTCAGTAGTCTGTAGCTGCTTGATGGGAACAATGCGAACCGTCTTCTACCTGCCTAAATCACTGGCTCCTCTTCTGATTTGTCGGCCTGGTGCAACATCATCATTGCAGCTTGACGCAGACATGACAAAGTTGCAGTCAATGACTGGCCTCAGCAGTCATGCATATCGACATGAATAAAGTATGGCCTCCTTCAAAGTCTTACGTGCACAGGAAATCTGTATAAGTCATATTGATGACAAACAGAACAGCAAAGCATACTGAATATAGCCAGTGCTTTGGAGAAGATTTTTTTTCTTATAGTATCTAACAGAGAGAAAAACAATGTAGTTATAAGTATAGTACTGCTCCTTGAATATGTGCCCTATTAGGGCCCCATATAAAACTACTACCACACTGTCTAAGATTATTGCACTTTTTCTATATAACAATCTGAGTGAAATAGTTTTTGTCTTGTAATTGAAAAGCAGTATATTTCATAATTGTGTCTAAAGCTTGGTGCCATCATTACCATGTGCATCTAAAAAGCTCTGCCTTCAGCATAAAGTAATGGGGCCTAATTAATCATTGCATTTCCGACAGTTTTTTGGTGTGAATACTTCTCAGTTAGTGTCTTTTTTATATCAAACGCCAAATTCAGCAAATAATTTTGCCTCTTCCAAGTTTTCTTTTGTTGTTTACTTAAATTTCAGATTTTTACGTCACTTTTGCTTTTCTAGATATTTTAGACAAATTCATGATTTGTAATTTCATAAAAACTGTACTCCAGTTATCCCCTGGAGTGACATTATGTATATTATTTTGGCTCATTTTTACCACACTTGTGAAATATGTGACTTTTCTTGATAAAAATATTGTAATATTGAAGCAGTTAGCGGATGCCATGATATGTTTGCAGAGCCCCTGATTTGCCTAGACAGTGGAAACTCCCCACAACTGACCCTGTTTTGGAAACTATACCCCTCACGGAACTTATCTAGAGGTGTGGTGAGCACCTTGAACCCATAGGTGCTTCTCAAAATTTGATATCACTGAACCGTGAAAATGAAAAAATAAATAAATTGTCAATTTTTAATTTTCACAAGGGAATCCTGAGAAAATGGACCATATAGTTTGTTGTGCAATTTATCCTGAGTAAGCAGATACCCCATATGTGGTGGAAAACTACTGTTTGGGCACACGGCAGGGCTCGGAAGGGAAGGAGCGCCAATTGAATTCTGCAGCACAATTTTGGCTGGAACAGATTGCAAATGCCCCTGATTAGCTAAAACAGCAGAAACCCCATAAGTGACCCCATTTTGGAAACTACACATCTTGAGTAATCATCTAGCAGTGTATAACATTGGGCTGAGTCAATGGAAAATTACCGTTTTTTTCCACTAAAATGTTACTTTGGCCTCAAGTTTTCAATTTTCAAAATGTATAATAGGAGAAAATGGACCACAAAATATGCTACAAAATTTCTCCTGAGTGCGCCAATACCTCATATGTGGTCAAAAACTACTTTTAAGGCACTTTGAAAAGCTCTGAAGGGAAGGAGCACCATATTGCAGTGTACATTTTGCTGGAATAATTTGAGGGTGCCATATTACATTGGTAGAGCCCCTGAGATGCCACAACAACTGAACCCCCCATAAGTGACCTCGTTTTACAAATTACAACTCTCGGTGAATTCATCTAGGGGTGCAGTGATCACATTGACACCACGGGTGTCACAGAACCTTACACGATCAGGCAGTAACGAAAAAATAATTACATTTTTACAACAAAATGTTAGTTTTAGCCCTAGATTTTACATTGTCACATGGGGAAATGGGAAATTTATCACACAATTTCTGCTGAACGTGACAATACTCCATTTGGGGCTGTACTGTACTGCTTAGCCACATGGCAAGGCTCAGGAGAGAAGGAACGCTATTTGACTTTTGGAGAACAAATTAACGTAGAATAGTTTGTGGGCTCCATATACAGAGCCCCTAAGTCACAGAAGAGCATGACCCCATTTTGTAGATTACACCCCTGTGGGAATTTCTCTACAGTTGTAGTGACAATTTTGACTTCATGGGTGTTTGCCAGAAACAAGCAGCAGTGAGTGTTGCTGAGTGAAAATTGCAAATCTGCCAGTGTAGTGCTCATACATTGTAGTGCCCATACATTGTGCCCAGTTCATGCTTCTGGAGACATGCACCTGTAAATTAGGTGGGCTCTTATCAAATGACAAACGTGGTTGCTAACTGTGGTTTAGGCACACTGTGTGTCTCAGAAGGGAGCGGGGCATTTGTATTTGGAAGCGCAGATGTAGCTGGATTTCTTTTGGGGGTCTAGGAGCCATAGAGATTTTCCAGAGACTGCACTAACAGTAACGTGGAAGCTTCCTATATTTCCATTGACAGATGACAGACCTGAGTGGGGGGATAGCTTTTTTTGTGGATTGAGTTGAATGTTTTGTTGGGAACATTTTACATAACATTTGAGATCACATATGTCCTGGCCTCTACGCTGAGCACTTACATCGGGGTTTTCATCTAAGTTACCCAGACTCCATCTGGTTTCTGTTCAGTGTTGTCCTTCTTTGATGCACAAAACTGTTGTTGATGGCACTTTTATGCACACTTAAAAAGACAGACACCACTGGCTCATAATACAGACGGTGTTCATAGTATCACCATCTGCCTCATTATAGGAGCTTCCATTTGAATCACGTATTTTAGAGATTTACACAAAAACCCTGGTGTAAGAACTCAGCGTAGATCGCTGGATAAATGAGCGCCAAGCCTTACTGTGATTTTTGGGAGGCAGAATGAACAAATCAGCAGCAGGTGAAGAATTAGCTTTATTTATTTTTTATCCCTTTCCTTGTGCGGTGTAAGTGATTAGACGACTTTATTCTTCAGGTCGGTGCAATAACAGTGATACTAAATTCATGTATTTTTTCTGTTTGTCTGCTGTCACAGACTAAAAGTCCCTTTTTTTGCAAAACATAGTTTTTACATCGCCATATTTTGAGAGCTATATTTTTTCTATATTTCTGCCGACAGAGTAATGTGAGGGCTTGTTTTTTGCAGGACTAGTTGACATTTTTATTTTTACCATTTTTGATCACACAATATTTTTTGATACCCATATTCAGCAATTCAGGATTTGTTTTTTGTTTTTTTTTACCACACATTCACCGTGTGGTAAAAGTGATGACAACTTTATACTTTGGGTCAGTAAGATTACAGCGATATCACATTTATATAATTTTTTTATGTTTTGGTGCTTTTATACAATAAAAATTATTTTATAGAAAAAATAGATGTTTTTGCATCACTTTATTCTGAGAGCTATAACTTTTCAATTTTTGCTTTGATGGAGCTGTATTGCAGCTTATTTTTTGTCGGACAAGATGACGTTTTCAGGGATACCATTTTTATTTACATTTTACTTTTTCATCGCGTTTTCTTCCACTTTTTGTTTAGCAGTATGATGAAAAAGCATTGGTTTTTTTTGTTTATTTTTTGTTTTTTATGTTGTTCACTAAAGTGGGACAGTTTCATAGGTCAGTTCAGTGAATATACCAAATATGTGTACGTTTTTTATTTATTTTTTTACGGTGTTTACTGAAGGGGTTAACTAGTCTGACAGTTTTATAGGTCAGGTCATTCCGGATGCAGCGACACCAAATATGTGTACTTTAATTGCTAATTTTTGTTTTTAAATAAATATATATTATAATATTTTTTCATTTTTTTAATCTTTTTTTTTACTTTTCATTTTTCCCAGGATGGGACATCAACTTTCCTGCCCTGATTGCTGATCTAATACACTGCAATGCTATTGCATTCAGCGTTTCACAGGCAGGGAAGAGGAGTGTCAGCTCTTGCTCTTAGCAAGAGCTTACAGGCCATCGTCCCTACATGACCCTGCAGCCATCTTACAGCCCGGGGTCACCATGCAAACCATCGCAATCATGTTGTGCTGATAGGAGCAGAGAGGGAGGGGTTAAACACCCGTCACCAGCACTAGCATCAATCATGGGCATTGTTGCATGGTGTCAGCTCTCATATAGAGCTGACACTAGCATTTGTTCATGGTGGCACTCAGCGTGAGCCCCTGTGATCATCACACTGTATATGAACGGTGGCTTGTGGGAACGCAGCTCCCGCAGCGCCGTACATATACAGCTCATCTCATAAAGGGGTTAACTTGCTCTGTGAATTCTGTAAAAAAATTAAAACAGTGATAGAACGTCTGTTTTTTGTAAAGTCAATGTCAGGAATCTAAACAGCCATTACTTGTTAGGCTGCTTTCTTATCAAAAATGTAGAGACCATTTTAAAAAAGACCAACCATAAATCTAAGGATCATTCCATTGGTATTTAGCTCAAGGATGAGAAAGGGTCTTCCTTGGCCAATACATAGTGTGCAACCAATTAGAATGTCAATGAAATTAGATATGCAGATTCCTTATGCTAAATGGCAGCTTGACCAGTAGATCATAGATGGAATGGAACCACAAAGGTTTTTTTCACACCCAAACCTAGAGGTGAGACAAACCAATATAAAAATCATGAAAGCTACTGGTGGGAATAATTAGGGCATAAATGCCACTCTTGATAGATATGTTTCATTGGAGATTACATATAAAAAGTAGAGCAGTATATGATCAAATTTATCCAGTGATAAATTCTTGCATTTGATAGATGTAACGAGCTCAGCTTTATGAAAATAAATAGAAAATATTAAGATTTGAGAGTCCTCAGTGGTTGATACCTTTTAATGGCTAACTGAAAAGATGGTAACAAGTTGCAAGCTTTCGAGACTACTCAGGTCTCTTCATCAGTCATAGTATAACACAAAATCTGAAGAGTCACATATTTATACACAATAGGACACAGAAATAATGTAATTCTGTGTCTTGATGTGTATAAATATGTGACTCTTCATATTTTGTGTTATACTATGACTGATGAAGAGACCTGAGTAGTCTCAAAAGCTTGCAACTTGTTACAATCCTTTCAGTTAGTCACTACAAGGTATCAACCACTGAGGACTCTCAAATCTTAATATTTTTCTATCTACTGGGTAACACAGTACAAAAATATATATTTTCCCTGTATGAAAATAAATAATCATTAGAGCAACAAACTCTTTAGTTTATACAATAAACACTAGTTTATTATTTATTATTTAGTTGTATTATTTAGTTTATACAATAAACACTGCAAAAACACTAGTGCATGCCCTCATAATCTCCCGCCTTGACTACTGCAACATCCTGCTCTGTGGCCTCCCCTCTAACACTCTCGCACCCCTCCAATCTATCCTAAACTCTGCTGCCCGACTAATCCACCTGTCCCCCCGCTATTCCCCGGCCTCTCCTCTCTGTCAATCTCTCCACTGGCTCCCCATTGCTCAGAGACTCCAGTTCAAGACTCTAACCATGACATACAAAGCCTTTCACAACCTGTCTCCTCCATATATCTCTGACCTAGTCACCTGTTACATACCCGCACGCAACCTCCGATCCTCACAAGATCTCCTTCTCTACTCCCCTCTTATCTCCTCCTCCCACAACTGTATACAAGATTTCTCCCGTGCTTCCCCACTACTCTGGAACTCTCTACCCCAACGTATCAGACTCTCGCCTACTGTGGAAACCTTCAAAAGAAACCTGAAGACCCACCTCTTCCAACAAGCCTACAACCAGCAGTAACCACCACTCCACCATACCGCTGCACGACCAGCTCTACCCTCACCTACTGTATCCTCACCCATCCCTTGTATATTGTGAGCCCTCGTGGGCAGGGTCCTCACTCCTCCTGTACCAGTCACTGTCACATTGTGTTCAAGATTATTGTAATTGTTCTTGTATTATACCCCTTTTTCACATGTAAAGCGTCATGGAATAAATGGCGCTATAATAATAATAAATAATAATAATAATACAATGTGTTATATACACATTAGTATTTTGTATTAGATTATATCAAAATAATCCTTATTGTCATATGGATCATAGCACTTCACCATAATGGAGTAAACGGTTAAATAGATCAGTGCACCAACTTCGATTTTAGCTTTTACTTTAGAAAAGAGAAAAAAATGTATTTCACGTGCTTTCCATCATTGACTTTGTCATTTGACATAACAGCCTTGAATACAGGAAAAATAGGATGAAAACTGTCATGGCCACTCTACTTGTCTGTTATTATCTACACAATGTTCCTGCTCACACATTTTCATAAGGTAATTGCATTGAGTTGTTTGTACCTCTCATCAACAGAGGTGCCATTTGAAACTCACAAACATCCAGGTTTAACAAAAGACAACCTTCAACTCCTGAGCTACATATAGCAGATACTGTACGTGCTTTTACCATGGTATTTAAAAAATTATTCAAATCCATCTGCAGAAATCTTTTTTTGTGTGTAAAGGTATTTTTATGGTTATTAAATAGCAAATCTTCTGTTTCCAGGCACCCATATTCCTTTCTTGTAGAAAAAATTAAAACAAAAAGCTGCGATTTGTATATTAGACATCACAGTAAGAAACCATGTAGATTGGAGCATTGCCACTGCCTATTCAAAAGCTACATTTAGGCTATTATTTGTGACCTTTCTAGGTTCACCAAACTTTAAATCAGAGGTTCTTTTCTTTTTAATTTGATTAGACACCTAGTGTTCTGTATCTGATTTGTCTCACTCTTTGGTCCCTGTGTCAGGTTTTAGCATCCATTTTCTCGTATAAAAAAAAATTCCAAGCTTCTTCTGGCAGCACTCGGATAACATGTGGATAACATTTGTGTTCTGTCCATCATTTTCACAGTCTCATAGATTTGCACTGAGGAGTAAGATCCATGACTCGGATCGAAAACAAACATTTCCTTTCATTTGTTGGCTGACATGTGGTCCACAAAAAAGCATGGACATGTGACCCATAGATTATAATGGGTACATGTTCTGTTTGCAAAAATCACAGATAGAACACACACTTAAAAAACAGACCTTTAAATGAGGCTAAATTCATAATTTTTTATTTAAGTGATTTTTCTTTTTTGTCTTATGGTATTTGTTGTCGTTATTTGTGCTAAATTCATACTGGTGTTGATGAATTTTGCACAAATTCAAAGATGCACATTTTTCTTGACCTTTACATGTTCTGAGCCTTTTTAGAGCAAAAAGTTGCGTGACTCTTTTAAATGTCATAACTGTTTGAAATTATTTTAGATGCATTTTATAATTCGCTATTGTTCTGGAGTACAATTGGAAAAATGTTTGCGACATTTTTAAAAGTCGCAAAATATATATTAAGTTCTAATATTTGGATAAGAAAAGACACGCAACTGATGTACAAAAAAAGACAAAACAAAGTAAAGTCAGCTTAAAAAAAGTTGCAAATTAAATAATGAATAAGACATGAATAAAAACAAATTACTGCTAAAAACATAAAAAGGCGAAATAACTGTGATGAATCGGGGCCCAAGACTTTAACGTAACATTTGGTGAAGTTAAAAAAATTATACGGAATGTTTTATGTGAAAAACTACTTTCCAAAATCAAAATTTGCAGTGTTCAGAAAATACTTAAAGAGGACATAGGAATGCAAATTTTTGATCACTGCTGCCTGTCACCAATTCCTCTAATAAAAATCACTTTTGCTTTCTACATGTAAATCTTGCAACTTTTGCTGAATAAATTGACTTGTTTATCTGCCTTCTGGAATATATTCAGCTATATATTGATATTATATAATTATTGTTTTGTTCTGGGTTAAATTGATGAATCTTATTTTGCCATATGCGCTATAAAAAAAGCTGAAAAAATATACAGTAAAAGCAATTTTCTGTAGCTTTCAGGCAAATTACATGCTATCTATAATTCTATACAGGACTTAACTTCTAGTTGGAGAACATTATATGTAAATGAAGACTGCAAACACCTGCATTGAATACCTTACTTGATAACTTACTTATCCAAGTTAGCTCTAGGCATGATAATATAATCCTTACTACTTTTTGGGGGGTTGAAATCATATTAATACTACCAGTAGTCAAAGTTGTAGAATGTTTATAGAAACAACTTTTTAGTTTGCAGCACCTAATAATCTATGTTTTTTTATTTTATAGGAAAAACAAATGAATTTTTGTAATGAAGCAAATACATTTTAATATGGTGAAAAACACCGGTTGTAAATTATTATTTACTAAATTATGTTTTTTTATTAGTTTTCTTAAACCTCTAATTTTTTAATATATCTCATATTTAGTGTATGTAACTGGTCTGGGAGGCGGAACCTCTGAGCAACTATACAAGGGGGCGGTCCTTGTAAGGAAGCTCGTGGCTCCCAGGGAAGACGGGCAGGTAGTCACGGCAAGTGACAGGGACAGTCTCTGGGTAGAAGGGCAGGTAGTCACGGCAAGTGACAGGGACAGTCTCTGGGTAGAATGGCAGGTAGTCACAGCAAGTGACAGGGACAGTCTCTGGGTAGACTAGCAGACAGGTAGCAGGTGGACGCTCCCAGGTGAGCGGGCAAGAGTCTCTGGATGGGCAGGTGGTCACAGCAAGTGACGGCAGAGCCTCCAGGTAGGCTAGCAGGCAGGTAGCAGGTGAGCGCTCCCAGGTGAGCGGGCAAGAGTCTCTGGACAGGCAGGTGGTCACGGCAAGTGACGGCGGAGCCTCCAGGTAGGCTAGCAGGCAGGAAGCAGGTGAGCGCTCCCAGGTGAGCGGGCAAGAGTCTCTGGACTGGCAGGTGGTCACGGCAAGTGACGGCAGAGCCTCCAGGTAGGCTAGCAGGCAGGTAAGCGGATATCAGGCAGGTATCAAGCAGGAATCTGGCAGATGACTGGCAGGTAACTGGTAACGGGACCTGAGGGCTGAAGCAGAGTGAAGGCTTTGCAACAACATTGCTCGGGCACCTCCATTTTGGAGGAGGTGCCTTATATATGGTGAGGTCCTCCGGCCATTGGCCGGGGACTCCTTAGGACGGCGCGCGCGTCCCCTTTAAGAGAGGGGGAGCGCGCGCGCCGTAAACACAGTGGCCGGGAAGCAGCGCGCGCTGCCAGCAGAGCGGGAGGAGGACGCCGGGCACGGAGCGGAGAGGTGAGGGGAACAGCGTCCCTGCCTAGCAGGAGGCAGGGACGCCGACGCTACAGTACCCCCCCTTTAGGCCCCCCCTTTTTTAGGCCAGACAGAAATTTATCAAGGATGAGAGGGGCATGGATGTTCTCCCGGGGCTCCCACGTTCTCTCCTCAGGACCAAACCCCTTCCAATCTACCAGAAAAAAGGTTTTTCCTCTTACCCTTTTGGTGGCCAGAATGTTCTCTACCTCAAACTCGTTTTCAGCGGAAACCGGAGCAGGAGGCATACCTGTAGACTTGGAAAAAGAGTTACGTACCACGGGTTTGAGGAGAGATACATGGAAGGAGTTAGGGATCCGCAAGTTGGCTGGGAGTTTCAATTTAAAGGCCACTGGGTTGATTTGTTTGATAACTTCTAGTGGGCCGATGAACCGAGGCCCTAACTTGTAGGAAGGAATCTTGAGCCGGACATAATTGGACGAGAGCCAGACTTTATCTCCAGGACGGAATTGTGGAGGATCCAGGCGTTTTTTGTCAGCGTGTTTTTTTATCCGCTCGGACGACTGAAGGAGTGCGGATCGGGTACTCTCCCAAATGGAGGAAAATTTGCTAACGAGAGATTCCGCAGCCGGATTGTCCACCAAGGTGGAGACGGGAAATGGGATCCGAGGATGCTGACCGAAGACTACAAAAAACGGGGATTTGGAGGAAGATACGCTCTCGTGATTATTGTAAGAGAATTCGGCCCATGGCAGGAGATCCACCCAGTCTGAATGGTGGGCATTAACGAAGTGCCGGAGGTAACTGGTCAGGATCTGATTGATCCGCTCCACTTGACCATTGGACTGTGGGTGGTATGCGGAGAAGTCCAGGGTGACGTCTAGCAGCTTACATGTGGCTCTCCAGAAGCGTGAGGTGAACTGAACCCCACGATCCGACACGATGTGGAGGGGCAGGCCATGGAGACGGAAGATGTGGCGGATAAAGTCTTTAGCCAGCTCGGGTGCAGACGGGAGGCCTGGCAGGTGAATGAAATGAGCCATTTTGGAAAAGCGGTCAGCAACAACCCAAATGACCGTACAACCGGCAGAGACAGGGAGATCTGTTATGAAGTCCATAGCTATATGCTGCCAGGGGGAAGCAGGTACTGGAAGAGGAAGGAGGTGACCGGCTGGCAGGTGTCTCGGAACCTTGTTGCGGGCGCAGGACACACAGGCAGAAACAAAGTCTATTACGTCCTTGTGCAGGGTAGGCCACCAGTAGTGCCGGGTGATAAGCTGGAGGGTCTTTTTCTGACCGGCGTGGCCAGCAAGCTTAGACGAGTGACCCCAGTGTAGGATCTTCTCCCGATCAGGTACCGTTACGAACGTCTTACCGGGAGGGAGACGATTTAGACTCACGGGGGCCACCTGCATTACTCTGGTGGGATCGATGATGTGTTTAGGTTCCTCCTCAAGATCAGACACCAGGAAGGATCGGGACAAGGCGTCAGCTTTGATGTTTTTGTCAACCGGGCGAAAATGAAGAACAAAATCAAAGCGAGCAAAAAACAAGGACCACCGGGCTTGACGCGGGTTAAGTCTCTGGGCACTCTGGAGGTAAGCCAAGTTCTTGTGGTCCGTGTAAATTATTACCGGGTGAAGAGCCCCCTCGAGCAGGTAACGCCACTCCTCCAATGCCAGCTTAATGGCCAATAACTCTCGGTCTCCTATAGAATAGTTGCGCTCTGAAGAGGAGAAGAGTTTGGAGAAGAAGCCTCAAGTTACCATTCTCCTGGAAGACGATTTTTGGGTAAGTACCGCTCCGGCTCCAGAGGAGGAGGCGTCAACTTCCAGGAAGAATTGCTTGTTGCCATCCGGGCGATGCAGCACCAGGGCAGAAGAGAAAGCCTGTTTTAAGGAAAGAAAGGCTTCCTCAGCTTCGGGTGGCCATTCTCTGGGATTAGTGCCCTTACGGGTGAGCGCAGAGATTGGGGCAGTCCGGGAAGAGAAGTGCGGTATGAAGAGGCGGTAGTAGTTGGCGAAGCCCAGGAACCGCTGAATAGTCTTCAACCCCTCTGGTCGAGGCCACTTCTCGATGGCAGACAGTTTCTCAGGATCCCTTCATAGGCCGGTCTGAGAAATTATGTAGCCCAAAAACGGAAGCGAGGTCTGCTCAAAGAGGCACTTCTCATATTTAGCGTAGAGGTGGTTCTGCCTGAGCCTGAGCAGAACCTGACGAACATCCCTCCGGTGTGTGGGGAGATCTGGAGAGAAGACCAAGATGTCATCCAGGTACACCACTACGCAGGAGTAGAGAAGGTCCCGGAAGATGTCATTAACCAACTCTTGAAAGACGGCGGGAGCGTTACAGAGACCGAAGGGCATTACCAGGTATTCATAGTGGCCGTCCCGGGTGTTGAATGCCGTCTTCCATTCATCCCCCTGATGGATACAGACCAGGTTATACGCCCCACGGAGGTCCAGCTTGGTGAAGATTTTAGCCCCCCTCAGACGGTCAAATAATTCCGGAATGAGCGGAAGGGGGTATTTATTCTTCACCGTGATCTGGTTAAGGCCTCTATAGTCTATACAGGGACGGAGTGAGCCGTCCTTCTTTTTGACGAAGAAGAAGCCTGCTCCCGCCGGGGAAGTAGATTTCCGGATGAATCCCCGGGCCAGATTCTCCTCAATATATTCTGACATGGATCGGGTCTCAGCAGCGGACAAAGGGTAAATACGCCCACGGGGAGGAGTAGCGCCGGGCATCAGGTTGATTGAGCAGTCGTATGGTCTATGAGGGGGTAATGTCTCTGCCTCCTTTTTATTAAAGACGTCCGCATACGACCAATAAGGAGCCGGAAGACCAGGTAGATTGGCTGGAGTAGGAGAAGGACGGACAGGATGGATGGGAACTAAACAAGTCTTATGGCAGTCCTGTCCCCAGCGAAGGACTTCTCCGGTCTGCCAATCAAGCACGGGTGCATGTCTCTGAAGCCATGGTAGGCCTAATAAGAGGGCGTGAGAGAGTCCAGGCAGAACATGAAAGAAGATGCTCTCAGAGTGCAGCATTCCCACCTGCAGGGTTATGGATTCGGTGATGAGTTGGATGGGATGTGGTAAGAGGTCCCCATCCACGGCAGCGACAGATAAGGGTACAGCTAGAGGTTTGGTGGGAATGCGGTATTTCTCTACCAGAGACTGAGAAATGAGATTTCCGGCAGCTCCAGAGTCAAGTTGGGCTAGTTCAAAGTAACTGTTCTCCCCGCAGATGATAGAGACCGACAGCAACAGAGATGGAGAGGGTTTACTCTTGTCTAGGACGACCTCTCTGAGCGATCCTAGACACAGGCGTTTCCCGACCTCTCCGGGCAGGAACGGATCCGGTGCTCCTTACTGCCACAGTAGAAGCAGCTCCCCTCGGCACGGCGTAACTCATCACGGGTTTTGAACATCTTGGTCTGGTCGACCTGCATAGGCTCGGGTGAGTGCGCCTGGGGAGTGTAACGGGTCTGGGAGGTGGAACCTCTGAGCAACTTATACAAGGGGGCGGTCCTTGTAAGGAAGCGGGTGGCGACCAGGGAAGACAGGCAGGTAGTCACAGGAGGTGACCGGGACAGTTTCTGGGTAAACGGGCAGGAGGTCACAGCAAGTGACCGGGGCAGTCTCTGGGTGAACGGGCAGGAGGTCACGGCAAGTGACCGGGACAGTCTCTGGGTGAAGGGGCAGGAGGTCACGGCAAGTGACCGGGACAGTCTCTGGGTGAACGGGCAGGAGGTCACGGCAAGTGACCGGGACAGTCTCTGGGTAAAGGGTAGGTACGACCTGTGACGGCTGAGCCTCCAGGTAGGCTAGCAGGCAGATGGCAGATGTGTGCTCCCAGCTGAGCAGGCGAGAGTCTCTGGATAAGCAGGTGGTTACAGCATGTGACGGCGGAGCCTCCAGGTAGGCTAACAGGCAGGTAGCAGATGAGCGCTCCCAGGTGAGCGGGCAAGAGTCTCTGGACTGGCAGGTGGTCACTGCATGTGACGGCGGAGCCTCCAGGTAGGCTAGCAGACAGGTAGCAGATGAGCGCTCCCAGGTGAGCGGGCAAGAGTCTCTGGACTGGCAGGTGGTCACAGCACGTGACGGCGGGGCCTCCAGGTAGGCTAGCAGACAGGTAGCAGATGAGCGCTCCCAGGTGAGCGGGCAAGAGTCTCTGGACTGGCAGGTGGTCACAGCACGTGACGGCGGAACCTCCAGGTAGGCTAGCAGGCAGGTAGCAGGTGGGCGCTCCCAGGTGAGCAGACAAGCTGGTCCATAGACAGACTGACAGGTGTCGGAAGGCAGACCGTCGGACCTCAGGCTAGCAAGCAGGTAAGCGGATAACAGGCAGGAATCAGACAGCAATCTGGCAGGAAACTGGCAGGTAACTGGAAACGGGACCTGAGGGCTGAAGCAGAGTAGTGAACAGTGCAACAACATTGTTCGGGCACCTCCATTTTGGAGGAGGTGCCTTATATATGGTGAAGTCCTCCGGCCATTGGCCGGGGACTCCTTAGGACGGCGCGCGTGGCCCCTTTAAGAGAAGGGGAGCGCGCGCACGCCCGCCCTAAGCACCGTGGACGGGAAGGAGCGTGCGCTGCCAGCAGAGCGGGAGGAGGACGCCGGGCTCGGAGCGGAGAGGTGAGGGGAACAGTGTCCCTGCCTAGCAGAGGGCAGGGACGCCGACGCTACAGGGAGTAGCGGGAGAAGTGACGAGGTTTCTGAAAGGTAGAGGCTAGACGTGGAAACCTCCTCTCACGGGTGACCTCTTTGGCGCGTTCCTGGAACCGGATGTCAATCCGGGTGGCAAGAGTTATTAAGTCGTCGAGAGTGGTAGGTATGTCCCGACCGGCGAGTTCATCTTTAATACGGCCGGACAGACCCTCCCAAAAGACAGACACCAGGGCGTCATTATCACAGGCCAGCTCCGAAGCAAGGGTACGGAACCGTATGGCATATTGGCCCACGGTGAGATTTCCTTGATGGAGGCATAGCAGAGATGATGCGGATGAGGTCTTCCGTCCGGGTTCGTCGAAGACTTTCCGGAAAGCCGTGAGAAAGGCTGGCAGGTTGGACACCAGGGGGTCTCCTCTCTCCCATAGAGGATTTAGCCAAGCCAGAGCCTCCCCCGTGAGATGGGACATGATGAAGGCTACTTTGGCCCGGTCAGAGATAAACTGGTGGGACAGGAGTTCAAAGTGCAGGGTGCACTGGTTTATGAAGTGCCGAGCTTGAGCGGGGTCGCCTCCGAAGCGAGGAGGTGCAGAAAGCCGGGGTCCGGGGCCGGATGCCATGGTATTGGTGGACAGCGGCGCTGCCGTGCTGCGAGTCATGACACTAGCGGTGGTTGCTTGTGGAGCAGTCAGAGTGTCCAGGCGAGAATTGACATTCCGCAGATGACTCAGGATGGACTCCTGTTGGGACCTCTGACGGGACAGTTCATGACATAGGTCCGAGAGCGAGGGAGCTTGGGTGCCACCGGGTTCCATGGCCAGAGCAAACTGTAACGGGTCTGGGAGGCGGAACCTCTGAGCAACTATACAAGGGGGTGGTCCTTGTAAGGAAGCGGGTGGCTCCCAGGGAAGACAGGCAGGTAGGCACGGCAAGTGACAGAGACAGTCTCTGGGTAGAAAGGCAGGTAGTCACGGCAAGTGACAGGGACAGTCTCTGGGTAGAAGGGCAGGTAGTCACGGCAAGTGACAGGGACAGTCTCTGGGTAGAAGGGCAGGTAGTCACTGCAAGTGACAGGGACAGTCTCTGGGTAGACTAGCAGACAGGTAGCAGGTGGACGCTCCCAGGTGAGCGGGCAAGAGTCTCTGGACGGGCAGGTGGTCACAGCAAGTGACGGCAGAGCCTCCAGGTAGGTTAGCAGGCAGGTAGCAGGTGAGCGCTCCCAGGTGAGCGAGCAAGAGTCTCTGGACAGGCAGGTGGTCACGGCAAGTGACGGCAGAGCCTCCAGTTAGGCTAGCAGGCAGGAAGCAGGTGAGCGCTCCCAGGTGAGCGGGCAAGAGTCTCTGGACTGGCAGGTGGTCACGGCAAGTGACGGCAGAGCCTCCAGGTAGGCTAGCAGGCAGGTAAGTGGATATCAGGCAGGTATCAAGCAGGAATCTGGCAGGTGACTGGCAGGTAACTGGTAACGGGACCTGAGGGCTGAAGCAGAGTGAAGGCTTTGCAACAACATTGCTCGGGCACCTCCATTTTGGAGGAGGTGCCTTATATATGGTGAGGTCCTCCGGCCATTGGCCGGGGACTCCTTAGGACGGCGCGCGCGGCCCCTTTAAGAGAGGGGGAGCGCGCGCGCCCTAAGCACAGTGGCCGGGAAGCAGCGCGCGCTGCCAGCAGAGCGGGAGGAGGACGCCGGGCACGGAGCGGAGAGGTGAGGGGAACAGCGTCCCTGCCTAGCAGGAGGCAGGGACGCCGGCGCTACAGTGTATCTTATGATGTATTCCACATAATTAAATGTATAAAATCCTAAAAATGTGTTTACCTTCAAACAAAATATTAATCCATAAGAAAAATGAAAGGCACTGTAGACTATTTTATACAACTAAACATTTACTCTTCATTTTTGTCCCTTCAGGCTCTTTTTTACTTTTTTTTGCAATGGTTGCTGAACTTTATTTTTAAGCTTAAGGTATTGATTTTGTAAAGAAGAGGTATGTAAAACATCTTAGGGTATAATTTAGCTAGTAGCATTTTAACAACACTAAATATTCACTAACTGTTGTACCAATGGACAGGCTTCCTGGTGTAGATTGTTTCTGCATGCTGAGAAGTGACCTCCATTAAATAGTACTAACCCATCCGATTCGGCAAATGACAGAATTGCTGCTTAGAATTAAAATGGTTAGAATTAAATTGGTTTTAATTTGTTCAGATTTAAACTTCTTCTGTCATGTAAGATTTTTTTTTCTTATGACCACTCCTTTATCTCTATTATTGTTTGAAGTATATTACACATTTCCTTTTGAAATTTTATTTCTATTTGTTCTTTGTAATACTTAAAATTTCATTAGAATATAAGTAAACTGTTACTGATACAAAATATTGTTGATCACCCTTCTATGAAAAAAATTAAAATTGATCTTCTAAATATATTTATATTTAATACACATGCAAGTGATACAGGAAAATTTACCATCATCACTGTAATCAATAAACAAAACATTTAAAAGCTAAAATCATCCAATATGTGCGCAGACCCCGGGCAACAGCCGGAGTGGAAGGAGGAGGAATTATGGAACAGGGGCCGCGGCATTGAGTGAGTAAGTGTCCCTGCCAAGGTGGAAGAGAAGCATGCAGGGACACCGGCGCTAGAGGTAGATAGATAGACATTCGCTACAGGTAGACAGACAGACATGTAGACATTCATTCAGACAGACCTATAGACAGATTGATAGGGCTTGATGTCAGCTCTGTTTTTGGACAATTCACAGCTGACATCAACCACAAGCCCCATTACCCCAATTGCCAATGCACCAGGGCAATCGGTAAGAACCAAGGTAATGTGCGAGAATTGGCGCATCTAATGTGATGCATCACTTCTGGGGTGGCTATGGGCTGATATTTATAGGCTGGGAAGAGCCCAATAAGCATGGAACATCCCAGCCTGATAATATCTCAGCTGTCTGCTTTATCCTTCCTGTTTACAAAAAATGGGTCGACCCCAATTCTGTTTTTTCATTTATTTATTTATTTAATCATAAGAAGCTGTCCAATAAGCTCCACAGGGTACAATTTTAATATATGTTGGGGGACGGGGGTTTGTGCAAGTGTATCACTGTCTGTCTATATGTCTGTCTGTCTATTGTGGTATATTGGCTCACTGGAGTGCACATGGAGGTGGAGACAGAATGCTGTTTCTTTAATTTTCTTATTGGTTTATTAAAAAGATGGCATAAACCAATGTAGAGTTCATAAAAATAAACACGGCCCTTCTGGCATAATGGCAAAGCAACTTATAAATGTACTGCACAGTCCGTACACCTGCCAGGGTCTGGCCACTGAGGATTAACAAAAACACACAGTTCAGGTTAGCACAAACACAAGGTCCTCTCCCTGGAGCTAGCTTCTTCCAGATACACTGAACAACACATGATTCAAAATGCTGGCTATTTATATCCCAGTCCACAACCTGGGGTAGAGATATGGTGAACAGCCTCCCAACCGAGCTACAGCTGTTTATGGCCGATTAACCCCTCTCACCACATAGTGTGCTGGAGAAAATTCTAGGTTTCAACTCACTGAAGCTAATAGCCTCAGTGAAACATATCTCCCCTCCAGTACTTTGACAGTGACTTTGTTACACTATCTATATCTACCTATCTAAATCTATTATCTATATATATCTCTATAGCATTCATTGCTGTCCAAAAACACATGCAAAAATGCATCAACATTGCAAAAATGTGTTTTCCCACTGAATTTTTCCTGCCAAGAGATGTAGAAATGGTGCAGAAATTTCTGCATCCAAACACTCAACATCTGCACATACCCTAAACACTGTCTTATATGAAATATAAAAGTAAAAATAAAAGTTTATGAATCTCTTTGCAATGTTTTCTTTTATTTAAGCAGTGAAAAAAAAATCGGAAATTCGTTGAAAAAAAACTGTATTGTGTCGCCATTTTCCAAGACCCATAACTTTTTTATTTTTCGAAATATTTTATTGCAATGTTGCAGCAGTTTAAAAAAAAAATGTTGGCGTTTCAACTTTTTTTGTCGTTACATCGGTTAATGGCAGATTACTCCATTTGGTGTAACTACCCTTTGCTTTCAAAACAGCATATATTCTACTAGGTACACTTGTACCCTGTTTTTGAAAGTACTAAACAAGTAGGTTGTTTCAAACATCTTAGAGAACAAGCAAAGATTTTATATGTAAATTGGTTTGTGCAAACCCTTCTTTCTCTTACATCAGCTGCACAAAGTTTCCTTGGCTGGCTATTGCATCCACTGTCCTCAATGTTGTCCATTTCTTGACGTCTTCAATGCTGAGAAGTACATACACATACTTATAAATTACTGTTCAAAAGTTTGGGGTCACCCAGACAATTTTGTGTTTTCCATGAAAACTCATACTTTTATTTATCAAAGGAGTTGCAAAATGATTAGATAATATAGTCCAGACATTGACAAGGTTAGAAATAATGATTTTTATTTGAAAGAATAATTTTCTCCTTCAAACTTTGCTTTAGTCACAGAATGTTCCTTTGCAGCAATTCCAGCATTGCAGACCTTTGGCATTCTAGCTGTTAATTTGCTGAGGTAATCTTGAGACATTTCCCCCCATGCTTCCTGAAGCCCCTCCCACAAGTTGCATTGGTTTGATGGGCACTTTTTGCATACCATACGGTCAAGCTGCTCCCACAACAGCTCAATGGGGTTGAGATCTGGTGACTGTGCTGACCACTCCATTACAGATACAATGCCAGCTGCCTGCTTCTTCCCTAAATAGTTCATGCATAATTTGGAGGTGTGCTTTGGGTCATTGTCCTGTTGTACGATGAAATTGGCTCCAATCAAGCACCGTCCACAGGGTATGGCATGGCAATGCAAAATGGATTGATAGCCTTCCTTATTCAAAATCCCATTTACCTTGTACAAATCTCTCACTTTACCAGCACTAAAGCAACTCCAGACCATCACATTACCTCCACCATGCTTGACAGATGGCATCAGGCACTTTTCCAGCATCTTTTCAGTTGTTCTGCGTCTCACAAATGTTCTTCTGTGTGATTCAAACACCTCAAACTTTGATTCGTCTGTCCATAAAACTTTTTTCCAATCTTCCTCTGTCCAATGTCTGTGTTATTTTTCCCATATTAATCTTTTCCTTTTATTATCCAGTCTCAGATATGGCTTTTTCTTTGCCACTTTGCCCTGAAGGCCAGCATCCCGGAGTCGCCTCTTCACTGTAGACGTTGACACTGGCGTTTTGCATGTACTATTTGATGAAGCTACAATTTGAGGAGCTGTGAGATGTCGATTTCTCAAACTAGAGACTTTAATGTACTTGTCTTGTTGCTCAGTTGTGCAGCGGGGCCGCCCACTTCTCTTTCTACTCTGGTTAGAGCCTGTTTGTGCTCTCCTCTGAAGGGAGTAGTACACACCATTGTAGGAAATCTTCAGTTTCTTGGCAAATTCTCGCATGGAATAGCCTTAGTTTCTAAGAACAAGAATAGACTGTTGAGTTTCACATGAAAGTTCTCTTTCTCTGGGCATTTTGAGAGTTTCATAGAACAAACAAATGTAATGCTCCAGATTCTCAACTAGCTCAAAGGAAGGTCAATTTTATTGCTTCTCAAATCAGCCAAACTGTTTTCAGCTGGGCTAACATACTTGTGCAAGGGTTTTCTAGGGTTTTCTAAACATCCATTAGCCTTCTTACACAGTTAGCAAACACAATGTACCATTAAAACACTGGATTGGTGGTTGTTGGAAATGGGCCTCTATACACCTATGTAGAAATTGCAATAAAAACAAGACGTTTGCAGCTAGAATAGTCATTTACCACATTAACAATATATAGAGTGTATTTCTGATTCATTTAATGTTAGCTTCATCGAAAAAAAAGTGCTTTTCTTTCAAAAATAATGAAATTTCGAAATGACCCCAAACTTTTGAACGGTAGTGTATATATCATGCAATACCACCAGGGAGGCATCTGATTTATTCAAATTTATTCTGCTGCAGGACAATTGCACCAAACATATAGCCAATGTCATTAAGAACTATATTCATCACTTAAAAGATTAGTCCTAGAAATGATGATGGTGATGATGAAAACCCCCAACAAGCCCGGATTTTAACATTGATTTCGGAGAATACATGAATAGACAACAGGATTTGCCCAAGTTTACATACACAGAATTTCAGTGGTTATGATTTCTCCAAGATTTGTGCAACAACCTCCCTGATAAGTTCCTTGAAAACTATGTGTAAGTGTACATCGAAGAATTGATGCCTTGAATCTCTTCTGAAAGCAAAAAGTGATCACACCAAATATTGATTTGATTTAGATTTCTCTTTTGTTCATTCATTTTGCATTTTGTTAATTGATAAAAATAAAATGTAGTACTTTTATTTTTAAAAACATATATACTTTGCAACATGTTTTTCACATCTGCCTAAAACATTTGCATATTACTGTATGGTAAGTAAGACAAATTAGTCTTTCAAATTCTTTATTACTTAAAAATTAGTGATATATATTTTTTAAAATATTGATATTGATGAAAACTATCATTATATTGGCCATCCATGTCAAATCAGTTGGGTCCGACATCTGGCACCCGCACCAACCAGCTTCTAGCAGCTCTGGCAGCAGCTGGATGTAAACCGAGAATGGAATGGAGTACCACAGCTCCATCACACTCATATTTCATTGCTGTAGAAAGTGCCATGTATTGCACATCCAAAATGATCATTGATATTTTGCGGCTAGGAAAAAATGTACAAAACTGTACAGAAGTTTCTTAGTTTAACATTCTGAAAGAGACTATAAGAAGTCCGCTGCAACATCATGGCGAACCCCTTAGTGGGTCTCTGACCATAAAGGTGCGGCACCGTGTGCCGTCCACTGCAGATGCATCATCGCACCAGCTGGGGTAGTGACCTGTTGCCCCATGCTCCTATTTCTTTGAATGGAACTGACGTGCAGCACATGGGACACTAAACAATGAGTCGAAGTAGTGGAGTTCCGCTCCATACCATGTATACATTTATTCAAATAAAACAGGCTTGTCTGCAGTACCTGGAAGCAGCCAGTGAAGATTGACATAGGTATAGTTTTCTGCTCTGTACACTGTTTACATCCAGCTACTGCCAAAATTGCTAGCAGCTGATGGGTGGGGATGCACAGTGTCTTATATTGACGACCTATCTTTATGATAGAGTCATCAATATCAGTGTAGTGGAAATCCACTTTAAACAGTAAACTTGACTATTACATTTTTGAGCTTCAACAATTTCTTAGCTCATATGTCCTTTTAAGATAAACTCTAGACTATACCTCAAATAATGACAACATTTGTACTGAAAAAAACTCTTTTATACCGGGTAACCAGATATTCGTGATCGTAGATATTTCATCTCTTCGACCTAATGTGTTTGTTCATCATGGAAACTTGAAAGGATTGAGAAACGAGGGGTCAGAGAGCATAATGTTCTGAAGCTATAGCTTCAAGGTTTTTACCATCATGTACAGTACTAGAGTAGTTCTCATCTTGGATAGGTTTGGGATAGTGCAAAGACTTGATAGAAGTTGGATCAAAAGAAGAAGAGGATTAGATCATTTCTAATACAAAGTCAAAGTAGTGAACTTGAGACTTAAAAGTTTGTGAATGAAATATCAAAGGAAGAGGAGAAATGCAGAACTTTCTCAAAACTTAATTCATGCATATCCAAGTCTGTATTCTTCTGTTACATCAAGTATGAGAGAAATCATTTGTTTACATTTTAGTCAACATCTATTAAAATGAGATGAGCAAAAATTTATCATAAAATTGTTTAAAATGACAAGAAAAATTCTGCACTGTTAAAGTCACATTATTTCTCACTGAACAAATGAAGTATTTTTTTCTAGCTCTATTACACAACACAATTTCACTTGGCCTCATGTAACCAGAAGATTTAATAGGTTAATGTTCTGAAACAATTACAAGCTAAAAAAAGGGTATGAAGAAGGTCCAGCAGAACATAATTCTTTTGGTGGTTGACTTTGGTGTAAGTCACTTGAAGAATGGAGAATTAATATTTTGATCAGCTACAGGCTCTTTTATGAAAGCCAGTGACCCCTGTACCAGAGGCAGGGTACAGGTCAAATTAATGGCAGCAGTTCAGGGTACTGATTTTGAGTTTGAGTTTTGTTTCACAGGTGATATATGTTTTCATTTTAGATTTTTCCAGAAGTTGTCCACTACTGGATGGATACTCCCCTCCTCCAGTGGCTCTGTTCCAGCGATGTTGGCGTCTCTGTTCCCAATGACGACATGACAGTGTCATGTGCTATCTAGAACCGACACAGGACACAATAATGTCAGGCCACCGAGGGGGATCGGCACCCTGACATTAATGGAATGGCGAAGATGCAGGGGGTGAGTATCCACTATTTTTATTTTGCACTGGGTCCTGAATAGATAAACTGGACAATCTTTTTAAAAATATGTGCTAATGAAATATAATTACTTTTCCACAGAATAGTTGATAAATGTCTTTTTTACTGGGGGTCCCATATTCAATAGAACCAGAGTCCCAATAAGTGAATGGAAAAGTGTTTTTAGGCTATGTGCCCACGTAGCAGATTTGATGCAGAGCGTTTTTGCCTCTCTCTGGCAGAAAAAAACGCATGCAGATTTACATGCGTTTTTTCTGCCAGAGAGAAGCGTTTTTTCAGCTTTTTTACATGCGTTTTCGCATTCATTTTTTCAAGCACTTTTCCAATCGATTTTTAGAATCACTTGGAAAAGTGCTTGACAAGATGGTCACACAATATAAATCCATGCTACCAGCATGGATTTATATTGTGTGACCAACTTAGATGCTTTAAATGCTGCATCTATAGTGAAAAAAAAATAGTTACAAAGTTAAAAATAAAAAAACCTGTATATTCACCTTCTGGCAGCGTCCTCTCTCTTCGGCATCCCGCGGTGTACTGGCAGGACCTGCGGTGACTTCATTTAGTCAGCTGATGGTCACGCAACCATCACCTGACCGTTGACGTCAGCGGTCGCGTGACCATCAGCTGACTACATGATGTCACCGCAGGTCCTGCAAGTACACCGCAGGACGCTGAGGAAAGAGGACGCCGTCGGGAGCAGACCGGGGGCTGCCGGAGAGGTGAATATACAGTTTTTTTTATTTTTAACTTTTTTATTTCTTTTTTTCACCGCGTGGTAGCCAGGATGAAGAGGAGTTGTAGTCTCCTCTTCATCCTGGGTACCACACGCACCGCGATTACGCTGCAAATTCGCGGCCATTAAATTTAATTGAAACGCAGCAAATCCACATATACCTGTGGGTTTGCTGTATTTCAATGTTACTCAATGGCCGCGAATTTGCAACGTAATTGCGGTAGAAATGGTCATGCTGCGTTTTGAAACGCAATGTGAATTTGGCGCGCTAATTAGCGCATCATGTGAACAGCACATCTGAATTCACATTGCTTTGCATGGCAGATGGTTTTACAAGCGTTTTCACGGCCGTAAAAATGCCACAAAAACGCTACAAAAACGCTACGTGGGCACATGGCCTTACACTTGACTATAGCTGCTCAAGTCATGTCTATGGGACAGACAGATATCAGAGTCTTGTATCTTGTAAACTTTACCAATAAATTAATGACAGCCATTAGACACTTTTGGTAGTAGGGTGTGCAAAAACTGAATAATAATCACTTTTCTGTTCTTTAAAACCATAAAACTTCGTTATGTAAGCCGCTTTGTACTTTTATTAAACTAGCATTGTCATCAGAAGATCTGTAAATTTGTATGCTATCCATACTTAAATTACCACTCATTCTGAACAGCTGTGAATTAGAATAATTAAAATTAATGATCTAATTGGTAATTTTTACTATTTGTTTCATTTTCAACATTCAATTTTGTGAATCAATGTTTTCTTGAATTGTTCTTAATCCATTTGATCATGTTGTTACTACAGGAGACTTTATTGTATTAATAATTCAGGCTTTAGTATTTCGTAGTACACACATTTACCTGTATTTAACCCCTTACTGGCCAGGTGATTTATTTATTTATTTTAATTTATTTTTTTCATTTTTTCACTTTTGTTTTTTCCTCACCCTTTCCAGGAGACATAACTTTTTACTTTTACATTGATATAGTCATGTGAGGGCTCGATTTTTAAAGAACAAGTTGTAATCTTGAATTATAGAATTCATTTTACGGTGTGATATACTGAAAAATGGGAAAAATTCCAAGTGAGATAAAATGGTGAAAAAATTGTACTTCCACCATCATTTTTTGCATTTTGATTTTATGGTTCCCAGTGCTTGGTGAAATTGACATAGCAATATGATTCCACAGGTACAGCGATACCAAATTTAAATATATATTTTTTTCTTTTTCATTTAACTGGTGAAAAAAGATCAGAAGTTTATAAAAAAAAAAGATTTTGTTTGTGTCACCATTTTCATCTATAAAGTTTTTATTTTTCCAATAATAGAGCTATTTGAGGTTCTGTATTTAGCCTTCTGAGTTTAACCCCTTCATGACTCGAGCATTTTCCTTTTTTGCGTTTTTCGTTTTTTTTCTCCCCTTTTTCCCAGAGCCATAACTTTTTTAATTTTTCTGTCAATATTGCCGTGTGAGGGCTTATTTTTTGTGGGAAAAGTTTTACTTTTGAGCAACATCACTGGTTTTACCATATTGAGTACTGGAAAATGGGAAAACAAATTCCAAGTGCAGTAAAATTGCAAAAAAAGTGCAATTCCACAGTTTTTTTTTTTAACCACGTTCACTGAATGCTAAAACTGATCTGCCATTATTATTCTCCAGGCAATTACGAGTTCGAAAATACCAAACATGTATATGTTCTTTTTCATTTAGGTGGTGAAAAAAAATCCAAAGTTTGCTTAAAAAAAAAAAAAAAGGCTCCATTTTCTGAGACCCGTAGCATCTCTATTTTTAGTGATCTGGAGATGTGTAAGGGCTTATTTTTTGTGCGCCAAGCTGTTTTTATTGATACCATTTTGGGGTAGATATGATGTTCTAATCGCCTGTTATTGACGGTTATAATTTTTTTATCACTACGCCGTTTACCGATCGGATTAATTCTTTTTTTATATTGATAGATCTGGTGATTCTGAATGCGGCAATACCAAATATGTGTATGTGGTTTTTTTTTTTACTGTTTTATTTTGAATGGGGCGAAAGGGGGGTGATTTAAACTTTTATATATTTTTTTATTTTTTTATAATTTTAAAAACTTTTTTTTAACCCTTTTTGCATGCTTCAATAGTCACCATAGGAGACTAGAAGCAGCACGTGTCTGATTTCCTGTGCTACACACAGGCGATGATCAGATCGCCTGTGTTTAGCAGATTTGCTCACTTGCTTTGAGCACCGACCACTGGGCAGCGCTCATAGCAATCTGGCAGTGACAACCACAGAGGTCTCCTGCAGACCCCGCATTGTCATGCCGACCCATTGGCGACCCGCGATCATGTGACGCGGTTGCCGATGGGCGTGGCCTATGATGCACTTCCCAGAAGCGCGAGTTAAATGCCGCTGTCAGAGATTGACAGCGGCATTTAACTGATTAACAGGCGCGGGTGGATCACGACTCTACCCGCAGCTGTTGTGGGCACATGTCAGCTGCATAGATGAGCTGACATGTGCTCAGAAAGGTGCGGGCTCAGCGACAGAGCTCGCATCAAACAGTGGGATCTGACGTAGGGCGTACTATTACATTCTATGTCAGAAAGTGGTTACATTTTTATTGACCCTAATTTGGGGTACACACTATGGTTTAATAGTTTTTTATTGCCTTTAATAAGCATGAGCTGTGTTGTCCAAAATACACTATTCTGTTGTTTAGATTATTTCCTCTTTATGCTGCTTCTGGTATAGGTTAATTAATTTTTTACTTTGATAGACTGGACTTTTACGGTTGCATAGATACCAAATAGATGGGTTTCATCGTGCCCTTGGACGACTTATACCTACAAAAATGAAGGTCTCCTATGAAGACCAGTTTATGGTTGAGCTTCACAGAAGTACCAACATGATAACAATGGGGGTTTTCAACAGGCTCCCAGCTGCCATTGCAACTTGTGTGTCATGCGATCACATCACTCTTGGTCAATGGGAACCAGTAATTGTGTGAACAAAGCCATGTAAATGCCTTTGTCAGAGATTGGTAGTGGTATTTAAGTGGTTAACAGCAGTGTTTGTAGCTTAGCTCCAGATGCAGCTATAAGACACAGATGCCCACTATGTAATGTAGCTGGCATCAGCTGTGTATGGAGCAGGCTCAGCTCCTGAACCTTTACCACATACCCTAACCCACTCCATGATGGATAAATCTGTTAATGGTGCATTGAGGGGTTATGGAAAGCTCTTACGTCAAGATAAAGAAGGGAATCTTCTGGACATTCAAATATTACGATTCTTCATTTGCTGTGGTTGCATAATACTTCTATTTTTCAAAAACACCACTCAAAGTTGATCATAGAATATTTAGGAGGAAATACATCTCATAAACTGACTTGTTGCCAAGGTGGTATCCTATTACTAGACCTCAGATTCAGTAAGCGCTTTAAAATTATCCATTCTTTCACAAGGGTTTGTAAAGGCAAATAGCATGGCTAGGACCAAATTTGTCATGGCGAGGACAAATTCCAGCAGAGTTAGAACTAACTCCGGAATATGGATAAACGCCATTAATGACTACGAAGTGCATCTACTATCCAGGTAGATCAGGTTTAAGCACCATATTATGGAGATTTACCTTTGGTGTAATATAATAACTCTTAATTTTGCATCCATTTAACAATATGTTTTTCTAATGGAATTCCATGAGGTTGTATGGAGCCATAAAATGTTCATTGGCGCGAGACTTGAAAGAAATGGTCGCGTGACATCTGTATTGGAATGCAAGCTAGGATCTTGATGTTATGTCTACTGTTATCTGACAACTTATTTGTGTGATAGTCAGGTATAGACCACCTGTCCAATTCATAAGAAAAGGACAGGAAGCAAGAGGGGCCATATTATTCCATTAAGGAACCAAAATCATTTGGATTTTCAGTCCCATTAGTGCTAAGGAATAGTGATGAGAGAGCACTAAAATGCTCAGGTACTTGTTGTTCGAGTCAAGCAAATTGGGATGCTCGAGTGCTCGGACCAAGTAATGATCCCAATGTAAGTCTATGGGAAACTCGAGCATTTTTCCGGCAGTCTGCAGACGGACTAAAAATAGCCCAAATCGATGGGAACAGTGCTCAAATGACATGGGAACAGCATGGGAAAGACCCCTGGAAGCATTTCTGACTCCCAGGTCACTGCTGTCAACAATATTGTTAGAGCTATTACGCCACTTTTACGGACTCACAATAAAACATACAAAAACTAAACCAAAATGGATTTTCCTGGGAAATATGTTAAGGAACATACTTTCCAGGGTAATGACTTGTATATAAGGCAAAATAAATAACCAAAAAAAAAATGCTCCTCCACACCTTGGGTTATGTTCGCACGTAGTGTTTTTGATGCGTTTTTGCATTTTTGCATTGCTTTCAACCAAGAAAAATGCATTCACTGGGAAATGTCATTTTAACATTTTACAACCTTATCTGGCTATGTGGTGTGTGACACATCATCAAACACATGCATACAGTGCTGAAAAGACATGGGAACAGCATGGGGAAGACCCCTGGAAGCATCACTGACTTCCATGTCACTGCCTAAAAGTGTGCCCATCATAAGTGATCCTTGGCGCATGCAAAGATGCCTCCCGCCATGCACCTGTCTTTTCAGACTTGCAACAATCACCACATCCTTGTCACAGTGCAGTGTTCAGTTGTCCCTACCACATTCCATGGAATGCAAGCGCAAGTATGCAGCCAGCCACTCACCCACCCACAATCTGCAATACTATACTGCCAAATTTTTGACAGCTGCTTGCACTTGAAATGTGGCCTTTTAGGCTCGTGGAGGTGGAAGATTTTCACAACCTCATGAAGGCGGCCGAGTATCCATACTCGGTCCATAGCCGCTACTATTTCTCCCGGTGTCGTCTCCGTCTTCCACAAGCACGGGTCCCACAACATTACCCATGCCCTCCCCAGTGCACTTACTGGGAAGGACTGCCTAACCACAAACTCGTGGACAAGTGAATATGGCCAGGGATGGTATGGAGCCAGTTCACAGCTTGTCGGTGAGTTGTATTTCACCACAGCCATATTTTATAGCTCGGTGAAAGGACTGACTTTTGGGAAACCGTATTTACTCCAGCTGTCATTTCTCCCAGGAAGACCTCTAAAGCCACTTGCAACTGAAATGTGGCCTTTAAGGCTCGTGAAGGCAGAAACTTTTCACAACCTCATGCTGGCAGCAGCCGGGTGTCCATACTCGGTCCCCAGTCACCACTATTTCTCCCGGTCTCATCCCCGCCTTCCACAAGCAAGGGTCCCTGAACATTACTGCTGGTACTTTTCTGTGGGAATCTGCTTGCCTCCTACCAGCCTGTAATATTTCCAGTAAACTATGGCACGATGCCATGGTATTAGCACTGCCCCCAGTACCAGTAGCAAAGCCATCCCCAATTTCCTTCTCAAGAATTCTATTTGGACTGAGTGGCTGCCCAAATACATTAGTTTCTCACAAAGGAGCTGAAGATAGAGTGGCAGTGGGTGCAAGTTTTTCTGTTAGATATCAGAGGGTGAACGGCAGCACATTGGCTCAGTGGTTAGCACTGAAGCCTTGCAGCGGTGGGATCCTGGGTTCAAAATCCAGCAAGGACAACATCTGCAAGGATTTTGTATGTTCTCCCCATGTTTGCATAGGTTTCCACTTCAGTAAAAAAGGAGCCATAGAATGTCCGGGAACCTTCTCACACAATTTTCTTAGCCAGGAATGCTTCTCAGCAGGGTTGGACAGTCCCATCCTCAGGTGGGCCCTGGCTTCTCCATCAGGAGAGTTCGTGCTAGCGCAAACTTTGCAACAGCTATGGGGCTCTTGAGCCGGGGAGAAAGGTGAGCCTTCACAATCAAATCTTCTGGTGGGCCCAATGTTTTTCAGTTTGAAACTGCTTCTCAGTGGGAGTTGTATTTCACCACAGCCATATTCATTAGCTCGGTGAAAGGACTGGTGTGACACCCCAGGGGTCTGGTTGCCACAGTAATAGAGATATTATGTCTGAGAGCAAGTGGGAGGTTTCTCTGGTCAGGAGCCCTAAGCATGCAACACGGCCCACCCAGACCTGGGAGGGGAGGAATCTGCCCTTATAAACTGGGTCTGGGGCGGGATTAGGTTAGACAGAGACAGAGCCTGCAGAACAAGCAGAGCAGTCAGAGCCTGGAGAGGGAAAGTGAGAACAGGAGCTCTGTAGGAGCAGCAGCTGAAGGCCAGGGGCTGTGAGCAGAGATATAGCTCGCCCTGGCTGAAGTTACTAAAACCGGACACAGGAGTCCGAGGCAGTTGGGACTGATATATACCCAGCAGCAGAAACCAGCCGGCAGGGGATTCCAGGTCCTCTGGCCATAGAAGCCCGGAGGCTCAGTCACAAAGAAGGGACCAGCACCGCCATCCAGGAGCGGAGGCTAACAGAAGGCCCCAAGTCACCAGCCATACGGGTGAGCACCACACGGTATACTCAGGGACGTGGGCTACTTGTAACCGCTGACAGCAAGGTAGCCAGGAAGAGTGCAGATAAACGGGGAGGCCTACAACTCCACCTGGCCAGGGGAACTCCTGCTTGCTCGCAGACTGACCAGGCCCCTTATACTAACCAGTACTCCCGGGAGGGTCTGCCTTGTACCATCAGTAAAGACCCTGAACTGCACCTCACGTCTCTGTGATTCCTTGCCGCACCAGCACCATTAGCACTGGGACCCTCACACCATCACTCCCATCATCTCTCACATTAGCTGCCCTGAGGCAATACTTCTCCCGTGGGGAGTTATCCCATACTTGGCTGCGTAAACAACATCAGCCTCAGCGGTCGGCAGCGCAGCAGCGGTCCCCACTGACCGCAATCCACGGGTGGCGTGGTCGGACATTTGCTATACCTTAAGACTGCCACTGGTTTGACCACCCTGGGCGCGGACCGGGTCACCGCCACACGGAGACTACAACCCCCAGCATTCTACAACAGGCCCGGTTCTGGGTTCCCCTGCACAACACAGGCCCAGGGGGCGCGTCAACTTTGGCGTAGTTGGCAGGATTTCGTGCCCGCAACCACCGGGTACTGCGTGCCTAAAAAAGAGACTTTTATACTTACCTGTGGTGAAGTTTCCCGCCGTCCGGAGTCGTTTCCCGCCATCCGGAGTCGTTTCCCGCCATCAGACGCCATCTTGGACCGTTTCCCGCCTTCTTCCCGCCATCCTCAGCTGCTTCCCGCCTTCGGACGCCATCTTCGGGACGCCGCATGGGAAGAAGAGGGGCGTGGACGCCGAAAGCGCGCGAGATCCGAAGCTCCGCCCCACGCTCCGCCCCACACTCTCATGCTGCGCAAGGTCCTGGAAGGGAGGAAGAGCGACGCTGAAGTCATCGGAGCGCGACGCCAGGTCCTCAACCCCGACGATCGACTGCGGAGCCGCGGCCTACAGAAGAAGAGCATCGCAAGGTAGGCCACGGTCCACTAGGTTGGAGGAGGATGCCGGATACTGAGGGGAGCTCAACTGCCACAGCCACCGCCAGCGCAACCGCTGCAGCAGTCATGCCATTCACCATGCCCTATATCCCGGGGGAAACCTGGCTACCCCAGTACTCAGGGGAGTCACATACTCTAAATGACTTTAGAGAAAGACTGGATAGCCTCTTCCAGGTGTACCCCCTCACGGAAGAGCAAAAAGTGAGCATCCTGGTGGCCCAATTAATCAGGGCAGCCCAAAGGGAGGTAAAGTCCTGGCCACCTGGGAGGAAGAGGACTGTCAGAGAAATACTAGCCCGGCTGAAAGACACATTTGATACCCGCACCTCAGCCGAAATAAAGCTCAGATTTTACGGGTGTAAACAGCGGGCACATGAGAGTATAAGAGACTATGCTCTAAACCTACAAGAGGCCCTGAGAGCCATTAAGCAGGCAGACCATGACAGCGTGGGAAATGAAGATAAGCTGTTGACTGAACAATTTTTTGAGGGTCTACTGTGCAATGCCCACCGAACCCAGTTGCGGGCAATGGCCTTACAGGACCCTGACCTGGACTTTGCACAGTTCAAGGACAGAGCCATCCGGGTGCTCCGAGAACCGGCACCAGGTGGCGCTGTGACCCACAGGCCCCCTGCTATCACTTACCACCAGGAGACGGCACCCTTGTCTGCAGGGCCTGTGGGAGCTGATGCGCAGGCTTTAAACAGTGACCCGGCTACAGACCTGCACCATCAGGTCCAAGAGCTGACTAAGAGTGTTGCAGCGCTAACCAGAACTGTGCAGTCTTTACAGGTCTCTTCTCCAGCAAAGATCCAGCTGGCATCCGGACCGGAGGACGTCCCATGGCGCCGACTGAGGAGGACCCCACCGGCCAGAGGAAGACCCAGCGACAGATACAACGAGGATGGACGACCCATCTGCCACCGCTGCAATCAACCCGGACATGTGGCAAGGTACTGTCATTTAAACGGGCACAACCTGGGGTAGAGGGCCAACCCCCAGGCATAAGACCATCAGGCCCATCAAACTGGCATGATAAATACGTAGGGGGACGTCCAATCTTGCCTGTGGTACTGGATGGCATTCCTATGAGTGCCCTACTAGACACCGGGTCACAGGTCACTACCATCCCGTACGTGCTCTTTAAACAGTACTGGAATGACTCGGACATAACCCGCTACCCAGATGACAACCTGAGTATCATCGCCAGCAATGGTCAGCCCGTGCCGCAGGTGGGATTCAAAGAGGTGACCATTAAGATCGGTAAAGTCGAACTGGCGGCACAAGGACTGATTATAGTGGACATAGACCGTCATGAGAGTCACCCTAGAATAACCTTGGGAACTAATGTGATTCAAAATTGTCTTCCAGAGGTGATTCTCATTTTACAGCAGGATGCCAAGAACGCCAGTTCCGGCCATCAGCGTGTGCTCCAAAAAGAGATCCGGGCACTGATGAAGCGGCAACAGGTGGAACTATCTGGTGGTGAGATAGGTAGCGTGAGAATGTGTGACCCGTTCCCTATTGCCATGCCCCCAAAAAGAGAGATGATGATTTGGTGCCGGGCAGTAGTGTTGAGCCACCCCCGTAGTGTTCGAGTTCGGTTCGGTTCGTCGAACACCCATGTGTTCGCCGAACTGTTCGTCGAACTGTTCGCCGAACACCTTCGAACACCGTTAAAACCAATGGCAGGCAAACAAAAACACATAGAAACACATAGAAAACACCTTCAAAGGTGTCCAAAAGCTGACAAACTGCTCAGAAGACACAACTAACACATGGAAAAGTGACAAGTACATATAGTCATGCGAAAAGAAAAGAGGTGGAGGAGTAAAAGGAGGGGGAGACACAGATATAGGCATGTCATGCCCTTCTAAAATCCAAAAAGTGAGAAGCCGAGACGGCCAGTCCGCTCCTGCCCGTGCCACCTCCGTGTCGCCGGGTTTGTGCCAGAGCCGCGGTGAACCCTGACGGCCAGCCCCCCTCTCCCAATACTGGTGCCTGTCCGCTGGTGGGTCGAGAGAGCCCCCCTGTGTGGAGGCAGCTCTAAGCTTTTTAATTTAAATTGTCCCTCTAATTTGAATGAATACACTTTAAATCCATTTACAAGGATCTATTGGAGGGCAAGTCTCATGCCAGCAGCCGCGTAATTCCAGCTCCAGTAGCGTCCACTAAAGCTGCTGCAGTTAAAAAGCTTTTATAAGGATCGAGCTCGGCTGTCCACCGCAAGGCATCCTAGTGCCAGTCCCAGCCCCTATGCCTTGGGGTGCCTCCTGATGCTCTTCACTAAGTATCCGGTGGTCCCGAAGCATTTCCTTTGAAAAAATTAAGTGTCCAAACTACAGGTGGTGTAGCTTGCTTAACAGCCGGGATAATCCGCTGACTAGCAGACACTGCTACTAGGCACAAAGTATTTCCTGGGCTAGATGCAGTTAAAAATTTGTAAGTAGATACTCTCGTTGGATGCTGAGAAAGCATTCCATAGAGTCTCCTGGCACGCCATATATGATTCTCTTAAAAAGCTTGGGGTAGGGGTCTAGGGGACCCTTTTATAGCCAAAATCACGGCCCTGTATCACAATACGTCACCTAGGCTGAAGATAAATGGAACTGTAGCACCGAGGGCTCGGTTGCTACAGACGTATTGCACCTCACCCAGAGGTGTGATATCTCACTCTCAGATAAGGATGGAGTGTGGATCAGGACCCGACACCTGCATGCATTACACCACATTGCCGTGGGGCAGGGCGACCAATATGCCCCTGAGATGGGCACGACAGTCCCTGTCCCTGGCTGGAGTGGGGGGAGGGAACACTGAGGAAGGGGAACCCTGCAGTGCAGGAGCAGGGAGGAAGCAGTTCCTGGGTGCATTGAGAAGGGAGTATAAAAGGTGGGCACCATCTTAGTTCAGTGCAGAGAAGTCTGAGCAGAAGTGGCAGGGAGCAGGGGCTCTGCATGAGCTCTGCTCCGGAGGCGGGCCTAGTAACAGAGGCCCAGGCCTGCAAGAGGGAGAAGGAAGGAAGAGGAGCGGAGAAGGCTCCAGGAACGAGGAATGAAGGGATCCCAGGGGTGCGGACGGGCGAGTCGCCACCGCACGCCCGAATCCACCTGCGTGGAGGGGTCAGGCCAAAGGGGGAGACCGGTCCCCGAACTAGTGGAGGCAGGAAACGACCCTCAGCTAGAAACCGGAGGCTCTGACATTTTATGTGGCGCAGCCCCTTGCTCCACCCGCTAGGAAGGCACCACATAGGGTCAGGGAAACTGGCGCCAAGTTTACCAAGAGGAGGCCCGAGGCAGCCGGACAGAAGTGTTGGTAAGAAAGGCCAGACAAAGGACACACAAAGGGGGTCCTGTGAAGCGCTCCAAAGTTATCTGGGAGTTGTCTGAGCCCCTCACCTGGTGAGCACAGTACGACGTGGGCAGCCGTTACCTGCAGACGTGGTCTGGATAATAAGAACTGTGAGTAAAGGCCCTGAACTGCATCACTGACTCCGTGTCGTTACTGCTGCTGCCCTGCACCATCACCCCCATCCTCCGCATACACTGCCCTGAGGCTATACTCCTCCCGTGGGGAGTTATGCTACGCTCTGCTGCACCCACAACACCAGCCTTAGCGGTCTGCCCTGTAGCGGCGGTTCACTCTGACCGCAATCCACGGGTGGCGTAGTCGGACATTTAAACATCAAAACCACATAAATAGTTCCGCCACTGGTTTGACCGCCCTGAGCCACGGAACCGGATCGCCGCCACGAAGACTACAACCACCAGCATCCACCAAAAAGGGTCCGGCTCCGAGTGTCCCAAGGCCCAGGGGGTGCGTCAGAACATTTTCATCACCTTTCACAATCACCAATGGGACAAGGCAGGGATGTCCTCTGTCCCCTCTCTTATACATCCTAGTGACGGAGCACCTGCTCTCATCAATTCGCCATAACCCCAATATTAGGTGGATTGAGGTGGGAGGCACCGAGTACAAGTGCTCTCTATTTGCTGATGATGTCCTAGTATATATCACTCAATCACATATATCCATCCCTGCTGTTATGGCTGAAATAGATCACTTTGTTACATGGTAAAATTTTAAAATCAATGCAGCGAAGTCTGAGGCCCTCGATGTCTCCCTCCCTAAATCCATATAGGATTCTCATCCAGTCCAACTTTCCCTTTGCCTGGCCCTCACAGGGTATCAAATACTTAGGAATTCCTATTCATAGAGACCTCTCCCATCTATGTTATCTTAATTTTGGGCCCTTTATTGAACAATTCCATACAGACCACGGTTGGCAAGTTAGAACTGTAAGATTCACTACGTGAACCACTGGTGTTTTGTGGAAAAGCACATGTACACCGCGTTCCAAATTATTATGCAAAAAGTGTTTGGGAGTGATAAGGGAAGAATTTGTTTGTTTGTCAGTTAAACTCATTGATGGTGATGTGTGTCAGGGCTCTTTATATCACTGTAAGCAATTGCAGACACCTGTGCTAATTAGTTTGGCAGGTGTGTCCAATGAAAGGCAAGACTACTTAAGAAGGCTCTCTCACATTATTAAGCAGCCTACATTTTCTGCCAAAATGGGAAAGAAAAAGGATGTGTCGGCTGCTGAGAAGCAACAAATTGTGGAGTGTTTAGGTCAAGGCATGACTACAATCAACATTGTGCGATGATCAGGATGAAGTGTCTTGGCAATCAAGAAGTATGTAGCTGATTCACAGTACACACGTGTGCGTGCTGATAAGGGCAAATTGAGGACTCTTTCCTACAGGCAATTACGTCAGGTTGAAACAGCAGCGGCAAAAAAGCCTTGTCATAGCAGCAGACAAGTTTTTGAAGCTGCTTGTGCCTCCAACGTCCCCCGAACAACAAGATGCAGGGTCCTTCAGAGGTTTGCAGCTGTGCATATGCCATCCTGTCGACCTCCTCTATCCACTTCACACAAGCAGAAACAGCTCCAGTGGGCCAAACATTACATGAAGACTGATTTCAAAACTGTTTGTTCACGGATGAGTGCCGTGCAGCGCTCGATGGTCCAGATGAATGGAGTGGAGGATGGCTGGTTGATGGACACCCCACGCAAACACGGCTACAGCGCCAACAAGGAGGAGGTGGAGTAATGTTTTGGGCTGGAATCATGGGGAGAGAGATTGTCGGCCCCTTTAGGATCCCTGAAGGCGCTAAAGATGAACTCCATAATGTATGTGGATTTTCTCAAACAGCACTTCCTGCCATGGTTCAAGAAGAAGAACCGTGTATTTCACAGCAAGATCATTTTTCTGCATGATAATGCACCATCTCATGCTGCACATAAAACATCTGCATCTCTGGCTGATATGGGCATAAAAGGGGACAAACTTATGGTGTGACCCCCATGCTCCCCTGACCTCTACTCCATTCAGAACCTTTGGAGCATCATTAAAAGGAGTGTCTATGATGACGGGAAGCAGTTCACATCTAAGCAACAGCTCTGGGAGGGTATTCTGTCCTCATGCAAAACAATTGAAGCAGAAACCATCCAAAACCTGACAAATTCAATGGACGAGAGAGTTCAGAAGCTCCTTTCGAACAAGGGGTCCTATGTGAAAATGTAACATCACCTAGAATAAAGTTTTGAGTTGAAAACTGTTTGATTTCAGTTTCTAACAACCTGCTAATGCTTATAATTTCAAAAATGACCATTTTTTTGGTCTTTATTAAAATGAAAAGGTTGATCGAAAAGTTTGGGGGATCTAAGAGTGTGGCAACCCAGTAGTCATGATTACTTCGAATTCTGACAATATGAGGGTCATGCTGCAGGTAGTGCAGCAAGAAGGCACTTATGTGTCTTGCGCATCTCGGAGCCCCAAAATTATTTTCCGGGCTAGATGCAGCTAAAAATTATTTTTAATTTTAAATCTGGTGAAGCTTATTATAGATGGCCTAATAGGATCAGTGCTGCACACTGCTACAAAGCCCAAATTATTTTCCAGTCAAGATACAGATAAACATGATTAGTAATTTGAAAGCTTAAAACGGTTGGTAGGGTGATTTTAACCAATCATCAAGCTTTTACTCTCCCCAGGATGACACAGGGGTAGAAAAGTCGTTTCGGATCCATGATTTGTTCATCTTTATGAACGTGAGTCTGTCTACATTATCAGTGGAGAGCCGCGTGCGCTTATCTGTCAGCACACCACCAGCAGCGCTGAACACATGTTCAGACAGAACGCTGGCTGCGGGGCATGACAAGATCTCCAAGGCGTAAGTGGCTAGCTCCGGCCATTTATCCAGATTGGAAGCCCAAAAAGAGCAAGGGTCCAGTGACACAGTCGTGGCTTCAATGTTTACTTGGAGATACTCCTGTACCATCGTCTCTAGGTGTTGACTATGTGTCAGACTTCTTGTCTCCTGTGGCCTTGCAAAGGATGGGCTAAAAAAGTGGTGAAATGATTCCGCAAAATTGATGTTACCAGCAGATACTGTGGTTCTGTTACGGTTTGAGCGCTGAACACTTGACGGTCCCACGGTTGGCAAGTTGGAACTGTGAGAATCACTACGTGCACCACTGGTATTTTGTGGAAAAGCACATGTAAGATTCTGCAACAGTCTCTGCTGATACTCCTGCATGCGTGCATCCCTTTCTATGGCAGGAATAATTTCTGCAAATTTACTTTTGTACCGGGGATCTAACAGTGTGGCAACCCAGTAGTCAGGATTATTTCTAATTCTCACAATTCGAGGGTCATGTTGCAGGTAGTGCAGCAAGAAGGCACTCATGTGTGTTGCGCATCCAGGAGCACCAAGTCCCTGTTGTGTTGGTGGCGAGGTAGCAATCATGCTTCCTTCCTCTGTCCTCTCCCCCCAACCTCGCACAACAGAAATGTGATCAAGGTCTCCCTCATCTGATGAGTCTTCCATCAGTTCGTCCTCCACTTCATCCTGGGCTCCTGCACCTTCCTCACTAGTTTGGCTGCTACCATGCGCCCTGGTAAAATCATCTCCCCCACCCTCACATGCCTGCCGCCTTGGTGCTGCCGACCGTCTGGACCTTGCAGATGTTAGCCCTTCCGCATACAACTCCTCCTCCTCTACTTCCTCCACCTCCTCTTGTGCCACCACCTGACTCCGAATTCTGTTTAACATGTGCTCCAGCATGTAAATCACCGGAATAGTCATGCTGATAATGGCATCGTCAGCACTAAACATCTTCGTCGCCGTTTCAAAACTGTGCAGAAGGGTGCATAGGTCCCTGATCTGAGACCACTCCTCCAGCGTGATTTGCCCCACCTCTGAATCTCGTTGGCCCAGGCTATACGTCAGAACGTATTGCACCAGGGCTTGTCGGTGCTGCCACAGTCGCTGCAACATGTGCAGAGTTGAATTCCACCGGGTAGGCACATCGCATTTTAGCCGGTGAAGTGGCAGGCCCAACGACTTCTGTAGAGATGTAAGTCGCTGAGCTGCGGGATGCGAACGGCGGAAGTGAGCACACAGCGACCGTGCCCTCTGCAGAAGGCCATCTAGTCTGGGATAGTGGGCTAAAAATTGCTGGACAACCAGGTTCAACACGTGAGCCATACAAGGCACGTGTGTGACATTGCCCCGGCGAAGGGCCGCACCCAGGTTTGCAGCATTGTCGCACACGGCCTTCCCTGGTTTCAGGTCCAGTGGAGACAACCATTGATGAAATTGGTTCTCCAGAGCTGACCACAACTCCTCAGCTGTGTGACTCACATTTCCCAGACATTTCAATGTAAAAACCGCCTGATGACGTTGAGCCCTACTGCCAGCATAGTAAGGAGGTGTGCAGGATCCCTTCTGCGCAGTTAGAAAGCTTGTGGCATGACCAGACAGGCTTTGGGTGCAGGTGGAATACCGAGAGGAGGTTGAGGAGGCAGAAGCAGTGGAGGAAAAATGACATAAAGAGGATTGACGCACAACTCGGGACGGCAAGACTTGGACAGCAGCCCCTTGTCCTGCTGTCACCATAGTTACCCAGTGCC